>NC_092396.1:18118819-19458819 GCF_030028105.1 Mobula birostris
CTTAATGTGAAAAAGACTAAGGAGCTGGTGGTAGACCTGGGGAGAGCTAAGGTACCAGTGACCCCTGTTTCCATCCAGGGGGTCAGTGTGGACATGGTGGAGGATTACAAATACCTGGGGATACGAATTGACAATAAACTGGACTGGTCTAAGAACACTGAGGCTGTCTACAAGAAGGGTCAGAGCGTCTCTATTTCCTGAGGAGACTGAGGTCCTTTAACATCTGCCGGATGATGCTGAGGATGTTCTACGAGTCTGTGGTGGCCAGTGCTATCATGTTTGCTGTTGTGTGCTGGGGCAGCAGGCTGAGGGTAGCAGACACCGACAGAATCAACAAACTCATTCGTAAGGCCAGTGATGTTGTGGGGATGGAACTGGGCTCTCTGACGGTGGTGTCTGAAAAGAGGATGCTGTCTAAGTTGCATGCCATCTTGGTCAATGTCTCCCATCCACTACATAATGTGCTGGGTGAGCACAGGAGTACATTCAGCCAGAGACTCATTCCTCCGAGATGCAGCACAGAGCGTCATAGGAAGTCATTCCTGCCTGTGGCCATCAAACTTTACAACTCCTTCCTTGGAGGGTTAGACACCCTGAGCCGATAGGCTGGTCCTGGACTTATTTCATAATTTACTGGCATAATTTACATATTACTATTTATTACTATTTTCTATTACTATTTATTATTTCTATGACTATTACTATTTACTAATAGTAATATTACTATTACTATTTCTATTTATTATTTATGGTGCAACTGTAACGAAAACCAATTTCCCCCGGGATCAATGAAGTATGACTATGACTACTACTACTACTTTACAGTCCAGTACCTAGTACTTTTAATTTATGCATCTTATCAAATGCCTTTTTGAAATCTAAATACACTACATCTCCATCCCACCACCCCATCAACACTCCTTGTTACATCTTCAAGTAATACAATCAAATTTGTGAAAGAAGATTTACCTTTCATAAAACCATACTGATTAGGTCTGATTATATTCAATCTTCCTAAACAATTCATTGTTTTCTCTTTGATTATTGACTTTAGCACCTTGTCAACATCTAACTGGCATGTTGCTCCCTGCTTTCTGATTTCCTCCCTTCTGAACAAAGGGGAGGGGGTCACATGGACTGGTTTCTAATCTTCTGAGTCCACCTGGATTTTAGTGAGTTGTTCAAAATTCCAACCAATTGGCCCACTATCTCTGCAGCCACTCCCTTACAAACCTTTTTGGTTTTGGCCATTGGTTTCCAGTGATATGTCCATTTTTAACCATAGAAAACCATAGAAAAACTACAGCACAGAAACAGGCCTTTTGGCCCTTCTTGGCTGTGCCGAACCATTTTCTGCCTAGTCCCACTGACCCGCACATGGACCATATCCCTCCATACACCTCCCATCCATGTATCTGTCCAATTTATTCTTAAATGTTAAAAAAGAACCCGCATTTACCACCTCGTCTCGCAGCTCATTCCACACTCCCACCACCCTCTGTGTGAAGAAGCCCTCCCTAATGTTCCCTTTAAACTTTTCCCCCTTCACCCTTAACCCATGTCCTCTGATTTTTCTCTCCCCTTGCCTCAGTGGGAAAAGCCTGCTTGCATTCACTCTATCTATACCCATCATAATTTTATATACCTCTATCAAATCTCCCCTCATTCTTCTACGCTCCAGGGAATAAAGTCCTAACCTATTCAACCTTTCTCTGTAACTGAGTTTCTCAAGTCCCGGCAACATCCTTGTAAACCTTCTCTGCAGTCTTTCAAACTTATTTATATCCTTCCTGTAATTTGGTGACCAAAACTGAACATAATACTCCAGATTTGGCCTCACCAATGCCTTATACAACCTCATCATAACATTCTAGCTCTTATACTCAATACTTTGATTAATAAAGGCCAATGTACCAAAAGCTCTCTTTACGACCCTATCTACCTGTGACGCCACTTTTAGGGAATTTTGTATCTGTATTCCCAGATCCCTCTGTTCTACTGCACTCCTCAGTGCCTTACCATTTACCCTGTATGTTCTACCTTGGTTTGTCCTTCCAAAGTGCAATACCTCACACTTGTCTGTATTAAACTCCATCTGCTATTTTTCAGCCCATTTTTCCAGCTGGTCCAAATTCCTCTGCAAACTTTGAAAACCTTCCTCACTGTCTACTACACCTCCAATCTTTGTATCATCAGCAAATTTGCTGAACCCTGTAAATTTCTCTAACACTTTATCCCTTGTGATTGGGATTGTTAACAAGTTCTTCCCGTCATTTGGAGTTAGTCTATCTGTTACCTCTGGATATTTGCACTGTTCTCCACGGCAAAGACTGACACAAATAGTTAATTTAACATCAGCAATTTCTTTGCTTCTGGTTAGTGATTCAACCATCTTTGGTCCCTAGAGGTCCCATACTTTCATTAGCTGCCTTCCTATTTATATATCCATTGAAACTCTTACTGTTTTGATATTACACCTAAGTTGCATCTCAAATCCAATTTCAAGTCAAAATAAATTTGTTATCAAACTATGCAGATGTCACTATATACATAATTCATTTTCATGTGGGCATTACATTCCCTGTTTATGAGTTTTTTAAAAAATCTTTTCTTGCTGGATTCTCAAAACTTCCCAATCTGGCTACCACCAACTCTTTCCACTCTATATGCCCTCCCTGGATTGGGATTGACCATGGATATTGCATCCTAGTGTCTATGTGATACACAAGCCAGGCAAGTCCAATACGGAGAGCAAGCTGTTGCCCATATAGCGGGCTCCCCCTCTCCACGCAGCTGATTAATCCAAAGGAATGGCAGAGACTGATACAGTTTGGCATCAGTGGCGTCACAGGAGTTGCCAGTCAATATTTGAACTCGGTGTAGGACTTCCTTGGGGACTCCAGCTCTGGATCTTTCCCCCCTCAGGGTTTACTCCTGAAGTCATTCCCATGAATGGGTATAGTCGCAAGGCAACGTTGGTTTGAGATCAGAGCTTTCCTTCTCCTAGGTGAGCTAGCAACCACATATGATGAACCCCATCTGCCTGGAGTGACTGGTTTTAAGGTGCCAGTAACTCCTCCTCCTCCTGTCAGCAGTATTTCTGACAGGCTTAGTAGCTAAACCACACGTGAAAGCCAGGAACTGGACTTGGTTGCCAAAGGCTATTTCAGACACAAGCCATTGGAAGCAGTTCATAGGTAGTGGGACCTTATCCCCAATATCTCCCCATGGCTATGAAAATGTTAAGGAACCAGTGGGTGTCCTACTTTTCAATTTAACATCATCTTTGACCTCCTTTGTTAGGCACAAATTCTGCCTTTCTCATGGAATCTCTCCTCCTAATTTGGGTAAATTTCTGCTGTGCATTATGCACCAGTTGCTGAATATCGGTTACGCTTCTTCCACTGACCTCTTTCTTACTCTATTTTCACACTCACCTTAGACACCTCCACCTTTACACACTGCTATAATAACTTTTACTATGGTTCAGGACAGGGGTTTTGTTCTTGTGGTGTTTGCCCTCAAGCTCCACCTGAAGCTCTACCACAATATGGTCACCAGCTCTGAAGTCATCTTTAGTCATAAGATCTCCTCTTAATCATCCCTCATTATCATGACCAAACCTAAAATAACCTGCTTCTGGGTACTGTCATAACATACTGATCTTAGAAGCAACTCTGTCTTACTCCACAATTTTTGTCCTCCAATATCCTCGCCAGTTTGGTTCATTCAATCAAATTGTAGATTAAAATTATCCATAACCAAACTCTCCCCTTCAAGCCTACCACAGATATTTTCCTATTTATTGAGAGGTCACATTTTGTGGAACTACCTACCGTGACCTAATTACCCTGAATTTCATCAGTATTCAGTGTTACCTGTCTCTATATTTATTGGGCCCTGTTTTGATATTATTGAGATGATTTATCACAAAAGACCATAAGATATAGGTGCAGAATTAGGCCATTTGGCCCATCGAGTCTGCTCGGCATCTGATCCATTTTTCCTCTCAGCCTCAATCTTCCCATAATCCCTTCATACCCTGACTTATCAAGAATCTGTCAACCTCTGCCTTAAATATACATAAAGACTTGGCCTCCACAGCTGCCTGTGGCAACAAATTCCACAGATTCACCACTCTCTGGCTAAAGAAATCCCTCCTCATGCCCATTCTAAAAGGACACCCCTCTATTCTGAAGCTGTGACCTCTGGTCTTAGACTCCCCCACCATAGGAAACATCACCTCCACAGCCACTCCACTGAGGCCATTCAACATTTGAAAGGTTTCAATGAGGTCACCTCTCACTCTTCTGAATTCCAGAATTCCAGTGAGTACAGCCTCAGAGCCATCAAATGCTCTTCATATGACAAGCCTTTCATTCCCAGAATCATTTTCATGAATCTCCTTTGAACCCTTTCCAACATCAGCACATCCTTTCTTGGATGAGGGGCTTACAATACTCCAAGTGAGGTCTCACCAGTGCTGTATAAAGCCTTAACATTACATCCTTGCTTTTATAATCTGCTATGAAGATGGATACAAAAATCTTTCATGATTTCCACCATTGCCTTTTTTGCCTCTGTAATAAATGGCCTGACCTTAGTCTGTGAAGGTTTTAGTTTTTTTTTGAAGCTCCTACAGTTTGTTTTTGTATTTCTTGCCAGTTTATGTTAATAAACTATCATCCATTTTTTGTTTGCTTTTCTGTACAGCCTAACCTGCAGCAAGGATGTATTTAACTCACAATGAACCAACTTTGACTAAAATTTGGCCAAACTTCATATCCCATCGTATCACAAGGAATCAAAGGAAACTTTGCAACAGACTTCTAAAATGAGCTTCCTTTAATGCCTGTGGTGCAGCTGCTTGTAGGATTTACAAACTCACTGAGGGCTATCAACCTTAACTCTGCTAAATGTGTATTCATCTCTGTCACCTTTTGGAAATATTAATATTTCAATGGCTGCTGGAATAAAACTCATTCTCTTTTCCAAATGATGGGAAACCCAGAACTTGTCCCATCTAATCACTGTTTGGTCAAAATGTCATCTTCTCTTCAGAGAACAATGGATTGATTCTTTGACAGAAGAGCGAGAAGGAACGCCGTAAAAGACTCAGAAAAGACAGACAAAGTTAAGACACAGACCGTAAAACCAAAGGACCGGGAGAGGTAATGATAAATAAGTTGCTGTGAGTAAAACTTGTATCATCAACTTACAAGGAAGATGAAGGACTCCTTTCCTAAGAACTCACCGGGATAAATTATACTGGAAATCAATCAGGAGTTAAAGAGAAACATGTGAGTAAGCTTAAAAGGTGGCTTCAAAAGGCAGAATCCATCTGTACAGACAGGATGTATGATGATCTGTCGAATGATCACTGGAATGAGTCATACTCAATGTTTGAGAAAAGGTCATGTAAGTGTAAGCAAATGATTGTTCAGTTAACATGGTTGTGCTTTCAGAGATGATCTTCTGCTCATCACTGTTGTAATGTGTGTATATTTGAGCTACTTATGTCCTTCTGTCAACATGAACCAGTCCGGCTCTTCTCCTCTGACCTCCCTCAGTACTGCATTGTCCCTCATTGCCAAGGCATTTTTACTCCAAGAACTGTTGCTCACTGGACTACTTTTGTGTGCTTTACACCATTCTCTATTAACTCTGGAGACTTGTGCATGAAAATCATCGTTTAGTGTTAAAATTGTGTTGTGTAGAGGTCATATTGTTATACAACCTTTTGTAGTACCTTACATTATCTAAAATACGTCACTCACCACCGTCCTAACAACAGAAACTACACTGTGGCAGGCAGGAGGGCTCTATAATAGGTAGTCAAAACTGCCCAATACATCACTGGCACCAGCCAACCTGCCATCAAGGACACACATAGAAAAAGGCACTGGAAAAAGGCCAGAAATATCATGAAGGAACCCACCCACCACGCTCATGGACAGTTTGTCCCACGCCCATTAGGGAGAAGTCAATGAGCAATCATGCCAGGACCACCAGACTCAAATATTTTCCCCAAGCAGTAAAGCTGATCAACACCTCCACCCACTAACCACCCCTCCCCCAACCACCACCACTAGTTTATCATTTCCTAGCAGTCACCTTATGTACAGACACTCCTGTGTCTAGCATTATTTTATGGACATACAATCAATGTATATAAGCTATCTCAAAGTTTTTAATTTTATTGTGTCTTTTTAAAATTATTGTATTCTTTATCGTGTTGTGTTTTTTGTGCTGCATTGAATCCTTCATACTAATGTACTGCAAATGACATTAAACAATCTTGCATCTATCATGTACAGTATAAAGTTTATTGTATTATGTTGCATTGTAGGCAGACTTGTATTTATATGATTTGCCTTGCAGTATTTACTCCATCCTAAACTTTCAAGTGGATTCAGCTTCCTCCACTTGTTGCTGCCTGGAGACTTGGGAGGATAAGTGGATTAGGCAACAAACAACTGAATTGGTGTCCAGGATGGAGTTGAATTAGAGTAAACAGAAGTTAGATTGGAACTTGGGTGGAAAGTCAGAAACAAACAAATGTGCACCCTAAAGAAAGGAGGCGAAGAATGGATGGCATCTCCTTGTAGAATGTAATGTTTAAAAAACAGCTAAGGAAGATTAAAAATGACTAAGAGCTGTGTGCTTATTAACTTCTGGATGGAGGATACAGCCTTGGTATAAGGTGATGGGGGAATGAAAAGAAAACTCCTGTAAGTGGGTGAAAAGCCGCAGGGAATGGTCAAAAGTTGTAGGAAAAGTCTGCCTTTCTAGAGATGATAGATGGAAGGGGAGAGGAGGAGAAAGGTTCAAAGATAGATGCCAGGCTCACTGAATTAGAAGAGCAGGCAGCTGCTACACGAGGTCAACAGCGAAAATTGTGGAGAAAGTGGACGGTAAAGCGTAAGAACACCAGAAAAGGCTGCACACAAGGAAGAAGAAAGGAAATCAAAGGATTTGTAACTACTTAAGAGTATAAATTGAAACAAAATGCTGGAAATCTCAACACAGCTCCCTTACAACTGTCCCAGTTACAATAGGTCGAAGAGCCTTCTTCTGCATCATAATGTTTCCCTGAATAAATGACTGGTTGCAGAGGTTTGTGGATGTATTGTTTGAGATCTTCCAAAACTCCCTGTATTCTGGAAAGGTCCCAGTAAATGTAATTTCCCTTCTCTAGATAAAAACAGATGACTAAAAGCATAAAACGAAGTTTGTTAGCTTAAGATCTGTCATTGGAAAATGCTGGAAGCCATTATTAAGGAAGTAGCGGTGGTGCATTTTAAGTCATAATACAATTGGAGAGCACAAATATTATGGTTTATGCAGGAAAGTCATATTCTATTAGAGTTCTACGAGGACATAACTAAATAGACATTTTAATCAACAATATTTTAAAAATTAATTATGAACATTGGCTTCCTGAAACATTGCTAGATCTAACCTTCCAAAACTGGTATATTAGTCAAATAAAATTTCCTTTCATAATTCTATGCTGACTTTGCCTAGTCATTCTGATCTGCTGTCCACATTACCAAGTGCTTACAGCATTCAATCAGTTTTGCTAACACTGCTTGGGCTAAAGTTCAGTTCAACACACACAAAATGCTAACACTGCTTGGGCTAAAGTTCAGTTCAACAGGCCAGGCAGCATCTATGAAAAAGAGTAAACAGTCGATGTTTTGGGCTGAGACCCTTCACCATGACTATCTCCTTCCTATCAGGTTGAACCAGTCTGCCCATTCTCCTCTGACCTTCCTCATTTACAAGGCGTTTCTGTCCGCAGAACTGCCACTCATTGGATTTTTTTTGTTTGTTTTTGTTTTTTACAGTTTGCAGAGAATGGTGCAAAGACTGTTGTGCATGAAGATCAGGGGAGATCAGCAGTTCCTGAGATTCTCAAACCAACCTGTCTGGAATTAACAATCATTCCACTGTCAACGTCGCTTAAATCACATTTCTTCCCCATTCTGATGTTTGGTCTGAACAACTGAATGTCTAGACTATGTCTACATGCTTTTGCGCGTTGAGGTGCTGCCACGGGTTGGGCTGATGAGATATTTGCCCTAATGAGCAGGGGTATAGGTGTACCTAATGGCCACTGTGTCCGAACCTTGTGGACCCACTTCCCACCATGGGGCAAAAGGAGGACCCATCTTTAACCACGTTATTAGTTGGGCTGCAAGACCAAAAACAGTGAAGATAAAAAAAAACAATAAATGCACATAAAAGTTGCTGCCTGGCCTGCTGCGTTCACCAGCAACTTTTAAGTGTGTTGCTTGAAATTCCAGCATCTGCAGATTTCCTCATGTTTGTGTAAAGAATAATAAATACTGGCTGCATCTGTGAAACCCATATTCCATATAAAAAATAAATTAAAAGAAATTAATTTTATGCCATGTAAAGACATTCAAAATAAGTTCCAAAATCAAAATCCCTGGACCATACCCGGCTGTGCAGGGTTCTATTTTCTTTAATTATATACAGAGTAAGACATAGAAAAATAAAATTCAAAGCTGGTGTGGACATGGAAAATTAGTTACCACCCTACCCAAAATCTAGGACAATTATACAACCTCATCTCAAAACGATCTAGGGTCCACCCATTGAAGACCCGGATTGCCTACCAGGGTAGCTTTGAGACAAAGCATTCTAAAGAGTGCAAGACTCTTCCCTCCCCACTTCAGAGCAGGAAAACACAGGAGGCTTGCTTGAAAGAAATTAGATAGGTGCAGTTTCACTCTGGAGGGACCTGGAAGTTTTAGAAGGAAGGAGGCAACTTGTTGTTCCTGAGCTGCCCTGGGCAAGCCTGTGCTTGAGATCCAGCTCAATGTGGAGTCTATGACCCGGGATTGGTAATCAGCTTTAGGGCACGACATTCACCAGATTAGCAGGAAAGCCCTCTGGATAGGACATTAAAATAAAATAAGCCAGGAAAGTATATCCATTTTTAAGGAAATGATAGAAGTTACACAGATTGAACAACAAAAAAAAACTTGTTGGTAGGACTCAATGGGGGATCTGTCTGGGCACTGGGTTTCAACCCAAAAAATCGACAATTCCTTTCCACCTCACAGGTGCTGCTCTTCCAGCAGATTGCTTGTAGCTCCAGATTGCAGCATCGACAGATACTTGTGTCTCCAGCTACCCTATGGGATTGAGCATGTCTGGCTGGAGGACAATGAATGTGGCCAGTAGGTCATGGACTGGGCTGTCAGCAAACGTGAGCAACAGGTCACAGGTTGGAAGGTCAACTGCAGTTGGTAAATGTGCCACTTCAATGCTGAGCTACCCTTCATGTGAAGCCCATCTGCTGGGAAAACTGGAGCTACACGCTTGTCACTCATTCCTGGAAGACCATAACATAGTAGTCGTGTTCTTGAGAAATGCCTCATCTTTGAGGATAGGTGCTGAAACAAGAGAGAACACCATTAGGCACACTGGCCAAGTGACTTCTTCCCTCATCCAGGGATGTTTTCTTTGACCGTCAGTCCAGCAAATCTTTCGTCAGCCGCTTAGTGAAGCTCTTAACAAAGAGGGAAGGAGAAAACATGTCCTGGCATTGGGAAAGATATCGATAGCCGCTAGCTTGTTCACTCCAGTTCAGGATTCAGGAAATGAGAACGATTAGAGGAAAGGCTCTGATTCAGGTACAGTGAGCCTCTGTGTAGCAGACTTTAAACAGGAGAGGCTGTATGACAGGAGAAGAGAAGATGGCGTCTCTCCTCCTTAAACTCCTGGTCCTGGGTTGTGGGGGGGGTGGGAAATGAGATTTAAAAAGAATACTAAAAGAGAGAAATTCAAGGAACTTGATTCTGAACCTTGGAGAGCTGGGGAAGAATTCTGACAGCGAGGCGAGTCATGTGGTCAGTGGGGCTTTTCTACGCATTCCAGATTTCAGATAAAATGGATAAACATTGGCATTTGTTTTTTTAAAAAAAAGAAATTCAAGTAGCAGCTGTGCCAGTCGTGGAACTTTCCCTAAAGCTCCCTTTTTAAATCTGAGAATTTTCCCATGGTGATCACAGGTTCCAGCCTACCTGCCAGCTTTGAATGGGCATCTTGGCTACAGTGAGTATCCTTGGAGATGGTTCCTATGGTGACAACAGTCAGGGGCCTTGGCATCTGCAGCTCAAAGAAAGAAAAGGAAAATGACTCCTAAACTTGAAAGGTTTGGGTGGACAGAGAGGGGCCTAGGGTCATGAATACAGATCTCTAACCAACAAGATCAATGCCTTTGTCCAATGACCACGTATCCACTCTGTACTCTGACAAACAATGTTCACTGCTTTTTGTTTGGTAACTGGCTTCACCATCAACCAGCCATTGGCAGGGTGAGGTCTCACACATACTGCCACTGGTCAGTGATAGTCCAAAAATGAAAAAAAACAGGACAGAGCATCCAGGTGGAAGAGGCAATTATGATTTCAGGAAATCTAATTATTGGACTTCTCGACCTTCAAAGTCATCTGACACCTCGCGAAGCCTGAGTAGCATCAGAGAAATCTTCAAGTGGCTGCTGTTGAACTGATCTCTTCTCCCCTCATCACCGAGAGGGAATTCAGCCTGTTGCTTCCAAGATGGGAACACAGAGAACTGAACGAGCCCCAGTTACTTGCCTCTGGGCCGACTCTCCCACTGCACTCACCAGATAGTCACGTGGATAGCATTAAGGCATGCAATGTTAACCTGGCACAAAAAATAATATAGGTTTGTTCTTTCAAATGGTCAGCATGGAGTGTGACATACCCTGATACATCACACGTACCAAGACATTTTTGAATTAGACAGTATTCCACCCGTTAGAATGTGTACAGGTCTACAAACTCTTTATTGGCCCTACTAATAATACAAAACTTGGACATTCGAGATGCCACCCCAAGTGCTGGCACACTGAGCCAACTTACAGGTTAAAGGTAACAGGTAAATAAATAAATGCAACAGCTGAAAATACAGGCAGTGAGATATCCTGCAAAGCAATTTACGTTTTTTGAACCATTCCCGGGCTTGGAAACAGAGGCTGGGTACATAGCAAAACTCTCCCTCGCTGATCCCATCGAACACCCCTGGGACAAGTACAGCACAGGCCCGATACAGATTACAGCTCTCTTTCAATGTCCAGAATAACGATCAAGAAAGACGTTCTAACTTTATTAAATACACCCAAACAGGCGAAAGTTAATTGACTGGAATGTTCGGCCCTTGGGGCCAGCTTCTTCGGATTGTGATAGAGAAGGTGATGTGGCAGGTCATTCACTGAGGGTCTCTGCAAAGTTGGGAGGGCACTTCTCCAGTGGTGAGCAGCAGGGACGAGTTGGCGATGGTTTGTCCCAGTTGGTGCGGCCTCTGGTGGCAAGTCTGGGCACTGCCGGTGTGCGACAAGGCTGGGAGGATCTCCGGCCTGTCCCTGGCTCCATCATACCTGTCCGTACTCGAGAGGAAAGGTATGGGGAGGGGGCGGGGGCATTCTTTACCTCATCCAGGAGGGCTCAAGGCCAGAGGTGAGAAGATGCCATCCTCCCCTCGGCTCTCAATTTCAGCTATGGGCACTGTATGCAGGGGAGAGTTACAACAAGCACTTCCATCCGGACCCGGGGCGCGCAGCCTGTTTGACCCTTAGACCCATGTGAACAGAAAGGATGAGAAAGGGGCACATAAATTCACACCTTTCGGTCTCACCAATGACCACTACCATGTTGCTAGCCACTCAAACGTCAGGCTGGTTCTTGCACCTGGGGAATGAACCGCCCCCCCACCCCTGGCTCTCCTCCCGTCACTGATACTGAAGGGCAACAGACTGCTGCCAGGGTCAGAATGCCGGCTGCTTTTTGCTATCTCTGGGTTATTGGACCAGAGCCTATAGGTGCAGATCTATCGAAATTGGTGAGACAAGCAATGCAGGACAGCCTACAGCCGCGGACTCCGGAGCCATTAATGCAGCTACTTGGACAGCTTCCAGCAAAGTGTGCAACGGAAACCTGGAGTTTATACGAGGAGAGAAAGTGTGCGTGTGTGTGTGTGTGTGTACACGCGTGCGCACGCGCACACACACACACACACACACACACACACACACACGTATAGTTATATATATGCATGGCACTTGTGCACAATTATGTGACAGGATCTTCTCAGGCGGAGCAGCATTTCAGCCCGGGGTACGGCGTGGGCCTCTCTCACTGCTGCTTACACCCTTCCTTCTTCTCCTTTGATTTCTGTCTCGCCAACCTCTCTTCCTGCCGCCGGGTCGGCGGGACAAATGCGGGCTCGGAGGGCTCGTCCAGGTAGTCGTAGAAACCGTCTGGTGGCACAGCACGGGAGCGAGGCAACCCTGCGACAGGAGGAAGAGCGGAAGTTTCCGTTTAGCCAGCGGGAAGGCATCAATACAGAGGATATTGGATAAGCTGCAAGTGGCTGGAGTTGGCCTGGGGGCAGGGCTGATTTGGACACACAGCTCTTGCCCTATAAGAAGTTACCTGGTGGAACAGGACGGACTGTCTCCGGCGAACACTTGGCATTTTTGGTTTTAAAGGTTGGATCTATCTCTTCAGCGACATTTCTTGGAAACAGGTATCTACAGCAAAATGTTAAAAAAAAAGCATTAAAAATTTATTTTAAGAGACGCTGATGAATAGCTCTAAAAACGCAATAGCTATGGAAACAGTGAGTGTATTAACAGTCCCTAGCACGGGCTATATTTAGACAGACAGATTTCTGATTCACTCTGTGGGAGGAACTATTTATTTCATTTAATGATAACAGATAAAGCTCGCAGCTCAGGAAGCTCTGCCAAAGAAACAACTCAACACAGCTTGTGACCCTTCTACAGGACAAATACAAGACCATTTCAAGTCTCTATTCCGCCACTCCATCATAGCTGATTTATTATCCCTCTTAACCCTATTTCCTGCCTTCTCCCTGTAACCACCGATGCCCTTACTCAGCAAGAACCTAACAACCTCCGCTTTAAGTGTATCCAATGACTTGTCCTCCACAGTGATGAATTCCACAGATCCACCACACTCTGACTAACGGAATTCCTCATCTCTGCTCATAAGGGACGTTCTTGCATTCTGAGGCTGTGCCCTCTGGTCCTAGACGTGCCCACTATTGGAAGCACCCTCTCAGCATTCACTATCTTGGTAGGTGAGTTGGTCTCTGCTGTACTGGTGGTTGGGGTTAATACAGATGCCATGGTTTAGGGCAAGGTGGAGGCTCCATTCATGCTAACACTGGAGCCACTGCACCGAGTTAATTCTCAGTAACTCCAAGCTTCAGGTTTACATAGCTGTAGGTAACTTGGAATAGTCCTCAGGAGAGGCAATCAGCAGCTTCAGGAGCAAAAGTCTGGGATGAAGCAGAGGACATTCACGTGTAGGATTTTGTGAATAAAACATGCAAGATCGTTTTCGCTGCTTAACAAGCGCAGCTGCCCTTTTCTTCCATTACAAACAGTCGCCTTACACTGATGTCATTACGTCAGACAGTCTCTTAAAGTGAACACACAACTCAATGACGGTGTTTGTCAATTATGTGGAACAGTTTCTATGATGGACAATATGTGTCATCTGTTACCCGTTACATGACCCTATACAGGCCCCCAGCCCAGAATTCATCAAAAACTGGCATTCTGAGTCTGTCTGGAGCTTGTACTCGGGTTCGATGTGCCTAGGTTGGAGTAACCGCAGGTGTCTCTGGCTCGTCCATGTGCTGACATGCGCATGGTCACGTTGTGATGCTGGGGATATGGTAGTGGAACCATTCAGGACTCAGTGGGCTGGTTTAAGGTGATCGATAGAAATATATTCAGGTTTACCCTTCTTATCTATGATAAAAGTCTTTTTGTCCCCTCCCAAAATGCAGAACCAGACGTTGTAAGGGTGCTTAAGGGAGTGTTGGCAGACAAAGACGAACGAGGTAGAACGCAGGTGAACTGGAACTCAGGACTGCTGTACACCATGAAGGGAGGCAGGAATAGGTGTAAAAGAATTGAGTATATGGAGGACGGTGGGACGATGCTGAGATGCTGAGTAGGTGGTCGTGGCATCAGGAATAAAATCACCCGGCACCCATAGTGGCTGGCTGTATACCAACTCAGCTGCAGAGGACTGCGGCTCCTCTTTTGGAGCCGTTCTGAGCCCCCAGTAGATGATCGTGCCGACACTCATCTGTCAGGAAGGAATCTTTAAGGTGAAACCGTCCACACAAGCCACTGGACTGTGGGTGATATGTAGTGGAACGATGGTGCGATGTAGTGGAACTACTGAGACGCAACAACGTAGTAAAATGTGGTACTGTCCATGGTGATTTCTCACTGGGTGAACTGGGCTTCCAATTTTGCGAAACACATGGTAGCACGCTGCTCCTAAAACTCTGGCAGCTTCAAAGCAGCTGTGTTGGTCGACATGTTGTTGAGTAACTCTGGAATTGTCCGAGGGTGTCGGGGTCACCAGTGTAGGATTTTATGAATGAAACATGTGGGAATCATTTTACATGCTTAACAAAAGCCTCAGCCCTTTACAAACAAGCCAAAAGCAGTCACCCTACACTAACGTCATTACATCGAACTCCATCTCTTAAAGTGAACACAACTCAATGACAGCGTTTGTGAATTATGTAGAACAGTTTCTGTTATGAACAATATGTATCTCTGTCACCCATTACATTACCCAACACACTAACTCCCCTTCAGTGTGATGGTGACTGGAGCCACTCCCCCCACCCCCCCGTCACACGAGTGTGTACCTTGACTGCTGCAGCTGTTCTGTTGGTGACGACCCTCGCTCTGGACTCTGCCCACCACTGGGAGATGGGAATCCTTCCGAATTCAGCCGCTCCTGGCGAGAGAAGCCCGTTCGACTCTAAAGGTTGAAGGTGATTGGGTCAAAGCTGTTTCAGTCACACAGCCCGATTTCAACCCTCATCCCCCAACCATCTCATTTTTAAAGGAGCCGCACAAGTGAAGGGAGTTTCTGGTTGAACACCCACACTCCAAGTGTCTAGATCCCAGTCACTGAGGAGACAATGCATTCAGCTTTAGGCCTTTGGGTGAACTGAGTTCATCCATCTCTTGAGCCAACTACTGTTATTTATTGTGCAGGAGTAATTGGACTGGATGGTCAACAGAAAAGGTAAAGGAGGTGAGGTTAAGAATGACAGTCAGAAATAACACTGGCTTGGAGAATCAAAAATATAGAATGTGTTCCCAAGAAGCAACATGGCTGCGAGTTGTATTTCAGCCTCCAACCAGTGGGGGCGATGTAGGGACAGCATCAAACAGGAAAGTCGGGGTACGTGCAGTGTGGACACCATAGAGATCAGTGATTTTAACCTCTTTAAGGTGACCAATGAAGGGACTGCAACAGCTCCACGTTCCTGTCCCCAGTGTAAGGACACAGAAATAGACCAACCCAACCATGGCTCATGAAATTTGTTAAGGACAAAGAGGCGTTATATAAAATTGTCAGATTAAGTAAGAAGTGTGAGGAGTGGGAGCAAGTTTTAAATTCGGCAAAAGTGAACTAGGAGATTGTTAAATAGAGAAAAAAAAGAGTACAGGAGTAAATTTGGAAGGAACATAAAAGTAGACTGTAAAGCTTCTGCAAGTATGTAAAAAAAATTAGAAAAAATATGTACTTTCCTTAAAATCAGAAATGGGAAAAGGTGGAACAAAAGTATGGCAAAGCAAATAGACAAATACTTTGGTTCAGTCTTTGAGGAAGAAGACATTAATAACTTCCCAGAACTATTAGTGACCCAAGATTGTAATCATGAGGAAGAATTATACCAAAATAGAATCAGCACACAATAGCAAACAAGTCTCATACATCAACCGTCTCGACTTCAACACTCATCTCTCCAATTCCAACCTCACCCCTTCCAAACACTTGGCTCTTCACTCCCTCTACACCAATCCTAACCTCACCATCAAACCTGCAGATAAGGACTGTAGTAGTCTGGCAGAATCACCTCTACCTTGCTGAGGCCCAGCACCAACTCTCAGACACCTCTTCTTACTTACCCCTCGAACAGGATCCCACTAAGGAACACCAGGCCATTGTCTCCCACACCATCACCAACCTTATTGACTTCTGGGGATTTCCCATCCACCGCCACCAACCTCAATTTCTGCACCCCGCACCTCCCGTTGCAACCTCCTACCCAAGATCCACAAACCTGCTTGTCCAGGTAGACTCATTGGTTCAGCTTGTTCCTCCCCCCACTGAACTCATATTGACATACCTCAACTCTGTCTCATCCCCCACTAGTTCAGTCCCTTCCTACTTACATCCATGACACCTCACATGCTCTGGATCTTTTCAAGGATTTCAGGTTCCCTGGCCCCCATCGTCTTACTTTTACTATGGATGTCCAGTCCCTCTACACCTCCATCCCCCACCAGGAAGGCCTCAAAGCTCTCCATTTCTTTCTGGACACCAGACCTAACCAGTTCCCCTGCACCACCACTCTCCTCCGCCTAGTGGAACTTTTCCTCACTCTAAATAATTTCTCCTTTGGCTCCTCCCACTTCCTTCAAACAAAAGGAGTAGCCATGGGCACTTGCATGGGTCCCAGCTGTGCCCGCCTGTTTGTCGGCTAATGAAACAGTCTATGTTCCAAGCCTACCCTGGTGACCATCCTGCACTTTTCCTGTGATACATCAACAACTGCATTGGTGCTGCTTCCTACACCCATTCTGAACTCGTTGACTTAATCCATTTTACCTCCGACTTCCACCCTGTCCTCAAATTCACCTGGTCCATTTCTGACAATTCCCTTCCCTTTCTCGATCTCACTTTCTCCGTCTCCAGAGAGAGCTTACCCACCGATGTCTATTACAAACCCACGGACTCTCACAGCTACCTGGACTATACCTCATCCCACCCTGCTACTTGTAAAAACGTTATCCCCTTTTCTCAATTCATCCATCTCCATGGCAACTGCTCTCAGAATGAGACTTCTCATTCTAGAACAAAGGAGATGTCCTCCTTTTTCAAAGAAAGGGACTTCCCATCCTCCACCATCAACGCTGCCCCAACTGCATCTTTTCCATTTTACTCATATCTGTTCTTACCCCGTCCTCCTGCCACCCTACCAGGAATAAGGTTCCTCTTGTCCTCACCTATCACCCCACCAGCTTCCGCGTCCAGCACATAATTCTCCGAAACTTCTGCCACCCCGAATGGGATCCCACCACCAAGCACATCTCTCCCTCCCCCCACTTTCTCTTTCCACAGGGATAGCTCTTTACGCGACTCCCTTGTCCATTTGTCCCTCCCCACTGATCTCCCTCTTGGCACCTATCCTTCTAAGCTCTTTACTTCATCCCTCCCTCTGGTGTTTCTCTCTCCCCTCCCCACACCTTTTAAATCTACTCCTCAGCTCTTTTTCTCCAGTCCTGCCGAAGGGTTTCGGCCCGAAATGTCAACTGTACTTTTTTCCATAGATGCTGCCTGGCCTGCTGAGTTCCTCCAGCATTGTGTACGTGTTGGTCAGTACATAACAGTGCCAAATACAAAAGCAACAGAAAACCAAGAAATCCCCAGGACCCGATTTTCTGCATCCCAGTGCCACGAAAGAGGGAGCTGTTGGAATAATGGATGCATTGGTTGTAGTCTTCTCAAATTCTATTAATTATGGAATGGTTCCTGCAGGCTGGAGAGTGGCAAATATAATCGGAATATTTAAAGAGGATGGGAGAGAAAACAGAAAACTATAGACTCATTAGCTGGCAACAGTAGCGATGGAATTGCTGCAATCTATCACAATACATGTGATAACAAAGCAGCCAGAAAATACCGAGAGAATTAAACAAAGTTGGATTCATGTAAGGGAAATGGCGTTTGATAAACTTACTGGAGTTTTCTTTGAAAACATAACTGATAGAACAGGTAAGGGAGAACCTGTGGTTGTGGTGCTCCAAAGGCCTCTGCAGTCCCAGATAAAAAGTATAAAAGGGATTGGAGGTAATATCCTGGCAGGGATTTAAAAATGGGTGCAGACAGGAAACAACGGGGGAAGTGGGTATTGTTTCCAGAGTGCACAGAGTTCAGTGTTGGGCCCCAATTATTAACCACAAAAATCAGTGACTGGGCTGAGGGAAGCCAATGTTTCTAAATTTACTACTGACACAAGGTGGGTGGACGTGTGATTTGTGAGGAATACAGAAAGAGCTTCAAGGTGATTTAGATAAATTTGAGTGAACGGAAGATTAAACGCAGTGCAACACGGACACATATTGAATTATTCATGATGGCAGCAAAAAAAAAACCAAAGGCAGAGTATTAATTTAATGGAGATATATATGGAAATGTTGACACTCAAAAGGGATCTGTGTGTCCTTGTACACCAGCCACTGAAAGCAAATGTGCAAATAATTTGACGGTCTTCGCTGCAAGAGGCTTGGAGTACAGGTGCGAGGCGCTTTACTGTAATTCATCTGGGTCTCCGTGAGACCACAGTTGGAGTGTTGCGTGTGCAGGTTCAATCTTTTCTACATAACTGCCATCAGGGGAACTTAGCAGATGGACTACAACAAGGTGGGCTTGCCCAGTGAGGAAGGGTGGGATTGACTAGCCCTGTACTTTGGGAAGATTGAGACAAGATCTCATTGAAAGGTACAGAATTTTGACAGGGTTTGATGGACTGGATGCGGGGGGGGGGGGGGGGGGCGGGGGTGGCAGCACAATAGTAGAGTCTCTACTTCGCAGCACCAGAGACGCAGGTTCAATGCTGACTTCAGATCAGAAACAGGTTTAATATCACTGGCATGTGTTGTGAAATTTGTTAACTTAGCAGCAGCAGTTCAATGCAATGCTTGATAATATAGAAAGAAAAAAATGAGTAAATAAATGTGCAAAACCAGAAGTTATTTTTAAAAAAAAAAAGAGAGGTGGTGTTCATGGGTTCAATGTCCATTGTATGCTAAGGGGAAGAAGCGGTTCCTGAATCACTGAGTGTGTGTGTGCCTTCAGGCTTCTGTACCTCCGTCCTGAGGGTAACAATGAGAAGAGGGCCCGTCCTGGGTGATGGAGGCCCGTAGTAATGGAAGTCGCCTTTCTGAGGCACCGCTCCTTGAAGATGTCAGATACTGTCTGTGAGCACCTTGCCAGTTCCTTCTGAGACGGCATGGGTTTCCTCCAGCTCTGGATCTCCCTGACATCGCAAAGACGCGTGTTGTGGTGGATTAATTGGCCACAGTAAATTCCACCCCACCACCCTGCCCCCATCCCCCCCCCCCCACCAGTGTGTGGGGTGGGTGGTAGGTAGAATCCGGGGCAAATTAATGAGAAAGTGGAGAAGAGTGAAATAAAATGGAATTCGTATAGGTTTAGTGTAAGTGGTGTTTGATAGCGGAAGTGGGCCTGGTGGTCCGAAGAGCCCGTTTTCCTGTGCTGTGTGACTGCATGATGTTTCCCTTGGCCGTACAACCCAGAACCGGGAGCCAGTGGAGATACGAGGTGAAACTTCTTCACTCAGAGGGTAGTGAACCTGTGGAATTCTCCACCACAGAAGCCAGGTTCATGAACGTAGTCAAGAAGCAGATAGATTTTTTTTGGGTACAAAAGGAGTCAATGGACTTCGGGAGTCTGCAGGAGATGAAGGATAAGGCAAGACTGTGCTGAATGGTGATGCAGGCCGAGACGCCTGCACAATTTTTCCCTCAGACCATAAAAACATAGGAGCAGAATTAGGCTGTTCAACCTTTCGAGTCTGTCCCACCATTCAACCCCTACTAATAAAGAACGGGCCAGGCTCAGCTTTAAATACACCCAATGACTTGGCCCCCACAGCTGTCTGGGCCACTGAATTCCACAGATTCAATATTTCTCCTGCCAGACGTGGAATACTCTTCCTTACCCGCCTCTCCCACCTCTCCGGGGAATTGTCGCCATCTCCGGAGCACGCACTCCTGAGCTCCTTGGACTGCTTGTGGGCTTTCAGCTCCTGTCTTTGGATGTACCGGGCAATTTCCTGAAAGTCACAAATTTGGTCTCGGTTAGGGCTTAGCTTTTGGCATCAAAGGCAATGCAAGAGGAACAACTGTTTGCATATGGGAGTGTGGGGGTGGGGTGGGGAACTGGACTGCTTGGGGGAGGGGGGTGATGAACCAGTTGGTATAGGATAAGGTGAAAAACAGAGCTGTGGTGAGGAAGGATCAAGGGGTTAAGTGTGTCTCGAGGACGGCCCCCCCAATCTGCCCTAGAGCAAAGAGTCCCTAAGCCACACGAACAAGAGCGGCCAGTTCATTGCCAAGTATTTAGATCTGTGGTTAGTGCTGACAACAATTACATTCTCATGAGAGTGAAATGACTCGAGAAGGAATTTTTATGCCCAGAGAGGATACTTCAAATCACATCTTATTTTCAACAGAAATATTGTATTTATATGTCTTATTTTACATGCTGTTTGGTTCTTCTTTCATTATATGCAAAAACAAAGAAATCATGATGGCCTAACCTCTGTTAGTAAAATGTTACTGAGCACTTTGATGATGTCATTAAGTGCCTCAGTTATAGTGGGGTGCCACTGTCAGGGGGTGCCTGGTCCAACTGTCCAGTGGGCAGCATTTAACACAAAATGGGCACAAATATTTCAAAAGCCAAGAATTTGCTTGCGATGCAAAAATGGAAGCAGATGTGTTTTTTCAAAAAACCATTTGCAGGCAAACATTTAAAAAAAACCTCAAAATTAAAAACAAGCATTGAGCATAAACATCTCACCACAGACAGAGGAAGCCTGTGAGTTATTTAATAGGCAAGATGGTCTCTCAGACAAAGTTCAGCTTGCTTTCCCTTCTACCGCTGATTGAGTGGTAAAGACTGGTCAGGAGCAAGGAAACTTCCCCAGTTCTCCACTGAAGTAATGTTTTGGGATCGTTCTGTCCATCCATGGGAGCAGGCACGCTTTAACCTTTCTGCACTTCTAGCCAGTGCAGTGCTCTCCGTGGGAGCCCAAAGCACTTGCATGGGTCAAGTCACTTAGTGGAGCCGAGTTGCCCACTATACAGACACCCAGTCACTACAGCCCGTGTCCCCTGGGTAGCACCAGGAACGGAAGTTTCACTTGCCACAAAACATCTGAAACCAGCAGGAACTCTGTCATTTCCTTGTGCATCGCACACACCAGGATATTTTTAAACTTAGACAACACCACCCCCCCTGCTGACATGTGCACATTCCAAAATGTTGTATCTTTGAGATACATCACAGACTTTGCTTTGTGGATCCAGAAATGAAGGCAAAGAGTGGTTGTAGATGGGTCATATTCTGCGTGGAGGTCGGTGACCAGTGAGGTGCCTCAGGGATCCGTTCTTGGACCCCTAATCTTTGAGACTTTTATAAATAACCTGGGTGAGGAAGTGGAGGGGTGGGTTAGTAAAATTGCTGATGACACAAAGGTTGGAGGTTTTGTGGATAGTGTGGAGGGCTGTCAGAGGTTACAGCGGGACATTGATAGGATGCAAAACTGGGTTGAGAAGTGGCAGATGGAGTTCAACCCAGTTAAGTATGAGGTGGTTCATTTTGGTAGGTCAAATATGATGACAGAATATAGTATTAATGGCAAGACTCTTGGCAGTGTGGAGGATCAGAGGGATCTTGGGGTCCGAGTCCATAGGACACTCAAGGCTGATGCGCAGGTCGACTCTGTGGTTAAGAAGGCATACGGTGCATTGGCTTTCATCAATCGTGGGATTGAGTTTAGGAGCCGCGAGGTAATGTTGCAGCTAATTAGGACCCTGGTCAGACTCCATTTGGAGTACTGTGCTCAGTTCTGGTCGCCTCACTACAGGAAGGATGTGGTAACCATAGAAAGGGTGCAGGGGAGATTTACAAGGATGCTGCCTGGATTGGGGAGCATGCCTTATGAGAATAGATTGAGTGAACTCGGCCTTTTCTTCTTGGAGCGACGGAGGATGACAGGTGACCTGTTAGAGGTGTATAAGATGATGAGAGGCATTGATCATATGGATAGTCAGAGGCTTTTTCCTGGGGCTGAAATGGCTAGTACGAGAGGGCACAATTTTAAGGTGCTTGGAAGTAGGTACAAAGGAGATGTCAGGGGTAAGTTGTTTTTTTTTTAAACGCAGAGAGTGGTGAGTGCGTGGAATGGGCTGCTGGCGACGGTGGTGGAGGCGGATATGATAGGATCTTTCTCCTGGATAGGTACGTGGAGCTTAGAAAAATAGAGGGCTATGGGTAACCTTAGGTAATTTCAAAAGTAAGGACATGTTCAGCACAGCATTGTGGGCTGAAGGGCCTGTATTGTGCTGTAGGTTTTCTATGTTTCTATGAACACCAGCAGACACACAGTTCAAATGCAGGCTCTCAATCCAAATCATCGACTATTCCTCTGCCTCCACAGATGCTACTGGACACACTGAGTTTCATCAGCAGTTTGACTTTAGTTAACACTTTTAAGTTATTGTTTTTGAAAAGGATCCTGCAAATAAATTCAAAAACTGCAAATGCAGGCCAGTGGAAAACTAAAAATCCTGCACAGTGGTGCACTCTGGTGTGGGGACTGGATACAAACTAATGATCCACATTATCCCATCAAAACTCCTGGGACAATTTAGCATGGGTTGGATATGGAGCAAAGGTCTCCTTACAATGTCCCACGTGAGGACTGAGAATGCAATTCTCAGCATTTTATCAAATACACAAAATAAGTAAAAGTTAGATCGGCGCCTGAGTCTCTGCAGCCACGCTCGAACCTGCGACTGTGTTACCCACTGGGCTAAGGCTGGCACCTACCATTTCGCCACAGGGAAAGGGATGAAAGAGAGAACCATGGGGCCAAGAATATCAGGCTCCTTGGCTGCAGTCCACACCCTTTTCCCGCAGAGGGAAAAGTCACTGGAGCTAATCCTAGATTCAGTGTCTGGGAAACAGTTCAAAACTGACCAGTGTCTACCCACTGCCTGGGTATGCCCCACGCCTCAGTGGTACCCTCCTGGAGGTCAGAGCCTCACCGGCTGAGTCTGGGAATAATCCAGGCCAGTGCCTGATCCAAAGTCAACACGTGGATGGGAAAGGTTGAGAGGAATATGGACCAATCACAAGCAAGTGGGATGGGCTGGCATGGACCAATAGGGCCAAAGGGCCTGTTGACTCTAAGACAATTGAGGGACAACATCCGGGGCAGGTTCTCTGTCTGAGAGTTTGCCCCCACCTGACCACATAACACCGATTACATTGGGCAATGAGGCTCCAGCTCACTAACACCCGACATTAGCCCTTCTCATCCTGACCAAGAGTGTGGAGCAGCTCTTGGGTGATACCAATCTACCCAACCCTGTGCAGAAAGTCCTGAGAAACCACATCTCCTGTCCTGAGAGATTTACCTCATCCTGTGCAACCTGGGCAGTGCGAAAGTCCTCCTCTTGATTCCTTTGGCTCCTTGATTTCTGTAAGAGATTTTTTTATTTTAAAACTTAAGCTTGAATTTATTAGAGAGACAAATTACTGACAGTGAAAGCAAAGGAAGTGCGGTACTGTGCCCAAACCTCTCCCTTTTCCGATGATAGACCATCTCAAGTCCTGAGTGTCACTCTGACAAAAAGCACCATCTCTTTTTACTTCTCTACCTCACATGGATCCACAGTAAAACCTTAACACAGGTCAGACCCCATCTGTCCTCCTTATAAAAGCAGGATTCCCAACCTTTTTTTTTAATACCTTGCACCCTCACTATTAACCGAGGGACACAAACAACAGGAATTCTGCAGATGCTGGAAATTCAAGCAACACACATCAAAGTTGCTGGTGAACGCAGCAGGCCAGGCAGCATCTGTAGGAAGAGGTGCAGTCGACGTTTCAGGCCGAGACCCTTTGTCAGGACTAACTGAAGGAAGAGTGAGTAAGGGATTGAAAGTTGGAGGGGGATGGGGAGATCCAAAATGATAGGAGAAGACAGGAGGGGGAGGGATGGAGCCAAGAGCTGGACAGGTGATAGGCAAAAGGGAGTATCCTGTCTTCTCCTATCATTTTGGATCTCCCCCTCCCCCCCAACTTTCAAATCTCTTACTCACTCTTCCTTCAGTTAGTCCTGAAGAAGGGTCTCGGCCTGAAACGTCGACTGCACCTCTTCCTAGAGATGCTGCCTGGCCTGCTGCGTTCACCAGCAACTTTGATGTGCGTTGCTATTAACCGAGGGAACCTGTTTTAAAGCATTAAAACTTGTTCTCAAAGTACAACTTCCCAAAATGCACCAAAATTGGAAAATTAGGGAAGGTGACCAAACAATAGGGTTTAAGGTGGCGGGGGGGGGGGGGGAGGGTGTTGAAGAATGAGCGAGAGAAGGACACGGAAGCTCTGGGAGGAATTTACAGAGTTGAAGGCCAGCCACAGCCCCCAGCTGTGAAGCGATTCCGAGAGGCAGAGATTTCACCGGGTTATTTGTCCCCTCCTCGGGATCAGGACCTCTCTGACAATGCTGTCCACCCGTAATATCCATTAAGAAAGTGGTAACGAGCGAACTTCTCAAACCATTGTCGTTCTAGTGAAGGGACTCCCACTGGGCTGTTGGGCAGACAGTTACGGGATTTAGACGCAGCGTTCACGAAGGATTAGCGATCAGGAACCTACAAGTGGTGGAATTTCCTTGTCCGCGGTGTCATAGTTGTGGTGCTGTAATAATAGCAGAGGGTGTGCAGCTGAAATGCATTCTGTATACACACTGTAGCCACTGAGTGACAGAGGCAGGGGAATGAATGTTTAATGTGTGAACGTGATGGAAATCATGCAGGCTACTTTCTCCTGGTGCTATAATATAATTACAACATCAGACTTCTCAACAATCTGATAGCTCAGAAGATGGGTCCTTCAACCGACATCTGACCTGCTGTTGTGGCCATTGTACTTATGAGGCCGGTCCAGTTGAGCTTCTAATCAATGGCGACCTACATGACGTTGAGAGAGAGGATATCGGTGGTAAAGCCAATGTCAAGGGTGGGTGATCAGATTCTGTGGGCAGAGTCAAGATGGTACTGGTGAATTACTTACCAGACTACTTACAAAACTTCAAAATAAACTTTTTCTGAATCACTCTCACTGCAATCTGCAGCCTGCAACTTCCCTTTAAGCAACTTATTTTTGAACTCTCTTAATGAACTAGCAATTTCACAATCTTATAAAGGATTTGGTGGACTTAAATCTCAGAAATGCAGTTACAGCACCTTTAAGTGAAGGCACATTGCCATGGGCGGAAGCGGGGGGAGGAGGGGAGGACTCTAAGCCGGGCTGAAATGCTGAGGAATGGAACTCCCTCTACCCAGAATCTTGGAAAACAAGTCTGAAGACGTAAAGGCATGATTGCTCCTTTGGAAGGAAATGAGCCATTGACGTGTTCTGTGTTTCACGGAAAGGTGGCTCACTCCAGACACTCTCACTTGTCGGTAAGACCTAAGGGCTTCTCAATACACTGGATGGATTTGGCAACTGATTCGGAGAAGGCAAAGGATGGGGTTCTGGGTTTCAAAATAAGCTCCTTATCATGCTCGGACCCAGCGTCTTGTTCCCCCGACCTGGAATATCTGATGATTAAGTGCCAACCATCCTACTTATCAAGACAGTTCTCTCCCGTGATCCTGACCGCAGGGTACATACTGTCAAAAGCAGACACTAAACAAACACTCGATGTCTGATTGCTGTGATTAGCGAACAAGAAACAGCCTACCCTGATGCCTTCCAAATCATTGTTGGGGACTTCAGACAGGCTTGTTTGAGGAAAACTCTGCCCAGTTATCATCAACATGTCACCTGCAGCACCAGGGATCCCAGCACACTTGACCAATGTTACACTATTATTAGGAACACCTACTGTTCCATGCCCAAACTGCATTTCAGGAAATCTGATCACTCAGCTGTCCTCCTCCTCCTACCTACATAGAGGCAGAGGCTAAAGAGCACGACTCCAGAGACGAGGGCAACAGGGAGGTGTCGCCTGAGGCAGAGGAATGGTTCTGGGGTTGCTTCAAGTCAATGGACTGGGTCGTGTT
The DNA here is from genome assembly GCF_030028105.1 of Mobula birostris. NCBI lineage: Eukaryota > Metazoa > Chordata > Chondrichthyes > Myliobatiformes > Myliobatidae > Mobula > Mobula birostris. Next base: position 18,144,840 of record NC_092396.1, read on the forward strand.
TAAGAACTCATCAGAAGATCTGAACGAATGCACGATCGTCAGAGACTTCATAAAAACAGTTGTAGGGAAGTGTGTCCCCACAAAGTCATTCAGAGTCCTCCCCAACCAGAAGCCTTGGATGAATCTTGAGATCTGCAATCTGCTGAGGGCCAGATCAGTGGCATTTAGGTCTGGTGACCAAATTAAATGCAAGAGTTTCAAGGTACAATTTCCAGAAAGCCATCTCATGTGCGATGTGGCAATTCTGGACCAAACTTGAGTCACTGAAGGATGCTCGACAGTTGTGGCAGGGCTCGAATGCTATCGCCTCCTACAAAGTGAAGCCAAACAACATAGGTGACAACAAGGCTTCGCTCCCAGATGAACTCAATGCTTCTATGCTTGCTTTCACCATCAAAACATGGAGGCACCTTTACGAACTCCATAGCCCCCGATGACCCTGTGATTTCAGTTTCTGAGGCCAACATGAGACCATCCTTCAGATGGGCATCCAGCCCAGACAGGGGACCTGGCCGAGTACTAAAGACCTGTGCTGGTCACCTGGCTGGAGTGTTCAGTGAGATCTTTAACCTCTCGCTTCGGCAGGTTTCAATTATACTGGTGCCTAACAAGAATGTGCTAACCTGCATCAGTGAATATCATCCAGTAGCACTTACATCCGCTATGATGAAGTGCTTTGAGAGGTTGGTGATGAAACATATCAACTCCTGCCTGAGAATCGACTTGGATCTGCTCCAATTTGCCAACCATCACAACAGGTCAACAGCAGATGCCATTTCATTGGATCCTCACTCAATCGTGGAACATTTGAACAGTGAAGATGAATACATCAGGATGCCTTTCACTGACCATAGCTCAGCAATCAATACTCTCATCCCCTCAAAACTAATCAATAAACTTCAAAGCCTAAGCCTCAATGCCTCCTTGTGTGACTGGATTCACGATTTCCTCACTTGTTGACATGAACCACTTCATTTGCCGAGGAGTCTGTCTCCACTTGGGTGGAAGTAGAGCTCTGAGCCCTTTGGTATCCACTGACATCCAATTCACCAGAGCTCCTTGATGACATAATTAGTCAAGTGCTGCCTAGATGAGAGTGACTTCTTGATGAAGTCAGTCTCTGCACACGCCTGGAATTCAGACCTTCGGTCCATGTTCAGACCAAGTCTTTGATAAGTTTGTCGGCGTATGGGGAAAGCCAAGGCATCTGGCAAAGCCCAAAATGAGCATCGGTGAACCAGCAGCATTGCCGACAACCGTTTCCCTTACCGTGCCATGGATTGAGAGGGGAGTGATTAGGTGATAACTCGCAGGGCAGGTCATTCCGCCTTTGATATGAGGTACACTGATTAACTTTCCCCAGTGTTAAGAAAATGCTGGTATTGTAATTATACTGGAAAAAATTGGCTACAGGCATGGAGTTGTAGAGTAGAAGACTTCCATATAGATGGGATATTGACTGATTCACGGGAACCAGTAGTACTCTCTTGTGGAGTTAACTGAATCATTTAAAGTCAGGTTTGTTTAGTGGTGTGGTGGAGAGCCCAGGAGGAAGCAAAGATTGATCACTTCATTGACAAGTGCTTCTATTTTTTGGTACTACTCAGCGATGGTGGGGCCCGGTAACGGAGGATGGGGAGTCCTTGGAACCTCCTCCTGCTGTTTGATTGATCACCAGAATCAAGAGGATTGTCAAGCTGGTCGGTGCACGTGGGTACACTTCATCCTATCTATCACATGCTGAATAGCCTATGTCCCTGAATAACTGCATTGCCACGTCACCCTGAGTTTTGCCTAGTGCTGCTCCCAGAAGTGCCCTGACTACCTACTGAACGGAGTCTGCTGCTCTGTTGGCCGATGCTAGCAGGGGTGGGGGAGGGTTACAGGGAACTCTCGGGAAACATTACACGACAATTAAAGACTATTTGGTTGACAGGGACTGAAAGTCGGAGGCCTGACACCTGCCATCTCTGAGAGTCCAAGAGCCAGGACTGAAAGACGGAGGCCCAGAGACAGCTGGTCCTGGGGTTAAAGGTGCGTGCGTGATTTACGTGCATATGTACATACTGAGGGGAAAGGGGCTTGCTCACTGTTGTGTTGTTGCTGCTGCTTGCGTTCTTCTGCTGAACACTGCGGACGTGCTACGTTGGCACTGGAACGTGTGCCGGCACTGGCAGGCTGCCCTCAGTACACCTTTAGATTGCGTTGGTTGTTCAGCAAAAGACGCATTTCGCTGTGCGTTGTTAGCTACGTGTGAAAGATAAAGAATGTGAACTTGAATCCGACAGTCTATGAGACAGAGCAATCTAGCCCCTCACCAATGATAATGAACAACACCCCCCCCCACCCAGAGCGCTCTAATCAATCCCACATACCAGCTGCATCATCCTCACTTCTTCCTCCTCCTGTAGGAGACGGGCCAGTGCCTCGTCCCTCTGCAGCTGCTCCTCATCAACGCCATACTCATCTCTGATATTCAGCTCTGCAACCTTCCGGTCCAGGGAGTGCCCCTCCTGTCCACGCCACAGTTTCTTCCCTGGTTAAGACGAGAAGCAAAAAATGAAGCAATGACCAGACGTGCGATTTGTGTCGGTGTGGTAGGGCAAAGGATTGTGGAGCACCAACAGAAATGGAATTTGACTGTTCCACTGTGGGGGTATCACAGGCAAGATCCCCCTGTGGACATTATGCAGGAGGGGGTGACTGGTGACGTGGTTGTGCAGTGCTGGGGTTTTCTGTCAGACCAGGAAGTAACAGAAATGGTTTTTGGGCTAGGTTGTGCCACTCAGGAAACTCCACTGCTCGCCTGCCAGCACGAATCACATCGTGTGTATGGCTTTGCGCAAACTCAGTTCCGAGAGTGGTAGCTGGCCAAAATCAGGTTCTGTACTTCCAACAGAGGGCCCCAAGGTCAGGGTCCCCAAAGCCCAGCCTGTAGGGCTCACTCCATAGTGGGGCGGTTTGAAGTGGACCTCTCTGAGAGTGTCCCAAGTCCAGCCTGGAGCCCGGACCCAAAGAATCTTTATCTCCCAAATCTCTCCCCAGCCACGTCCTTACTGACCCTCACACCCACCATTTCTCCGATCCAGCACCACGACACCAGCCTCACTCCATCCTGATTCATGACTTCCCACCCCCCCCCACCCACTTCACTACCATTTGAGATACAGATTCTGGACAACAAGACCTGACCGCGCCCCCCCCGCCCCCCCAAACACACACACCACCAGCGATCGCTTGCAGTCCACCGTCACTCTGTTCACATGATCTACGTGGTGCAGGGTTTGAAGGGGGGCAGCTTGTCAGAGGCCAGTTCGGAAACAGCAGGCACTCCGGGCCGTTTTGTGTCACAGACCCACAGGTAACCCCTCCCTACGACGGCCAATGAACCCACCAGTGAATGTCTGGCGTCCAATCGCTTTGAGTTCCCCTTGCCACGTCTGATGCCGGAGGTCTACCTCGTCACCTCCTGGCACAACGTCCTCCCCAGAGGGTGAAGTGTGAACACGGGGGTCTTTGGCCAAGTGACTTCAGCTGCCCTCCTTACATGGAATCCAGTCGAAGGTGCGTGTCCCTGCCCCTTCCGTTAAACCCAGCTGGAAGGAGAGAGCGCCAAAGCTCGCCCTTCCCATGAGAGATCAGGCTGTAGGTCTCAAAAAGTGTTTAAAGCTTGGAGGCAGATTAATAGGTAAAAACCCATTCTGCTGGTGAATAACTTCTCATTACCAAGATAAAGAGATGCTGAATTATTTCATTCGGGAATGAATCCTCGAGGTGGAAATTTGGAAACTGATTACCACTAACAACACTCTTGTATCTGTGCCTGCATATGCCCAACTCCCACCAGGAGGTGACCCAGTGGAACCTCTGGGGTGGCACAACCCAGCCGGAAACCACTCCTGTCACTCCCCAGTCTGATGGAAAACTACAGTCCGCACAAGTCACATAGCAGGTTGTGTAACAGTGTCAATCATCAGGGCACCTCTGTACGTTTCCTCTGCTTCCTTCCACATTCCAAAGAAGGGTTAAGTAAGTCGTGGGCATCGGATGCATGTCAATATGTGCAGCTGCACCACACCCCCAGCACGACATCAGACTGTGTTGGTCACTGACGCAAGCTATGCATTCCACCGTATGTTTCAACGCACGTGTCAGAAATAGAGTTAATCTTCCTTTCACCCCTCCTGCACCTGTTGCCCTCCGTGACTATTGATAAAGCTTTCACCAGGGAGGCAAAGGTGAAGAGGAAGGGATCTGAGGGTAGGTCTGCGGAAATGGCTCTCGGACAGTCAGCCCTGGTGCAATGGGATAAGAGGGTCTGCTCCGCGTAGTGACATTGATTGAGCTGATCCGGGACAAGTCAGCGTCTCACTGCCTTCCCAGCCGCAGGGGGCATTCGTGCCTCAGTGGGCCGTGTCCTGACCGGAATTCTGGGACCACCTGGGGGAGCCCCACACTGCCAGCGGCGCGGCTTGTAATGAAGGCTGAAAAATAATGCCTTGGGGTACTTGGGAAGCGATCTCCTCACCCAGGGGGCAGGGGGTCTCTGGGCCACAGAAGCTCAGCTGATGAGTGTACTCAAGGCAGCGATGGGGAGGAGAATTATTAGTGACATGGTGGCGTTCACGCAGGGAAAGGGAGCCAGGGTAAAGATCAGCCATGCTCTTACTAATTGCAGAGCAGGCTCAACATGTTCCTGTCTCTCTTGCTCTCACGTGAGTGAAGAGACCTTGCTAGATTACTGCTTGTAGGAGCTTGCTGTGCACAAACTGGCTCCCTCATTATCACAGAGTTAACAGCAAGAGTAATTCATTGACAGTGATGTCCTCTGAGGCTGGACTTGGTGTAAGGCGCTATCAAAATACAAGGATGTGGCCCTGGTTTACCCCTCTGTCGGTATGCCTCTTGTCTGGTTCCATACACTTCAGCCTCCAGTGTGAGTCTCCTCTGGTTCCTCAGCTCTTCCTCCTCCTGCAGCCTCCGGGCCACCTCCTAAAACACAAACACATGGAACAGATTAGTCACAGCTCTGCTCTGAGACACTTGGCCCAAAAAAAGTCCCTTTGAGTTCATAGATACAAGAATGAAAATGCCATGCATGTTGCATGGGGCAGTTATTACACGAAAGCAAAAAGTGACCGGTGCGTCGGGGCAGGCAGGGAGAGGGCGAAAAATTGACACGGATGCCCAGTTCAGCTTGATGTTCGGTAACAACGGGGACAGGGTCAGCTTGACAGGGAAGAACAGACAGGTCAACCACAAGGTATGGCTGGCGAGTGTCAGCACCTTCAGGGGAGGGGTCTGAACCCCAGTGAGAGTCAGCACCTTCAGGGGACGGGTCTGATCCCCAGTGAGAGTCAACACCTTCAGGGGAGGGGTCTGATCCCCAGTGAGAGTCAGCACCTTCAGGGGAGGGATCTGAACCCCAGTGAGTCAGCATCTTCAGGGGAGGGATCTGAACCCCAGTGAGTCAGCATCTTCAGGGGAGGGGTCTGAACCCCAGTGAGAGTCACACCTTTGACAACATTTTAAGCAGAGACATTCAAGAGGACAGTCCGATGCAGATGATAAGACGTGCGAGTCGGTGGGGAATTTTAGCAAACTTTGACGTGAAGTGAAACAGTGATCAGTTTGTTTACCAGGAAGCAGAGTTTCGTAGCAGCACTGTGTGTGTCCAAAGCAAAACCAAAACTAGGAGACTGGACCAGTGATAAATCACACAGATCTTAGTGAAAGAGGCTTTACAATAATGTGGGGACTGACTGCCTCCACTTCTGATCACCACCACCACATGAGTAACAGTAATTACTCACCAGGATTACTAACTGGCCATAAAAATACTGGGACCCTTGTCCTCGTGTGGCCCACGGGATCTGGGGTTAACAGGGGAAATTCAGAAATGAGATACTCTCCTCAGCCTTCCCTAGTGCTGTGAAATCCCTCCATCTTACTGTTCTCTGAGCTCTTTGCAGCCAGGTGCCGGGTAGAGGAGTGAAAAGATAAGTGGGCAGGTCAACTAAGCAGAAATCTAGCACTTGAAGTTTAATCAAGAAAAGGGAGAGGGTAGAAACTCAGTTAGAGAGTGGTGCAAAAAGACCCACAAGGCAGCGTGCAGAATGCAGCAACGTTAGAGCAAATGTCTACAGATGCTTGTAGGTGCAGGGCAGGTCGAGAGGCGGTTAAAGAAATGAATGGGATGTTATCATTTATTCGTTGAGGCATTGAATATGAACAGAAAGGTTATATAGGGACAGAAAAACCTGAGAAAGCAGTGGAGATGTGGATCAGTTTGTTTCACAGGAAACAGAGGAGTGGTCCAAAAGAAAACCAAAGCTCACAGAGACTAGAACAGCGACAGACAGCATGGATCTCTGAGACAGAGCTTACACTAAAGTGGAGGTTGACTGCCTCCGCGTCTGATCGGCAGTGACAATTACGCACTGACTTTACTAACTGTCCATCACAGACATAGACTCTCACCCTCCCTGTGTCCAGGGGTTCCTGGGAGAGGCAATTTATGAGGATGTTGTCAGGAATGGAAAACTGAATTGGTTTGGATTATTTCCTTTGGAACATACAAGCTGGGGGGGGGGGAGGGGGAGAGAAGAAGGACCCAAGATGCATGAAATGATTGGTGGGGGAGATTGAGGGGATGAAACAGATGAAGTGAATAGGAAGGATCCTTTGCCCTTATTGAAGAGGTGCAGAAAAATCAGGGGAGGCAGGAGGCTGTGAAAATAAACCACCAGCTTGGGTGCACGCAGTGTCTCCCCTTCAATTCTTTAACCCCTTCCCCAATAAAAAGATACATAATGATTACATTTACTGCCAAGTGAAGCAGCAAATGATTTTATACAATCTGAGAGCATTGAGGTGTTATCACAGGAAATTCCATAATTATACCGTTATGCAATTAAACACGTTATATTCAATCAGAATCAGGTTTAATAGCACCAGCATATGTCGTGAAATTTGCTAACTATGCAGCAGCAGTACAATGCAATACAGAATAACAAAGAAAAAGAAAACTGGGAACTACAGTAGTATATATATTAAATAGTTAAATAAGTAGCGCCAAAAAAAGGAAATTAAAAAAAAAAGTGAGGTAGTGTTCACGGGTTCGATGCCCTTTCAGAAATCAGATGGCAGAGGGGAAGAAGCTGTTCCTGAATCACTAAGCATGTGCTTTCAGGCTATTGTACCTCCCCCCTGATGGTAGCAATGAGAAGAGGGCATGATCTGGGTGGTGGAGGTCCTTAATAATGGATCCCACCTTTCTGAGGTATCACTCCTGGATTCTACAGAGGCTAGTGCCCATGATGAAGCTGACTAATTTGGTAACTCTCTGCAGCTTACTTTGATCCTGTGTAGTAGCCCCCCCTCCACCTCCCATACCAGACAGCGATGCAGGCAGTTAGGATGCCCTCCAAGGTACATACCAAATCTCCTCAAACTCCTAATGAAATATAGCTGCCGTCTTGCCTTCTTTATAGCTGAATCGATATGCTGGGTCCAGCCTGGGTCCTCAGATATATTCACACCCAGGAACTTGAAATGTCTTACTCCCTCCACTTCTGATCCCTCTGTGAGGACTGGTGTGAGTTCCCTACCCTCTCTGAAGTCCACAATCAGTTCTTTTGTCTTCCTGACGTTGAGTACAAGGTTGTTGCTGCGACACCACGCAACTAGCTGGTATACCTCGCCCCTGTACGCCTTCTCATCACCATCTGAGATTCTGCCAACAACGGCTGTATCATCAGCAAATTTATAGATGGCATTTGAGCTATGCCTAGCCACACAGTCATGGGTATAGAGAAAAAAGATCAGTGAAAGTAGATCAATAAAAGTTACTTTGTTTCTCCAAATTCCTGAGTGAGACAAGTAGTCTGAAATTATATTTGTGTTTGGCTTCATAACCACAAAAATTTCTGAGGAAGCAACATTTTTGAAAAAAAAATCTGCCGTTCGGTGTAATTATTGTTATTAATTCATTAATCAATGATAACCTCTGCTCAAAATTAGCGTGGCACATGAGAGAATTGTCGTGAATATTATCGCCAATTAGGTACAGGCTCTCAAAAGATGGTATGCTGGCCTTCATAACAAGGGGAATTGTGTATGGGAGCAAAGTGGTCCTTTTGCAGTTGTACAGGGCCCTGGTGAGACCACACTTGGAATATTGTGTACATTTTTGGTCTCCAAATCTAGTGTCTATAAAAGGGTTCGCCACCCCTGACCTAGAGTATGATCGGGGCTCTGGAACTCATTGCCTCAAAGGGTGGTGCAGCCTTCAGGAAATGTATGTGCGGGGTCCTGTAATTCCATTGCCTCAAGTAGCAAAAATGTCTTACTAGCTCTTCTTTCAGTTAGTCCTGACGAAGGGTCTCGGCCCGAAACATCGACTGTACCTCTTCCTAGAGATGCTGCCTGGCCTGCTGCGTTCACCAGCAACTTTGATGTGTGTTGCCTCAAGTTGGGTCTGGCAATCAGCATACTAGGATGGGCAGAATAGCCTCCTTCTGTATGATGAATGCCCTATGATTCTACAATTCATGTTACGCTCCCATCAACAGATAATCTGTCCTTTGGCTGTACTGGTTAAGATAGAAACACTGACCCAGGGAGTGTAGCCCAAGCTCTTCTTCCAGTTGTGCTAATAGTGAAAAAGACTAGATAGAGTGGACTTAGAGAGGACGTTTACTATAGTGGGCGAGTCTAGGACCAGATGGCACAACCTCAGAACACAAGCACACCCCTATAGAATAGAGGTGAAGTGGAATTTCTTTATTCAGAGGGTGAATCTGTGAAATTCATTGTTACAGACAGCTGTGTAGGACAAGCTACTGGGTATATTTAAAGTGGAGGTTAATACGTTCTTGCTAATTAGTAAGGGTTTCAAAGAAGGCAGGAGAACAGGTTTGAGAGTGATATTAAATCAGCCATGATCAGAGAGCAGACTCGATGAACCGAATGGCCTAATTGTACTTCCAGGTCTTATGATAACATCTTGCTTCTCCTCAAGAGGGCAGATGGAGCTGGGATTTAACGTCTCAATCAAAAGGCATTTTTTTTTATTGCAGAATTCTTGAATTTTGATGGCAGGATGCCCAGAATGTACTTGTGATTCTGGAGAGGACACAGAACTGAGCACGGCACTTAAACAGGTCTCCATTGAACCACGTTCAGCACTGGGTTCCTTCAAGGAAGCCCACGTGTACAACGCCGACCTGAGTGCAACCCGAGTTTTCTGTTCTTAATTCAGCGTCAGGAGAACCTCAAGTGTCCCGGGATTACAGGGCGCTGCAGTTCAATCTTCTCCCACACGGGGGAGCGCAACGCAGCAACGACACAATCCCGATTGCGAGTCCGACTCAGACCCCGACCCCCCGCTCCTCCAGCGGGGGTTTGTCACCCTTCCACCTGCTCTTCTGACTCGCAACCCATTCCTGCAGGAACGGCACATTTATCCCAGAGCTGGGGAAAGCTGCAATGTCTACCGGGGCAGGTGAGCACCCCCTGTAAACCACCGATTGCCCAGAAAGGCGGCGGAGGTGGGGGGGGGGGGTTTCTCGGCTCTCGGAGCCCGCCCAGAGGTGAGGGGGTCTCGGCCAGTCTGTCTGCTGCAGCCGGCGCGGTTCTCGCCGCGGTCGCGGGAATGCCGCCCCCTGCTGTGCATACACTCGCTCACTGCCGCAAACAGACCCGGGCGCTCCGAGCCAAGTCCACCGGTGGAAAAAAATATCCAAATAAATTAGAGTGATTTGCTAAAATAAAGAGTGAATAGAGGGAGCGTTTTTAAAACATGACTCAGTAACAACATTCAACAGGAAACTGAGTAAATAGTTGAAAAAGGGGGATAAGTTTACAGGGCGACGGGAAGAGAGAGGGATTAATTCAATGGCGCTTTCAGAAAGCAGGCTGATGGAGCACGGAGGTAGAGGGGACAGTCCGATTGGGGTGAAAATCATAAACATAATTTTGGGGAAAGTGAGATCATCTTTAAGGGGTTAAAAAAAGCTCCAGACATGTCACATCCCTGCTCTGCGGGATGCCATGTGTAATCTCTTCCACAATGAAATCCAAACAAAACAATGTGTCAGGGGAGAAGGTAAGAGACTTGCTGAGGGTTATGTTTAAGTAAGTGTGTGTGGGGACAGAGGCAGAGTGGGGTTAGGAAGAGAATTCCAGAGTTTAATAGCCAAATGTTGGTGGGATGGTCAAAAATCAGAGAGGGGCAGGAGGTCCAAATCAAACTGCCCAAACAGCCAAGAGTGCAAACACGAGGAATTCTGCAGATGCTGGAAATTCAAGCAACACACATCAAAGTTGCTGGTGAACACAGCAGGCCAGGCAGCATCTCTAGGAAGAGGTACAGTCGACGTTTTCGGCCGAGACCCTTCGTCAGGACTAACTGAAAGGAGAGCTAGTAAGAGATTTGAAAGTGGGAAGGGGGGGGGGGGTGGAGATCCGAAATGATAGGAGAAGGCAGGAGGAGGAGGGATGGAGCCAAGAGCTGGACAGGTGATTGGCAAAAGGGATATGAGAGGATCATGGGACAGGAGGCCCAGGGAGAAAGAAAAGGGGGAGAGGGGAAACCCAGAGGATGGGCAAGGGGTATAATGAGAGGGACAGAGAGAGAAAAAGGAGAGAGAGAAAGAATGTGTGTATAACTTCCGCTAATGTCCCACCTTCTCCTCGTCCCCATCCATTATTTATTTATATACTCACATTCTTTCTCTCTCTCTCCTTTTTCTCCCTCTGACTATACCCCTTACCCATCCTCTGGGTTTCCCCCCTCCCCCTTTTCCTTCTCCCTGGGCCTCCTGTCCCATGATCCTCTCATATTCCTTTGCCAATCACCTGTCCAGTTCTTGGCTCCATCCCTCCCCTTCCTGTCTTCTATCATTTTGGATCTCCCCTCCCCCTCCCAAATCTCTTACTAGCTCTTCCTTCAGTTAGTCCTGACGAAGGGTCTCAGCCTGAAACGTCGACTGTACCTCTTCCTAGAGATACTGCCTGGCCTGCTGCATTCACCAAATAGCCAAGAGTTTCAGATGTTGTAGGAGGAGGCAGTCATGGAGGGACTCGAATCCACCTCTTTGTTTGGAGCAAGTCCCCAGCACGTCAAAAGGCCGGAGCACAGTGACTCCTTGAGACTTGGGGTGAGGAGCACGAGAGGTGGGAACTTCACTGCCGAATGGTCGTTGGAAGACGAAGACCACAGGGAACGGAGGTGTGGGCGCTGATTTCTACAGTAGATAAGTCGCGATGGGGCAGAGATGACCGATGCTACAGGTCCGAGTGATGGCGCTAACACATAGGAGGAAAAGTTCAACCCCGAGGTCAAGAACTGCCACACCCAGCTTTGGCTCAACTTCCCAGGATGGGAGTGGTAGCCAGGTAGGAGAGTTACAGGGGTAGAGGTGGAGGGGGCAAGGACAACACCCCCAATCTTCCCCGGGCTTGGTGAAGAAGGGAAGGATGGAGATGGGGCAGTAGGGGAACGAGTAGGTGGCTATTCAGGGAGAGGGGCGTCAATGATGAATATAAGGTCAAAGTGACCTTCACCCGAGAGGGGGCCACTAGCAGCCAGAAACAGAAGCAAAACAACGGACAGTGTGATTGGAATGGGAGGTGGGAGTCATGAATTCGGTGAAAAGTGAGAGGTGGCAATGATCCAAACGGGGAGCATCCGAGTGCGCTCAGTCTGACGGACAAGGGGTTGAGAGACAACAAGAAGCAAAGTGACCGGCGTCTTAAGGTTTAACCCCAAAACAGGTAATGTACTATAGTGAAACACCTCAAGATGCCTCATTGGCTTGACACCAAGCTTCACTTAGATAGGATAGACAACAGGTGCAGGAGTAGGCCATTCAGCCCTTCCAGCCAGCACCACCATTCACTGTGATCATGGCTGATCATCCACAATCAGTACCCTTTTCCTGCCTTCTTCCCATATCCCTTCACTCCGCAGGATGACAGGAAAGCAATGAGCAGGAAGCAGAAAGGTCTGTCAGAATTTAGGCCCCAGAAGATGCAACCCTTCACAGTGAAGCAAAGAAACTGGGGACTGGCAAGGTGGGGGAGATGTGCGCCAGGAATCCCGAGTCTGGGGAGGCTGCAGGTTTGGGAGAAGGCGAGGCTGGTCAGAAGACTGCAGCCTGTATGGGTAGGCGCTGCGGGGAGGGGTGGGTGGTGGGGGGTTGCAGTGCATGTTAAGAGATTCAGCGGCTGGGTTCTGCGACAACAACCGGAGGGCAGTGGGCAACAAGATGGTAACTTGGAACCATGGTGCAGGGGTAACAGAAGGTGATGTTCACTTGGAAACCAGGGATCGCCATCCAGCCTGACCAGATCTTGTTTCCCTGGTGTGAACTCATTTCGAGCTGTTGTTTCATAGTAACCATTTCTAATTCTCAGCCTGCTTGGAAGTTCAGATGCCCAAGGTCCCTGTTTAAAGTCAAGCACTCTGTTCTATATTTTACAGCTGTTCTATAATTGGAAACATTCCATCATCTCAGAATAAAAGGCCCACAGGTTCTAAGCAGCACTGTGACTCAATCCTCTGCTACCCAGCCATTACACATCTTAAATCACATTCACTTAAAACATCAACACGTTTTCCTGGGTTCCTTAGCAATGGGACAGGCCAAACTCCTTTCTACATTTTCTTTGGCATTCACACTCCCAGATTCGAATCAGTTCACAGTAAAAATAGCACGCAGGGTAGGAGAGGTCAGCGAGAATGTTACAATGATTACCTGGCTGGCGGCAAGAGTGCCGGGGGTTAAATTCCAGAGACCCAGCACCTGCGAGAGGTGAGAGTGGAGGGTAAGCCCCAGTGAGCCAACACCCTTGAGGGGTAGGAGATGAGGTTAAACCCCAGTGAGAGACAGAAACCTGGAGAGGTAGGAGATTGTAAGCTTTAAAAGCCCAGTGAATGCTGGCACTCTCGAGGGGTGGGAGAGTGAAGAGGTTAAACCCCAGACACCCAGCACCCACAGGGTGAGGAAGGGGGCAACTGAGCCCCAAGGGTCTAGAGTTGTGCAGAAAAGCTGATGAGAGCTTGAAGGTTGAACTGGACATCTGGAAAGAACGTTGGGATCCACTTAAGGAGATCGGCAGTGACATCCAGCCAAGGTTGATCTGAATGCGGCAGGACAATTTATTTAGTGCCTGAATGCATTCTCTTCAATGGCACAATACTGCACCAGCACCAAAAAAATTCACTGCTGACAAAACCTTGAATTTAATGGAGTGGTGCTGTGGAGCTGAGAGAAATCATATCAGAACTAGAATCAGGTTTAACATCACTACTATATGTCGTGAAATTTGTTGATTTTGCAGCAGCAGTACATTGCAATGCATAATAATAAAACCTATAAATTACGATAAGTATATATAATCTAATTTCCTTTTTTAAGTAAGCCGTGCAGAAAGCAAGGAACAAAATACTGAGGTTGTGTTCATGGGTTCATTGTCCATTCAGAAATCTGATGGCAGAGGGAAAGAACACACAGCCGAGTCCCATGAATCCCAGACTCAGGCCAGTACCCCAGAGAGGAAAGTGAGAAGCTCCTTTTAGTTCAGCAGAGTACCCCTGCAAAATGATGCCACGAGGAAGGGATCTGGTGCTCGGGGTAGAAAGGTTGGAGGTCCAACAGCTGGGAGGCCTAGTTGATATTGATTTTTAAAAGTAAGGAAATGTTGATGTTACGTTGCAAGGTGCTGGTGAGACAACACTTGGAGGACCACACACATTTCTGGTCTACACTGACGGATTGAGGCACATACATTGGGAAAAGGCTCAGCTGGCTGACTCTTGGAATGAACAAATTCAGAGAGGTTGAGCATCTATGGAATAGAGAGTTCTTATCAAAATGGGTGGCGGTGGTGAAGCTGGTGCTGAGACGATGCTTCCCTTTGTGAAGGCACAGTTTGGAAATGAGCAAAAACGAGGAAATCTGCAGATGCTGGAATTTCAAGCAACACACATAAAAGTTGCTGATGAACGCAGCAGGCCAGGCAGCATCTCTAGGAAGAGGTGCAGTCGACGTTTTGGGCCGAGACCCTTCGTCAGGAGATGAGGGTATTGGTATGTTATCAGATGTACATTCTTACACAGTATGTGTATTTATATGTACACACACACACCCATACATATAATGTACAGTGAAAAGCTTGCCTTGCATATTATTTATACAGATTAAATTAGTGAACTAAACTAAAGGTAAAACAATACCAATGCAGAATAAAGTATAGAAGCTACCAAAAGAGTGCAGTGCAGATAAATGATGCAGTGCACAATCATAATGAGGTAGATTGTGAGACCAAGAGTCCATCTTATCGTACAGAAGGAGCTCCCCACAAGATGGGGATGAGGAAGAATTTCTTCTTTCAGGGATCATGGGCTTTTGGAATCGTTGATCACGGAGAGCTGCGGAGAACGGGGAGGGGAGTTGTCGAATTTGCTTGAGATGGAGATTGACTGACTTGCACTGCAAAAAAGACAAGGTGCTTAGAGAGGGGAAGAGAACAGGAGACCAGGAGACCGGTGTCAAGACCAAGACTGGATCAGCTGTGATCTTTTTGTACGGTGGCGACAGCCTCATCCTGTTCCTATGTGTGTTCTTACACTGAACACACCTACAGACGAACAACACCAGTGCAGATAGCTCAGAAATTGAGCACCAGAGCTCCGGTCACGGTCCTTGTTCAAACAGATGACCAGCTCACTCACACAACAAATCTCCTCCATTGAAACTGCCTCTCCTGTTCCTCACCTATTCAGCAGGCTTCATTATCCGGAGCAAATGAGAAAATGGCCCAGGGATTCAGAACATACAGCTCACTCACCACATTCTCGATCAGGGGCTCCCAGTCTTTCTTATGCCATTAATCAAAGGGTCCATAGACCTCGGGTTGGGAACCCCTGCTCTAGGGCCATAAATCTTTAAAAAACTTAACTCATTGACCATATTACGAGCAGGAAGTTCATACATTGAAGAATCAGCAAATGTTGTACAAAAGGCTTGAGGGAAGCCCTCTGTAAGTCATAGTCTGATGCATGGCTTTAATTTGGAGCAAGGCTTTCTGGTTCAATGAATCTACTCTTTAGAAGTTACTACCCACCGAATCCTGACACAGGACACCCAAGCCACTCAAATTTATCCACTGGGCCACACAGAGCCCATCTTGGCCCCTGGCTATTGAATCTAAGCCAATGCCACCGGCAGCCCTGGGTGTCCAAAGACCAGACAGTACCCCAGGATAGGGACTCACCGGGTGTGCACAGGACCACGTCCAGATCTGATGCTTCCCAAGGTCACCTTTGGGGTGAATAATAAACAGTCCCCAATGAGGTGGCTGGAAATACCCCTCATAAATACCAGGCCGAGTGCACAGGAGGAGTGTAGCTAGCCCAGTGAGGAGCACCCAGCAGATGGGACTTCGCTTGCTAATCCAGGCACAAATTCACAATACAGTATGTGTAGCATCACACTTCACAGCACCAACGATCAAGAGATCAGGGTTCAATTCCCGCCTCCGTCTGTACAGAGTTTGTACATTCCGCCCGTGACCACGTGGGTTTCCTCCCACATTCCAAAAGACATCCTGGTGAGTGTCATTAACTTGTAGACACGTCAAAGTTGCTGGTGAACACAGCAGGCCAGGCAGCATCTCTAGGAAGAGGTACAGTCGACGTTTCCGGCCCAGACCATTGACGAAGGGTCTCGGCCCGAAACGTCGATTGTACCTCTTCCTAGAGATGCTGCCTGGCCTGCTGCGCTTACCAGCAACTTTGACGTGTGTTGCTTGAATTTCTAGCATCTGCAGAATTCCTCGTGTTAAACTTGTAGACATACTGTGTTGGCGCCAGAATGTGTGGCAACACCTGCGGGCTGCCCCAGCACATCCTCGGGCAGTGTTGGCCATTGACGCAAAACAGCGTATTTCGTCGTAAGTTTTGATGAGCATGTGACAAATAAAGGTTTCTTTTTAAAAAGAGGGAACGTTGCACTGACAGAGGGACTCAGCTCCACAAACTTCTCCTGTCGTGAGCTCAGACAAACCTGCCCAAACCGTTGGCAGTTGATGCTGATATGGAAACGGTGTGCAGAACTGGATCACAAAGCAGGCAATGTCACCCAGATGGTCCACGTGGACACTTACACTAAACACAAGCCCAGTCCCATCTCCCTTTCACCCATTCCTTCAATACATCAATGCTCCAAATAACCGACATAGCAAGTGCCTCACTGTCTACTCGGGGGAGGGGGGGGTGTGGAGAGAGACGTTCTGGAATCTGGAATTGTGGCAAACCACAACCACCACCACCAGCTCAGCACCTCAGCACATTTACTCACTTTACTGAATTGGAGGCCTGCAAAAGTCAAAGGCACAGTCAGCAAGCTGTGAACAGGAGAAGAGAGAGCGCTGGGACCCAGCCAGAGACAGGCTCTTAATGGCTGGCACACCGGCTGTTAGAGTTGAGAAGGAAGTTGACAAGGCCTACTTCTGCTCCTTTGTCTTGTGATCTTGTAAGCCGGAAATTGGAACTAGATGGGTGAATAGTTTAGCTCATGGGGGAGCTGCGGAGCAGACTCGATGGGCCATATAGCCTACTTCTGCTCCTTTGTCTTGTGATCTTGTGATTAAAGGCAGTCTGTGGCCGCAATGCTGGAATTAGTGAGGTATCCGCGGCGGGGGAGAAACAGAAGGAAGCCGCCTGGAGAGAACAAGATGAAAGGCAGCTCAGGTGAAAACAAGTGTGGTTGTGCGGAGGTGAGAGAGCAGCTCAACGACATGACACAGGGCAATCCCACTCCCGCTCGTGAAGGGGAAGTGGGCACTGTGTCTCTCACGTGCAGATATCTCTGGTCTACCTAGCAGATGCGGTAGGGTTGGAAGGAAGGGGGCGAGGGCAGCACCGTACTGTGGCAGTTAGAGTGGCAGCGGGGATCGGGGTTGAATTCCACCACTGTCTATACGAAGAGTTTGTACTTTCTTCCCGTCACCGCGTGGTTTTCCCCCATCTGCTCCAACAGTTTTCTCCCACATTCCAAGGTGGGCAAGTTGTGAGCAGGCCACGTTGGTGCCAGAAGCAAGGCGACAATTGCAGGCTGTCCCCCAGCACAATCCTCTGACTGCGCTGGTTGTCGATACAAACGACATGCTTCACTGTGTGCTTCGACTTGCACGTGACAACCCTAATCTTTACATGCCAGTCCCATTCCATCACCTACGCTCTGTGTGGTTTATAAAATATGGCAAAGTTTTAGCTGGGGCATCAACAAGCTCCGATCCCAGTGTCAGCTGGTACTGCACAGATCTGGGGGTCAGAACCTGTGAAAGGCAATCACTTCTGTGAGGTGGTAGAGGGAAAATAGCAAGTAACTCACACTTGTCCACACAGCCACATCCACCCAGCCCAGAGCCCCAAAGCCGAGGTTTCCAATCACACTACACCAGCCAATACAGGAAGTGTTCCGTGGAATAGACAAGTAGCAACAGGATTTACAAATTAAAGTGTCAACCTTAAGGAATCAGAGCGGCTCTGCCCAGCTCTCATGAAAACTGTTTACACTGATGTTCAGTAGGGAGGTCTGAAAGGATGAGCTGGGGCAGGTGTGGGGGAAGACATCTGTGTTTTTTGGAGAGACCAGAACCAGGCTCAGTCTCTGGGAAAAGTGACTTCTCTATTATCTCAAACAGGAGAAATCTGCAGGTGCTGGAAAATCCAAGGCAACACACACAAAATGCTGGAGGAACTCAGCAGGTCAGGCAGCAACTATGGAAAAGAGTAAACAGTTGACGCTTCAGGCTGAGTCCTGAAGAAGGGTCTCGGCCCAAAACGTTGACCGTTTGTGTTTTTGTGTGTGCGTTCTTATTACTGTCCGTCTGTGGTGGCGATACAATGATTGATTGAGAAGGATTCAAAGGCAATGCCGTGGAATTCACGGAAGGGAAAACAGAAGGCTCACTGGGAGGTAATGTCACAGTCCAGTCCCCACTCTAATTACACAAGGTCTAACTGTGCTGATGTGAGTTTAATTGAGCTGCAGACAGAAGCTTCTCACATTGTGTAACATGTTGGAGTGGTGATTGGAGAGAGGAATTGGCTGGCTTACAGCTGGCAGGAGCTGTTCCTAGTGAGAACCCGGCAACACATATCATCCAGTGTGTAGGGGTGGGGGGGGGGGGGGGGGGAGAGAGAAAAGAGTAGGGAGGGCTATACTAGTTAGACCAGGCAACCAAAGCATTAAAAGATACCTCTCCAGACTCACTGCTGTGACACGGAACCGGTGATGAGACACATTGACAGCGTGTTTCACCACGGGGTCCCAAGAGGAGCAGCTTCTCCCAGCTGTAAGGAAGCCAGAACCTCACTCAAAGCCACTGGTCTAGGGTTTCAGCCAACAGACTCACGGCGTTAGGAGCTTCTGTCTGTGGCCGACTGCCTGGCCTGCCAGCTGCAAACACTACCACTGCTTTTGTTTCCCTGTCCTGCTTAGAACAATCAGTATACGTCTCATTTAGAAAAGGTTGCCCCTCTTTGGAGGGGATGCTGGAGCCCATTCCGCCGCGGTTACAACAGCCACATTTTGGCCTGACACTGTGTCAAATATCGGCTCTTCCCCCTCAGACCCTGGGCACCCCACCTTCCTCTTGGGGGCTGTGATCCCAGTGCAATACTGAGGGACTGCTGCAGTGGAAAAGCCCTGCCTTTCAGATGGAGTGTTAAACAGAGGCCCCCTGTGTTCACTGGGATGGATGCAAGACTTTGAATGACACCACCTGGAAGGGGCTGTGGGAGTGGGAGGGAGGGTGATCCTGAGGACCTGGCCAAAGTCACATCAGCTCATCACACCCCGAGGGGTCCCCATCAAGAGCGTGTTTCTACAGGCTCTCTGCTCTCGGGTGGCTGGGGTGGGGGGGGCGTCAGTACTCAACACCAACATTACCAATCCTTAGCCATAGACTGTCAGTCCCGCCCTACTGATCAATCACTTTGAGAGGAACCTACATGTTGCCTGTGACATTTATTGAGGAAGCTAGAGAAATTGACAAATGGGTTTGTTATCCCATCCAGCTCAGTGTTGGCACAGACTGGACATCTTCATCTTCTACCCTGGGAGGGGGGAGGTGGCTAAAGATTAAAAATCAGTTTTATTGGTCACACGTACATTGAAATACTTCTAGCACTAACATAACATGCCTACAATTAACAGACCCTAACTAGTGATCAATAATTATATTAGTTTCAATATAATTATGGAAAAAGATAGGTCTGATCCTCTGGTCGAGATTCTAAATTGGAGAAAGGCCAATTCTGATGGTATTGGAAAGGATCTGGCAAGTGTGGATTGAGACAGGTCATTTTCAGGTAAAGATGTCCTTGTTAAGTCAGAGACCTTCTAAACTGAAATATTGAGAGTACAGAGTTTGTATGTTCTGTCAGAATAAAAGGCAAGGATAACAGGTTTATTGAACCTTGGTTTTCGTGAGATATTGAGGCCCTGGATAAGAAGGAGAAAGTATATAGCAGGTATAGGCAGAATGGAACAAATGAGGTACTTGAAGACTGAAAGAAATTCAAGAGGAAATCAGGAGGGCTAAAAGACACGAGATGCTCAAGCAGACAAGGTGAAGGAGAATACCCAGAGCTTCCACAGATATATTAAGAGAAAAAGAATTGCAAGGGACAAAATTGGCTCTCTGGAAGATCAGATTGGTCATCTATGCAGGGAGCAAAAAGAGATGAGGGCGGTCTTAAATGGATTTTTTGCATCTGTATTTACTCACAGGTGGACACAAGGGTCCATAGAAGTGAGGTCATGGACCATATACAAATTACAAACAAGGAGGTGGTTCCTGTCAAGGCACATTCGGGTGGATAAATCACCAGGGCCTGACAAGGTGCTTCCTTGGTCCCTGTGGGAAACCGGTGC
The DNA here is from genome assembly GCF_030028105.1 of Mobula birostris. Taxonomy (NCBI): domain Eukaryota; kingdom Metazoa; phylum Chordata; class Chondrichthyes; order Myliobatiformes; family Myliobatidae; genus Mobula; species Mobula birostris. The sequence goes on from NC_092396.1 coordinate 18,164,792, forward strand.
TGAAGTTGCAGGGCTCTAAAACATCCAAAGTAACAGGCGAGGTGCTGAAGGATCAAAGGATGTCTAATGCTCTCTTATTTTTTAAAGAAAAGCTCTAAAAATAAGATGGGAAATTATAGGCTAGTGAACCTGACATCAGTAGTTGGTAAATTAATGGAAGGTATTCTAAGAGACCAGATATCTAAGCCATTGGATAGACAGGGACTGTTTAAGGATAGTCAACATGACTTTGTGAGTGGTAGGTCGTGTCTAACTAATCTTACAGAGTTTTGAGATTGGAAAACCGATGAAGGCAATGCAGTGCATATTGTCTACAAGGACTTTAGCAAGGGCTTTGACAAGGTCCTGCGTGGGAGGCTGGTCAAGAAGGTTCAGTCGTGTGGAATTCAGAACGGGGCTGTAGAATAGATTAGACATTGGCTTCACGGAAGAAGGTAAAGAGTGTTAGTAGATGGTTGCCTCTCTGACTGGAGGCTTGTTACTAATAGTGGGAGTCAGGGATGGATGCTGGGTCTGTTGTTGTTGGTCATCTACCTCAATGATCTGGATAATGTAGTAAACTGAACGACAGCAAGATTAGGGATATAGTAGACAGTGAGGAAGGCCATCAAAGTTTGCTTTGGGATCTGGACCAGCTGGAAAAATGGACTGAAAAATAGCAGATGGGATTTAATGCAGACGAATGTGAGGTGTTGTACTTTGGGAGGACAACCCAGGGTAGGATATACACGGCGAATTGTAGGGCACTGAGGAGTGCAGTAGAACAGAGGGATCTGGGAATTCAGATTAATCATTTATTGAAAGTGGCTTCATAGGTGGATAGGGTTGTAAAGAAAGCTTTTGGCACATTGGCCTTTTGATCAAAGTGTTGAGTACAGGAGTAGGGATGTAATGTTGAAGTTGTATGAGACATTGGTGAGGCCTAATTTGGAGTATTGTGTGCAGTTTTGATCACCTCCCTACCGGAAAGGTGTAAATAAGTTTGAAAGTGTACAGAAAAGGGCGGGCTGGTGGCTCAATGACATCGGCGCTGGACCCGGGAGCGGAGGTTCCCGGGTTCGAAACCAGTCCGGTCCGCTCCCGAGTACGCTTTCCATCTGTGCCCGGTTGAGTGTCGAGATCGCAACTCGACCTCGTAAAATAAAGGGAAAATACTGCGAAAATGTCTGTGTGAGGAGTGGCGCACCACACAGTCTCTCCCTCTCGTTCTGCACCTTGTAAAATAAAAAGCCATGAAAAAATCATCACACACGCACAGACTCGCATGCACGCAGGCACGCGGCAAAAAAGGTGTACAGAAAAAAATTTATAAGAATGCTGCCAGGACCCGAGTTATGAGGGAAGGTTGAATAGATCAGGACTTTATCAAATCTCCCCATATTCCGCTACTCTTTAGGGAATAGAGGTATACAAAATTATAAGGGGCAGGTATAGGGTAAATGTAAGCAGGCTTTTTCCAGTGAGTTTGGCTGAGACTACGAAAGGTCGTGGGTTAAGGGTGAAAGGTGAGACGTTTAAGTGGAACATGAGGGGGAGCTTCTTCACTCAGAGGGTGCTGAGATTGTGGAGCAAGCTGCCAGCATAAGTGGTGGACTTGGGCTCAAGTTCAGCATTTAAAAGAAACTTATGCCCTATGAAAGGGAGGGTTATGGGGAGCTCTGGCCTGGCTCCAGGTAGATTTCATTTTTTGGCATGAACTAGATGGGCTGAAGGGCCTGTTTTATGTGCTGTGGTGTTCAGTGACTCTAACTTTTAATTTTGTCTTTGGACTGTGGGAGGAAACAGGAGCACCACGAGGAAATCATGGAGCCATGGTGAGGACATACAAACTCCTTAAGAGCCAGTGGCAGGAGTCAAACCCTGATCTTACAACTAGCGCTGCAAAACTTTGCACTGCCGTGTCGACCCCGGGTGAGGTCACTGGCATAAGCCGCATAAACCCTTGGACAAGAGAGAGGTCTGCGATCGGGCTCTTTGAAGGACGATAATCCAACCAGCAGATGATGGAGAACAACAAGGCTACGAGAGCTCTGCTGTTGGGTGTGGTGGCATCTTCCTGGGGTATTGCATGGACTGGAGAGAGGGGGCCTCCCCTTGGCTCATACCCAAGCCAACCAACTTTGTATTCAGGAGAGGACTGAAGTCGTGGGAAAGGGGCAGGGAGAGGGGGCTGATAAATTGGAATTCTGTTATGCAGTTGGGTGTTTGGAACCAGCAGGTGTACAAGTGCCCCTCAGCTCACCCAAAGGCTCCCCGCTAACGCTTATAAGTGGGCACGAGCCCGCCTACCTTGTCCTGCGCCTCCCGCCGCAGACTCTCTTCAAGCCGCTTCTCGATCTCCTCCTGGACAACCTTGGCGTACTGGGAATCCAGCTCCTCACTGCAGACAGAAATGGTGGTGAGCTCGGGAAAGAGAGCCGCTGGCCCAGGATAGTCCCGGGTGCTTCATAGCCTGTGAAGCGAAGCTGCTGAAAAACTGTCGGCTCACAAACACCAGATAAGTAGTACATTTGTGCCCCTTGCGTTGTGTATCTGATGTTCTGTGCTATCTGACACTGCTGCAAGTGAGTTTGTCGTTGCTCCTAATCGTACTTGTGCACATACCTTTGCCTTTGATCATGAGCCAACCACAGGGGGAGGTGGACACCCACTTCCAGCCGCTTTTCTCAATTGCTGCCACAGCACTTTTGCACTGACCCAGAGGCAAGATCTGTGACGTCAGCACAAGCTCACACTGGGCTCCCCCAAACAGCCCCCAAGCCTGCTCGTGCATGGGTACGAACACCCTGATACCAGAGCTGGAGATGCTTCTGGGCAGGGGAAGAAACACCAAACTCTGCACAGCCCACCATAATGCAGGCTGCTGTATGGGTTACACCATCTGCTCTCTCTCTCTCCCTCCCCTCGTGGAACCTGCTCTTTCCACTGCTGGAGAGCTGGGGGAACCATATAACCATATAACAATTACAGCACGGAAACAGGCCATCTTGGCCCTTCTAGTCCGTGCCGAACTCTTACTCTCACCTAGTCCCACTGACCTGCACTCACCCCATAACCCTCCATTCCTTTCCAGTCCATATAGCTGTCCAATTTAACTTTAAACAACATCGAACCTGCCTCAACCACTTCTGCCAGAAGCTCCTTCCACACAGCTACCACTCTCTGAGTAAAGAAGTTCCCCCTCATGTTACCCCTAAACTCTTGCCCTTTAACTCTCAACTCATGTCCTCTTATTTGAATCTCCCCCATTCTCAATGGAAAAAAGCCTATCCACGTCAACGCTAGCAATCCCCCTCATAATTTTAAATACCTCTATCAAGTCCCCCCTCAACCTTCTATGCTCCAAAGAATAAAGACCCAACTTGTTCAACCTTTCCCTGTAACTTAGGAGATGAAACCCAGGCAACATTCTAGTAAATCTCCTCTGTACTCTCTCAATTTTATTGATATATTTCCTATAATTTGGTGACCAGAACTGTACACAGTACTCCGGTGAGCTAAGTTACACCTTTTGCCCCTACAGAGCGTGCCCAGGCTCTGGGGGGGGGGGGGGAATGGATTTCAGCCAATCAGAGCCTTGGTTTGAGGGATGGATTTCAGCCAATCACAGCCTTGGTTTGAGGCTCCCCCTGCCCCCAGAGCCAGAACAACTGCAGCCCTGATACCGTTTCCCTCGGCACCAGCGGGACCGGCTGCCCAGCCTGCCGAGGAGATACCTGGGGCCTGGGTGTTTGTGTGACAGTGACACCATCATGGACGGTGTGTCATTGGATGAGACGCCAGACCGGGGGGCAAAAGTTGGGATTAGGAGTTTGAGCACAACATCTCCATGTTGGGGGGGGCGGAGGGAAGAGGTTGCTCAAACCCAGACTGACAACAGAAGGGGTTTTATCATGAGTTCACCAGTTGGTAAAACACCAAACTAAGGACCAGATGCCAGTGGGAGCACAAGGGCTGTAACACACCATCCATTGTTATGTGAATTGCTACCATGTGCAGGTTGTTGGGAACAGAGCCTGGTCACTGGGTGGCTTATCAAAGGGGTGGGGGGAGGGGCACTTTGGTCCAAATACTGAGGTCATTAAAACAAATATTTAATTTACCATCTTAGAAACTGATTATTGTTTGACACAACTTCATCTTACCACCTGATGCCCTGCCTTCCAACAGCAACCCCACCCCTCCACCCCCTCATTGTCCACTCCCCACCCCCAAACTTACATCTGCTGCTGGTGTTCCCGGCTGTAGTGCCTGGCCTCCAGCTCCTCCTCGTCCTGCAGCTTCTTGGCCACGCAGACATCCTGCCGCACCAGCTTGTTCTTCTCGATGTTCGAGGCGTAGTGCTGCTCAACTGGGGGACACCAACACAGGGACACTGCTCTCACTGTTGGCTTTAGGACGCACCTTTCAGCTATACTCTTTCCAAATGGGATAGCAAGAAAAGAAACAGAAGCCAGGAGGCTTCCAGACCTTCCCACCACCCTCCCTCAACCATAGCCACCACACAAACCTCCCCCTCCCCCTGCTGTGGCCCACATCCCCCTCAACCCCCTGATTTGGACACAACAGGGTTTTTTTAAGAGACTCTTAGATAGGTGTGTGGAGCTCAGAAAAATAGATGGCTACGCGGTAGGGAAATTCTAGGCAGTTTCTAGAGTAGGTAACGTGGGTCGGCACAGCATTGTGGGCCAAAGGGCCTGTAATGTGCTGTAGATTTCTATGGCTCCATGTTCTCACCATGATGATGCAGCCTCCAGCTGCTTTCCAGAGATACATTTCCCCAGCCCCAGTTCCAGGAGCCTTCACCACAGACTCTCCCCATGACACTGGGGCCTATTCAGTGCCCGTCCCGACCCAAGCACCGAGCCAGGGCTCTCCGCCTTCTTGTGCTCCGTAATGGAGACACACTAACCCCTCCTGATCTACATACCAGTTTCCTTCCTTGCCCTTAGCAGACCTCCTCCCCTTATTCTCTCACTGACACACGGTCAATGGTGCTGAGTGCTCACACCGAGAGAATGGAGGAGCAGAAGCCTTGGTCAATTGTACTCCCCCTGGTCTCGGTCTGTCTGACCCCCGTGCAACTTAAAGCCCCTCCGAGCACCCTCTGGACCAGAGGCAGAGAAACTGTGATTGGTGGTTGGGCTGGGGTTGGTGGGAGCGAGGGCCAAGTTGCAGTCTGGTTTGTGTAAACTGAAAGCCCTCTAAAAGGAGTTGCTGCAGAGCCAACGGTTGAGCATCCTCTGTGGGTGATGAAGGCAGGCAGACCCGCAGCTGGTGTTTCTACTTACTCTCCTGCTCCTGAAGGTTATGTGCCAACGCTCCGTCCTCCAACACTGCAAAGCCACGGCACACTGCAATGGAAGGGAGGGGAAAGTTACAGGTCAGTCCCATCACCGGTGAACGTCCCACCAAGCCGGCGCCCGTCCCAGTCAGACTCCAGCCACACTCCTTACTCAAGGCCTCCATCCCACCCTGCGCCAGCACACTGTCTGTGAGTCACGCACAACACATCACCCCCTTGGGGAAAAAAAACAAACTTTTTTTTGAAGGGACACCTGTCTCAAGTACAGACTCACAAGCAGTTAATAACAACCAAAAGCAGTTGTATAGAAGAAGTCCCCACCAAAAGGGAAAGCTCCCATGGCTCCTCATGGGAACCACCTTCAAAGCTGAACTGAAGAGCCACGTCGGTGAGTCAGGCAATCAAATGTTTGGTCAGAGTGCTGAGAAACACCTTGAAGAGAGAGGATGGAGGGGAATTCCTGAGTCCAGTGCTGGTGCTGAAGGCCCAGCCAGAAACTATAGTACTTTCCCCATTGGTGGTTGTTAAACAGTTAACCACATCAGATTCCTGAATTGCTGGATCACAGCCTGTGGCATGAAAGGAATGGGCTAAGAAAATATTTCAGCTGAGTGCAGCTCAGTGTTACTGATTCTGAAGGTTCTGGGTTCAATTCCCACTCTGGGGCTTCCAGAGGAACGCTCCACTGATGTAACATTAAGCCAAGGCTTGTCTGCCCCCTCCGGTGGGTACAAAGGTCCTTCCCAGCTTACAAACACCTGACCCATCCACAGCCCACACATACAAATGAATGTTTGAGAGGCTGAAGGGATGGATTTGCCGGGTTGCCGTGGGGATTTTCTGCCACGTGGGAACTCAGCTTGTGGCCGCGTTTCTGACTTGTGAATTGTTCGAGTCACCCGTGAGCTAGGTGTTCACTTTATCTATCCCACGCCAACCTTGTGCATGTCAATAAACTCAGCTTAGCTTGTGCAGTCCACTGGAATGAACACTGCCGTAACCGTGGGTCCAGAGTGAACCGGGCAGTTCTTTCTGCCACCCTGGCCATAACTACTCCTCAACCAACATCACCAAAGGCAGGGTTGCTGTTCACCAGCTCAGCTGCTGATTGTGGGAGCTCGCTATGTACAAATTGACAGCTGCGTTTCTCTACAAGAACAGCTACGTGACAAAGTACTTCAGTGGTTGCGAGGTCCTTCAAGGTCTCCACTTGGCAGAGAGCGGCAAGAAAGAAATGCAGCCTTATACAAAAATGATAGGATTTGAGAAATTCAACATCCATGGAATAGAAGAAATGAGAACAGGAGAATTCAAAGGGGCCAACACAACACATGGGCTGAATGGCCTGTGTCTGTGCTGTAAGATTTAGTGACTCTTGAAGCATTTTAGCGAGGGATTAAAGATTGTTACTACTCCTATGTTCCCACTCTGTCATGAAAGGCAGAAAATGTACTGGGAAAGCTGCCATGAGATACCTCATGGGCCACACAAGGCTGGCTTTAGGTGAATCTCCACATCTGAGTCAGACCAGCAGTTACCTTGTGACACATACTGGAATCCACCCTCCTGGGCTGCAAACAGAAACTGTCCCCAGGGTGCCCGCACAGGAGCTCCCTGTGGTCTGTGGGTGCTGGGCTCTCACTGGCAGTCAGAGGTGAAGTGATGGGAGTTTACTTCAATGCAGCAGCATTTTCCTCAGACCAGGCACAGAATGAGGCAGTGTGATGGGGTTAAAGTGAATCAAAACTTCAACAACACCTTCACCACTAACAAAGGAGCTGGTTGTGGACGGTAGGAGGAATGGAGACAGGCATCAATGGATCTGGGGTTGAGAGGGTGAACAGCTTTCAGTTCCTTGGCATAAACATCACCGAGGGTCTCACATGGTCCGTACATGCTGGCTGTGGGATGAAAAAGGCACAACAGCACCGCTTTCACCTCAGACGGTTGAAGAAGTTTTGGTACGGGCCCCCAAATCCTAAGGACTTTCTACAGGGGCACAATTGAGAGCTTCCTGACTGGCTGCATCACTGCCTGGTATGGGAACTGTATTTCCCTTAATCGCAGGACTCTGCAGGGAGTGGTGCAGTCAGCCCAGCACATCTGTAGATGTGAACTTCCCACAGTTCAGGACATTTACAAAGAGAGGTGTGTAAAAGGGCCTGAAGGATCATTGGGGACCCAAGTCACTCCAACCACAAACTGTTCCAGCTGCTGCCATCCGGGAAACGATACCGCAGCATAAAAGCCAGGACCAACAGGCTCCAGGACAGCTTCTTCCACCAGGACATCAGACTGATTAAGTCACACTGACATAACTGTATTTCTATGTTATATTGACTATCCTATTGTACATACAATTTATTATAAATTACTATAAATTGCACATTTAGATGGAGACATAACAAAGATTTTTACTCATGTATATGAAGGATATAAGTAATAAAGTCAATTCAAGTGAAATTTGGAATTAATGCAAAAAATCAAATGCAAGTACATTAGGATATAAAATCACACAGTAATGTGTAGACAGGTAAGGGGCATTTTTGAGAGTAGGATTCATTTGGATCTTGTCCAATTCAGTGTAAGCCAGCTGTGGTTCACCCCAGACTCTATCCCAACAGTGGGGCATGGGACTGTGTGTAGCTCTGAGTTATCAAAGAGCAGATCCAGAGACACAGGAGAGTGCAGAGGAGGGAGTCTGCAGCAAGATCAAAATAAACTGTTCATGGTGTTCATGGGGACTGGCGGTACATGTGGGTGAATGATTGGTGGGGCGGGGGGGGGTGTGGAGCATAGAGGATAGCCTGTATAGCAGGGAGTTGGGAAGAGGCAAGACAGGGACTGGAAAGTGATCCCAGGGAGTGCGATGCATAAGCCGGTGGAGTCGGGTGAGGCTTAGGTAGGGCGAGGTGGGGAGAAAACAAAACTGGGTAATGGGGCTATAGAGGAGGATTATGAAATCAAAGAGGGCTGGAGGATCTCAGTGGGTCTGGAAGAGGGAGAAGCAGAGTTGAGAGGTGGGGGAATTGGAAAGTTCAGTGTTCATGCCTTTGGGGTGTAGACAGTCCAGGAGGGATTTGGGGTGTCGCCACGCTTCGGAAGTGCAGAAGGCCACAAGGAGATTGATCGCAGTTCCTCCCATGTGCCACATCCACACCCCCAATCCCAATCCTGCCCACCGATCTCATTGACAAATGACAGAGAACCAAAGTTGGCCTTTGGCCCTGGCAACCCACAGGAGCTGCCCCCGGTGTCTGTTCCGTTTCTCATTCATCTCACACTAAGTGGTGCACCCAATCCCTATATTCCCCCTCCCCCAAGTCCTCCAACATCCAGATATCTGTTCATCTCCATTCTGAGCCTCAAGCCTTCTGTGGTAGTGAAGACGAATGATTCAATCACTATCAGAATGAAGACATTCCCCCTCGCGTTACTCTGAAATGGCCTATCCCTTACTTTGAGATACTGACCCGTGTCAGACCTCTTAGCCAGGAGAACATCCACCCTACATCTATGCTTCATTGTACCTTTTAATCCAGTCACTCCTCGTTCTTCTAAACTTGAGGCCCAGTTACAACCTTCCAGCATACAATGTACCGCATATCCCAGGAACTAACCTGATGAAGCTTCACTGCACTCCCTTCTCTCTCTCGGGCAAGCACACGTCCTTTTTGTTTACACAAGGATCCTGACTTGGGACCCTTTCTGTACCCCTCTTACTGGACACAGCAATCCGTAAGGGATTGCTTTCCCTTGGTGTTGTTTAATAGCTCTGCTAAAGAAAGGGCTCCTTTCAACATCAAAACGTTCACAGCTGTAGAGGGCCCTTTGTTGTGATTGGGATGCAATTAAATCAGCCCTAAGAGCTGGCTGGGTCACTCGGAAGCTTAGAACGATGACTAGCCCACAGCCCGTTACCCGAGCTGACACTGTCAGAAATATCAAACCAAAATCTCTCTTAATTGGATGTAAGAGACCTCAGGGCATGATCTAAAACAAAACAGAAAATTCTAACTCTGTGTCGGTCCACAGCCTCCTCTCGCACCACGATGTGGTCACCCTCAGGGTGGAGGAGAAACACCTCCTATTCCTTCCGGGTAGCCTCCAACCTGATGGTATGAATATCCATTTCTCCTTCTGGTAAAAAAAAAGTCCCTCAGCCCTCTCCTCTTCCATTCCCCACTCTAGCCTCTTACCTCTTCTCACCTGCCTTTCACCTCCTCCTTCCCTTTCTCCTATGGTCCACTCTCCTCTCCTGTCAGATTCCTTCCACTCCAGCCCCTTACCTTTCCCACCCACCTGGCTTCACCCATCACCTTCTAGCTGTCCTCCTTCCCCTCACCTCACCCCCACCACCTTTTTATTCTGTCATCTTCCCCCTTCCTCCCCAGTCCTGAAGAAGGGTCTCGGCCCGAAACGTTGACCGTTTCTTCATTTCCGAGATGCTGCCTGACCTGCTGGGTTTCTCCATCATTTTGTATGTGTGGCAGCAAGTTCCACCTGGTGTCCTGGCCAATATTTAATTCCCTGTGCAGCAATCATCACAATAAACAGGCGACCCCACAGTTGACCTTATTGCTGTTTGTAGGAGGTGTGTCTGTCTCTTCTGTACTTCAGCTGCAAAGAGCCGAAGTTGTGAAAATGAAAGTCTTTTCTTCATTCGGTTTTTGGGCTGCAATCCCAGGCTTGCTCTTCACTGGGGACTGAGCCAACAAAGCAGTGGGTCAATTCACGTCACTCTGAACAGCAACTTAAACCCAAGGCTCACCTAGTAAACACTGTCCAGGCACAGGGTCATAGCGTCGTGGCTAGCACAATGCTTTGCAGTACAGGCGCCTGGGGTTCAATTCCCAACTCTGCTTGTAAGGAATTTGCATGGTCTCCCAGTGACCGTGTGGCTTTCCTCCGGGTGCTCCCACAGTCCGAAGACATACCGGTCATTGTGAATTGTCCCGTGATTAGGCTAGGATTAAATCAGGGATTGCTGGGTGGCGTGGCTCAAAGGGCCAGAAGGGCCGATTCCCTGCTGTCTCTCAATAAAATAAAATATTGAAATTTGAAAAACGTTCACGGTGTTCACTGACGGACTCTTTTCAAGCAGGACTGTGCAAGGACACCGAACCAGAGTGGGCAGACTTTATAATTACCCAGCACACGCAGTACATTTTTTTTCACATTTAGAGAGACAGCTCAATTACAGGCCCTTCCAGCCCAACAAGCCTGCACCGCCCAATCACACCTGTGTGACCCGCGAACCCGTACATCTTTGGGACGTGTGAGGAAAAGGGAACACCCGCTGGAAACCCACGTGGACACAGGCAGCAGGTACAAGCTCTTTGCCTATAATGGTGAGATTGAACCCAGGTCAATGGCACTGCAATAAGTGTTCCTCTGACCGCTACCCTACTATGCCACCCTAATCTACGATCTAATAAGATGGTAGAACAGGCCCAAAGGGCTGAAGGGATTCCTGTTCCTGTAACACTTACACCCTGGGTCCTCGCTCCCTGCCCCACCAACAACAGGAGTTGTTGACAGTTCGCCAGCAGTTGCTAAAGAATAAACCCAGACGTGCATTTGCATGCTGCCGTGGCAACTGCGGATAAAAGGAGACGGTTACAAGGTGCACAGGCCAGAGATCTTTCACCTCAATGGCGACTTGTGCTGTTCACATATGTGGGCCTGCACTCCTAACCCCAGCCTCTCACAGGCCAGGAGACAGCGCATGGGGGTGGGGGGAATTGCGTCAACAGCACAGTTTCCACGGAGACACAAGCTTTGGAATCCTGGCTCTTGTCAGGAGGAAAATGATGCTCATCGTTTCTCATATACAACCACCAGCCTCGAAGTCCCCTTGTTTGCCTCACATTTGGTGGGAGGGTGGCACTGAGGCTGGAGCTGGACAGAAGGAGACCCACCCTGATATTTCAGACGCCCTTCCCTCAGCCAGCCACTCAGCAACACAGGACACAACCGCAACTTAAGAGGGTTTTCTTCAGAAATGCCAGAGTGCTGTAATTGCAGCTTGTAAATACAGATTGTGTGTCCTGCCACATCGGAAAAAGCCGAGTGAAGAACAGAAGCGTGTGTAGCCACGGAGACAGATGGGACAATTTAAGGGCTGGCAACCCCGCCAAGGGAAATGTGTTGGTGGAAAGTTTGGAAGAGAAGAGGATTCAGAGGTCTGAGATGGGGGGGGGGGGGGGGCGGGGGGGGAGAAACACAGGGAGGCAGAGGCTGAGGTCAGATTTGGCTCTAGTTTGAAAGGGAGGGGTGGGAAGAAAGGTGCTTTATTAGAAAGAACACAAGTCTGTGTTTCTGCACACACCCACATTCCAGGTCTCCCGGCCAGCCCAGAGTTAACCAGGTCTGCGCCAGAGCACCGGAACGCCAGGAAGGAGGAAAAGTCCAAAACAACACTTACACTTTCATCCAGTGTTTGGTGAACACCCCCTTTGCATGTCTTGTCCTCCCCTCTCACCTGGTCTGGCCACCTCTACTGCACAGCTCCCTCAGGAAATCATGTTCCTTCTTTCACCCCTCACGCTCACACACCCAGACCATTCCTTCACACAGCCCATCCCATGCCTGCCCCACCCAGAGCCACTTCATGGCCCCAGGAAGCACTTTTTCTTCCTTTCAGTTTGTCCCATTGCGATCTGGAACCTCTTTTGAGGTGTCTGATGAACCATCAGGTGTCTGCGGACTGGTCACCCACAAGTCTGAATTCAAAGTCTTCACCGGGCACAGGAACTAATGTTCCACGTAAACATTTACAGCCCATGTATACCTCCGAAGAGCCAGCATTTTCTACGCTGTGAACAAAAAGACTCATGACTCAATTCCAAACTGAATGTGGAATAATAGCCACTGAGTGTGGTCAGACAACGGCTGTCCCAAGGCCAAAAGAGAAGAGTGGCAGTGGCTGGATTGTCAGAGGTAACACCGACCAGCCCACAAGGCTGAAAGTCCTTTTCCCTGACGGTGGATGGGTGCTGGACTAAATTAGATTCTGGCAGCACTGGCCCACAGTCCCTGCTCTGGCTTGGGACACTGAGGTTCAAACCATTCAGCATTCTCAGAGAGGAGGACGTTGCTCTGGTGGTGTGTGGTTTTCCTTCTGGTCTCATCATCTGGAGAGTGCTGGGCCAGTTCACACCAGGACAAGTTCAGAATCAGAATACAGCTTTCAACAATTGGAGTCTCTTTCACTTCAATAAAATGTCTCCATTAGTAAGAGGGCAAAAACAAAGTCCTTATCTGCCCTGGCTCAATGTGACTCCGTTCTCACATCAATAGACTATTAAATGCCCTCTGAAGTGACCTTGCAAATGACTCAACCATGTCAAACCAGCACCAGGTCTAAGAGAAGAGCGATGAATACTGGCCTTTCCAGCTACACTTGCCGGCCATGAACAAATAAACTGAAGGGATAGTTCATGGGAAGGAGGACTGGGTCACTTTGTGTTGTGCACCTTCAGCCTCAAGTATCTGACCTGATATTAGGAATTTTCCAGACTGAGCTCTGCACTGTTGGCGAGGCTGTCTCCCCCTGAACTTAAACAACACGCTCACCTGCTCCAACGTAACACAAGAAGTGAAAACAAGTAGAGTGAAGTTCGACACAGATTGATAGAGGGAAAACTCTAGTCACCAAATGCACCCTCATCCTTTCTTAATACGGAGATTGTAAATTACTTACAGACCCAATGGAGCCTTTCCAGAAAATTCCATAATCCCAAGTTCATTAGTCAAACCTGTACTTGGGAAACCCACTCTGCTACTTGTTAATCAAAACAAAAAAGTTTTGACAATTCTTTCCTAGTGTGAACGTGTCGGCTCTGCAGAGTTTCCCACTTCCTTCTTCCAACACTTTAGTTGTCCCAGATGTTACTTTCCTTTATGCTTGATTGGTACAATTTGTACAATCTTTCTGCGTAACTCACTTCGCAGAATGATTACAGTGTGGAAAGAGGCATTGCAGCCCATTGCTTTCATACTGGCTCTACGCAAGAGCAATGAAGCTGGTCTCCGTCCCTCTCCCTCCATGCACAACACCTCCCACCCTCATAGCCTTGCACTTTATTTACTTTCAGAAACTTACACAGCTCCCTTCTGAAAAGCGCTATTTCATCTGTCTCCATTATTACCCCTAACCACTCACTGTGTATCAAATGCCCATCCACATTCTGTGAGTGCACATTGGAACATCTGAGGAGCTTTTCCACAAAATTGAGCTTCAGAACTTTCCCTGTTATAGATGTCGATACAATTCAAACATCAACAGCCGATATCAACAGATGGAATCAAGGGCTGGGTATACAATCACACATCACAGCAGGTTAATTCATTCTTGAATAAAACTTGCAGGTGAGACCAAATGAAGTTGGGTTTTTAGAACATAGAAATTTACAGCACATTACAGGCCCTTCAGCCCACAATGTTGTGCTGACCATGTAACCTACTCCAGAGACTGCCTACAATTTCCCTAGCACATAGCCCTCCATCTTTCTAAGCTGCATGTACCTATCTAAAAGGCTCTTAAAAGACCTTATTGTATCCGCTTCCACCGCCGACAGCCCATTCCACGCACCCATCGCTCTCTGTGTCACTTACCTGTGATGTCCCCTCCGTACCTGTTTCCAAGCACCTTAAAACCACTCGCATTAGCCATTTCAGCCCTGGGAAAACTCCCCTGGCTATCCACATGATCAATGCCTCTCATCATCTTATACACCTCTGTCAGGTCACCTCTCATCCTTCACTGCTCCAAGAAGAAAAGGTCAAGTACACTCAACCTATTCTCAAAAGGCACGTTCCCCAATCCAGGCAACATCCTTGTAAATCTCCTCTGCACTCTCTCTAGAGTATCCACATCCTTCCCGTAGTGAGGTGACCAGAACTGAACACAATACTCCAAGTGGGGTTTGACCGGGGTTCTATATAGCTGTAACATTACCTCACGGCTCTTGAACTCAATCCCACGGTTGATGAAGGCCAATACACCGTACGCCTTCTTAACAACAGTCAACCTGCAGAGCAGCTTTGAGTGTCCTATCAACAGGGACCTCAATATATCTTAGATCCTCTGCACAGCCAAGAGTCTTACCATTTATATTACATTCTGTCTTCAAATTGTACCTACCAAAATGAACCACTGCACACTTATCTGGGTTGAAGTTCAGCTGCCACTTCTCAGCCCAGTTCTGCATCCTATCGATGCCGTGCTATAACCTTTGACAACCCTCCAGACTATCCACAACACCCCCAACTTTTGTGTCATCAACAAACTTACTAACACACCCTTCTGCTTTTTCATCAAAGTCATTTATATATATATTTTTAAAAAATCACAAAGAGAAGAGGTCCCAGAACAGAACCCCACTGATCACCGACCTCCATGCAGAATACGAACCAACAACAACCACCCTTTGCCTTCTGTGGGGAAGCCAATTCTGGATCCACAAAGCAAGGTCTCCTTGGATCCCATGCCTCCTTACTTTCTGAAGGAGCCTTGCATGGGGAACCTTATCAAATGCCTTAATGAAATCCATATACACTACATCCACAGCCCTACCTTCATCAATGTGTTTTGTAACATCCTCAAAGTCGTCAATCAGGCTCATAAGGCACAACCCGCTCTTGACAAATCCATGCTGACTGTTCCTAATCAGATTATGTCTATCCAAATGCTCATAAATCCTGCCTCTCAGAATCTTCTCCAACAACTTGCCCATCACTGAAGTCAGACTCACCGGTCTATAATTTCCTGGATTATCTCTACTCCCTTTCTTGAACAAGGAAACAGCATTTGCAACCCTCCAATTCTCCGATACTTCTCCCATCCCCATTGATGACACAAAGAGGCTCAGCAATCTCCTCCCTTGCTTCCCACAGTAGCCTGCGGTATATCTCATCCGGTCCTGGTGACTTATCTAACTTAATGCTTTTCAAAAGCTCCAGCACATCCTCTTTCTTAATGTTTATATACTCAAGCATTTCAGCCCGCTGTAAGTCATCCTCACAATTGCCAAGGTCTTTGTCCCTGGTGAATACTGAAGCAAAGTATTCATTAAGTACCTCCGCTACTTCCTCCGACTCCATGCACACGTTTCCACTATCGCACCTGATTGGTCCTATTCTCACATAGCTCATCCTCTTCACATACTTGTAGAATGCCTTGGGGTTTTCCTTAATCCTGCTCACCAAGGCCTTCTCATGGCCCCTTCTGGCTCTCCTAATTCCATTCTTAAGCTCCTTCCTAGCAACTTTGTAATTTTCTAACAGTACCTAGTTTCTTGAACCTTTTGTAAGCTTTCCTTAACTAGATTTTCTACATACTTTGTACACCATGGTTCTTTAACTCTACCATCCTTTCCCTGCCTCAATGGAACACACCTATACAGAACTCCATGCAAATCTTCCCTGAACATTTGCCACATTTCTGCCATACATTTCCCCGAGAACATCTGCTCTCAAGTTCCTGCCTAATAGCATCATTATTTCCCCCTACCCCGATCAAATGTTTCCCCAAATTGTCTGGTCCTATCCCCCTCCAGCGCTATGGAGAAGGAGATAGAGTTGTGGTCACTACCTCCAAAATACTCTCCCACCGAGAGATCTGACACCTGACCAGGCTCATTTCCCAATACCAGGTCAAGTACAGCCTCTCCTCCAGCTTATCTACACACCTAACAAACTCCAGCCCATCTAAACCCTTGCATTAAGGAGATGCCAATCAATATCAGGAAAGTTAAAATCTCCCATCACAACAACCCTATTATTATTGCACCGTTCCAGAATCTGCCTCCCTATCTGCTCTCCGATATCCCTCTTACTACTGGGGCGTCTATAAAAAAAAACACCCAGTAGAGTTATTGCCCCTTTCCCGTTTCTGACTTCCATCCACATTGACTCAGTAAACCATCCCTCCATAACTTCCTCCTTTTCTTCAGCCGTGACACTATCCCTAATTAGCAATGCCACACCCCCACCTCTTTTGCCTCCCTCCCTGTTCCTTTTGAAACATCTAAAGTCTGACACACTCAGCAGCCATTCCTGCTCCTGAGACATCCGTAATGGCAACAACATCACAGTTCCACATATTGATTCACACTCTAAATTCAGCCGCCTTGTTTATGATACTCCTTGCATTTTTGAAACAATTCTGGACAATCTTATTCTAAGGGAATATGGACACACAGAGAAAATTTTAAGAAACAGTAACCAGGACTGACTGCATCGGAACTTATGCGCCATGTTTAAGTATTATGATCCAAAGGCACTCCGCCCAGGTGAAAATATGAACAAATGGTTGGAGAAGATGTAAAGGTGATGACTGAAGGTCAGATTGACAGAGTAGAGTTTCAGAACTTCACTAGCGGCTGGGGGGGGGGGGGGGGGACGAGCATCCCCCAGAGAGTGACTGTAGAGTGTCAGCTCGGAGGGAGAGACAGCACACAAACGAGTACGTTATCTTTGACCATTCAAGGATAACCCTGAAAATCAACATTAAATTGCAGATATGATTAAGGATCATTAGCCGCCTTCACAGTGAAATTAATTCTGACAATATGTAACTTTATTTATTCTAGAGAACACAAGTAGAGACTTAAAGTATTTATGAAATTGGAAAAAGTACCTCCCTTTGAATAACAAATTTGTATTCAGAATTCCCAATTGATTAAATTCTAATCAAAAGCTGAGCTACTGGAAGCCAGGGAAAGCAGAGTCACCCCACGGGACAGAAATTCCAGGTCAATGCAGACTTGGAGCGAAAGTTTGTTGTCAGATGCTGAATTTAAATTGTGGAGTGAAATGTGTTTTTTGTGTCAACAGCCAACATGGTCCGAGGATGTGCTGGAAGTAGCTCACAAGTATCTCCACGCTTCTGGTACCAACGTGGCATGCCCAGAACTTACTAACCCGAACCCGTGTGCCCTTGGAACGTGGGAGGAAACCGCACGCTGCAGGGAGAACGTACAATCTCTTTACAGACAGCAGCAGGAATTGAACCCGGATTGCTGGTGCTGAGAAGCATGACGCTAACCACGAAGGTATCATGTTTACACCACATGCTGCCCTTGGTTATGATCATCTGATCATCCCTAATTTTTAAGCGTTCCACATGCCTCCACTTCCTTCACAATCTCTGGAAATCACTTGCTAAACCTTTTATCCCATCTCTCTTTAAAGGTGCTCAATAAAACCTTCGCACTTAACTAAGCCTTTGGGTCACCTGTCTCAATATGTCCTTGGGTGACTGGGCATCAAACGTTTGTGGTTAGCAACACTCCTGCTTTTATACATCCTACCACTGACGATGGATGCAAGTCTGGAACAAAAATGATCCTGATTCGGCATTCTGACTCAGAGACCATAGGAGGATGTCTGACAGTGCTGGAAAATAGCATGTCATACAGTCTTTTTCCGAGGCTGACAACGGAGTTCACAGCCTGGATAACCCACGAGGTTTTCTTTAACTTGATGTACAAATCTTTGTAGATGAAACATCTGGTCTGAGATTGGAAGCATCCATCTCAGTATAAAGCCCCTCACTCCAGCAAACATAGAAAATAAACACACACTCACGCGCGCACGCATGTGTGGGATACAGAGATAATGTAAAATTATCCCACAATTTTCCACTATACTTATGAAATCAAAGACTTATTTTTATTATTCCTCAAGTCTTAAAACATTCCAATTTAATTAAAAAAAAAGAAAATGAAACTTCCTATGGTCTGTTCCATCGAGGGAGTAACAGACGGACAGGGACCCAACCCTCTCACCCTTTGAAGGAGATGCTCTGGGAACAGATCCCTTAAAAGGAAAGTCAGGGAGAGTGCAACGGCTCATTCACATGTTAATGCCTCACAGATGGGGCCAAGGACAGAGGTACAAACAGAGGGGCTTGTTGAGGGAGAGCTGGGACTCAAGGCACAACAAAGATCTTACCATCAATAAAAAGAGAATTCTGTTCAAAACCCTGCTTGGAAACACTTCAGCAAAACAGAAACTTGTGTGAAATCCTCGTGGAAAATCATTTTGTAAGTGCATATATTTCAGCTTCGAACCTTCTGCTACCATCTAAGAGGCATTAAATGCTCACCATGTAAAGAAATTCATGAGAATTTCTATTCTAATTTAGGACCTCGCACAGAGTAATCCCATGGGCCTCTGAAAGGTGTAGCAGGAGGTAAGAGAAAGGGGTGGGGGAGTGAGAAACTATACAGCAGGTTAAACCAAATAGTTTCCCCAATGGGTCAGACACAGGCGCTCTGCCAACTCTTTACAATCCACTAACTAGTCCTCAACTGAAGGTCATGTTCAAACAGAGTGAGAGGAACGCATGTAGTGGGTGGTACGGTAGCGTAGTGTTCAGCATCACGCTTCACAGTGCCAGTGATCGGAAGTGTTTGTTTTTGTTCTCATTGCCTTGCGGCACATCAGGCCGCGACCTTGCCATTTCCTTAACATTTTTGTCTGTTTATTTTTTAAAAAAACGAGGCCGAATTGCTAGCTCGACACTCAACCAAGCACGGATGGAAAGCGTGCGAGGAGCCTGCCAGATTCGAACGCGGGACCACTCGCCTTGAAGTCTGGCATGGATGCAGCTTCACCACCGGCTAAGCGACTGGAGCATCGAGGTTCAACTCCTGCCACTGTACACGAGGATTGTTTTTACACATTCTCCCTGTGACCGTGTAGGTTTCCAGCGGATGCCCCGCTTTTGTCCTGCATTCCAAAAACATTCCGGTTACCAACTTGCGAGTGTGCTATACTGGGGCTGGATCGCTTGTGGGCTGCCCTCGTTCGTAGACCATGTTGGTCGCTGACGCAAATAGTAGCTGTGACAAATGGAACTAAACTAATCTTAATTGTGCTAAGGAAGCTTGTAATGATCAGTCACCTCACTGGGTTGGTCAGCAGTCACAGCGTTCACTGTGATGGTCACATAGGTGAGAACCAACAACAATCCTGCCCAATAAAGAACGACAATAACCCAGTTAACCTCGGCAACCTGGCAGCATTGTGGTCAAGTTTACGGACAACAGTTTGTAACCCAGTTTTTATTTGGACGGAAACATCTTAGTGAAACCTGGGCTCGCACTGGTCGGCTGACAAGTTTGTCACTTTACCATACAGCAGCAGAACTACAGTTTTTGCACTGGGATTGCTGATGTTGCAGTGAATGGTTTGGTGCTGTGCCCACCCGTATCCAGGACTGCATTAGTACTGCCAGACTTTCATTCGGTTCAGCGCCCAACAACCACTGTATAATAGAGGAGTTCACTCCTGCCTTTCGTTTACAACATACGTTGGCTCCCCTGCTCAGAGGAGATTGAAAGGCACCATCACAGTTGCTGGTCAACACTCCTGGTTGGTCAGCTGAGAGAAATTCCAAATTGCAACAGGATGAATTGACAAAATAAATGTCTCCTGGAGCCAACACAGTGAGAGGGATGGATAGGGATTGGCACAGAATGGGGGACAGGAGCGAAGGTACCAGGAAATGCTGGCAGTAGGTGAAGCAAAGATTGGCATTAGCTGAGGCATAATGGGCCAAGTAATCTCCTCGGAAGGGCAAAAATCTAAACCACATCAAATATTCCGCTTTCTTCACAGAAGGAAACCTAGAGTTGGTGGAAAGTCTCTCTGAGGAGGCTGTTATTCGGTTAGATAGCATACCCAAGATCAGTCGACCAACTGATACACTTTAATTGAGGCTGTTAACCTCATCTTTGACATTTTCTTTCAAGCTCCGGAGTTTCACCAGCCTTTGTGTGAAGGACCATTTCCCAGCATCATCCCCAAGTGATCCATCAGGTACAGGAGAGGGGGAGAATGACTGGGGACACTATAAGAGAGGATCAGAAATCACCCCTCCCTCGTTGCCACAAGTGCTGAGCTAAGAACAGTCACCCTCCTGATTCAGAAACAGCGAAACTGAAGGATGTTCACAAACGCTGTCAGAAGTACCCCCACCCCCGTAACATTACTGAAAAGATTCGGGGAATGTTCCATTCACTCCAAAGACGGGAAATAAAGACTGTGGGTTGTTAGACATCGTTGGATGAAACTGCTGCCATTTGCCGACAGTTTACTAATGTTCACGTCTGCTCCCTGCCATGAACTAAACAGCTCCTGTTCTGTAAACAGGACACACAAGGGTGGCATTGCAGAAAACTCACAACCTGTTTATTCTGGACGCTGCACCCCAACTTAAAACAAATAAGTTTAATATTTTATTGGCCCTGCCAACCAGCTTTCTCCTCAGCAGGCAGGAATGAAACATCCAGAATCAACAGGGCAGCTGCTTTGAGCCTGGGTGGTTGTTTCATTAGTCTGAACTCAAAGGGGAATAAAATCTTTCACACTGACCCATCAAATATTAAGGCAAAGAGAGGCAGAGTTTAGAAAGAGAGTGAAGTTCTCTCTGCATTATTACAATAAATGGTACCAGAGCAGGGAGAGCATGGGTCCAGAAACAGAAAACATGGGAAAAGACAAAAACTGAAAAGTTAGAAACAAAATAAAACAAACCTGTGGGCGAGTCTAGAACCAGGGGGCACAGCTTCAGAACAGAGATAAATAGGCATTTCTTTAGCCAGGGGGTGGTAAATCTGTGGAATTTACTGCCACAGATGGCTGAGGAGGCCAAGTCATTGTGTATATTTAAAGTGGAGGTCGAAAGGTTCATGATTAGTCAGGGCATCACAAGTTACAGGAAGATGGCAGGAGGAGAGGTTTGAGAGGGGTAATAAGTCAGCCATGATGGAATGGTGGGGCAGACTCGATTGGCCGAGTGGCCTAATTCTGCTCCTGTGTCTTATGGTCTTCAATCTGCATTGTGTACAATTTTCCATAAATCTAGAATGACAATGTCTTATAGACTTTACAGTCCCATCAAATACTCCATGGGCGGAAGCATCACAATACCTTTAAATTCCATCAATGTCCCGTCAAGCAGTAAAGGACACAATGGGTTAGATACGAAATAAAGTTCCCTCTAGGCTGGCCTGTCAATGTTTCTCAATTGACGCGCATCTATTTTCTGCTTTCCTTGACTGAATACGTGCCAGAACAACCACCAACACCAAGTCCACACAATGTGCTGGAGGAGCTCAGCAGGTCAGGCAGCATCTACGCTGAGCTCTTCCAGCACATTGTGTGTATTGTTCTAGATTTCCAGCATCTGCATTACCTCTTGTGTCTATAATGCCAAACCCAATCCTATATCCAATATTATTCACAAGAGTCATCCCTTTATCCTTCTGTGAGATCATGAGCCATTACGCCAGTAAAGTTGTGCTCAATTTACTTCAGAGGGAAAAACGATTTCTAGTATTTCGTTGTTTCAGTATGTTACTTACATTAACCGATTCCAAAAAGCTCAGTGTTCGTCCGGCCATCTCACGATGCAAGTACAAGTCCTCAGTCCTACCCTCCTGAGTACTTACTTCAACACTTATCTGTTACCAAGCTCTGAAATTCTTTTTCCTCAAACTAAGACTTCTCTAATTCACATCTGACCAAACTTTTCCATCACCAGTACACAACACCTTGCTTTGACTCAGTATAAACCTTTGGATGATTTATTATCTTTGGGTGACTTATGCACTTGGAATGTCTTATTGCATGAAAGGTCCTTGCAAAATGAATGGAAGATTAACATGTATCATAAATAAATACACACACAAACTGGGAAATGGAAAGCTTCACTCCTACCCCCATCCTGCACTGCACCAACAATCAGAGTGACACTATCACAGTTCAGGGCACTGGAGTTCTGACATCATCTGTACGTCCACCCCATGACCACGTGGGTTTCCTCCGGGTGCTCCAGTTTCCTCCCACAGTCCAAAGATGTGCCATTCAGTAGGTTTAGTAAATAGTTTCTTGATTAGGCTAGATTTAAATTGGTGGGTTCTTGGTAGTGCAGCCCAAAGAGCTGAAAGGGGCTATCCCACACCGTATCTCTAAGTAAAATTTTTTAAAAATCTCTTGCTCACCTTCTCGCACCCGAGGTAAATTGGATTTATCTATTACGATTTCACTCATTGTGGTCTTGGGATTCAACAGGATTGTGTAGGAACATCCAAATAATCAAACATCTGGAAAAACAAGAACAAACAAAAATATTTTATGGGTGGAAACTTGAAGAATTCCTAGTCTACTGGTGGATCTTAAAATTCCAAGCTTTCAAAAGCACACAAGTTGAGAATAAGCGGAGGAGCAGAGACCAGGCACGGGTGGCGGCGGGTGTTAGAGAGATGAGGCAAATTGCATCCCATTGCAATTTCATTGACAGTGGAAGAATGGAAAGAGCAATCGGGCCCACAGGAGTGAGGGGTGACAAAAAGGGTCAGCACTGGACAGGGTAGCACAAGCCTCCATTTAACACAGCAACAGGGAAGTGCCAGAGCTTTAGTCTCCACGTCCAACAGCCTGCAGGAACTGGTCATATGGGGCGGCGACTAGAGAGCCATTTGTCCCTGTGGAAGCGCACTCGGGGGAAGTCCACCGGCAGAGGCAGGGAAGTACTGCGGGTGTCCGAGTCCGGGGCCCCTAACCTACCAGTGGTCCAGAGGATGAGGATAGCCAGGAAGGGCAGCGGAAAAAGCCTGGCAGGAACCTCAGTGTGAGCATCTGGCAGGCCCCTGGCATGGTACTGGCTCCAATGTGTTCCACTACTGCAATTTTTTTTACATGGCCACCATTGGCAAGGGTTCCAGTAAAATCCCTTTATACCTTTTTCCCATTTCAGAGTTAAATTTATTTATCTCATTCCCAAATTCTTCTATCTCCCATGCTTGCTAACCCATCGCTTGGTTCCCCTTTCGTCACCCCCCCCCCTTTCTCCACCTTTATCTAGTGAGGCAACATCTCTGTCCCCACCTCACAGACGCCACTCGGCCGGCTAAACATCTTATTTCCAGCACCTGTGGCAACCTGCAAACCAAAACGGCCACAAAATGAACCTCGTCCCAGTAATTCTCGGCTGGGTGGGGTACGGCTGTATGGAGCGGAATTTATTGGCCGTCCCTCCAGAAGAACAACAAACTTCACGACATACTGCAGTGCGATTAAATCTGATTCTGAAGTCGCCGGGGAGCCGCCGCCTCGAACGGCTGCCGACTGGCGTTGGGTGGAGCTTTACTCCCGGTCACTGAAGGAACGTTTCCACTTCAGACCGGTGTCGTCTGGGATCGGAGCTCCCTCTGCACACGACCTTCCGGAGGGATGTGTGGGGTGGGGGTGGGGGTGGGGGTGGGGGTGGGGGTGGAATCACACTCATCACTACCGCCTCCAGAACACAGAAAGTACATCTCGATTTCCCCTAAAAAAAATCCAAACTCACACCATACAACGTTCCCCGCAAATTCACCCAACAATCAAGCCGTCCCCTCCCCGCCTGTCAGAAACCACCGGTCCCCGGTCAGCGGGGGACACCAGGCTGGGGTCTAATTCTGATCAGCAACCGAGAACACCCCACCCACCCGCACCCCCACCCTCTGGAGTTCAGACAGTTCATTACCAGCCTCTTCTCACTGTCCGCCGTCTCCGTCAGCAAGAAGGCTGCAACAGTTGGGACAAAACTTGCGGAGTTGCTAAAGTCGGCCCGCTCCCCCTCACTGCACCGGAGGAGAGTGTAGGCGCCCAGATTTATACCGCTATCTCCCTGCGCTCTCTCTCTCACACACACAAAACTACCCTTCCCTTCCCCTGGAGAACTCTCCACCCTCTCCCCCCACCACAACTCTCTCTCTTTCTATCTTTAATTCATCCCGTAACCCTCTCCCTTCGCCTCTATATCCTCCTCTTCTCCCTCTCCCGGTCCCTTTATCCTCCCCACTGCCACTTTCTTTCCTAATGCTCCACCTCTGAATCCGACAGCTGTTGTCTTTGGGACTACGGAGGGCAGCCGCTGCCAAACCACAGTCAAAATCCTGTCACACAGCTGTTCTGGTGAACTTGCGGCCAAGCCAGCGGCGTGTGAAGACAAGAGGCCGACTGTGGAGCCCCTGTGCGGTCAGCCGCGCACACCGGGGAGCTGCCCCCGCCCGCCGAGGCCGAAGTGCCGCAAGGACACACGCCAGTAAACAAGACACCGACCGCTCCCTCTCTCCTTTCACCCGTCTCCAGTCCAACCTGCAGTCGTTCACATCTACGCGCTTACCGATTGCTACCGCACCAAACATAACACTGAAGGGGGTTTTCAGGAGAGATTAAAGGTCGGAGGGGGCGCTTTAATTAGGAGGACCTCAGGAAGGCACCGCCAGACGCGTTGGAGTGAATGAGCAAAGGGTAAAACCGCAGGAGAGCTTAAAAGCTCGATGGTGATGGAGATAGAATAGATTCCATCACCTACAGTCCGAGCATCCGCACTAGAGTGGTCACTGGTTCGAATCCGGCCAGCTCCTTGTATGCTTTCTTTTTATTGACTTTTTTTAAAAAAAGTGTGTATACAAACAAGAGGAGAATATCTCTGGTATATATGTCAATAACAGTACATACAGAAGGTAAAATAAACAATATCAGAATCACACATGGTGTTGATCCACAAAGTGTAAATTTGATATAGAATGTATAATACGGAAAAAAAACAATGTAATTCATTCTCCTCTACTTGTATGATTTCCATCCGTGCTGGGCTGTGCGTCGAGCTAGTAACTCGGCCTCGTGGGAAAAAAAAGACGAAAATGCTGAAGAAACGGCAAGGTCACCGCCGGATGCACCATAAGGCGCGAAGAGGGACATCAGCAACCTGCAGCCCTCTATCACCCGCCAGTCAGTCACCATCTCCACTCTCCCCTGGTCTGCGCTTTCCCCTCAGCTCTCTGTACCTGGGCCTCGCCATTTCCCCTCCACGGATGCTGTCCAGCCCGCCGAGTCTCTCCACACGGAACAGCCCAGACCGTGAACACAGCGATGAGGGGTACCTCTCCCTGCCTGGCCGGCGACTGAATTGTACTTTGTACTCATTTAAATTATGAGGCAAAGAGGAATGGAAGCATTGCGGTGTACAGGATGTGGTAGGCCCCAGGCGGAGAAATTTGGATGGGCTTGAATTTAGGGACATTTCGAGAGGGAAGAGGGACCCCGCACATCCGCTTGGACTCCGGAGCTGAACCGGAGTGAAGGCAAATGGTTCAGGGGCCTCAGCGTGAAAACAACGCGGTGTAAATAAACTCGAATGTACCGACACCTGGGAGGGGGAAGGACTGGAGTTGGAACAAGGTTTGTTAGGTGCTTCCGCTGCAGTTGAATAGCCAAGGCTGGTGATTAAAAGCGCACTCCATTCATTTGAAGGGCAGATGTCCTGTCTGAGGGTCCATTTACACCAATGTTTGGGGCAGGAACAGAGTTTGAACTCTCTTTTCCGGAACCCATGGCCCTTACACATCAAACGTGACCATTGGAAATTGGCATCGAGCTCGCCTTTGGTGATCTCCACTTCGGTGCTGGAGCCTCGCACCCCTGAACTCACCCACGTTGCCCATGACCGAATCTCCCCGCCACCACTGCTGGCTCACCGGGATGAATCGCTCCACCCGGTGGTTGTTCCCCGCACGTTGCAGGCAGGTTTAACAGGATTACTGTATGTTTATTGTGGAGGGATTGAGTTTTATGCAAAAAAATATTTCCTAGTTATTTGCTGCGGGAGCAGATGAAAATTTGAATCCATACCAGCCACCCCCAACCCCTACCCTCCACTCCTCCTCCCTCTCCCTCCTCCTTCCTCTCTCTCTCTCCCCCCTCCTCTCCCCTCCCCATTCTTCCTCCTCCCCTCTTCCCACACCTCCCTCTCGCTCCTCTCCCCATCCCTCCTCCCCACCCTTCCTCCTCCTCCCCTCCCTCCCCTCTTCCCCCTCACTCCCCACCTCCCCCTCCCACTCCCCTCTCCCCAGCCCAACCCCTCCTTTCCTCCCCTCCTCCTCCCTCCCAACCCTCATGCACTCCCTCCCCATCACCCCTCCCTCCTACTCCTCTTCTCCCCTCCCCCTCCCCACAAGAGCCGCCACACTTCCTGTACTCACATCATATGCCCACACCTCACTAACCCTGATCCATACATCTTTGGAATGCAGGAGGAAAGCGGAGCACCCATAGGAAACCCACACAGTCACAGGGGAAATGTACAGTGCAAGCTCCTTACAGCCGACAGTGGAATCGAACCCCAGATGCTGGTGCTGAACATAGCGTTATGCTAGCCTCTATGCCACCGTGTTAAGGAAGGCAGCTGATGAAGTAGCTAAGGAGGGTTGGACCAAATATATTCCTGTGAGAGTTCCTCCAGCAAGACCCTGATGCCAGGGTGATGGATTTCCAACAACCACAACCACAAACATCTTCCTTTGCGCACGGTTTAATGCCAGCTCCCTTTGAGGGGTTTCCTCTTCATCTCCATTTATTTGTATTTTACCAGGGCACACTTGAATGTGACAGAGCACTGAGCTGACCATCAGCTGCAGGGTTACTTCGCCCTGTCTGTTCCTAGTTTTAGTGGTCGGCACATGACATAGCCTTGTGTTCCACGCATTTCAGTTTACGCTAACGTGACCTTTGTGTGTGAAATTAAATGAGGTGCCACCTTATACGTGTTCCATCACCAAGAGCACTCGGTTCCATCTTCATGCAATTGTCATAGTTGAAATCGCTGTGCTGATGTTTTTCCCAGTTGCACTGATGGATAATTGCTGACCGTCCAGCTGTAATGGTATGATACTGTTTACCCTGCAGTTGATTTTATTTGTTCTAATTTGATGCCCTTTTTACACTGGTGCATTGCTCTGGCTGCACAAGTGCACCGTTCAGACTGTAGCAGTATAATCAGGAAGTCCAAGCATTGTGTAGGATGAAGGGGTGGACCCACCAATGGATAATCCCTTAGGAGAAGATCATACTCAACTTGAATGATCAAAAATACAAAGTACATTAGTATATGTGCAGAATACAACCCTGAGATTCATCTTCTACTAGAAGAATGTGTTGGATCCCCAGTACGACCCTCCAGGATGGCTCTCAAGACCAAAGCATGGACATTCACCTGACAAAGACATGGGCAGGAGCTGACAAATAGAAATCTGTTTCCATAATCGGTTTCCGATGGGGAGATGGTCCTTCTAGGCTCTCGTTACTATAAACCTTTGTGTCCTTCACAGAGTAGTCCAGGGTGGGGACTAGATTACAGTAAGGACTGAAAACCCAATTCATTCGACCTCATTGGACTAACAACCCAAATACAACCAAGGTGCATCTTAAATATGGATGTAATAAGCCATGCTGTTGTACCAGGAAAGTAGACGTAGGCAGTAAATGCCACTCTTAATGATGTCCATGCTATGAGACTACTTGGACAAAAGACTCCAGGAGAACTAATTGTGAGCGATGTTAACAAGTGACTTTGGAACTGCCTCCCACCAGAAATCAATGCCTTCAGAGCCTGGGAACAGCAAGGAATCAAGGTAACCTTTGATACTTAACAGGAGCGACGAAAACCTGTGGTAGAGAAAGTGGCAGTTTCTTTATTCCTTCTAGTTCACCACTGCAGATTCATCCACTCCAGCTGTCAGCCCCTTGATTTAAAAGCTCAACCAAAGATCACACTGTGTGCCTTATACATTTTACCTCCAGTTTCCTGTAATTTCACTTATAGTCTCCATTTTAGCATATTTATTGCAGAACATGACATCTAAAGACCATTTATTCACACCAGAGCGACACATTTATTACTCCTTGTAACAGCAGAAATATTGCCAAGGGTTTTTGGCGCAGGTGTAGCTAGATGCATCTATTTTATATTTTATTGAGAAATGCAAAAGGTATTTAGACAAACAACCTGCTGTAAAAGTCAGAGAGATTAAACTTTACTGACCTTTGGCTGCCCCACTTATTTATTCTGTTTATGCTCTAGTGTCAACTTCATTTAATAAGGTGAAGATATATTACAATTCTGATTGTAATATATAACAAAACTATGTACTGGCACATAGGCAAAAATCCGGACTGAATTTTGAGGCCAACATAGTTTATTGAGAAGCTGAGTCAAACAGACCAGGAGGAACTTGGCTTCTTGCCTAATCTGCATTGTTAGAAAATCAGTGTTTAAATGGGGAAAAGGTCAGGAGAAAGAGGGGGTATAGATTCACCAATTATTAAAAGTAACAAGGAAAGTTGGAGTAACACACACACACACACACACACACACGCACACACACGCACACAAAATATTGCAGGATTCTTATCAAGGGTCATGGCCCAAAGCGTTGACTATTTTTCCCCTCCTAGCTGCTGCCTGACCTGCTGAGTTCCCCCAGCATCTTGTGTGTGTTGCCAAGATGAGAAACCCCGCAGATGCTGGAAAGTCAGAGCAACACACGCACAACATTCAGGGTTTTGGGCCCTGAATGGAAACGTGGTGGTGGGAGGGGAGTGGGGTTGTTGTACGGGCAGGTGTAGCAGTTAGGCCACTTGCAGGGATAAGTGCCCGGAGGGCAATTAGTGGAGAGGGATGAATGGACAAGGGAACCGTAGAGGGAGGGATCCCTGTGGAAAGCGGAGGTGGGGGGGGTGAGGTAAAGATATGTTTATTGGTAGGGTCCCCTTGGAGACAGTGGAAGTTGCGGAGGATGATGTGTTTGATGTGGAGGCTGTTGGGATGGTAGGTAAGGACAAAAGGGATTCTCACTGTTATGGTGGCGGGAAGATGGCGTGAGCACGGATGTATGGGAAATGGAGGAGATGCGGGTGAGGGCAGCATCAGTAGTGGAGGGAGGGAATCCCCATTCTTTAAAGATGGAGGACACATCTCTGATGTCCTGGAACGGAAAGCCTCATCCTGAGAAACAGATGTGGTGGAGACGAAGAAACTGAGAAAAGGGAATAGTATTTTTACAGGAGACAGGGTGGGAAGAGGTATAGTTGAGATAACTGTGGGGATCAGTAAGTTTAGAAAAGAGGTCCGTTGGCAGTTTATCTCCAGAGATGGAGATATCAAGAAAGGGGAGGTGTGTGTTGCTCTGGATTTCCAACACCTGCAGAATCTCTTGTGTTTATAACAAGGTACGTTAACAGTCAAATTATAAGTACCAATGATACATTGAGATTTGTTTCAAGAAGAATAAAATTACAAGGCTGAAAAGCTGTGGGAATTTTATTTGGAATGTAGACTGAGATCATGCTTGGAGCACTGTCAACAGTTCTGTCCTCCATATATCTACAAGGATATGGAGAGGGTCCATGTGGAGAGACGATGGACAAATGTTTTATCAGGTTCCTATCAGAACTGAGAGATTAAAATGGTTAGGAAAGATTGACTAAACTGGGAGTTTATTCCTTTGAAATGTGCATGCTGAGAGATGTTCCAGTCATTATCATCATCATCAGTATGTGCTGTGCAAGTTTTTCTACAGAAGTGGTTTGCCATTGCCTTCTTCTGGGCAGTGTCTTTACAGGACAGGTGACCCCAACCATTATCAATACTCTTCAGAGATTGTCTGCCTGGCACCAGTGGTCGCATAACCATGACTTGTGCCATGTTCCAATAGTGTTCCTTAAACCACGACATGGTTTGACGAGGGAGAGAAGATCGGAGATAACAAGGCTCGAGGTGTCAGTATATAACATCATAAATCCAAAAAGTGTACCGGGAAGGGGGAAATCTACACATGTTGGAAATCTGAAAAAAAAAATTGTTGGAAATACCCAAGAGGTCAGGCAGGAAATGTGGGGGAAAAAGTAGATGTGCTTCAGGCCGATGACTTTTCATCAGAACCTGGGTTTCCTTTTGCTAAATCCACTCGTATTTCTCTTCCAAGAATTCCCATTTTGAAGGAAGTCTGCTCTCCGCA
Organism: Mobula birostris; assembly: GCF_030028105.1. Classification (NCBI taxonomy): domain Eukaryota; kingdom Metazoa; phylum Chordata; class Chondrichthyes; order Myliobatiformes; family Myliobatidae; genus Mobula; species Mobula birostris. The sequence continues at coordinate 18,194,957 of NC_092396.1, forward strand.
GATGGATTTCTCTTTGCCCCTTTCGTTTTCTGTTGCGGTTCATAAGAAAAGATTCTGATAAATAGGCACCAACCTGGAGGGCTAAAGCCCCCAATCCGGATGATGGGTCTTCACCTGTTATGTCTGCTGTCCATTTTCCTCAACAGATGCTGCCTGACCCACTGAGGCCCTCCAGCAATGTGCTTGTTGCTTCCAATTCCAACATCTGCAGTGTTGTGACTCCAGCCGGAAGTGTTCCTTCCACCAGAGAGCCCCTCCCATATACACCTCCAACATCTCCTCTCTTTGGAATTGGAATGAAATGTCCTTATGTGGAAAGTAAGTGAAGTAAAGGCATTCGTTAGTCTTGCGACACCATGAAGTCTTCACTCTCCAGGGCGCAGGCCTGGGCAAGGTTGTATGGAAGACCAGCAGTTCCCCATGCTGCAAGTCTCCCCTCTCCATGACACCGATGTTGTCCAAGGGAAGGGCATTAGGACCCATGCAGCTTGGCACCAGTGTCGTCGCAGAGCAATGTGTGATTAAGTACGTTGCTCAAGGACACAACATGTTCCCTTGACTGGGGGCTCGAACTCACGACCTTCAGGTCGCTAGTCCAATGCCTTAACCACTTGGCCACGTGCCCACACTATGTGAAAAGTACAGAAAGCATTTGAGGCAAATGGCAGAGTTGTGCTTAGGAAGAGCCTGGATCATCTAAAGTGAAAGGTTAAAAAATGTACTCAGCAGTAATAAGGGTATCATAGCACAATGTTTTACAGTACCAGCGACCTGGGTTCAATTCCCACTGCTGTCTGTAAGAAGTTTGTACTTTCTCCCTGTGACCCCGTGTGGGTGCTTTGGATTCATCCCACAGTCCAAAGACACGCCAGTTGGTAGGTTAATTGTTATTCCTCTCCGTGCCTTGTGGCGCATCGGGTGGCAACCTTGCCATTTTCTTTAGCACTTGTCTGCGTTTCACGGGGCTGAGTTGCTAGCTCAATGCTCAACCCAGCATGGATGGAAGTCATGCAAGAAGCCGGCCGGACCATTCGCTTCGGAGTCCGGTGCTGATGCCGTGACACCACCAGCTGGCAGTAGGTCATTGTAAACAGCCTCATGACTAGGACAGGGTGAAATCGGGGGGGGTGGGGGGCTGGGGTGGTGCTGCATGCGGAGGTTTGAAGGGCTGGAAGGGCCTATTCCGTGCTGTATCTCAATAAAATTTTAAAAAATGAATTTAGGTATGGGGCATATATCAAAGTACTAAACAGAAAAAAAGCTGAGTTGGATAGATGGCCAGAGTGCAGTGTAAGGGAAGTGAGCTGGCTCTTTAAGAGATTTTCAATGATTTTTTTAAAGAATTCATTCAATAATATCATGACAAACCCTCTTGGATAAAGCTACGTCATTTTCCTTGTGAATGATAAACAGCTCTTTAAATTTGGGGTCTGACAGAGGTAAATTAGATGTGTTTGTTATTGGTGACTGTTAGTAAGGGGCAGTAAATCTATGTCCCATCTGCTCTCATGTTTTATCCTCGAAGCTGAGTCAAAATGAAGAGCTGATTGGATCCAACAGCTGGAGATAGTTTATGGATCTTGCTCTTGTTTTTCGTGATAGGGATGGGGTAGCAGGATATATAAAGTCCTTGTTCTGTACTGAGTGCACACTTCTGTTCTCACTCCCTAACAAGTTGTCTCCCAATCCCTTTTCATCATGTCCTTCGTACTCCTGGCTGGTGTGTTGCTTCTTAGTGGATCCTATCTCTTCGCTATACCCGTCACAGACTCAAGATACAGTGCAGGTAAGCCATGGGTTGAAGGGGTCGAGGAAAAGCTTGTACTGAGCTCTTTCCTGTGTCACGATCATCACTTATCCATCTCCATTCCTCGGTGTAAAAGTATCGGGTTACAGCACCTCCTTGTAGGGTGTCTGGCATGGTTAGATGTACTGTCTCCTCAGACTTCTTCAGGCCTCATCTCACAGCTTGACGATAAGCCTGCAATTCTCTTAGGTGTTAGGTGGAGGGACAGGCCGTGTTGAGGAAGCAGGGAGTCTACATAAGGATGTAGACAGATGAGGAGAATGGGCATAGGAGTGGCACGTGGATTGCAGTTTAGGGATAGCAGAGCACACTTGATGGGCTGAATGGCCCAATTCTGTTCCTATGTATTATGGGCGGGACGTAGAGTGAGAGTGTGATTGGAGCACTGTCAACAGTTCTCTCTACCATATTATTGACAAGGATATGGGAATTGAAGGCATTCTTCAATGAACATTAATGTCTGGTTGTTATCACATTGCAGTGCACAACTGGGTTGCCATGAACTATGATTTCAATACAAAAATATTTTAGTAGCATATTTTTGGATGTCCTGTCATGGTCAAAGGTGCTTTATAAACACATGCAGGCATCTTCCTCTGAATTTCCTCCGGTGTTATTGTGAGTTATAAATAAGTAATACTTACCCAGTTGTTTTCACACAGTGAGCGATAGGTGGCGGGAACACACTCCCAGGGATGGTGGTACAGGCTGATACTATAGGGACTTTTAAAAGACTCTTAGGTAAATAGATGTAAGGAAAATGGAAGGTTATGGGCTATGGAGGAGGGAAGGGTTAGGTGGATCATGGAGTGGGATTATATTGGTCAGCACAACTTTGTAGGTTGAAGGTTCATGCTGTGATTTACTGTTCTATGTTCCATTAATTATTGGCATATGAGTTCACCTATGTAAATGCTATTGTCCTACAGTATGCCCGTAAATGAGTTAATAACAAATCTTGTGTTTAGTGTAGGACGGCGTCCCTGAACAGGATGAAGTTAATATCTATTCTGACTTTGAATCCCACGCAAAATGCTAGAGGAATTTACCAAGCCAGACAGCATCAATGAAGAGGAATAAACATTGATTGCTTATTCCCCTCCAGAGATGCTGCCTGACTTGCTGAATTCCTGCTTTTTTGTGTGTGTTGCTCAAGATTTCCAGCATCTGCAGCATCTCTTGTGTTTCTAACTTTGAATCTGATCTTTGGTTTCGAGATCCCATTGTACAAAGTTGATTTTGGGTCTGATTCAGAAGTTAACATCAGCTTGTATTTCCATTTCTGTCTTTAAAGAGCCAGAATCATACTTTCCAGCTTGGGTACAGAGATCAGTTGCTAGAGTTTAATTTCCATTCTGTTTATTCCCTACTGATCGCAATTACTTAACATTAGTCAAAATAATTGACTGGTAATTTTAAATCCCAGCTGTTAGTGTTACTGCAATTAATATCCTGTGGAATTTTTCCCTTGATTCACTTACCAAAGCTGGGAGCAGTTTGGTTTTACTTGTTTACTTTCCTTTTGTATCCAGTTTATCAGTAGAAGTTATGAAACGAGCATTCCTGAAACCTCCTCTGTAAGTTTAATCACATGATTATTCCAAAAGTCTCTGGCGGATCTTTCAAGTTCCCTATCAGTTCACCAGACATTATCCAAATTTCTGCGGACATGTCTTCACCTGTGTCGAGCCCCAATCACACATCTCCCTATCACTACCTCACACTGACACCAGCCTGATACTGCCCTCAAATTCTGATTCCTGTTTTTAAATACTCCATGGGCCCAGACTGTCTCCCTCAGAAACTCCTCCATGTCTCTGCATTCCACCAGAACGAACAATTCACTCCACTCCGGGAGGAACACTCTGAAACACCCTGCATTAATCTCCTGTCCCCTGCCTACTGCTCTTCATTTAAACCCATACTTCAAACTTACAATCCCGAAAAATGCCTTCATTCAATTTACTTTGTTAGAGATGTTTCATAGAGGAAAATGTTGCAGTTGTGATTATTGTAAAAGATACTGGATCTTTGAATATAGTTGCATAGATGCTAACTCTTAATATGTGCATTGGTTCCGAATTTACTAAGTCCCACACACACTGACTCTCATGGGGGTACAGTTCCCCACACATTGACTCTCACCAGGGTACAGTCTCACACACACTGACTCTCACCGGGGTACAGTCTCACACACACTGACTCTCACTGGGGTACAGTCCCACACACACTGACTCTCACTGGGATACAGTCCCTCACACACTGACTCTCACCGGGATACAGTTCCACATACACTGACTCTCATTGGGGTACAGTGTCACACACACTGACTCTCACTGGGGTACAGTCCCACACACACTGACTCTCACGGGGGTACAGTCCCACACACACTGACTCTCACCGGGGTACAGTTCCACACACTGACTCTCATTGGGGTACAGTTCCACACACTGACTCTCACTGGGGTACAGTCTCACACACACTGACTCTCACTGGGGTACAGTCCCACACACACTGTCACTAGAGTACAGTTCCCCACACACTGACTCTCACAGGGGTACAGTTCCCCACACATTGACTCTCACCGGGGGTACAGTCTCACACACATTGACTCTCACCAGGATAGTTTCACATACACTGACTCTCACCGGGGTACAGTCCCACACACACTGACTCTCACCAGGGTACAGTCTCACACACACTGACTCTCACCGGGGTACAGTCCCACACACACTGACTCTCACTGGGATACAGTCCCTCACACACTGACTCTCACTGGGATACAGTCCCTCACACACTGACTCTCACCAGGGTACAGTTCCACATACACTGACTCTCATTGGGGTACAGTCCCACACACACTGACTCTCACGGGGGTACAGTCCCACACACACTGACTCTCACCGGGGTACAGTTCCACACACTGACTCTCATTGGGGTACAGTTCCACACACTGACTCTCACTGGGGTACAGTCTCACACACACTGACTCTCACTGGGGTACAGTCCCACACACACTGTCACTAGAGTACAGTTCCCCACACACTGACTCTCACGGGGGTACAGTCCCACACACACTGACTCTCATCAGGGTACAGTCCCACACACACTGACTCTCACTGGGGTACAGTCCCACACACACTGACTCTCACGGGGGTACAGTCCCACACACACTGACTCTCACTGGGGTACAGTCCCACACACACTGACTCTCACGGGGGTACAGTCCCACACACACTGATTCTCACCGGGGTAGTTCCACACACACTGACTCTCATTGGGGTACAGTCCCACACTCTCTCTGGGGTATAATTCTACATTCTTATTGGGCACAGTTGCACCCCGTCACTGGCGTACAGATCCACAGACACTAACTGTTACTTGGACAATAGGAACCATACTTTAAAGAAAGTAATTTTTTTGATACTTAAAGTAAGGCAGTTGAACTTATAAAGCCTGGAGACTGGAATGATGTCTGCCAAGTAGTAAATTAAGACGTGTTAGAAATACTGAGTGAAGTTATTCAGAGCAGCATTATCTTAACATAAGATATTGAGGAAGAAATCATAAACATAATAGATTCTACCGATGCTGGAAATCCTGAGCAACACACACAACATGCTGGAGGAACTCAGCAAGTACGGGAGCAGCTATGGAGGGAAATGAACAGTTGACATTTCAGGCCGAGATCCTTTATTAGACTTCTGACGAAGAGTCTCAGCCTGAAACATCAACTGTTTATTCCCCTCCTCAGGTGCTGCCTGGGATACTGATGAAAAATGGTTTTCAGATGATGGGTAGCAATCTAATCTAGAAACATTGGATATGGGTTCCAGGTGAACCTGGTTATCGATTGGGGTTGTGATGGCCTGAATGCCCTTTGTTCTTCCCATATTCTGATGTTCTAATAACTTGAATTATTTTCTTGTACAGTGTCTGGCGAGGAAAACCAGGCTGTAAATCTGAATGAATTGCAAGACTTGGACAACAGCTTCCTTCTGTGGAAATCTGCTATGACGGCTAGGGACAACCTGTATGACGCCATCAAAGACCAAGAGGCTGCTGAGCAATACAAGAATGGTAAAATCCTCTGGATCAGCGCTGTGGGCGCAGGGCACCATTCCCGTGTTCTGTCTGTTCACATAAGTGGGGTAGGAAGGATTATACATGGTGTGGTTCCAGTGCTGGCTCATCAATGTCTTAGTAAATCTTGAGATCAAGATGTTGACATTGAGCTCACTACCAGACAGACACCAGTGGTGAGGAATGTTGTGAAGCCACAGTCGGAATCCAACAGGGAGGAGACAGCAAGTCTCCTGCTGTTGTTAGAGAGCAGTGTAGAACTCTGGTCTAGGATGGGACAGCACTGAGGCGGTGTATGCTGATGGTACCCGCCCCGGAGGTGCTGATCGGACAGTGTAAGAGGGGTTTTACAGTACCTATCATTTGTACTGTAAAAGGGAGAAAGAAAAAAACACGGAGTGCAGGAACTGCCCAGAACATCTTGAGACAAACAAAACTGAAATTTCAGGTTCTTGACCCAACCTGCACCTACTCTGCGAGGATTTGATGAGCAGACGTGTCTCGTTGAGCTGAACTGGATTGGATTCAGTATGAGCTGGAGATTCAGAGAGATGCACTGTGCAGGCACGTTGGTGGAGCCGGTCTGGCAGAGTTTCTGAACTCTTGGAGTTCCAGTTTATATCCCAACACCCTTTCACTTTTTTTTTAGATGTTACACAATATTGTAATAAATTTTCTGGTGAACCAAGGAAGTTGAAAGGCAACACAGGGTCTAGGGCGAGTGAAAGGGAGTACAGGAAATAGGAATTGATTGGGAGCATGGAAACTGGGACCCTGGTTCACAGAATGGGAGTGTGGGAACTCAGCTTTCAGAGAATGGAACAGGAGCATGGCAAACATCACCTGATGCTGAACCATCAGGATTTCTGAATAGTTGGCCAGTGGATTGTCAGAGTTTCAGGATGGGAAGTTTTGCACAAACAATCTGGGTTTGCATGTTACCTGCTCCCCTCCATGCACTCTCCCTTCTGTTTATCATCTGATTAAGCTGGCACTTCTGCTACTGAGCTTCCTACATATTTTGGGTTCAGGAGTTCAACTAAATGTTCCTTCCTTATTCACAGGTCTGAGAGACACCAGTGACATCAGCTCCGGAAACCAGAAAGAGGTGAGAGTTCAGAGCATGCACCCTCCTCCGTCTTCCAACCACTTCATCGTCAGGTCTGCCATCGCTCACCCCTCACATCCATCACCGTCCACCTGTCCAACACCCTCGCCTGTTCATCACTTTCCACCTGTCCAACACCCTCACCTGTTCATCACTTTCCACCTGTCCAATACCCTCACCTGTTCATCATTTTCCACCTGTCCAACACCCTCACCTGTTCATCACCATCCACCTGTCCAACACCCTCACCTGTTCATCACTTTCCACCTGTCCAACACCCTCACCTGTTCATCACCGTCCACCTGTCCAACACCCTCGCCTGTTCATCACTTTCCACCTGTCCAACACCCTCACCTGTTCATCACTTTCCACCTGTCCAACACCCTCGCCTGTTCATTTTCCACCTGTCCAACACCCTCAGCTGTTCATCACCGTCCACCTGTCCAACACCCTCGCCTGTTCATCACTTTCCACCTGTCCAACACCCTCACCTGTTCATCACTTTCCACCTGTCCAACACCCTCACCTGTTCATCACCGTCCACCTGTCCTCACCCTCACCTGCCCAACACTTAGCAGGATCTCCCAGTGGCCACGCATTTTGATTCCACGTCCCACTCCCATTCTGACATGACTATCCATGGCCTCCTCTACTGTAAGGATGAAGCCACACTCAGGTTGGAGGAACAACACCTTATATTCCGTCTGGGTAGCCTCCAACCTGATGGCATGAACATTGACTTCTCAAACTTCCGCTAGGCCCCACCTCCCCCTCATACCCCTTCTGTTATTTATTTATTTATATACACACATTCTTTTTCTCTCTCTCCTTTTTTTCCCTCTGTCCCTCTCACCATACCCCTTGCCCATCCTCTGGGCTTTTCTCCCCCCCTCCCCCTTTTCTTTCTCCCTGGGCCTCCTGTCCCATGATCCTCTCATATCCCTTTTGCCAATCACCTGTCCAGCTCTTGGCTCCATCCCTCCCCCTCCTGTCTTCTCCTATCATTTCAGATCTCCCCCTCCCCCTCACACTTTCAAATCTCTCACTAACTCTTCTTTCAGTTAGTCCTGACGAAGGGTCTCGGCCCGAAACGTCGACTGTACCTCTTCCTAGAGATGCTGCCTGGCCTGCTGCGTTCACCAGCAACTTTTATGTGTGTTACTTACCACTTGTCCTCAGTTTCACCTGTCGAACACCCTTTACTTGTCCCCAACCCTCTCCCTGATTTTCAGTCCCACATGTGTCTGCTAGACCCCAATGTTCAGTCAACAATACTGATGTTAGTTTCTTACCTGTATCTGCCCTGGAAATGTCTTTCTCCAACCGTTGGGGGAATGTGTTCACCATTAACTAGTCTGCTAACAATCAATGTTTCAGTTTATAAGGAAAAGTTGCTACAAGGGCCAGAATTTGCTCAGTGAGTTGTCGTTCTTTTATCTTTTAGCATTAATTTCAGGTAGTATTCCAGAAACTTGTGCACAAAGATCCAGCATTGTGCTGGAGTGCAGGGGAGACATTTCACCAAGAGCTAGTCTGTGCTGACAAATGCAAAAGGTGCCAGGGTGCACACTTAATGAGAGCAGTGGTTTATTCTAACCACCCTTCTTCCTCCATCAACACTGCACAGACTTTATACTTTATTGTCGCCAAACAATATTAACGCAGATCATCTGGTTGCCATCACATGATAGTTTGTGGGAGCTGCTCTCTGTAAAGTGAGAGCCACAGTTCCTACATTGGTGACTAGAATTCACTCTGAGTGTCCTGAGATTATGAAAAGTGAAAAAAAAAATCAAAGTATGTGTTTCTTTTATATCAGGGCACCTGAACAGGTGGGATTGGGTTTGGATCAGGGCTGGAGTCAGATAAGGTTAGGATTAGACTAGGGTTTGAGGTGTGAGTAGACAGATTCTGATAAGAGAGGTGAAGCTGAGGTTCGGGTTGGGGAGTAGGCAAGCAGTGCGGGGATTTGAGTAGAACCAGGGTCGAAGGTAGGGAGTTGGGCAGGTCTTGTGAATAGGAAAAATCAAGAGCCGTAAATAGATGCAACATAGAAACAAGCCCTTCAGCCCACTGCGTCCATGCCAACCAGTGTTCTTGAGAGTATATGCCTAAATTGGCAAGAAACTCCTAAAGCAGTTTCTCATCTGCCATGGTAGTTTTGAGTAGTGATCATCATTGATTAATTAATTAGTAACAATAATCATGGACTTTCCTGTGAAAACATCTCACTGCTCTTGGGATTGTATAAAATCATTTTGCTGCTTTGTTTGCCAGTAAAGACAATCATTATGTGTCTTTTTATCATGGGTGGGATTTAAAGAATTGAGGGGCAGCACCCCATGCTGTATGACAACACATGCCACCTTGGGAATGTGTGCCAACAGGTTCGCCAACCACGAACCACCTTAATTCTAGATTAATCCCACTTTATATTCTCCCCACATTCTTTTCACTTCCTCCTGACTTTCCCACTCAAGGAAATTTACAGTAACCAATTGGTCCACCAATCTGCACGTCCTTGCTAAGTAGGAGGCAACCAGAGCACCTGGAGGAAATGCCCACGATCATGGGGAAGGTGGAAAGTCCACACAGGCAGCATCTGAGGTGAGGACTGAACCCAGGTCTCGAGCACTGTGAGACAGTTGCTCAACTATCTGTACCATTGTCCGACCTTAGGAAATTGAATGCATCAGTGTACAAGCTGGGGTTGGGAGCAGGTAGAGTTTGACATTATGAATTGGGGATTGGAAGTATATTGTAACAAGGGCTGGAGAAATTAACATTTTGGAAGACCGTTCGAATTAGTTTTGGCCTGGCTCTGTTCTTTGCAGATTCTGTATGGAAGGTCAGGGGAAGCAGGGACTGGCAGACTCTTACCTGGACGGAGCAGAAAACTAAACAAAAAGAGGAACAATTTCTCGGACTGTTTCTGGAAGTACTGCGTGTGAACGGGCCCACCCAAACATTCCTTTCTCTCGGTTATTTTTAATACAATTCAAACACAATTTGGAAGTACTGTATGTAAATATATTCCAATGTCTAATAAACAAATCACTTATCAAAGTTGAGTGAGGCATCTCAGATTGTTTTATCTTCCCTTCAATAAAAGCTGTGTATTTTACACCTGTGGACCTGCTCCTCTTCCAATGCTTGTCAGGCAAAGATTAGCAGCCATGTCACCCCTTTGCTAAGTCTGGGGATGAAGCTGAGAACACTGGGGTTCAGATGCAAGTGAAGCATGATAAAATTGCAGGAGAGTAAATTTAATTTTATTGGGCATTATAATTTATAAAAAGCAATCGAGGAAACATTTTTGTTTCTTTTAAAACACTTGAACCATGCAATTAAATTATGCCCATGAATGTTTAGCCCCAGTATTAATTGTTTATTCTTCAGTACACCAACCTTGTTGAACCACAATCCATCGCTCAAATCCAGGCTCGTAACTGGTTCGCTTTGTGGGATCGGGGCAGAGGTGGTTGCGTCTGGGCCTGAGTGAGTGGGCGGAAACTCTGCGAGGGAGGTCAGAGACTCCCAGAGCAGCTGAGTTGGAGGTTAGAGACTCAGCATTGGCCGAGGAGATGGCCAGGGACACCAGGCCTGGAGGGAGAGCAAAGGTCCTGGCGTTGGCCAAGCAGGTGAGTGGGACTGGCCCAGAAGGAAATCAGAAGTCCCAAGAGGAGTCCATGATCCTGGTGTAGGCCTGAGTGAGAGACTCAGGGATTAGCCAAGTAAACGAGACCACTAGAGCAACAAGAAGGGAGGCCTGGAGCTGACCAGGTGGGAGGTCAGAGACCCCGATAATGAGAAGAGACTGGATGATCAGCCCTTTATGGTAGAAGGCTGATGTTGCAGAATCCACAATTTCATTAGGCCCCTAGTCCTGCAGGAATTGTGCAAGTTAACTCGATCTGATTTTCTAAGTAAAGAAACTACTATGATAAAATTGATTGGGAAACTATCTGTGATCGTGTGTGTGGTGGGGGGGGGGCGGGGGGAAGAAAATCTACAGCCAAACATTAAATGCATCTGCTTCCAAGAGAAATACATTGTCACAATCCTCCCGTTGGATCCTGGAAGGTGGATGGGATGCCACTCGTTACTCAGTATCCATCCTCTGTACAGCCTCCTCCACCAGCTCAGCTTTGAGATGAGTGACTGATTCTGAAAGCACAGCAGTGGTGCCCGGTTTGTAACGGTACACGCCTTTCCTGTAAGAGACAGATTGGGTTAATAAGACACAGGGGACGTCGGTGGGGCGGGGGGTGAGGTATGGAATCACACTGTGGGGGTGGGAATTGGAAAGGCACACACAGGACGAGACCATCTGGCTCATTGTGGCTGCATCGGGCAACCAATTAGTCCTGTTTCCCAGATCGTTCAGATCTGCCCTCCCACTTTTTCCCCTTCAATTATTCACCTGATTCCACCTTGAAGACTAACTGTGCAATCTGCTTCCATTACCCTCACAGGTAATGCATGCAGACAATCCCTCCCTGTGCAAAAGAGACTTGTCCACATACTTCTAGTCAAATCAGCGAGGATTGCGCTGGGCAGCCCACAAGTGTCACCATGCCCACAACTTACTAACCCTAACCGCATGTCCCGGGAACATGGCAGGAAACCCCGCAGTCAGGGGAAACGTATAAACTCCTTACAGGCAGTGGCGAGAATCGAACCTTGAATAGTGATTGCTGGCATCATAAAGTGATGGTGCTAACTGCTATGCTGTTGTTCAGCCCCTTTCTCCTTTCAGAATTTCAATCATTTCATTACTATGTGGGATAATTCTGGCTTCTCCAGTTTGTCCACGTAACCGCAGGCTGCCAATAGAACTCTCCTCCACCCCTCTCGACCATTTCATCCTCTGGTCTGGTGACCAAGATAGGCAGCATTCCTCCAGCAGCAAGATGTAGACATACAGTCTCCTCCTTGTTTTCCTATCCTGTGCTTATAATTGTTGTCCTCAGGTGGTCCCTGCCTTCTGCTGAATAACCCTGGGGGACCGGGTACTTACTTCTCCCCCTTTTTGCTGGGGCAATCGAATGCACGGAGAAACTCAGCCTTGTTTTTGGTGATGACACAGAGATCGACGTTACTCCCAGAGCCGAGGTCACAGAATATCCCGGCCAAAATGGCCTCGCGGACCAGCTGCTTGGCTTCTTCCTCCTGGAGATAAGAAATTGCACAATGAGCACAAGGATAAATCCCAGAGCCCAGGGCTGGAGACACTCAGTGCCCAAGAGTGAGAGAGGTCTAGGGCCCAGAGCCAGAGACACTCACTATCCAGGGGCAGGAAAGGCCCAGAGCCCAGAGCCGGAGACACACAGTATCCAAGAGCGGGGAAGGCCCAGGGCCTCGGGCCCAGAGCCGGAGACACTCCGTGTCCAAACTACAGTGACCAAGCAATTAGGTCAAAAATAACCAGGAGTATAGAGTTGGAGTGACATAAGGTCTAACACTCGGAATCCAGGTAATGGAGTGACCCAGAGCTCAGGGTTAGATTAACCTGGACTGGTGTGACTCGGGGCATAGGACTGGAATAACTCAGGGCTCAGAGCTAGGTTGTTCCAGAGCTTAGGGCAGAAATAAACACAAGAGATTCTGCAGATGCTGGAAATCCAGAGTAACACATACAAATGTGAATCCAACAGATCAGGCATCATCTATGGAAAAAAATAAATCTTGATTCCTTTCCATAGATGCTGCCTGACCTGCTGAGTTCCTCCAAATTGCATGTTTTACCCAGGGCAGGAATAACATGGATTCTGGGCTGGAGAGATGTACACTCAGTGACCTCCTGTTAGGTACACATGTACACCTGCTCATTAATGCAAAATCTAATCAGCCAATCATGTGCCAGCAACTCAATGCATAAAAGCATGCAGACATGGTCAAGAGGTTCAATTGTTGTTTAGACCAAATATCAGAATGGGGAAGAAATGTGATCTGAGATACTTTGACTGTGGAATGATTGTTGGTGCCAGACAGAGTGGTTTGAGTATCTCAAGAACTGCTGATCCTCCTGGGATTTTCATGCACAAACAGTCCCAGAGTTTACAGAGGATGGTGCGAAAAATTTTGTAAAATCCAGTGAGCAGTAGCTCTGTGGGCAAAAACACCGTGTTAACGAAAGAGGTGAGAGGAGAATGGCCAGACTGGTTCAAGCTGACAGGAAGGTGACAGTAACTCAAATAACTACATGTTACAACAGTAGTGTGCAGAAGAGTGTCTCAAATACACATGTTGAACCTTGAAGAGGATGGGCTACAGCAGCAGAAGACCACAGTGGCTGCTTTATTAGGTTCAGGAGGTACCTAATAGATTTGGACTCAGAGCCAGGGTCATCCAAAGACCAGCACTGGAGTACTGGAGGAACAGATGGTTTGAGTAAGAGAAAATGAGAGTTGGCGGAATGGCTGGGTGGAAGTTGTGGGGGAGAGGGTTGGGGAAGGAAGGACCTCAAGCACATTGTGGCGTCCATGAATAGCAAGAACTCCTCAACTACCTACTGCTCTTATAGTAATGAGAAGGATTTAGGACCTCCAATGGTTGGGATCAGTGCTTACTCACAGGTTGCTGGATAGGTTTAATTCAACTAAAAGGAAACAAGTCAAGTGCAAAATGGATATTATACTAGAGAGGGACTCCCAATCATAATCCAATAAAAAAAACTTTGTTTGGCTTCAGAGCTTCAAGACTGGGTATGGTGGTTTGGCCACAGTAGCTCACTTACCTCCATATTTGGCTTGTACTGATCCTCTAAAATAGCCATGGCAGCCCCTGAGCCAGAGCCTGTTGTAGAAGAGCACAGCACCAGTTATTATCCCGGTAAAGCCCCCAAGTTACAAGCACAGAGCTGATTCGGGTCAGTTTACTCCATTATTTAAAATGCATAAATATGTAAATTTAGATGGGACCCTCAAGTTTTGTCTCATGAAACATGAAATATTACAAATGAGGCTTATAAAATTCTGAGGGGCGTTAACAAGATGGGCAATCAGAAAATCTTCCTGGGGTAGCTTAGAACTACAGGGCACAGGTTTGAGGTGAGAGGGAAGGTTTAAATCAGAGATGAGGAACATATCTTTCATACAGGAGGTGGTGAATTTTTTGGAACAAGCTGCCAGAGGAGGCAAGTGCAAGAACAACATTCAAAAGGCATTTGGATGGGTATAGAGAAAGTAAAGCCATTGAGGGATATGTTCCTAATGTGGCTGAAGGGATTGATATGGATAGGGCATTATAGTCGGTATGGACAAGGTGGGCAAAAAGATTTTGTTTCTATACTGTATGCTTCTATGATCTGATCGAAACTTATCGAATATTGAAAGGCATAGATAGAGTGGATATGGAGTGGACGTTTCCAATAGTGAAGGAGAATAGGGCCAGAGAGCACAACCTCAGATTAGAAGTACACCCCTTTAGAACAGAGATGAGGAGGAATTTCTTTAGCCAAAGCGTGGTTAAGCTGTGGAATTCATTGCCGCAGATGGCTGTGAAGGCCAAGGCATTGGGTATATTTAAGTCGGAGATGGAAATGTTCTTGATTAGTAAGGGTGTCAAAGGTTACGGGGTGAAGGCAGAAGAACAGGGTTGAGAGGGATAATAAATCAGTCATGATGGAATGGCGGAGCAGTCTCAATGGGTTGAATGGCCTAATTCTGTTCCTTTGTCTTATGATTCTATGGTTTCCTCATTTGGGGGAGGCACAATAGTGTACTGTTTTACCAGAGATCAAGGTTCAATTCCTGCCACTGCCTATGAGGCCTTTGTATGTTCTCCCCATGACCACGTAGGTTTCCTCTGGGTGCTCTGGTTTCCTCCCTCAGTCCAAAGACGTACCGGGTGGTAGGTTAATTAGTCATTGTGAATTGTCCTGTGATTGGGCTGGGGTTAGATCGGGGTTTGCTGGGTGGTGTGGCTCAAAGGGCCAGAGGGCCCTATTCCACACTGTGCCTCAATAAATAAATAATTTCTAGTGATTTGTCAGAGGGTTTGGAAGTTCAGTCACTGAGCGCGTTTTATACAAAGGTCTATGTTTTTGTAGATATTATGGGAATATGAAATTAATATAGGAGGTTGGTGCTGAGATAAAAGAACAGCCATGATCCCATGGAATGGTAAAGCAGGCAAGAGGTCTCCATGGTGTATAATGCAATCAGGACACGTCTTTCCTGCACCCACTTCCTGCATGAAGCGCTGACTCTCCTGGGCTCTCCATAGTGCCCCTGCCCAGTCTGCTTATGAGAGCCTTGCCAGGCTTTTTAACATCAGTCGGAGTTACCAGCTCACCCATATTAACCTGGATGTCCATGTACTTGTCTGGTTCGCTTACATTTAACAAGTTTTCAGAGTTTCTGCTGGTCTGCCTTATGTCAACTCTGTACATGGTGTTAACCATTCCTTACCCATGGAGGCGAAGGGCAGTGTGTCTGTGGAACCATGAGGATACACAGCATACAGGTGGGACCCTGTGCAGTCAACGCCCCCTACTATCACTGACAGTCCAATGTGCCCCTGGTACCTGCAGAAAGATAATGATAACATTGGATTTCAGTCAGGGGCTGGTCAACTCTTGGGCATTGACAGAGGAGTCAGGGGTGAACAAAGTTTGTTAACGGGCAGAAACGTCAGGAAGAAGTTGGAAGAACACACACCAGTCCTCAATGAGGGTAGTGCAAAGGGTAGCAACAAATTTCCGAGCGTCAGCATCTCTGAGGATCCATCCTGGACCCAACGCACTGACTCAGTCACAAAGAAGGCGTGCCAACGGCTCCACCTCATTTGGGACCATCACCAAAGACTAGCAAATTTCTACATTCTGCCAGGTTGCGCCACAGCCCGGGAAGGAGACTGCAAGATGCAGGATTGAAAGTGGCTGCAGGTGGTTGTAGGCTCACCTAGCTCCATTATGGGTACAACCCTCCCCAACCTTGAGAACATCTCCAAGAACATCCACTAGTAAATGCCCTCTGGGACATGAAATCTACTCATCCACTATTAAATGCCTTCTGGGACATGCCATCTTCTCATCCACCATTAAATGCCCTCTGGGACATGCCATCTTCTCATTCACCATTAAATGCCCTCTGGGACATGCCATCTTCTCATTCACCATTAAATGCCCTCTGAGACATGCCATCTTCTCATCCACCATTAAATGCCCTCTGGGACATGCCATCTTCTCATTCACCATTAAATGCCCTCTGGGACATGCCATCTTCTTATTCACCATTAAATGCCCTCTGGGACATGCCATCTTCTCATTCACCATTAAATGCCCTCTGGGACATGCCATCTTCTCATCCACCATTAAATGCCCTCTGGGACATGCCATCTTCTCATCCACCATTAAATGCCCTCTGGGACATGCCATCTTCTCATTCACCATTAAATGCCCTCTGGGACATGCCATCTTCTCATTACTACCATTAAATCCCCTCTGGGACATGCCATCTTCTCATCCACCATTAAATGCCCTCTGGGACATGCCATCTTCTCATTCACCATTAAATGCCCTCTGGGACATGCCATCTTTTCATTACTACCATTAAATCCCCTCTGGGACATGCTATCTTCTCATCCACCATTAAATGCCCTCTGGGACATGCCATCTTCTCATTCACCATTAAATGCCCTCTGGGACATGCCATCTTTTCATTACTACCATTAAATCCCCTCTGGGACATGCTATCTTCTCATCCACCATTAAATGCCCTCTGGGACATGCCATCTTCTCATTACTACCATCAGGGAGGAGTTACAGGAATCTGAAAATGCGCCTTCAATGTTTTAGAAACAGCTTCTTCCCCTCTGCCATCAAATTTCTGAGCAGTCCGTGAACCCACGAATACTACCTTGCTATTCCTCTTTTGGACTATTTGTTTATTTTTTTGTAATTCTTCTGTCTTGCACTGTTCTGCTGCTGCAAAACAATGACTTTCCTGACATATATCAGTGATAATAAGTCTGATTCTGATCAAAATTTGAAAGGGGGCCCATCTTTTGCCTTCATTAGGTCCTGCGTCAAGGATAGGGGGGTCTATAAAAACTTAGCTGGAACCCTGCTCATCATTTAGGGGTGACTGGGCAGAATTGCTGTGTGCTGCCTTCATCCGGCTGTGATCTGAAAAAGACGATGTTCTGGAGAAAGGGAGATCTCGCATCTTCTGTGGGACCATGAATCTCCCATCTTCAGGGTAAACTCTTCTGCTTGTGCCCCCTCTCCCCTGGTCATTGAACTGTGCTGGGTCAGCCTGGCTCAGTGATGCTGAGTATCGGAAATCAGGGAAAAGTCACTGAGGAAGTTCAATCCCCTCCCCCTCAGTACAACGTAGACACTGAGGAAGTTCAGTCCTCTCCCCCTCAGTACAACGTAGACAGGATAAACAAAGGTGAATCAATGGATTTCTCGTACTTCCAGAAGTCGACCCCCCCCACCTTCTCCTTCCCCACTCCCTATTCTTGTTTCCCTTTCACACCTTCTCTTCTTACCTGCCCATCACCTTCCTCTGGTGCCCCTCCCCCTTCCCTTTCTTCCATGGTCTTCTGTCCTCTCCTACCAGATTCTCCCTTCTCCAGCCCTTTCTCTCTTTCACCAATCGACCTCTCAGCTCTTTACTTCACCCCCTCCTGGTTCCATACATCACCTACCACTTTGTACTTCTTCCTCCCCCTCCCTCTACCTTCTTATTCTGACTTCTCATTATTATTATTCGGCCTGAAACATTGACTGTTTACTCTCTTCCTGAGATGCTGCCTGCCCTGCTGAGTTCCTTCAGCAATGTGTGTGTTGCTGTGGATGTTCTCCACTTGAATTTCCAGAAGGCCTTTGGGAGAGTCTCGGACCAGAGGGCACAACCTTAGAATAGAAGAACATAGAACATAGAATAGTACAGCACAGTACAGGCCCTACGGCCCACAATGTTGTGCCAACCCTCAAACCCTGCCTCCCATATAAGCCCCCACCTTAAATTCCTCCATATACCTGTCTAGTAGTCTCTTAAACTTCACTAGTGTATCTGCCTCCACCACTGACTCAGGCAGTGCTTTCCATGCACCAACCACTCTCTGAGTAAAAAACCTTCCTCTAATATCTCCCTTGAACTTCCCACCCCTTACCTTAAAGCCATGTCCTCTTGTATTGAGCAGTGGTGCTCTGGGGAAGAGGCGCTGGCTATCCACTCTATCTATTCCTCTTATTATCTTGTACACCTCTATCATGTCTCCTCTCATCCTCCTTCTCTCCAAAGAGTAAAGCCCTAGCTCCCTTAATCTCTGATCATAATGCATACTCTCTAAACCAGGCAGCATCCTGGTAAATCTCCTCTGTACCCTTTCCAATGCTTCCACATCCTTCCTATAGTGAGGTGACCAGAACTGGACACAGTACTCCAAGTGTGGCCTAACCAGAGTTTTATAGAGCTGCATCATTACATCGCGACTCTTAAACTCTATCCCTCGACTTATGAAAGCTAACACCCCATAAGCTTTCTTCACTACCCTATCCACCTGTCAAGGATGTCACTTGAGAAAATAAATGAGGAATTTATTCAGCCAGGGGATGGTGAATCTGTGGATTTCATTGCCACAGATGGCTGGGGAGGGTTGATAGGTTCTTATTAGTCAAAAGTGCACGGAGAAGGCTGGAGAATGGGGATGAGAGGGAAAATAAGTCAGCCATGATCAAACGGCGGAGCAGACTTGAGAGGGTGAGTGCCCTAATTCTGCTGCACTGTTTTCTGGTCTAATCTTCTCCCCAACCAGTCAACCCCACTTCAGCGCCAATGAATCAAGAGCCCTTAATCCTGTTGTGAGACTGCTCTCGCACCTGAACAGCATCTGTTTCAGCATCCGGTTAACGGTGGCAACTCGAGGCTGGCGCCCGGTCGACAGGCTGTGGAGCTGGATGTTGGACGAGATCAAATTCATTGTGATGTCAGCGTCAGCTGCCACTCCTGCCCCACAACAGCTGGGTAGAGAGAGAGAGAGAGAGAGAAGAAGTTAATATCACAGGGAGAGGGTGGGAAGTTAATGTCGCAATGAAAGCCTGTTGGAGAGTGAGAAGTTTGCTTTAGTGGTGGGGCATATTATTGGAACAATTCTGGCAATAAGCCTTCATTCAGAAGGGCACAGATCAACCAACAATGATTGTAAGGGATTTGTTAAGGAGAGATTATGTCCACCTGACTAAATATTTTGCAGAGACAGAGGGAAGAGGAAGAGACTGGCTTTACTTGTCACATGTACAGTGAAATGTGTCATTTGCATCAATCGCATCAAGTCAGCAAGGATCGCGCTGGATCAGTCCACATGTGTCCCCGCGCTTCCAGAACCAATATAGCAGGCCCACAGTTCACTAACCCTCACCCTAACTTTCCGTCTTTGGAGTGTGGGAGGAAACTGAAGCATTCGGAGGAAACACACACAGGGGAAAATCTGCAGATGCTGGAAATCCAAAGCAACAGACACAGAATGCTGGAGGAGCTCAGCTGACCGGGCAGCATCTGTGGAAAAGAGTAAACAGTCGATGTTTCAGGGCCGAGACCACGTGCCCCAATGGAGGGTCTTGGCCCGAAACGTCGACTGTTTACTCCTTTCCATAGATGCTGTCTGGCCTGCTGAGTTCCTCCAGCATTTGGTGTGTGGCACCCAGAGGAAACCCATGCAGTCACGGGGAGAATATATAAATTCCTTACAGACATTAGCGGGAATCGAACCCCCATCTGTGCCCAGGAGGGCGGGAAAGGGAAGCAATCACCAAGGGTGCTTTAGCAAGACTTTTGAACAGGTGACACACAAAGAGTGGCAAAGATAGGAATTTCAAGGGATACAAAGTAGAGTGGTAAATCTGATCCAAAAGTTGTTAGTAGAAGACCATTACAACTGGCGTTCCATAATGGCTCAGTTCCTTTCTTTTTATTTTATGTATTAATATTTCAGACTTAATTCTGGGTAACAAACTAAAGAAAGTTTGCTGATGCTGTAAAAATTGGCCAGGTGATTGAGGGGGCTAAAAGCTCAGGATCATATTGCTGACCTGATCAATTGAGCAGTTGGATATCGAATTTAATCCAGAGATGTGTGAGATAGTCGTTTGAGGAAATAGCAAATAGGATTGATGAGCTTACTTGGATTTTCAGAAGGCATTTGACAAAGTGCCACACACGAGGCTGCTTAACAAGATAATAGTCTATGGTATTACAGGAAAGATACCAGCATGGATAGAGGATTGGCTGACTGGAAGGAGACAAAGAGGCAAAGAGTGGGAATAAAGGGGGCCTTTTCTGGTTGGCTGTTGGTGACTTGTGGTGTCCGGCAGGGATCAGTGTTAGGACTGTTTCTTTTCATGTTATAGGTGAATGATTTGGATAATGGAATTGATGGCTTTCGTGCCAAGTTTGCGGGCGATATGAAAAGAGATGGAAGGGCAGATGGTGCTGAGGAAGCACGGAGGATGCAGAAGGACTTAGACAAATTGGGAGAATGGGCAAAGAGGTGGTAAATGGAATATGGTGTTGGGAAGTGTATGGTCATGGACTTTGGTAGAAGTAACAAAAGGGTAAACTATTTCCTAAATGGGGAGAAAATTAAAAAATTAGAGGTGCAAAGAGACTTGGAAGTTCTCGTGCAGGATTACCTAACAGTTAACTTATAGGTTGAGTCGGTGGTGTAAGGAAGGCAAAAGCAATGTTAGCATTCATTTCAAAAGGACTAGAATATAAAAGCAAGGATATAATGCTGAGGCTTTATAAGGCACTGGTTAGAATACACGAGGGGTATTGTGAGCAGTTTTGGGCCCCTTATCTAAGAAAACTTGTGCTGGTATTGGGGAGGAGGTTCACGAGAACGATTCTGGGAATGAAAGGGTTAATGTATGCGGTACATCGATGACTCTGGGCCTGTCCTTGCTGGAGTTTAGAAGAAAATGAGTGGGGATCACAGCAGAGCAGCAATGGCTGGAATTTCTGGAAGCAATTCTGAAGGCACAGGATATATATTTCAAGATTCAAAAAACTTTGTCATTCTAACCGTACATCAGCTCTGCAGGGCAGAATGAGACAGCGTTTCCCAGGAGCAGTGCAATCATAACAAACGCAACACTAAATAATAAACATAACAAAAAATAGTAAAACACAACAGCCACATGTCAGTTAAAATCAAGTTATAAGTGTCCAGTGCAAGTTAAAAGTGTCCAAAGCAGAGTCAGGTAGAGCAGCTATTTAGCAGTCTGCCTGCCTGTGGGAGGAAGCTGTTTAGTAGCCTTGTGGTTTTAGATTTGATGCTCCTGTAACGGTTGCCTGATGGCAGAAGAACAAACAGTTCATGGAGAGGGTGTGAGGGGTCTTTAATGATGTACCGTGTCTTCTGGAGGCATCGACTCTGAAAGAGGTCTTGGACAGAAGGCAGGGAGACCCCAATAACCTTCTCTGCTCCCCTAACCACCCTCTGCAAGGCTTTTTTGTCGACAGCACTGCAGCTGGAGTATCAAAGAGGAAGAAGTATTCTAAAGGAAAGATGACACAACCATGGCTAATAAGAGAAGTCAAAGCCAACACAAAAGTCAAAGAGAGGGCATATAATAGAGCAACAATTAGTGGAAAGTTAGAGGATTGAAAAGCTTTTAAAAACCAACAGAAGGCAACTAAAAAGTCATTAAGAAGGTAAAGATGGAATACAAAAGTAAGCTAGCTAATAATATTAAAGAAGATACCAAAAGTTTCTTCAGATACATAAAGTGTAAAAGAGGGACAAGAGTGGATATCAGACCACTGCAAACGATGCTGGAGAGGTAGTAATGGGGGACAACAAAATGGCGGACAAACTAAATAAGTATTTTGTGTCAGTGTTCACTGTGGAAGACACTTGCAGGATGGTAAAAGTTCCAGATGTCAGGAGTCGTGAAGTGTGTGAAGTTACCATAACTAGAGAGAAGTTTTCTTGGGAAACTGAAAGGTCTGAAAATAAATAAATCACCTGGACCAGATGGTGTACACCCCAGAGTTCTGAAAGAGGTGGCTGAATAGATCGTGGAGATATTAGTAATGATCTTTCAAGAATCACTAGATTCTGGAATGGTTCCGGAAGACTGGAAAATTGCAAATGTCACTCCATTCTTCAAGAAGGGAGAGAGGCAGAAGAAGGGAGAACTATAGGCCAATTAGTCTGACCTCAGTGGTTGGGAAAGTGTTGGAGTCGATTATTAAGGATGAGATCTCAGGGTACTTGGAGGCACACGATAAAATAAACTGTAGTCAGCATAGTTTCCTCAAGGAAAAAAATCTTGTCCGACAAATCTTCTGGAATTCTTTGAAGAAATAACAAGCAGGATAGAAAAAGGAGAATCAGATGATGTTGTGTACTTGGATTTTAAGTAGGCTTTTGACAAGATGCCACACATGAGGCTGCTTAACAAGTTACAAGGCCATGGTATTACAGGAAAGATTCCAGCATGGATAAAGCAGTAGCTGATTGGCAGGAGGCAAAGAGTGGGAATAAAGGGAGCCTTTATTCAGGCTGGCTGCAAATGTCTAGTGGTGTTCCACAGGGACCTATCTGTGTTTGGACCGATTCTTTTTATGTTATATGCCAATGATTTGGATGATGGAATTGATGACTTTACTGCAAAGTTTGCAGATGATATGAAGATATGTGGGGGAGTAGGTGGTTTTGAGGAAGTAGAGAGGCTACAGAAGGACCTAGCAACACACACAAAATGCTAGAGGAACTCAGCACACCAAATAGCATCTATGGAAAAAAAGTACAGTTGACTTTTCGGGCTGAAACCCTTCAGTAGTAGGACTTAAGACAGATTATGAGAATAGGCAAAGAAATGACAGATGGAGTACAGTGTCAGGAAGTGTATGGTCATGCACTTTGGTAGAAGAAATGAAAAAGTTGACTATTTTCTAAATGGAGAGAAAATACAAAAGAATAAGATACAAAGGGACTTGAGAGTTCTCGTGCAGGATTCCCTGAAGGTTAATTTGCAGGTTGAGTCTGTGGTGAGGAAGGCAAATGCAATGTTAGCATTCATTTCAAGAGGACTAGGATATAAAAGCAAGGATGTAATGTTGAGACTTTATAAAGCACTGGTGAGGCTCATTTGGAGTATTGTGAGCAGTTTTGGGCCCCTTATCTTAGAGAGGATTTGTTGAAACTGGGGAGGGTTCAAAGGAGGTTCATGAAAATGATTCCAGGATTTAATGGCTTGTCATATGAAGAGTGTTTGATGGCTTTGGGCCTTTTCACTAGAACACAAAAGAATGAGGGGTGACCTAATTGAAACCTATCAAATGGTGAAAGGCCTTGGTAGAGTGGATGTGGAGAGGATGTTTTCTATGATGGGAGAGTCTAAGACCAGAGGACACAGCCTCAGAATGGGGGGGAGGGTCCTTTTAGAGCACAGATGAGGAGAAATTTCTTTAGCCAGAGAGTGGTGAATCTGTGGAATTCTTTGCCACAGGCAGCTGTGGAGGCCAAGTCTTTATGTATTTTTAAGGCAGAGGTCGATGGATTCTTGATTGGTCAGAGCATGAAGGGATGTGGGGGAGAAGGCAGGAGATTGGGGCTGAGGGGAAAACTGGATCAGCCACGATGAAATGGCAGAGCAGACTCGATGGGTCAAATGGCCTAATTCTGCTCTGATATCTTATGGTCTCATTGAGACCTATCAAATTTTGGAAGGTCTGAATAGTGTGGGTAGGGAGGATGTTTCCTAGAGAGGGCGAGTCTGGGACCAGGGGGCACAGCCTCAGACTAGAGGGGCAACCTTTTATAACGGAGATGAGAAGGAATTTCTTCATCCGGAGGGTGGTGAATCTGTGGAATTCATTGCCACAGAGAGCTGTGGAGGCCAAGTCATTTGGTATACTTAAAGCAGGGTTCTTGATTAGTCAGGGCGTCAAAGCTTACGGGGAGAAGGCCAGAGAATGGGGTTGAGAGGGATAATAAATCAGCCAAGATAGAATGGCAGAGCAGGCTCGATGGGCCAAATGGCCTAATTCTGCTCCTATGTCTTGTGGTCTTATAATGAATTGTGGAAGTTGCAACCGGGGAAATGGAAGGATTTTGACTGGTATGGAGGGAGAAATGGTCCTAAAAATGTACATTATCAGACCCTCAGTTATGATAGGAGTGGCAATGAAAAAGTTCAAAACAGCTTGCTGGATGTTTTTACTTATATAGAAGAAAATGGAAACATAAGAGACTAAAGATACTGGAATCTGGAGCAACGCACATGGTAACTGAGGAAATCAGTGGGTCAGGCAGCATACATTTAGGGGTATCTACTGTGAATGCCCACAAGGAAATGAACCCCAAGGTAGTATACGGTGACATGCACAGTATATGCTTGGGTAATAGATCTAGTTTGAACTTAGTTTTAAACTCTGAAATGGGCAGCTGACATCTGGAATCAAGAAGGAAGAAAACACTGGCAGGTGATAGGTCGATCCAGGTAAGGTGGGGGAGGGGAAGCGAAAGGCTGACAGAGGAGGGAAGAGTGGAAGTAGGTGACAGAGACTGGGAGGTGATGGGCAGAGGCAACATAGGGCTGTAGGTGATGGAGACTGATAGGAAAGGAAGGCCGAGCATGGAACCAAGTAAGGGAGACGAGAAGAGCAGAGGTACCAATAGGAGGCGACGTCCCAGTGGAAGGAGAGTGTGAGTGATGGTCTGGAGACGGTGGAGGAGCAGAAAGAGATAAGGTGATGAGGGCTGGGATGGGTGTAGGAAGAACTGGGTAGGTCAGGAGGAGAGAGAAAAGGAACAGAGGAGGAGAAGTTGGCTTGGAACAGGAGAATTCAATATCCATGTCATTGGACTGAAAACTATCCAGGTGGAATTTGAGGTGCTTTTAGTTGCTTGAGTTTAGCCTCACCCTGGCAGTGGAGAAAGCCGAGGGTGGACATGTCAGTGTGGGAATGGGGAAGAGAATTAAAATGGCTAGTGACCTGGAGCTCCAGACAGCTTGGATGGAGGTGTAAGAACCGGAGTTACACACTTGTGGTGACGGGGGAGAAGTTCCTGGGAGGGGAAAAACAGACCAGGAAGTCACGGAGGGAGTCGTCCCAGTTGAAAGAAGAAAGGGTAGAGAAGTTGAAGATGACAGTGGGAGCAAGCTGCAGATTACAGAGGTTGTGAAGAATGAGGTATTGCGTGCATTTGCCAGTGGGGTGATAGGTGAGGACTACAGGGACTCTGTCGGAGGGGAAGTAGTGAGGTAAGAAGTGTGGGAAATAGAGTAGATATGGATGAGAGCTCCAGCAGCTGGGAGGGAAATCCTGTTTTCTGAAAGCTCTGATGTCCAGCAATGGAAGGCCTTGCTTTGAGAACAGATGCAGTGGAGAGGGAGAAACTGAGGTAAAAAGGAACAGTGTCCTTTCAGGCAACAGGGTGAGAGGAGGTGCAGTTAAGGTACCTGTGGAAGTCAGTAGATAGACTGTCTCCTGAGAGGGAACTGTGTACAACACTAGTTAGCTTTGGGAATAGCACAGTAGCTTAACACTATTACAACACCGGTGACCCAGGCTCATTTCTTGCCGCTGTCTTGTGGTGTACACTCTCACCACAACTGTGTTGATTTCCTCTGGGTGCTCTGGTTTCCTCCCACATTTCAAAGACATACAGGTTCTTAGGGTAATTGGTCACATGCATGTAATTAAGCAGCAGGGGCACATTGGGCCGGAAGGCACCATTACCATGTTACATCTCTAAATAAAACTAAAGGTTTAAACACTGTCTTTAGTTTTGGTCTCCTCTTCATGGAAAACAGGTGATTTCACTGGAGAAAGTTCAGGGAAAATTCATGAGGATGTCACCAAAACTGGAAAACTGTAGTTGTGGGGAAAGTTGGATCAACTTGGCTTGTTTGGAGCAAAGGAGGGTATGAGGAGATGTCATTATACAGTATGGCCACTAGAGGGAGTGATGTAACGGATGTCAGTTTGTGAATCCCAAGAACAAGACTTACTAAATGTTTGAAGCGATATGGTGTATCTTGATGCAATTCTTTGCCGCCACGACCATGTCATCTGTGGCCCGGGTATCAGCTCCCAAAATCACCCCATCCTACACAACAAAACACAGGAAGTAGTCAGTCATTGGTTGCACCACACCCTGGAATGGAAACACCAATGCCCTTGAAATAAAAACCCTGCAAAAAGTAGTGGATACGGCCCAGTCCATCACAGGTAAAGCCCTCCCCACCATTGAGCACATCTACACAGAGTAGTATCGCAGGAAAACAGCATCCATCATCAACCACCCAGGCCATGCTCTCTTCTCGCTGCTACCACCAGGAAAGAGGTTCAGGAGCCTCAGGGACTCACACCAGCAGGTTCAGGAATAGTTATTACCCTTCAACCATCAGGCTCCTGAACCGGAGGGGATAACCTCACTCACCACAACAATAAACTGTTCCCACAACCTACGGGTCTGATTTCAAGGACTGTTCACCTCATTTTCTCAATATTTATTGTCTATTTATTTATTTAGATTTTTTTTTCTTTTTGTATTTGCACAGTTTTGTCTGTTGAACATTGGTTGTTTGTCTGTCTTGTTGTGTGAGGTTTTTCATTGTATTTACTGTGAATGCAAATGAATCTGAGGATGGCATATATGTACTTTGATAAATAACTTTACTTTGAACTCATTCACCAAGCCCCGTCACGCTGCCCAGGGCAAACTGAGAACCCAAAGATGCCAAAGCAGCCTGCCTGGAGCTCTGTTAATTACAGCCTCCAGTTCACCCAGGGTGAAAGATTTGACACAAACTGGGCATTTTTCCCCATTCCGGTCATTTTTTTTTTTGGGATGCAAATATGTACTGCCCATCCCTATAAGCTACTTTAAAAGTTGTAAAGAGCTAACTTCTCGAACCACTGCAATCCCTCTAATGAAGGGTCGCACACTCACACTCACTGTAAGGGATGGCAATGTTGGTCCAAGTCAAGTATAACTTGGTGCACCTCAGCCCTTGTTCTTGGCCATAGGGATTGCAGGTTTGGGAGGAGTTTTCACTTCACCTGGCCAAATAACTACAGTGCATTCCGAGGACAATACACACATTCAGATATTGTGTGCCATCTGCAGAGGTGTTTAAGGTGATGGGTGGACTACAATTGTCTGGGCTGTTTAATCCTGGTTCTTGAGTGTTGTTGAAACTGAACTCACGTAGGCAAATGGAGAATATTCCATTACACTTTGTACATGATGGAAAGGCTTTGGGGTATCAATAGGAGAGTTGCTTACTAGGAGATACCTACTCTCTGATGTGCTCTTGTGGCCACAGTATTTACAGTATGTGGTTGGTCCAGGTGAGTTTCTGGCTAGTGATGGCCCCAGGATATTAACAATAGTGCTATTTAATATCTAAGTTGGGTGGTTAGAATATCTGCTGCGACACACTCAACATGCTGGAGGAACTCAGCAAGTCGGGCAGCGTTTGTGCAAATCAATAAACAGTCAACATTTCAGGCTCAGGCCCTTCTTCAGGACTGGAAAGGGAGAGGGAGGACGCCCGAATGAAAAGGTGGTGGGGGGTGGAAAGAGGATAGCTGGAAGGTGATAGCTGAAGACAAGTGGATAGGAAATATAAAGTGCTGGAGAGGAAGGGATCTGAGAGGAGAGTGCACAAAGGGAAAGAAGGGGGACCCAGGGGGAGGTGATAGGAAGGTGAGGAGAGGTAAGAGGCCAGAGTTGGGAATAGAAGAAGAGAGGAGGGGGTGAGAAAATACTTTTTTTACTGGAAGGAGAAGTCGATATTCATGCCAACAGGCTGGAGGCTGCCCAACCTGTAATATATGTTGTTGATGCACATGGCCTGGCTCTTTTGGGGCATTAACCTTACTTCCCTTATATCTCACTTCTTTACTAATTAGTACACAGAAAATGTCTGTTCAGCCCTTCCAGTACATGCTGGCCCATACTAGACCTACCTCGTCAGCCCATTCCCTCACTTCTTATTTCTTTCTCGTATGCCCACCAATTCTGCTTTGATTATTTCAACACAGACAGCTCTTACACTAAGGGATTATTTTCAGTAACTGGTTAACCTGGCAAGCAAGTTTTTGGAATGTGGAAGGAAAATGGAGCACACAAGCAGACAGAATGGGCAAACATTGCACCAACAGCAGCTGAGGCTGGAAGACAGCCTGGTCCCTGTAAGGCAGCAGCCTGAAATGCCAAGTTCCTGTACCAGACCACGACGGAATGCCACGTCTAACCGCCTGAAGAGCTATGAATGAACTGAATATGATGCAATCATCAGGGAAAATCCCCAATACTGAACTTGTGAATGAAGGGAGGCCATTGATAAAACAGCTGAAGATGACTGGGTCTAGACCATTGTCCTGAGGGACTCCTGTGGTGATGTCACAGGGTGGCAGGATTGACTTCCAACCACCACAATAATTTTCCTTTGAGGGAAGCATGGCACCAAACATTGTAGAACTTTTCCCATTGACGCCAGCTTTCCCAAAGTGATTGTTCTTGCCATAGGAGCAGTGGTTCCCAACCGTGTTTATGCCACGGACCCCTACCATTAAACAAGGGGTCCGTGGACCCCAGCTTGGGAGCCCCTACTGTAGAGGGAAAGCAATGATGGTTTCTTGGAATAATGTCATTGTCATATGAAATATTGGGTCACGTATGACCATATTCACTGTAGTTTAGATGAACAAGAGGAGATCTTGGAGCTTGACAGGCTAGACGAAGGGAGGATGATTCCCCTTGCTTGTGGGAATAAAATCAAGGGCGACATTTTAAGAGCGTGGGGGAAGACGTTTAAGACTCAGATGAGGACTTGTGCAAACCTCACTTGAAAGCTGTGGAGATCAAACAGCTGAATAGGTGGATGAATGAAGCAGATGTCTCGACACAAAGGGCATGTATCACAGCTCAGCTTGGCAGCAGCTCTGTCCAACACCACAAGGAACTGCAGAGTTGTGGACACACCTCGTGGGAACCAGCTGACCCTCCGAGGACTTCATTTACACTTCTCACTGCCTCAGTAAAGCAGCCAACATAATCAAAGACCCCACCCACCGTGGAATAGTTTCTCTTCACCACTGAGCAGAAGATTCAAATGCCTGAGAGCATGTACCACCAGCCTCAAGGACAGCTTTAACCCCGCTGTTAAAAGATTATTGAACGATCCCCTCATACAATAACATGGACTCTTGACCTCGCAATCTACCTCACTGTGTCCTTGCACCTTATCGTCTACCTGCACTGCACTTTCTCTGTAAATGTGACACTTTATGCTGCATTCTGTGCTTGCTTTCCATCAGTGCGCTATTCTAACGAAATGGACTGTATGGATGTTGTGCAGGACAAAGTTCACTGTCTTTATTATTGTGTGTGTGACGATCATAAATCCGTTTTACCACTGTGGAGAGCAAAGGAATACAGCACTGAGGGAGGGGATATGCCATGACTTTGTTGCATACCAGGGAATATTTTCCTTCTGCAGTACAAACAAAATGCTGGAAGATCTCAGCAAGTCAGGCAGCATCTGTGGAAATGAATAAGCAGTCGACGTTTCATGCCGAGGCCCTTCTTCAGGACCGCAAAGGAAGGGGGAAAGATACCAGAATAAAAAGGTGGGGGGGGGGGAGGGAAGGATACCTGGAAGATGATAGGTGAAGCCAAGTGAGAGGGAAAGTTAGAGGGCTGGAGAGGAAGGGATCAGATAGGAGAGGACAGTGAACCAGAGGAGAAAGGGAAGGAGGAGGGGACCCAGGGGGAGGTGTGAAGAGGAACAATGCCAGAGTGGGGAACAGGAGGCGGGGAGAATTTTGTTTTTACCGGAAGGAGAAATTGATATTCATGCCATCAGTTGTTACTCCTCCACCCTGAGGGTGGCCTCATCTTGGCACAAAAGGAGTCCATGGGCCAACAGGCTGACTTTCTCCAGCATTTTGTCTCTGTGCTTTGGACTTCCAGTTGTTGGCAGAATTTCTAATGTTTATGATCAGCAGAATCCCTTGTGTTTAACATAAGCCTGCGGGTGCTCCTTTTTTGTCTTTATATGGCCGCTGGATGCTACACTCAGTCAAGCACGGCCTTACAGTCACGGGTTGTCGCTCTCCCATCACCAGAATTCAGCTCCTTGTTTCATATTGCACCATGTTTATGATGGGTTCTGGAACTGAAAGGCCCTGGTGAAACCCAGACAGGGTACCAGTGAGCAGGTGAATGGTGCATGCTTTGTGAGGTCACTGTAAATGAAACCTTCCATCTTTTCGGTGCTGACTGGGAGCAGACTGGATGACATAAGCTGGGATAACCACCCTGCCATCATTTCACCTTGCACCAGACAAGGCCAAAGACGGTGCCTTTTGTGTGAAGGGAGGACTCTTGTCTCCATAGAGACTGTAAGCTGGTCATTTCTAGCAGTGTAATCACACATCAGTGCCTCTGCCACAGGTACATCTTCTCTGGTCGTTAGGTCCCTCAGGGCGTCACCAAGCCACCTCCCTATGGTGGACATTAAAGTCCTCCTGCCTGAGTACATTTTGTGCCCTTGCAGCATCCAGTGCTTCTTCCAAGTGCCAACGAAAAGAGAGGAGCTGAGGGAGGGCACTGGGCACCAGGGAGAAATTCCGTTGTCTATACTTGACCTGGATCATCAGACTTCATGGGACCCAGAGTCAGTGCTGAGGTCTCCCAGGGCTAATCCCTCTGACCTGTACACCCCTATGGCCCTCACCTCCAGGGGTTCTGTCCCACCAGTGGGGCAGGACATAGCCTGTGATTGTGATGGGAAGGTCTGCAGGAAATACAAGCTGATGTAGGCCAGAACCCTGTGGCAGCTCCTCTTAACAGGAACCACTCCATAAATGTTTATCAACTAAGACACATGCACTTTTGGTGGGGCATTAGTGAAACAATTTTTACAACAAACTGCTAGTTTTATGCTCATCTTTACTAATGACCTTTTACCTTTTGATTCAAGAATATTTCCTGATTTAAAGCCCACAGCTGCCATGGTTGGATCTGAGCTCATTTCACCAGATCATTAGTGCAGGTGGCCACAGTGCTAATGTTCGATTTAACGCCTGTACCATCGTTGTACTTAGCTAAATCCTGCCCTGGAGATCCCTACCACCCTGGGAGTTGGAAATGACTCGGAAAGTGTGTAACTCGGGTGGCTGATGGTTGGGTTGAGCTGTTCTCCGATCTTGACAATCCATTTGCAAACGTTTCAACGCCATACGAGGAGACATCATCAGGGCACAGTCAGTTTATGGTGCATCCTCCGATTGCTTGGCCTTTATATACTTATCAATCAACCGATTGGTCATCATTATGGAAACTCAATTGACATACAGAAGCAAATGCGAGCAAAATTCGAGACTACAACTCACAGAGTTTGTCACGCAACCAGTGACGAGACCCCCCCTCCCTACATCACAATTGAATTTCCATACTGATGACCAATCAGCGGATAGATAAATATATAAAGGCCAATCATTTGGAGGTCACACCACAAATTAACAGGGCACTGATGATGTCTCCTGGTACGGTGACGGAATGTTTGCAAAATGGATTACCCTGGGGGTGTCAGCGACTGGTGCGGTGGGTGAACGGTTACCTTGAAGATGGCGCCAGCGATGGTAGTCCCTGTCTTCTTTGGTTTTGGAGGGTTGAAGCCCACCTTCTGTAGGTTTCCCTCCAACTCAGTGTTCCTGAAAGACACAATAGGTTTGAAAAGAGACAGAGGGAGTGAGCTAGGGAGAGAATGAGCAAGTTGGGCCAAATCTGCAGACTTGTGTCAGGATCACACGGGAACATTTACCCCGTGAGCTCTTGGCCCTAATCAGTGACTGCTGACAGAGGGCTCGTCACATGGTGGTGAAGATGCGGTAATGAAACAACAAAATCCAGCTATGGCTTGCATCTGCTCCCACTCCAAACCAATCCTCGCCTCACAATTAAATAAGCTGAGGGTGTTTACGGGTAGAGAGTCAGAGATGGGTGAATTCACAGTGATGAGGGATTGCTTGCATAGACAGCCAGTGCCTTCAGAAAGGGAGCTTTTGGTCAGGTAGGAGGGAGGTTGGAAAATGGAGGAACGAAGGGGAGGGAGGTGAAAGGAGATAAAGACTGAAAAGGCGGTGTGGAGTGGGAGAGAGGTGAAGGGAGGGAAGATGAGTCAGAAGGTGGGGAGACTTAGCAGAGACAATTAACATACAAATGGGGCACAGGAAAATTCAGAACGATTAGTGCTTTCTGTATTTAAGAACGCATTTGCTGTGAGAGGCAGAGGCTCATTTCAGCCTGGACAAAACTCCTTGCTTGATTTGGCTGCTCTTGCAGAACTGCCTTGTTTCAGTTTCACTTTCAAAAAATGGATTCAAAATGTTCAGCAAAACAGCAGCTGCTCCCCAATCTTAAGCCCCCCACTGCCCCACCACCTGCCCCCCAGGCACAGAACGCTCCTGAA
Source organism: Mobula birostris (assembly GCF_030028105.1). Lineage (NCBI taxonomy): Eukaryota > Metazoa > Chordata > Chondrichthyes > Myliobatiformes > Myliobatidae > Mobula > Mobula birostris. The sequence continues at coordinate 18,227,411 of NC_092396.1, forward strand.
CGTTGCAGCCTTATTTCAGTTTCAGGGCTGGTCACAGACAGAAGCAGGGGGCACTGGAGAGAGAGCATCAAACCGACAGCAGTCTTGCAGCCACTTCCTTTACTTTTTGCTCTGGGCTTCAGCCAGAGAAATTCACCCACTTCCCACCAGGATCTCCTCTTCTGCTACACCAGCAAGAACCCCCACCCCCCACCCCTATCCCCTCACCTGGTGCAGTTCTCAAAGCTGAACCCTCCTTCGGGGGGATGAAGGAGTTTCTTTGCCTTCAACATGTTCACCTGATGCACCGACTTCTCCTCTGCTCAAGGTTTCACTTTCAGAACACAGAACAAAAACCTCGTGTGATTGGGCCACAGGCCCTATCAGAAACTATTTTGAAATGACAGAGAAATGGGAGCTCGGACTTCTGCGAATTTATCTGCGTCTTTCAAAACCCCTCCAACAGACCCCAGTCCCCGCCCGGGGGGGCTGGCCTCCCTCCTGAAGCAGCTTTGGGAGTGACTGAAGAAGGGGATGATGAACCCCAGCCCCAGCTGGGAGTGAAGGGAGCTGAGCTGGGTTACCCTGACCAGGCCATCACTGAGTTAAAGGTGGCATTAACTGAGAGACTTTTCAACACCTGTCTCTGCAAATCGGCGCGCTGGTGCTGGGGAGCCATGGTGACGTAGAGGTTAGCGTAATGTTATCATAGTGCCAGCGACACAGGTTCAATTCCACTGCTGTCGGGACGGAGTTTGTACATTCTCCCCGTGACCATGGGGGTTTCCTCCAGGTGCTCCAGAGAAATACAGGTTAATTGGTCTCATGGGAGTTAATGGGTGCTGCAGGCTTGTTAGAATTAGAATTTTATTTCTTACATCCATCTCACAACGTGAGGGAGTAACAATCTTTATGTTGCGTCTCCGTCGCTATGTACAGGCCATAAAGAAGGGAAATGTGGGAAGATATTGCCCAGACACTAAGATTGTATACACAGTTGTCTTGTATACATGTATGTAGAGTCAGACACAATGTCCAGTCAGATATGCAATCAGATCAATGTGTATTAATCAGTCTGATGGCCTGGTGAAAGAAGCTGTCCCGGAGTCTGTTGGTCCTGGCCTTTATGCTGCGGTACTGTTCCTGTGTTGGGCTGAATGGCCTGTAATTGTGCTGTATTTCCGCATAATTTTTAAAAAAATCTGCTACCTGGGCAGTATGAACTGTAGACGCTGGATTCTGGAGCAACGAACAACCTGGTGGGGGAACTCAGCAGGCTGAGCCGCGGGTTCTCTGTGGATGGTGGTGGGGGAAATAGGAAATGTTGACATTTCAGACTGAACCCCTGCATCAAGACTGTGGAAAGTGTATCAGACCTCCCCCAAATCGATGCAGAGCTTCTCCAGAGACTTTGTCCTTAATGTGGAGAAGAGTTTGCTGTTACTCCAGCCGATCTCTCAGGCCGCCCTGCAGCAAGTTTGATGCTGTACACACGACAGGAACCAAGCACAACACCCGGTGCGTTCAAAATTCAAGATTCGAGAATGTTTATTATCAAAGAATGTATAAACTATACAACTTTGAGACTTGCTTGTTCACAAAATATTGTGTTGTCAACAGATAATACTTCTGCTTCAGATTCATTTTATTTCTCACGTGTACATCGGAACAAACGGTGACTGCACCGTTTGCATTAACAGCCAATGCAACTCAAGGACGTGTTTGGGGGGGGGAGGCTCCAAGTGTTACCCACACATTCCAGCGCCAACTTGGCAAGCCCACAATGCTTTGCAGAACCAGCACAGATCACAACAGCAGCAAAACAAGCCCAGTTCCTCCCTGACACCCAGCCACCCCTACCTGGACACACAAACACACACACACACACACAGTCCCCCAACCCTAGGACGGGCTGTCTGGCCTCCTGTGGATTCGCAGACGTTAAACTTTGACTTCGCCAGTGGACCTGCAGAATCAGGGCTCCAGCCATCGGGCTCAACCTCCGACTGACCTCCAGGTGTTGATCTTCCGTATTGACCCCAGGACTTGCCGTTGATGAGGACCCTAAACTCCAGGCCTCAACTCTGGACTCTCTGATGACCAGAACCTCAAATACTAGGCCTCTAACTTTTGCCCCCTTCTGTTCGGTCCTCTCCCTCCAACATATTAAAGCACATGTTTGTTACTGGTGATGATCTCCAAAGGCCCAGTGGAAGGTGGTTGAATGATGCTGAGAGACAGGGCAGGGGAAAATTGACTCCCAGTCAATCCATAGTTACACGTGCAAAATGCTGGAAGAACTCAGCAGGTCAGGCAGCATCTATGGAAATGAGACGTTTCAGGCCAAGACCCTTCCTCAGGACAGAGAAAGAAGGGGGAAGACGCTGGAATAAAAAGGTGGGGGAAGGAGAAGGAGGCTGGCTGGAAGGTGATAGGTGAAGCCAGATGGGTGGGAAAGGTAAAGGGTTGGAGAAGAAGAAATCTAATGGAAGAGGAGAGTGGACCATGGGAGAAAGGGAAGGAGGAGGGGACCCAGGGGTAACTAATAGGCAGGTGACAAAAGGTACAAGGCTAGAGTGGGGAATAGAAGAAGAGGGGAGGGGAAGGGATTTTTTTTAAACCAAGAAATCAATATTCTTGCTATCAGGTTGGAGGCTACCCAGACAGAAATCCAGGTATTGCCCCTCCACGCCGAGGGGGGCCTTATCTTGGCACAAGAGGAGGCCATGGACCGACATGGCGGAACGGGAATGGGAATCGGAATTAAAACGTTTGGCCACCGGGTGAATCCAACATCACTTCCTTCCCGGTGGGAGAATCCAGCTGCCGCTCATTATTCCTGCTTCCACGGGGCACCACTGCTTAGAAAGTGGAATTTCAGGACTCATATTGCACTCAACTAACTTGCAAGAGAATTCAGAGTTGACGCTCAAGTCACCAAGGAACTCTGGGATAGCAATTCATGGGTCACCTCACATTCCCTAACTGGGCACTTTCAACCCCAGGCCCAATGTGATGCTGCAGTCTGATTCAAGAAGAAGGCATTGCATCAGTGCACATTTCCAGGGAACCACCACCTCATCCAGCAAAATACCAGGGGGAGTTTTGAACCTACAATGGGGGATGATGAAGCGGAGGCAGCATTTTCCCTGGCAGCGGAGCAGCTACTGAGCATGTGCAACATTAACAACCAAAATAAGTAATCTACTTCATCCCCAGAAAGCAAACTTTCCCAAAGAAACGACGTGTCACAAAAGAAGGCACTTAACAACAAACCCACTTTAATTTCCTTGTAGAACAGACAAAAGCAAAGACAGAAAACCATTAAGCCAGTGCAAGCTCTTGGCAAGGATCAGGCACTTGGTTTCCCCAAAGCCCGGCATTAAAACACCTATTGCCCCAAACCTCTTTTCAAATATTGAAAATATTTCACGATATAGTGTATTTTACCCAGCACTGGTAGTGTCGTTCTTTGGGATTAAATCCCCAAACTCTTCCAAGGAAAGAAACGAGCTTAAACGGTACCATTTCACAGAAATGAGTAATTACCCCGGAGCAGATCACGGAGGCCCCGGTGCACGAAGTCCAGGTGCCCCTGACTTTCCCCCCCTATCTACGGGCCGGGACACGATGAGAGGAGGATCACAGGCCACGCCAGCTTTCTGGCAGGTTGCCAGTCACACAAGTCACCAAAGGACGGGCCGAGGCGCGAACAGCCCCAGACACGGAAGTGTTCCGGGAACCATCGTGCAGCGCAGGGGATAAATGTCACCCTAGGTAGGGGTGGGAATTTTTAAAATTTAGTTTGTGTTAATCACTGTTATTGTCTCAGTGTTTTGTTGTACTGAATTTGCAATAGCCGTATTTTTGTAGTAAAACAAAAAAAAACTGTGTCGGAGTTCCCGCTTTGGAAATCCCCGACGCTGAGGTAAAATCCCCTTCACCAAGAGGCCTCAGCTGAACCAGCGCGTCGGGCAATTACTATTAATCAATCGATTTACAGTCACGGCCAGTTGTCAATATGACAAAGCAACACAAATACTCCGTATTCGGCCTGCGGTCTACCAGGGTGTCTTCGGGGTCCAAGTGCCCGGCATATTGCAGTGTCCTTACAGGGCATGGCGTAGGGAGAGGAGTTAAAAACATATTTCCCCCACCCACCCACTCACCCACTCACACCGAGGTCTCTGTCACTACCACTGTGGTAGCTGGCGGACAGCGTTAAACTCTCCCCCACAAAGGCATCGCCCACTCTGAGAAAGGAAACTAATGAACCCTAAAATCCAGAGGGCTTGCCTGGCACCAGGGGGAAGGGGCTCAGCGAGGCCACCTGGGCCTTTGCCCTCTCTCCTCACCACCTGCGGTGTGCCGACAGAGAGCGGAGGATGGAAGCGGGCTGTGTGGGACCCAGCCTTGCATTACACGGCGGAGTTAATGCCAGCTGTCAACTAGGATCCAACCCACTCCCCACTCCCTCACCGCAGCTCACTGGAACGGAGGTCAACTCTCCAGCCAACCTGGAAGAGAGGTGGACCCAAGCCAAGCCAGGGAAGCCTGTGGTGTGTGGGATCCGACACGGGATAAAGCTGCTCCCTGTGGAGACAAAATCCCCTTCGCTGCCCCGCTGAGCGGTTCCCTCCGCAGAGCCACAGCCCCAATCAATTAATATCAATCATCGATTTACAATCATAGACACTTGTCAATATGACAAAACAACACAAAGACTTGGGAAGCGCTTTTCTAACATGTCCTCGGTATAAAAGTGTCTCCACAGTCTCACTCGGCGAGGCTCAGAATCGCCAGGGTCTCCACAGGGTCCTGATGCTGGGAGCTGTAACTTGTTTCGCAGCGAGCCGACTGGAGGTGGTGTGGGGTGGACTCACAGTCCGGGCGTGTTGTCCCCTCTCTCCTCGGAGGCACTGCAGCAGTTCGGGCCCCTCGGTCTGGCGTGCCGACAAGAAGCAGAGGGCCTCCTGAAGACAGTGGGTGTAGCCGTTGTTGTAAGCCTGCAGGGGGTGTCTGGCCTGGGATCTGAAGGCTGGAAAGAGACAGACAAGAGTTAGGCCTCGGGAGCTGCATTTGGAGTCAAACATTTGGCAGGTCTTTCTGGCCAGTAATTATCCCAACCAACATCACTGACACAGATAATGTGGCCATGATCACAGTGCTGCTTGTGGGAGATTGCTGTGCACTAAGTATCTTTATACTTTATTGTCACCAAACAATTGATACTACAATGTACAGTCATCACAGCGATATTTGATTCTGCGCTTCCCACTCCCTGGATTAAAAATATTAAAGAATAAAAATAGTAAAATTAGTAAATATTAAAAATTTAAATTATAAATCATAAATAGAAAAATGGGAAGTAAGGTAGTGCAAAAAAACTGAGAGGCAGGTCCAGATATTTGGAGGGTACGGCCCAGATCCGGGTCAGGATCCGTTCAGCAGTCTTATTGGAAAGAAGCTGTTCCCAAATCTGTCTCCTTCCTTTCTGACTTTACAAGAATGTCCTTGTTTTATTCGTTTATTTTTTTCAGTTGCAAGCCAAAGTTCGTACAGAAAGCAGGAGCAGGAGAAGGTCACCTAGCCTTTCACGCCTGTCCCAACTTTTCATATGACCCTGGATTATCTGAGCTGGACTCCTCCTCTTCTGTGCCATTTCTCAATGCCCCCCTCTTCCTTGATCTATCAAATATTCATCCACCTCCACTTTAAACACATATAATGATGCAGATTGCTATGTACTTCAGTTTTCTTTTTCAATATTTTTATTGATTTCTTACAAAAAAGAATACAGAGTACAGGAGGAGATATCATATATCAAATACAATATATGTGAATCACACTTATAGTTTCATTACCCCATATTCGTGTAAATTAAATTAAATCATAATATTGAAAAGTAATAATTTTATTATTATACAAAAAAAATCTAAACCCACTACCGAGAAGGCTGTTTGGTAAAGAAAGAAAAAGGGAAAAAAAATCCTTATCATACAGTAAAACATATTATTAGCCAACATCTGTACTTGATAACAAATCAAAGATTTTGAAAGTAATTCAGAAAAGGTCCCCACAATGTTAAAAAGTCTTGTCTTGATTCAGAAATTGAACAACGAATCTTCTCTAAATTGAAGCTTGACATAACATCGCTTAGCCATTGGGCATGAGTAGGCAGAGCAACATCCTTGCACCTAAGTAACAACGCCCTCCTAGCTATAAGAGAAATAAAAGCCAAAATGTGCAAATCAGGAGTCTCCAAAATAATATCTTTTCCTCCAACAGTACCGAATAAGGCAGTCAAAGGGCTTGGTTTAAAATTGACTTTAAAAAGCACAGAAAAAGTTTGAAATACTTCCTTCCAGTATTTTTCAAATAAATGCTTTCAGGATCTATTTGTTGGAGGAAGTCTCTTTTCGTTTGAGCAGTTGTCAGAGTTAAAAAAATACACGTGGACTAAGATGTTAACTGTCCTGTGCTATCACCAGTGGGATCATCAGTTGATCTGCCACCTGTCTTCAGGAGTTTTGGCCCGCTTATGATCAAGACTCCCTCAAGGTGGTGGGCCAGCAGTGCTAAAGCACCACCTCCCACTGGTGAGCTTAAAAACTTGGCATCTGCCGCTATCAGAGTTGTTGGTCACTTCCATCCAACAGATAGTCTGCTCTTCAGGTGTCTACGCAACTACTGAAGGGTTTGCAAAAGATGGATACACTGTCTGACTATCTGCCCCTCTGGACATACTTGGTCCACAGCCATGCTGATCCTTTCTCTGCTGCCTCAGCTACAGCCCTGCTGGTTGACTTGATCTCTCTTCTAGTGAAGCCAAGGTCACGCAAAAGTGAATGCAATAAACCCAGCTAAATATAACTTAACAAAAACCCACTTTTTTCGGTATTTACATATTAGATACTTCTTGCGGTCTCAATTACAAACATTTCCTAAAAGTCCTGATAAGAATTTATTAGATGTAATTTTTAATTCGAAACCCTTTCATAATGGATCAATATCTAATATTTATGGTATGTTGTTGGGAATGAGAAACGTCCCTTTAGACAAAATTAAAAATCTCTGGGAACAAGATTTACAGACTTCAATTTCTGAGGAAACTTGGAATGAAATTTTAAAATTGGTTAATACCTCATTGTTGTGTGCCCGTCACTCCCTCCAACAATTTAAAGTGGTCCATAGGGCCCACATGACTAAAGATAAGTTGTCTCATTTTTATTTGGATATATCTCCCTATTGTGACAAATAGGGAGGCTTCCAGACCATTCCGGCTGACCGGAAGTGCACTGAGAGCGTTAAGTGTGAAGGAGTTGGGTGCTTACTGTTCTGGCTAACAACAGATGGTGCAATCCGGGTCATATTACGATCGAGGAATGTGTTTGTAGACTGGATATTGAACTTTTTACTGTCGGACTTCGGCCACATTCCACCGAGATACAACACTGGACGGCACGGGAGGTCGTTCCTGCCTGTGGCCATCGAATGTGCAGCTCCTCCCATGGAGGGTCAGACACGCTGAGCCAATAGACTGGTCCTGGACTTACTTTCCATCTGGCATAGTTTGCATTTTGTTGTTTGATTGTTTGTGGTTTTTGTATTGCTATATTTATGCTCTATTCTTGGTTGGTGCGGCTGTAATGAAACCCAATTTCCCTCGGGATTAATAAAGTGTATCTATCTATCTATCAAATCTAACAATGGAGAAGCTTCATTAATTCATATGTTCTGTACTTCAGTTTTAAAGTTTTCTTTGGTAGTGATGTCCCCTGTCTGAGATGGTCACAGTAGGGGGAACATCACAACATCTGCTCTTTCAGGATGATGTATGTTTGAAGAAGGACCCCTTTCATTCTTCTTAAACTCTGAGGAATACAGGTCCAAACCATTTACTCTGTCTTGGCAGGACAACCCTGTCATCTCAAGAATTAGGCTTGTGTATCTGCTTTGTACTACCTCCAATCTTTTATTCCAGGTAAGGCAACTGGGACTCTGTACTGTATTCCAGGTGCAAACTCACCAACACCTGTATAATTGATCAAAATCACCCTGTTTTTAAACAGTTTTTGCCTTCTTAACAGTTTGTTCTACTTGCCTGCGAGCTTTTTGTGATTCATGCACTGGAACATCCAGATCCTTCTGAACTTTACCAATTTGCGGTATCTCCCTTTTGATAATCCGCATTCTGATTTCTCTTGCTGACGTGCTTGATCTGATGCTTCCCACATTAATCTCACTCACCCAGTCCCACAGCATTCTCATCACAACATGCTCTTCCACACATTCTTATCTCATCGGTAAATTTAATTTCATTCCTTCTTCCAGGTCACGAATGTAAGTAGTGAATAACTGTGGGACAAGAACTGATCAGCAGAAGTCCACTAGTTATTTCCATCTGGTCTGAAAAGTTTTATTAGATTCAACTTTCCCAAATGAGTAAATAGTTCCTTTTTGATTATTGACTCTAGCATCCTGCCATTTAAAGATGATGAGCAAACTGACCTGTAGATTCCTGGCTTTTAATTTTTTTGAACCCGAGCGTCACACTGGTTGTTTCCCAATATTTTGTTACCCTGCACGAGTTTAACCTCCCACTGAGCCAGGTGCCGTATTCAGTTTGGCACCTCAGCGTTCCCAGTGATTGGGAGAAGCTGGAATAGTCCGGGAAACACTCACCAAGCAGGTGGTGATGCCTCAGGAAGCTCACACATCTTTCCAAGATCTCAGCTTTCTCCAGTCTGTAGTTCGGCTCCGAGTGAAACTCCCTCTCCAACAATCCCTTTAGCTGCACAATGTGGATGCGATCTCTGCGCCGTTTCTCCACCGCGGGTTTCATCAGCTGCGGGACAAGGGGAGAGAAACAGCTCAGCAAGGGATTGGCAGCCCCCCCCCCCCCACCACCACAAAACCTGCCCTCTCGCCATCTCCTTCTGGCTCAGAAACACCAGCCCCAGAACCCCCTCCGTCTCACCCTCACTTACCCCACATGGTTCTCTGCAGCTGACCCTGGGTTTGGTACCTTCCCTCAGGCGCCGACCGGCAGCGGTGCCCGGAGACATGTCTGCTGGGCTGAGCGTGAAGGTGAAGCCCAGCGCGGACCGTGTGAGTGAGAGGCACTGACTGATCCAGCTCTCTGAGGCCGGCCTGGGCAGCTGCTGTATTTAAAGGCCGATATTAGCATGACAAAGTGTGGGGCTCTGCTCCCACTCGAGTTCCCACACTCACCAGCCAATCCCCCAACTCACTGACAGCACAATAGACGTGTGCCCGGCTACACGGGCAATTAGTGACGGGATCGGCCTCCGTATTGTGGGCAGGGCGGCCTGAATCTCTGAGGGCCATCTGGACAGCAAGTGAGTCTCACAAATCCCAGGATATTAATGTCGGCACATCCTGGGAAAGTGGCTGGAGGTGGGAGCGAGGGACAGCTCCCATGTCAGAATTAACAGTGTTGCTGTTTGACATCTGGTTCTGGAGAGTCTGGCATTGTTTAAAACACAATCATGTGCCAATTATAGTGGCTTTGTTTCGCTTGGTTAAAGTGTCTGACATCTCACAGATGGGCAGAGCGGCCACAGGGACGGGAAATTCATCAGCAGCTACAGAGGATCAGAAGCAGAATCCTGTTTATTATCTGTGACATAAGTCCTGAAATTTGTTGTTTTGTGCCAGCAGTAAAGTGCAGTCACAACTATAAGGTACAGCAGAAAGGTAAATAAATAGTGTAAAAGAGAAATATTAAGGATGAGGGTTCGGAGACTAGGAGGCACATGATAAAGTAGGCCATAATCAGCATGGTTTCCTTAAGGGAAAATCTTGCCTGACAAATTTGTTGGAATTATTTGAGGAAACAACAGGCAGAATAGACAAAGGAGAGTCAATAGATTTTGTTTACTTGGATTTTCAGAAGGCCTTTGACAAGGTGCTGCACATGAGGCTAGTTAACAAGATAAGAGCCCATGGTATTACAGGAAAGATACTAGCATAGGTAGAAGATCAGCTGACCAACAGGAGGCAAGGAGGTGGAATAAAGGGGGCCTTTTCTGATTGGCTGCCCGTGACAACTGGTGTTCTACAGGGGTCGGTGTTGGGATTGCTTATTTTGACGTTACATGTTAAAGACTTGGATGATGGAATTGATGGCTTTGTGGCCAGGTTTGCAGATGACACAAATATAAATGGAATGGCAGGCAGTGTTGCAGAATCTGCAAAAGGACTTGGAGAGATTGGGAGAATCAGCAAAGAAATGGCAGATGGAATGTCGTGTTGGGAAGCGTATGGTCATGCGCTTTGGTAGAGGGAATAAAAGCATATACTATTTTCTAAATGGGGAGAAATTTCAAAGATCAGAGGTGCAAAGGGACTTGGGAGACCTTGTGCAGGGTTTCCTAAAGCTTAACTTGCAGGTTGAGTCATTGTTAAGGAAGGCAAATGCAATGTTAACATCCATTTTGAGAGGACTAGAATGTAAGAGTTAGGGTTGTGCTGAAGTTTAGAAGAATGAAGGGGGATCTCATTGAAACTATTGAATATTGAAAGGACCAGATAGAGTGGATATGGATAGGATGTTTGCTATGGTGAGAAAGTCTAAGATCAGAGGGTACAGTCTCAGAATAGAGGGGTGTCCATTTAGGATAGAGGTGAGATGGAATTTCTTCAGCCAGAGGGTGGTGATCTGTACAATTCTTTGCTGCAGACACCTTTGGAAGCCAAGTCTTTGAGCATATTTAAAGCAGAGGTTGTTAGGTTCTTAGTTAGTCATAGTCTCAAAGGTTACAGGGAGAGGGCAGGAAAATGAGGTTGAGAGGGATAATATAAACAGGAGGAATTCTGCAGATGCTGGAAATTCAAGCAACACACATCAAAGTTGCTGGTGAACGCAGCAGGCCAGGCAGCACCTCTAGGAAGAGGTACAGTTGACGTTTCGGTCCTGACGAAGGGTCTTGGCCCGAAACGTTGACTGTACCTCTTCCTAGAGATGCTGCCTGGCCTGCTGCATTCACCAGCAACTTTGATGTGTGTTGTTTGAGAGGGACAATATATCAGCCATGATAGAATGGCGGAGAAGACTCGATGGACTGAGTGGCCTACCTCTGCTCCTGCGTCTTAGGGTCTTATGGTCTTCCATAAATCAATAATAATACGTACTGGAAATTAGGAAAATATTTAACAGACCAGGCAGCACTTGTACAGAGAGGAAAAGAACTAATATTTCAGGTCCCATAAATTCACTCAGTCCGCTTCTGACTATTCACTTCCTTTTCTTGATCTCTCTGGAGACAAACTGTTTACTGTCTTTTATAAACATACAAATTCCTGCAAATAAGACATTGCATTAGTAGCATATTCAAGAACGATGACCCACAAAGTAACGCTTCAACTGAATACTTTCCATTAGCACAGGAAGTTCATAAAGCATCAGTGTTTTATGAACTGTTCAAGCACTCTGTGGGTGAATCGTGTCACAATCTCAAAGCAGTATGGCAGGAGGATTGAAGATAATGAGTAGTCAAATATTTTATCAAACGTGGGTAGACATATTAGGGAAGCGAGAGGGAAATTTATTCAATATAAGATAGCACACAGATATTATTGGACACCAACTAGACTCTACAAAATGGAGATTGTTGATAATAATTTATGCTGGAAATGTAAAAATGAGGTGGGCACATATTTTCACATGCTTTGGGAGTGTTCCATGGTTTGTCCATTTTGGTGTAAATTTCTTGATTTGTTGGGGAGTTGGTCGGGTTCCACACTGCCCTTGTGCCCACGGCTTGGTCTCCTGGGTGATAGGACAATGACACCTAATGTAAACAATGACAAATTTACTATTTTAAAGGTGGGCCTCATCACAGCTGCAAGAATTATATTGCAAAACTGGAAAAAACCCAGATGTCCCACTATGAAGGAATGGACTGAGGAAATGATTAAGACTTCATCATATAAACGCATGTTGGGAAGAATTAACAGTGAGGGAGAAGTGCAAGACGCGTGGGATCAATTTTGGTTGTATGTTAATTTAAACTTAAATTAGAACTTCTTTCTGTTTCTAAGTTTTACTTGTTTTCCTGTCATGGGTTGGCTGTGTCAATATGCTGTACTCTACCTGCTCTATGATATGCTGTGCTGCTTTGTAAAATAAGAATAAATAATAATAAAAATATGAATTATGAAAAAAAACATACCAATTCCCCATGGCTAGCTTGACTATACCTCTTCCCACTCTACCTCCTGTAAAATTGCTATCTCATCTCCTTTGTCTCTGCCGCATCTGCTCCCAGGATGAGGCTTTCCTTCCTAGGACATAATTGATGTTCTCCTTCTTCTAAGAATGGGGTTTCCCTTCCTCCACAATCGATGCTGCCCTCAAATGCATCTCTTTCATTTCACCCCATTTTCCCACTGCCTTAACAGGGATACAGTTGTTTTTGTCCTCTGAGCCTCTATGAGGCTCCTCAACCAATGCATCATTCTGTGCAACTTCAACCATCTTGAATGGGATCCTACCACTAAACACATCTTTATGTCCACCACTCTCTGCTTTCTGCAGGGATTGCTCCCTCCATGATTCCCTTGTGCATTCGTTCCCCCACTAATCACCCTGTCACATATCCCTGCCAACGACAGAAATGTTACACCTATTCATTCACCTCCTCCTTCAGCTCCATTCAGGGCCCCAAACAGTCCTTCCAGGTGAGTGAATACTTCACCTCCCAGTCTGTTGGGATCGTCCATTGCATCCAGTGCTCCTAATGTGACTCCTCTACATTGGTGAGACCCAATACAAACTGGGGGACCGCTTTGTTGAGCACCCCTGGTCCATCTGCCAAAAGCAGAATTTCCCGGTGGCCAACCATTTTAATTCCTTTCCTCATTCCCGTACTGACTTGTTGGTCCATGGCCTCCTCTTTTGCCCCAACAAGGCCACTCTCGGAGCGGAGGGGCAATACTTCATATCCCATCTGGAAAGCCTCCAACCTGATGGCATGAACATCAAGTATTCTTCCCTCCCCCTTCTTTCATCTTCTATTCCACACTCTGGCCTCTTACCTCTTCTCCTCACCTGCCTATCACCTCCCCCTGGTGCCCCTCCTTCTTTCTCTCAGGGTCCATTCTCCTGCCCCATCGGATTCCTTCTTCTCCAGCCCTTTACCTTTCCCACCCACCTGGCTTCACTTATGAGCTTCTAGTCTTGGTTTGTCTTGTGTTTCTGTGATATCATTCTGGAGAAACAAATTGTATCATTTCTTAATGCATGCATTACTAAATGACAGTAAAAGAGGACTGCTTGTCCTCATAATCTAATCTAATCTAATCTAGCTATCCTCCTTCCCCTCTCCCCATCTTTCTATTCTGGGGTCTTGCCTCTTTCTTTCCAGTCACGTTGAAGGTCCTCAGCCCAAAACATCAATTGTCTGTTCATTTCCATCAACGCTGCCTGACCTGCTGAGTTTCTCCAGCATTCTGTGTCTGTTGCTCTGCATGACTAACACCTGCAGAATGTCTTGTGTTTAATATTTCAAGTCAGTGAGTTTTCTTCTCCTTTTACGTTTTCATGTGGTTATATAATTCCCTTTGAAACAGATGCTTCTCTCAACAATGGTTTTGCAGTTTCTCCATCCAGGTTTCATGACGTAGAACTGAATGGACTCCTCCTACACGCTCTTCCTTGACACACGTCATTCAGATCTCCATGAATAACCAGCTCCTCATCAGTGATTAAGGCTTGCTTTCCTTCGAGTTGCCAGCTCTCAGTTGGTAGACTCCTGGAGCATGCACAGCATGGAGAAGCAGTAGTGTTGCTGACTCAGCACCTGTGACCCAGGTTCAATCTGGTGCCGTCTCTCTGGCTTTCGGTCCTGATGAAGTGTCTTGGCCTGAAACATCAACTGTTTATTTCCCTCCATATACTGCCTGACCTGTTGAGTTCCTCCAGTATTTTGTGTCAGTTGCTCAAGATTTCCAGCATCTGCAGGATCATTTCTGTCTCCATGGTGTTTGTGCATTCTCCCTGTGACTGAATGGGTTTCTCGTGGGTGCTACACTCTCTTCTTACTTTCTACAAATGTCCTGCGTGGGTGAAACGACCACCGCAAATTTTAGATTATGAGGACATGCAGTCCTCTTTTATTGTCATTTGGTAATGCATGCATTAAGAAATGATACAACGTTTTTCCAGAATGATATCACAGAAACACATGACAAACCGACTGAAAAACTGACAAAAACCAGATAATTATAACATATAGTTACAACAGTGCAAAGCAATACCGTAACTTGATAAAGAACAGACCACGGGCACAGTAAAAAGTCTCAAAGTCTCTCGAAAGTCCCATCATCTCACGCAGACGGTGAACCTCCAGCGCCGCAAACTTGCCGATGCAGCATCCTGGAAGCATCCAACCACAGTCCGAGTCCGTCCGAAAACTCTGAGCCTCTGACCACCTCTCTGACACCGAGCACCGAGCACCATCTCTGCTGAGTGCTTCGACCCCAGCCCCGGCAACAGGCAATAGGCAAAGCCGAGGATTTGGGGCCTTCCCTCTGGAGATTCTCGATGGCACAGTAGCAGCGGCAGCAAAGCGGGCATTTCAGAAGTTTCTCCAGGTGTTCCTCTGTGCTTCTCATGGCTGTCTCCATCAAATCAGGATTGTGCACAGCCCCCTAGTTAACACCTACAATATCATTCAGAGCGGCCGCGCGCACTGCGTTGCGCCGCCACCTTCTCCTTCTCCTCCTAAACTGTACTTAGTCCTGAGGTGTGTGGTTACATTTGGGGAAGTTGGTGGAAATGTTTAGATGATTAGTGGGGGAATGGATCACTCTAAGAGCCAGCATAGGTTCAATGGGCCAGCTTTGCATCATTCTATGTTGATTGGTAACCCGTCACAAAACTTTCTGTCTCCAACCTCCCTTCCTCCAACCCTCTGCCTTTGGTCATCTAACACATCCACCTTCTGACAAATAGCTATTTATCTCTCACTCTTCCTGCGAGTGACAAGTAGGTTAATTAGTAACTTCTGGAAACTCCACGACAATCAGTGAAATGCCTCAGTTTGGATCAACCACCAACACAACTGGAGGATTGTGCAGGGGGCAGCCTGCAAGTGTCATCTTGCTCCTGCCACCAACAACTCACTAACCCTACCCTAAACACATGTCTTTAGGTTGTGGGAAGAAACCAGAGCTCCAGGAGGAAAACCACATGGTCACGGGGAGAACATACAAACTCCTTACAGCCAGCGGCAGGAATTGAACCCCCATCGGTGATCGCTGGCGCTAACCTCTCTGCTACTGTGCTGCCCTGACCCAGACAAAGAGCCTTTCACCCTGTGAACATGACCAGGAGCTAACAGGCTCAGGCACTGACTTGAACTTACGAAAGACCTCTGAGACAGCAAAGGGTGCATCTCAGAGGTGTGATTAAACAAATGCAGTGATATGGTAAGAGGTTATCTAAAGTACGGTGAAACAGGTTACTTTTAAAGACTTTTTAAGTCATAGAAGCAGAATGAGGCCCATTGAGTCTGCTCCACCATTCATCATTGACTATTAATTTACTGATGGCTGAGGACCAAGTTAGAAAAATAGGAAGTAGAGGTAGAGAGGTCTGGGGCGGGTAGATGAAGGCATGGCTGTCGTTGGTAGTAGGTAAAGTCACAGGAGACCAGGATTGAAGGAGACAACACCTCCTAAAAGGGAAGTGAATTTAGATACATAGACATTGCTGGAGAGGGAGCTGGTGAGCATGTACAGGACAAGCTAATTATCTAGAGATAATTAGTTCTCTAAAGTTTTTGAACATATGAAAAACAATACATGAACAAAGACTAACAAACAATCAATGTGCAAAAGAAGAGAAGAAGACATTATGCAAATAAAAAAAATACTGAGAGCATTCCTTGAAAGTGAGTCTGTAGGTTGTGGAATTAGATCAGAATAGTGGCAATTGAAATTATCCACGTTGGTTCTGGAGCCTGATGGATGTAGGGTAGTAACCATTCCTGAACCTGGTAGTGTGGGTAAGTCTCGTGTACCTCCTGTTCAGTGGAAGTAGTGAGAAGATGGCATGGCCTGGATGATGGGGTCCTTGATGATGGATGCTGCTTTCTTGTGGCAGTGCTCCATTAAATGTGCTTTGTAAAAAAGAAATTGCATTTAGACCATTTCAGGTTTTTTATCCATCGTCTTATTTTATTGAAATGCAGTGGTCTAAAGATTTGAAGAGTGGGCAGGGAATGTTTTCTTTAAAATTTGTAAACAAAAAAAACTGATAAGGAAGCTGCTTTTGATTGCCCTGAATTCCCAATCAGCTCATTAAATGGCAAATCAGTTCATCATTGTGGACGGAAGACACACGACACGACAGAAGATGGAATGTGGAGCGAAAACAAAGTGATGGATGAACTCAGCAGGTCAGGCAGCACCTGCGGAAGACCGATGGACAGCCAGTGTTTCAAGTCAGGTACTCTTGTGTGAATTGGAAACCTGCCATGTTTACCCGGTTGAAGATACAAGGTAACTCCAGTCCCATAATCGCACAGCTTCTCTGTGGGAATAGCTCAACAAGAAGCATATCCCAAATGCAAGATGCTGGAAATCCTGAGCACAAAATGCTGAAGTAACTCAACAAGCCAGAAAGCATCTATGGAAGGGAATAAACTGTGATGGGTTGAGATCCTTCATCAGGACATCCCATTTTGTCAGAGAAGCTAATGAGTGGTGACTATGCTGATGAAATCTACATCCCATCCTTCGATATTTTCTCCCTCACAAAGACAGCAGTGAGCCATTTGTAAATTGGGACAGCAATTCAGAAAGTGCACTTGAGAGCTGATCATCTCCTGTATCAGATTAAGTCATTGTCTGCCTCACAACCTGTCACAACGAGATGTTAATCAATGATATTTGATTCTGACATGGGAGCTGTCCCTCGCTCCCACCTCCAGCCACTTTCCCAGGATGTGCCGACATTAATATCCTGGGATTTGTGAGACTCACTTGCTGTCCAGATGGCCCTCAGAGATTCAGGCCGCCCTGCCCACAATACGGAGGCCGATCCCGTCACTAATTGCCCGTGTAGCCGGGCACACGTCTATTGTGCTGTCAGTGAGTTGGGGGATTGGCTGGTGAGTGTGGGAACTCGAGTGGGAGCAGAGCCCCACACTTTGTCATGCTAATATCGGCCTTTAAATACAGCAGCTGCCCAGGTCGGCCTCAGAGAGCTGGATCAGTCAGTGCCTCTCACTCACACGGTCCGCGCTGGGCTTCACCCTCACGCTCAGCCCAGCAGACATGTCTCCGGGCACCGCTGCCGGTCGGCGCCTGAGGGAAGGTACCAAACCCAGGGTCAGCTGCAGAGAACCATGTGGGGTAAGTGAGGGTGAGACGGAGGGGGTTCTGGGGCTGGTGTTTCTGAGCCAGAAGGAGATGGCGAGAGGGCAGGTTTTGTGGTGGGGGGAGGGGGGGGGCTGCCAATCCCTTGCTGAGCTGTTTCTCTCCCCTTGTCCCGCAGCTGATGAAACCCGCGGTGGAGAAACGGCGCAGAGATCGCATCCACAGAAGCATTGTGCAGCTGAAGGGATTGTTGGAGAGAGAGTTTCACTCGGAGCCGAACTACAGACTGGAGAAAGCTGAGATCTTGGAAAGATGTGTGAGCTTCCTGAGGCATCACCACCTGCTTGGTGAGTGTTTCCCGAATATTTCTAGCTTCTCTCAGTGACTGGGAAGGCTGAGAATTCCCTGTGTAAGTCAGAGATTAGTCACTGACGCACATCTTTATGGGAATGAGTGTGGAAAAAGAACCCATAGAAAGATAGTCACTCCTGTAACGTGGGAAATGAAGGGATAGATTGTACACAGCAAGATCCCACAAACAGCTCCATGACTGTGTGACCGTGATTGTGATCATTTGTGCCAGCGGTATTGGTCGAGGCAGAATTACTGGTCCTGGATGATCTGCCCTGCTCTTCTTTAACACAGAAGGTCAGGGGTGTCAAAGGCTTCGGGGAGTAGGCAGGAGAACGGGATTGGCAGGGAAAATAAATCAGCCAGCATCAGATGATGGAGTAGGCTCAACGGGTAAATGGCCTAATTATGGTTTTAGGATGTAAAAATTAACTATAGAATTCTTTACATCCATGTGAGAGGTTCTGGAGAGTTAAGCTGGGGCCCTCTCTCTGAGAGGGAGGGACGGAGGTAAGGCATGGCGGGGAGGTGCCACAGAATGGGAAGAGATGATTATTGATCTCTGTTCATTTCACAAGGATGTTGGCAAAATGTCAAATGCTTGACTCAGTGTTGCAGCCGAGGCCTAATTTTGTCTGTCTCCTCCTTCCAGCTTCCAGACCCCCCTATGCAGGGGAACGACGATGGCCACATCCAGTAAATGCAGGAGGCTCTCGGTATCTTGTCGGCACACCAGACCCAGGTGCCCGGACTGCTGCTGTGCCTCTGGGGGGGGGGGGGGCAACATGCCCTGACCGTGACTCGTCCCCACACCAAACCACTCTCAGGCAGCTTGCTGCGAAAGAAGTGGAGCCTCCTAGCACCGGGACCCTGTGGAGACCCTGGCAATTCTGAGTGAGACAACAGAGACCCTTCTATACTGGGGTCCCAAGCTTTTGTGCTGTCTTGTGATATTGACAAGTGTCTGTGATTGTAGATCGATGATTGGTGTTAATTGATTGGGGTTGTGGTTGGATCCCGGTTAACAGCTGGCACGAGCTATTGACCATGAGTGTGATTTGTCATGGCGGATATCCTCCCATGGTGGAATCACCTAACTGTGTTCAGGAAGTTAGGGCTTATTGGTCTTGGTGAGGAGGGATGTGGAGACTGCTGTCACCTGAGCTGCTCTGAAGCTTATTGTCGATTTCTGCGAAATTGAAGCTTTCTTTGGAAGAATTGAGGATTTTATCCTTTGCAATGACACTGTAACAGTGCAGGGTAAGTCAGTATACTGGGTGAATAAGCTGCGTTTAGCAGTGCAGGGGAAGTCAGTATACTGGTGAATAAACTGCGTTTAGCAGTGATGGGTAAGTCAATAAACTGTGTCTTGGAATAGTTTCAATATTTGAAACCCCGTATGTTGAGTAAGTAAGGGTTGTTGGGGGATCATATTGGACAGTTATCTTCTGGGCTTTGAGGAAAGAGCGTGGGAGCAGGTCAAATCGGACGATCATTGAATTGGCTTCGGCTAGCTGGACTGGCCGAATATCCTTCTGTGGTTTTTCAGGTTGTCACTGTCACGATGGTACCTGGAACCTGCCTTCCAATGAATCTCCCCACTGTGTCCTAGGGAAGGGCAGGTACTTTCCTTTCTAATCCACATTTCAGAGTGCAGGAAAATCACTTCCCCGCCATGTGTGAATTTTGTTGCTCTGTGAAAGCTGATTTACTATTATGCATTAATTTTGTGATATAACTTTTGAAAGCCAGTCTTATTGTTATCTGTATGTTAAATGTGTGCTTTAATAAAATGTTGTATACAAACAGCAGATTATTCTCTGGTTATCCTGCTGCTCAGTACTGGTGTTGGGGTGTGCGGTTGTGCTACTGGACCAGTGCTGCTCCATACTGAACCCTGCTGGCCTTTCACCACAGAAAGCAGTTTAAAGAAACTTTTGGTTGGGCTCATTAATCTTGGCTGTGGTAAGCTTTAAATCGTTCAGCTGGATTCTTCAAGAACCAGTCAAACCTTGTATTCATAACTGTTCTTAGGTACACAGAGGTCCTGTTCTGAGAGTGATACTTACTAAACAGATGCTATCAAAAATCAGTCTGGAGAGAATCCAGAGAAGATTCATGAAAATGGTCCTGGAAATGAAAGGTTAACGTATGAGGAGCATTTGATGGCTCTGGGCCTTACTTGATGGAGTTTAGAAGAATGAGGGGGTGATCTCACTCAAACATATCAAATATTGAAAGACCTACATAGAGTGGATGCGGACAGATTGTTTCCTATAGTGGTGAGTCTAGGACCAGAGGACACAACCTCAGAATAGAAGGACGCCCCTTTAGATAAGGAGTAATTTCTTTAGCCAGAGGGTGGTGAAGCTGTGGCATTCATTGCCACAGATTAGTGAGGGGGCCAGGTCATTGGAAATATTTAAAGTGGAGATTGATAGCTCTTGCTTAGTCAGGGTATCAAAGGTTACAAGAACAAGGCAGGAGAATGGGGTTGAGAGGGATAATAAATCAGCCATGATGGAATGGTGGAGCAGACTCTAAGGGCCAAATGGCCTAATTCTGCTCCTATGACTTATGGTCTAAAAAGACTAATTAACTCAGCAACTATGTAAGATCTGAGCCCTGATTACAGAGAGGGATCTCAATTACGGTTTTGTCTCTGTTGGCTGTGATCTACAAAGCCACAAATACATTTCCATGCGACCTCTACACATTTTTTGAGCCAGAACTATTTTTTAATGTATATAAAGGATTTTTCTTCTGCCATACGTTGAATACAGTGTTGCCTGGGCAACCAGATGCCCTTTTGTCATAGATCACTGTCACCTGAGACACCTCGCAGCTGATGAGACAAAGAGCTGTGTTAGCAGGAATCTGATCCACGTCTTGTAAGGCCCATTGAAAGTCCAATCCACAGCGCTCTGACGGCTTTGATAGGGGAGAACAGCAGACCAAAGTTCTACAGAAGGGAATAACAACACAAGGCGCAGGAAGCATTCGGCAAGTTCGGCAGCATCAGTGGGAAAAGAAACAGGCTAATCTGTCAGTAACATTTGACACTGCTTATGTATTCAAAAAGTCTTAATCTAACTTTATCTGCTCCTCAGCTGTCAGATTGTTTTTCTGGTCTCACTCTATCAGAGATTTAGAAGCATAGAACATAGAAAACCTACAGCACAATACAGGCCCTTCAGCCCACAAAACTGTGCCAAACATGACCTTACTTTAGAAATTACCTAGGGTTACCCATAGCCCTCTATTTTTCTGAGCTCCATGTACTTGTCCAGGAGTCTCTTAAAAGACCCTATCATATCCGCCTCCACCACTGTTGTCAGCAGCCCATTCCACGCACCCACCACTCTCTGCGTAAAAAAACTTACCCCTGACATCTCCTCTCTACCTACTTCCAAGCACCAGTCCTAACGAAGGGTTCCAGCCCGAAACATCGACTGATCGTTTTCACGGATGCTGCCCGACCTGCTGAGTTCCTCCAGCTTGTTGTAAGTGTTACCTTAAACCTGTGCCCTCTCGTTCCAGCCATTTCAGCCATGGGAAAAAGCCACTGACTATCCACATGATCAATGCCTCTCATCATCTTCTACACTTTTTCTTTTGTTTCATTTCTCCTTCTAGTTTTCCTCTCTTTCCCCTTTCTGGTGGAGGATCCCAGGCACCTATTTTCTCTTTCTTCCGGATGCTGTTGAGTACTTCCAGCGTTTTCGGTTATTATTTCAAATTTCCAGCATCTGCACTTCTAAAATAAAAATCACATTATTTGCTTTAGAGAGGTGTGGAGAGAGAGGGCAACCAGTGATAGGAAGCAACTGGGTCTGAGTGGACAAGACACACCACACACTTTAGAACTCAGGCATTTGATGCCATTGAAACTCGGACAGCAAGATTGCTACAACTGGAGCATAGGGAACTTGCTTAAGTGCCATAGCCTGGTTCATCCAACAAGGGACTACCCTACTAGATGTGATTTGTGACCACTGTGACCTCCTAGATCACGGTGGGAAGTAGTGTGGTAACAAGGGAAGGGGTGGGGGAGGGGGAGTGGCAGAGTGGTGATAAGACATAGTTCAATTTGTTAACCTTTACCAATCTGGGGCTCTTACCAAGCAGAGAACCCCAGACCTATCAGGATGCGTAAATGACTTACCTGGGCTCCTCTCGTGCTGTCTATCCACTTTGCAGAAGGTGCTGGCAGTCACTGTGCACCAGCCGTAGAGAGAACAAGTGTCCAGGGTGGTGAGGCTCATCGAAGGGCAGCTCAGTCCTGGATAGCATGGAGTTTCTCGAGGGTTGTTGGAATGTCACCCCTTCCATTGTGGTCCAGACTTGTGTCTTGTGGATGTAGACAGGTGAAGGTGCATCAGGAGAAAAAGGTGGATAGCTCCAGGCTCCAAGCCCTGGAGTGAATTAAATCAGCTGAAGCACAGCCTCTGTACTGGTGGGGATCTCAGCAGGATGCCAAGATGGGTCATCAGTCCAACAGATTTGTCCAAAAAATGAATCTTCAGTCTTGTCTTCAGCATGGAAATCCAGGGATTTGAGTGTTAGTGTGTGTGTGTGAGAGAGCAGTGAGTGTGTGGGAGTGCTGAGTGTATCAGTGAGTTGTGTGTGTCAGTGACACTGTGACTGTGGTCACTGAGTGTGTGAGTGGTCAGTGAGTGTGTGTGTGTGGTGAGTGAGTGTGTCAGTGAGTGTGAGAGGATTGAGTGTGTCAGTAAGTGTGGTGTATGTATCAGTGAGTGTGTGAGTGTGGTGAGTGTGTCAGTGACACTGTGAGTGTGGTCAGTGAGTGTTGTGAGTGTGTCAGTGTGTCAATGAGTGTGTGAGTGTGGTGAGTGTGTCAGTGACCGTGTGAGAGTATTGGGTGTGTCAGTGAGTGTGGTGAGTGTGTCAGTGACTGTGTGAGTGAGTGTGGTGAGTGTGCCAATGAGTGTGGTGAATGCGTCAGTGAGTGTTGTGAGTGCAGTGAGAATGTCAATGAGTGTAGTCAGTGTGCCAATGAGTGTGTGAGGGTGTCAGTGAGTGTGATGAATGCATCAGTGAGTGTGGTATGTCAGTGAGTGTGTCAGTAAGTGTGTGAGTGTGTCAGTGAGTGTGGTGAGGTGATAGCTGGTGTGGAGTATTTTCCTGAACAGTGGATTAGAGACCCCAGTCACACAGCTGTGCATTGTTGATGTGACACAAAGGAGCTGACTCGGGAATATCACACAGGAGTACACTGTGCTGGCAATGTTCCGAAAGACACACAACTTGGGGCGCGGATTCTCACTGAAATGTATGTCTTTTGACAGACTGCATTTGGACAAAATCTTACAGCAGTGTATCTG
Organism: Mobula birostris; assembly: GCF_030028105.1. NCBI lineage: Eukaryota > Metazoa > Chordata > Chondrichthyes > Myliobatiformes > Myliobatidae > Mobula > Mobula birostris. Next base: position 18,250,435 of record NC_092396.1, read on the forward strand.
TGCTCCCATGGTTCTGGTAATGGTGTCTGAGATCAGATAACTCACTGGGGTCAAGGCCGCGGCTGTGCTCCACATACTTCAAACAGAGGGTGAGTACGTCATCTTCTCCCGTTTCATTTCCAGCCCTGGGTCTGGCCTGGACTAATTGACAAGATGATCAATTGTTATGATCAGGTCACAGTGAAGGTGCAGCAGTTCCTTCACCAGTCACCAGACTTGTAACCCAGAGTTCAAATTCCACAACAGCACCACATGGAGTTTTAGCAGTTTGAGGAGATTTGGTTTGTCAACTAAAACTTCTACAGCTGTACCGTGGAGAGCATTCTGACTGGCTGCATCACTGTCTAGCATGTAAATTGGGAGGGGAATAATGGGGGAGCTACTGCACAAGATCGAAATAAGTTGCAGAAACTTGTAAAATTAGCCAGGTCCATCACAGATAACGGTCTCTGTGGTGCCCAAGACATCTTCAAGGAGCAATGCCTCAGGAAGGTGGTGTCCATCATTAAGGACTCCCACCACCCACCACCCAGGACATGCCCTCTTCTCGTCATTACTGTCAGGAAGGAGGTAGAAAGAGCGCTTTATGAGGTCATTCTCACCTTCGGCCATTAGGCTCTATAATGAGTCAACCTATAGGCAGGGAAGACTGTTTGAGGCAACTTATGTTTTATTCTTTCTTACTTCTCTTCTAATATTTGTAGATCTGTGCACTTGTAATGCTACTGTGACACTGTAATTTCCTTTGGGATCAATAAAGTATCTATCTATTTATCTATAGAGACCTGAAGGCACACACTCAGCAATTCACAATCAGCTTCTTCCCCTCTGCCATCCTCTGAATGGACATTGAACCCATGAACACCACCTCACTACATTCTATTTCTGTTTTTTGCACTACTTCCATTTCCTCGATGAGTAGCCACCTGTCTATGCTTTTGATGTACATAAGTCGAGGTCTTCCTCTAGGTTTGCTCTCCTCGATCTTTCCAGAGAGTATGAGTTTTTCTAGTTCATCTTTCCACATGATGTGTCCTAGGAATCTGAGTTGTCTTTCTCTTATTGTTGGTATGAGTGATCTAAAAGCCAGGGCTGTTCTGAGAACTTCTTCATTTTATTATAATAATTTATAATTTATAATAAATAGGTATGTACAACAGTCAATATAACATAGAAATACAGTTATGTCAGTGTGAATTAATCAGTCTGATGGCCTGGTGGAAGAAACTGTCCCGGAGCCTGTTGGCCCTGGCTTTTATGCTGCGGTACCGTTTCCCTAATGGTAGCAACTGGAACAATTTGTGGTTGGGGTGACTCGGGTCTCCAATGATCCTGCAGGCCCTTTTTACACACCTGTCTTTGTAAATGTCCTGAAGAGTGGGAAGTTCACATCTACAGATGTGCTGGGCTGTCCGCACCACTCTCTGCAGAGTCCTGCGATTGAGGGAAGTACAGTTCCCATACCAGGCAGTGATGCAGCCAGTCAGGATGCTCTCAATTGTGCCCCTGTAGAAAGTCATTAGGATTTGGGAACCCATGCCAAACTTCCTCAACCATCTGAGATAAAACAGGTGCCGTTGTGCCTTTTTCACCACATGGCTGGTGTGTACAGACCACGTGAGGTCCTCAGTGATGTGGATGCTGAGGAACTTAAAGCTGTTCACTCTCTCAACCCCAGATCCATTGGTGTCAATAGGGGTTAGCCCATCTCCATTCCTCCCGTAGTCCTGTGAAGTGAAATTATGTGATATACTGCAAGTGCACTGAGATGAACCCTGGATCTGTGTAATACGTAGAAAACCAATCAGCTGATAGACGACAAGGAATGCTTGAAAAGGTGGTTGACATAGCCATGGGATTGACTTCGACGGCCCAAAACGACTGTGCTGCGCCAATGGATTTTGTGACCGCCTGGTGAAGGAAGCTATTGAAATAAAACCAGAGGAAAAGAATTTTAACAAAGATGAAGGTCTCGCTGTAAGTAAGAACTGGAATTCGATTGTATACAAAGTGGGAGAGTAGAAACCTGATTGGATAAGGACTAACCAATCAGGAGGGATGGACGATGGGAGTATAAATACCACCGGACTGGGGTATAAGTGCCCAAGCATCACCCCTGATGAAGATGGCAGAGTTTGTCATTGAAACGTTGATTAAAATTGATACCTGTACCTGGCTGGAAGCCTGAGAAGAGATTATTCATCATACACACCAGGAAAGCACGAGGTTGTTTTTCACTAGATCCTTTTTAAACCCCATATTGTTTGTTGTTCACCTTCTGTGTATTCTGATACTTGTAGTGATTGACACACAGAAGTGTCACTGTAAATGAGACACACCACCAATGAAACTTGTTGAAGTTAAATACCACCAATGAAACTTGTTGAAGTTAAATAATTAAAGGCTCCTTATTTGTTTTACACAGAAAATAAAACTGATCCCACCCATCCAATTCTATTAAAGTGATCTGATTATTAACAGTTTGAAGTTTTTCACATTTTAATGAGATCTGCTAGCCAATGGAAGGTTACAGCAGCCTCTAGACAAGGGCCTTGGCCAAATGGCTCTGTGGAGTGGAGGGGTGAGAGGGGTGTTTGTAGTGAGATGTGTTTCTAGCCAGTGTGCCTGAGTCTGTGTGTGTCCATGGGTAAGAGAGATGTGTGCGTCTGTAGTGAGATGTGTTTGTAGTGTGTGTGTGTGTTTGTAGTGAGTGTGTGTGTGTGTGTGTGTGTGTGTGTGTATAACTACACAGCACAGTCGGTCTCTCACTGTCTGGGACCTTTCTACCATCGGACCAAGTTCTGCCCTGAGTACCGTGTTTGCCCTGCCCTTCAAAGAATCCTCACGTAGGCATCTTCCATTCCCCCCAGTCATGGAAACAAGGCATCCTCGTTCTTCCTTGAGGGAAGAAAACAAATCCAATGGGGAATTTCAAGGAGTCTTGTCTCTCAAAAACAGGTGAGAAGGTGGTCAAGGGGAGGGGGTTGCAATGAGCTACACAGGTAGGCTCAGAGAGACCAGGCATGTAGAGTAGGGATAGGCGAACAGAGGGCAGTGGTGACGGACCGGGGAAAACGGGAGCCTCCTCAAGGAGCGAGCGAATACTTGGATGGTCAGAATGGCTGCTTCCATGTTCCAAAGAGAGACACGGGCCGTTTGCTCCGGTGTTTGGGACGGAGTTTATACTCCGCGCGAGGTTTAATTTTCTGTTTCACATTCCGGGGGCTCAGGATGGAAGCGACAGTCCTCGTCTCCAGAGGCCGCATGTCCGTCCGGGCCGGCAGCGAAAATGGTCTCAACCCCTCATGCGGGGCAGGACCCGCATCCTCATCACTCCCAGGCTGGAAAGTCTTTCCTGCATTTCTCGATCAGACCGATCTCCCTAGTTTCCTGATCGGTACCCCGAGGGGCGAGCGCTCGCCGCTGTTGCTCGGAGCCTGGGGCGGGGCGGGGCGGAGGACGTGACCGGCGACAGCCATTCCCCATGATCCGGACTGATACCGGCTCCACATGACTGCGCCCCGAGTCACGCTCTGACCAGAACCAGGGGCCCACAGTAATGAGGACCAAGGGCAGAAGCGACAGGTCGGGTTCCCCGAGGCCACCCGTCCGTCCACCCCGGCAGCTAAAGTGTTGTGGCCGCTGTGGTCTTTCTTCCTGAAGGTGACAAGGTCAGCATAATCCATGACACATCGCGTTGCTCATCCGTACCTTCGGCTGACTCGATGCCTCTACGTTCAGAGAACAACAGCATTCGTCATTAATGAATCTGGGTTCAATCCTGGAGTCAGGGGAAAGGTGAGTGCAGACTCTTCCTTCCTGGACCTATGATCCTGCCTGAATTCGCTTCCAGAGGTTTCACATATTGACAGTTTCCTATATTGCATTTAAGAGGGTGCTGGATATTATCTAGAGGAAGATGACTTGTAGAGCAATGTGAAAACTAGGGGGAATGCAGCAAACTGGAAGAGCCAGCACGGTGGAAATGGGCCAAACGGACTTTCCTAGCTGTAACTAGGCCGGAGCTGTCGTATCTCCGGTCCTTTGCTGCCACCTGCTGGGTGTTCACTGTAACGAACCACCAGGCTCAGGCCGGTAAGTGGGAGGGAAAGCAAACACGAATTAATCAGAGCCAACACACACAAAATGCTGGTGGAACGCAGCAGGCCAGGCAGCATCTTTTGGAAGAGGTACAGTCGACATTTCAGGCTGAGACCCTTCGTCAGGACACCCAGCATCTGCAGATTTCCTCGTGTTTACGAATTAATCAGAATCAGGTTTATTATCACTGACTTATATGGTGTGAAATCTGTTGTTTTTCAGTAGCAGTGCAGTGCAAGTACATATAATTAATATGAATGACAAAATAAATAAATAGCGCAACAAAAAAGGAATAACTAAGTAATATTCATGTGTTCATTGTGCGTTCAGAAATATGATGAGGGGAAGGAGCTGTTCCTAAAATATTGAGTGTGGGTCTTTATGCCTCCTCCCCAATAGCGGTGACCAGATGAGGGCATTTCTCAGATGGTGAGGATCCTTAGCGGCAGATGCCACCTTTGTGAGGTACCACCTGTTGAAAAGGTTCTCGATGCTAGGGAGAGTTGTGCCCATGTTGGGGCTGGCTGAGACTACAATTGTCTGTAGCCTCTTGCAACCCTGTGCACTGGGGCTTGCAAAACCAGGCAGTGGGCATGCTTTCCATTTGTGGAAATCTGCGAGAGTTTTCAGTGGCGTACCAAATCTCCTCAAACTCCGAATAAATTGGAGACCCTGGCTTGGCTTCTTTGTGATTTCGTCAGTATTGGGCTCCAAGCTGCTGGAACCCAGGAACATGAAGCTGCTCAGCCTTTCTACCACTGACCCCTTCAATGAGCATTAGAAGTGGGAAAGGGCCTCCAGTCTCTCCAACCCTGTGTCATATTCAACAGGGCTGTGGCTGATTCCACTGTGACCTCAACACCACATTCTTGCCTTGCTCCAGTAACTTTTCACTCCCTTGTTTATCCTTCTGCTTTCACCCCCTCTGGAGAGGGCAGTTCCAATGACTCACAGCTTCCAGAGCGAAGAATGTTGGCCACACCTCTTCTTAAATGGCTGAGCCCTATTCTTAACTTTGAGTGGAAATCTCCTCTCTACATTCAACCTGCGAATACCTTTCAGAACCTTGTCTCCAATGGGAAAGTCTAACTACATACCTATAATAGTCAGTAAGAATCCTAGAGCTGAATTCCCCACTGTCAACATCCTACCACTGGCAACAAACCTACTTGGACCAGCTACTTCCCACCTCCAACCACCCCCCGCCGCCACCCCACCACTACAAAGGCGATGCCCCAGAAGTTCTCCTTCCATGTTGTAGCCAGACTCTAGTTACAAGCAGCTGTGTGGCCTGTGGGAAGTGATTCAAACTTTGCTCCGCACATTCTGTGAGGCACAACCCTGGATAGGTGCAGTTCCAACAAAACAGCGTGGACACTACCTGTTCATTGTCACTCTGTCCACTGTCCTGAACTTCCACCAGCACACAGCGGCTGCAGTCCGCACCACCTACAGAATGTGCCGCGGTTACCCACCGAGGCCAAGCAGGGAGCCCCTCCCCAACCTGAAACCTCTACCTGCAAGTAGCAGTAGTACGATCACTCGAGTTGAGAACAAGTTCCTCCTAAGGGGTTGTGTGTTAGGGTGGATTCTCTTAATGGAGACCACCTGTGTGTGACTGTGTGGGGAGGCCAAGACTGTTATGATGTGTGTTAGCAATGTGGGAACCCAAGTACAGAGGAAAGACAGACTTTGACATAAAGAAGGCAACCAAGGTTTATTCATAAGAACTCCAACAGAATATTGGTGACACTGAGATGTAAAATTCTCAAAACTAGGACCCAGCGATTAGCACTAATCAGGCGTCCACTTCAATAATTCAAATAGCATGAAATCCCTGAGCTTATCAAAATAAATATATACAGAAAGCACCAGGAGACCACATTACAAACAGCAAATTGCTTGAGAAAAACACCAATTCCGTCTCCATCTCCCCTCACAAACCTGAAGAGCTCATCGCAGTATCCATCTCCCAAAAACCGGCACCTGATGGCCCATGGAGACCAATAAACCTGAGAGCCAGGGATGACTCGAGAGAGACCTGGGGAACTTGTGAGGGACCTGGAGAACTTGTGAGGGACCTGGAGAGATCAAGAGAGACCTGGGAAGCTTGAGAGGGAGATCTGGGCCACCCAAGAGAAAAACTCAAGAGGGACCTGGGAAACCCTAAGAGAGACCTGGAAAACCTCAAGAAGGACTCGGGAGGAAGTCCAAGAAAGACTTGGGATCCTTGAGAGAGACCTGGAAACTTCAAGACAGGGAGAGCATTGAAAAACCTTGAAGACATTGAAAAAACCTTGGAAAAATTGAAAAAACCTTGGAAATACTGAAGTCCTAGAAAACCTGAGGGGCCATGGAGTGCCCTGGGAAACCTTGCCGACTTTGAGAACATTGATGACCTTGAGAAACTTGGTTGCTCAGACTGGGATGCATCGATTTGAAAAGATCCTTGAAACCGGGTTAAAACCTGAACATAGACTAGAGAAGCTTGGAATGCGCACTTGAGAAACTTAGAATGTAGACGAGAGACACTGGGAATGTAAACCTGAGAAACTCCAAACGTGGAGTTGAGAAAAGATGGGATTCTCAACTAAAGCCGACTGATGTCAAAACGTCACTGTTCAACCTCCACTGGGCCCATTACTTGGTGGAGTCCTTCTGTCATGATGTGCACTGGCAACATCAGAACCCAAGTATGGAGGGAAGACAGTGACCAGGGTTTATTCATAAGAATCCCAACAGAAGACCGATGGCTTGGCTGAGAGACCCTTCTCAAAACTAGGACCCCGTGATTCGGGTTAATCAGACATCTGCTGAAATAATACGAGTAATATGGAATCCCTGAGCCTATCAAAATAAACTTAACAAGTTTATACAGAAAGCACCAGGAGATCACATTATGAAGATCACGCCACTGGAGAAAAGCACAAGGAACTGAATGATTAATGACTCTCATTAAACAACAGTTAACCAGTTCAGGTGCTCACAGAACCTCAGAGCCCAATGCACTCCAGCTCCCTGCAGAGGACCGAAGGGCTCAGTACACAGATACGTGGGCAGCCACCACATGGTCCGTGGCAGATCATGGTCAGGGTTCAGAAACGTGGAATGCAAAATGACTGGGCATCCTTCACTGCTGCAGCCTTCCTCCACCTTCACCGCTGTTGTGATGTGTCATCATCTTCCACGAGCTCCCCATCGAGGTTTTGGTTGGACTATTCTTTGTCTGGAACCTTCCCCTTGACCTTGCCTTCATGGGTGACCCTCCCAGGAGCTGTGCACCAGATGGCGAAACCCCAGACGCCATCGCTCTTGGGATCTCAGGAACTCACAAGCTTCTCCACCATGATGGGGTGACGATCTTCAGAGAAGTACTGGCATGACAGGCAGGAGAACACCACCCCCTGCAGGTTCCCCACCTGGTCCTTCGCCCTCCCTGTGTCTGCGTTCTGGAATAGTCCACCTGTATGTGGCAGAACAAGGTCACCTGTTGATCATCTGGATGGTGTGTGTTATGTTTTGTAACTCCAAAACGTAAAACTAAAGAAAAACACAGGGCCGGGGATAACTTGTGTCTGTTTAGTTTTTACTTTTAGCGAGGCACATACATATGACGTGGTGGCATAATGACGTACGCCATTCACATACTTTTACATACAACCCATAATGAATTAGAAAAACAACAAAGACTGCTTAATCAAACAAAACATTCACAATATTACTCAATTAGTGCTGAAATATTAAATACACAACACACCTTCCTGCTTAGCTATAAACTCCAACTCAATATAGAATGCATCTATATGTGTATATATATATATATATATATATATATATATAGAGAGAGAGAGAGAGAGAGAGGGGAGAGAGAGAGAGAGAGAGAGAGATACAGTATACTATATAATACCACTTCTATATAGAAATCCATAGTATAGTACATTTTAAATTGTCCCATTTAGGCCTAAAAATCTAATTGCTGTGGAGGATTTCTTACTTTTGTGGGATAATGCCTTTCCCAACAAGGGGGCCACTCTGCTTGGCAGGTGAGACTTGTCGCTGTGAAACTAATTCAGTTTTTGGGGCCTCCTCCATGGTGGTTGTGGGATTTGACTCTGGGGCTGCAGGAAGTGGTTCTGACAACTCTGGCTACCTTTCTTCTCAACAACTGACTCTGCTCTTTTCAACTGATTGATGTGCCATCTCCAGTCGTCATCAGATGCAACCTCCACCCAATAGGAGAATGGTCCATTTCTGTCCTTAATCTATCTGAGTACCCACTTTTGATCACCTGTAGTCTCTCATCAAGAGAGAAACATCAAACCTCCTTGTCTGAAGAGCCCTCAGTTTATCTCAGCTGTTTGTCCTGCATACGCCTTCTGAGATTGGGTTTGAGGAGATCCAAGTGTGAGCACAAGGGACGAGCCAGGAACAGCATAACTGGTGAGTTGTTGGTTGTGGAGTGTGCAGCACTGCGATAGGCAAGGAGGAGATTGGCGAGCTACTGATTCAGTGTAGTGTGTATAGTGTTCTGCTGACATTGTTTGCAGTGTGTTCTTTGACTCTGACCAGACCTTTCCACCAATCCATTTGTAGCTAGGTGACACAGTGTAGATGTAATATGTCTTATTTGATTCATTTTCAGGAATGATGGAAACTGTTCCGCAACAAAACTGTGATCCATTGTCACTGACCAAGAACACCAGTCCCCGAGAAGAGGCCTGCCAACACACCAACAATGTGCGAACAACCAAGAACATCTTTGGCCACCCTGCAGCCGCTGCCCCATCTCCAAGAGACCCGTGCCCACGGCTGGTCTGGCAAGATCCACATGAATCCTCTGCTAGGGCAATGCAGGCCACTCCCCGGGATGGAGCGGCGCCATTCCCGGCGTCCCCTGGACAGTGCATGAGAAGCTGGTCGATCTGCCGTTCCATCCCAGGTCGTCCAGACAAGGCATCGAGCCAACACTTTCGTTTTTGACCACTCCTAAATGGCTGACACGCAGCTCCTCCAACACCTCAGCTCCCACCCTGGACGGTACAACAACTCTCTTTCCCCACACACAACTGCCTTCATCAAGGGCAAGTTCATCCCGGCGCTGGTAAAAATGGGGGATCTGGGATTCCTGCTGCACATTCCAGCCATTTTGGGTGCCCATGTGGACCTGAGACAGTGTGGGGTCTTTTCTAGTTTTCCTTTGGATCATCTCTGCCGTAATAGGGAGACTTTCAATTTGCACTAGGGAGAATATGTAAGAGGAGTGTCCGCTTTTATAAATTTTTCAGGTATTTCCTTTTCCGAGGGTCAACGGGACAATCCTTCAGCGTTTCCGAGATTAGTTGTCCTCTTGAATTCAATCTTGTAACTGTGTCCTCCAAGAAACGGGGTCCATCTCTGCGTTTGTGTTGTTGCTGTCAGTGTAACACCCTCCTGTGGATTGAAAATGAGACACTACCGGCTGATGATCGTTAATGAGGGTAAACTCTCTCCCATACATGTACTGGTTGAAACATTTTACACTCCAAACTAGACTCAAGGCCTCTCTGTCAATCTGTGCATATTTTTTCTCTGCATCTGTAAGGGAACATGATGCAAAGGTTATGGGTCGTTCACTACCATCATTCATAACCTGATGTGACTGCACCTACACCACAAAGCGAGGCGCCACAGGCAAGCTTCACTCGATAATGTGTGAGTACAGTGTCTGATCTCACCATTTCCTTTATCATTTGGAAAGCCACCTCACTGCTTTGTCCATTGCCATTTCTCTATCTGTAGTGATGAGTTCAAGGGTTGGAGCACAGTAGCCAGCTTTGTCGGGAACCTGTTATAGTAATTGACAGACCATACAAAGGACACATCTTTTGGCCTTGGGACATCCATGAATGTTGATTTTCTCAGCACACTTGTGTAAATTTTATGCGTCAATAGTTTGACCACAGTAAGTGATGCTTGGTTTAAAGAATTCACACTTGTTGTGTCATGCTCTGAGCCCCTAATCTTCTAATCTTTTTATCACTGTATTGAGATTTTGGAGATATTCCCCGTTATCCTTCATGGTAACAATGATGTCATCCAGGTAACACTGAGTGTCTGGGCAGCTTTGCATCACCCGATCCATAGTTTTTTGTCAGTGCAGGTGCAGATGCTACTTGAAAAATAAGATTTTTATAGCGATAAATCCCTTGTGAGTGCTTATGGTGAGAAACACTTTGGACTCGTCTTCCATCTCCATCTGTAGGTGGGCCTCAGCTATGTCCACTTTGCTGATGTGTTTCCCTCCAGAAAGGTTTGCAATGATATTCTCTATCCTGGGCAGAGGGTATTGATCTACATTCAGTACTGAATTCATGGTGACCTTAAAATCACCACAGATCCTGACAAGCCCATTCTTCTCAGCTACCTGGACCACTGGCATTGCCCATGGGCTCCACTCAACCTTGGAAAGCATTTCTTCAGCCTCCATGCGACCTATCTCACTGACTACTTTATCACAGATGGTATAAGTGACCTGGATGGGCTTTGTAAAACTTGGGTGTGGCATTTTCACTTAACACTGTTTTACCTGTGATATGTTTTCTTTTACCAAAGGCATCTTTGACCACTGCTGTGGCATTATCCAGTACCTTTCTTAATTTACTTTCAGTTGACTCTGTTGCAGGGGACGTGGCATGTAAATGGTGGATGGAATTCCAATCAAGTTGTAGTTGTCTCAGTTAAACACAACCCCACAATGCTGGTCCTCAACTTTTACCACATACAAGCCCAATGTGGCTTGTTGGTTGTTCTATTTCACTGTTACGAAGTCATTCCCACAGGAGTTACCTTTTCCCCAGTATAGGTTCTCAGTTGGATATCTGCAGGCTTCAGTTCAGTATCTTTGAAATGCCATTCCAACTCATTTTGTGTAATGACTGAAACAGCTGAGCCAGTGTCCAATTCCATTTTAATTAATTTTCTATTCACTTCTGTGTAAGCCATACTGTTTGTCTATTGTCAGTTTTCACATGGTAAATCTCAAGGCTATTCAGTCCTGTCTTCCTCTCATCATTATCGGATTTTTCATCAACAACATGCAGATTAGTGCTCTTTTTGTAACTGCAACTTGATTTTTTAATCTTTTTATCTTCCCTGCGCAGTCCATTTATTTTTGTCCACCTGACATGCTCCTGTATGCGTTCTAATTTGGGAGTCTTAGGTCATCATGGTGTTGGAAACTGGATGCTCTTGGAGTTCTGCAGAGAATTAGGTCAGGTTATGACAAATATGCTGTTTCAATAGAAAGCCAGGTTCAAGACGATCTGGAGACACCCCCAGTCCAAACACTGCCATCTTCTGGACTACATCCTGGTGTGTCGGATGTTCTATACACCAGGGTCATGCTGAGTGCAGACTGTCATACGGATCACAGATTGATCAGGGCGGAAGTCAGACTGGCTATCAAGCCAGCAATAAGGAAAATGGGACCATGGTTGAAGAGACTCCAGGTGGATAAGATCTCTGGCCTCCGAGACGTATACCAGCTCAAGCTAAGGGCGAAACTGGACAGCAAAGGTACCCAAGCACACATTCCGACATGGGAAAGAAATGGGGGCACCTAGACTACCATCCAAGATGCGGGTGTCAAGGTAGTTGGGTACCCCTCAAGAAGAAACAAGGACTGATTTGATGAAAACGACATTGAAATGCGGAACCTGCTCCAGATCCTGTCCTGTCTAGACTCAAGGACCAAGCAGCCAAGGCAGAATACAGAGCTACAAGCCAAACTGAGACAGATGCAAAACGATTGGTGGATGGCCCTAGCAGAACAAACGCAGCACAATGCAGACACCGGCAATACTTGAGCCTTCTACGAATCACTGCGTGTAGTGCATGGTCCAACTCGTTACATTCAATCCCCTCTACGCTCATCCAACGGCTCCGGCCTGCTGACGGACAAGGAAGCCAATATGAGGCGATGGACAGAGCACTGTGAGAGCCTTTTCAGGGATACTCATCAAGTACAAGAAGCCTCTGTAAAAATGATCCCCAGCATGAGGTCAGGATTTAAGCTTGATGGCCAACCCACTCTGGGTCACTATTCCCAACCTGAAATGCCATAAAGCCCCAGGCGTTGATGGGATCCCAGCGGAAGTGTACAAAATGGGTGGATACATTCTCCTGAGCGACTGCACAAACCAGTTCACACTCTGGTGGGAGAAAGGTTCAGTCCGAAAATGGCCTACGCAACACTGTAATTGTCTCCCTGTACGAGAACAAAGAGGAGGAACCGGATTGCTCTAACTACAGTGGCATTACCCTGCTGTCTATTGCCAGGAAAATCATCGCCAGAATTCTCCTGGACAAAATCATCCTATCGTTGCCAAAGGCACCCTCACAGAGAGTCGGTGCGGATTCAGATCGAACAGAGGCACATCCGACACGATCTTCGTCCTACACCAGGTACAGGAGGAGTGTTGTGAGCGGAACATGGGACTGTATGCTGCATTCGTTGACCTGACCAAGGCCTTTGATACAGTCAGCCACGATGGCCTCTGGAAGACTCTGTCAAAGCTCGGCTGTCCCCCGAAATTCCTCACCATCCTGCAGCTCCACGAAGGCCAAAGCGGTCAGGTTAAACACAATGGTGGCACGTCTGACCCGTTCCTTATCAGTGAAACAAGGCTGCCTTTGTGTGTTAATCGATAGCTGCCTCTGACAAGAGAAAGTCCCACCACCCACCCTCAGCGTTGAAAGCCATCACCGTCACTGAGGCCCCCTGCATTCCCATCAACATCCTTGTGATGGGGGGTATCATTAAAGAGAGGTTCAATGGAATCGACTGCATCAAATCTGTGGCTACATACCATCCCGACACCTTAGGGTGCTGCGTGTGTAACATGCAGGGGGTGGGGGGGGTTCTCATTAAAGCCTATTAAAAGGTCCAGATAGAGTGGACATGGAGGATGTTTTCAATAGTGGGAGACCAACATACTCACAGAAGCAGAATTAGGCCATTCTGTCCATCGAGTCTGCTCCACCATTCAATCATGGCTGATTTACTATCCCCCTCAACTGGATTCCCCTGGCTTCTCCCCATAATCTTTGGTGAACTAACCTATCTAGGACCAGAGGGCACAGCCTCAGAATAGAAGGGTATCCCATTAGAAAACAGAAGAGGAGGAATTCCTTTACTGAAGATCAAAGCTCAAAGGTCGATCAAAAGTCTGAAGTTGAGTCCAAATGGCTGAAGGCCCTGAGTCTCCAAGTCCACTGGGGAATTGGAGGCCCGATATCTGCGAGCCTACGAGTTTACTGGAGGCTGGAGGCCCACAGGCAGCCAGTCCTGGGGTTGGAGGACTGTGTGTGTGTGTGTGTGTGTGTGTGTGTGTGTGTGTGTGTGAGAGAGAGAGAGAGAGAGAGAGAGAGAGAGAGAGAGAGAGAGAGAGGGAGGGAGGAGACTTCCTGTTGTTGTTTACTTGGCTTGTTCTGTTGAATGCTGTGAGGACGCTGTGTTGGTTTGTTCTGTTGAATGCTGTGAGGATGCTGTGTTGGTTTGTTCTGTTGAATGCTGTGAGGACGCTGTGTTGGTTTGTTCTGTTGAATGCTGTGAGGACGCTGTGTTGGTTTGTTCTGTTGAATGCTGTGGGGACGCTGTGTTGGTTTGTTCTGTTGAATGCTGTGGGGACGCTGTGTTGGTTTGTTCTGTTGAATGCTGTGGGGACGCTGTGTTGGTTTGTGGTGTTGAACGCTGTGGGGACGCTGTGTTGTGTCAGTATGTGGTGACACTTGCAGCCTGACCCCAGCTCATCCTTTAGTTGTGTTGTGGTTATTGCATTTCACTGTGTTTTGGTGTTCATGTGATAAATAAACAAATCCGAATCTGCCAGGAGGTGGCAAATCTGTGGAATTCATTGTCACAGACTGTGCGGGAGATTTAAAGCAGAGGTTGATAGGTTCTTGATTAGTCAGGGCATCAAAGGTTACAGGGAAAAGGCAGGAGAATGGGGCTAAGGGGGAAATAAATCAGCCATGATCAAGTGCAGGTCAGACTCAATGGGCTGAATGGCCTAATTCTCCTCCTATGCCTTATGGTCTTATGGTCAAAGAGTGTTGGTGTTTTTCTGTGTGTGACGGAGGGGTTTGGAGATTTGATATTATTGCCACTGTTCTTTTCTGCAAGGGAGGGGGTTGGGGATTTGATGTTATTGTTGCTGTTTTAAGGAGTGGGTGGAGTTTTTGGGGTTTGAGAGTTTTGTTTCTTTATCTTTTTCATGCGGGGGGGTGATTTCTTTCAACAAATCCCATGGTTTTTCTATACTTCATGACTATCTGGAGAAGACGAATATAAGAGTTGTATTGTACATGTGTACTTGGCAATAAAACTGAACTGCTGAGCCTTTGTACAGAGGTAAATTAGTTTATTGAGGGAAAATTATTTTGGATGACTTCAGCGCAGACTAGATGGGCTGAAGGGCCTGTTTCTGTGCTGTATTTCAAGTACTCTATGATTGTGGAGGAATTTGAATTTGCTAAGCTACCAAAGTTTAAAGATGAGCTGCTTTGAATCTACACTGCGTGTGATTGGCCAAAGCTGGAATGATATCATGCTCATCCAGCAAGTAACAGCCTATTGATTGGCTGCAGGAGAACCCTGAGTCATCCTTCGATTGGAACACTGCTTCCCAGCAGGATGATAACACGGAGTGAGTCAGCAGAGAGAGCTGCTTGTCAGAGGGAGTCGGGTCCGTTCGAGGATGCAGCTCAGCGACAGGGAAGCTGGGGGTTACCTCGGCACGGTGATGTCTGGGAGGGTGAGGCAGAGGGTAAAGTTAGAGCTGTGGGACTCTGTGTCTGTGCTGTCGGGACATGCTTCTGTCTTTTGAGTCACAGATTGCACTCTTGTCTCTGGTGGAAGCGATTTGTATTGGTATTGGTTTATTATTGTCATACGGTATAAAGTAAAAATAGCTTGCCTTAAATGCTCTAACACGAGAGATTCTGCAGATGCTGGGACTCTAGAGCAAGGCACAAAATGCTGGAGGACTCGGCGGGTCAGGCAGCATGTGGGGAGGGGAATAAACGGTTGACGCTTCAGGCCGATGAAGGGCCTTGAAACGTCGACTAGTTATTCCTCTCCGTAAATGCTGCTTGGCCTGCTGAGATCCTCCAGCATTCTGCGTGCTGTCTCGCTTCCTGTTTGTACAGATACAATCACTGCCTGGTGCATTGAACTAGAGTGAGGTAAAACGGTGCAGAATAAAGCGTAGAAGCTTCCGGAAGAGTGCAGTGTAGGTGAATAAAGTGTAAGATCATAACGAGGGAGATTGTGAGGCCAGGGGTCCATTCTATCATCCAAGAAGTCAATTCAACAGCGAGAGAGAAGCTAACCTTGAGCCTGGTGTTTGAGTTTTGGGGCGTGGGTCTGTACCTTTGCTCCAGAGGGGTGGAGACCTGGGCCAATGGAAGGACAGTGCTGAGGGAGCAGCGAATAAGTTGCATCCGGGACTCAGTGGGTCAGCCAGCTTCCGTGGAGGGAAATGGACGGTTGATGTCTAAGGTCAAGACATTACATCTGGATGGAAAGGTAGGGGTATAGAGAGGTGAGGGGAAGAAATTGGAGTAGGAACTGGCAGGTAATAGGTGGATCCAGGTGAGGGGGGGGGAGCCATAGGCAGGTGGAGGAGGGAAGAGTGGAAATAGATGACAGAGACTGGGAGGTGTTGGACAGAGCCAACATAGAGCTGTAGTTGATGAAGTCGGAGAGGACAGGAACCCATAAGGGAGTTGAGGAGAGCAGATGGGACCAGAAGGGGGCAATGCCCTACTGGAAGGATTGTGGTCAGGTGGAATTGGTGGAGGAGTGGAAAGAGATGGGGTGCCGAGGACTGGAGTGAGAGTAGGAGGAACTGGGTGGATCAGGAGGAGAGAGAAAATGGACGAAGAAAGAACAGTTTACCAGTATTCATGCCAGAGACACCAAGGAACAGATCAGGAGGCAGATTTTCAAAAGATGCAAAAAGTAACAGGGTTGTTGTCGTGGGTGATTTCAACTTCCCTCATATTACTTGGCACCCCCTTAGTGCAAAAGGTTGAGATGGGACAGAATTTGTTAGGAGTATCCTGGAAGGATTCCTGACAAAATATGTGGACAGACTGACTAGAAGAGAGGCCATGCTGGATGCAGTACTAGGTGATGAGCCTGTTGCTCAGTGGGGCAAACGTTTTGGCGACAGTGATCACAACTCAGTAGTGTTGGTACGGCACGGTAGCTTGGCTGTAGCGCAACGTATTACGGCTCGGGGCACTGGAGTTCGGAGTTCGATTCGGGATCCTCTGTTAGAAAGTTCGAATGTTCTTCCCGTGTGTGTGCATGTGTATTTCCTCCAGGTGCTCTAAAGACATACCGGTTAGTAGGGTAATTGGTCATTGTAAGTCGTTCTGTGATTAGACTAGGGTTAAAATGGTGGAGTGCTGGGTGGCTCGGTGGGCTGATAGGGACTGTTCTTTGCCGTATAAAATATAAAACAACCTTTGCCTTAACCTTGGATGGGGTAGGAGCAGACAGTGTGGAAAAAATATTTAATTGGGGGGGTGGGGAATTATGATGCTATTATGCAGGAACTTGGGAGGAGGATTTGGGATGTACTCAGGGAAACGCACAATGGAAATGAGGAGCTTGCTTAGTCAGCACTTGGATGGTGTTCTGGATGGGTCTGTCCCACTGAGGCAAAGAAAGGATGGTAGGGTGAAGGAACCATGATTGACAAGAGAGGTGGATCATCTAGTTGAGAAGAAGAAGGGAGTAGACTTAAGGTCCAGGAAGCAAGGACCAGACAGGGCTCCTGGGAGTTATAAGGTAGCCAGGGAAGAGCTTAAGAAGGGACTTAAGAAGATTGGAAGGGACCATGGGAACAGGTGGATGACTAGGGTGAGAGTAGGAGCGATCAGGGATAAACGAGGAAGTGGCGTCAGGGGATGTTTGATGAATTCTTTGCTTCAGTGTTCACCAGGGAGAGAGACCTTGATGAATGTGAGGCCAGTGTAGAACAGGCTACTATGCTGCAACGTGTCGACATTAAGAAAGTGGATCTGCTGGAACTTTTGAAAAGCATTAGGACAGATAATCCCCCGGCGCCGGAGGGGATAGATCCCGGATTACAACTGGAAGCAAGCAAAGGGATCGCTGTGCCTTTGACAATGATCTTTGCATCCTCACCGGCCATGAGAGTAGAACCTGAAGATTGCAAATGTTATTCCTTTGTTCAAGAAAGGCAATACCTGGTAACTACAGTCCAGTGAATTTTACATCCGTGCTGGGCAAACTATTGGAGAGGATTCGTAGAGACAGGATTTACGAGTATTTGAAGTAGCGTAGTCTGATTAGAGATAGTCAGCATGGCTTTGTGAGGGACGTGCCTGCCTCAGTGAATACTTTGAGGAAGTGACAAAACAAACTGATGAGGGTAGAGCAGTGGATGTGGTGCATATGGATTTTAGTAAGGTGATAGATAAAGTTCCCCATGGTAGGCTTATTCAGGAAGTCAGGAGGCATGGGATCCATAGCGACCTGGCTACATAGATTCCGAATTGGCTTGCCCACAGAAGGCAGGGGGTGGCAGTAGATGGAACGTATTCTCCTGGACGTTCATGAATAGTGACGTTTCACAGCGATCTGATCCAGCACCCTGCTCGTTGTGATTTCTTACACATGACTTGGATGAGGAAGTGCAAGGGTGGGTTAGTAAATTCGCGTATGATATGAAGATTGGTGTGTTGTGGATGCGCGTAAGGTTGTCACGGGTTACAGCGGGACGTTGGGCTGGCCTGAGAAGTGGCAGACGGAGTACGGTCCAGGAGGTGTGAAGTAGCACACTTCGGAAAGCAGAGCACAGAGTTAATGACAGGATTGTTCGCAGTGTGGCGGAACAGAGGGATCTTGGGATCCACGTCCTCAAAGTTGCTGTGCAAGTTGATAGTGTGTGGTGTGTGAGTCGGGAGATTGACTTTAAGCACCCCGCGGTAATGTTGCAGATCTATAAAACTCTGGTTAGACCACACTTGTTGTACTGTGTTCAGTTGTAGTCACCTCATTACAAGAAGGATGTGAAAGCCCCACAAAGGCTGCAGAGGAGATTTAACAAGATGCTGCCTGTATTAGAGGTCACGGCTTATGAGGCAAGGTTAAATGAAACAGAGCATTTCTCTTTGGAGTGAAGGAAGCTTGGAGGTGACTTGATGGAGGTGCATAAGATGATAAAAGTAACAGACAGAGTGGACTTTTTTTTTTAACCAATGCAGCTTTAGCTAATATGAGAGAGCATAACTTTAAGGTGTTAGGAGGAAAGTTTGGTTGGGGGGTAGGTTTGTTACACAGACAGCGGTACGTTAGTGGAGTGACTGCTGGGGTGGTGGTCAAGGCAGACACATTAGGAACATTTATGAGATAAGGGTCAGATTGATCTTGGATTAGGTTAAAAGACCAACACAACATTGTGGGACAAAGGACCTGCACTGAGCTGTGATGTTCTATGTTCTGTGACTTTTAGATCCAGATGGAATATCAGGTGCTTTTAATTGTTTGAGATTAGTCTCCCCCGGGCAGTGACGGAGGCCGAGGGTGGACATGTCAATGTGGGAAAGGGAAGGGGGGCGGGGGGAGAATTAAAATAGCTCGTGAACCAGGAGCTCCAGACAGCCATGGTGGATGGAGAGCAGGTGCTTGGCAAGGCAGCCGCCTGGTTTTGTGTCTGGTCTCGCCGCTGTAGAGAGGGCTACGTCAGGAACACTGGACGCATTAAATGAACTGGAGGAGGTGCAGGTGAATGGCTACCTCACCCGGAAGGGCTGGTTAGGGTCGTGGGTGGAGATGAGGGACGAGGTATAGGGTTAGGGCTAACACAGGGGAAAGTGCATGGGGAGGGGCGGGCATGGGTGCGAGGGGCAGGCGGACTAGGGAGTCATGGAGAGAATGGTCCCTGTGGAAAGAAGAAAGGGGCAGGTAGGGAGGTTGTGGCTGGTGGTGGTATCACATTTTAGCTGGAAAGTGTTGAGACAGAGCTGCTGTACTGATGGAGTAATGGACTGCACTGCAGGGGTTCTACACTGGGAGATGTTCTACACTGGGTGAGGGGCTGCTCTGGGAGATGTTCTACACTGGGAGATGTTCTACACTGGGCGAGGGGCTGCTCTGGGAGATGTTCTACACTGGGAGAGGGGCTGCTCTGGGAGATGTTCTACACTGGGAGAGGGGCTGCTCTGGGAGATGTTCTACACGGGGTGAGGGGCTGCTCTGGGAGATGTTCTACACTGGGTGAGGGGCTGCTCTGGGAGATGTTTTACACTGGGTGAGGGGCTGCTCTGGGAGATGTTCTACACTGGGTGAGGGGCTGCTCTGGGAGATGTTCTACACTGGGTGAGGGGCTGCTCTGGGAGATGTTCTACACGGGGTGAGGGGCTGCTCTGGGAGATGTTCTACACTGGGTGAGGGGCTGCTCTGGGAGATGTTCTACACTGGGAGAGGGGCTGCTCTGGGAGATGTTCTACACTGGGAGAGGGGCTGCTCTGGGAGATGTTCTACACTGGGAGAGGGGCTGCTCTGGGAGATGTTCTACACTGGGTGAGGGGCTGCTCTGGGAGATGTTCTACACTGGGAGAGGGGCTGCTCTGGGAGATGTTCTACACGGGGTGAGGGGCTGCTCTGGGAGATGTTCTACACGGGGTGAGGGGCTGCTCTGGGAGATGTTCTACACGGGGTGAGGGGCTGCTCTGGGAGATGTTCTACACTGGGAGAGGGGCTGCTCTGGGAGATGTTCTACACTGGGAGAGGGGCTGCTCTGGGAGATGTTCTACACTGGGAGAGGGGCTGCTCTGGGAGATGTTCTACACTGGGAGAGGGGCTGCTCTGGGAGATGTTCTACACGGGGTGAGGGGCTGCTCTGGGAGATGTTCTACACTGGGAGAGGGGCTGCTCTGGGAGATGTTCTACACTGGGAGAGGGGCTGCTCTGGGAGATGTTCTACACTGGGAGATGTTCTACACTGGGTGAGGGGCTGCTCTGGGAGATGTTCTACACTGGGTGAGGGGCTGCTCTGGGAGATGTTCTACACTGGGAGAGGGGCTGCTCTGGGAGATGTTCTACACGGGGTGAGGGGCTGCTCTGGGAGATGTTCTACACGGGGTGAGGGGCTGCTCTGGGAGATGTTCTACACGGGGTGAGGGGCTGCTCTGGGAGATGTTCTACACTGGGAGAGGGGCTGCTCTGGGAGATGTTCTACACTGGGAGAGGGGCTGCTCTGGGAGATGTTCTACACTGGGAGAGGGGCTGCTCTGGGAGATGTTCTACACTGGGAGAGGGGCTGCTCTGGGAGATGTTCTACACGGGGTGAGGGGCTGCTCTGGGAGATGTTCTACACTGGGAGAGGGGCTGCTCTGGGAGATGTTCTACACTGGGAGAGGGGCTGCTCTGGGAGATGTTCTACACTGGGAGATGTTCTACACTGGGTGAGGGGCTGCTCTGGGAGATGTTCTACACTGGGAGATGTTCTACACTGGGCGAGGGGCTGCTCTGGGAGATGTTCTACACTGGGAGAGGGGCTGCTCTGGGAGATGTTCTACACTGGGAGAGGGGCTGCTCTGGGAGATGTTCTACACGGGGTGAGGGGCTGCTCTGGGAGATGTTCTACACTGGGTGAGGGGCTGCTCTGGGAGATGTTCTACACTGGGAGAGGGGCTGCACTGGGAGAGGGACTTCATTGGGAGCTTGCCACACTTTTGGAAGTCTCATCATTTGGTTAGATCATTGTGGACTGCCTGTAAAACACCCATTCACCTGCAGTGTCCACAAGCCTTGATGTGTTTCTGCCCGCGGGTCTGATATCGAAATTATGCCCCCTTCTCTGTGAAGGGGTGATGGTACGGCAGCAGACAGTGGGGGCCTCAGGGTTTGACAAACGGTGCAGTTTGCATCTGCCCCTTTGATATGAAGAGCTTCTCACTTGGACCTCGGCTTGAAGTCCAAAATCAGCACTTTGCCCCAGGAGCTGGGAAAGGGAAGGCTCAGGAGATGAAGGAGTCATTCCTGGACCAGTTCCTAAAGGCAGGTATCCCCCTTAGGTCAGTCTGTAGATGCAGGAGCCACTCCTGAATGAATCTGTACAAGTGGACATCGCCCTGGACCAGTCCCTAAAGGCAGGATTCACTCCTGGCTGAGTCTGTGGACGGGAAGGAATGATACTGGGACTGCACAGGACAGCAAGTGCTGGAGTCCAAGATGCCGCCTCTACACAGCCAGGTTTCTGGAGAGGCCCACCACCCCCTCCTCGAGTTGTCCCAGACCCTGGTCGGCCCTCTGGGGAGGGGAGGCCCTGGTTCGGTTGAACAGGAACGGGTTTGGTTAGGGAAGCGCCAGGTAATTCCTGGAGGCCCGAGCTCCATGTGCCGGTCTCTCCGAGGACGTGGAAGCCTCTGCTCCCCACTGACCCCGGGGATGGACCGGCAGGGACAGGGTGGAACCGAGGAGGGGGAGGGGGGCAGTGTCTCCATGTGTCATTTGGTGACCTCACTGACCCCAGCCACAGACCTGTGAGGACAGGGTGGAGACCCGAGGAGGGGGTGACACAGGCTGTGAGTGTGTCAGATGATGACCTTAAAGTTTGTCTGAGGATCCCTGGGCTTTGGCCGGGCACCTTGACGACAAAAGGTTTCTGATGATGCACAGGCCTGGAGAGGTGAAGGGTGAAAGTGGCAAGGCCAGGAGGCAGGGGGCAAGTGGAGAGGGAAGGAGGAGGGGTAGGAGAGAGGGCATTGGACGGAGCTGGGGGAAGGCAGAGGCCAGGGGTCAGGTGGAGTGGCAGCGGAGGGAGGGGGCAAAGGGCAGGGAGAGGTGGAAGGGGGAGGGGCAGGCAGGGTGAGGGTTAGGGGGCAGGGGTGAAGGAAGAATGGTCAGAGGGCGGGTTCAGAAGAGAGGATAGGGTGAACCAGGGCAGGTGAAGTTAGGGGAAGGGGGCGGGGGGGCAGGAGGAGGGTTACAACACTTCTGGGAGGAACTGAAGAGGTTTAGTAAATGGACTGCGGGTTAAGAGCAGGAGATGGGCCTGAATGGGCCCTGCAGAGCTGACAGGCATTCAGCAACTTCTTTCTAGGCAGCCTGGCCGATATCTCAGCAGGATCCCTCCAGTTTATCCCCTGTGCAGCAACCTCCTCGTGGGGCAGAGTGAGTGATTTACACTAATGCTGTTGAGGGCAGAGCAAGGGCAGTTGGGGAGTTTCCGGGGGGGGGGTGGGAGGGAGCCGTCGTGTGACTTTGAACAGCACCAAATCCTTTACGTCTGTTCAGTGTCTAAGGCCCAGCACCAAGCATAGAATATCTGGCGAGGTCGGCAGAAGGTGAGGCAGGGGTCAGCAGGGATTCACCTGAGACATCTGCTCCAGTTTCCCAACATGCAGTTAGTGGCATCAGGGTCCGTGATCAGTGCTGCCCTGGGTTAAAATGGGGGGGGGGGCTTTGGATACAGGTTCCAGTGTGTCAGTAGATGGGGGACTTTAATAATGATGTCAATATTCCTGGAGGTGCTGACTCCCACTAGGATCAGGCCGCTCCCCTGAAGGTGCTGACCCTCACTGGGGTTCAGCTCCCTGGGCTTGAGACATCTCTTGCAAATTGACCCAAATTTCAAATGCCAGCTTCTTCACTGTGGAATTCCCATTTTGTATGAATTGAAAGGACATTTCCTGTTATGTTTGGATGACTTTCTTCCCTCTCTTGGTCTGAGTTTTTACCCATTAAATGATCTCTCAGTGATCTTTACTAATTCCTGTCCTAGTCGTATCTCCATTTTAAATCCTGATTTTCAAATGATCCCAGTCCTGACGAACGAATGCTTTCAGTCTGAAATGCTGACTGTCCGTTTCTCTTCACAGATGCTGCCTGACTGCTGTGTCCCTCCTGTATTTTGTGGTGTTGCTCCAGATTTCCATCATCTGCAGAATCTTTTGTGTTTCAGGCTTCTTTCTGAATTCTGCTCCAGCAACATCCTCCAACATCCCTGAACTCAGCCATGGCACTATTGATATACTGTTCCAATCCAGCCTCTGACTTCCTCACCTCCTTCAAAACTCCTTAAAACCTACCTGAAACCTTTGCTCACCGTCCTCACCTCGTTTTCTGTTGTTTGGTGTGAAATTCTATTTGGTCATACTGAGAATACTTTACCAAGTTAGAAATAATATATATTTGTATGTAATTATTATATATACATTTTAAATCCAAATTATAATTTTAGATATATATAAATTGGAAAGTAGTTACATTTTGCAGGGGTTTTGCCTCTGGGTTGGACTGGACGGATTCAGTTGATGTTCATGGTGCTGCCACACGATGGCGGTATTGGCCACCTTTTCACATTGTCACTCGGGCAGATCAGGACAATGCTGAGCAGCTCCAGATTTCCCAGCAGCGTTCCTTCGGCATTCGGCACAGATCCCACTCCACCGTGATTTCGAAACACCGAATAGCCTAACAATGAAAAACACTCCTCCAGCAAGCCCCTTGCAATAGCTTCTGGAACCAGTATCGAAACGCCGAGCCAGTCTGATACTTAACACCCGCCCCCCATCCCACAATGCTGGCTCACTGGCACTGAACTCCCCACCCACCTCGATACCCCAGCACTGCCGACTCTCTCCAAATCTGGCTGTTTGAAAATAACCCTTTACAACACCGAAATCCACATAACAACACTCCCATTGACCCCTTAACATTGAACCTCACTCTCCAGCACGGCATCCGGCTCCCGGCACTGGCACCCCCTCAAACTCCTCTCAATATTCAACAATAAACCCCTTTCCCACCTCATGGACACTCCAAGTCCGGACCAAACTACAGACAGTGACCCCAATCCTCGACACCGAATTCCCCCCATCAGGACACCCATGACAGCGCCTCCTCCCACCTTTCCAGTAACAGGGTCGCGGGTGCCGTGAAGGGAAGTAACCCTCACTGTTCCAGCACGAGCACGATCACGATCACGGGCACACGAGGTACTGCAGATGCTGGAAATCTTGAAAAAAGACAGACACACACACACACACACACAGCAGCTGGGGAAACTCGGCAAGTCAGGCAGCATCTATGGAGGGACGTTCCGTGCCGACACCCTTCACCAGGACCTGGTGAGACCCCTTCCTCGTGCAGAGAATCAGCTCAGATTGTGTGTTCTTCTCCACAGACGCTGCCCGATCCGCTGAGTCCCCCCCCCCCCCACCGCAGTATTTCGTGTGTGAAATTCCACAACCTCAGCCTGCTTGTGGACTGGCTGTGGGTCCTGTGAGGGCGATACGGGACAGGAGAATAGGAGGGGGTTCACAGTAGCCGGTGAGGGGGAGGGGAAGAAACTGGGAAGAACGGGATGCGAATCATCGCCCGTAGTACGGAGCTCTGTGTGCGCAGGTCCTGCAAGTTCAGCGAGGGACGTGACTGTGAGATTGCTACTAAAGTGAGACTGCCTGATTAAAGTGGAACATCTGCATTTTAAATGCTCTGTTGACTTCTTGCCATGAAGGCTGATTTGCATGCAGCTACTTAGACAGGGTACAAGTCAAACACTTGCTCGCGGATTATGAACAACATTTTGTACTTTCTCAAAAGATGTTGTTCGCCTTTAATTACCGTACTTAACAATGTATCAGTTGCTGTACAAACACTCCTCACCTTTCCTCTGGCACCACACCCCGTTTCCATGGTGATTTCCACTCCTCTCCGCATTCCGCGCGTTTCTCCTCCGCCCTGGGTTGCTCTCGGGGTCCAGGGGTTCGAACACAGTGATCCCCCACGCGAGAGATTCTGTTGGTACTCAAAATCTCGAGCAACCCACGCAAGATACTGGCGGAACTCAGCTGGTCAGGCAGCATCCGTGGAAGAGGATTTCGGACCCTCCTCCCTCTCTGCCTCTTGTAATCGCCTTCCCTTTCTGTTAGTTTCACGGTCACGCGAGGCGTGCTGTTCCAGGACACGTGAACCGCTTTCCGACTTCGGGAAAGGTGACTTGTGCTTTTCCTGTGCTCGATGGAGCGTCGCTCGCCTTTCTGCACAAACACGAGGAAGTCTGCAGTCGCTGGAAATCCAAAGCATCGCACACAAGAGTTGTGGAGGAACTCAGCAGGCCAGGCAGCATCGATGGAAAAGAGTACAGGCGTCGGTTCGGGCCGAGACCCCTCGGCAGGTCCAGCACCTTTTGTGTGTGTTCCCGCATGTGTCTGCTCCGTTCCTGCCTCCGTGCAGACGGAACAGAGGTAATGGTCCCTTGGTTCTGACCCCTCACCTACCAACCTCCACACCCGCCTCATCGCCCTTCGGTATCATAGTTTATAGAACAGTACAGGCCATTCGGCCCACAATGTTGTGCCAGCCCTTTAACCTATTCCAAGATCAATCTAACTCCTCCATCCCTTATAGCCCTCCACTTTTCTTTTAACCATATGACTATCTAAGAGTCTCTTAAATTTTGCTAATATATCTGCCTCTACGCAGCGTGTTCCACACTCTCTGTGTAAAAAAAAAACTACCTCTGACATTTCCATTTTCCTCCAATCATCTTAAAATTGTGCCCTTGAATTAGCCATTTCTGCCCTGGGGGAAAGTCTCTGGCTGTCCAAGATGCCTCTTATCATCTTGTACACCTCTATCATGTCACCCCTCATCCTCCTCCCACAGGGAAACGCCCTAGCCCACTCAACCTATCCTGACAAGACGTGCTTTCCAATCCAGGCAGCATCCTGGTAAACCTCCTCTGCACGCTTCCTGAAACTTCTACATCTTCCCAATAAGGAGGTAACCAGAACTGAGCTCAAGTGTACTCTGACCAGGGTTTTGCAGATCTGCACCACTGCCCAGTGGTTCTTGAATTCAGTCCTCGATATTGGAGGCCACCTTCAACTTGTGCTGCCATTTGCAAAGGAAGCCCATCACCAACCACAGTCTTCTTTCAACCCCTTTCTCATCCCTCATTCCCTGCTTGCCCAACCCTCCCCCTCCCCTTCCCCTGTAACCGCATGGGGTGCAAAACCTGCCCCTCCTCCCTCAACTCCACCAGGATTCTAAACGGCCCTCCACGGTGAGGCAGGGTTCATCTGTATCTTTCCTATCTTGTCTGTTGCACTGAACACAAGGATTGCAGGCAGCCTTGGGAGTATGACATCTAAATCTATTGCAGGCCTGTTGTTTCTGGTGTGTGTGAGCAGAAGGGGAGGGGAGGGGTGGGGTGGGGGGGTATAAAGTAAAGAGAAGGAGTCGCCTCACTATAGGAAGGATGTGGAAGCATTGGAAAGGGTACAGAGGAGATTTACCAGGATGCTGCCTGGCTTAGAGAGTATGCATTATGATCAGAGATTAAGGGAGCTAGGGCTTTACTCTTTGGAGAGGAGGAGGATGAGGGGAGACATGATAGAGGTGTACAAGATAATAAGAGGAATAGACAGAGTGGATAGCCAGTGCCTCTTCCCCAGGGCACCACTGCTCAATACAAGAGGACATGGCTTTAAGGTCAGGGGTGGGAAGTTCAAGGGGGATATTAGAGGAAGGTTTTTTACTCAGAGAGTGGTTGGTGGGTGGAATGCACTGCCTGAGTCAATGGTGGAGGCAGATACACTAGTGAAGTTTAAGAGACAACTAGACAGGTATATGGAGGAATTTAAGGTGGGGCAATATGGGAGGCAGGGTTTGAGGGTCGGCACAACATTGTGGGCCGAAGGGCCTGTACTGTGCTGCACTATTCTATGTTCTATGTTCTGTGTTCCAGGAAATATCAAGGTACAACTGTCTGTCTGAAGGCTGGGGATAGTTCTTCCAGACTTGGCCACCTTCATTGCAGGTATTGGAATTGGTTTATTGTTGTGACATTGTACCAAGATACAGAGAAAAGTTTGTCTTTTGTACAGATCAAATCATCGCTCAGTGCTTTGATCTGGAGTAAGGGAAAACAAAAACAGTGCAGAATGCAGCGGAAAAGTCACTGAAAGAGAGCAGTGCATGGCAGGTAAACGATGAAGTGCGAGATGAGAATGAGGTAGATTGTGAGGTCAGAGAGTCCATCATATCGTACGAGAGTTGACAACAGTTGGGTAGAGCTGCCCTTGGGCCTGGTGAGAGGCTGGTATGAGAGTGGATATGAGTTGCACCATGTCTAGGAAGCAGAGAAACAGACCATCTGATGATGAGGGGGGAAAGCTCGTTCTGTGGTTTAACATTTTACACCCAGAACCCCTCGTCAGAACCGACAAAGGACTTCAAACCTGAAACAGCTCCATTTCTCTGTCCACAGGACCCGACAACTGTCTTAATTTCGGATGCCCAGCTTCCCTGGTGATTCGGTTCACATTTACCCAGGTGCTGGCCTGTGCTGTAACAGCTGGGCAAGAGGCACCCACCTTGCGCCAACAGAGTGTGAGTGGGATCACTTTGCCCCATCCACTGTGAGTGGGATCACTTTGCCCCATCAGAGTGTGAGTGGGATCACTTTGCCCTGTCCACTGTGAGTGGAATCACTTTTCCCCATCCGCTGTGAGTGGGATCACTTTGCCCTGTCCACTGTGAGTGGGATCACTTTGCCCCATCAGAGTGTGACTGGGATCACTTTGCCCCATCAGAGTGTGAGTGGGATCACTTTGCCCTGTCCACTGTGAGTGGGATCACTTTGCCCCATCAGAGTGTGAGTGGAATCACTTTGCCTTGTCCACTGTGAGTGAAATCTCTTTGCCCCGTTCACTGTGAGTGGAATCATTTTGCCCCATCAGAGTGTGAGTGAAATCCCTTTGCCCCGTTCACTGTGAGTGGAATCACTTTGCCCCGTCCACTCTTAAGGAGACCAAGCTACTGATCTCTCCTCAACCACGCGGTGACTTTGGTGAAGGGATGGATGAGGTTATGTGAGGGGATGTGCGGACTTCTCACTTGAAGGATGTCCAAAGCAACACACACAAAATGCTGGAGGAACTCAGCAGGCCAGGCAGCGTCCATGGAAAAGAGTACACAGTCGACCTTTGGGGCCGAGACCCTTCATCAGGACTGGAAGGAAGGGAAGTCGGAGTAAGAAGTGGAGGGTGGGGGAGGGGAGGGAGAAGTACAAGGTGGCAGGCGATAGGTGAAACTGGGAGGGCAGGAGGGGATGAAATAAAGAGCTGGGAAGTCAATAGGTGAAAGAGATAAAGGGCTGGAGAAGGGAGAATCTGATAGCAGAGGACAGAAGATCATGGAAAAGAGCGATGAGCACCAGAAGGAGGTGATAGGCAGGTAGGGAGAGAGGGAAACGGGAAGGTGAAGGGGAATTACTGGAAGTTTGAGGAATCGATGTTCATGCCATCAGGTTGGAGGCTACCCTTATGGAATATAAGGTGTTGCTCCTCCAACCTGAGTGTGGCCTCATCACGACAATAGAGGAGGCCATGGATAAACATGTTGGATCGTGAAGGGGAAGCAGAATTGAAATGGGATGAGATCCAGCTTTTTCTGGCGGATGGAGCAAAGGTGCTCGGCGAAGCGGTCTCCCAATCGAAGTCACATCTCACCGATAGACAGGAGGCCACGCCGAGAGCACCGGATACAGTAGATGATCCCAACCGACTTACAGGTGAAGTGTCGCCTCACCTGGAAGGGACTGTTTCAGGCCCTGAATGGTAGTGAGGGAGGAGTGTAGGGACAGGTGTGGCTGTATTTGCATGTTGAAAGCTGAGAACTTTATTGCGTAAGTTGCACTTTGAAACAACTCCTTTATGCTTTTTTTAAAAAAAATTTCTACCTTGTTCTCCAAAGAGTGCATTGAGCAACTGGAGACACTTCCTTGCTCTGACAGGATGGTGTCCCTCCCATGCATTGACCAGGCAGTGATTCAGACTCAGATTTATTGATACCTCAAAACATGTAGTTTGTGTTAACGGCCAACACAGCCTAAGGATGTGCTGGGGGCAGCCCGCAAGTGTCTCCACGCATTTCAGTGCCAACATCGTCCCACTGTTTCGTAGAGAATGTGTTTGAGAGAGAAGAGTTGAAAGTGAGAGGAGAGATAGAACATGTTAGAAGGTAAGAAAGAGGAAAGATTGAAGGGAATGGGCTGGAGAAGAAGGGATCCATGATGGAGAGACGGGGAGCCAAAGAAAGAGAGACAAAGGGTGATGGAGAATATTAAACAGAAAGAGAGCAGAGAATGAGCAAGGAAGGTAGATTAGGGAGTAAGAAAGTGAGAGAGAGAGAGAGTGCTGGAGGGAGAGGGGAGAGAATGGATTTAAGATGTGTGTGAGCAGTAGGGTCTTAACGTCCAATACAGTGCACAGCACCTTGTGCAGACCGATACCCACGAGGTGTGAGGAGTTAAATCACGATGTGCCCTTTATTCTACAGCTCTTCACAGACTGCATCTGAAACGGAACACAAAGTTGTGGCTCAGAGAGAAGTTAGTTACCCGAGACAAACTAAACAGGGTGACTTTCTCAAAGCCACAATTACGATTCACAGCCATTGTTACATACTCTGTATTGCGTCCCCTCCTCTTTCTTCAAAGAAAGGACATAAATAAAGTTTCTACACATCCGGTGACCTTCCTTTGCTGAGCAGGCTGACCTTTCTTCTGGAAGCTGGGCGTAAATGAGAAATTCACTTCAAAAACTTCCCCAGCTGCAGCTCGTGTTTCTGATCTCTGAGGTGCTGTAGTTACGGGTCTCAACAACCCAGGTGTACAGACGCTGCTGGACCAGGCGTCCATCGTCACCTGAAAGATTTTGGTGATAGTTTATTCCTTGTGGTGACTGTATCTGTGAGTGCAGCCCCTTATCGCGGTGAATTATCAAGTTGCGTTGTACAAGGCCCAAGATGCAGACTGTGCAATGAATTAGCTGTTCGGCCGGGTGCTGGTGTGAGACAGAGATCATTTAATTATTTTTCTCCTCTTTCCCAATTCTCCCTCCTCAAAAATAAGCATAGGTGAATTCTTTCAGTGTGAGGGATCAGTTCAGAGCAAACTCTTGGCAGCAGTAAAAATGTGATCGAATTCCAGCCTTGCTTCATTTAGACACACACACACACTCACTCACACACAAACACACTCACACTTGCACGCATACACACAGCTATACATGTGCACGCACACATGCTTACAGATATACTTATACACAGGTAAACACGTATACATGCAAACACATACGTGTATACATATGTATGTATACACAAGCATATAAATATACGCGCACATACAAGAGCAATAGAGGCACAGTTTGTCATAACAGACACGGCCCAAGATGCAGACTGTGCAATGAGTCAGCTGTAGCAGGGTGCAAGATGCAGACAGGGACAGCACACACTGAACAGCACAACCAAGATGCAGGAATTGTGTACAGGAACATCTGCACAGAGTATGGATCGGACACTCCCAAGCCCGAATGGGAAACACCCAGGAAGGTAGTGGAGAGTGACAGAGCTGAGATCCTGTGGGACTTCTAAGTACAGTCTGATGAGCAGATACTGGCCAAGCAACCAAGACATAATAATACTGGAAAAGGAACAGAAGAAAGCAATAGTAACAGATGTGGCAATTCCGAATGACAGGAACATCAGGAAGAAAGAATATGAGAAGCTGGAGAAATACCAGGGCTTGAAAGAGCAGATAGAAAGGATGTGGAAGTTAAAGCCAGAGTCATCCCGGTGGTGACAGGAACATTTGAGTCTGTGACACCTGGACTGAGAGAGTGGCTCCAACAGATCCTGGAAACAGCATCAGAGATCTTTTTTGTTTGACAGCTTCAGAGATCTTGGTCCAGAAGAGCGTACTAGCAGGAACAGTGTCCTCTGGTAGAGGACCCAAGATTGAGAGGAAAATACAGGTACATACACACCACCCTTACCACACCACACTGTGGTCACTTTGTTACATACACCTGTACACCTGCTCATTAATGCAAATATTTAATCAGTCAATCGTGTGGTAGCAACTTAGTGCATAAAAGTATGCAGACATGATCAGGAAGTTTATTTGTTGTTCAGACCAAACATCAGAATGAGGAAGAAATGTGATCCAAGTGACTTCAACAATGGAGTGATTGTCGGTGCCAGACAAGGTGGTTTGAGTATCTCAGAAACTGCTGATCTCCTGGGTTTTTCATGCACAACAGTCTCTAGAGTTTACAGAGAATGGTGCAAAAAAAATCCAGTGAGGGGCAGTTCTGTGGACAAAAATACCTTATTAACGAGAGAGGTCAGAGGAGAATAGTCAGACTGGTTCAAAATGACAGTAAGGCGACAGCAACTCAAATAACCACACGTTAGCACAGTGGTGTGCAGAAGAGCATCTCTGAATGCACAACCTGTCAAACCTCAAAGTGGATGGGCTACAGCAGCTGGCCACACCAGGTTCTCCTCCTGCATTTACTGGCCATTGAGTGTATACATGTACAAACACACCTATATACATACGCACACACGCGCCTTCACCTCCTCCCTGATGGTAGTAATGAGAAGAGGGCATGTCCTGGATGGCGAGGGCCCTCATGATGGATGTTGCCCTTTTGAGGATGCCCCCTGATGGTGGGGGGAGGGGGATAGGCGAGTGGTCCCGGGTTCGAAACTGGCTGGCTCCTCACGCGCTTTCCATCCGTGCTGGGTTGTGCCTTGAACTAACGACTCGGCCTCATAAAAAAACAGACATCTCGCTAAAAGAGCAGCAAGCTTGCCATCCGATACGCCACAAGCAGTGGAGAGGAGCAACAATCTGTGCCCAGGATACCTAATGAATGCAGGGTCCATGTTGTACATTTCCATCTCCCTTTAAACACACAGGATTCACCAGACTATCTTAATATATCTTGTGAATCCTAATTATACCTTGGCTCAGTTCCAAGAGCTTCATCACACATTGTTCTAATGTATTCAACCAAGTATATTTCTCCAATCTAACCTCAGCCCGTGGAGCTGGTTCGTTCACAGATTAGTGACTCTGATCTTCGGCCCACTATTGGCAACACACATTGTACTCTGGGTGTTAATTCTCTTGTGGCAAGCGTCATCTTCCTAAACTGCTGGTAACCCTCTCCCTTCACGAGATGATTGTGTGAATAATTACGCTGATTACTAATCTATAACTTTGAAATGTTTGCCACCATCAGTGTTCCGCGTAGTATTTAAAATATGCTCCCACACTGCTCAAACTCTTCAAAGTTCTGTAAATCTTCCTGTTGCGGTCTCCCAATTTAATTGTTTGCCATTCATTGTTTGTCTGCCGTTTGTTTGCTGTACTCTGTTTAACCCCACACATTGAGGATCTCTGTCCTGACTTTCTATGAGCAAACTGCCTTCCAGCTCTGGGCTTCACTGATATACTATTAACTTGGGCGGGATGTGTGCATCAGTTTGGTCCAGTGTTAACTTGTTTGGCAGCGTGCGATCCAAAATGTGTCAAAAACAACGCTCTGACACGTACTTCAAACTGATAATGTTACAGACGTTGATCATCTCCCCTGACTGTTTACGGGTGCTGATAACTCTGCGCTGGCTCCAACAATTTCCAGTAAGATGGCGGTGCGTTCGGATGCAGCAGCCTCTCTGGGGCCAACCAAAGTTGTTTTTGTCTTTTTTTTTAAACATCTTCTTTACAATTTCAGGACATTAAGAACTTCAGGTACTGAAGGCCTAACCCATCAGTGTGCTGCTCATTGGCGGAGGAGCTGGACTTGGCATGGACTCTGTTACTGCCTGCAACAGAAAGGCATTGGAGTCAGCTCACGAAGGCAGTGTGCTGTCTAACAGCTAGTGTTTGTCTTGGGTGTTTCTCTTGTGGACACAGGACCCGACTGGACATTGGTAATGTAAAATGCTGCAAGTTTGTTTCCCTTGTTTATTAGTGAGACGGATGGTGGGGAAGCTGTGTGGCCTCGGATGTAGGAAGGACTCGGCCTCAAGCTACGGGCTTGCCTGTTGGAACAATGCAGACGGGGAAACAGCATGCTGGGTTAGGGTCTGGCCCCTCCTGTTGGTCCTGCCTTCCAGTGTTCGCCCTGTGGAAGGCAAGCTGGATTGCATGTGTACGTGCATACATTTGTCTGCGAACTGCTGAGACGTACTGATAACACCCAGGCACCATCAATTTACAGGACATATCACTCAGGGACTTCGGCTACGTATATCCTTTCTGTGACTGCATGTTCACTGCTATCTTATATGTGCTTTGTGCTGTGAATGACTGTTGGTACTATGTTTTGTACCTTGGCCCTGGAGGAACACTGTTTCATTTGACTATTTATGTATGGTTGAATGACAATTAAACTCGAACTTGAAATGACGCTGAGATTAAATGGTTTTGGAGATGTTTTTCTCCCTGCATTAAATGGGACATAGATCATCCACACATCTATGCCTATTCCTACTCAGTGACTGCCTTTTCGATTCCTTCATGGTCTCATCTCATACACTTAAACCCTTGTCTTGTATTTTGGCCTTAAAAAAATATCCCAAAATTTTGATGCAGGAATGGGGCTGCTCCGTCACTTTGTCTTATGGTAAAATTCCAATAACCCAGCTTCCGATTGCTGGGAAATCCTGATGAGAAAGTTTCCAGTGTTATTTTTAATTTCCAAAATTTGTCTTCTTTTGCACATTGGTAGGTCATCGGGCTTTGTTAATGCCTAGTTTTTCATAAGTTCTAATGCATTTCTTTATTTTTCTGTAAATGCCCATAAGAAAGTAAATCTCCATGTCGTATGTGTTTATGTACACATACTTTGATTTGATTTTGATTCACCACCTGACTAAGTCATTAGTCTTGATTGTGAGCCGGGGTCGACAAGGAGCAGCTGAGATGTGTGGTCCAGAGTACAGGTGGGGCAGGGGTCTGGAGGATGGGCCAGGTGTGTGGTTGGAGCCTGAGACAGTGTCTGGGACAGTAGGTGTCAGAAACGTCTGTAGGTTGTAACCAAGGCCAGAATCTATGTTGTATATTTCCAACTCCCTTTAAAGGCATGGCATTCACTGGAAAAGTTATCATGCAAAGCACACCTGTACACCCACTCCTTAATGCAGCTGTTTAATCAGTCAATCATGTAGCAGCAACTCAACGCATAAGAGCATGCAGTTATGGTCAAGAGGTTCAGTTGTTGTTTAGCCCAAACATCAGAGCGGGGAAGAAATGTGATCTCGGTGACTTTGACTGTGGAATGATTGTTGGTGCCAGATGGAGTGGTTTAAGTATTTCAGAACTGCTGATCTTCTGAGATTTTTCACACACTACAGTCTCTAGAGTTTACAGAGAATGGTGCAAAAACAAAGAAAAACATCCAGTGCGTGGTGGTTCTGTGAGTGAAAACACCTTGTTAATGAAAGAGGTCAGAGGAGAATGGCCAGACCGGTTGAAGCTGACAGTGACTCAAATAACCACTCTTTACAACTGTGGTGTGCAGAAGAGCATCTCTGAATGCACAATATGTCGAAGCTTGAAGTGGGTGGACTACAGAGTGGAAGACCATGAATGCAAGATATTGCAGAGAGCTGTGAGTGCAGACCAACCCATTGTGAAAACCAGCCTCCCGTCGTTGGTCCTGCCTGCATTTCCCGCGGCCTCTGGAAAGCACTCAATGATCACACCTCAGTCATTCTTTCTTCTCCTCGCTTCCCTCGGGCAGAAGATAACAAAGGCTTGAGTATATGTACTACCAGGATCAAGGATAACTTCTGCCTTACTGCTGTAAGGTTGTTGAATAAACCACCTTTACTAGTAAAGGTCTGTTGATTTCCCAGTCCCTATTCATGGCCTTTGCACAGTATTTGTCCATCTGCACTACATTTTCTCTGTATATGTTCTGCATTACATATTGCCCTCCTTTTCCATCACTTCAATGTACGTACACTCAGTGGCCACTTTGTTAGGTACACCTGCTCTTTTATACAAATATCCAATCAGCCAATCACATGGCAGCAACTCAATGCATAAAAGCATGCAGACATGGTCAAGTGGTTCAGTTGTTGCTCAGACCAAACATCAGAAAGGGGGAAGAAAGATGAATTAATTGACTTTGGCTGTGGAATGGTGCCAGATGGGGTGGTTTGACTATCTCAGAAAACTGCTGTTCTCCTGGGATTCTCATGCCCAACAGTCTCTAGAGTTTGCAAAGAAAGGTGTGAAAGAAAAAAAAATTCAGTGAGCAGCTGTTCTGTGGGTGGAAACGCATTGTTAATGAAAGGGGTTAGAGGAGACTAGTTCACCCTGACAGGAAGGCGACAGTAACTCAAGTAACTACGCATTCCCTGATTGAAGGTCTTGAGTCCTATAAGATCTGTATATGTGCCCTGAATCCCACAAACCCTACAGATCCCCCCCCCCCACCTCACTCCAGCCTAGTTTGTGGAGAAATCATTTACGAAGTGTTCCTTATCTGGGCCCTTGTTGACAGCACAATCTCTGTATTAGGTGGGCCTCTGGGTTAACAGTCGAATTACTGGTAGCCCAAAGATGTGTGGAGAATCCCGGGCCAATCGCTATGGCTTTGAATAATGCTTTTTAGACCAATTTCCAGCCCTGTCTTTACGTTTCTGCCTCTGTGTGTGTGTGTGTGTTTGCCTCTTTGTTTGTGCCTTTCAGTCTTTCTATATTTTGCTTTTCTCTGTGCATCTATTTCATTCACTTTCTTTCCTTCTGGCTGCATCTGTATCTCTCTGACTGCTCCTTAAAAACTCGTTATTTTTTTTTTAATTTTCTGACAGATTTGGTCCATAGATTAGGACCAGGAGCATGTATTAGTCTCCAATCTCAAATCTGTTCCCGTAACATGAGTTTTCAGGCGCAGAGTCAGTCTCAGTGATTCGCTGCCATTTACACTCACAGCGGGAAGCCTGCCATGGCAGAAGCTGCTCATTTATTTTCTGTTGTGCATTTGCAAATGTGAGCAGCCGTCGGCAGCTTAGCAGTCACTCACTAACTCTGATGCAGCCAGTCAATTGAAACAGGGTGATGGATGAATTCAAACAACTTTTATTTTTAATCACACCTTAAACACTGTAATTTGTCCCAGCGGGCTTTACACAAGTGCTAATCAGGCAAGCTCTTGATTCTCAAGAAATTAAGATGGACGAGTAAGTCTTTAATCAAAGGTGCGGGTTTTAGGGATGGTTTTAACAGGAGGAGAAGACAGAAGGAATTCCCGAGCTTTGGAAATGGACAGCCGAATCAGAGGAGACCTGAGATTAGAGGTGATGAGAGGGGCAAAGCCAGTGAATGAAAGATTGCAGATTAAAGATTAGCTTTATTCGCCCCATGTACATTGAAACAGTGCAATGCATCGTTTGCGTCAAAGACCAACACAGCCCGAGGATGTGCTGGCGGCAGCCCACAAGTTTCGCCTTGTTTCCGGTGCCAGCGTAGCATGCCCACAATTTACCAACCCGTTCATCTTTGGACTGTGGGAGGAAACTGGAGCACCCGGAGGAAACCCACATGGGACCATGTACAAATTTGCTAAAGACAGCATTAGGAATTGAAGCTGGAGTGTTGGGGCTCCAATCTTACTTCTCCACTGCCTGTTACACCACTGGTGTTTGGGGCAGCAATGAAGGTCCCCTAAAATCTGGCCGTGTTCAGGGCTTCCTTCATCATGCCAGTAGCTTCCTCTCGGTTTTCACTCCTGTCGGCCATCAAGTCCCGGGTGGACGCTCAGGAATACCGTCACACTCAGATGTAGAAGGATTCTTCATTGCTGTTTCCATAGCAGTTTTGTTTTACTAGTCAGGGTTGTTGGCTCAGAGCTGCACCCCTGAACCTGGAGGACCGGTGGACCACTCCTAGTCTGGCCTCTACCCTTTGACCTGTTTGGCGTGGGTGACCCTACCAAGAACCAAAGCATAAAGGCCTGACCCCAGCCAACATAGCTCTCCGGGTCATTGAGGCACACAAGCCTCCCCAAACCCAATGGTCCTCTCGGAGGAGGTGCTGCAAAGTGTCACACTAGCCGATGTGGTAATGTGTCGCCCATCTCTTCAGCCGCACCCAGATTCTGTTCCTCACCCGCACGGGGATAAATTGCTGTGACCAATTGGTCTGCCCAATGGCAAGTCCTTGGGACGTGGGAGGAAACCAGAGCACCAAGAGGAAACCCACGTGTTCAAAGGGAGAAAGTGCAACTTCCACTCACAGGGCCTAGCCTTGGGCTTGAACCTGTGTTTCTGCCACTAAATCCGCTGCCTTACTCCCTTTGCCGCTGTGCAGGTAGTGAGTCAGCCCATTCAGAATAAGACCAGAGCAAGCAGTTTCATTCAGAAGATGTGGGCGGAAGCTGTCCTGGAAATTCCATTTACCATTGTTTTGTATAACCCTCTGATACACTTGATTAGATTAGAAAATTCAGGGTTCAAGATTCAAATCTATTTACCACATGTACATCGAAGCTCACAGTAAAAAAAATGTCATTTGTGTTAACAGCCAACACAGCCAAGGGTGCGCTAAGGGCAGCCCACAAGTGTTGCCACATATTTGGGCGCCAACAGAAGGTTGTACAAATTTACATTACTACTACTACATCGACTCAGGCCTAGGAGGCCTACATTAAGGCCTAGGCCTACATTAAGTAGAATTCAATGTACATCAATCAATCGGTCTCGTCCCCAGTTGCCCTGGGAGTGTGTTCAGTTGCTGCCATGCCTGGTGTACGATGCGTGTGAGGAGGGAGTTCTCACTGCGCTGTCTTGAACGTCCCACGTTCGAAGCTGTACTGGAGGGGAGGCCATTGACGGAGTGGCTAAAAACGGTTTGGTCTGGGACCTTCCACTGACGAACCTCCATGCTTCAGACCTGGGACTGAGATTATTGACTTCCAACAACTACAGCCATCTTCTGTGGAAGGAGCAGTTCCAGTCAGTAGTGAGTTTTCTCCTCGGTTCGCGTCGGCCGTCCTGTCCTGGTGTTGGAGGACTGTCCGTATGTGTGTGGGTTGGGACAGAGGAAAGGGGCTTGCTTTAGCTGTTGTTGTGTTCTGTGTTGAGCATTGTGGGCATGCCATGTTGGTGCTGGAATGTGTGGAGACACTAGTGGGCTGCCCCCGGCACATCTTTAGGATGTGTTGGTTGTTAACGCATTTCACAGTATAGTTCCATGTACGTGTAATAAATTAATCTGAATCCGATCACAAGCTTTTGCGGTCACCTGGAAACCATGTGTAGTCAGACCCAGTCTTGATGAGCAGAGCAGACCCTCTCACTCATCCATGGGATTAGTTGGGAAGACCTATCTCCAGTTCCCCCGGGGGGTCGGTGGTGCCTGAGCTGTGTGCTCAAAGCTCTGGAATGGCACTTGAACCCGAGACATCCTGACCAAATAGGAGAAGTGAGGAACAGCTGGCTCTTTACCTTGAGGGGACCTGACCGTCCCAGTTGTTCTGTCATCAGCCAGTAAAGAGAGACGAGGGATCTGTGATCTTCCTGCAGATCTCCTTGCTCGTTCGGTGTTCATGTAGTACAGGCAACGTCTGAGCAGAATTGCACTAATCCCATTGAATGAAGCCTTTAATTTGTTGTGGGACAGAGCTGCAGTGTGACAGTGTCTGCTCTGCAAAGCTCAGCGTCTATGGGTTTGGTGATCAGAATCTGACATCGTTAATCAGTCCTGATTAGTTGAAAGGCACCAATTAATTTACACTAATCATAACATGCACAGGAAACACTTTCACCAGCTGTGAAATGGCACTGTTCGGAAATTAGACCCAAAATGAGCTTGGCCCCGTCAGGGGCTTTATTAGAAACTTCCAGTCTTTGCTTTCCTTTTGTTCGCCTGATCATGTGTAACATTTCATGTGTAATCATTTCCTAAGAGCTCTCCCTCGCTCTCTTTCCCTCCCTCTCTCTTCCCTTTTCTCTCTTTCTCCCTCACACTTTCTTCTTTTCTCTTGCTGGCTCTCCTCTCTCCCACTCTCTCTTTCTTCCGTTCTCTCCCCTCACTCTCCCTGTCTGTCTCTCTCTTCCCCTCTCTCACTCTCTATGTCTCTCTTTTGTTTTCTCTCTCTCTCTTTCTCTTTCCCTTTCTCCCTCTCTTTATGTCCTTCCCTCAGACTTCTGCAATCTCCATTTCTTCCTCTCTCTCTGTTTCCCATTCTCTCTCTCTCTTCCTCTCTCTCTCTTTCCCATTCTCTCTCTCTCTTCCTCTCTCTCTCCCTGTCCCTTTCTCTCTTTCTCTCCTCAGACTCTGTTCTGCCATCTCCATTTCTTCCTCTCTCTCCCATCTCTCTCCCTCTCTTTCCCTTCCTTTCTCTCTCTCTACCTCTCTCTCTTTCCCATTCTCTCTCTCTCTTCATCTCTCTCTCTCTTTCCCTTCCTTTCTCTCTCTCTCTTCCTCTCTATCTCTTTCCCATTCTCTCTCTCTCTTCGTCTCTCTCTTTCTCTTTCCCTTTCTCTCTCTCTCTCCCATCTCTCTCCCTGTACCTTTCTCTCTGTCTCTCCTCTCAGACTCTATTCTGCCATCTCAGTTCCTTTTATTTTTTATTTTACTGAGATTCAGCGTGGAATGTGTCTATCTGGCCCCACCCAGTAATCCCTGCATTAACCCTGGCCTAATCACGGGACAATTTACAATGACCAGTTAACCTCCTAACTGGTTATCTTTGGACTGTGGGAGGAAACCAGAGCACCCGGAGGAAACCCACACGGTCACGGGGAGAACGTACAAACTCCTTACAGGCAGCGACGGGAATTCTGTGGTCTTTCACACACAATCTTGTTATGTTTTTCTTTCTGGATCTCCGACTGTGTCTCTCTCTTCCTTCCTAGCTAACAAACTAAGTCATTGTCCCTTTCCCCTGTCGTAACTCATTCTTTTTCTCCCTTTCTATCTCCCTTTCATTCTCACTTCATCATAAAATCCTCTCTCTCACAGACCCACTCTCCCCTTGTCTCTCATTAACTGACTGCCTGTGACGTTCTCTGCCTCTGTCACTCTTCATCGAAGAGTTCATAGTACAGCAGCAGGCAGGCCATTCGGCCCACAATGTTGTGCTGAACAGCTAAACAGCAAATCAAAGACACCCAAACACTAACCCCTCCTACCTACACAATGTCCACATCCCTCCATTTTCCTCACATTAATGTGCCTATCTAAACATCTCTTAAAAGCCTCCAGTGTATTTACCTCCACCACCATACCAGGCAGCGTATTCCAGACATCCACCACTCTCTGAGTAAAAAACTTACCCCTCACATCCCCGTCTCGCCTTCAGTGCATGCACTCTGGTATTAGACATTTCCATCCTGGGAAGCAGATACTCCCTGTCCACTCTGTCTGTGCCTCTCATAATCTTGTAAACCTCAATCAGATCTTTCCTCAGACTCCACCAGTCCAGAGAAAACAACCCAAGTTTATCCAGCCTCTCATGATAGCATGTTCCCTCTAATCTCTCTCTCTCTCTTCTTCTGTGCCAGTCATGTACTCTCGCTCTCTCCTTCTGCCATCACCCACTCCACCCCCTGCTCCCTGCCATCTCACGCTCCACCCCCTGCTCCCTGCCATTACCCACTCCACCCCCTGCTCCCTGCCATCTCACACTCCACCCCCTGCTCCCTGCCATCTCACGCTCCACCCCCTGCTCCCTGCCATCACCCACTCCACCCCCTGCTCCCTGCCATCACCCAATCCACCCCCTGCTCCCTGCCACCTCCCACTCCACCCCCTGCTCCCTGCCACCTCACACTCCACCCCCTGCTCCCTGCCACCACCCACTCCACCCCTGCTCCCTGCCACCTCACACTCCACCCCCTGCTCCCTGCCACCACCCACTCCACCCCCTGCTCCCTGCCACCACCCACTCCACCCCCTGCTCCCTGCCACCTCCCACTCCACCCCCGCTCCCTGCCACCTCCCACTCCACCCCCGCTCCCTGCCACCTCACACTCCACCCCCTGCTCCCTGCCACCTCCCACTCCACCCCCTGCTCCCTGCCACCACCCACTCCACCCCCTGCTCCCTGCCACCTCACACTCCACCCCCTGCTCCCTGCCACCACCCACTCCACCCCCTGCTCCCTGCCACCTCACACTCCACCCCCTGCTCCCTGCCACCACCCACTCCACCCCCTGCTCCCTGCCACCTCCCACTCCACCCCCTGCTCCCTGCCACCTCCCACTCCACCCCCCGCTCCCTGCCATCACCCAATCCATCCCCTGCTCCCTGCCACCTCCCACTCCACCCCCTGCTCCCTGCCACCTCCCACTCCACCCCTGCTCCCTGCCACCTCCCACTCCACCCCCGCTCCCTGCCACCTCACACTCCACCCCCTGCTCCCTGCCACCACCCACTCCACCCCCTGCTCCCTGCCACCACCCACTCCACCCCCTGCTCCCTGCCACCTCCCACTCCACCCCCGCTCCCTGCCACCTCCCACTCCACCCCCGCTCCCTGCCACCTCACACTCCACCCCCTGCTCCCTGCCATCTCCCACTCCATCCCCCGCTCCCTGCCACCTCACACTCCACCCCCTGCTCCCTGCCACCTCCCACTCCACCCCCTGCTCCCTGCCACCTCACACTCCACCCCCTGCTCCCTGCCACTTCCCACTCCACCCCCTGCTCCCTGCCACCTCCCACTCCACCCCCGCTCCCTGCCACCTCACACTCCATCCCCGCTCCCTGCCACCTCACACTCCACCCCCTGCTCCCTGCCACCACCCACTCCACCCCCTGCTCCCTGCCACCTCCCACTCCACCCCTTGCACCCTGCCACCTCACACTCCACCCCCTGCTCCCTGCCACCTCACACTCCATCCCCTGCTCCTTGCCACCTCACACTCCACCCCCCGCTCCCTGCCATCACCCAATCCATCCCCTGCTCCCTGCCACCTCCCACTCCACCCCCTGCTCCCTGCCACCTCCCACTCCACCCCCTGCTCCCTGCCACCTCCCACTCCACCCCTGCTCCCTGCCACCTCACACTCCACCCCCTGCTACCTGCCATCACCCAATCCATCCCCTGCTCCCTGCCACCTCCCACTCCACCCCCTGCTCCCTGCCACCTCCCACTCCACCCCCTGCTCTCTGCCATCACCCACTCCATCCTCTGCTCCCTGCCACCTCCCACTCCACCCCTGCTTCCTGCCACCTCCCACTCCACCCCCGCTCCCTGCCACCTCACACTCCATCCCCTGCTCCCTGCCACCTCACGCTCCACCCCTGCTCCCTGCCACCTTCCACTCCACCCCCGCTCCCTGCCATCACCCACTCCACCCTCTGCTCCCTCTGCCATCACCCAATCCATCCCCTGCTCCCTGCCACCTCCCGCTCCACCCCCTGCTTCCTGCCACCTCCCACTCCACCCCCGCTCCCTGCCACCTCCCACTCCACCCCCACTCCCTGCCACCTCCCACTCCATCCCCTGCTCCCTGCCACCTCACACTCCACCCCCCGCTCCCTGCCACCTCCCACTCCACCCCCGCTCCCTGCCATCACCCACTCCACCCTCTGCTCCCTCTGCCATCACCCACTCCATCCCCTGCTCCCTGCCACCTCCCACTCCACCCCCTGCTCCCTGCCACCTCACACTCCACCCCCCGCTCCCTGCCATCACCCACTCCACCGCCTGCTCCCTGCCACCTCCCACTCCACCCCCTGCTCCTTGCCACCTCACACTCCACCCCCCGCTCCCTGCCATCACCCACTCCACCGCCTGCTCCC
Source organism: Mobula birostris (assembly GCF_030028105.1). Taxonomy (NCBI): domain Eukaryota; kingdom Metazoa; phylum Chordata; class Chondrichthyes; order Myliobatiformes; family Myliobatidae; genus Mobula; species Mobula birostris. The sequence goes on from NC_092396.1 coordinate 18,293,183, forward strand.
TGCCACCTCCCACTCCACCCCCTGCTCCCTCTGCCACCTCACACTCCACCCCCGCTCCCTGCCACCTCCCACTCCACCCCCTCCTCCCTGCCACCTCACGCTCTCTGAATCTCTACCTCTCTCACTGGTCATTGCCATTCGTTCTCTGTCCTCCTGCACTTGGAGCCGATGGGTTAGAATGAGTCAGTTCCCACCCCCGACATGGTGAGAGAGGCCTCAAGGTTCAGTGAAGATCGAGGGATTGTGCTTGCTACCCTTACTCATGGTCGTTAAAAGGGGAACAAAAGTTCCACTCACACCTGGAAAAGGGGAGATGGAGAGACTGTTGGATATAGAAAGGTGGTGTAAACAGGGGTGAAACTTTATTTTCTCTTAAGGAAATTAGGGTGAAGCTATCTTGATGATTGGTCAGTGCTCTGACACTCCCTCAACTTCAAAGGTTTCAAGTTTTCTTGCAATTCACCCATTGAATGTCCTTCAGTCTCAGGACCCTATGTTAACGGGACTGCGTGGACTCTGTGAAACGTGGGCCTGCACTCAGTGGAAATTGGCCTGCGACACTCGAAGGGGAAGATGGGAGGGAAGTGAGGGGGTAGGAGGAGTAAAGTAAGAGAGGAGGGGAAAACAAGAGGGGAGGGTGTGGGGAGGGATGAGGAAAGTAACAGTGAAGAAAGGATGGAGGAAGGGAAAAGAGGAACATAACGGTCAGAGTTATAGAGCAATACAACACAGAAATCGGCACTTTGGCCCATCTAGTCTGTGGCAAGCTGCTAGTCCCATTGACCTGAAACTGGACCACAGCCCTCCATACCCCAGGGTGAAGGGCTGGGGTAGGGGAAGTGGGTGGGGGAGGTACAAGGGTAAGGAAGAAAGAGGCAAGTGGGAGAGTGGCAAATGAGAGGTAAGCAATGTATAAAGGATTAAAGGTTCGCTTCTTTTGTCACAAGTACCTTGAAACACCAAAACACACTGTAAAGTGGAATGCGCCATATACGCCAGTGACCAATACAGTCCGCAAGTGGCTGGGGGCAGCCCGCAAGTGTTGTCTGGCTTCTGCCGCCGACATAGCATCCCACGGGAAGGGAAGAAATGTGGAGAGAAACAGGATAGGGAAGGAAGAGGGAAAGAGTGGGTGGGGGGAGAGGGGAAGAGGGAAGAGACAGCGAGGAATGGAGAGAGAGGTAATAGGAGAGGAATGTGAGGGGAAAGGAGGGGGGAAGGGATGGGAAATGGAAATAAGCAAAGAGGGGGAGGAAGGGAGTGGGAGAGATATTGAGGTGAGCATTAGAAAGTTGAGGAGAGAGCCGGGGTGGAAGATTAAGTGTATGGAGGAGCTGTGGTGCCTGATGTGTGGGGAAGTCAGTGGCCCTGACTAAGGGAGGCTCGAGGAGCAGCTTGATGAACAGGGAGAACATCGTGACTGTCATTGTATGAATTAATCAGTCAGAGCTGAAAAGCTTGTCCTTAAACAGGCGTCAGATTCATTTGTACAGTTTGATTGGGGCCTTGATTAAATTAGAAGTCGACACAAATAAAATAAGCAGATGGAGGTTATAGTGAGGGGGATTAAAGAACCTGACAGCCAGCCCGGTGAAGCATCAAGTGTACAGAATCACTCACGTTGTAGCACCAATTCATTCTCTCCAGTACAGCTGCCTCCAACTCTCAAAGCACTGCCTCTTAACAGGGTGAGTCCTGGGCTTCTCCGTACCCCAGTGCAACTGTCGCTGCCCACGTGCCGTCGAGTCGCTCTGACGACTGACCCACAGACCTGCCCAAAGTTATTTCCGGGACCCAGGGTTGGGGGCTGACTGGGGAGGCAAACAGCGTCACTTGCGAAGGGGTAGGGGGGCAGGAGTGAGCAATTGAGAAACCATTTAAAAGCGGATTTACTAGAAGATGATATACCAGGCAAAGACCAGTGTCAGATTGGGACCTTGAACAAGGTGGGCAGCCTGGTTCATGGTGCGTGGGCTATGCTATTCATGGCCCTATGCAAATTGCTTGTATTTTGAAACGTAACCTTTACGAAATATCTTATCGAACACCTCCTGGAAGACCAAATATAATCTGTTGGTTCTCTTCTATGAGTTCTGGTTGAGCTTTGAAAACCTGCTAAACTTTTCAGACACAATTTCGCCTTTGTGAAGCCACACTAACTCCACTCATATTTGCAAATGTGCTGCTACAGTTTGGGTAACCCTAATCTGAAATGCTTGGGGCTTTCAGATATTTTTGGATTTTGTAATACAGGGTATATATGGGATCCCCATCATTTCCAACTTAATTAATGTGCCTTCTTTATCTTACACTTGTTCCTATACGTACTAATCAGTAAAAAATTATTACATACAATTAATATTATGAACATAGAACGTGCGCTGGGTAACAAAAGTAATATGGTAGAGTCAGGAGAATACCTAACTCGGCTGTTGAGCAACAACAACAACGGCAGGCTTTCAGTCTCACCTATGATGCCATTTTAAATTAAAAGGTTACACTACACTGTATTTGTATTTTACTTTTTTTAGGTTTTATGTAAGGTATAATAACAATCAGCTTCGTCGACTTGTTCTGGTTTTAAGCTTTCATCGGTGACGATCTTCACAAACTCATCAACAAACTTTTCTGCTACTTTGTGATCAGCACACGCTTTACCTTTAAAATGTTTTAAATCTTTAAAAATTTTTTAAATCTTTAAAAATTTAATGCTGTGGCCTTTCTTAAATTTCTGCAACCAGCCTTCAAATTTTAGTTTGTCGTGATAGATCTTTGCTTGTTTCGTGATTAAATGACATATATTCACTCCGATGCAGATGAATCCACTCTTTCAATACACAATCAATTTCTTCATTTTTCACTTAATGCAATATCTTTCTGTTTTTCATTAACCTGTTCATTTCATATGTGAGATCACTTCTCAGATCTGTCTGTGATGCGCAGAGATCTGCGTATCGCCTGGGAACCTTCCCAGCACCTTGTGGAAACTCCACATTTGTGACGTCATGTCAGCACTCAAAAACATTTTGGATTTCGGACGTTTTTGGATTTTGGAGTTTCAGATTACGGTACTCAACCTGGATTACTTCCTAAATCATTGGTTCCAGCACCTTACCAATGACAGATGTTAATCAGCCTGTAGTTACCAGTTTTTAATGCCCTCTTTTAGAAAAAAATGTGCCACTTTGACCCTTTTCCAATTCTCTGGACCTTCAGATTCAGATTTATTTATCATATGTACTCTACACCAAAAACATGCAGTCAATTGCATCATTTGCATTAACAACCAACGCATGTTCTGGGGCAGCCCGCAAAATGTCACCACATATTCTGGTGCCGATATAGCGTGCCCAGCGTGTTGATCAGAATAACAGAAGCACCCGCAACAACAAAACATGGCTCTTTCCCACCCTGGCACCTACCCACCCACCCACCCAGACAGGCTTCCTACTCCAGGGCAGGTCGCCTCCGGACCTGAGGATATTTGGAAGGTTTTAGTCAGTGCATTCACTACCTCAACTACGTATGCCAACCACGATGTCGATCTACATCAATCCCACTTGCCTGAGATTACCTGTGCCCTGTTCATTTGTGAATCTGTCCAGAGAATGCCCCTTGGCCAGTCTACATTGCCCCTTGTGTGCAGGTGAGGGGTAAAGTCCTGGGTAAAGTGACGGGAACATAGGCAGAATAAGTGGGATAGCATTAGTGTTCGAGAGAACTGATGGGCTGAAGGTCCTCTTGTCTGGTCTGCAAGACTCTATGATTCTGCTCACACTCTCCAATTGCTGTTAGACTGCTGAAGCCCAATTTTCAGCTAATATCAAGGTCGTGACAGCAGGCTATGAGGGCCTGGTAGGACATAATAGCAAAAGAATTGTAAATATTGGGTTTACTGAATGCGGAATGAGGAGTTGATGTGTAGGTTCCATTGCCTGCTCTCAGCCCTGACTAGGCTGTGCTGAGCAATTGGATTTTATATTCCACTGTGTCACATTAGATTTTCGGAGGTGCAGTGTGTCAGGTACACACCATTAGTAACACTTTAAGCTGTAATGAACCCATTCATTTATCATCCACACTTCTTATGAATACATAAACAGCTCTTCGACTGTGACAGACGAGCTGTGAGAGGGAGCAAAGTGTCCACGGGCTTTCCAATGCAAGATTATTTTTCTCGTGAACTGTAGAGGGACCAGCTGTGAAGGAGCAATCATAATTAACTGAAGCTGGTTAACTCTTTCTCCGGACACTTTTTTTCTCTCTGACTGTGGCTTTGGAATCTGAAAATTAGTGATGGCATGGGACTGAAGGAGGATCTTAAGGGAAGGGAAAGCTGGAGAGATTTTGGACGTGGATTCTGGAGCCCAGGGCAAGGTTGAACTGGGATCAGGGAAACTTAGGGGAGAGTAGAGATCTTAGAGGTGTAAGTATGGGGAGGTTCCAAGGCCAAGGAAAGATTGGAACGTAAGGATGACAAATCAAAATTTAAGATGCCATTAGGTTACTAGGTAAGAGGGCAGTTTAGCTTAACAAGTGAGCAGGAACTTATGTATGTGGGGAACTTGGTCAACAGAGGTTTGGTCAGCTGAAGCTAATGGAGAGTGGAAGATGGTAGGTCAGTCAGGAGAGAGGGAGAGTAGCAAAGGGCATGGATGAAGAGGTGGGCTTGGTCCACGTAATGGGGGTGGAAATGGAGGGGAGGGTGTGAAGGATGGGTCTACAGTGATGGAATAGACCACCCTTTCCCAGAGGCATTATTGGGGGTGGGTTGGCACTATTGGCCTTAAAAGTGTGGCAGATCCTTGTCCACATTTCTGTCCAGTGCACAAATCCCTCAATTCTCCTGACTCCTGAGACCCAAAGATCTTACCCTTCAGTGTAAGCAACATCGAACTTCAGTAGCCCAAAGATTCTCCCTTGTTCTATTTTCCCAGCCCTTTGCCATGAGAGACTAGGACCTCCGTAAGAGACTGAGTTACTTTTATCAAATTGAGGGGTTTAGAGATAATGTGAGAGTGGATGGAATGATGAGAAAGTGAATGTATACAAGGTTTAATGAGAACTCATGATTGTTATTGATTGACCAAGGGTTTATGAAGATGAATTGTGCACTAACTGTTAGCATCACCAGACCAACAAGCAGAACTAGGCTTCTGGCCCATCGAGACTGCTCCATCAGCATCATCAAACTAACGAGCAGGAATAGGCTTTTGGCCCATCGAGACTGCTACCCCATTCAATCAAGGCTGATTTATTTTCCCTCTCATCTCCATTCTCCTGCCTCCTCTACATGGATTTGACACTCTGTCTAATCAGGAACCTACCAACCTCCGCTTTAAACATACCCAATGACTTATTCTCGACACTCACCTGTGGCAATGAATTGCAGGTTCCCCACCGAATTCCTCATCATCTTTGTTCTAAATGGACATGCTTCTGTTCTGAGGGTGTACAGTTTGGGAACAGTCACACAATTGGAAATATCCTCTTCACACCTGTGCTATCTAGGCCTTTCAATAGTCAGTAGATTTCAATGGGTTATGGGCAGAGAAATGGCATATGGTGTTTAACCCAGATAAATGTGAGGTGTTGCACCTTGGTGGGGAAAACGCTAGGAGATGGTACGCTATTAGGGGCAAGACCCTTAATAGTGTTGCTGAGCAGAGACATCTTGGGGTCCAAGTTCACAGTTCCATTTAAGTGACTACACAGGTCGATATGGGGCTTAAGAAGGCTTCTGGAACTTGCTTTTATTAGCTGAGATGCTTGAGTTCAAAAGTCAAGAGGTTATGTTGCAACTTTATAAAACTCTGGTTGGGCCACATTTGGAGTATTGCGTTCAGTTCTGGTCGCCTCACTATAGGAGGGAAGTTGAGGCCGTGGAGAGGGTGCAGAAGAGGTTTACCAGGGTCCTGACTGGATTGGAGGACGTGTGCTATCATGACAGGCTGTTTTCCCTGAAGCAGCGGAGGCTGTGGGGAGAAACGATAGAGGGTTATAAGATTATAAGAGGCAATAGATAGAATAGACAGGGAGTACCTTTCTCTGAGGGTAGAAATATCTATAGTACCAGAGGGCATACATTGAAGGTGAGAGGGGGGTAAGTTCAAAGAGGATGTGAGTAAAAAGTTTTTTACTCAGAGTGGTGGATGCCTGGAGTGCACTGCCAGCTGTGGTAGTAGAGGCAAGTACATTAGAGGCTTTTAAGAGACGTTTGGATAGGTAAAAGAATAGGAAGGAGATGGAGGGATATGGACATTGTATAGGTAGGAGGGATTAGCTTTAGAGTTTTTTAAAAAAATTACTTTTTAGCTGTTTCAGCACAACATTGTGGGCCGAATGGCCTGTTCCCTGTGCTGTACTGGTCTATGTTCTATGAGATCCTCCCTTCATTTTTCTCAACTCCAGTGAGCAGAGGCTCAGGGCCATCAAATGCTCCTCGTACATTAACCCTTACATTCCTGGGATCATCACGAGGATGTGAACGGCTATGGGATTTAAGGACAGTGTACAAGTCTTAATGAGGGAGCATGTAAATATGGGGCCTAATGAGTGCAGTGTCGGTTTCTATGAGTGAGTGAGGATATATGGTGTGGTACAAAGGAGGGTGATGCTTTCGTGAGGAAAGGGAGAAGAGAATACAGGAGTCAGTTAACAACAAATGAAAAGCAAATAACAAGAGCTTGTTGGGGAGTTTGCTGCAGTACAGTGCAGAATCATAAAACTCCTATAAATTACAAAATAAATAGTGCAAAAAAAAAGGAATGATGTTCATGGACCATCCAGAAATCTCATGAAGGAGTTGTTCCGGAATCACTGAGTGTGGGTCTTCACCTCCTCCCTCCATCCTGACAGTAGTGACGAAAAGGGAGTATTTCCCAGATGGTGATGGTCCTTGGTGATGGAGATGGCTGAGTCTGTGATCCTCGCGGTACAAGATGGGCATCTAGAGACACCGCCGCTGGAAGATGTTCTTGATGGTGGGGAGGGTGGTCCTGTGATGGAGATGGCTGAGTCTGTGATCCTCTTCTGCCTCCTGCGACGCTGTGCATTGGAACCTCCGTATCAATCTGTGATGCTGCCAGTCAGAATGCCCTCGACCACACATCTGTAGAAATCTGTGCTGTACCAAATCCATGTCTTATAAGACTATATGGGAGAGGAGCAGAATTAGGCCATTCAGCCCATTGAGTCTGCTCCTACATTTCATCATGGCCGATCCATTTTCCCTCTCAACCCTATTTTTCTGCCTTCTCCCCATAACCTTTCATGCCCTGAATAATCAAGAATTTATCAACCTCTGCCTTAAATACACACAATGGCTTGGCCTCCACAGCCACATTGAATTTCCACAGATTCACCACTCTCTGGCTAAAGAAAGTTCTTCTCATTTCTATTCTAAATGGATGTCCTGCTTTTCTGAGGCTGTGTCCCCTGGTCCTACACTCCCCCACCAGAGGAAACATCCTCTCCACATCCACTCTGTTGACACGGTTCAACATTCGATAGGCTTCAGCGAGATTCCCTCTTATTCTTCTAAATTCCAGTGAGTACAGGCCCAGAACCATTAAACAGTCCTCATATGATAGTCCTCTCATTCCCAGAATCATTCTCGTGAGCCTCCTCTGAATCCTCTTTGTGTCAGCACATCCATTCTTAAAGAAGGGGCCCAAAACTTCACACAATACTCCAAGTGAGGCCTCATTAGTGCCTTATAAAGCCTCAGCATTACATCCTTGCTTTTATATTCTAGTCCTCTTGAAATGAATGCTAACATTGCATTTGCCTTCCTCACCACCAACTCAACATACAAGTTAGGGAAGTTAGGGAATCCTGCACGAAAACTCTCAAGTCCCTTGGCACCCCACTTAGAAAATAGTCTATGCTTTTGTTCCCTTCTATCAAAATGAAGGACCATATACTCTCTGACACTGTATTCCATCTGCCATTTCTTTGCCCATTCTCCTAATCTGTTTAAGTCATTCTGCAGACTCCCTGTTTCCTCAACACTACCTGTCCCTCCACCTATCTTCGTATTCTGGCCACAAAGCCATCAATTCCTCATCCAACTCATTGACAAATAATGTAAAAAGAAGCGGTCCTGACACCCCTCCCTGCGGAACACCACAGTCTCCTGCCAATTAGCAAGTCCTCTACCCATGCTAGTATCTTTCCTGTAATACATGGGCTCTTACTATTAAGGATGAGGTTTTGGGGTACTCGGAGACCAATGATAAAATAAGTCAAAGTCAGCGTGTAAAGGGAAACCTTGCCTGACAAATCTGTAAGGTGCCACACATGAGGCTGCTTAACAAAATAAAATCCTATGGCGTTACAAGAAAGATGCTGGCATGGATAGAGGAATGGCTGACAGGCAGGGGGCAGAAAGTGGGAATAAAAGGGGCCTTTTCTGGTTGGCTGCCAGTGACTAGTGGTGTTTGTCTGGGGTCAGTATTGGGACCACTACTTTTCACATTGTTTGTCAATGATTCAGGTAATGGAATTGATGACTTTGTGGCGAAGTTTGTGGATGATACAAAGATAGGTGGAGGAGTAGGTAGTGCTGAGGAAGCAATGCGACTGCAGCAGGACTTAGACAAATTGGAAGGATGGGCAAAGAAGTGTCAGATGGAATACAGTGTTGGGAAATGTAGGATAAAGCATTTTGGTAAAAAGAACAATAGTGCAGACTATTATCTAAATGGAGAGGAAATTCAAATATCAGAGGTGCAGAGGGCTTAGGAGTCCTTGTGCAAGACCTGCAGAAGGTTAATTAACAGGTTGAGTCTGTAGTAAAGAAAGCAAATGCAATGCTGCCGTTTATTTCAAGTGGAATAGAATATAAAAGCAAGGAGATAATGCTGGGGCTTTATGAGACACTCGTCAAGATGCACTTGGAGTATTGTCAACAGCTTTGGGCCTCATATCTCAGAAAGGATGTGTTGTCATTGAAGGGTGCCCAGAGGAGGTTCACGACAATGATTCTGGGAATGAAGGAGTTAACATATGAGGAGTGTTTGGCAGCTTTGGGCCTGTACTCACTGGAATTTAGAAGACTATGGGGGGATCTCATTGAAACCTGCCAAATGTTGAAAGGACTAGATAAGGTGGATGTGGAGAGGATGTTTCCTATAGTGGGGTTATCCAGAACTAGAGGGCACAACCTCAAAATACAGGGGCGACCTTTTAGAACAGAGGTAAGGGGGTATTTTTTTTGTCAGAGAGTAGTGAATCTGTGGAATGCTCTGTTGCAGACTGTGGAGGAGGCCAAGTCTGTGAGTATATTTGAAGCGGAAGTTGATATTTTCCTGATCAGTCAGGGCATCAAAAGATACGGTGAGGAGGCAGGTGTATGGGGTTGAGAGGGCTCTGGGATTAGCCATGATGGAGCAGACTTGATGGGCTGAATGGCCTAATTTTGCTCCTGTGTCTTATGGTCTTGTGGTCACTGGCAGCCAACCATTAAAGGCTTCTTTTTTTCCTATTCTTTGTCTCCTGAAAACTAGCCAATCCTCTATCCCCGCTAGTATCTTTCCTGTAATACCATGGGCTCTTATCTTGTTAAGCAGCCTCACGTACAGCATCTCGCCAAAGCCCTTCTGAAAATCCAAGTACCCAACATCCACCAATTCTCCTTTGTCTGTCCTGCTTGTTAGTTCCTCAAAGAATTCCAACAGACGTGTCAGACAAGATTTTCCCTTAAGGAAACCATGCTGACTTTGGCCTGTTTTATCAATCCCCTCAATCCTAACAAACTAGAGCCACTGACTTGACTTTTTTGATTGCTTAATCAATGTGTTGGCCCCAGGACAGATCCTCAGAGGTGTTGACATCTAGGAATTTAAAGCTGCTCACTCTTTCCATCACTGACCCTTCGATGCGGATGGGTATGTGTTCTTCCTACTTCTCCTTCCTGAAGTCCACAATCATTTCTTGGACTTCACAATCCGCAATCATTAGACTTGCTGACATTGACTGTGACACCACCCAACTGGGCAGCCTATCTCATTTCTGTACGCATTCTCATTGACAGCTGAGATTCTGCCAACAATAGTGGTGTCATTGGAGAATTTATAAATTGGGCTTGAGCTGTGCTTAGCTGCTCAGACGGGAGTGTGGAGAGAATAGAACAGTGGGCTAAGCACACATCCCTGAGGTGAGTCTGTGTTGATCGTCAGTGAGGAGATGTTCTTTCCAATCCATACTGACTGTGGTCTCCCGATGAGTAAATCGAGGATCTAATTGCAGCAGGAGGTACAGAGGCACAGGCTTAGAAGTTTGGTGATTAATATTGAGAGGATAATGATATTGAAACCTGACAGAAATGGATAGAAGCAGGAAAACTTATACTGGAGAATAATAGAAAGGAAAAGAAATATTTTACAACTGTAATCAGGGAAGAAGGGACAGAAAATACTGAAGAAATTATGGTGGATTACAGGACCAGAGTAGGCAAGTAATTATTGAATTACTGAAGAAATTAATAGAAATGAAAGCTGCTCCATCTCCAGTCCTGACCTGGATCCGGTGGTTTAAAATGATGAATACGGAGTCATGGATTCACTGGTTGTCACTGTCCAAAAATCTGTAGAATGATGGTGGTGGGTTGGAAGGTAGCAAATGTTTAACAAAGGCAGGAAGGAAAATTGCTGGAATTTACTGTCAAAGAAGTGGCAACAGGCAAAATAATAAAAGAATCGGCGAATGAATGTAGATTTATGAAAAGTCAGTTTAACAAATCTATTTCAATGTGTTGAGGTCATAACTTGTGAAATGGATAAAAGTAAAAGGAGTCCTAAAAGAGATTATTAAACAGCAATAGAGTACAAGGTCTTGGGGATTATAAATAGAGTACGTAGTCTTGGGGATTGTAAAATAGTGTGGTTTGTGAACTGGTTAACAGAGAATTGAAATAAACGGGTCGTTTTTGGGATTAGGAGACCAAAACCAGTGGAATGCTGCAGGAATGGTTCAGGGGATGCAGTTGTTCACAATCTAAATCAGTCATTTGGATTGGAGTATCAAGTATCATATATCCAAGTTTGCTGGTGTTATTGTTGCTGTGAGAAGCATACAGAGAAACTTCGGGGAGATATAGACAGGCTAAATGAATGGGCAAAGACATGGCAAAGAGAATATAAAGTGGAAATACAACATGGAAATTAAAAAAAATGAGGTAGTCACTTAGGTAGGAAAAATAGAAAGGCGCCACGTTTTTTAAAAGGTGAGAAATTGAATGTTGTTTGTATTCAACACGACCTGGGTGACTTGGTACAGGGATAGCTGAGAGTTACTATCTGGATTCAGCAGTAATTTGGAGAGTAAAGAATGTGGCAGGTTTTGAGTACAAGAATATAGGTATCTTTTTCCAATCATAAAGAGCTCACATGGAACTACGTCTGGTTTATTGGTAACTGACCTGGATGGATTTTGGAATAGGGGTTCACGAGATGTCTTTTCTCCCACGGACAAGCATCGACCTTCTCCCCCCAGTTCAGTAAAGAAAAGCATTAGCACCTCCACCCACCATGCAGGCAATAGCAAAGCCCCCAAGAGAACCCGTAATCAGCAGTGCAAAAAAAAATAATTGTGCACCCGAAAATTCAACATAACCACAGGCTCACTCTCTCCCTAATAAAGGCACAGATAGGTGTCCCCCTTTCACAGCGAGAGGGGAAACCAACAAGGACAAACAACTTGTTGATCACGGTGTTAAAGTCTGCCATGTGGCTTTGTTTTCTGAGTCCTCCAGCTCAAGTATCGGCAAAAAACTCTCCCCCACCTGACGACAGACAGAGTGAGAGAGCGTGCGTGATTCGCCCAGTACAGAGCCTCTGTACTGCTGATCCATTGTTCCTGATGTTCCATTTTCTCCCATGATGCTTCAGTCGGCAGCATGGGCATAGAATTGGCATGCCCACAGGGCCGCAAAGCCTCAGAATCCCAAACTTGGCCTTGTATTTTCGGCCAAGTCCTTGGGATGTCGAAAAATGGCCAGTCATGAGCATCTGGGAGTGGTTCCCACCACCGCAAAGATCTGAGGTTTGAGTGTGGCTCCAGGTCAGGCCCTTTGATAGAATCCATTCCACCTTGAAAGGGAAAGAGAGAGGCATCGGAGGTAGAAATCGAGATGTTTCCGCAGATGAGCTTGAAGGAGTAGCTGTCGAATGCCATCAAAGCTGCTTAATGTGAGGGCACATTAAGCAGATAGGCCTGTTGAGCTTAGAAGAAGCGATTTCACCGAAACAGAAAGAATTCTTTAGAGACCCAACAGGGTAGATTCAGACTTAATTTTTCACTTGGTTGGGGTACCCAGAATCAGGGATTGCCACTTCAAGATAAATATCGGCTAGTCGGGACAGAAATTTCTTCACCCAATGATTAGTGAGTCTTGATATTCACTCTGCAAGAGGGCCAGGGAGATTCAGTATATTCAAGGAAAGATTGGCAGATTCTTACGTATCAAGGGATGTGGAGTTAGGACAAGAAAGTGACACTGAAGTAAATGGTCAGCCACAATTTACTGAACAGGGAAGCAGGAATGAGGGGCCAAATGGCCTGCTTCTGTTCTGCATCTTAAGTTGTTATTAAGTTGTCTTTAGGTGTCCTTGTTCATCAGTCACTGAAAGTAAGCATGCAGGTACAGCAGGCAGTGAAGAAAGCTAATGGCATGTTGGCCTTCATAACAAGGAGAGTTGAGTATAGGAGCAAAGAAGTCCTTCTGCAGCTGTACAGGGCCCTGGTGAGACCACACTTGGAGTATTGTGTGCAGTTTTGGTCTTCAAATTTGAGGAGGGACATTCTATTGGGAGTGCAGCGTAGGTTCACGAGGTTAATTCCTGGGATGGCGGGAATGTCATATGTTGAAAGATTAGAGCGACTGGGCTTGTATACACTGGAATTTAGAAGGATGAGAGGGGATCTGATTGAAACATATAAGATTATTAAGGGATTGGACACTCTAGAGGCAGGAAACATGTTCCCGATGTTGGGGGAGCCCAGAACCAGAGGCCACAGTTTAAGAATAAGGGGTAGACCATTTAGAACAGAGTTGAGGAAAAACTTTTTCACACAGAGGGTTGTGGTTCTGTGGAACGCTCTGCCTCAGAAGGCAGTGGAGGCCAATTCTCTGGATTCTTCAAGAAAGAGTTAGATAGAGCTCTTAAAGATAGCGGAGTGAAGGGATATGGGGAGAAGGCAGGAAAAGGGTGCTGATTGTGGATGATCAGCCATGATCACAGCAAATGGCGGTGCTGGCTCGAAGGGCTGAATAGCCTACTCCTGCACCTATTGTCTATTGTCTATTGTTATACATACATGTAAGGCTCTGGAGGGTTTAATGAGAGTGTGAGGGTGGGTGGAGTTTACTGAGGGTTGGGGTGCACGGGGTAAAGTAGGCTTCAGATATGGATGAATGTAGGAAATTATGGAATTTAATGAGACAGATTGTTTAGGGTTTAGAAGAGATTTAGATGTATACACGATTTAATATGGATTTGTATGGTTTAATGAAAGTGCAGGGTCTTATGGGTTTAAATCAGTGTACAGAGAGTTACTAGGGCTAATGCGTATAGATCGTGAGAGGGTATGTGCTTTAATGAGGGATTTTATTGACAGTGAGAAACCATGTGGATCTTAATGAGGTATTGAGATTCAAGTGACAATGTACGGAGAATGCAGGAGAAGGTAATAGTTGAGTGTGGGTGCATCAATATGCAGAAGTTAACGAAGGTGTGAAAGATTGAGGATTAATCAGGTGCGAAGAAGTACATGAATTTATGAGCAATCTTGTGGGTGGGTTTCTGACCTTACAGTGTTTGGAATTCAAAAAGGGTCAAAGGGTACTTTGGATCAATGAGAGCGTGAGGTAAAAGGGATTTAATGTGTGTGTGAGGTGTTTGGGATTTTTAATGCAAGTGTGAGCTGTTTGGGATTCAATGTGAGTGTGAAGTGTTTGGGATTTAATACAAGTGTGAGGTGTCTGGGATTTAATGTGGGTGTGAAGTGTTTGGGATTTAATGCGGGTGTGAGTTGTTTGGGATTAATGTGAGTGTGAGGTGTTTAGGATTGAATGTGAGTGTGAGGTGTTTGGGATTTAATGTGGGTGTGAGGTCTTTGGGATTAAATGTGGGTGTGAGGTCTTTGGGATTTAATGAGAAGGAGAGATTAAAGGAGGTGGGTTTGCATTACTAGTTAGGGAAATGTCATGGCAGTGCTCAATCAGGACAGACTGGAGAGCTTGTCTAGTGAGGCACTATAGCTGGACCTGAGTAATTAGGAGGGTATGGCCATGGTATTTGGGCTATGTTACAGACCACCCAGCAGTCTGCGGGATTTAGAGGAGCAGATTTGTAGAAAGTTTGCAGACTCTTCCAAGAAACATAAGGTTGTTATACAAGGTGATTCTAAATTGCCACATATTGACTGGGACTTCCATACTGTAAAAGGACTATAATGGATAAAGTTTGTCAAATGTGTTCAAGAAAATTTCCTTCATCGGTATATAGAAGTCTCAACGAGAGAATGTGCAATACTTGATCTGCTATTAGTAAATGAGACAGGGCAGGTGTCCCGAGTTTGTGTCAGAGAACACTTTGCATCTAGTGATCACAATGACATTAGCAAATTCAAAGTAAGTATGCAAATAGATAGGTCTGGTCTGTGGGTTGAAATTGTAAATTGGAGAAAGGCCAATTTTGATGGTATCAAGAACAATCTCGGAAGTGTGAATTGGGAACGGGTGTTTTCTGGCTAAATTGTACTTGGTAGGTGGGAGACTTTCAAAAGTGAAATTTTGAGAGTACAAAGCTTGTGTGTGCCTGTCAGAATAAAAGTTAAAGATAACAGATGTAAGGAAACTTGGTTTTCATGAAATATTGAGGCTTGGGTTAAGGAAAAAAGGAGGTGCATAGCAATTATGGTATAGGTAGGTACAAGTGAGGTGTTTATGGAGTATAAGAAATGCAAGAGAACACTTACGAAAAAATCGGGGGGCGGGGCCTAAAGAAGGCATGAGATTGCCCTAGCAAACAAGGTGAAAGAGAACCCTAAGGGATTTTACAGATATGTTAAGAACATAAAGGATTGCAGGGGTCAAAATTGGTCCTCTGGAAGATCAAAATGGTAATCCATGCATGGAGATAAAAGATATTTCAGGCCGAAACCCTTCGTCAGGACTAACTGAAGGAAGAGTTAGTAAGAGACTTGAAAGTGGGAGGGGGAGGGGGAGATCCAAAATGATAGGAGAAGACAGGAGGGGGAGGGATGGAGCCAAGAGCTGGACAGGTGATTGGCAAAGGGGATATGAGAGGATCATCGGACAGGAGCCTCTCCCATGTCCCATGAGCCTCTCGTATCCCCTTTGCCAATCACCTGTCCAGCTCTTGGCTCCATCCCTCCCCCTCCTGTCTTCTCCTATCATTTTGGATCTCCCCCTCCTCCTCCCACTTTCAAATCTCTTACTAACTCTTCCTTCAGTTAGTCCTGACGAAGGGTCTCGGCCTGAAACATCGACCGTACCTCTTCCTAGAGATGCTGCCTGGCCTGCTGTGTTCACCAGCAACTTTGATGTGTGTTGCTTGAATTTCCAGCATCTGCAGAATTTCTGTTGTATGGAGATAAAAGAAACGAGGGAGATCTTAAATGGATTCTTTGTATTTTCTGTATTTACCCAGGAGATGGACACAGAGTCTATAGAAGTGAGGCAAAACAACATCAACTTCTTGGATCCTCCAGGGAGGAGGTGTTTGCTGTCTTGAGGCAAATCAGGGTGGATAAATCCCCAGGGCCTGACAAGGTGTTCCCTCAGACCCTGTGAGAGACTAGTGCTGCTGATGCCCTAGCAGAGATATTTAAATCATCATTCATGACAGCTGAGGTGCCAGAGGATCAGAGGATAACCAATGTTCTTCTGCTGTTTAAGAAAGGCTCTAAAAATAAACCAGGAGATTTCAGGCTGGTGAGCCTGAGATCAGTAGTGGGAAAGTTATTGGAAGGTATTCTAAGGGACCGGATATTTGAGTATTGGGATAGAAATGGACTGATTAAGGTCAGTAGGGCATGTGTAACCAATCTTGTAGAGATTTTTGAAGAAGTTAACAGGAAAGTTGACGAAGGCAAGGAGGTGGACGTTGCCTACATGGACTTTAGCAAAGTCTTTGACGAGGTCCCACGTGGGATTTGGTAAAGAATGTTCAGTCACAAGATGAGGTAGTAAATTGGATTAGACATTGGCTTTGCAGGAGCAGTTACAGGGTGGTATTTGATGGTTGCCTCTCTGACTGGAGGCCTGTGACTAGCGGTGTACCACAGGGATCGGTGCTGGGTCTTTTGTTTGTCATCTGTATCAATGATCTAGATGATAATGTGGTAAACTGGATCAGCAGCTTTGCAGATGACACCAAGATTGGGGGTGCAGTGTTCAGCGAGAAAGACTATCATGGCTTGCGGCAGGATCTGGACCCACTGGAAAAGTGGGCTAAAAAATGGCAGGTGGAATTTAATGCAGACAAGTGTGATGTGCTGCACTTTGATAGGACCAACCAGGGTAGGTCTTTCACAGTGAACATTAGGACACTGAGGAGTGCGGAAGAACAAATGGATCTGAGAGTACAGGTCCACAATTCATGAAAGCGGTGTCACAGATAAATATAGATAGAAAGAAAGCTTTTGGCACGTTGGCCTTCATAAAACAATGTATTGAGTACAGGAGATGGGATTTTATGTTGAAGTTGTATAAGACAATGGTGAGGCCTAATTTGGAGTATTGTGTGCAATTTTGATTACCTAAAGACAGGAAAGATGTAAATAAGATTGAAAGAGTGTAGAGAAAATTTACAAGGATGTTGCCAGGTCTGGAGGACCTGAATTATAAGGAAAGATTGAATAGGTTAGGACTTTATTCCTTGGAATGTAGAAGATTGAGCGGAGATTTCATAGAGGTATACAAAGTTATGAGGGGTGTAGATAGGATAAATGCAAACTGCATATTTCCTCTGAAGTTGGGTTGGACAACAACTGAAAGTCATGGGTTAAATGTGAAAAGTGAAAAGTTCAAGGGGAACATGAGGGGAAACTTCTTCACTCAGAGGGTCGTGAGAGAGTGGAATGAGCTGCCAGCTCAAGTAGTTCATGTGTGCTCAATTTCAATGTTTAACAGATAGGTAAATGGATGGTAGGGGTATGGAGGATAATGGTCCCAGTGCAGGTCGATGGGAATAGGCAGTTTAAGTGGTTCAGCATAGACTAGATGGGCCAAAGGGCCTGTTTCTGTGCTGTACTTTTCAATGATTCTATAACTCTATGATTTATTTTGGTTGTGAAATTTACCGGATGAAATATGGGTATCAGATGTGTGGGATTTTATGTGGCTGTGAGGTATAAGGTGTGTAATCAGGGTGTAAGGTTTATGGGCTTCAAGGTGCATGGGATACTGTATAACATGGGTGTGAGGTGTTTGGGATTTAATGTGAGTGTGAGGTGTTTGGGATTTACTGTGGATGTGAGGTGTTTGGGATTTATTGTGAGTGTGGGTGTCTGGGATTTGCTGTGGGTGTGGGGTCTTTGGGATTTCATTTAGGTTTGAGTATATGAGAAACATTTCAACAGCGATCCTGTCATATTGCCTGAAGATCTTGGTTTCAATAATATTGCTGCTCATTCTACAAAGACTGAAAAATACAGGATTGATTTCTTGAGCCATTGGTCCCAAACCTCTCATCTTCTGTTCCCTGAAATCTGTTGCAGACTGCTTCCAATGTTGGCACATCATTTGTTAAGTGTGAGTGTGAAAATTGTGCACGGTGTTTCTTGTGCAGCCTCACTAACACCCTCAAAGAGAAGGGAAGAGAGGTTCTCCTCTCCTCACTTGCCCATCACCTGCCCCTGGTGCTCCTCCTCCTTCCCTTTCTTCCATGGTCCACTCTCCTCTCCTTTTAGATTTCTTATAAGGCCATAAGACACAGGAGCAGAATTCAGCCATTAGGCTCATCGAGCCTGCTCCACCATTCAATCCTGGCCGATCCTTTCTTTCCCCTCCTCAGCCCCACTCTCCGGCCTTCTCCCTGTAACCTTTGATGCCGTATCCAATCTTCTTCAGTGTTTCACCTCAGTGGAAACACTGGGTCGGGTGGATTGAAACGGCAGGGTGTCAGGTCCGGAGGCGAGGGTTAGGCCACTTCTGCTTGCTGCTCGGCGATGTTTGTTCCACACTTCGCTCCGGTTGTTCTGGGCTTCATGCCTTGGACTCACTTTCATTCTGAATGCTGTTTGCTTGATTTTTAGTCTTTACACGATTTGTTTTTTTTTCTCTCTCTCTGCACACTGGGCTTATTTTTATGGATTCTTTTGGCTTTCTTTGCTTTGAGGCTGCTCGGAAGGAGACAAATCTCAAGGTTGTATAATGTATACAGACTTTTATAATAAACGTACTTTGAACTTTCAACTTTGAACTCTTTCGCCTATCCTGTCCCGGCTTCTTAACTCATCCTCCCTCCCCACCCCACCCCCTTCCTCCTCACCTGCTTTCACCTATCACCTGCCGACTTGTGTTGCTTCCCCTCCCCCCACCCCACCTTCTTATTTTGGACTCCACACTCTTTCTTTCCAGTCGCGATGAAGGGTCTCAGCCCAAAATGATAACTAAGTTTTCCTCTCCGTAGATGCTGCCTGACTTGCTGAGTTCGTCCCTCAATATCAAGAGCATTTCTAAACTGCAAGCCTCTTTCAGTCTAGGTGAATTTGCCATTTGCCTTCCTTTCCACTTGCAGTCCCCACCTGTCGCCCTTTTGTCATTCATGCACGAGGACACTTGGATTGTTCTGAGCTCTGTCCATTTGCAGTCCTGATCTGCCTTCTGACTTCTCCCACAAAAATGTATGACCTCACACTGCCCCACAGTAAACTCCATTTGCCAAGTTTTCACCCACTCACTCTCTTCGTCTTTGAGAGACCAACTGCCTTCGCCACACTCCCTCCCACTTCAGCGCCATCAGCAAACTTGGCTACTTCAGGCCCTGGCTCTCCTCCTAGTCATTAGAATAGATGATATGTAGGCGAAGCCAAGAACTAACCCTTGAACTACTCACTTAGTTTACAGCTTTCTAGCCTGGAAAAAGAACATTGATTCTGACTCTCTGTCTTTAAGTGATAACCTGTCTTCAGTCAATGTTAACGCACTTGCCCACAAGAACCTACAGAGGTTAGTAAAAATTACCAGGAGAATCACTGAGGTCTCCCTTCCCCTGTTTGTGACTTTTACTGGGAACATTGTGTATGAACCATTGCTGAGGGTCCCCATCACCCATCCTGACCCACTACCGTCAGGAAGGAGGTACAGGAGCATCAGGACTGGGACTGCTGGACTGGGTAACAGCTTCTTCCCTCAGTCTGTGAGACTAATGAATACTCTGCAAACACTGAGGTCTTGTCACTAGGACAGTGAGTTGTTTACTGTTTAACTGTCCTGTGGACTTCAGGCACATTTTGAATATTTTACTCACTTATATGTGGCAATATTTTGTTTTATGTGCTGTATGTGATGTATGAATTGTGGGTGCAATGAACTTCTTACTTACTCACTATCCATTACACCGCTGGCATTTAGGGCTACGATGAAAGTCCTCCATCTCTGGTGGTGTTCAGAGCTTGCTTCATCACATCAATAGCTTCCTCTCAGTTTTCACTACTGTCACTCGTGCAATCCTGGATGGAGACTCAGGAATACCATCACACTCAGATTTAGAAGGACTCTTCATTGCTGTTTCTGTAACAAATTTGTTTTGCCAGTCAGAGTTGTCAGCCCTGAGCTTGACCCTGAAACTGGAGGACTGGCACTGAGGTTAGAGGTTAGAGGTTAGGGTTGTATGTATGTACAGTCAGATGACAAACGTGAACTTGAACTTAAGCAATACTGTCAATCTTATCTTGATCAACAGCCATTTGTGTGGCATCTTGTAAAGGTCCGTCGTGGGAATTCAAATATACTACACCAATAGGATCCAAATGCATTACACCTATACGATCCAAATACATTATACCTATAGGATCTAAATATGCTACACTTATAGGATCCACCCGACCAATCCCACACTCTGTCAATCCACTCCATCGATTCTAGAAAGCCTGTCAATAGACAATAGACAATAGGTGCAGGAGTAGGCCATTCGGCCCTTCGAGCCAGCACCGCCATTCACTGTGATCATGGCTGATCATCCACAATCAGTATCCAGTTCCTGCCTTATCCCCATAACCTTTGATTCCGCTATCTTTAAGAGTTCTATCCATCTCTTTCTTGAAAGCATCCAGAGACTTGGCCTCCACAGCCTTCTGGGGCAGAGCATTCCATATATCCACCAGTCTCTGGGTGAAAAAGTTTTTCCTCAACTCTGTTCTAAATGGCCTACCCCTTATTCTTAAACTGTGGCCTCTGGTTCTGGACTCACCCATCAGCGGGAACATGCTTCCTGCCTCCAGTGTGTCCAATCCCTTAATAATCTTATATGTTTCAATAAGATCCCCTCTCAGCCTTCTAAATTCCAGAGTATACAAGCCCAGTCGCTCCAATCTTTCAACATATGACAGTCTCGCCATCCCGGGAATTAACCTTGTGAACCTACGCTGCACTCCCTCAATAGCAAGAATGTCCTTCCTCAAATTTGGAGACCAAAACTGCACACAGTACTCCAGGTGTGGTCTCGCCAGGGCCCTGTACAACTGCAGAAGGACCTCTTTGCTCTTATACTCAATTCCCCTTGTTATGAAGGCCAAACCTGGTTTCCTTTCAAAAATCCATGAGATTGCCATGACCGGAGTTTAATGAAGGTGTTGGAGTCAGTGCTTAATGAGAATGCAGAAGAGCAGGTCCAATGATGGTGTTGGAGACCAGTGTCTCATGAAGGTGCTGGTGTCCAGTGTCCAATAACAATATACAAGACCAGTGCCCAATGAGGATGCAGACGACCAGGTCCAATGAGAGTGCAGAAGACTGGTGTCCAATGAGAATGCAGAAAACCAATGTCTAATGAGAGTGCTGGAGTCCAGTGTCCAATGAGGGGGCTGAAGTTCAGTGTCCAATGAGAGTGCTGGAGTCCAGTGTCTAATTAGAGCATTGGAGTCCAGTGTCCAATGAGGGTGCTGGGTTCCAGTGTCCAATGAGAGTGCTGGAGCCCCGTGTTTAATTAGAGTGCTGGAATCCAGTGTCCAATGAGAATGCTGGAATCCAGTGTCCAATTAGAGTGCTGAAGTCCAGTGTTTAATGGGAGTGTTTCTGCCCAGGCTCTTGCACATGGAGAGTAAAAGAAATCTGGGTGCTTGCTCTGAGTAATTAGATTGCCATCATTCGACACAGGTTCAGTGTTGAATACTACGGCCTGCATTCTCATCATCCTAAGTACGTTGTTGACCCATCTTTCCAAATAATGAAAGTTACAGGTCAAATGATATCAGGGACATTGTAATGGGGGCCACCCCCACTAACAGAAGTGAATAGCTGCCGACTTGGAACATGATTTGGGATAATTGATGGTCAAAGATGATATCCTTGTCATTTCCAGCTACACTTACCTCAGTTACCTCCAGTGTATTGTTGAAACCTGACCTAACCAATATCTACCAATCGAGGTCTTAAATGTTTCCATTGACCTGCGGTATCCACAGCATTTAGGGGAGAAGGTTCCATGCTTTCAATTCTCTTCCGCTTGCTCAGTTCTCTTGCTCATGTGCAGTAAAAGACAGCCTACTGCTTACCAGAAATGTCTAGCACTCTTCTTCTGAAGTGTGCCATTTATTCACATTTTGTATCTGGGTTCACTGACCTGGTCTGTAATTATTCTCCATCCTTAATTATCAGTAATAATGTGGTGGTGACCTTCCTTTTGCAACTGCAGCAGTCGCTGTGGCACTTGGGATTCCTGAATTTAGACCCAGTGATGATACCAAAGGACTGATCTTTCCAAATTAGGATGGGGTGTGATTTGGAGGGGGAAGTGCTCCCATGCACCTGCTGCTCTTGTAGCTTACAACAGTATGGGAAGTGATGTTGGAATATCCCTGCAGGATATTTTACTTCAAAGCAAGTGAACAGTCAGTTTAATTTCTCTGGGAGTTCTAAATACCAGGATCTGTTAGCCTGAGTTTTCTGTGCCCAAGTCGAGGTTCAAAATAAAGTTATTATTGAAGTCCGAATATATCACTATATGCTACTTTCACAGTAGATACAGAGAAACACAATAGAATCAGTCAGATTCAATAGAATTGAAAAGACAGACAAACAACTAAAGAACAAAAGAAAACCAATTGTGCAAATACAGAAAGTAGATTGATTGATAGATAGAGAGATACTTTATTGATCCCAAAGGAAATTACAGTGGCACAGTGGCATTACAAGTGCACAGATATACAGGTATTAGAAGAGAAGTGAGAAAGAATAAAAAGTAAGTTACCTCAAGCATTCTAACAGGTGGAGGTCATCACTTGCTACAGGTTGACTCATGATAATGGCCGAGGATAAGAATAACCTCATAGAGCACTCTTTGGAGCAGCACACTCAGAATCAGAATCAGGTTCATTATCACCGGCATGTGTCATGAAATTTGTTAACTTAGCAACTGCAGTTCAATGCAATACATAATATAGAAGAAAAAAAGTAATAAATAGGGTAAATCAATTACACTATATGTTTATTGAATATATTAAAAACCATGCAAAAAACAGAAATAATACATATTTAAAAAGTGAGGTAGTGTCCAAGGGTTCAATGTCCATTTAGGAATCAGATGGCAGAGGGGAAGAAGCTGTTCCTCAATCGCTGAGTGTGTGTCTTCAGGCTTCTGTACCTCCTACCTGATGGTGACAGTGAGGAAAGGACATGCCCTGGGTGCTGGAGGTCCTTAATAATGGACGCTGACTTTCTGAGACAGCGCTCCTTGAAGATGTCCTAGGTACTTTGTAGGCTAGTACCCAAGATGGGGGCCAACTAAATTTACAACCCTTTCTAGCCTCTTTCGGTCCTGTGCAGTAGCCGCCCCCCCCATACTAGATCGTGATGCAGCCTGTCAGAATGCTCTCTATAGAAGTTTTAGTCTTACTCTATCATGTAAAGTGTTCCTCTGTTCAGCCAAGGTGGCATGCAGAGGGTAATACATAATGTTGAGAACATGAGTTGTAGAGTCCTTGAAATTGAGCCCATAGGTTGTGGAATCAGTTCAGTGTTGAGGTGAGTGAAGTTGCACGCATTGGTTTGGGAGCCTGATGGTTGAAGAGTGATAACTGCTCCTGGTGGTGTGCGACCCCAAGTTCCTGTACCTCCTTCCCAATGGCAGCAGCAAGAAGAGAGCATGGCCTGGATAGTGGGTTCCTTGAGGACGGATGCTGCTTTCCTGTGGCAGGACCCCTTCTGGGTGTGCTTAATGGTGATGCCAACTAGGGAGAAGCAATTTTCTGACTCCTAGTGAACCACAACGATGCAGCCCTCAAACACTTAGCTCAAAAAATGAATAAAAAGAAGATACAGCGGGGTATGTAAGGATAAACCTTCTCACACACAGCAGTTACAGACGGGAAGTCACTGCCTTCATCTGTGATGGGCACAGAATAAAAGGATACATTTGAAAGAGAATTGCATAGCACTTAGGAAAGATGAAGGGAAAAAACGGAGGAATAAGACTTATTCTAGTAGGAGTACAGACTCAAAGGGCTGAATAACTCCTTGTGTTCCATAACAGATCTCTGATTCTACAATTTTCTAGACTATCCTACTCTTTCTCTTTGTTTAACCTGCAAATTCCTTTAATCATTTTCAGCACTGTAGCAACTAGAGAAAAAGGGAACCTTAGATACCAACTTAAAAGGGTGGCACTGATGGGATGGAGATTGCAGATAATGGAAGGTGTTTTTTTTCTCCCTGTGAGATACAACCAGCTGTTTTTTTTAATGGAAGATTGCTAATTTATTTTTAATTTTTTTTTCCTTCTTATTCACTTTAATCTCCAGATTTCCATTGCTCTCCCTCCCCCCCTCTCCCATCGCAACTCTGAATCTACCCCTCAGAAGGTGGGATAGCATAAGTGATACCAGGCTGATTGTATTTAAAAGCAATAGACAAAATAAAAAATATTTGAAAATGTATTTCATGGTAATAATGTCATATTTTATGGTGTGATAAAGGTACTGAGGCACGAGCTGGATGCCTTAATTTGTATAGAAATTGTAATCATTTGTTCAACCCAAGGTGAAAATTGCATTTTTTAATTTAAATTGTATCTTCCATGATAGGCTATTATCTAGTAAAATTGTCTCCTTGTTCTGGGCCCATACAGTGAATTCACGGCTGTTAAGGTGTCGCTTATATTCATAAAAGGTTGCATTGCATGTGTGTGTCTTTTAAAAGCTGTCCTTTTTTCATAGAAAACTGTACAAAGAAGAGACGAAGTCATTTAAATGTTTTCTTCTTGTTAATTAGTCAGGGTTAGGGAAACCGAACACACAATATTTCAGACAGCAGCAGAATTTGTTTTATCTTTCCTTGCTCTGAGTTTTTCTCTCAGCTTGTGGACACCAAGCTAAATTTTAACCCTTGAACACCCAACACATTGCTTTTTTTTTACTGTTTGGTTTTTGAAGGGTGCTGTGGGGATGAATGGGATGGGGAGACATCTTCCACATGTCACTCTAACCCATTCTTCACAGCTTGTTCCTGCTACCAGGTAAAGCGATGTTTAATGTGGTAATTATAATGGAAGGAGTGACTATACTCATTTGATTAGAGTGTTGCTGTGGCAACACATGGTAAAACAAGATGTTACAATGGGAAACTGTTATTGATAACACATTAAGGAGAAATGTACAGAAAGGTGCTGGGGAAAGGCCAGCGATACCATGAAGGATCCACTCACCCTGCTCATGGACTGTTTGTCCCACTGCCATCAGAGAGGAGGCAACATTGCATCCACTCCAGGACCACTACACTCAGAAACAGTTACTTCCTGCAAGCAGTAAGGCTGATCAACACCACCACCACTACTTTATCACTTCGTGTCAGGGTCAGCTGAGATACATACCAAGTATCACTTTATGTCTGAAACACTTTGGTTTCCTCGGCTGCGTAAGTCTAGGAAAGACCATCTCCGGCGCCGCCAAATATGTGAGATCGAAGCGTGAGCCCACCACAAAACCCTCTGTTTGTGTGATTTGCTACTCTGTTACAAATGAGTGCCATGAATAACAGACAGTACACCGCAAACAATTAAAAGATTTAGCTTTACAATTCTTAGATAGATAGATATACTTTATTGATCCCAAGGGAAACTGGGTTTCATTACAGCCGCACCAACCAAGAACAGAGCATAAATATAGCAATACAAAAACCACAAGTGGTCTACAAACACGTTCCTCAATCGTAATATGACCCAGATTGCACCATCCGTTGTTAACCAGAACAGCAAGCCCCTAACTCCTTTACGCTTACTGCTCTTGGTGCACTTCTGGTCAGCCCGAATGGTCTGGAAGCCATCCATGGAAAAGTTTTGATTGGGTATGTCCTCGTGCAGCCCCGTTTTAGTAAAACACGTAATTTGACTAAAGGGTTAGTAAAAAAAAAGGGCCCGTTTTAATGAAACAGCCTAATGTGCTCAAGTTGGAGCTCACGGTTTCCCCATTGCTGATCCTCCATCGATCACCCCGGGCTTTGTCGAATCACGGCCCTGCTCCGGGTCGAATCCTATGACCTCTTCTCCATGCCTTCTCTCTTCATCTCTCTCTAACCAAAACCCCAAGCCCAACCTTAGTGTCCCTCACCAGAGAAACCTCCCCTTAATCCGACCATCCTAACTGGATGGCACACAATTCTCTTATCTCTTATCTTCAACAGTAACCCAGACATACGTGGGCATGTGGCCAAGTGGTTAAGGCATTGGACTAGCGATCTGAAGGTTGTGAGTTCAAGCCCCAGCCGAGGCAGCATGTTGTGTCCTTGAGCAAGGCACTTAACCACACATTGCTCTGCGACGACACCGGTGCCAAGCTGTATTGTCCCTACTGCCCTTCCCTTGGATAACATTGGTGTTGTGGAGAGGGGAGACTTGCAGCATGGGCAACTGCTGGTCTTTCATACAACCTTGCCCAGGCCTGCGCCCTGGAGAGTGAAGACTTTCCAGGTGCAGATCCATGGTCTCACAAGACTAATGGATGCCTTTAATTTAATTTAATCCAGACATAAGCTGAAAACAAGCAGCTCACGCAGAACAGCACAAAATGAAATACAGAACAGCATAATAGTAAAAAATATGAACTAGGGCATCACTATGTACATATGATCAATTTATGTATATAAGTTATCTTATGTATTTATATTTATTCTGTGCTTTTATGTGCTGCGTTGGAGTACTGGAAATGATATTAAACAATCTTGATTCTTAAATCTTGAAAGAACCATTGCTACAGAAAGGAAAGAGAGGGTAGGATTAGATTAAGGTCATTGTGTTAAGGCACTATCCCACCATAGGTCTGGGTACAATGAGGTTCCTCAGCACTACTCAGCATAGGAAAGCAGAAGGAAAAAAGACAAGGGAATTGGGTCCCTGAATTTATATAGTGCCTTTCACAACTTGAGGACTTCCCAAAGCGTTCATGGCCGGAGAAACATTTTGAAGTGTACTTACTGTTTCAGTGCAGGAAATACAGCAGCTTGCGTGTGGGAAGCTTCCACAGGCAGCAGGAAATTAAGTGGACAGATTACCTGTTTCACCGATGTGGGCTACACATTCGCTAAAGGCTTTCAAGAGAACTCCCTTCTCTAAATAGCACTGTGCGATTTCTTAATGGACAATTTTGTGGCCAGTGGGACTTGGTTTAGTGACGCACCTGCAGCAGTGGGGAACCTTCGGAGCGATAAGGCAGGCTGGCCCATCAGTCTGGAGCTGAAGGTCACTGCCCCTGCACTGTTACCCCGGAATCTCCGCAGATTAAAGGGTGGTCTTCAGTACAGAGCTACAAGTGGCACAGTAGCAAAGTGGCTAGCGTAACGCTCTCACAGCGCCAGTGATCCCGGTTCAATTCCCACCACCGTCTGTAAGGGGTTTGCACGTTCTCCCTGTGACTGTGTGGGATTCCTCCAGGTGCTCCGGTTTCCTCCCACAATCCAAAGACTACGGTTTATGAGGTTAATTGGCCACGTGGGTGCAAATGGGCAGTGTGAGCTCGTTGGGATGTTACACTGTTGTATCTTTAAATTAAATAAACACGCCTTCCCTTCATGGGCACTACAGTAGCCTAGCAGTCAGTGAGATGCTATTACAGCTTGGGGCATTCCAGAATTGAGAGTTCAATTCCATTGCCGTTCTGTAAGGAGGCTCAGTACGAACTTCCCATGGAACGCATGGGTTTTCCCGAGTGCTCTGGGTTCCTCCCACAGTCCAAAGACCTGCCGGATACATTATAAATTACCCTGAGATTAGTTTAGGATTAATCAGGGTTGTGGGGTTGCTGGGGGTGGGGTGGTCATAACTCAAAGAGGGCAGAAGGACCTATTCTTCACTGTATCACCAAATAAAAAGATAAATAAGCAAGATTTAGGAGAAAAAAAATCACAATATTCAAAGCTTTGCTCAGGGAAGTTATTCCCTTATTAGTCCTTCTGGGTTGGAGGTGTGAGGTCATGTGATGCAGGGCGTCCAATCAGAGTTTGAGATGTTAAGACTTAAACTAAAATGCGCAGGCTCAGTGTCTTTAAGGCGGGAGTTTGGTGTGACAGGCATCCCACTTCTAGTGTACGATGAATAATGAGAGTAGGAGGAGGAAAGAAACGTAAAAAGGAGGGGATTGGCCATTCTGAACCTCAGGCCTTGCCTACCATTGCTGATCTGTGCATTAACTACAGTTAGTGGCCTCTGCCCCATGTCCCTTGAGTCAGAATCAGAATCAGAATTAATATCTCCGGCGTATGGCATGAAAAGTGTTGTCTTTGCGGCAGCAGTACGATGCAAAACATAATAATAGAGGAAAACATGATTTACAGAATACAGAAATAAATAGTGCAAAAATAAAAAAGTAAGTGTGTTCATGGGTTCAATGTCCATTCAGAAATCGGATGGCCGAGGGAACAAGTTGTTCATGAATCACTGAGTGTGTGCCTTCAGGCTTCTGTACCTCCTTCCTGATGGTAGCAATGAGAAGAAGGCATGTCCTGGGTGATGGGGGTCCTTAAAGATGGATGCCGCCTTTCTGAGGCATCACTCCTCGACGATGTCCTGGATACTACAGAAGCTAGTGCCTGATGGAGCTGACTGAGTTTGCACCTCTCTGCTGTTTACTTCGATCCCGTGCGCACCCCCTCCCCCAGTGCCATACCAGATGGTGATGTAGTCAGCTGCAATGCTCTCCATAGTGCATCCGTACACATAACCAGCAAAAAAAAAATACACAACCTTCACAAAGGGTGACCTGGATTTCCTGTGCTCGTGGAGTCAAGAAGTTATTAAAGTCCGGGAAGGAAACGGATCAGCGAGGCACAGGTGTAACTGAGCCTCAGATTTTTACCAGTGAGGCGGTGCTGGAGCCTACCACCTGACTGTAAATTGGAATGCCGCCAGACCGGCTGGGTCCCCCGTTCACACGACAGAGCCTGCGATTGCTGCTGAGCTGTGCCAGACGGGGCTGCAGAACCTGGAGACCTGCTAAGGGTACAAAAGCGCAAAAAGAACTCCAGATTTTTGGCAGGAAAGCACCGTGTTAGCGACGTCATTTGCAGTTAGTTTTCCGAGTGACCCAGAGCCGCAGGTAAACAGAACTGCTCATTAAAACCCCCGTTTACTTACCAATTGCACAGGATTAAACGTGTCTATTTCTGCTTGTAATCCAATGCTCTCCAGCTATATCCTAGGATTTGATTAAATCCTGATTAATACGAGGCTTGACATGGCGGGGATAGTTTTGGTGAATGGCTGATAATCTCCCTTTGCTGAAGGATGTGTGTCCAGCAGGTCCACACGTTTCACTCTTCCTTTGCCGCTTCTCTGTGCCCTCACTTTAAGGTCCGGCACCCCCAACCCCACAAACAATCATTGTGAAATCTGCGAGGTTAACATTCATCGGCTACCCTCACCATCAGATAGTGATGCAAAACTTTGTACGAGCTCTAAGGTAGAGCAGAGCAGTTACAGCACACCAGCGACCTTGGTCCATCCCCCCCCCCAGCTGTTTGTAAGGAGTTTGTACCTTCCCCGACCCCCCCCCCCCGGGTTACCGTGTCCTACGGGAAGATCAGGAGACTTGGGACCGGGACCGCCGCTCACTGGTATTACACATAAACCTGTACCTCACCACCTCAGTCTTTGCTTTCCTTGTTCTCCTCACTGTTCTCTCATCCGTTTTTTATGTGCTTTACCTGTCTTTAACACCTCATTGCAGAACCAGCTGATGGCTGTCTGGGGAACTACAGCTAAGCGTTTATCAGTTCAAAGGTTTTAAAGGTTTCAAAGGTACATTTAATGTCAGAGAAATGTATACGATATGCATCCTGAAATGCTTTTTCTTCACAACATCCATGAAAACAGAGGAGTGCCCCCAAAGAATGAATGGCAGTTAAAAGTTAGAACCCCGGAGACCCCCCAGCTCCTCTCCCTCCTGTGCGTAAGCAGCAGCAAGCAACGATCCCCCTCCCGCAACCAGCAAAAAAAAGCATCGTCACCCACCACCGAACACTCAACCGTGCAGCAAAGCAACAGCAAAGACACAGACTAGCTGACTACTTGTTCACCCGGTATTCGACACACCACAGACTCTCTCTCTCCCTAATAAGGAAGAAAGAGATGTCTCCGTTTCACAGCGAGAGGGGAGACAGAGCAAACATCTCGCTGGTTTACAATGTTAAAAGCCTGTTGTATCGCTTTTTCTGAATTCTATGCCCAAAGATCTCAGGTCTCTGGGCACACAGCCGTAGATCTTCCGACTCCCACAACACACCGATCTCCCGCCGTGACACCGACCCTCGATCTCCCGTCTCCAGAGCCGTGAAATCTCGGACCTCCGAAGGCGAGTGAAGCTTTCAGGCTGCGCCCTTAGCATGTCGAATACGGCCAGTCGTGAAACCCCGAGAGCAGGTCCCATTCACGCAAAGAACTGAAGTCAGCATGTAACTCCAGGTCAGGGTCTTCAAAAGAACCTTGAAAGGGAAAAATAGAGATATTAAAGATAGAAATAGAGCTGTTTCTGAAGAAGCAAGCAAAGGACTCGCTGTTAGGTGCCATTAACTCTCCTAAACCCCCTGTGAGTTTCAACAATTGATGGTGTTATCTTATAATACCTCAAGATACCAACACCTCTTGGCCCTGTATCACACTCAAAATGCTGGAGGAACTCAGTAGGCCTAGACAGCATCCACAGAAAAGAGTAAACAGTTGATGTTTCAGCCCGAGACCCTTCTTCAGGACTCCAGCATTGTGTGTGTGTGTGTGTGTGTGTTGCTTTGGATTTCCAGCATCGGCAGGTTTCCTCATGTTTGTGCTCCTTGGCCCTGTACCCGACAGAGATTCTGGGGCCACACTGCTTGAGTTTAGAAATTACGCACAGTCTAAGCAATCTAACACTGAAGCAAAAGTAACACACTTGCCAATTACAAACACAAGAGATTCTGCAGCTGCTGAAAGTGTTGAGCAACACACACAGGGTGCTGGAGAGACTCAGCTTGTCAGGCAGCATCGATGCAGGGACATGAACAGTCAATGTGTTGGGCCAAGATTTCCATCAGGACTCATTCGGTAGATTCTGGTGATATTCTCACTTGTGATGTTACCTCAGATGATGCATCAACACCAAAAATTCCAGTTATCTCACAGACTCAACATCTATAATGACGGACTGATAGTCAGTCCTCTGCACTTCCTCATTTTCATAACTTTCTTTGGGGTACAATTTTCCACGGACTCTTGAATCCTACTGGGGTACAATTACGCAGCCACAGAATACCACTGAGCACCAGTTCCACAGTCACGGAAACTCAGTGGAGTAGAGTTCCACAGTCACAATCCCACAGGACAACAGATCCACAGTCACTGAAACACGCTGGGGTACAGTTTCACAGTCATGGAATCCCACTGGGGTACAGTTCCACAGTCACTGAATCCCAGTGGAGTACAGTTCCACAGTGACTGAATCCCACCGGGGAACAGTTCCTCAATCTTGGAATCCCATCCCACTGGGATACAGCTACACCATCACTGAATCTCCCTGGGGAACAGTTCCACAGTCACTGAACCCCACTGGGGAACAGTCCCACAGTTAATGAATCTCCCTGGGGAACAGTTCCACAGTCACTGAACCCCACTGGGGAACAGTCCCACAGTTAATGAATCACCCTGGGGAACAGTTCCACAGTCACTGAACCCCACTGGGGTACAGTTCCACAGTCACTCAATGACACTGGGGAATAGTTCCACAGTCACTGAATCCTGCTGGGGAATAGTTCCACAGTCACTGAATCCTGCTGGGGAACAGTTCCACAGTCACTGAATCCCGCTGGGGAACAGTTCCACGGGCCGAGAATACCACTGGGGTACAGTTGCACAGTCACTGAATCCCACTGGGGAACAGGTCCACAGTGACTGAATTGCTCTGGTGTATGGTTCCACAGTCACTGAATCCTACTTGGGAACAGATCCAGAGTCACTGAATCCCATCCCACTGGGGAACAGTTCCACAGTCACTGAATCCAGGCGAGGTACAGTTCCACAGACTCTAGAGCCTACTGGGGTATAGTTCCAAAGGCACTGAATCCCACTGGGACGCAGTTCCACAGGCATTGATTCGCGTTGGGGAGCAGTCCCTCAGTCACTCAATCCCAGTGTAGAACCTTCACCAGTCACTGAATCCCATCGTGCTGGGGTACGGTTCCACAGTCACTGAATCCCAGTGGGGTACGGTCCCATAGTCACTGAATCCACTGGGGAACATTCACCAGTTACTGAATCCCATCGCGCTGAGGTACAGTTCCACAGTTACTGAATCCCGCAGGGGTAGAGTTTCACATTCACTTAAACCCAATGGGGAACAGTTCCACACTCAGTAACTGTTCCCTACTGGGCTTCACTAAGTCATGGAATCCCACTGGAGAAGTCTTCTACAGTAACTGAATCCCTGCGGGGGACATTCTACAGTCACTGAATCCCATCGCGCTGGGGTACAGTTGCACAGTTACTGAATCCCACAGGGGCAGAGTTCCACAGTCACTTAATTCCGCTGAAACCAGTGACTGAGGAACTGTTCACCAGTGGCATTCGGTGAGGTTGGAAGAGGCAAGACTGCGCAGGGTTGTCTCCAACTCCTGTTCACTCTCTGAGTCTGGCCATTAGATTGGGGGTGGA
This sequence comes from Mobula birostris, assembly GCF_030028105.1. NCBI lineage: Eukaryota > Metazoa > Chordata > Chondrichthyes > Myliobatiformes > Myliobatidae > Mobula > Mobula birostris. The sequence goes on from NC_092396.1 coordinate 18,325,537, forward strand.
AGCCAGACAAGAGGCTGGCCGTGGCTAGTACAAGAAAGCAGAAAGCCCTCCAAAAGTGGGAAGTGAACTGTGGTCCACGATCAGACACTATGTCTTGAGGAAAGCCATGGATCCTGAACACATGTTGAACCTTGAGTGTGGCAGTCTCACGAGCCGATGGGAGCTTGGGGAGGGCAATGAAGTGGCAGCCTTGGAAAGTCGATTCACAACGACCAAAATGGTGGTGTTTCTATTAGACGGTGGCAGATCAGTGATGAAATCCACTGACAGGTGGGACCAGGGGCGGTGGGGCACTGGCAGTGGACATAACAGACCCGTAGGACGTTGGTGTGATGTCTTGTTCCGACCGCAGGTGGGACGGGCAGATACAAGTCGTGGACATCATGAGACATAGATGGCCACTAAAATTATCTCTTTATAGGCTCCTGAGTCCGTTAAATTCCCCCTTGCCCAGCCAGACGGGAGGAGTGACCCCATTCCAACACTTTGGAATGCACCGTATCAGGGAGAAACAGCCGGTTGGGAGGTTCCCCATCCGGGCCTGGATCTGATTGTTGGGCAGCCCTCATCTCTGCCTCTATTCCCCAGATCACCGGAGCAGCGATACACGAGCGAGGAAGAATGGGCCCCGGATCGGCATTGTCCTCTGATCCGCCGAACTGTCGGGAGAGAGCGTCGGCCTTTGTATTCTTGCTGCCGGGACTGTATGTGATGATGAAATTGAACCGTGTGAAGAAGGGGCCCACCGGCCTTGAAGAGAGTTGAGTTTCTTAGCATCCTGAATATAGGGGAGGTTCTTGTGATCTGTCCAGACCAAGAATGGATGCTCTGCCAATGTCGCCATTCCTCCAGGGCCTCCTTGATAGCCAGAAGCTCCCGGTTCCCAACGTCGTAATTCCTCTCGGCCGGAATCAAATGACAGGAAAAAAGGGCACAAGGGTGCAGCCAGCTGAGAGAGGACAGTTCCAATGCCGACATTGGATGTATCCACCCAGACAATGAATGGCTGAGATGGGTCTGGGTGTCGCAGCAGCGGGGCAGTGGTGAAACATCGCTTTAGCTCAGAAAATGCTTGGTCGGTATCGTCCGTCCAATGGAGTTCTGCCGAGCTCTTGATGGTGAGTGCATTAATTGGAGCCGCGAGAGAACTGAAATTCCGGATGAAGCGGCGGTAAAAGTTCGCAAACCCCCCATGAAGCGCCGTACCTGTTTGACTGTAGACGGTTTGGGCCACTCTGCAGCTGCCTGAACTTTACGAGGGTCCATTTGAACACTGGATGGGGTAGGTATATAGCCCGAAAACGTCTTTATGGAATTCATATTTATCAAGCTTGGCCTACAGGTCATTTTCAAGAAGGCTCTCTCATTCCATCCCGTCTCTACTGCAAGGGAACGGAATTTCACTGCATAGGCTCTCAGAGTTCCTCTGCTTTGGCGCAGGTCCAAGAGTCGGTGGGCAGCCTCCTGACCCCATACTGGAAGATCAAAAGCTCTCATTAACTCTGCCACGAAATGTCGGGGTATCCTTGCTCCCGTAAAGCGTTGAACAGTTGCGGCTAGGGACGATACCTGTTCCTCCAAGTGAGACTGGGCTTGTCGGTACGAAGTTATCTAGCTCATTGCCTCCGTACCATCACTGAGAGCAGATTCCATTGCCTATAGTTTGTCTCCTGCCTGACCAATGAATCTCACGGCCAAGGTCAGCTGCTCTCTTTCTGTTAGGTCCACCTTTCTGTGGTCGAGACTTCCTACTACCAGGGTCGGATATGGCCCAAGTGCGGAGTGAGGGACACTGAAACAGCTCGATAGTTCACAAACTTTATTGCGAACAGTGTAAAAAAGAAAATAAACAATAAACTCTAGGCCAAATAGGGCCGTTAACTGAAACTCTCAAATGGGAAACGAAGCCTACACTGCGACTGAAAAGAAAATCTAAACATTAAACAAATACCGCGAGTCTCCAAAGTCAGTTGACACAAAAGTACAATTTCTCAGGGAAGGCCGAAAGCAAACAGGAAGTAAAGCGTTGTAGTGCTCTGTCCAACTCTCGACAAGCACTGCGACGACAAGAATGGAGTTAATTACTATTACCATTAACTAATAATTAGCTGACACGTGCAAATCCACCAGCGCAATTGCCGTATCTACTGCGTTGCCGATCCGTGGTTGGGACAGAATCCCACTGGGGTACAGTTCCTCAGTGAAGGAATCCCACTGGGGTACAGTTCCATAGTCACTGAATCCCACTGGGGTACAGTTCCACAGACACTGAGTCCCACGGGGATGCATTCCACAGTCACTAAAAAACCTCTGGGGAACTGTTCCACACTCCGTGAATCCCAGTGGTGTACTGTTACACAATCACTAAATCCCACAAAGGAACAGTTACACCGTCACTGAATGACAAAGTGGACATTTACTCAGTCATGTAATCCCACTGGTGTGCAGTTCCAAAGTCACTGAATCCCACTAGGGTCCTGTTTCACAGTCAGTGAATCCCACTGGGGAACGCTTCCACAGTCAGCGAATTTCAAGCCACTGGGGTACTGTTTCACAGTCACTGAATCACACTGGGGTACAGTTCCAGAGTCACTGAATTCCAGTGCGATACAGTTCCACAGTGATGGAATCCCACAATGGAACAGTTCCACAGTTACTGAATCCCACTAGGATATAGTTCAACAGTTGCTGAATACCATTGGGGAACATTACAACCGTCCCTGGATCCCACTGGGCTGCATTTCCACAGCCACTGAATCCCACAGGAGTACTGTTCCTCAGTCACTGAATCTCACTGGGGTACAGATCCACAGTCACTGAATCCCTTTGGGGTACAGTTGCACAGTCACTGTATGCAACTGGGGTACAGATTCCCAGCCATGGAACCCCACTAGGGTACTGTTCCACAGTTACTGAATCCCACTAGGATATAGTTCCACAGTCACTGAATCCCAATGGGGAACAGTTCAACAGTTACTGAATACCACAGGATAACATTTCCGCCATCACTGAATCCCACTGGGGAACAGTTCCACAGTGACTGAATTCCAGTAGGGGTACAGTTCGTATATCACTGTATCCCACTGGGGCACAGTTCCACAGTCACTGAATCCCACTGGAGAACAGCATCTCAGTTACTGAATTCCACTGGGGACAGATCCACAGTCACTGAATGCCACTAGGGAATAGGGTTACAGCTCCTCAGTCATGGAGTCCCACTGGGGTACAGCACCACAGTCACTAAATCCCAGTGGGGAACAGTTCAATAGTCACTGATTCCCACAGGGGAACAGTTCCACAGTCAGTAAATCCCACTGGGGTACAGTTCCACAGTCACTGAATCGCATTGTGATACCGTTCCACAGTCATGTACCCCGGTGGGGTACATTTCCTCGGTCACTGAATCCCACTGGGGGACAGCTCCACAGTCACTGAATCCCTCTGGGGTAAAATTGCACAGTCACTGTATCCCGCTGTGGTACAGTTCCTTAGTCATGGAATCCCACTGGGGAACAGTTCCACAGTTATTGAATCCCTCTGGGGTACAGTTCCTCAGTCATGGAATCCCAATGGGGAACAGTTCTATAGGTACTGAATCCTAATGGGAACACTGAATCCCACAGGGAAACAATTCTACCGTCACTGATCCCCGCAGGGGAAAACTTCCACAGTTAGTGATGCCACTTGGAGCAGTTCCACAATCACTGAATCCCAGTGTGAAACATTTCCACGGTCAGTAAATCCCACTGGGGAACAGTTCCACATTCACGGAATCCCAGTGGGATGCCATTCCACAGTCATGAATCCCAGTGGGGTACAGCTCCACAGTCACTGAATCCCTGTGGGTTATAGTTCGCAGATCAGAGAATCCCACTGGAGAACTGTTCCACAGGCACTGCATCCCACAGCGGTACAGTTCATCAGCCACTGAATCAAACTGGGTTACAGTTCCACAGTCACTGAATCATAGTGGGATACCGTTCCACCGTCATTGAATACCAGTGGGTAACATTATCACCATCACTGGATACCACTGGGGTGCAGTTGCACAGTCACTGTATTCCACTGGGGCACTTTCCCCTCAGTCACTGAATCCCACTGGGTACAGTTCCGCAGTCACTGTAAATCAGATGGGAACAGTTCCTTAGTCATGGAATTTCACTGAGTACAGTTCCACAGTCACTGAATCCCAGTGGGGTACAGTTCCACAGTCACTAAATTCCATTGGGGTACAGTCCGCTGTCAATGAATCCAATCCCCTTGGGGAACAGTTCCTTAGACACACAAAACCAACCCACTGGGACACAGTTCCACTGACACTGAATCCCACTGGGGAACAGTTCAACAGTCAGTAAATCCCACAGGGGAACAGTTCCACAGTCTCTGAACCCGCAGGGGAAATTTTCCATTGTTAATGATGCCACTGGAGAGCAGTTCCACAATCACTGAATCCCACTGGGGAACATTTCCACAGTCAGTAAATCGCACTGGGGAACAGTTCCACATTCACTGAATCCCAATGGAATGCCATTCCACAGTCATAAATCTCAGTGGGGTACAGTTCCACATTAACTGAATCCCAATGGGGTCCAGATCGTAAATCACTGTATCCCATTGGGGCACAGTTCCACAGTCACTGAATCCCAGAAGGGAACAGTTACACAGTCACTGAATCCTAAAGAACAGTTCCACAGTCACAGAATCCAAGTGGGGTACAGTTCCACAGTCACTGAATCCCAGAGGGGGAACAGTTACGCAGTCACTGAATCCTACAGAACAGTTCCACTGTCACCGAATCCCAGTGGGGTACAGTTCCACAGTCACTGAATCCCACAGGGGAACAGTTCCAGAGTAACTAAACCCCTGTGCGGTACAGTTGCAGAGACACTGAATCTCACAGGGGAGAAGTTCCAGAGTCACTAAATCCCTGGGGGTACACTGCCACAGTCACTGAATCCCACTGAGGTACAGTTCCACAGTCAATGAATCGCATCCCATTGACTTTCAATTCCACAGGCACTGAGTCCCAAGGGCTCTCTTCTTCACACGGTTCAATTTCATCCTCACTTATCGTCTCGGCACAAGAATATAAAGGCTGACGCTCTTTCTCGGCAGTTCGACGGATCTGAGGATAATGCCGATCCGGAGCCCATTCTTCCTCGCTCGTGTATCGCTGCTCCGGTGATCTGGGGAATAGAGGCAGAGGTTAGGGCTGCCCAACAATCAGATCCAGGCCCGGATGGGGAACCTCCCAACCGGCTGTTGGTCCCTGCTGCGGTGTGTTCCAAACTGTTGGAATGGGGTCACTCCTCCCGTCCGGCTGGACATCCAGGAATTCAACGGACTCAGGAGTTTATAAAGAGACAAATTTGGTGGCCATCTATGTCCCAGGATGTCCACGACTTTGTATCTTCCTGTCCCACCTGCGCTCGGAACAAGACATCACACCAGCGTCCTGCGGGTCTGTTGGTACCCCAGCGCCCCTGGTCCCACCTCTCAGTAGATTTCTTCACTGGTCTGCCCCCTTCTAATGGAAATACCACCATTTTGCTGGTTGTGGATCGATTTTCCAAGGCTGCTCACATCATTGCCCTCATTGGCTCGTGAGACTGCCGCACTCAAGGTTCAACATGTGATCAGGATCCATGGTTTTCGTCAAGGCATAGTGTCTGATCGTGGACCACAGTTCACTTCCCGCTTTTGGAGGGCTTTCAGCTCTCGTCTGGCTTCCACCCCCAATCTAATGGCCAGACAGAGAGAGTGAACCAGGAGTTTGAGACTACTCTGCGCTGTCTTGCCTCTTCCAACCCCAGGTCCTGGAGATCCCACCTGGTTTGGGCAGAGATCGCCCACAATAACTTCCAGTCGTCCTCCACTGGTATGTCTCCCTTTGAATGCCAGAAGCGATTCCAGTACCCGCTCTTCCCTGATCAGGAGATCAGGAGTTGCTGCTGCTGAACAGCTGATCCAGCGCTCCAAGCGCACCCGGAGGCGAGCCAGGGCTTTTCTGCTGCGCGCCCAGAAACAGCATTCCCGACAGGCTGATCGGTTCCATCGACAGGTAAGGCCATTCAAGCCAGGAGAGGAGGTCTGGTTGGCATCAATGGATCTTGCCCTAGAAGTCGAGAACTGGAAATTGGCACCACGCTACATGGGACCGTTTGTAGTGGAAAAAGCTGTGAACGAGGCGTCCTATAGATTGTGTCTACCAGCATCACTGAAGATCCACCCAGTATTCCATGTTTCCCAGCTCAAGCCGGTTACTACCTCTCCCCTGGCCCCAGTCACCCCGCCTCGCCCTCTTCCCCGGCTGGTAGATGTTTCCCTTGTCCATACTGTGCGGTGCCTCCTGGCATCTCGCTGGCTACGTGGTAAGGTCCAGTACCTTGTGAACTGGGAAGGGTTTGGCCCAGAAGAATGTACTTGGATCCTGGCGAAGGACATCTTGGACAAGTCGCTGATCCGGGACTTCCAGCGGACACAGGTCTGTGGCGCCTCAGGGGCTGCGCCTAGAGAGGGGTTCCTGTCACAACCACGGATTCGGCAGCGCATTAGATACGGCAATTGTGCTTGTGAATTTGCACGTGTCTGCTACTTATTAATTAATCGTCATAGCATTTAACTCCATACTTGTCGTCGTAGTGCTGGTCGAGACTTAGACTACGCCACGCTTCGCTGCCTGCTTCCTTTCGGCTTTCCCTGAGAAATTGGAGTTTGGAGTCAACGGACTCTGAAGACTAGCGGTATTCATTTAATGTTCAGATTTCCTTCATCCTTTCCCGTTTGAGAGTTTTAGTTAACGGCCCTATTTGGCCTAGTGTTTATTGTTTATTTTCCCTTTAACATTGTTCGGATTGAAGTTTGTGAACTATCGACCCGCTTCAGTGTCTCACACTCCGCGGTTGGGCAATATCCGAACCTGGTAATAGAGGGATATTTCCACGTTTGCTTAAACCCATCCCACAGGGGAGCAGTTCCAATGTCACTGAATCCCTCAGGGGTACATTTCCATAGTCATTGAATCCCACGTGGAACCAGTTCCTCCGACACTGAATCAAACTTGGGTACATCGCAATGGGTATAGTTCCTCTGTCATGGAATCCCACTGGGGTACAGTTGCACAGTCACTGAATCCCAGTGGGGTACAGTTGCACAGTCACTGAATCCCAGTGGGGTACAGTTGCACAGTCACTGAATCCCAGTGGGGTACTGTTCCACAGTCACTGAATCCCATCCCTCTGGGGTACAGTTCCACAGTCACTGAATCCTGTCACCACGGTTCGGATATGGCCCAAGTACGGAGTGAGAGACTGTGAAGCAGGTCGATAGTTCACAGACTTTAATACGAACAGTATTAAAGGAAAAATAAAACAATAAACGCTAGGACAAACAGGGCCGTAAGCAAAACGGCTGAAAAGAACATTTGAAATATTAAACGAGTACCTCTAGTCTTCAGAGTCAGTTGATTTGAAAGTCCAATATCTCAGAGAAGGCCGATTACAAAACAGTAGTGAAGCGTTGCTGTGCTCTGTCCAAGTCTCGACAAGCACCATGACGAGAAGTATGGAGTTAAATACTATCGCGATTAAGTAATAATTACCTGACTCGCGCAAATTCACAAGCGCAATTGCCGTATCTACTGTGCTGCCGAATCCGTGGTTGTGACAGGATCCCATCCCAGCGGGATACAGTTCCATAGTCACTGAATCCCTATGGGTTAAAGTTGCACAGTCACAGTATCCCACTGGGGTAGAGTTCCTCAGTCATGGAATCGCACTGGAGAACACTTACAAAGTCACTGAATTCCAGTGGGGAACTGTTCCACAGTCACAGAATCCGACTGGGGATCAGCTCGACAGTCAAAGAATCCTATCCCACAGGGGAACAGTAAAACAGTCACTGAATCCCACTGGGGTAACACTTCTGCAGTCAGTGAATCCCATCCCACATGATACAGTTCTTCAGTCACTGAATCTCTTCCCACTGAGATAACTGAATCCCACTGGTGAACAGTTCCACAGTCACTGAACCCCACTGTGGAACATTTCCACAGTCATTAAATCGTACTGGGGAAGATTTCCACAGTCACTGAGTTCCAGTGGGTTACAGTTCCACAGTCACTGAATCCCATTTGACTGGGGTTCAGTTCCACATTCACGGAATCCCAATGGGGAACAGTTCAACAGTCACTGAATCCCTTCCACTGGGATACAGTTCCACATTTACTGAACCCCAGTGTGGAACAGTTCAACTGTCACTGAATTCTAATGGAGAACAGATCCATAGTCACTGAATCCCACAGGAAAACAATTCTATGGTCACTGAATCCCACTGGGGAACAATTCCACTGTCATGGTATCGCACTGGGATACAGTTCATAAATCACTGAATCCTAGAACATAGAACATAGAAAACCTACAGTACAACAGAGGCCCTTCGGCCCACAATACTGTGTCCAACATGTATTTACTTTATTAATTACCTAGGTTACCCATAGTCCTGTATTTTTAAGCTCCATGTACCTATCCAGGATTCTCTTAAAAGACCCTATCTTATCCACCTCCACCACTGTCGCCGGCAGCCCATTCCATGCACTCACCACCCTCTGCATAAAAATCTTACCCCTGACATCTCCACTGTGCCTACTTCCAAGCACCTTAAAACTGTGCCCTCTCATGTTTTCTATTTCAGCCCTGGGAAAAAGCCTCTGACTATCCACACGGTCAATGCCTCTCATCATCTCTTACACCTCTATCAGGTCACCTCTCATCCTCCGCCTCTCCAAGGTGACAAGGCTGAGTTCACTCAATCTATTCTCATAAGGCATGCTCCCTAATCCAGGCAACATCCTTGTAAATCTCCTCTGCACCCTTTCTATAGTTTCCACATCCTTCCTGTAGTGAGGTGAACAGAACTGAACACAGTACTCCAAGTAGGTCCTGACTAGGGTCCTATATAGCTGCAACATTACCTCTTAGCTCTTAAATTCAATCCCATGGATGATGAATGCCAATGCACCGTATGCCTTCTTAACCACAGAGTCAACCTACGCAGCAGCTTTGAGTGTCCTATGGACTCGGACCCCAAGATCCCTCTGATCCTTCACACTGCCAAGAGTCTTACCATTAATATTATATTCTGCCATCATGTTTGACCTACCAAAATGAACCACCTCACACTTATTTGGGTTGAACTCCATCTGCCATTTCTCAGCCCAGTTTTGTATCCTATCGATGTCCTGCTGTAACCTTTGACAGCCTTCCACATTATCCACGACACCCCCAACCTTTGTGTCATTAGAAAATTTACAAACCCATCCCTCCACTTCCTGATCCAGGTCATTTATAAAAATCACTAAGAGAAGGGGGTCCCAAAACAGATTCTTGAGACACTCCACCGGTGACCGACCTCCATGCAGAATATGACCCGTCTACAACCACTCTGCCTTCTGTGGGCAAGCCAGTTCTGGATCCACAAAGCAATGTCCCCTTGGATCCCATGCCTCCTTACTTTCTCAATAAGCCTTGCATTGGGTACCTTATCAAAGGCCTTGCTGAAATCCATATACTCTACATCTACTGCTCTACCTTCATCAACATGTTCAGTCACATTCACAAAAATTTCAATCAGGCTCGTAAGGCATGACCTGCCTTTCACAAAGCCGTGCTGACTACACCTAATCATTTCATTCCTCTCAAATGTTCATAAACCCTGCCTCTCAGGATCTTTTCCATCAACTTACCAATCACTGAAGTAAGACTTATTGGTCTATAATTTCCTGGGCTATCTCTACTCCCTGTCTTGAGTAAGGGAACAATATCTGCAACCCTCCTATCCTCTGGAACCTCTCCCGTCCCATTTGATGATGCAAAGATCATTGCCAGAGGCACAACAATCTCCTCCCTCACCTCCCACAGTAGCCTGGGGTACATCTTGTCCGGTCCCAGAGATTTATCCAACTTGATGTTTTCCAAAAGCTCCAGCACATCCTCTTTCTTATTGTCTATATGCTCGAGCTTTGCAATCCAATTTAAGTAATCCTACTGGGGAAGAGTTCAACAGTCACTGAATCCCATTTGGAACATTTTGACAGTCACCGGGTCCAGTTCCACAGTCACTGAATCCCAATGGGGAAGTTCCACAGTCATGGAATCCCACTGGGGAACAGTTCCACAGCCACTGAATTCCAGTGGAGTACAGTTCCACAGTCACTGTATCCCAATGGGGTACTGTTCCTCAGTTACTGAATCCTGCTGGGGTACAATCCTCAGATATTGACTCTCACAAGGATGCACTTCCCCAAACACCGTGATTTGTATTCCCATGGAGCTGGCTGACGTCTGGTGCTGATGACCACAGCAGGATGGTCTGTTCTGCCACATGTGTAAGTGTTGATGGCTACATGGGCAGGTCCAGGGTTTGGGATCTTGACAGATTTCGGTGCTGCCCCCACTTCCTGGATCTGCCAGGATACCCTTCATTCCTGCTCAAATATTCCTAGCAGAATATCATTCTGACATTGACGGTGACGATCTTCAAGCCAATTCTATCACTTTATGGGGAATTTTGTGAGGACCTCATATCCCTGAAAGAAACTGTTGTTTGCTGTTCATAGGATCAAAAATTTTAACCTTTTGCCTTTCAGAAGTGTGCCCAGAATGTCCTGTGGATCTGGTAAATTAATGTACTCTGTACCACTCCTTTTATTTACTAAGACCTTCCTCAATCCCATTAATAAAATTAACGTGATCACTGCACCCATCCCGATCTAGTTCTTGATTAGTAAGGGAGTCAAAGGTTCTGGGGAAAGGCCGAATAATGGGTTGAGAGGGATAATAAATGATCAAATGGCAGAGCAGACTCAATGGGCTGAATGACCTAATTCTGCTCCTATCCCTTATAGTTTTATGGTCTTATAGTCTTCTATGACTTGGGCTGGTCTGGAGTCTAAGTGGCCAAATAGGCTCCTTCCATTTTTATGCCAGTGGTAGTTCAGCTGGACAGTTTCCAACTTCAGGCACTTGAGCACAGACCCACAGGCTGGCATTTCAGGGTGGTGCTGAGAAAGGGCTGCACTATTGAGAGAGCTGTCATACCCAGCCAGAGGCATTTATCCCCTGTACAGCTCAGTCCCCTACAACAGCCTTCTGCTTCCCAACCAAAGCTTAACTCATTCTAACGACAGAGCAGACTCAATGGGTTGACCCAGCTCACCCAGGTCAACCTCTCTCGTAGTAAATTCTAGGCAGACACATAACCCCTATACGCACCAGGCCTACTCCCATTCCAGCCCACCCTGGAGATACCCCATCTGGAGATAACCCTGAGAGGTAGGCCATCTCCAAGAACCATGTACTAGATTATTGATCTTGCTATCTCTGAAATCTATTGTTTCCATTATTCTGCATGTACCATCACCTCTAGCACCTATCAGTTTCCACAGGCACTGGTGATGTCCAGCTTTGCCCCTCCACACAACCGCGCCCCCCCCAACCCTCTTGTACTCCATGAATCACTGCCATCGTGTAGTCCCCGCGGCCAGGAGGTTTTTCAACATTTGGATGCCAGGGTCCAAACTTGTAACAGGTCCTATCTGGCTGTCAGCCCCGCGGTCACTGTGGTTTTAAACCCCTGCTGAGGCTTCCTGTTTCTGCAGCTTCTGTTCTCTCTCCAGTGCTCTGCTTGTCCAGTTGTGCCCTCTGGACCACCACTCACTTATTTGCCCCACCATTAGAAGATAGAACGGCACAGCACAGTAAAGGCCTTTTGGCCCATGATGTTGTGCCAACCTCTTTAACCTCCTCCAAGGCCCATCTAACCCTTCCCTCCCACATCGTCCTCCATTTTCCTTTCAGCCATGCACCTGTCTAAGAAACTCTGAAATGCCCCAAAGGTACCTGACCCTACCACCAACCCTGACAGGGCATTCCATACACCCATCAATCTCTATGTGAAATATCCACCTCTGACATCTCCTTATACTTCCCTCCCAATGCCTTAGAGTTATGCCCCTTTGTGTTATCAATTTTTGTCCTGGGAACATCTCTGTCCACTCAATGTATGCCTCTTATCATCATTGACACTATGCCATCTGCTGCATGGTCCCAAGATTTCACACCACTTCTGAAATTACATCTTTCATCTTTTAAGACAGTCCATAAAACATCAGGCTAACTATCAAGCATTGGCCAATATCTCCCTACATGGTTTAATTGCAAACATTCCTAGGCGGTGCCTTCAGATGCTTTACCAGATTATGGAAGCTCACGTAAAGCCTGGTTATTGTGCCAGCACTCAGAGGTGTCATGTTCAGTTGACCACTGGTTCCTGGCATTTGTGGAGGGTGTTTCTGGAAGTGTAGGGAGATACAAATGCTTATTCATGATCTTTCATATTATCAATTACTTTATGTCTGGTGTCGTATTCCCCCAGTGTCTAGGCTGCAGACACCCCCACCCCCACTGACACACACATGTTGTGATACCTTGAAGATCTTGGTTTCCCATTCCCTTCCACCCAGCCATTCTTGCCAATCATCTGTACCTCACCTTTCTTCTCACTGCCTGGCAGCAGTGTTGGTTGTAGGTCCCGGGTTACACCTGTCTCCGGGGAAGTAGGCTGATCAAATGTCTGGATGTCTAATGAAATCAAACGCACGTCTCATGGAACTCACAGAATGAAACCCATCTCTTCCCTGTGTGCTTCGGCCCTGATTTCCCAGAGAGTGGCTTTGGAGTCTTCATCGGTGAGTGTTTCACACATGAACAAGCATTCAAGCATAGGCAGACATTTACACATACATACTTCTACATACTCACGCACACGTGTATACACACAAATGTACACTCCGTGGCCACTTTATTAGGTACACCTACTCGTTAATGCAGATATCTAATCAGCCAATCATGTGGCAGCAACTCAATGCACAAAAGCATGCAGACATGGTCAAGAGGTTCAGATGTCGTTCCGAGCAAACATCAGAATGGGGAAGAAATGTGATCTAAGTGACTTTGACCGTGAAATGACGGTTGGTGCCAGACAGGGTGGTTTGAGTATCTCAGAAACATTCTGGGATTTACAAACAAGAATCCAGTGAGCGGTAGTTCTGTAAGCGAAAAGGCCTTGTTAACGAGCGAGGTCGTGGAATGGTCAGACTGGTTCCAGCTGACCGGAAGGTGAAGGCAACTCAAATAGCCACGCGTTGCAACACCTGGTGTGCAGAAGCGCATCTCCGAATGCACAACAAGCCGAATCTCGAAGTAACCGGGGTACAGCAAAACACGAGGAACTTAAATTCAGTAGACACTTTATGTACAAGCGGTATCTAATAAAGTGGCCTCTGAGTGTACACAAAAGCAAATGCACCCCGTACATATGCACACAAATATACACACAGACATATATAAATATAAATATATATACATAATATGGCGCCGGCTAGTTTCAGTTAACTTTTAATAAGGTAACAATTATAGCAGGTTACAGAGCCAGACATCTACTGACCGTATGTAAATGCGAGTACAGGTTCCCATCTACTCTATAATTAACAACGTAGCAGAATAAATTATGCAGTGGATTTATATACACACATGCTCAATCAAATTATAACAAGCACAGAAGCTAGGCGACTCATTGGGACAGGATTTAGGGAAGGGAGGTGGGAAGAAGTGAGTTGAAGAATCTGTTAATGGTTCAAGGATCAGCCAGATAGAGAATTTAATGGAAATCGAAGGTGCATTTGAGTGAAAATGAATGGGGCAAATGCCCTATAATGAGGTTGGACGTGCCCACAAATTGAGTCAAAATTTCGGGCCTTTGGATAACTAATATTTGCATTGCAATTAGATGTCCCTCTCTCCCGAATCCTTCGCCCAACCCAGAGTTAACCCATGAAGTTGCGTTCCCATTGACCGGAGGACATTGGAGTGAATGATTCTAGCACCAGGGTGAGGGGAGAAACTCAGAGCGGTTTTAAAACAAACCACGAAGTGAGTCGATGATTTTCCAGTTAGACGCATCGCAGACAGGGAAAACGATTGTCTGGTGGGAAATCACGCGACGGTTTGATAAGTCTGTTCCTCGGCTACTTTGGTCCCGACTCAGTCGTCTCTTTAAAATGGAGGACGGTGCCGCGAATCGCATTGGACAGGACACTGCGGCAAGAAACTCCCACCTGGGAAGGTACAGGCGGAGTTGCTCCGGTCTCGCTGCAGAAACGCGGGGTGGGGGCACTTATACCCCCCTCTTCTCTCTGTCTATGAGGATGGGCAAGGTACACCTGTCTCCCCTTTCCATGGAAACACGTCTCGGAACGAAGGCTTGATTTTAACTTCAAACAGACGAATTTGCGTGGGGTGGGGGCGAGCTGGAGAGGACTGGATTTTAGGTATCAATGAATTTCTTGGGTCATCGTAATCAGATTGATTTATGAATTTGTCATGGGAAAGTACCTGTAACCATGTTATCACGGTACCGTAGGTAAATAGATTGCAGACTGGAACCTAATGATTACCATCTTCTGCAACAGCGCAGTGGCCCCTGAAACCCTGAGCTGGGAGCAAAGAGAACGAAACAGCCTGATTTTCCTGCTCCTGTAGCCTTGCTAGGGAGAGCCCGTCTCAGGGCTGTGTGAGGTCAAGGTCACGGGTGGGAACTGGCACTGGCGGGTAAACCTCCGGGTTTCGATACGAATGTTCACCCCATCACGGTCAACCACAGCCCAACTTCATGGGAATTAACTTCCCTCTGGACAAGGTAACAGGCTGCAAACAGTACCTGGAATTTCCATTAAATACATTCAGGCCAGAAGAGTCTACAATATAGGGTACCGCATAGGTGGGAGGGAGCGGGAGGAAAGAGGTCGGGAGAGAGGAAGAGTTATTCAGTACCTAACATGCCAAAAATGTCTATAGAATATTGGTAAAGTTCTGTCGAATGTATTTTTTTAATTACAGTAAAATGCACGGAACCCACATTCTGTGACAGAAGATTACAAATCCTTCCTCAGTTCAGCGTCCGAAGAAGTGGGAAAAGGATTAGAGTTTTGCCAAGTAACAATACGTCTGAAAGCGTCATCCCTGGCATCGGGGATGTGTCCATCAATCACTGAGCGGGAACTGGAGGAGGATGGTAATTGGACGAGAAAAGAGAGGGGAGGGTTCTGAGTGAACGCAGCAGGGCTGTGAGGTGATAGTGAAAATAAAGCTTCTTCATTCAGTTGGTCCGTAATCTTAATAAAGAGCCCACAGGCCCCCATACAGTCTAGTTCTTGTCGAAATTCTTTTATCTGAGTCAATTTATTGGAAAAGAGACTACCATCTCTCTCGTACCAGCAGAGCGGAGACGAGACACTCCGTGAATGCTTCTTCCTGCAGTAAAGGCTGTGGAACAGACACAGGTCATGCCCGAGGTCTAGGACCCAGCTTCACACCGCACGGCGGACACGGGACACCCTCTCAAGAGTGTCAGAAACAAAGTACATAGATATTTCAGCGCCAGTCACTTGTATAAACAGTTTAGCACTTGCTGTGGATTACCGCTGGAATGTTTATATATACTTTGAATCCCCATTGACACTTCGCACTAATTAGAATTTAAAATAGTTAAAATCACAGACGTTATCGCCAAACCCCTCGCTTCACTTCCCCTCCCCCCCCCCAACAAACATTCTGGCCGTCTCCACTTCGCCTTCTTCCAGTCAGTTGAAGATTCTGTATATCAAACTCGGGCTCACGCACACAATAAAGCTGCCGCTTGTCAGTGCAGTCTCCTTCACCCCTCCCCGCTCCCTGCGCCCCACTCTGCCTCGAGAATCTGAGGGACGGTGTAAATTCCCATCGCTGCCGGAGTGGGTGAAGCCTCTGCAGGGACGGAGACCTCGCCCTTCCACCTGGAGTCACTGCTCGGGGTTGAGAGTTTCCAGTGGCGAGAAGCGGCTTGACTGGAGGAATCAAAATGTCCATCTCGGTCTCCCCTGCCCTGCGGTCCGCGAACAGCCCCGTGTTCACGATGTCACCGATGGGGGACGAACGGGCCACGGCACTCGCCGGCTCCACGGAGTCAGTCTGTGGCGGTGGCGCGTGGGAGGAGTGGATGTAACTTGAACAGCAATAAAAATATACACCTTTACAAACCATCGAAGGTGTTGCACAATTTGGGATGGGGTGGCAATTCTAGGTGGGCGTCGGGCTTCAGCACGGCGGCCCATGCGTGTTCGGAGCGTCGGAGGTCGCTGAGGATCGAGCGCGGAGGTCGAGGTCTCTAGAATTGTCCCACAGTGTCTCAGAGATCGTCACCCGCACGCCCGGCGACAATTTCTCTCTCGGTTTTTGCTCTGTGTATTTCTGCTCGGCGAGGGTGCGCGGACCCGGGCCACCCTCAGTAAGCTTGCCCCGTCTCGACCTGCAGCAAGCCCAGGACAGCGGAGTGCTCGCTCAGCTTCATCCGCCTCTGTGTGGACAGGCTCACGTTCTTGGTCAAGTAGTCCACCGCACCTGGGGGGGGGGGAGGGGGGAAGAGACAGAAACCAGAAAATCCAACAGAATAAATAAACAAACACAAACTAGGAATCCCGCCCTCCCGTGTTAGTGAAAACCACCTCCAGTGCTTGTGTGATGTGTTCTTTTTTAAGAGATGTCCCAAGGTAAACATTTGCCACCCAGCCGCTTAAATGTCCGCGGGAATGCCGACATCTATTGGGGAACAACCGGCGGTTATCTGCCTGAGTTGGATTTCTGCGTGAACATGCAGACCCTAAACTTCCTGTCCCGACTGCCCTCCCCCTCCCCAGCTGCACCCCACGCCTGGTCTTAGTCAATAGCGTTTTGAATGTCAGGGACATGCAGCAGCAGCGTTGAAACTTGACAACTTCGGCAGAACAAAATTACTGCGAGGCCTCGCGGTCGCACAGCTCTTTGATGGGCAGGCCTAGTTCCGACCCGCCCCACCTTTGGCGTCTTGCGAATACAGATAAGGCAGGGGGCGGGACAATCGGGTTCTTTAATGCGTTTCGGGCAGGGAAGGCAGGAGCTCAGTGAAAGGCGCGGGTTTAAAGGACGGCGCCGAGGAGGGGAGAGTAGTAGTAAGGTTTGTAAAAGGGAATTCTGGAGCGTCTGCAGAAAACAGTGGTGGGGCAAAGGGAGGGCGAGATTAAGAAGAGGGATACAGAAGGTTGTATGGGCGGATAGAGCTACGGAAATCAGGAGGGTGAAGTCTCGGAGCAGGAGAGTTTGTTCCTTGTGTGTGTGGGAAGTCGTCCTGGACTATTGAAACACCGCGTGCAGTCACTAGATGGTGATCCGGCATCACGGTGTGGGTCTGAGAGAGTGCGTGCAGCCCAATAAAAACCAGCGGTGGCTCTGGAGGTTCAGCTCAAGGTTTTCTTTTCTGCTGCCGACTCGCATTAAACCCGGAGCATGTTACATAAACAAATCGGCAAAGTTTTCTCCTGACCCATCTCTGCCTCATATGGCCCTTGTGGCTACGGGGATCAGGGGGTATGGAGGGAAGGCTGGGGTAGGGTTCTGAGTTGGATGATCAGCCATGATCATAATAAATGGCGGTGCAGGCTCGAAGGGCCGAATGGCCTACTCCTGCACCTATTTTCTATGTTTCTATGTTTAACATTGAAAAAGCACCGGAATTTAGACCTGTGTTCATGAGCGAAGGAGGAGTCCACATATCTGGACTTCAGGGTTCACCTTCAGTGGTGCATGTAAACGCGCTGCCTTGATTCGGGTTGCTTTCATTACCTCTCCGCTTACTCTTCCAATAACTGTTCTGTGCAAGCTGGCACACCAGACAATCGTGCCTGATAAACAAACAACATTTTCAGCATAAAGCGCTCGTCATCTCTCTGCCCCAAAGGGGGGAGCGGTGTTCGATGGAAAGCCTTATTACCGAGCTGTCATTTCCATTTAAATTCACTTCATGGTCTCGCACAAAGTATTTGCTATTCCTTGGCACCAGCCTGGAGATGGGGGATTGGCTAATTAATACGTTGCGCATGCTCGGTGGGCCAGGGAGCATACCATGGCGGGATGACTTCTTATGGCTCCCAGCGGGCCTTTCTTCCCAATAGACATTACTTATCACCTTTGATCTGTGACTTGAGGAGATTGGTTGGCCGACTAAATCGTTCGGGGTCCAGCCCAGAATTTGTCCTGCAATCTTCATTATCACTCGCGGGCAGGATAGCTATCAGATGTCAGACTTGGGACTCCTGTAATGGGGAAGTCGACGCGCAGACGGTGGTTATAGAGTGCCTGCTTGGGTTCAGGTTTTGGTGACAGGAAAGTGGTAAGGTGCCCGGTTTCAGAATGTGGTTATGCAGAAGAGACTTTTAAAATTTAATCATAAGTTGTGGCTATCGCCGTCAAGGCCATTCTCTCATCATACTCTGTAAATGGGTGGCTATTTAAGACTAGAACGAGCAGAAATTTTTCACTAAGATAGGGGAAAGTCTTTGTAATCCTTTGCCCTAGACGACTGTGGCAGCTCAGACATAGATTGCACTCCTGGACATAAAAAGAAATTGTGGGAGATGGGGACAGGTGCCTGGAGGATAGATCTTGTGGATAGGCTTGAGTAGCGAAATCAAGCTTCCATTTCTCATGTTCTTGCTCATCCCTATGACAAGATGCTGATAAGCTGCCTTCTTGAATCCATATATTCTGGCTGGTGAAGGCACTCCCCCAGAAGAGCTGGGTATGGAGCCTGAAGATTGAAACCTTGTGATGTTGAAAGAAGAATCATTTGATTTGAAGACAGAATGGCTTCTGACTTGGTGGCAATTCCAGTGAACAAAGTACAAATGAATAATGCCACTCGATGGCACTATTGAGAACATCTTCTGCAACTCTGCTGACGACTGATTGGTCAGCACTGAATTTTTTCCATTTGATTATGGGATGTGGAAAGCCCATTATTTCTCATTCTACTCCTCCATCCTACATCTTGTGATTAGGACATCAAAGTCAAAGCAACTTGTGACCACTGAGGCACAAATGCATATCCATATGGAAAGCGGCCAGTGCATGAGTGGAGCTTTGAGGCTTTGACTCGAGAGGCTTCGACGAGAAGAGGCAGAGGACAAGCTAGCTCACAGTTAGTTTTTACAGTGTCTCCTGAGACAGTGATGTGCCTCTCATGTGAGATGTGGCAGTCTTGGGGGAACTCCCCTCTCCCACAGAGTCACATCTGCCAGAAGTGCATACGGCTGGGCGATCTGGAAGACCGTGTAAGGAATCTGGAGCAGCAACTGGATGACCTTCGACTCATAAGGGAGAATGAAGCAGTCATAGACGAGAGCTACAGGGAGGTAGTCACACCTAGGCTGTCGGAAGCAGGTCGTTGGGTGACAGTCAGAGGGGGGAAAGCGAAGGTGAGCAGACAGGCAGTGCAGAGCACCCCTGTAGCCATTCCCCTGAATAATAAGTTTACCATCCTGGATACTGTTGGCAGGAACAACCGACCAGGTGTGAGCCACGGTGGCAGGGCCGCTGGCACTGTGTCTGACCCTGTGGTGCAGAAGGGTGGGACGGAGAAGAGGAGAGCTGTCGTCATTAGAGACTCTATAGTCAGGGGAGCAGACAGGAGATTTTGTGGACGTGAGAAGGACACCCGCATGGTTTGTTGCCTCCCAGGTGCCAGGGTCCGGGATGTCTCTGACCGGGTGCACAACATCCTGGTACGAGAGGGAAAGCAACCAGAAGTCGTGATACATGTTGGGACCAACAACATAGGCAGGAAGAGGGATGAGGTCCTGAAGTGTGAGTTTCGGGAACTAGGCAGAAGGCTGAAGTACAGGATCTCAAGGGTGACGTTCTCAGGATTGCTGCCAGCGCTACATGACAGTGATGGTAAGAATTGGAGGAGATGGCAATTGAATGCGTGGCTGAGGAGTTGGTGCAGGGAGCAGGGTTTTAGATTTTTAGATCATTGGGATCTCTTCTGGGGAAGGTGAGACCTGTACAGATTGGATGGGTTCCACCTGAACTCGAGGGGGAGCAATATCCTTGCAGGTAGGTTTGCTAGCATGGTTCAGGAGGGTTTAAACTAATTTGCGAGGGGGATGGGACCCAGAGCGATAGAGCAGTGAAAGAAGTGCATGGAGTAAAGCCAGATCTAACATACAGAGAGGCGTTGAGGAAAGAGAAGCAGAATAAATGGTGTAAAGACAGTAAGGTAGAAGGGCTGAAATCTGTGTACCTCAATGCAAGAAGCATCAGGAACAAAGGTGATGAACTGAGAGCTTGGATACATACATGGAATTATGATGTAGTGCTATTGGCTGGCACCAGGGCAGGAATGGATTCTCAATATTCCTGGATTTCAGTGCTTTAAAAGGGATAGAGAGGGTGGAAAAAGTGGAGGAGGGGTGGCATTACTGGTCAGGGAGACTATTACAGCTACAGAAAGGGTGGGTAATGTAGCAGGATCTTCTTTTGAGTCAATATGGGTGGAAGTCAGGAACAGGAAGGGAGCAGTTACTCTGTTGGGGGTATTCTATAGGTCCCCTGGTAGCAGCAGAGATACAGAGAAGCAGATTGGCAGGCAGATTTTGGAAAGGTGCAAAAATAACAGGGTTGTTATCATGGGTGACTTTAACTCCCTAATATTGATTGGCACCTGATTAGTTCCAAGAGTTTAGATGGGGCAGAGTTTGTCCAGGACGGATTCCTGTCGCAGTATGTGGACAGGCCGACCAGGGGGAATGCCATATTAGATCTAGTACTAGGTAATGAACTGGGTCAGGTCACAGATCTCTCAGTGGGTGAGCATCTGGGGGACAGTGACCAGCACTCCCTAGCCTTTAGCATTATCATGGAAAAGGATAGAATCAGAGAGGGCAGGAAAAGTTTTAATTAGGGAAAGACAAATTATGAGGCTATAAGGCTAGAACTTGCGGGTGTGAATTGGGATGATATTTTTGCAGGGAAATGTACTATGGACATGTGGTCGATGTTTAGAGATCTCTTGCAGGATGTTAGGGATAAATTTGTCCCTGTGAGGAAGATAAAGAATGGTAGGGTGAAGGAACCATGGGTGACAAGTGAGGTGGAAAATCTAGTCAGGTGGAAGAAGGCAGCATACATGAGGTTTAGGAAGCAAGGATCAGATGGGTCTATTGAGGAATATAGGGAAGCAAGAAAGGAGCTTAAGAAGGGGCTGAGAAGAGCAAGGGGGCATGAGAAGGCCTTGGCGAGTAGGGTAAAGGAAAACCCCAAGGCATTCTTCAATTATGTGAAGAAAAAAAGGATGACAGGAGTGAAGGTAGGACCGATTAGAGATAAAGGTGGGAAGATGTGCCTGGAGGCTGTGGAAGTGAGCGAGGTCCTCAATGAATACTTCTCTTCGGTATTCACCAATGAGAGGGAACTTGACGATGGTGAGGACAATATGAGTGAGGTTGATGTTCTGGAGCATGTTGATATTAAGGGAGGGGAGGTGTTGGAGTCGTTAAAATACATTAGGACAGATAAGTCCCCGGGGCCTGACAGAATATTCCCCAGGCTGCTCCACGAGGCAAGGGAAGAGATTGCTGAGCCTCTGGCTAGGATCTTTATGTCCTCGTTGTCCATGGGAATGGTACCGGAGGATTGGAGGGAGGCGAATGTTGTCCCCTTGTTCAAAAAAGGTAGTAGGAATAGTCCAGGTAATTATAGACCAGTGAGCCTTACGTCTGTGGTGGGAAAGCTGTTGGAAAAGATTCTTAGAGATAGGATCTATAGGCATTTAGAGAATCATGGTCTGGTCAGGGACAGTCAGCATGGCTTTGTGAAGGGCAGATCGTGTCTAACAAGCCTGATAGAGTTCTTTGAGGAGGTGACCAGGCATATAGATGAGAGTAGTGCAGTGGATGTGATCTATATGGATTTTAGTAAGGCATTTGACAAGGTTTCACACGGTAGGCTTATTCAGAAAGTTAGAAGGCATGGGATCCAGGGAAGTTTGGCCAGGTGGATTCAGAATTGGCTTGCCTGCAGAAGGCAGAGGGTGGTGGTGGAGGGAGTACATTCAGATTGGAGGATTGTGACTAGTGGTGTCCCACAAGGATCTGTTCTGGGACCTCTACTTTTCGCGATTTTTATTAACGATCTGGATGTGGGGGTAGAAGGGTGGGTTGGCAAGTTTGCAGATGACACAAAGGTTGGTGGTGTTGTAGAGGATTGTTGAAGATTGCAGAGAGACATTGATAGGATGCAGAAGTGGGCTGAGAAGTGGCAGATGGAGTTCAACCCGAAGAAGTGTGAGGTGGTACACTTTGAAAGGACAAACTCCAAGGCAGAGTACAAAGTAAATGGCAGAATACTTGGTAGTGTGGAGGAGCAGAGGGATCTCGGGGTACATGTCCACAGATCCCTGAAAGTTGCCTCACAGGTGGATAGGCTAGTTAAGAAAGCTTATGGGGTGTTAGCTTTCATAAGTCGAGGGATAGAGTTTAAGAGACGCGACGTAATGATGCAGCTCTATAAAACTCTGGTTAGGCCACACTTGGAGTACTGTGTCCAGTTCTGGTCACCTCACTATAGGAAGGATGTGGAAGCATTGGAAAGAGTACAGAGGAGATTTACCAGGATGCTGCCTGGTTTAGAAAGTATGCATTATGATCAGAGATTAAGGGAGCTAGGGTTTTACTCTTTGGAGAGAAGGAGGATGAGAGGAGACATGATAGAGGTGTACAAGATAATAAGAGGAATAGATAGAGTGGATTGCCAGCATCTCTTCCCCAGGGCACCACTGCTCAATACAAGAGGACATGGCTTTAAGGTAAGGGGTGGGAAGTACAAGGGGGATATTAGAGGAAGGTTTTTTACTCAGAGAGTGGTTGGTGTGTGGAATGCACTGCCTGAGTCAGTGGTGGAGGCAGATACACTAGTGAAGTTTAAGAGACTACTAGACAAGTATATGGAGGAATTTAAGGTGGGGGCTTATATGGGAGGCAGGGTTTGAGGGTCGGCACAGCATTGTGGGCCAAAGGGCCTGTACTGTGCTGTACTATTCTATTCTATTCATATGCATCAGAGCTGCAGATGCATATCTTGTGTCTTAGGTAATTCCCAGACAGACTAAGCTGGTCCTGCTCACCTCCTCACCGGTGCTGCCATTCAAATACTAACCAGACTGTGTCTTCTCAGCTTTGCACATCAGGCAGGATTGGGTGTCTGCAGACTAGGATGCATGGGTAGAAAAGGCACGTCTGGTTATAACGTTCCACCCTGGAACGTGCATGGCAGCCTTGTAGGCTCATTACGGGTTCAGACCATGATCAAAGTTGACTGAAGGCAGATTGTGGTTATGGAATGGTTGTTGTTAAGAGAGTCCATTGCTCTAGAGTGTCCACATGCCAACTGTGGTTATGGGTTATCTATGATTTAACGTGGCTGTGAGGTGTATAGGGTTTAATTTGGATTTAATGAGGTTTCAAGAGTGCATATGTTCAATGCAAGATCCATAATTTAATGGAGTGTTAGAATGTGATGAGTTTGTTCATGATATGAGTGTTTATAATGTGTATCATGGCTATGAGTTGCACAGGTTGTTTATACATGTACCATTTTGGGGATCAGGCATCACTGGGCAGTGCTAACTATTCTTGAGAAGTTGGTAGTGAGGTAGTTTCTGTGTAGATACACTCCCTCAGTGAAGATTTTCCAATAGGCTTGTTTTGCAGATACAGTGAAGTGTGCCAAGAGCTAATCAGGGCAGTCACTTATTTTGCACAACTCTCAACAGAACAAAAACTAATCAAGAAAATAGCTGGCATTCCCTTTGTTTATTTGGGACTGCTGCTTATTTGGGGCAGGAGACCGTTGCCGAATAGTTTCTAACTTGTTTCAGACATGTGCATGTCACGTGGCAACTAGACACTACACCATACTTAGAGTGAACAGTTTTTAAATAGTGTGTCTTTGCATGTGCTTGCATTTGAAAAGCAGTGATTTTTATCACTGATAGTTGGAAGAAATAAACAGTAAAGACAATTCAGAACTACTCAGCTCCCAATGGTTTCAAACATTCAGAAAATCAAACTATTTCACTGCTTCAACAAGTTAGGACCTACGAAGAATTTGAAGGTATCCACAATCATCTTGAATGTTACAATGAAAATGCAGACTTGGACGATGCAATCTACATGAGGTATCTATGCTGAATTTGTTCATTTATGGTTAATCAAAAGAACACAGCATTGTACACTGTATTAATTCCTACATTAATACAGTTTTATACTACTGTAGTAGTATTGGTAGTGTTTTAATTTGTTCCGTATTTTATTTAAATACTTAATTTGTTACTCAGTTAAATGGTAGTTTTTTCTAATACCTTTTAGCTATTTCCACAAAACTTCTGTTCACTGGGACAGCCCTTTAATTGGGACAAAATATACAGGTCCTGACGTGTCCCAATCAACCCGAAATGCACTGTATTGGTTAATTGTACTGAACAATTGCCGAAGGTTCTGGAGTGAATCTCAGCTGCTTGGGCTTCAGTTTGTATCAGGTTTCTGATACACATGGTGAAACACACCCTGGAAACTTTGATCCTTTCTGGATATTCCCTTGAGCTCAGCTGTGGGGCAGTGGCGTGCTAAGGAAGGGTCTAGGTGCACACTACATCTGTCGTCAGCATTGTACCTGGAAAGTAGCAAACCCACACTATTGCTGTGTGGAAGGACAACAATGTACGCAAGTGGATGACTCACTTCTTGTTAATATAGTGCAAAGCATCTTAATGTGTTTTAATTGAATTAATCTTTAAAAATACTCTCAATCTATCTAATGAATTTTTAAGTATGTTCATCACAGACAGTTAAGAACTGCTCCAAAATCTTTGTCAACCAGTGAGTGGTCAGATGCTGTCAGTGGGATTATGGTCTCAAGAGACGGTATGTAAAACAGAGACTGCTCCACCTCACCAGACCTCTGCTGGGTGCAAAAGGTCAGCCTGGAAGGGTAAATGTGGAAGGGTGGGAACACTGGACTCTCAGTTTGGATGCAGGGTAATCTAGCCCATTAACTGGGAAGTTGCACAGGACAATCCCGTCAGAACGGTCCTGGGGTTTAAAGGGTTAAAAATTTGTGCAACAGGTGCATTGATGAGGGGAGGATCTAATCCAGAGGTTTAAAATGATAACAAGGAATCAGTAGAGTGGATTGGAGAAACATTTCCTTGGGTGGGAAAATCCAGAACAAGGGTGCTGAAGACTGGTGCCAGGGATCTGGCAGGTAAAGTATGAAATACATTTTCACACGATAGGTAATAGAATTCAGAATTCTTGAGCACTGAGCGAGGATATTCTGGTGACCAGTAGAGTTTTACAAAGCAGAGGTTCACAGATCGATGGAACACAACTGGGAAAACTGTGTCCCTCTATGATCTCACAATATTCCTTCTGTTCAGCTATGATGGCACAGCAGATCTGAGGGGCTGAATGGCCTAATGCCATTCCTGTAAATTTATGTTTCTGAGGAAATTGGACTGCATTCTGATGTTTCCCACAGTTACATGGCCCCACTGACAGTTAAGTTCATCTTCAGCCCAAAACGTCAACTGTTCATTTCCATTTGTAGACACTGCCTGACCTGCTGAGATTGTCCTGTGTTTCGGATTTGTGTTACCACTGACCATCATGTGTAGGGTTTCTGATTAGAGGCATTTGATACAGCTTTTAAAGTTCTGAATAAAACCAATGACAAAATTCATCCAGGCACATGAAGCGAGGATTCTAGGATGTGTCTAGGTGTCCGGAGGGGGGGTCAGGACAGTGACTGGGAGGGCAGAGGGGAAGCTTCAAGTTAAGGAGATGTGCCGAGGCTCTGCTCCTAGTGAGAAATATCACAGCTTGTGGTATGTCCAGGCTGTGGACTCGATGGAAGTTAGAAGTTAGATGTGGGGGGTGTGTATACATAAATACCGCAGATATCAAGATATGCTGGTGAGATTCTTAGAATGGCATGTGGAATCCTGACTCTATAAACATAAGAACATAACGAAATAGAAGCAAAAGTAGGCTATTTGGCCCCTCTAGTCTATTCTATTATCCAATTTGATTATGGCTGACTAATGGGATGCCTCATTTTTTCCTCTGTGTCAATTCCTATAGGCCTCAATTCTCCAGACTTTCAAAAATGTATCAATTTCCTCTCAAAGCACCTCCAACAATCAAGTCCCCACGATGTTCCAGGGTGGAGAGTTCTCCAGATTCACTACCTTTCTCCATTAGTCCATATGAACCAGAGTTTTATATGTCGGACCATCAACCTTGTAACCATGCTCCCTCATTCAAGATTTTCCCACTGGTAGAAACATCATAACCTCCTCTCTCTCCTTCTGCCTCTGGAGTGTTGTATGTTTCAAAAACATCAGCCTCCATTCTTCTAATCTCAATGAGTGTAGATCTAACTTCTTCAGCCACTTGTGGAAGGACAACCCTATCATTACTGGGAATTATCCTAGTGAAGTCTTTCTGACAGCCTCCAATCTTCCTTCCTTAAGTAAGTGGACCAGAGACAGCATACAGGCCAAACACAGGGAAGTTATGTGAGTCGCAGGTTGAGCCCCTCCCTGGAGAGCTGTGGCCAACCTGGTCACCACACCTCAGGAAGGACAGCAAGGTCCTGGAGAAGATGTAGGAGAGAATAACCAAAGGAGGACTAGTTCATGTGGAGAAAAAAGGAGAGATTTAGTACAGTCATAGAGCCCTACAGCACAGAAACAGGTCCTTCGGCCCATCTCATCTATGCCAAACTATTACTCTGCCTAATCTCATCTTCCTGCACTTGGACCTTAGCCCTCCGTACCCTTTCCATCCATCCATCTAATAGGGGTTTATCAATGGGTTTTGCAGTGTCAATAAGGAGGAATTGTTTCTGGCTACTCACTGGGTTGATAAATAGAAAATACTCATTAAATTGTTAACAGTAAAAAGTTTACAGGATTGAGTAGAATTCTATTCCGCAGCCAGAATACATTGCCTGGGAAGGTGCTGGGAACAAGACCCAACAGTGACTCTCAAAACAGAATTGCAAAGGAAACATTTTTCAGGGCTATGCGGAAGAAACACTGAAGTAGTTCTGGGAGGTGACGGAGAAGTTGGCTGAATTTTGAAAGAGCCAGCGCCGACATGATGTTCCCTGTGTTGCAATACGTTCTGACGACTCTGAACTGTGCAGGTATATCAGCCGAGTGGTGTTCAGCCCATGCGAGGGCCAGAAATGAAGGGTGTGACTCACTGATTGCCCCTGGGCACATGGTATTGGCAATAAACGATAGCAGTATTTATTCGAGATTTATATCAACTACACATGTCCGTTCACATCCAGAGGCAAGTGTGGGGAGGTCAGAGGGCACTGCGTGCACTCAGTGAAAGGGAAAGCTGCTATTGATCCTGCCAGCTCCTGCAGAAGGTTTCAATTTAACGGCAGGAGCTAAAGACATTAGGAGCGGCTGCAGAGGGAGCGTGGAGAATCCAGGCTGGGGTCGGAAAGGACAGTACAAGGGCAGGACAACGAGGATGATGGGGGTGGAGGTGCTGAGTGGGGGATGGAAGGAAGGACCTCTGAACCCATCAAGGACAAGAGCTGTGTTGCCAGGAAGCTGCGATTAGTTTAACATCCAACAGAATTGGCCAGTGAGACTTTCAGTTTCCACTCCTGCTGGTGATATGGTTCCTTCTGCATAACCGTAACATCAATATTTTATCAGATTCTACAGCTAACGTCGACCCCATCAAACATTTCATCACATGTCAAAACCCTTGAAACAAATGCAAAGACTCAGCAGTTTCAACCTTGATTGATAGCTTCACTTTAGCTTTGCACTTGGAAATCTTAATCCTCTTCCTTGCACACGCGTGCGCGCAACACACACACACACACACACACACACACACACACACATAGGTGCAGACATGCACACTCTCTCAGAATTCAAAGCAAATGGAAGGCTAACAATTATCCTTCACGACTGCATTGTCAAACATAGTACGACATCATCAATACATATACTCTCCAGCACAACCTTCGCTTTACATTTGGGACCTCCAGTGTAATCCTCTGATTTAACTGACCATCCTGAATACCTTTTACTGCAAGAGTCTCATATGAACACCACACGTACACCCAGTGGCCACTTTATTAGATAGCTCTTGTACCTAATAAAGTGGCCACTGATTGTATGTTTGTGGTCTTCTGTTGCTGTAGCCCATCCACTTCAAGGTTCAATGTGTTGTGTGTTCTGCACATCGCTGATGTAACGTGTGGTTGTTTGAGTACTGTTGCCTTCCTGTCAGCTTGAACCAGGTGTCCACTCTCTTCTGACTTCTCTCATTAACAAGGCACTTTTGCCCACTGATCTGCTTCATTTTTGTTTCTTGCACCATCCTCTGTAAACTCTAGAGACTGTTATGCGTGAATATCATAGGAGATCAGCAGCTTCTGAGATACTCAAACCACCCCGTCTGGCACCAACAATCATTCCACAGCCAAAGTCACTTAGATCACGTTTCTTTCCCAGTTTTGATGTTTTGTCTGAACAACAACCGAACCTCTTGACCATGCCTGCTTGCTTTTATGCATTGAGTTGCTGTCACATGATTGGCTGATTAGATGCATGCATTAACAAGGTGTACAGATGTTCCTAATAAAGTGACGACTAGGTGTCGTTGTAGGAAAGTCCCTCAGGGTTGAGGGTGATGTTTCCACTTGAGTCTTGTGGGTTTAGAAGAGGCTGGTATGACTGACGTTAGAATCAAACACTCCCACATATGGTGCTGCGTATGCCAGTCTGGTGGGCAGGAGGGTGCTTTACTAGGTGATGCGATCCCCTCCCTGGTTCTGCAGGGCCCCTTAATACCACCCAGGGTGCTCCTTCTCCATCCAGTGCAGTTAGGGAACAGAGAACCCCAGGCATCAGTCGTTCATTTCTTCAAGGAAACTGTGAGCGAATCCTTGAAGCTTCCAGCTGCCCACCAGCTGATATCACCCTTTGACAGAGCTTGCAGCAGTGTCTGTTTCAAGGGTCTGATATAAATAACTGTAGTGTCTGATGTGACACACCTCTCACTAAAACATTATCACACACACCTCAGAGTAACACTCAAATATCCCTCACAGCAACTCTGACATAGCATACCGCTAACGGTAGCAATGATGAAACCAACTCCTGCGTGTAATATCTGAACTAAAACACACCTCTTGTTTTAACGTACTGATTTAGCACATCACTAACTGTAACTCAATCTGATGGAATACGTCCTTCAGTGTAACACTGAACACCGTTCACAATAACTCTGCCAGAAGACAATCCCCAGTGTACTGGATTTAGTTGATTTAAATCTGGGTGCTCCATCAGCTTGAGACAAATTTAAGCCCATGATCCGCAGCCCACACCTGGATTCTGAGGAAATTCTGATGTTCTAATTAATTTTGTCAGCAGATGTTGGTGGCATCAAGTGGGAAGACAGGAAGGGAATTGAATCTTTGGGCCCTGTTTCATATTAATGTTCTAACTTGTTCCCTGCTGTCATAAACCCAACAGAATGCCTCCGTTGGCATCAGTGTTAACAGGGGTACTGAGAAGCTCAGTATACTCTCACATAATACACACACACACACACACAGTCCAGCGGGGCAATGGTCACAGACAGAGATCTTGCAATATTCCACCTCCATTGAGGCCAGTACTCAGACTGCTCTCTGGTAGCTGAGAAAGATTATCCCTGCGTAGACCAGGGGTCTATGAGTCTTTCTGCCGTGTGTGATACAAAGATGGGCTATCATTTTGACCCACCCATGCTGGTGTCCTTCCTCCCCTCCCCTCCCCTCCCCCAGGAGGATGTTTCAACAGGCAACGCTTACTCTGTCCATACTGAGCGTACTGGTAGCCAGGCACGGGGTCCATGCTGTATCCGGATGTGCTGTAAGCCGGCGTGCAGTAGGACTGAGAGGTGGGCAGGCTCTCCACAGCCTTGATGGACTCAGAGCGCTGGCTGCAGCTGCCGGACAGTGGGTTCGAGGTATCCAGGCTCCCGTGCAGGGGGGAGATGGAGAAATCATGCTGCCCCTGAGTGGAGACTGCTCCAGGGTTACTCAGGATGCTCATTACCTGCGGAAACGGGACCAAGAGGGGCAAGGAGAGACAGAGAGAGGAATGGTTAGTGGACAGGAAGAGAATTAGGCTTCCAGTCTGGGCTGGGGTGGGGGAGAGGGAAAGAGGAAAGGAAATTATAAGGGGAGAGGAGGGGTGGTGAATGAAAAGGAAAGGGTTGGAGAAGGGATTATGGGTGGTCGAGTAGGAAGGGGTTAATGAGGAATTGGAAGGAGGTGGGAAAAAGAGATAGGAAGTTGGAGGATAGGGGGCTGGAGATGCTGCAGAGTGTTGAGGAGAAGGCGAGGGGGAAAAGGGAAGGTTACAGCCCAGTGTTTCACATTATTACCATCACCAGCAGTGAGTTGGTGGTCTGGCTGTACAGGCAACATCGGCTCTCGAGATCCTGGCTCCAGC
This sequence comes from Mobula birostris, assembly GCF_030028105.1. Taxonomy (NCBI): domain Eukaryota; kingdom Metazoa; phylum Chordata; class Chondrichthyes; order Myliobatiformes; family Myliobatidae; genus Mobula; species Mobula birostris. The sequence goes on from NC_092396.1 coordinate 18,356,041, forward strand.
TCCCAATCACCTCCCAGTGACTTGGGTGCAGAATGGGTGAGAAGGTGGTTGGGGTTGACAGGGAACATGCAGGGAATGGCAGTTTAAGCATGCAAGGAAAGGGATGGGGTTAAGTGGGATACTGGGAATGTGAGATTGTGGAAAAAGGGATAAGGTGACAATAGAGGAATGGGTATGAAAGGTGGATTGGGAAACAGATTGATGGGATGGTGTGATAGGAACTGCAGACGAGGATTGGGAGGTTTGGGATGGCAGGATGGGGATAAGAAATATGAAAACATGGGAATGGGATATGTGGAATTGGTGACATAACGAATGGTGATGGGGAATAAGGATGAAGAAGCCGGGCTGGTGATTGGATAACTATCAACAGGGAACATGCTGGTCATACACAAGGAGCAAAAATGCAGACCTAAAGAGTATAATTGGAACATTAGAACAAGCTCGCTGACAGCTTCACACCAAAATTAATAATCCCATTAAACAAGGGCAAACCTGGACAGGGAATTTTATAAAACTCTTCTACCCACAGTTTGTACCCCTCCTTTTCCAGACGGTGAATGTGCAAAACAAGGACAATGGCTCCCGAGCAGAAATCAAATAGCGTGCGACATCTGCAAAGTTTTATCCGATCAGTGCCGAGTGGGTGGGGGCGAGCAGAGGGCAGGGGAGGGGGGATATCCGAGTTGGTTAGCTGTCAATCACCCAGACTGACAGAACTCCTCTGAAATCACAAACAGACTGCAGTGATTACTGTTGGTGGATGGAGCCGGTCTGTTCCCAGATCAAGGCTCTGCATTGAGAAGTTTTTCCAGGCTGGATCACTGGGCTGTTCCCTGGGTTTGGAGAGGATGGTTTATGAGATAAATCCAAGTAGGCATAAACACACCAGTCTTGCTGAAAGATACACAAAAATACCTTCAGGGTATCTCGCACTTTCCCTGCAAGATAGTCATTCTTTGAGGGGGAAAAAAATAATTAATTTTGGCAACTTCAGAGCCAACAGCCTCAGGGAGTGCTAATCCCACAGGGACCATTACTTAACCCACACAAACAGCCTTGGCTGTTAAACAACAAGCTATCTGTTCCACTTACATGTGCTCCTGTTAAAGAGGGAACTGTTCTACTGGGCACCCTTATATAAAAAATAGGGCCTCGCTGTTAGGACCCCTTATAAGAAAGTTGGACAGTGAGGACGGAGTTGTCAGCGACCCTCATTAAGAGAGACTCGCACTGTCAGGAGTGCATGTAAAAACAGTCACGCTGTGAGGACCTCTTATAAAATCAGAGTCTCCTCGTCAGGACCCCTCATAGCTACACTATGAAGAATCCTCATAAATAACTAGCCATACTGTTAAGACCCCTTATCGGAAGGAGCGTTAGTGCCAGAATCCCTTATGAAGGGGGAGTCGGTAACGGTGCATTGGGGGAGGGTTACTGAGTGACAGTGTGAAGGAGCTGCCTTAACAATAGAGATATTGTCAGAAGTAGGGAGTGCTCCACGAGCAGTTAATCCATCTCTCTCTGTCACTCAGTAACTCCTTTCCCAATGAGCTGGGGGATCCGAACCTTCTGAAGAGGAGGGCGGGGGGTGGGGGGGTGGTATCGCTTTCACGTTTTAAAAAGAAATTTGTGGAAGTGCCCGAAATGTTCCCCTCAGTTTGAAAACCGATAGCTACAAATTTGCCAAATGAAAGTGTTCCTCCAACTCACCAATAATCCAGTTTTTATTCACTTGTTCCTCGCACAGAATTCTCATGGGACGGCAGCCTGCTGTTCTATGGATAAGTTTCCAAAGTTTTATTTTGGATTTGCAATGTTATTAAAACATTGTCTAAAACGCAAGCTGTGAATGGATGGTGGACAGGATCACTTCACTACTCAGCAATGCGACGAGGAGCTGTAGACCAACTCGTCTCATTCCCACCCAGATACACTTTCACTCGTTGGCAGGGCTGGGGGATTTCTAAAAGTAGCCTGCCAGAATCAGGCTATCAAACAGCTCTCCAACTAATCACTACATGGGGGGGGGGGGGCGGGGACTGTAGAATATCTTGGGCTGATAAAAGGGGCTGATAACTTTCTAGTGTTTGAACCCAAACGGGGGGGTGGGGGGGAGAGGAATCTCAAGTTTATTTACTCTCACAATGAGCTGCGGCTCCGTCTCATCTTACTGGCAGCTTGGTTCTTCTGATCGTTGCAATCTGCAGCAGCGGGGAGATGTACTGTTGTAACCTCCACCAACTGCATTATTACAGATTGGAAACTGCTGCTTGTGAGAGAGTTCTTCAATGAAGAATTTACCTCAGTCTGAGACGTTGCTCTGCTTTGTCAAGAGCCACATTAGTATGTACAGCGACATGGCAGCTTAGTGGTTACACGACGCAATTACAGCACCAGAGACCCGGGGTTCAGTTCTGCCACTGCGAGGGGTTTGTGCGTTCTCCCAGTGACGTGTGGGTTCCTCCGGGTGCTCTGGTTTCCTCCCACAGTCCAAAGCCCTGCTAAGGCAGGCTAGTTGGTCACACGGGCATAATTAGGTGGAAGGACCCATCACCATGCTGTATCTCGCAAATCAAAAATAAAAATAATGAACTCTATGTTACAATAAGTCATAGGGGTCAGGGCAATATCTGACGCACGGTGCAGTGCAGGGAGCAGTGAAGGAGTTCAGCAGCAGGTCGGGAAATGCTACGCGTTCTGAGAGTCAGTGCGGAAGGAAGTCTGTACAGTCAGAAAGCAGAGCGGAGGGAGATCTGCGTTTCCAGAAGGGTGGCTTTGAGAGCTCAGTGCGTGGCTGGGGAAAGGACAGAGTCAGACCTGCGGATCGATGGGAGATCTCTGCCCTGCAGCACCGAAGGGGTCAAAGGGAACGCAGCACAGTCGGAGGGTCAGAGCCGAGTGACGGTACAACAATAAGTAGCTCAGCACCGCGAAGATCTGCATAGCCAAAGGCCTCTTCATCCTGATGGAACATGAAGCAACTGCTCCCCATCTCTAATTGGGCGCTAACATTTGTCAAGCCAAAGCTACTTTCCCTTCTGATGTTTTGGAATCTTGCTGAAAAAACAGTGCTGCTTCAATTAATGACAAAACAGTGTTCCTCTCTCTGCCGAGACATTACTTAACTCAAACTTATCTTAATTAAAGCCTACCCGTCTATTCTAATCCCATTGGCCAACACTTGGAGCATTGCTTCTTATTTCAAGACAATGGAGGCCATTCGGCCCATTGAACGCACGCCATTTCCCAGACTATCCACGGCCACACCCATGTGAGAGGAAACCAGACCACTCAGGGGAATCTCACACAATAACAAAAGCTGAGGGCTACAGGGAGCCAGCACAGAACAGGAACATAAAACAAATCCGCACAATAAAGGCCTTTTGGCCCATTATGTTGTGCCGACCTTTTAACCTACTTCAAGATCAATCCTATGCTTCCCTCCCACAAAGCCCTCCATTTCTCCTTCATTCATGCGCCCATCTCATGGTCTCTTACGTCTCTGATGTATCTGCCTCTACCACCGCCCCTGGTAATGTGACCCACGCACTTACCACTGTCTGTGATATCCCCCATATACTTTCCTCCACCAATCACCTTAAAATGTGCCCTCTTTTATTAATGACATTTTTTTCTTGCAAAATTTTAATGACAAAAAAAAGAACACACAAACTCCGCCCAAGGTCAGAAAGGAACTCGGGTGGCTGGAACTGCAAGGCTGTATCACTTCAAGGTGCGTTTATAGAACAAGTTACAGTAATTCTGTGAAGCCTGAGTATAATCAGTTCTCCACAAGCTTTCACAGCTTTAAACTATGATCGTCAGAACATACCGCAGCAGGATGATCGCTATTCAGACAATCTGCTTAACAGCTGTAGTGGGAAGTGCGGTAGAACATAACAAAAAGAGACATTGAGAAACTGAAATTGCAAATAACAATCAACTTGGCTCAGCAACCTTACTGCATGTTGTGATGGAGTAATAGAAAGAACAGATAATGGAGATGTCAGGATTTTCAAAAATACTTTAGTAAGGTATGTAGTGTACCATATTGCAGGATCGTGACCAAAGGTAGAAAATAGAACATAAAAATAAGGAAATATTAAAAGACATTTTGAGAAGTATGTGGTCAGGGAAGTTTAAAGAAGGATATAGGCCAGATGCAGGCAAATGGTAGACAATTTGGTTGGGTTAGACCGAAGAGCTGTATGATTCTAGGACTAAACAGGAGCAGGAATAAGCCGTGCGACTCCACAAGCCCGCTTGCCAGTCAATATCTTAAAAGCTGATCTTCCTCAGGCCTCACCTCCTCTGCACCCTCACTAAAGCTTTCACACCTTTCCTAGAATGAGGTGACCAGAACCGAACGCAATACTCCAAGTGCCTGGAAGGAATATCTGGATTGGAGATTGTGTCTTATGGAAGAAAGGTTGACCCAGCTAGGGCTTTTCTCTTTGGAGCATAGAAGAGTAAGAGATAATAGAGGTGTATAAAATGATGACAGGCATCGGCAGAGTAGATAGGCAGCAACTTTTTCCCATTGCAGAAGAGGCTAATGCAAGAGGGCCTGATTTTAAGAAAAGTATAAGGAGGAATGTCAGAAGTAGTTTTTTTTCACCCAGAGAGTTGTTGGTGTGGAACGCACTGCCAAGGGTGGTGGTAGAGGCAGATAAATTATGGAAATTTAAGAGACTCTTAAGAATGCACATGGACGAAAGAAAAGTGGAGGGCTATGTGGGAGGGAAGGGTTAGATTGATCTTGGAGTGGGTTAAAAGATTGGTATAACATTGTGGGCTGAAGGGCCTGTACTGTTCTATGTTCCTGTTCTGTATCAGCTTCATAGCCCTCAGATCTTTTCAAAAGGGACTACTTCGATGATCTAGCCTGCACCACCCTCCCAAAGAAAGGAAGGGTGGGAAATAGACTAAGGATTTAAATCGTAAACAAGTGGATGCTAAATAGAAAACTGAGTCTGTTGTTTAAGTGGGTACTGGGCTGGCATTCCATAATGATTGTTGCTGGGATCATTGTTCAAAACTTCCATCTGCAGATGGTATCTCATTGGGAGGTGCAGTTAATGAGAGGAGGGCAGTGATAAAATACAGGAAACACCTCAACTTGCCAAATGGGCATGTAATTGAGTAGTTAAAAGATTAAGTTAATTATAATTAAGTATGAGGTAATAGACTCTGATTGGAAGAATAATTAGATGTAAGGCTCATTCAAATGTGGGAAGGTTCGATTGACCCTAGAGTAGGTTAAAAGATTGGCAGAACACCCTGAGCCAAAGTGCCTGTATTGTGCTGCTCTATTCTATGGTCCATTAAAAGAAAGAGTCTAAATTTGGTTGACGATAACACAGAAACACATTCATTAACAGTGCCAAAACAAGTTCATAAAGTCTTTAAAAAGTGAACAAGGAACAAGGTGCATCGCTGTTGGGACAGAATAGATAGACGTGTAAGACCCTGGTCAGACCACCTGGAATACTCCCACAGATCTATTCCCAGTATTTCATCAAGGAATTATTAGAAGCATTATAGATATAAATCATAAAATGAGTCCACAGTGAAAGCATGAGAAATCATAGATAAATACTGAATTTAATTCACCCAGTTCAAATTTGATCAAGTACTTAAAGACCAAAACTAGTAATCTAAATTGATTAAATCTATTAACTTCAATTAACAAAATAAGTAAAACACAGTAAGAATGGGAGAGGATGGAGATAAGGCAGGGAAAATGGATGAAATGTATCTGGAATGCTACCAACACAAAAGATGGAACTCATTAATAAGTTACAGCTAAAGGTTCTCTTTTTTTTTTGCCAAGACCAGGACTCTGTCTTAAATTTACATCCATTAAATATTTATTTTTAAAGATTAGCCTTTTTTTGGCCAAAATGTTATCGAAACTTACAAGTGAAATCTGTCGTTTGCCTCCAGGACCAACACAGTTGGAATATGCACTGGGGGCAGCCTGCAAGGGTTGCCACGCTTCTGGCGCCAACATAGCATGCCCACAACTTATCAAAGCTAACCCCTTTGAATGTGGGAGGAAACTGGAGCACCCGGAGGAAACCCATGCATTCACATGAGAGCGCACAAACCCCTTACAGACAGTGGCGGGATTTGAGCCCTGATTATGGATCACTGCCGTTGCAACAGTGTTGCATTAACCGCTACGTTACCATGCCAACCCATTAAGTAGAATTAGTGGTTTAATAAGCAGAGGTTGGCACTCTATACTATCAAGTGCATATCCCGTGCCACGCAGGAACACACGCGTACAGGCAGTGACGTCAGCGAGAGGAGCTGGATCTCCAAATTATGGAGTTTGAGCTGCAGCTGGCATTCCTTTAATAATCCCTCAAGGCCAGCATTGTTTAATTTCCCTGGAGGAAGCACTGCCCCAGTGTTCAGAAGCACCAGGGGGCTGAGAGCAGAGTGCCAGCGTTCTTCAGAAAGTGGTCACTCCACAGCTTAAGGTACACAGGCAGAGGGAAGATGGGATGGAATGGAACTCCCCAGGTGCATCTTGGTGCTTCAGATCACTCAGGAGATGATTGTTCCTCCAGACAGCAGAGTCAGTCCACGACAGAGTTGGTAGCTCAGTTCGGTATGGTAATGGGGCATTCAATAGTGCGGGAGACTGCCAGATATTTCTGCAGTCACTGATGTGATTCCAGGAATGGATATTGCTGCTTAGCGCCAGCGTCAAGGACATCAGTGAGTAAAAGGAAAGGTATGTCGCATCCGGAGTTTCTCCGGTTAGCGGACGATTTCCCTCCACGTCTCTCTGACGTAGTGGGGAACTGCATACGAGGCAAGTTACAGCGGTGGTTTGCCGTTGCCTTCTGCCGGGTGAGTTTCCAAAGAGATCACCAGCTCGTAACCCAGCACGGATATAAGCGTGCAGGTAAGCCGGCTGGATTCGAACTCAGGACCTTTCGTCCCGAAGTCTGGTGAGAGTAAGTGCAGAAAATTATGAGAGGCTTAGACAGTCGAAAATGTTTCCACAAAGCAGAGGTCTCTGAAGTGAGAGGGCAAAATTTTACGGTAAGATGTGAGAATTTATGAGGGATTGCAGGAAACCTCTTGGATGCAGAGAGGAGTTGGTGTTGGCAATGCACGGCATGGGGGAGTGGTGAGGACATTTCACAACACTGTTTAATAAAGTACTTGTACAAGCACTGAACACAGGTGTGGACCAAGTGCGGGTAAATGGGATTAGCATAAATGGATAGGTGATGGTTGGCGTGGGTAAAATCGACCAAATGCCTTACTCCTTATCATCTCTAACAGGGAGTGTGGACATCAGTGTCTATATAAGATTTTCTAGACATGGGCAAAAAATGCAATGAAGTCCCTTGAGAAAATTATAGAAATATAGAAAAGAGACGAAAAGCAGAACATCAAAGGAAATAACCCCAGGATTACTGCTGGTGCCATGCACTAGTGAGACCAGAAATAGGAAGGTGGTGCAGAGGAGTGCGGGCTGGAGAGAAGGTCCAGGAGGGAAGGCTGCAGATTCCTTCCGCACCAGGACCTGATCTAGCAAGCTGGGACCTGGACGAGCTGGAACAGTTGCACATCGACAGGGACTGGAACCAATTCAACAGCAAGTTTATGCTTGGCATTTTAGGAAGATTTAAATGAATTTGGCAGGGAACTGAGAACAGGAGTGCAGGCTATTCAGAAAGAAGAGAAGTAAAATTAGAAATGGGTAGATGTCTTGAGAGGAATGTCTGATAGTGATCTTTATCACTGATAGCAACAGTGATATAAAAAAAACAGGTGGTTGTAATATTGCTTAACAGATAAATTATGGTTGTGGGAATAGGCAATATGTTAGAAGGATCATTTAATGGGGGTATAGTTAAAATGTTAGGTAGAAATGGAATACAAAAGCAAAAGAGTGCATATGCTGGAAAACCAAATTAAAAACAGACAATACTAGGAATACTCAGCAGAGCAGTTCCATACATCTGGGAGAATACTGTGGGTCCCCAGTCAGAGGACCATGGAAGAGCAAATAGATAAAGGAACTGCTGAGACATATGCAGTTGTGTTATGGCAACTATTCTGAGAATCTGACTAACCGAACTTTAACTGTGATGGATCTTGTAAGAGATGTAAAGGGTTCAAACTTCTTAAAGCACAACCAAATTTAGGCTATACCGACCAAATACATGGAGAGGGCAATTTAGTCTCAGTCTTAGGGAAAGAAATTAGGCAGCTGTAGGTTGTATAAGCGAATCAATGTTTTGAGACTAGTGACTACGATTCAGGTAGGTATAGGTAGATTGATAGATATGTATGTATTCCGTTATATTCATTTATGGAAAGTACAAAGATTGACCAGGAACAAATGTTCTTTCTTAGAGAGAAAGAGATCAACTTTGCTTAGTTGAGATGCAGAGGTTCTGAAGATTAGTTTTATTTGTCACGTGAACACTGAAACTGCAAAACATACAGCGAAATGCATTGTTTGCACCAACGATCAACACAGGCTAAGAAGAGTGTCACCAGGCTTTTGGCTCCAACTCACAAACCCTAACCCGTACAACTTTTGGAATGTGGGTGGAAACCAGAGCACCCAGAGGAAACCCGCACCGTCACGGGAAAAACGTACAAACTCCTTACCGACAGGGGTGGGAATTGAACCCTGACTTTCCAATCACGGCCACTGTAAAGCCTTACGCTAACCTCTATGCCACCATGCCACTCTTTCGGGAAAAAAGATATTCCAGCCAAGGAGCAGTGTAAGGTTTTTAGTCCGGTACAGAGAGTTAAAACCATAAGACTATAAGACATATTTAGGTTATTCAGCCCATCAAGTCTGCTTCACCACTAGACCATGGATCCCTATCTTCCTCCTCAATGCCATTCTCCAGCCCTCTCCCCATAACCTACTGAGTGCCTTCATCTCTGTGGAATACCCAGAGCTGCATCAAAAGTGTAAAGTAAATGTAAACTATTCACTTAGGGACTAAAAATGTTAGCAAATTAAATTGTGTAACTCTAACATGCTTTAAAATTACATTTGGAAAAAGAAACTGAAGGAGAAGGTGGATCCAATTAGAGACCAAAAAGGCAACTTATCTATGGTGAGGCAAGATCTGGGACAGTGCTGCAAATACTCAGCATCTGTTAATTATGAAACAGCAGGAAGATGTAGACATTGTATACTACAGAGTGTTGGCTGGGTTAAACGAAGGGAGACTGAAAATATGAATTAACTTAGTATCTTTACTAGAATAGAACTTCTTACTGAAGAACAGAACACTACTGCAACACAAAATTTTGTGTTAGGGCGCCACAGTAGTGTAGCAGTTAGCGCGACACAATTACAGCTCATGACATTCCGGAGTTCAGAATTCGACTCTGGCGCATCTGGAAGGAGTTTGTACGTTCTCCCCGTGACCACGTGGGTTTCCTCTGGGTGCTCCAGTTACCTCCCACAGTGCAAAGGTTGGTAGGTTAATTGGTCATTGTAAATTGTCCTGTGATTAGGCTAGGGTTAAAGAGGTAGGTTGCAGAGTAGTGTGGCTCATTGGTGCAGGAGGGCCTGTTCCACACTATCTCTAAAGAAAACAAACTAACCAAATAAATAAATGCTTGTTATTCTGTGCGGCAGTCTAGTGGTGTTCCAGTGTATCTTTGTAAGCAGATAAAATCACAGGCCCAGATAAAATCCATTACACCTGTTAAAAGAAGCAAGGTAGAAAATAATGGAAGTTCTGAGTATTGTTTTCCAATCCTCTCTGGTTAGTGCTGTGGGTCCAGAAAAGGCTGTTCATATGATGTAATTGTTAAATAAAAATGGCAAGAAATTTCAGGCCAGTCAAACTAATTAGATAGTGGAAAAGTTCTTTGGGGCGGGGGGGGGGGGGACAGGGAGAAGAAACTTCTATAGGACAGCAGTAATAATCATTTAGAAAAACAACAGTTTTCATTCCTTTCCTGATATTTTGTAATATTACATGGGAAATGTGGGCATAGAATTAAAATCATCGGCAAGGGGAAATATAGAGAAATATTTTCACCCAGTTGTGGTTGGAGTCTGGAATTCAGTGACCTGAAATGGCAGTTCAGGCAGGAACAGTCATCCCATTTTAAAAATTGTTGACTAGAAGCTGGAAGGTGGCATTAGATGGATCTCTTTTGGCTGACTCACTCACACACACACACAGTGGCTGAACAATCCATGCTGTAAATTTCAATGGTTCAATGACTCAAAGGTGAAAAAGACATTTACTACAATGATAACAGAAGTAAGAGGAAAAATTGAACAAGGTGAGGCACTTTGTTCTATAACAGTGTGACCTAATATGAGGTCACTGTCATGGTGAAAAAAATTGATAGGTAGACACAGGGAAAGTGTTTCCTACAAGGAAGTTGATCAATAATTTATATCAGAAGGAAATTGGATAGGTACACTGGGGAAATAAACCTACAGGGCTACAATGATAAAGTGGGAAATTGGAAATGACTGGGTTCCGCAGAAAACCAGCTTAGTCTCAATGTCCTAAATAGTTCCTTCTGTGCCATGGTGGCTCCATAACTCTATTACCAACTATTTATAGTACAGAAACACACCATCCAGTCCAGCAGAGATGTGGCCCACAACCACTGCAGACAAGATCAGAATCAAAGGCCATATATAAATATTTCAGTTAGGAATTTCAAAGTTCAGAATAAATTTATTATCAAAGTATGTGTAATATACCAGAGACTTATTCTGCTGCAGACATTTACAGGGTAAAGGAAATACAATAAAATTCCACACACAAAAAAACTACATAAAGACTGACAAGCAATGTGCAAAAAAAATACAAACTGTGCAAACAAAAAAAAAACTTTGGGAGCAACTTCTACACTTAGAGTGTGAAATTCACCACTATAAGAAGTGGTTGAGTTAAGTGGTATGTTAAAGGTAGATCGATAAACAGATAAAGGAGAAGACAGAAGGATGTATTGATGAGATTAGGTGCAGAAATGTGGGAGGATACTTGAGTGGAATATGGATCTCTCAGATTGAATAGGTTGTTTCAGTACTGAAAATAGGTTGCAATGGTCATAGAACCAGTACTCTCCAATACTACCTATACAGCAAGTTTACCTTTACCATTTCTGCCTCCATTAGTAAACCTTGAGACAAGATACTTAGAAATTAGCCAACTTGACAGTCACTCCGGTTGGCTTCTAAGGCTGCCGAATGCTCTGGATGAAAGATATTCCTTTAATTGTTATCAAGTTGGGAACCAAATCCACTCTGTCAATTAGCTCCTTGCAAATTGAATTTGTTGCCATTCAAACCCACTTTCCATTCTTCCACATCAGATATAAAGACCCTACCCCACATCTCATCTAGCTCTCTTTCAGATACTTGGCCAATGCATGTACAATTTTCTTTGTCTCTGAGAGTGCCATCCTACATCCTACTACCCACCAACACACACAAAATGCTGGATGAACTCAACAGGTCAGACAGCATATATAGAAGAAAATGAACAAACAACGTTTTGGGCCTGGATACTTCATCACGATTTTACTATCTACCCATTAGTTACATGCTAACAGTAAATTCATTGCTTCATTTTATTAAACTGCCACTCTACATATTCTCTCTTTGCCAGTCTTATTTCCCTCTTTGTTCCCCTACACATCTCCAAGAATTTAGCTTGGCTTTCAGTTGATGAATTCACATTTTATGCTTCGTACAATCTCTTTTTGTGTTTTGTCATAGCTACCATCTCTCACATCATTCCTGGCTTTGAATACTCCACCTTTAAACCTGTGGGAATGTACCCAGCCAATAATATCCTCCACACAGGTTGTTCCATTGAAGATACTCCTGTTAATCTTCATTTGCATTATACCCTGCTTACATAACCTGTCCCATTAAAGTCCGCCCCCTCCCAAGTTAGAAGTTCTACTGGAGATTGTCCTTGCCCTTCTTCATTATTAATCTTAATGCTTGCTCAAGTATTTTTCCACTGGTATTTTAGCTGTCTTTGACCCCCCCCCCCCAAAGTCCCAGATCTAACAGTGACCTCTTCCAATTTGGACCAATAACATACTGGTCAAGGAAGTTCTCCTGAACACATTTTGGAAATTCCTCCTTTTTTAAACATTGTCCTGATTGGTATTCAAGTAATTAAAATCCCCAACATCTCTGTGCTATAGCTTTTAATTACCTCTATAATTTCTCTGCAGGTTTATTCCTCTAACTTCCTCTCACTGTGTGACGGGGTATAGAATATTCACAGTGACACAGTCAACTCCCTTCTGCTTCTCAACTGTAACCAGACAGATGTTGCCCTTGTTCACTCAATTTTACCCTCTGTTTCCAATGGGATAATGAATTCACCAATCAGTACCTCCTTAATCATCAGGACCATAAACTCTGCAGATGCTGGAAATCCAAAGCAACACACACACACACAAAATGCTGGAGGAACTCAGCAGGTCAGGCAGCATCCATAGAAATGAAAAAACAGTCGACATTTTGGGCTGAGACCCTTCTTCAAGACGGGGGGGTGGGGGGGGGTGGGGGGGGGTGGGGTCAAAGACAGTTAAAATATCAGGGTCTCAGCCTGAAACGTCAACCGTTTATTCATTTCCATTGGTGCTTCCTGACTGGCTGAGTGTGAGCATTTTCTGTGTGTATCCTCCTTAATCACACTATCTTCTTCTCTTCACTAAATCTTCTCTGCACCTGTGAATATTAAGCACCGGGTCTTTGCAGTTTTAAGCTGAACTTTTGTTGCTGACACTACACCAACCTTATTTCCCGCACTTGCCTTGTTATATGCACGTGGTCTAAACCTGTTCTAGTGACCCTTACAGTTCTTAGTCTGTCCTGCTGAACAAGATACTACTTGCTTCTGTGGAACTATCCAAAACTCTCAACTTCACGCTCCTTATTCCTCTTTACTGCTTCTAAATGCGGCTGCCATCAAATCTCCACACAAGGAAACTTGGGCTGGGTACGTCCTGCCCCAGAACACGTCCCGATGGCCACACACTGATCCCCCTCACCTTCCTGGTTCTACTCTCACTAGTGCGTGGCACTGGTGGCAACCCAGCCTTCACCTCCTTCCTGGCTCTCCTCAGCTCCCTCTCTAGCTCCTGAAGTCTGCCCCTCTCTATGCCCCTGCTGTGAATTAATAATGTGGCGAGAATTTGTACAATCCCAACCATTATTGAAAGATATTTATAAAATGACATAATTGAGAAGCTGGGGGAAAAAAACATTGGTTCAATCGGTCTCGGTTTAATTTGGATAGAAATGGAAAGGGTAAACCCTTCTGGTTCACGTCATTACCCAGTGATACCTTCCTGGCTGAATATACAGAGGAGAGGCCGGATGGGTTTCTGGGCCGGACTGAGTATTTGTGTTCTAAATGGATCCCCACAAAGCGTCAACTGACAAGTCTATTTGGTTAAACTATCGGATAATGGGCCGCCGAGGAGGGGAAAAAAATCCCTCTCCATAGAGTTGGGTGTAGAGGAAAAAGACCAAGAGTGGTTCTGAAAATACTGAACTTGCACTCTTTATTGTTGATCTACAATACACATACTGTATAATATTTACCTTTAGTGTTAATAACATCCACCTTCTCTCATCCGCGGTAATAATTGTTTTAGTATTCGGAGGATTCTGGGACAATTCCGGAGTGCTGCATGGGATCTGTTAGCAAATGATTTTGATTAAAGTTTAAAGTTCTCTCCGTGCCTCTCTCTTTCTCTCCACGCTCTGTATCAGGAGTACGCGGTAACCCCCTGCGGGTGCAAGTAATAGACTACGCCGAGTGACTTATTGGATCCAAACGAGGTTTCTCGAGATCTTTCGGGTCTCCTCTGTGGTTTCAATGAAACGTGAAAGAAAGTCAAAGTACAAAGAGCGACAAGGGCAGTCAGTGCTGCCCGGGGCGACGCTGTTTGCAGCACTGATAGTCCAAGGCTTCAGATGCCTGCCCTCCACACCATCAATCAGTCCCTGTAATCTGTATCGAGTGCGGAAAGAGGGTGTGAGGGGAACAGAAAGGGAGGAGGGGAAAGGACGCTGGCCACAAAACCAGATCCAGTCGTTTAAAAAAAAAGTCTTTTTTCCCCCTTTGTACTGATTGCTTCGGGCAAATATCTGAAAGAGAGAGGTGGGGGGGGGGGGTTGGGGCTGTATTTAAAGAGGAAGAAACAATTGGAAACTGGGTCTAAATGTGACAACAAATGAATTCAATTCGCAGGGAGCTAATTTGCACATCAGATTACAATGGAATCTGTGACCAGGCCTGATGGCAATTAACGGAGAAGCCGTATAGCAGCTTTAGAGAACGGTCTGAGTGACTGACAAATGGAGCTAATTTCACGTAATTTAATCCCTTCACTTTCATATTTCAGTTTGCTGATGGAAGCCGATTTCTAAAAAGACAGTTTAACCCTTTGGCATATCACACGTTGTTAGAGTACAGCGCCACAGTCCATTCCCCACTGGGTGACTGAGTACCTGCTCCAGAACTCTTCTCCCACTGGGTGATTGAGCACCCACTCCCGAACCCTTTAACCCAATAGCACCCATTCACATTTCCCTCTCCCACTGGGTGACTGAACACCCATTCACATTTCCCTCTCCCACTGGGTGACTGAGCACCCACTCCCAAACCCTTTAAACCAATAGGTAATAGCACCCATTCACATTTCCCTCTCCCACTGGGTGACTGGACACCCATTCACATTTCCCTCTCCCACTGGGTGACTGAACACACACTCCTATCTCCCTCTCCAACTTGAAGACTTGAGCACCCACTCCCATTCCCTTCTCCTAATGAGTGACTGGACATTCACTCACATGCCCCTCTCCCTCTGGACGTCTGAGCACCCACCCTCACTCTCTTCCCCCACTGGGTGCCTGAGCACCATCTTCCACACTCCTCTCCCATTTGGTGATTGTGTTCGCATCTCTTGTCACATTCCTCACCCACTGGGTGCTTTAAATCACAGCCACGGACAGCCAACTCCCCTAGTGAGAGATTGAGTCAGGTCATTGTGCCTATCATCGAATAATAGGACGACACAGCATGGAAAAAGGCCACATGGTCCAACTCATTCGTACCAACCATACTAATCCTATCACACACCTCTCCGACCACAGCCTAAAATCAGGGGTCGGCAACCTTTTCGCCTCTGTGGGCTGGATCATGTATTAATGAGCGGACGGTGGGCTAGATAAATGCCATTAAAAACTTGAAATATGGGAATTATCCATTTAAATACATCTAGTTATGTTTTGCCTCAAATTAATGAATAATGCATGCTAGAAAATCATTTGTGCTTAAGGTTGCCTACCCTGGCCTAAATTATCCAAGTGCTCACGTAGACTTTAAAAACATTGCCAGGAATCCAGTTTCAGCCACAGTCCCAGGAGGTGAATTCCAGGTATTCACCACTCTGGGAGGAGAAGGACCTCTCCTATCCCCCCTGATTTCTTTCCCTTCCCCTTTTACTTTTATTAATCTCTGATATGGGGTAAGTTTCTTGCAGCCTACCCGATGAGTACCTGTTATAATTCTACATTTCTCAATCATGTTCCACTCACGAGGGTGAACAAGTAGTTTCTCCAGTCTCTCCTCTTTCAATGGTGACTGAGTTAAAGTTTAAAATTCAAAATAAATTTATTATCAATGTATACGTCACCAAGTACTACACTGAGATTCATTTGCTTGCAGGCATTCACAGTGGAACAAAGAAACACAATAGAATCAATGGAAGATGACACATAAAGACTGACAAACAACCAATGTGCAAAAGAAACTGTGCAAATACAAAATAATAATGATGATAACTAATACATAAGTAAATAAATACTGAGAATGAGTTTGTAAAGTTCTTGAAAGTGAGTTAATACTTCTCTACCCCCCAGGGGTAACAGAATCTCTGTCACACCCCTTTCTCGGGTGGGCAGGGGGGGACGCTCATCCAGTCCCACTGCATGATGCTGCATTGCTGCCCACTGCCTTTGGTTTGTTACCACCCTCCACACAGCACTCCTCCCACTGGCAGTGAACTGGCTTCCAATGCCTTTGCAGAGCCCTCAGGACATCCCACGCTGGCTCAACCAGCTTGTCAGACCTGTATCACGGCGCTGAGGTGCCCCAGTGGGATAACCTTGCGGTTAGGCGTCGTTGTGAAACCAGCCCCAGGGAAGCCCTTAGACACTATTCTGCAGTGTAGCTCGACAAGCTGCAACATGATCAGTCATCACATCAGAGCCTCACAGACCTCTGCATAGAACAATCACACGCATCCTTGTATTTCACTCTTGCCGGGGACTGCAGCAAGAGACACAATAAGGCACTTGCCATCCTTCAAGGTTCGAACTTAATAATCGTGCGTACGTTGAAACATAGTGCAATGTGTCATTTGCATTAACACCCAAGGATGCACTGGGGGCATCCAGCAAGTATTGCTATACATTCAGGCACCAACACAACATGCCTACCATGCTTGGCAGAACCATGACAAAATAGGGAACAGAACAACAACAGCAAACCAAGCCCCATTCCTCCCGCCCTACACCCACCCACCCACTTGCACAGTTCTCCAACACGAGGTCAGGCTGCCTTTGGCCTCCAGTCTCCAGTAGACTCAAACTCCTGGAGAATTTCGCTCTCATCCAGCCCTTCCTTCCTGTCCAAAATAATATTCCTGCCAAGACTCAGCAAGGGGAGAGCCCAAGCACACACCAGAACCAGCGCCAGATCAACAAACACACTCAACAATGAGGAATCACGCTTCACAAGTAGAACAAGGGAGGCAGGCAGGTGAGCAGGAAGTTTTACCTGGTCCAAGTTTGATGGGACGTCAGAGAGGGAGCTTGGCCATGATTGCAGCCAAAGTTGTACCTGCCTCAACCAAAGGACCATGTGGGGTTAATCCCCTCTGAATTACTGCCAATTACTACACTGAAATGATGGGAAATAGTCTCAGTTAATACATTAAAAGTTCTGTGATTCTCAGATGGGCAGGCCTGGGAATTGAACTGGGGGCGGTGGGGGGGAGAAGTGTCAGGTTATCTTTCAGCCAAAATAAAGCAAATTCACGAGCTTCAAAATAAATTGTGATGACCGCAATTATGGGGATTTTCACGCCTCATTCAATCTGTTCTAATTAATAGACCTGGACTGGGCAGTGTTTGTGACTGAGCCTCGCTGCCTCCTGTCTGGCAGAGAACAGATGACAGAGATGATTTCTATCTGGTCTCCATGTCACTTGGCTAATTGGCTGCAGTGATTTAATGAAAACTGAAAAGCTCCAGAAGGAAAGCACGGCGAGGGAGTTGGGAGGAAGCATTTGGAGTGGGTGGTGGGAAGGGGAGCTCAGGGCATGAGGGGGAGCTGAAGGTGTGAGGGGGACATGGGGGAAGAAGGAAGAGATGGGAGGGGAAACAGGAAGTTGATCAACAGGGAGGGAGAATGGGACAAAGGGGTGGGAGGAGGGGGAAAGATGATAGGAGGAGAGGGGAATGCATGCGGAGGGAAAGGGAATCAAAAACCAGAGGTCGTAGGTTTAAGCTGAGAGGGGAAAGATTTAAAAGGGGCCTGAGGGGCAACTTCACACAGAGGGTGGCCGGCATGTGGAACTACAGTACTGTGCAAAAGTCTTAGGCTCCCTAGCTAAATATATGTGCCTAATACTTTTGTGCAGTACTGTAGCTGCCAGATGAAGCAATAGAGGCAGGTGCAATTACTTGGACAGGTACCACACACAAGATGTCGAAGGAACTCAGCACCATACAGAATCTATGGAGGGAAATAAACATCTCAGCTGTTTGCTCCTCTCTACAGATGCTGCCTGATTTGCTGAGTTCTTCCAGCATTCAGTGTGTGTTGCTCAAGATTTCCTACATCTTCAGAACCTCTTGTCTTTAACACTCAGACAGGTATGTGGATAGGAGAGGCTTAGAGGAACATGGGCCAAACGCAGGCAAATGGGACCAGCACAGATGGGCATCTTAGTTGGCATGGATGGGTCAGGCTGAAGGGCCAGATTCTGTGCTGTGCTGCCCTGAGAGGGGGAGGGACAGTGGTGAGGAGGTGGAGTAGAAGGTTGGGAGGGAGATGGATGAAGGGGCAAGGGCAGAGATGGGTGGGAGGTGAGAGGGTGGAAGAGAAGTTGAGAGGGAATGAAGGTCACCACTGTGGGTAGGAACTGTTGAGGGAGGGGTGAGAACGTGAACCTCAAAGGAGGAGAAAGAGGGACAGTCCCTGGAGAAATTTGACACAGACCACTGGAGTGTGGTGTAAATTTAGTCCTTGCTGTCATAAAAAAGGGTATTGTCTCAATAGCAGGAAGAGTTTGGTTTATGACTACATGATACGGTCAAGAGAAGCAAAGAAAGAATGTTTCATATTTGATGAAGATCAGAACTGAACATATCACTTACAGTACTGTACAAATGTCTTAGGCATCCTAGTATTTATATGTGCCTAAGAATTTTGCATAGTACTGAGGTTTGCCAGAAACCTACTGCCTAAGAAACACAATCGCCTGTTTGCACAGATTATCATTGATGCCACAGTGGGAGGGATGTGTTCCTTGCATTGGGGGATTCTGCTCTTCACTCTACAGTGAAGTGAAGACTAATTTTCCTTTAATCTATGCTTTAAGAATCTTGGCACCACAGTTCACTGGAGACGAGAAAATCTGCAGTTCACTGGAATTCAGTTTCTTTCTACAACTTACAGTCTATTACAATACACATTTAATGGTTTCACTCTTAGGAAATAAGTCAGAAAATGTATAGCTCGGGCAGTTAATGACTGGGTTGAGTTATTCTCTGATCTTGGAGAACAACACAACCCAACCGTTCCACTCTTTACTCCATGTCCAGTTTTTCTTGACTATGGTGTCAATTAACCAGTGAAATGCTGCCCCTGTTAGTAAAACATTTCATCCATGAGCAAGAAAGCAACAAACTCATTATGCAATATTATGAGGGCAAACACCTTAGATTCCACCCTTTGGAATAATTCCACCCCCCAGTCCTCTAAAGAAACAATGAGGGATTATTCTGAATAAGTTGGAACATAACCCAATTGATCAGCATGGGAACTCTTCCACAGAAGAAAATGATGTAAAATACAGTTTGTAAATACAAAGTATTGAATTACATACTTCTCATAATATCTCAATCTGAATTTATGTGGAGCTTTAAACATGTAAAAAAAGGCTCAATAAAAGCACATCATACAAAATAAAACACCAAGATCTTCAGATTAGGATGGTTGACAAAAGGTGCAATTATTAAGGAGGTAGAAAGCTCGTGAGGTTTAAGGAGGAAGTCCAAAACCTAGAAAATTCGGATTTGAATGCAGGCTCACCTACACTGAAACAGTACAAATGGGGAAATGCAAAAACTCAGATTTGAAGGTGTATGGAATTGAAGACAGGACGGTAAGAGGAAGTTGAAGAGAGGAGGGAATGTGAAGGCTGGTGAAGGTTACAGAGTTGTGGAGGGGTTAAAGATTACACACGTCGAATGCGTTGTGAAGGTTACATAGGACCAGGATAGAACTGAAGGTTACAGATGTAGGGAAAGGGGTGAAGGTTGCATCGATAGGGAGAGGAGTGAAGGTTACAGATGTGGGGAAAAGGTGAAGGTTACATGGACAGGGAGGGGTGAAGGTTACAGACATGGGGAATGGGGTGAAGCTTATAAGGATAGAGACGGGGTGAGGATTACACAGACGGAGAGGAGTGAAGATTACACAGACAGGGAGAGGGGTGAAGATTACACAGAAAGGGAGGGGGAGAGGTTACACAGATAGGGGAGAGGGGTGAAGATTACACAGATAGGGAGGGGGTGAGGTTACACAGATAGGGAGGGGGTGAGGTTACACAGATAGGGGAGGGGGTGAAGATTACACAGATAGGGGAGGGGGTGAAGATTACACAGATGGGGAGGGGGTGAAGATTACACAGACAGGGAGGGGATGAGGTTATACAGATAGGGGAGAGGGGTGAAGATTACACAGATAGGGAGGGTGTGAAGATTTCACAGATAGGGAGATGAGTGAAGATTACACAGACAGGGAGATGAGTGAAGATTACACAGATAGGGAGAGGAGTGAAGATTACACAGACAGGGAGATGGGTGAAGGTCACTGAAATTGGGAGAGGGGTGAAGGTTATAGAAATAGGTAGAGAGGTGAATGTTACAGAGAACGGGAGGGGGTGAAAGTACAGAGGTGGGGAGGGGGATAAAGATTAAAGAGGCACTGTAATACAATTGTTCTGCCAACTATGGAATCCCACCTCCAACAGTCACCACTCAGTTAGGATCCAAGGTTCAAGATTATTTATTGTCATTCTTCAATACATGAGTGTAAAGGGGAACAAAATTACTCAGTTTATAAAGAAGCAATAAGCATGAGCACAATTAAAAAACAAAAAGATAAAAAGCCATCCGATAACACACAAGTAACTGTTACATACATTGATTGTATGCCAGGTGATATGTATATGTAATGGTGGTGGAGGGGTTGGTTGATGGGTGGAGGTGTTGATCAGCCTCTCGGCTTGGGGGAAAGTAGCTGGTTTTGCATCTAGTGGTCCTGACATCGATGCTGCGTAGCCTTGTCCCTGATGGGACTGGGTCAAACAGTCCATGAGCAGGGTGGGTGGAAGCCTTTCTGAAACTGCGGGCCTTTTTCCAGCACCTTTCCCTATACGTGTCTCCATGAATACTTGGTGTTAAGGAGGATCATTTGAGTTGGGCCATCAATCATGGAGTTCACCTTGCTCCACCATCTTGGTGAAAAGTCAAGATGCATTCTCCTAATGCGGGGCTCCAATGCACCCCTGGTCCCCTCACCTGCATTACTGGAGGTCATGCCTTTCACAGCCAAGGCCCTGAGGTGCTGCCTAAACCTCCTTGCCTCTTCACCAGCCACTCTTCACATGCACTTCCTCTTTAACCAAGCTGTGAATCTGCTCCGTGTCTGTTTTATGTGTCTCCGTGTCAATCTTCGTCTTATAAAAGCTACTGCTGTTGATTCTATTCCAGTCTCTTTGGTCTAATGCTGCTGACGAGAATGGGCACTGGATCAAACAGTCCAGTTTTACTTGCAATTCCCCTGGTAAAATTGTCCCTGAATTGTGCAGAATTAATCTCCCTGGTCTTGGGTCCTGTGATCAATACCCTGGAGTGAAGTATGATCAGGGATCATTACAAAGCTGGATGTCGTCCACAGTAACTTGGACTAGACACCTGGGAGAGACAGAAGTCCGCTCACCAATCCCTCTCTCTCTCCATCTATCATTTGATATGGTAAAGAACACATACAGCAGAGCCCCTGGGTGCAAATACAGTGTCTGAGAAAATAATAGCTGGTTGTAGAAATGAATGTAGTTTCTCTCATTGGGTTTGTGTCGAGATAATAAATGAGAGAAGAGAAGAGAGACAGAATGAGAGAGAGAGGACTGTGATAAACATTATCTTCGACCCAAGGGTGAGATTTTGTACCCCAGAGAATGAAGCACATAGCAGCTGTTTCTCAAACATTTTCTATTCGTGTTTGTGATCCAGTAATGACAAAAGGAATCTGGTGTATTAATTAAGATACTGTGTGTGTTACTGTACTGATAGTGCTGACACCAGCCACCCTCAGGGCTCGAGAGAGGAATGTTTCACTCATTGGGATACTCAGACGAACTACAAGCAAGATCCCAGATTCAAGCTGTGGTACCGAGCAGGTTTGTGCATTTCTGCTTGGACGGGTGTTGGGTTTACCAGTTTGTCTGAATAACATACAAAACAGGGAGAAAATCAATTGGGATTTTAGCTGCTGTACACTGCACGACAACTCTTGAAAGATCATACAGGACTCTGCATGTTGGACAAAATTGTTTCGGTACTAGCTTTAAGTCTCACTGCCCTTCTGTGCTGTAGAAGTTCATGCATGACCAATTGATTTTTAGTACGGAGACTGAGCCCCAGTGAGTCAAAACCTTCAGGGGAGAGGTCTGATCCCCAGTGAAAGTCAGCACCTTCAGGGGAGGGGTCTGAACCCCAGTGAGAGTCAGCACCTTCAGGGGAGGGGTCTGAATCCCAGTGAAAGTCAGCACCTTCAGGGGAGGGGTCTGAACCCCAGTGAGAGTCAGCACCTTCAGGGGAGGGGTCTGAATCCCAGTGAAAGTCAGCACCTTCAGGGGAGGGGTCTTATCCCCAGCGAGAGTCAGCACCTTCAGGGGAGGGGACTGATCCCCAGTGAGAGTCATCACCTTCAGGGGAGGGGTCTGAACCCCAGTGAGAGTCAGCACCTTCAGGGGAGGGGTCTGAACCCCAGTGAGAGTCAGCACCTGCAGGGGAGGGGACTGAACCCCAGTGAGAGTCAGCACCTTCAGGGGAGGAATCTGAACCCCAGTGACAGTCAACACTTTTGGGACAGAAGCAAACATGTAACCAATTTTACTCTCCATTTCGGAAAACAGAGCCAAATAAGTCGCAAAATTGGCTCCCATTTTCCTCTCACCCTTTTTGTACTGACATCTGTGGTGATTTTTTTTCTCTCTCCCCAAGTACACTGTCTGAATCTGAAATTGTCAGCATATTTTGAGGTTTACTGAGATAACAACTACGGTAACAGCTGCTCTCTGTTATAAACTATGACCGATTAATGGGAGGTTAATATTTCACATTAAGATTTCATTTCAAAAAATCTTTGACACAAATTTATTTTGAAAACTGTCAGACCCTGAATTCAGACTCACTAACAAGTATATAAAAAACACTTTCAATACACAGCTTGCTAGACATTTGATCAGGGAATGAAACCGCTGAGTTTAACAGTGAGGCACAGGTTTGTTATGAATCTATGACACAGTTTGAAGAGAGAAAAAAACAGTGCAGGTTCTGAGTGGCAAGTGGTTTTCGGTGAGAATGGTGGGTAAGAGACAAAGTGAGAAATGTCAAAGCAAATTGCTGTTGACAGAGTTAATAACCGCACCTTACAGACATAATTACATGTAAATAAATACTGAAATAGGCTCAGCTGGAGTCTGAGTGAAGACGAGCAGCCACTTGGAGCAGTCACCAGCTGAGAATTCTGAGTGGGCACAGGTTTAACTCAGTGAATGCCATCGCTGAGTGGGGACAGGTTTAACTCTGCGACTGCCTACTCTGTGTGTGTGTGTGCTGGTTTAACCTTATGAATGCCTGCTCTGTGTGGGCAAGGATTTAACTCAGTGGCTGCTGTATCTCTGACTGGGCACCATTTTAACCTTGAGAAGGCTGGTATAATGAGGCACAAATTTAACCCTTACAGTGCTGACTCCCGAACACACTGAGCACCAACTTTCTGAGTGTTGTTTCTTGTGGGCATGAGTTTGCCACAGTCGATACAACCCGTCTAAAGATGGTCAGTATTGACTGTGACGGACCACAGTTTTATCCCAGTCAATGCTGATGCAGAGTAGACACAGTTTTAACCCTAAGAGCGCTAACTTTAGGAAGATAAGTTTTAAACCTACAGAGTGCAAAAGAGAATCTGTTCACTTAATAAGTGTCAGTTCTGAGAGACCAAACTGGGTACCGATCCAACAGGGACAATAGTTTAAGGACACTGAATCTTGATGGACGGCTTTTTAACCCAGAGCCATTGATGTATGTGTGTACACACAGATATTTAGATACACACAGGTTCAAACACTCCTGGCCAGGCAAATTCACATTGTCAAAATATAAACCCACTTACATAGGAAAATATGCATATTCATTCAGAGTATTCAAACATATTAATTACACAAGTACATAAAAATAACCTCGTACTGAATGTACGCAGACTTACTTACTCTGCTAACTTATAAATCAGGATTTCACACCTTCCCATTCACAAGTTTGTCCACACATTCAGTCACAGTCCCGCATTTACACTGGGTGTACCTACAACTTCTGTATAATGAGCTACTTTCACAACGTGTGACGGGAACTACACGTCTTTCTTATACACAATTTTGGTTTATTCATTCTGCGGATCCCTCACTAGACAAAGCCTGAAAGATACTCAATTTTTTTAATATCTAAAGGGGTTTCATGGGCACTTAAAGCGAAAAGATGCACTTGAGTACGTGGGAAGAGTGCAGGAGTGGAAGGCACCCAGTTCGGAAGGGGACGGGTCGTGAGGAGGATCTCCTGGTGGACGTGCTCCTGGGCCTGGACAAGTTGGCCATTCACAGGTCCAGGTGGCAGAAAGCGAAGGGCACTGCCTGGGCCAACCGCCTGCCCCTTTTCCAAGGATACGTTCGTGCCCAACTGTCTTTGGAGAGGGAGCATGTGGATGCAATGGGCACACTGGGGGACTTACGGGAGCGATGGGCCCCCCTGGGGTAGTGATTGTAATGGACAGTAGAAACCATATTTTAATCTCAGTGTACTCACTGTCTTGTAAATACTGAATGTCTGTACCTTGTATATTTGTGATGTAAATAAGCTTTCATAGTTTTGTAAGAAAGAGTGGAAGAGTAGGTTTACAGAGAGCTAGCGCAGGCTTGATGGGCCGAAGAACATCCATCTGCTGAGCATTTTACTATAATCCATGCTTTTGGAATCAGGAGATCTGGCAGACAGAGTGACATCCATCTGTGCTCCTTGTGATCTTAAGTGAGCAAGAGCAAATAATCTTACAGCCCCTCCGAACAGAATGGACAAGAATGGTGAGTTTTACTCTCAGGCTCACGGAATCATCTGCAGACCCAGGGTGAGAAAAGGAAGGAGCCAGGGCTCGAAGGAGAGCAGGGATTAATTACAGGGCCCGCCCCTGTCAGTCTGGTATTTGTAACTAACGCAAAGCACATGCGGCCAATTGACCTTTCCGTCTTGAGTAGGCCCTTGATATCTGTCTGTTTGTCACCACATCTAATGCTTCTTGTTCAACAGGCGGTGGATCGGGGGGTGAGGATGGTGTCAGAGGGCTTGGTGTTTGAAGGGATACGCAGTGGCCCTGAGAGTGCTTGGTCGCAGGAGCTCAGCAGAGAAAAGGAGTGAGGAGAGGGATGAAGAGCAGGGGATCGGACCAGAGGGGCGGAGGATTGAGAAGAATGAAGCAAGGGGGGAGTGAGGGAGATGATAGGGGGCTGGAATGAATGAAGAAGGGAGGAAGGAAGAGAAAGAAGGGGAGGGAGAGAAGGAAAGCTTCACCATGGATGGCCCCCAAGCTCGGCTATAGAAGAAGGGTTGGGTAAGGGGCTAACAACCCCATCCAGTGAAAGCTAGAGCGGCAGAAACACCAACATAAGTTCCAAAGACCTTATCACTGGGAGAGGAAGGTCTTCATCCAGACAACTTGAAAGACTGGCCCAGGCCAGGGCTGCTGTTGGTGGGTGACGGGCCGAAAACAGAGGACAAAGGAGAAGGAAGGTTGAAGTAGAGGGAAAGAGAGGGGGGAGGAGGAGCAGGAAGGAAAGAGGGAGAGAGAGGAGAGAGAGAGCAAGAGAGAGAGAGAAGGAGCAAGGGGGGGCGGAAGGAGGGGGGGCAAAAAGCGAGGGGGGAAGGAGACAGAGAGAGAGAGAATCAAGCAGACTTTAAGAAAGATGAACAGGGGAATCTCCACAGACTGCAGGGGAATCTCCACAGACTGCTGTTTTCCTATTGTGACATGTACTTTGACAAAACCTTTCAGTGTGTTAATTAAATGTTCAATGCAGGGAATGCTTGTACAAGTGTAGCAGAGCTTGAAGGGGACAACAGTAATCAGAATTTGAACCTCATAAGAAGGAGAGGCAAAGATTTACAAAGGAAAAGCAAGAGCAACGGGCAAGAATTTATGAATGATTGTACTCTATCTGACAATGACCCTTCAGTACAGGTGCTTCAGAACATGTTAAAATACTTGACTTGAAGTACTTAGTGTATTCTGAAGCACCTATTCCGGCTCTCTGTTCCAGACATGGATTTCACTGTAATTCCACAGATTGGCCAGCTGCTGGTGTGATGGGTTGTGTACAATGCTGGGGTTCTGTTCTTATCTCCAACAGACACTTGCCAGGAATAACTGAAAACCTCTCACTCAGACTGGAAGTGGTTGTGAAGTGTGCCTGGGGCGGTGGATCAAAGGAGAGCGAACGTCTCTCTCATTCCCTCGCTCCAAACTCACCGGGTTGATAGCGGCTCAGGAAACATCAAATGCAGCCTGTCTCCCTCCAACTAATCATCCAACAATTCTAATTATAAAGATTCACAAATTTCTCTCTTCCTACTTATCTAATGAAATAAATGAAACATGGCCACTTTAGTAAATCGCTCACACATTCAGGTACATTAAAGTCACTTGCTGTTAATTGCTAGTGTTGATAACTGGCAGGTAGCAAACAATGCAAAGCACACAGACCCCTAGAGTCATGGTTTCTGCAGATCTTGGTCTACAGGATCCAGGGTGTGTAGACCTCATGGTGACTTTCACAGAGCCACCCAACCTCCCAAAGGCCTTGATTGTCTCTTAAGGTCCCAATTCTAGTTCTGGTTGAATTCCAAACCCATTGCCATTCAGCATTGAAAGGGGCTCAACTCCTATTCCAGTCCTAAGGATTAAGTCAAGTGGAGTTTCATGTCATGTGCACAAGTCCCAGTGAGTTCCAGGTGCAATTAAAAACTTCACCACATTCTTAAAGTTTCAAACAGCACACAGAACATAAATTATACAAAAAATGAAGGAAAAAGAAGTCTGTGCAAAAGTAAGACTTTAGTGCAAAATAAAAGACTATCAGAAACAAGTCCAGGGTATTGCAAGAGTTGGTCTGTGTGTTCTGTTTCTGAGGTAGCATTTGAGTTGTGCACGCAAGTTCAAGAACCTGATGAACCTGTTCCTGAAGGCTTCTGTACTCAAGTCTCACTGTTCATGCTGGATGTGACTGGGAAGAGTTTCAGAAAGAACCTCCAAAGTATCCTCCGGCCCTTTTAATATGGTAACTGGTGACTCAGAGTGAGAGTGTGCCCTTACTGGGGAGGATAAATCAGTGATGGCTTTTGTCACTAAATGCAAAGCAGACTGCACACCATGATCACTCCAGCGATGCAGAGAAGGGAGAGGTTAACAGGGAGAGCTGAATTATTTCTGTTGGTCCCAAAGAGGTAGACCTGACCTACAGAAACAATTGTGCTTTTTTCTGGCCTGAACTCCAGAAGCCCCTCACCCAACCTCAAACTCTGGGCTCTTCCTTTCCGCCCTCAAGCATAACCCTCCATCCATAAACCACAAGATTTTCCATGCAAACCAATCCCACCCACTCCAAGAGCCCCCGAGACTGTCACATCCTCAGACCCCACACCACCCTGAAATGAAACTGTTTAGAGGACACATAGAAAGAAAGCAGGTGGCATTGGTCTGGCCCCACAGTCAGACTGCAGGATCCTGAATGAAGTTTCCACTACTGCTGTCCCACTGTACAAATGCAAGTGGCCCTGTGTACTGAGTCTATTCATTAACATGGTATGACTCTGACAGATTAAGGCAGAGGTGGGTAGGTTCAAGTGTCCAAACCCTGGCAGATGTTCCAACAGATAAACATCACCAATTAATGTAAAACTCCAAATTCTTTAAAGGACAAATATTACCAAATCTGGTAGAGACAATTTCGTGTGTGTGTGTGTTTGTGTGTGTGTGTGTGTGTTGGGGGGTGGGGTGTGCGTGCGTGTGTGTTAATCTACGTGCTGTGGTTACTTTATTAGGTACACTGGTACACCTGCTTTATTAACGCAAATATCTAATCAGCCAATGGCTTGGCAGCAGTTCAATGCATAATAACATGCAAATGTCGTCAACAGGTTCAGACCAAACACAGAATGAGGAAGAAGTGTGATCTAAGTGACTTTGACCATGGGATGATTGTTGGTGGCAGACAGCAGGGCCTGAGTATCTCAGAAACTACTGATCTCCTGGGATTTTCAGTCTTTAGTTTACAGAGAAAGTTATAAAAAGCAAGAAAACATCCAGAGGAGTGGCAGTTCTAAGGGTGAAAATACCTTTTGAATGAGAAAGGTCAGAATTAGAATGGCAGACGGATTCAAGCCAACAGGAAGGTGACAGTAATTCAAATAACAATGTGTTACCAACAGTGGTGTGCAGAAGAGCATCTCTGAATGCACAACACATCGAATCTTGGTGTGAATAAGCTACAGATCACACTGGGTTCCACTCCTGTACCTAATAAAGTGGCCACTGAGTGTATTTCTATCTGCTTCTCCCTCCCTCTCTGTTGCAAAACCTTCTTCTCTTCAATCCCCTGTTTTGGACCTCATTCAAATAAGTCATGCAAAAGCATTGATTTAACATTGCACAGTTTAAGAAAAATTTTGCGCTTATCAAGTTTACAAGATGACTGTGTGGCAGCCCACTCAAGGATCTCAGAGAAACAGTAGCGTAGATGGAGTGAGAAAATATTACTGGGATTACTGATTTCCCAAACAAAAAATGGGATTCATTCCAAAAGACGGTGGAAGCTGAAGAAAGGAACTTTCCACCAGTGCAGAGTGAGAAATCTGTGAAAAGTATTTAAGTATTTAACAGCCCCCCAAGGATGGAGAGAAGCTTAGCTTTCCGTAGTCCTGCCATAAGATCATGATGATATCTCATGCCATGTGGTTGCAGTGTGGCCCTGCCAAGTTAGAGTGCAGACATTGTTCGGACCGTACCAGGTGCTACTAACATCCGCTTCTCAGACAAGCTTTCGGCTCCACAGGGAATGCGAAAATGAAGAACTTTCTGGTAAATATGTCATACCCGCAGCCCCGCCTACTAGCAGAGAGTCAGGTCATGAGAAATTGGAAGCCTTCCAGAACAAGGCTTAATGCTTCCACTTTGGCTCTCACCAGCTCGAAATGAAGACTGATTCACTTTGTCCCTGGCCCATTTTCATAAGCCTTTTGAAGGTGCTGACTCTCACTGGGGTTCAGTCCCCTCCCCTGAAGATGCTGATTCTCACTGGGGTTCAGACCCCTCCCCTGAAGGTGCTGACTCTCACTGGGGTTCAGACCCCTCCCGTGAAGGTTCTGTCACTGGGGTTCAGTCCCCTCCCCTGAAGGTGCTGACTCTCACTGGGGTTCAGACCCCTCCCCTGAAGGTGCTGACTCTCATTGGGGTTCAGACCCCTCCCCTGAAGGTTCTGTCACTGGGGTTCAATCCCCTCCCCTGAAGGTGCTGACTCTCACTGGGGTTCAGACCCCTCCCCTGAAGGTGCTGACTCTCACTGGGGTTCAGACCCCTCCCCTGAAGGTGCTGACTCTCACTGGGGATCAGACCCCTCCCCTGAAGGTGCTGACTCTCACTGGGGTTCAGACCCCTCCCTTGAAGGTGCTGACTCTCGCTGGGGTTCAGACCCCTCCCCTGAAGGTGCTGACACCCACTGGGGTTCAGACCCCTCCCCTGAAGGTGTTGACTGTCACTGGGGTTCAGACCCCTCCCCTGAAGGTGTTGACTCTCACTGGGGTTCAGACCCCTCCTCTGAAAGTGCTAACTCTCACTGGGGTTCGGGTGTGTTCCTTCTCTATATATGGGGGGGCCCTTCTGTCTTCCTTTATATCAATATGCTTCTTTAACCCCTATTTGACTCCCACATCCGGGCAACCCACCAGTTCAACATCTAATCCCATCTTCAACTTCCCCTGCTCTTCGGTGAGTTATGTTCCCCATCAAGTCTCCTTTCCTGTCCCTCAGAATTGCCAACCAGGTCTGAAACATCTGTTCCACAAACTCTTTGTCCGCACCATGAATACACACACCACCCTACTGCTCTGTCTATCCTCCCCTCTATTAACCTCTCCTTTCTCTAATAGTCCATGGCAGTATAACCAAGAGGACCATCATCTCCGGATTTGCCCACCTTTTTGCCCTGGTAATCATTCTCCAGTCCAGAGCCCGGGATTAAATCTGATGGATTCCTGTCACTCTGTTGGGTTCATTTGAACATCTGTACCATTAGGATGGCCTATTTGGGAGAAATAATTGAAATACAGAAGTAATGCCAGTGCCAATGGGATGGAAGGTCCTGCTTCTGAGACCTGAGCCTTGTCCCAGGTGGGGAGGTTGGGAAGGGGATCTGGGGTGGGGGGACATAGTGGTACCGAGTGGGGTTCGAGCATGCGATTGCATGAAGGCTGACCTGTGGAGAGAGTCCATTGCTGACCTGGCTCATGGAGTTGTTGGGTGCTGTTGGGTTCATGAAGCTGTCGGGGTAGCCGGAGAAGCCGTGCCGATTGGACGCCAGGCCGTAGGAGGCGCTCTCTGCTGCCGCTGCCAGGCCGCTCTGGTGCATGGAAGAGGGCGGCAGGGGCTGTGGCCTGTGGACAGTGCTCCCTCCATCTGAGTCCAACCACATACCACAGCAGTTAGTCACACAGGCAAGCTCCAACATCATGTCCACAATGTATTCCTCCTCTCTTTCTCCAATACTCTCTACTTTCCCTAATTTCTCTCTTCCCCCTCTCCAAGACTACCCTATCCTTCTCTTTATATGTCTCCCTTTCCATGTCCTTTCACTTTCCTTCCTTCATTCTCCATTCCCAAGCCCCCACCCCCCCCCACTGTGCTCCTCTCCTCCCTTCTCCTCTTCCCCTTCCCTGCCTTGCCCATTCCTTCCCCATATCTCCCTTCCCCACCTCCACCCCCTCTCCATCCTCCCTCAAAGCGTTCCCACTACTCGATTCCATTGAACAGGCAGGAGCAGCTCTTCAGCTGATGTCAGGTAGGTCTTTGCGGTCACAGAGGTACTGTATCTGAACCCAAGACCGTGCTCACTCATGCTGTCTGGCAGAGTGTCCGGGGAAGGACCCCTGGTTAGCTCCTGCTCCTCCCTCACCCAGCAGCTTGAAGACTCATTGTGCGTCCCTACAGCAGAGGACGGAGCCTAGATCCCCCAACTCAGACTGCCAAGAAGGAGATCTCCTTAACATTAGACTTTAAGAGTTTGGCTGGATCCACCTTTAAATAGGAGCAAAATTTTCCATCATTTTACTTTTCAACTGAATTTAATAGAACACAAATCAGACCACTTCAGTACCGGCCAGTGATCCCACTCCAACCGACAGCCTCAAATAATCCCATCACCCATTCAACGTCTGCTCTACCAGAGAGAGCTTCACCAGGAGCTGAAAAGGCTCAGAGCCAATATCAGCTGGCCCAAGACCGTACACACAATCTTGCCTGTTCAAGTGATCTTGTACAGGGTGTCAATGAGCTACAAGCTCATCCCTTGCATGCTGTTCTGCAGACATGAGACTGCCCTTACCTTGGGAGAGCGTAGTTGATGGGTACGATGACTCGGGCAACTGGTATGGGGGCAGGGTTGGCATTCCAGTGGGCGCAAAGCCTCCTGGTAACAGGTGGTTGAAAGCTGCCAGCTGATTGGCTCCAGCCTGTTTACGCCACCGAGCACGGCGATTACTGAACCACACCTGAAAAACAGAAAAGAAAACTATTACTTCAATACAGTGTGAGTGTTAGATGGGGAGCAGAGAGGGATCAGGTAAGGCATAGTGCTGTCACTCTTAAATACTCTCAAGGCTTTGCACCATTCACACCGAGACCACCAGACTCAAAATGAGTTAGGCTGATCATCACCTCCTCCATTAACCCATCCCACCATACCTGCCCCCCCCCAACTACCACTACTTTATCATTTCCTGACAGTCATCTGATGTTCAGATACTCCTGTACCTAGTGTCACTCATTTACATACAACCAGTCCATGTATATAAGCTAACCTTATGTATTTATGTTACTTGTGTTTTCGATTGTGTTCTTTATGCTTGTAGTTTTTTATGCTGAATTGGATATAGAGTAACAATCATTGTGTTCTCCTTTACCCTTGTGTACTGGATAATAACAATAAACAGTCTTGAATCTTTAAACTTCAGGAAGGAACTATCCAGTGTGTGATTCTTTGAATCTGCGTTCAATCCATTGCTTTGAACACACACTAGACAACTGCAGTTTTCTCCTCCTTCCTTTCAACTCTTCCATTTCACCCAGGTTGAGTTTATTTCCCTCTTGACTTCTCCACCTTTCACTTGGCGTTTGGCTCTTCTCTGTGGCCAAAACATTTGGTCAGTCCTTCAACTTACTGTCCAATTTTATCTTATTTGTGCTTCTATAACGCTGCATCAGTGAAACACCTGTCCAGCCATACCTGTACAGCAACACATACACGCAGAAACACACACACAGCCTTGCTACTTTCCTTCACTTAGAGCTGCTGTGAAGGTGCAGATCCTTGGTGGGGTTTAGTTCTGAGAGCACTGCGTTCCCTCTCCATTTGCCAGCCCGTGCATTCAGTAATGGTGGGCCATACAGTCACTGAAGGAAAAAAATAATGATCAAGGCAACAGGAGTGGGTGCAACGTACCTACCTGGACGTATGCACAGAGAGGTATCAGAAAAAGGCCAGCAATATCATGAATGATCCTGCCCACCCGGCTCATGGACTGTTTGTCCCGCTCCCATCAGGGAGGAGGCTACTTAGCATCCACGCCAGGACCACCAGACTCAAAAACTGTTACTTCCCTCAAGCCATTAGGCTGATCAACACCTCCACCCACTAACCCACCACCACTTCTTTACCATTTTCTGTCACAGTCACCTTACGTACAGATACTCTTCTACTTAGTGTCACTTTAACGTGCATGCAATCGGTGTCTGTATATTAGCTAATCTATGTATTTATATTTATTATGTTTTTGCTGTATTCATCATGCTTATTGTGCTTTTTTTATGCTGCACCGAGCCCGAAGTAACAATCGTTTCATTCTCCTTTACACTTTTGTACAGATGAATGACAATAACGATCTCGAAAGTTTCCTGATCTGCTAACAATGCTAAACTGAGTTGGTGCATTGAGTGTGCTGGGGGTTTGAAATGTTTCCCCAGGTGTACACATGAAAAGCCATGTATGGTTACTCACCTTCTCTTCCTTTGTCTCTGGGGCACGTGTCCAGTGTGTAGATACCTCTCATTTAACCAATTTCCCCCGGGATCAATAAAGTATGACTATGACTATGACTCTCTTTGTGTGTCTGCAAAGAGCCTTAGGAACGTCAGGCAAGAAGCTGAGAGATGTGAGGTTCTGCATTTTTGAAAACGGTGCCATAGTATTAAATATTCAAATGGCTTCACGTGTCCTAATTGCTTGCAACGCCTGCATGCAAGTACTCTGTGTGTCTTTGCACACAAAACACAGTCTCTTGCAGGTGTTGCAAGCAGTTAGGAAGCAAATAGAATATTGGACTCCTCTGCACGAATCCACGAGTCTGCTAGAGGCTGGAGGCGATGACCTCTGCTGGGGTTGGAGGATTGTGCATGCTCGTAGGGTGGGAGGAACAGGGCTTGTGTCCGGTTTTATTGTGTCCTGTGTTGTTTTTGCCCAGCTTCGTGGCCATGTTCTGCTGGCAGCAGAATGTGTGGCAAAACTTGAGGGCTGCCCCCACCAGCACATCCTGAAGTGTGTCGATTGTTAACGCAAATGTCACATTGCACCATATGCTTCAATGTACATTTGATAAATAATTCTACATCTACACGTCCCGGGCATCACTGTGACCTCACCCGGAGAACCAAATGCACTGAGGGAAGGTCACGCCTGCCTCCCAAGGCAGAACCTTAAAGGTTCATCAGATTGATTATTGGGGTAGTAGTTGTTCTTCTGAGTAAAGATTGGGACTCTGCTGTCTGCCGTTTAAAAGAATGAGATGCGAGATCCTGAGAGGTTTTGACAAATGTAAC
Organism: Mobula birostris; assembly: GCF_030028105.1. Lineage (NCBI taxonomy): Eukaryota > Metazoa > Chordata > Chondrichthyes > Myliobatiformes > Myliobatidae > Mobula > Mobula birostris. The sequence goes on from NC_092396.1 coordinate 18,389,817, forward strand.
AGCTGAGAGGCTGTTTCCCACAGCTGGAGTCAACATTAGGTGATGGGAAATGCACTAGCCGTTTGGAACTGAGATAAATAGAGAATTCTTTACATGAGAACACGAACCTCAGAGATGGTGCCACGATTCCCATATCTGCTGTCTCTTGTGCAACAAGAAGTACATTTGGCTCTTTCGATGAGACCACAGCTGATCAGTACCACTTCCCCGCACTAACACAGTTTCAGTTCATTTGCGAAAATCTAGCTTTGTCTTTAATATAGCCGCAGTCCAGCCTCCACAGCTCCCCTGGGTAGAGAATTCCAAGGACTCACCATCCTCTGGGTGGGAAGTTCCTCTTCATCTCGGCCCTGAATGGTCAACTCCTCATTTTGAGACTGTAACCCCTTGTTCGAGGCACCCAACAGTGGAAAAAACATCCCTCCATCCACCCTGCCAACCCCTTACTTACGTTATTTAGATTATGAGGACACACAGTCCTCTTTTATTGTCACTTAGTAATGCATGCATTAAGAAATGATACAATGTTCCTCCGGTGTGATATCACAGAAACACAAGACAGACCAAGACTGAAAAACTGACAAAAACCACATAATTATAACATATAGTTACAACAGTGCAAGCAATACCATAATTTGATGAAGAACAGGACATGAGCACGGTAAAAAAAGTTCAAAGTCTCTCGGAAGTCCCATCATCTCACGCAGACAGGAGAAGGAAGAAAACTCTCTTCCTGCCATGAGCTTCCAGCGCCGCAAACTTGCCGATGCAGTATCCTGGAAGCACCCGACCACAGTCCGACTCTGGGTCGTCTGAAAACTTCGAGCCTCCGACCAGCCCTCCGACACCAAGCACCGAGCACCATCTCTGCTGAGCGCTTCAACCCCGACCCTGGCCACCAGCAACAGGCAAAGCCGAGGATTTGGGGCCCTCCCTCCGGAGATTCTCGATCGCACAGTAGCAGCGGCAGTGAACCGGGCATTTTTACTGAGAATGCCTCTCATTCTTATAAACTGAGGGGAGAACAGGCGCTGTTTGCATAATCCCCCACCCCCCCCATTCACCTTCCCCCTTTGTCTAGCTTCACCAATCACCTGCCAGCTTGTACTCATTCCCCTACCTCCACTTTCTTATTCTGGCTTCTCTCCCTCTTCCTTTCCAGTCCTGATGTAGAGTCTTGGCCCAAAATGACTACTGCTTATTCCCATCCACAGCTGCTGCCCGACCTGCTGAGTCCCTCCAGCATCTTGTGTCTGTTGCACAGGTAGTTTCTGTTTTATCTCAAACACGAGGGATTCTGCAGATGCTGGAACACACGCAAAATGCTGCGGGAACTCAGCAGGTCAGGCCGCATCTGTGGAAATGAATAAACAGTCGACGTTCAGGTAAGACCTTTCTTCAAGACTGGAAAGGGAGGGGGAAGATGCCAGAAGGAAAAAGGTAGGGCGAGGGGAAGAAAGACTAGCAAGAAAATAATAGGTGAAGCCAGGTGAGTGGGAAAGCTAAAGGACTGGAGAAGAAGGAACCTCAAAGAAGAGGAGAGTGGACCACAGGAGAAAGGGAAGGAGGGGGACCCAGGAGAGGTGATAGGCAGGTGAAGAGAAGAGGTACAAGGCCAGAGTGGGAAATATAAGAAGGGGGAGGGGAGGGAAAGAAAAGATTTACCAGAAGGAGAAAGCAATGTTCATGCCATCAGGTTGGAGGCTAGCTAGACGGAATACGAGATGTTGCTCCTCCACCCTGAGGGTGGCCTCATTGTGGCAAAGGAGGAGGCCTTAGACCAACATGTCGGAACAGAAAAGGAGATAGGATTTAAAGTGGTTGGCCACCAGGAAATTCTGCTTTTGGTGGAATGGACGGAGGTGACTGCTTTGCTCAATGCCCACTCAACTCATCTGAGCTGCTCACCCAAGTCATTGACATAGATTGTGGACAGCCAAGGTCCCTGTACTGATCCCTGCTGCATCTCACCAGCCATGGCCTCAAAACGTGAAAATGACATATCTATTCCTCCACTCTCTTTTTTGGTCATTACTAATCTTCTTAAAAATTAGCAAGTTACAAGGACTTGAGGACCTGAGTTTTGGGGAAAGGTTGAACAAGTTAGGACTTTAGTCCCTGGCGTGTAGGAGATTGAGGGAGATTTATAGAGGTATATGAAATTATGAGGGGTATAGATAGGGTAAATGCAAGCAGGCTTTTTCCACTGAGGTTGGGAGAGACAAGAGGTAGAGGTCATAGGTTAAGGGTGAAAGGTGAAATATTTAAGGGGAACCTGAGGGAGAGCTTCTTCACTCAGAGAGTGGTTAGAGTGTGGAATGAGCTGCCAGGAGAAGTTATGGTTCTGGGTTCCAGTTCAACATTCAAGAGAAGTTTGTATAAATACACGGAAGGGAGGGTCATGGAGGACCACGGTCTGGGTGCGGGTCAATGGGACTAGGCAGAGTAACAGCTCAGCATGAACTGGACGGGTCGAATGGCCTGATTACGTGCTGCAGTGCTCTATGACTCTGTAGCTCCATAACTTCTATCGACGACGCTATTTTATCCCTAATAACAGGCATGGTAATGTTGTCCAATAATCTCTTGCGTGACACATCATCCAAATCTTTCTGAAAGTCCATTCTTTCGCTGATCAACCCTACCTGCTTTGACCAACACATCTCAAAAAACGCTGACAGATTTGACAAATGTGATTTCTCTTTCAATGATAGGGCTGACTCTGACCTATTGTTAATTCCCTGCATTGCCGCTCTTTCCTTTCTTAAATATTAAGTTTGTACATATTACTTTTTGATCTGTGGAAGCCATTCTGGAATCCATTAACCTTTGGAAAATGACAACAGTAGCCTCCTCTTTCAAAGCTGTCGAATGCACACCATGTCCTTGGGATTTACTGTCCTTTGGGCTCATTACCCTCTCAGATATTGATTTTTTTGGATGTTAGTTTCCTTGAGTTGTTTGCCTACTCAGACAGGTTCACTTTTCCCTGGAATTTCTGAATCCGTTTTCAGAAAGCAATACACATAAGATGTGATTGATTTCTCTGCCATTACTTTATTTTCTCCAGTATAGTTTCCCGCGCCTCACCCCGAAGGGGGACCACAGTAATTTAAGCTAATCTTGCCCTTTTTAAATATCTGTTGAAGCTTCGACAGTCTGTTTTTACGTTTCTGGCTGGCCTCTTCTTGAATTCTACTTTCCCTTATCAATGCCTCAGTCCTCCCTTGCTGAATTCTGAAATTCTCTCAATCCTCAGGCTTACTGCTTTTTTTTTTGGCAATGTTATAAGCCTTTTCCTTTGATCTAACACTATCTTTAACTTCTCTTGATAGCCATGGCTGGACCACTTTCCCTGCTTTTTTTTGCTTTAAAAGGAAAATATATCATTCGCAATCTATGTATTAATTCTTTAAATGTTAGATATTCTTTGTTCACTCAGGGGCTTGTGGAATTTTGTGACTTTGTGGTGGATACTTGGATGTTATAGGATGTTTAAGGCTGAGGTGGGTTCTCAGGAATTTTAAGGAATTGGTGATTTCCAAGGGTGGGAAGGGGTTGGTAAAGGATCAGCCATAACATTACTGAGTGGTAGAACAGGAATCAGGAAAACAAGCTTTCTATTTCTCCAAAAAAAATTTAAGATTAGCTTTATTTGTCACATGTGCATCGAAACATCCAAACATAGTTTAGTCCGAGTATACGCTGGGGCAGCCTGGAGGTGTTACCCTGCTTCAGACACTATCATAGCATGCCCACAATGCACTAACCCGAACCCATATATCTTTGGAACGTGGGAGGAAACGGGAGCACCTGGAGGAGACCTACGCGGTCATGGAGAACGTACAAACTCCTTACAGTCAGCAACGGGATTTGAACCCTGATTGGTGGCCGCTGGCGCTGTAAAGTGTTAACGCTAACCACTGTGTCACCATATTCTTACTTTGTACATCACAGCCAAATGGATCCCAGTCATTTCTGACCAGTGCACAAGCAAGATTTAAATTAGGAATTGTGATCAGGAGAAGCAATCCTGGATGATCCTTCCCCTCCCCTTGAATGGATACACTGGATCCTCATCCCTGTAGTTCCCAGTGCTACCCCAGAACATTAAAAGGACGGGTTCCTGGGAGGAGGCTTCAGACAGGGGACTAGTAAGTACACAGCCAAGTACAGACAGGGAACTCAGACCCGAGCATAAAGCCAGTGAATGATTCTGCACACACACATACCTGCACACCTGAGCCATTCCCCTCCTTCACACCATAGTGAGAAGTGAAGTAACCCGCAGGTTCAACTTCGCTCAGGTTACAATGAGAAGCCGAATTCACTAGTTTGTGCTCTGGTGCCTAATTCAATCACCCTTGAAAGTTGCTGGATCATTGTTAAGGGCACAGCAGCCTAGTGGCTAAATTACTGCTAGGATTTGGGACCACTGAACCATGGGGGGCATGAATGTGAATCTCTTCATAGCTGTTGGGAATTTAAGTGTGTAACATTAGATAAATATGGAATTAAGTTTCTTAATTACAGAAGTTAAAAGATCACTAGATTTCCACAGAAGCCCCTTTGACTCACCAATGGGCTTCAGGAAAGGAAATCTGTCATTGTTAATCACTCTGGACCATATGACACTCCAAATCAACCAATGTGATTGACCCTTAACTAGCCCACTTCAGACTGGGGCAGAAGTCCCAGTGGTGCCTGTAACCCACTGGTGAAATATCTGGCTGGTTCACCAGCCTCCTTTGCGAAGGGGAATTTGCTGCCCCTAAATGGTTTGGCTCCACAAATGAACCCTATTCCACACACCAACCTTTCAATGTCCCTGGCGTACGTGGAGATGGACAACGGTGCTGTTTTGCCGGTGTGACTTTTGTCCGCAGGACACCAATTATAGAGAGTAAAGCACTGACCTTTGAGGTCCAAAGGTAAATCAGTGTCAAGTGCAGTACCGACAGATCTGTGTGCAGTCTAACTGAGTCTGTGAAAATGTTGGCAAGTCAGGCCTCAGGATGGAATTGCCCTGTGTGGGTTAGCTACTTACCGAAGTATGAATCACAACATTCGGCTGCTATGGGAACTGAGTGGGAAATGGGCAAGACTGCCTCCAAATGAAAATTGACAGGAACAGTTGTGAGTGTGAGTGGGAGTTGTTTGCCTTCAGCCCCCAGCTACACAGAGATCTTTTGTTTTACAAAAACAAGCCAAATCACAACTCATTGGAAGCCCGGTTGGGATTACAGTCGGAATCGTCGCCTGGCTTCACAGCAAGGGCTGACGCCTTTTCAAATTAATTTATGACATCCTCAGAAAGTTCAGAGCACAGGCCTCATTTTTAACAAGATTGATTTCCAAAATATCAAGTGTGAAGTTAGCACAGCTAGTCCGAACTGATAACCAGGACACCTGGCCGGTTTGTGTCCAGTACCAGCCTATCCCAGGTCAGCTAAAATCACCACTCATTCCAGAACACAGAGACAACAGGCCACAGTAAAGGGGTTTCACTGGTTCAGATGGCCAATGTCCAGTCACTCAATGTGGCTTAGTACGGTCACTGTATAATGTCCCCCAACAAATAAGGCAACTAGGGATGCACAATAAATGCTGGCTTAGCTGGTGACACCCACACCCCGTAAATGAATTAAAAAAAACATAGGATCTTCCCAGTTCCATTCTCCTTCATACCCACTAAATCATGGAATTAACCTATCCTCAAGTCCTGGAGAGTGACCCCTGCCATGAAGTCTACCCTTCACAATCTCTTCTGCAGATCCTGTACACTTCCCACCACCATTCACTTACCCTCATCTACTCCACACCCCTGTACGCTCTGCCATACCAATACGCTCCATCCTACCACGGATCTTACCCCACTCCTTTTGTCCCCCCTAAGAGCATCTGTGTAATCATCTGCTGAAGAACCTCAAGAACACCCTCTTCCATCTCCCAGAGGTAACCAAGGTGAACTTCCAGAACCTCTCTCCTAAGTTACTGCCCACATCTTTAACCTGTTGCTTCAGGCAAGGATGAATGAGGTTTTCTGTATAATCAGGCACTGGCATTGGAAATAATTCATCATGAGTTTTAGAGCCACACTTCTGCCGATGGGAAAATTCATGACTGGACCTTCCAAACACTGACTTTGACACACTCCATCACCACCACATGCATCAAAAGGCTTATCTCAGCTGCACTGTTTATCTGGACAACAACAATGGGCCTCGAGCAGATTTTGAGGCTAAGCCTGGCACTATAGTTTGACATTTGTGCCCTTAGAAACTTAGTTAAATTCAAAGTTCAAAGTAAATTTATTATCAAAGTACATATATGTCACCATATACAACCCTGTAATTCATTTTCTTGCGGGCATACTCAATAAATTCAATAGCCATAATAGAATCAGCAAAAGACCAGACCAACAGGGCAGACAACAAATGTGCAAAAGACAACAAACCGTGCAAATACAAAATGAAATAAATAATAATACATAAATAAGCAATAGATATTGAGAACATGAGATGAAGATTTCCTTAAAAGTGAGTCCATAGGTTGTGGGATGTGGCCAAGTGGTTAAGACATTGGACTAGCGACCTGAAGGTCGTGAGTTCGAGCCCCAGCTGAGGCAGTGTGTCGTGGTCCTTGAGCAAGGCACTTAATCACACAGTGCTCTGCAACGACACTGGTGCCAAGCTGTATCGGCCCTTGCCCTTCCCTTGGACAACATCGGTGTTGTGGAGGGGGAGACTTGCAGCATGGGCAACTGCCGGTCTTCCATACAACCTTGCCCAGGACTGCGCCCTGGAGAGTGAAGACTTTCCAGGCGCAGAGCCACAGTCTCGCAAGACTAATGGGTGCCTTTATTTATTATAGGTTGTGGGAACAGTTCAGTGATGGGGCAAGTGAGTTGAGTGAAGTTATCCCCTCTGGTTCAAGAGCCTGATGGTTGAGGGGTAATAACTATTCCTGAACCTGGTGATGTGAGTCCTGAGGCTCCTGTACCCTCTTTCTGATGGCAGCAGTGAGAAGAGAGCGTGATCTGGGTGGTGGGGGTCCCTGATGATTGATGCTGCTTTCCTGCAACAACGCTCTGTGTAGACGTGCTCAATGGTGGCGTGGGTTTTACCTGTGATGGACTGGGTTGTATCCACTACTTTTTGGAGGGTTTTCAGTTCAAGGGCATTGGTGCTTCCATAACAAGCTGTGATGCAGGCAATCAATATACTTTGTACCACACACCTATAGAAGTTTGTCAAAGTTTTAGATGTCATGACAAATCTTCGTAAATTTCTAAGGAAGGGGAGGTGCTGCTGTGCTTTCTTCATAATTGCACGTACGTGCTGGGCCCAAGACAAGTCTAATGAAATGATAACATTGGAGGATTTAAAGTTGCCGACCCTCTCCACCTCTGATCCCCCAATGAGAACTGGTTCATGGACCTCCGGTTTCTTTCTCCTGAAGTCAATAATCAGCTCCTTGGTCTCACTGACACTGAGCAAGAGATACTTGCTATAAATGTGATGCACCTCTCCAGTTCACGTCTCAAGTTAGTTTTACGCACATTTTTATGGCACATTGCTGAGTCACAACTAGGACAGACACTGTTGCTAGGATACAACTTGGGCCTCTTGTAGCAACTCCTCAGGCACTACTGCACTGGTTTCTCAGTTGGCTGCTGAATCATGGATGTTGTTCAGCGGTTAAGTCTTTCATTTTTGTAACTAGGAGTTCAGATGTTTGTGGGGGTTGGGTGGGACCAGTCCTACATCAAGATTCATCAGGATTCCTTCTTCAGTTTGCCTTATGATGGAGGACAGAGTGGGGGTGTAACTTGGGGGGAGTACATTGGGGCGAAGGGAAGAGCAGAGTCAGGGTATGGAATCGGACTATGAGAAAACAAACAGGAGTCTGAAGTGGGTTATTTACTGCAGGTCAACATCAGACACTCCCATCTGCCCCCATGAGATAGATTTCACTGAAACTCACAGCTAGGCATCTGAACCCTGACCCTTCCTGTCCACAAAAACCATCCTCCCTTTCATGTTCTCTTTAACTCCATCCCTCAGAAGGGAATGTGCTTAGCAGGGAACTCAGAGAGAAGTCCCGGCTGAAAGCAGACAGCGCGTCACCCTGAGGTAACGCCGGGCCTACACCACCAGGCTTATCACTATAACCACACTCTAGGTCAGATTATTAAATTTCACTGTCAGCAGAGGAATGGATCAAAAGCAAAGTCATTAAAATAAAACCTGTGTCTCAGAGAGAGAGTGTGTGTGTGTGTGTGTGTGTGTGTGTGTGTGTGAGAGAGAGTGAGAGTGAGAGTGAGAGACAGAGAGACAGAGAGACAGAGAGACAGAGAGACAGAGAGACAGAGAGACAGAGAGATCGGACAGTAACCATGTTTAACCCCTTTCAGGAAGAGTCACACTGTGGTTGGTTAGAGTCTCGAGGTCGCAGTTGGGTAATGGTTGAACATGGACTGAAATCAGGAACTGTGGATTGGCGGACAGTTGTCTCCGTCCCTGACTGGAGAATCATACTGTTCTTCCTCCCTCTCCCTTTTCCCCAGTTGAGCTTCCCCTCTCCCTATCCTTTCCCAGACACCTACCTCACTGTGGGGCTTGTGTTTCAAGATAATAACATCCCTCACATCAACCTGTTAGCGTAGACATGGGTGATATTCAGCGTTGGAACCCTCCTCAGATTTTCAGAGAAAACAGTGTTGAGTGATTGGCGGATGTACTACCCCACTAGCCCCATGCTATGAAGAGCTCATAAATCTATAGTTGGGGGCACTTTTCAGCTTTTCATTACCCAATGGACAATCAAAATTCAAGATTCAAGATTGTTTAATGTAATTTCCAGTAGGCAGGTGTAAAGGAGAACGAATCAATTGTTACTCCAGATCCGATGCTGCACAAAACAAAAATACAGTAAGATAAAGAACACAATAGTAAAAGAAAACACAAATAAATATAAATTAATAAGATAGCTTATATACATAGATTGATAAGGTGCAGCAGGCACAGGACTGTCTGTACGTAAGCTGACTGACAGGAAATAACAAAATAGTGGTGGTGGGAGGTATGGAGGGATGGGGGTGTTGATCAACTTTACTGCTTGGGGAAAGTAAAGGTTTTTGAGTTTGGTGGTCCTACGTGGCCTCCTCTGATGGGAGTGGGACAAACCGTCCATGAGCAGGGCAGGTGGGATCCTTCATCATGACACTGGCCCTTTTAGAATATATGTTCTCGGTGGTGGGTAGGCTGGTGTTGGTGATGCGTTGGGCAGCTTTGACTATCTGTTGTAGACCCATCCTGTCTGCCACAGTGCAGTTTTCGTACCATGCTGTGCATCAGGATGCTTTGTACCGCACATCTGTAGAATGACATGAGTTTAGATGAGTGAGTGTGGCCAACTGAGTTTGAGTACAGGTGAGTGTTACAAACAGAAGACTCTTCCATTTTCAGCCTTGGGTTGGTTGGGAGCGCTCTTATCTGATCAGGAGGCTGTTTCTGCAGTCACTGTGGACTAGGACACAGGGGTAATCTGCAATGCAGATGAATCAAGACTTGGTCTGCAATCGTAGGTGTATAACAGCACCTGTAACTACTCAGGATAAAATCAAGACAGTTATCGCTGTATTTTTTTAAATCTATTATTTCTGTCTGCGAACCCACTGGGGGAATTGGAGGCCCAGTGCCTAAGAGTCCACATGACCAATGGAGACTGGAGGTCAGGGGATCAGGGGGCAGCCTGTCCTAGGGTGGAGGACTGTCTCTGTGTGAGAGTGCTGGATGGGAAGGATGGAAGAGCCTCGTCTGTATTGGCACTGTTGTTCTGCTGCATATTGTGGGCTCGCTACGTTGTGTGGCGACCCTCGCCAGCTGCCACCAGCACATCCTGATGTTGTGTTGGTCGTTAACGCAAATGACACATTTCGCTGTAGACTTCTACATACATTTGATAAATAAATGAATCTGAATCTGAATAAACATCAAAAAAACAGATTATCAAATTAATGTCTCAATCCCGTTTATGGAAGCTTGCTGTGTACAATTTGACTATAATATTTCATCAAAGTTTGATTATACACATGAACAGGGAAGGTACTATTGAAATATCAGGAGGCTGTCTCTGCAGTCACTGTGGACCATGTATTTGTTTTCTTTGGTTTCTTTCAGCTTCCCAAAGTTTCCCTTCTTCAAACCCTTTTCCAGTGATGCCTTTCTGTACCGACTACCCCAGGGTCACTGTGGACCAAAACGAACTTACTCTTTTTTTGCTCTTTCTCATAAAAAATGTGACAGTTTAAGTTATTCTTCTCAATGCTGCTTACATCATGCTATGTGCCTGCAATGCAGCTGCAAGATATTCACTGCACCTTTTGCAAGTGACATTAACCTCAACTTGACTCGGGTCCCCCAGTGAGGATCGTGCAGGAGCTTCTGGGGACTCGGTAAAGAGCCACAATGTCTTATCTCACAGAACATAAACATTTATTGACATCAAAGTGGAATCCTTGAGACAGACTGCAGGAGAAATCTGGGCTCTTGAGTCATCCCCCAAAGTCTGAGTCAAGTCCATGGTTCAGATTTGCTCTGACATTGAGTAGGAAAGCTCAGATGTTCAGTGGAAGAACAATTGGTTCCCAGCGAGGAAGTGAGTCCCAGTGATAAACAGGGAAAGTGCCCCAGCTCCTCCAGGATGGGACTGCACTCAGCAAAGGACAGCCATGCTCAATGCCAAGGGGGTCCAGTGCCCAAAAGTGGGAGCAGCCTGCATGTTTGCTGCTCCGCACTGCGCAGAAATAAGTGAAGGCTTCCAGTGATGCGGAATCCTTCATTGGGGGACAGTTGTAGCATTGAGAATGGGGCTTTGTGGATGTCAGAGTGGGATCAGGGAAGGGCCGGGAGGGGATGGTTTGGGTGCAGGGTCTGACTGACCAGATGGTCGTATCGTGAGACCAGTGATGGTTGGGGGGGGGGGGGGGTCAGAGCAGGAAGAAACACCCTGGTACATATCTAACCAAAGCAGACAACCTGAGACCAAGAGGGGAGGGAGAGAAGATGGCAGAAGAAGAGGAAAATGAATGGGGGTGAGAACAAGTGGGAGCTGAAGGCAGGAGAGTGCTGGACAGGTAGGACTGTGTCAGTCTGCGGGCTCTGGGATTGATTACACCGGGAGCTAATGATAAGGATCAGTGCTTACAATTTGTCAGACAAGCGGGTAAAGTGATCGCACAGGGGAGAGGCCCAGTTCTGCTCCTTCCATCGCAGCCTGGTCATTTTATGAAGATGGATTGCCCTCCAGGTGCTGTGTGTAACAGAGCACAGGAAAACACACAGGAGCTGATGCAGTCAGGGAGCAGGCGTAGTGCCCGGCTCAGGAACCTCCCCCCCCGCACCCCCAGCACCGCTTCTCACAAAATATTCCAGAAGACGGCAATGCCAAGGTGCACACTAAAAGGCAGTCAGATGCCCACTGCCATTTCCTCGGCACCTTGCACCACTGTGCAGAAGATTTTCACCCCGTGAAAATGCGGCATTGCTTAATTAACTGGAAGTATAGGCAGCCTGAACGATTAATATGCCCCCCCCATTACCCTCTTCAAAAGGCCTGCCTGAGAATCAGACACCGAGAGGGTTACGAGATTGAGGAACAGTGTGGGGGGGGGGGGGGGGAAGAGTGGGATGCCAGGAAAAGTTGAGTCGATAGTCAGGAAGGCAGATGCAATGTTAATGTTCATTTCAAGAGGATTAGGATAGAAAGGCAATGCTGAGTAACACAAACAAAATACTGGAGGAACTCAGCAAGTCAAGCACATCTAAGGAAAAGAATAAACAATTTATTCTTGCCCTTTGATGCTGCCTAACCTGCTGTGTTCCTCCAGCATTTTGTGCGTGCTATGCTGGATTTCCAGCGTCTGCAGAGCCTCTTGTGTTGATGTAATGCCAAGGCTTTTTAAAGCATTGGGCAGATCACACTTGAAGCATTGCGAGCCGTTTTGGACCCTGTATCTAAGAAAGGATGTGCTGGCATGGAGAGGATCCGGAAAAGGTTCACGAGAGTGATCCCGGGAATGACAGGGTTAATGTATGAGGAGCATTTGATGGCTCTGGGCCTGTACTCACTGGAGCTTAGAAGAATGAGGAGAGGATCTCAATGAAACCCTATCAGATATAGGGCATGGGGAGGATGATTCCTATAGTGGAGGAGCCGAGGACCAGAGGGCACAGCCTCAGAATACAAGGACATCCCTTTATAACAGAATGAGAAAGAACTTCTTTCGCTAGTGGGTGGTGAATCTGTGAAATTCATTGCCACAGACAGCTGAGGACTCCAAGTCATTTGGTATATTTGAAGCGAAGGTAGATAGTTCTTGATTAGTAAACAGCATCAAAGGTTACAGGGAAGAAGGTAGGGGAATGGGGTTGAGAGGGAAAATAAATTAGCCATGATGGAATGGCATACTGAATAGGCCGAACAGCCTAATTCTGCTCCTCTGACATGGGTGGGAGAGCTGGGAACAGTGTGGGGGGGGGGGGAAGAGGAAGAGTGGGGTTCCAGGAAAGTAGCTTCAGGTTGGTTGGAGGGCGAGGCGGGGGAGCAAAGGGGAGAAAGAGGAAGATGATTGGTGAGGATTTGGGACAGAAAGGGGAATGGGAGAGGAGATGAGGAAGGGGAGAGAAGAGGATGTAAATGAGGGGGTTGTGGTGCTGAGACAGGTTGGACAGAGTGGGGAGAGGGTGGGAAACAGAGGAGAGGAGGTGGACACAGGATGCGAATGAGAAGAGGAAGAAAAGGTAGAGGGGAAGGTGGGGAGAAGAGGGAAGAAGGGAGAAAGTTGCCAGTGGGGATGACATGACAACGTGACAACACGCACTGGCTTTATAAAGAGGTCAGTAAAATGAGCCCAAACCTTTTGGGTGGTTTCTTGCAGAGGGATCTTAAATGAAGTATGATGGGCAGCATTTCCAGTGTATAATGGGCACCAGGTCCCACCACATGGGTAACTCACCACTTAATTATTTATTGAGATACACCACAGAATAGGCTCTTCTGGCCTATCGAACCGTGCTGCCCAGCAATCCCCGATTTAATCCGAGCCCAATCATGTGTCAATTTGCAGTGACCAATTAACCTTCCCACCAGTGGGAGAAAACCTCGCGGTCACAGGGAGAACGCACAGACAGCAGCGGGAATTGAACTCGGATTGCTGGTACCACAAAGCATTGCGCTGACCACTACACTACAGCACCCCATCTGTGTACTACCTGTGGAACCAGCTAACCCTCTTCACTGGGAATATCACAGAGATGGCTAAGTGCATCTTCACCTTGCATGATGGTTAAGGTGGGTGACCCAGAGCCAATTTCCCAGCTCTTAGTTAAAGCCAAGGATTTTTTGTGTGTGACTGTATTTTACTGATTATCTTCTATGTGCTAGGTACTGCATGGTGCACCTTGGCCCCAGTGTAACATTGCTTTGTTTGGCTGTATTTATGGGTATTCATGTCTGGTTGGATGACAATTCAACTTGAACTATTAGAACTAGAGGTGGATGGGTATGTAAATTGCACTGTGGATTTATTGTGTCCCAGTTTACACCAACACACATCTCAGCACTGTGGTAAGGGCCACAGTGACAAGCAAGCTGACTGCCATCCCAGAACTTTCTAACACTGTTTGTGCTCATTTGCTCCCCTGCCAAGCTCTGCTGGGGTTGTTCTGGTTTCTCTCACATTGCCGGGGGAAAGTGTTAATGATACCAGTGCTCCTCACACACAGGGAGGGGGGAGGGAGGGAGGGAAGGGGAGGGGGAGTGGGAGAGAGGAGGGGGGGAGAAGGGGGGGGGAGAAAGGGGGGGGAGAAAGGGGGGGGAGAAAGGGGGGGGGAGAAAGGGGGGGGGAGAAAGGGGGGGAGAAAGGGGGGGAGAAAGGGGGGGGAGAAAGGGGGGGGGAGAAAGGGGGGGGGAGAAAGGGGGGGGGAGAAAGGGGGGGGAGAAAGGGGGGGGAGAAAGGGGGGGGAGAAAGGGGGGGGAGAAAGGGGGGGAGGGAGCAGTGTTGCTCTCACAGATTCTCAACTGTGCGCCTGTCTTGTGACTTGGAGAAATGTTCTTGTCAAAGGATTCTGCTGTTTAAATAAATCCATTTACTCATAAATGAAATTAGTGAGTATCATGACCGTTCATCTGAACAAAGATTCAATGATGACAATTCCAGTTTCTCTGAAACATTTGCAACGTGTCAAAAGCCAAAAAAACTCATCCAACTGATACAGCCTGGATGGTTGGACTGGATTTTGAGGTCACATTTGCTCAGAGAAAGGGGGGAAACATTAATTTTTGAAAAGGAGACAAATCAAACAGAAGCCTTACAATTTCTACAGCACCTTCTATGACTTCATTATCTCCAAGTGCTTTCTGGCCAGTGAAGTGCTGTGAGGATGTGGGCAGTTTGGGATCTGTTAGTGTCAGCAGCTTGACAATGAGGAAGAGAAATTCTTAGTCCCAGAGAAACATCTTGGAATGAGCACTGGGGAAAGTGCCCTGAGCTTGAGTAAAACAAGACTGAGACATTTTTCAGTTGTGGATGGATGAGCAGCAGGATGGATGGGGTACTCAGCTCTCCGGAAGCCTAGGATTTCCAACGCAGATGAGAGTCCAAACAAATGAGAAGAAAACTGTGTGGGATTCAGCTAGCATAAAGGGATGATGAAATGGTTAACCTGGAGTACACTAGTTCTTGCCCCATTCCTCATTGAAATGCTGCGGAGTTTGGGGACGAATATGGCTACCCATGCCCCAATAATAAATTCTGACCAAGGGTCTATGAAGCAAAAGGGATCGAGAGTGGTTAGCCTGTTTCACGTGGCAGAGTGTGCACAGCTTCCTGAGAAGCTGTCTGGAGGAAAATGCAACTTGGTGAATGCAGTAAAAAGTGAAATGAGCAATCTATAAATAAGGGTGATCGAAGACGTGACGTCAATTACATTTGCTTGCGCACGGGCACCTTGAAAAGGAGGCTACGTAACACCTCCATTCTCAATGCCCCGGGACTCAGACAATGTACAAGTGGTAAGTCTGAAGAGTTTGCAACCATCTGCAGCCATTAGTACTGGTTGATGATCACCCCCTGGTTCACATCATTGCAGCCAATTCATTGCAATCCATGCACTACCATGGAGTAATTTAGAATCTTGGATTCTGTGTGTGTGTGTGTGTGTGTGTGTGTGTGTGTGTGTGTGTGTGTGTGTGTGTGTGTGTGTGTGTGTTACTTTAAGAAAATCCAACCGCGTTGTTGAAGTTCTATGCTCCCGACAAACGCACATCTTGCCAGACTGCTGCAGTACTGGCACTTACCCAGCATATCCTACCCAGTAAAAGCAAGACGAATCCGATCCAATCCAAACCTCCGCCACCCATCGGTAGCAACAGAAGGAGTCATCAACAGAACTGTCAGGGGGCAGTAAAGCAGATTGCATAACCCCAACAATCCCTGTCGAGAGAGGAGGACCGATTGGACAACTACTTCACAGAGCTAGCATGGGTATGGTGGCCAGAATGGCCACCTTCTAAACGTTAAGATTCTATTAACCTAATTGGCTTCAAAGTAGCTGAAAGGCAGTTTACATTTATTTTCTTTCCAATTGAGTGAGGGATGGAAAAAAAAAACTAAAGCTCGTTTGTAGAGAAAAGAAATAAAGGTACAGCTGTTGTCAGCGCGCATTCCAGAAGGATTTCTCACTGCCAGAGTCTGCCTCTTCCCACCACTTTCAAGCCCACCGATCCCTCAAACATTTTCTACATTTCATTGTCGATCTCTCAGCCTCTCTGGGGCTTTCTGAAAAACTGCAAACATTAATCACTGAAATGCCTGCGCTGTGCCAAGCCCCGCTTGCTCCCTGCCCCCACAACCTCGGAGGTATGAGCCGAGAGGGTCGAACAGGAAATTGAGGATTTAAGATGTGGTAGGAGCCTCTCCTTGCTCATGGAAACTCATTCAGTCATACCTGTGACTGATCCCTTTCTTCAGAGGCGTGAAGACCCCTGAGGCTGTGATGAATTCCTGATGGACCAACCCTGAGGGATTGTATAGGGAATGGTGCTGGGCTAAAGGGTGTGCAGAAGAAGAGGTTTAGTGTGATTTACTCTGCACCATTTAGCAATCAGCTTGGATCCTTTGGGCACAAAGGTTTCAGAACATGTGTGTCAGCCATGGCTCAGTACATAACTCTTCCTCCTTTGAGGCAGGTTTTGTTTTCAAGTTCCACCCGAGAACCTGAGCCCAACATGTGGTCTGACCCAGTACCCAGGGAGCACCACACGGTGGGAGGTGCTATTTTTCAGAGGAGATGACAAATTGAGGCCCTGGCAACCCTCCCAGCTGGACGTAAAGCATTCTGCAATACTAATTTGAAGAGAGCATGTGTTTTTTTTCTCCCCCCAGTGTTCTGACCACATCCAAGCTTCAGCTGAAATCATCGTCTGACCTTCATCACATTGTGGTCTGTGGGATTTTACACAGTTTCAGATCTGCTGCTCAAACCTTTCTAATCTTCGTCGGCAGTCACAGACATGTCCTCAGAACTTGCAGTTTGTATTGAACCCTGGACCTTTGATATCTGGTCATTTCATTAAGCTTCATTGTGACATCTTCACAATAAGACCAAAATATATAGGAGAAGAATTAGGCCTTTCGGCCCATTGAGTCTACTCCTGCATTCCATCATGGCTGATTTATTAGCCCCTCGACCCTGTGCTCCTGCTTTCTCCCCATAACCTTTTACACCTTATCAATTAAGAACCTATCAACCTCCTCTTTAAATACACCCAATGACTTGGCCTCCACAGCCATCTGTGGCAATGAATTCCACAAATCCATCACCTGCCCACTGGTCCTAAACTCCCCCACTATAGGAGACATCCTTTCCATGTCCACTCTATTCAATAGGTTTCAATGAGAACTTATTAAGTCTACAGTGGTGGCTCATTAATTCAGCCTGGGCCAGGTGCTGTCACCAACTGGTAAAAACTTTCATCTTCCTGTTCCAGTTTGTGCTTAACACATCTGATCCTTGCAATTAAATAGCAAGGGTTCCAACACGCTCAATGTGCTAGCGAGATTCCCTTTGCTTCATCTATCCAATTCAGTCAGAACACCCCAGTATTAAAGCTGGGAGTGCATTGGCACACCAAACCCACAGGACAAAAACTAGTTTTCTGTTTCTACATATTGAAAAAAACAGGATGTTACCCCAATAAATAAATTATAAGTATGAGAGGATTGGGAAGAGGCTCCAACAATGAAAGGCGTATTTCCATATCCTGGCCAGAAGCATGGAATGACAGCGAATAGTAGGAGACCATTCAGCCCAATCTGCAACTGGCCTACGGCAGGGATATCCAATTAGTCTCAATCTCTACACTTTCTCTGAAACGCTGTGTTTTTGTCTTTAATTCAAATATTTATCCAAGAGATTTATGAAAGTATCTATTGAATCCGCTGCCCACACCCTCTGACCCTCTTTCACACAACTTTACAGACTACAACAACTGATGTTGCTGATTCACTCTCCTTTCATCTATGCTCTCTGATTAGCAATTCTTCCGTCACTGAAAAACAAAACTGCAGCCTTATTCTGGCAAACAGATCTAGGGTTTTGAACACCACCATCATCAAACCTCCTCTTTGAGTCTCTGCTTAGAAGAGAACAATCTTATATTTTCCGGTTTTCCAGCGGAGAACTGAAGTCCTATAATGCCTCCATTGCTAACATGTCCCAGTCAGATACTGGGATGAGTTTGCTGACCCCAATCTGACTGGGAGATCCCACTCCAGGAACTGAGTAATGAGGTCTACTTCATGCTTCCCAGTGAGACCCTTAAACAGCATTGGCGTTTCATCTCGTAGTTGTTGTTTACATAACTCTGAATATTATTAATGTTGGACTGAGGATCTATGCATGTGTAGATGTGGAAGGCCATACCAATGAGATACAGCAAGACGTCATCAGGAGAGAAACCCACTGTACAGATTTGTCCACCAAGGGACTGAGCCCTATAGACCAGAACAGACCATGGTTTGTTCCAGGAAGACTTGGGTCTACAGAGGGATGGCAACAAATGGGGAAGGGAGACAGAGAGATCAGCTAGGTTTCTTTCTTGTGATTTCTACCAGTGATCCACCTGTCTACGAGCACAGAATAGGCCCAGCCGTGGCCTTCTCCATTACCGATATTCTCTGCTTCACCCTAGAAGGCAGGATGTTTGACAGTTAGACAAGTCAAAATGCTTTTGAGAGTGGCATTGTATGGTCACGTTCTTCAAAATCTATGACCCTTATAATAGACACAGTTTGTTTTAAGCCACTCCAAAATGTCCCTTTCAAATTTTATTTTACTTTTTATTGTTATTGGGATACAGTGCGGAAGATGCCCTTCTGGCCCTTTGAGCTTTGCCACCCGGCAGTCCCTGGTTTAATCCTAGCCTAATCATGGAACAATTTACAATGACCAATTAACCTACCAACCAGTACGTCTTTGGACTGAGGGAGGAAACTGGAGCACCTGGAGGAAACCCACGCAGTCACAGGGAGAACATACAGACACCTTACAGGTAGCGGGCGGGAACTGAACCCAGGCGCTATTACTGTAAAGAGTTGTGTTAACCACTACACTACCATGCCACCCCATTTAAGACCCATTCACTATGAATCCAACGCCAGCTCAAGGTGAAGATTCTGCAGTGCCTTCAGGACAAATGGGGGAAGGGGGAGCTTTGGCAAATGCTTATCAGTGCAAAGGCCCAGTGAAATGAGGAGTGAATTACTAACTTCAGCCTGGGTAAACCAAGGGACTGAGTCCCATAGACCAGAACAGACCATGGTTTGTTCCAGGAAGACTTGGGTCTACAGAGGGATGGTGACAATTGGGGAAGGGAGACAGAGAAATCAGCTAGGCTTCTTTCTTGTGATTTCTACCAGTGATCCACCTGTCTACGAGCGCAGAATAGGCCCAGCTGTGGCCTTCTCCATTACCGATACTCTCTGCTTCACCCTAGAAGGCAGGATGTTTGACAGTTAGACAAGTCACAAGGGGTTGTGGCCTCTGTATCAACCTGGCCGAGATTTGTCAGAGCAAACCATTCCCTGGAGCCTCAGTGTAATAATGAAACTAAACAAACATCTTGTACAACCTTTGCTCTCTCACTTTGATGGTGCTGATTCACTGGGTGTAGGCAACAACATTATTGCAGCTGCCCAAATATTAGAATTCCAATGGACCAAGTCCTTTTCCATATCTTCCCTTTGTACAGAATCAGAACAAGCTTAAACCCTTCCCATTCACTCCTATTGTACAATTCCCAATGATGCAACATACTTTTCAATTCACTCTCCTTATACAGAATTCCAATTAATTTTAAAATCAATTGTGTTCATTCCATTACACAGAATCTTAAATAATTCAAAAATCATCATCGACATGGAATCCCAATGGATTTACGCCCATTGCCATCTGCTTCCATTATACAGAATCCTAAAGGAATGAAGTATATTTACTCCCTTCATGCACAATTTCATAATGTTTTCATCCTGTCTCACATTTCCATAGCAAGGAATCCAAAGTCCTCTACCAACTAAAAAGATTTCATCTCCCTTGCATGCACTCCCACCGCGAAGAAGTGCAGCAACTTTCATTCATATGGTGTGTTTAACAGAGCAAAGATCATCTAATTTGCAGGTGTGCTGACAAACAAAGTTAACATCATATTAAGTGAAAACACGGCAGATGACCAAAAGCTCGAGCAAAGAGATGGGTTTTGAGGAGCATCTTATATATAGCGGAATTGGAAAGACAAAGATTTTTGAGGTAGAAACATCAATGTTTTGGGCTTTGATAGGTGTACTCAAGGTTAGTTTATAGAGCATTACAGCTCTTCAGTCTACACTGTTGTACCTACTCCAATCTAACCTTTCCCTCTTACATAACCCTCTATTTTTCTATCATTCATGTACCTATCTAAGAGTTTCTAAAATGCCACTAATGTATCTGCCTCTACCAGCACACCTGGCAGGATATTCCATGCACCCACCACACTCTGTATAAATAACTTTCCTCTGATATTCCTCCAATCGCCATAAAATTATGCACCTTGGTATTCGCCATTCCTTCCTTGGGAAAATGTCTCTGGCTAATCAGTTGATGTATGCCTTTTATCATCCTGTACACCTCTGTTAAGTCACTTTTCACCCTCCTTCGCTCCAAAGAGAAAAGCCTTAGCTCTCTCAACCTATCTTCATCTGAAGATGATGGAAAGATTAAAAATGGAGAAGTGAAAATTGAGGAATTGGTAATGGGAACTGAGTAGCAGCAAAATCTTGAGGGATTGGAGGATAAGAATGAGACTTCTAAAAATAAAACCCAAGAGGAGATGTATACCAAATGAGAATAACACTGTCAACAGTGTTTTAAGGACTTCAAGCTTACAGGGGATAGAACAGATTGAAATTTATTATAATGGCCAGTCTAGAGTTAGTAGAGACAAGTTTCAGCCAGTGAGCTGAAGCAGGGGCAGAGCTGATTTGTAAACTATAAAGCTGGAGTTGTAAAGAGACAACCTTAATTAAAGCTAATCCTAATGGAACAAACACCTCATTAGTCCCACTCTACAGAATTCCAGTGAATCAAAATCTTTCTCATTCAGTCCAACCACACAAATTTTCAATGCAGCCAACTCCTTCTCATTTATTTCCAATTCATATACAAGCATACTGGTCTAAATGTTTTCCTTACAATGTCATTTCATCTGGGATTTCAAAGGAACCGACCCTTTGACACTTATTATGTTTCCCTGGTCCATGGAAGAAGAAAGCAATTTTAAATGTTCAAGTGCTTCAGAAAGTCATGGTTAAACAAATGAGGTTCATTCCTAACACAATATAAAGGAATATAAGCAGTTCATGTGACTGCAGGAATATTTCATAACTGTTGCATACCAGGTGGCACAGAGCTTGGAAACAAACAGAAACACATGCAATATACTGAAAGTAAATCTATGCGATGAGAAAGGCGGGTTGGTGAAATGTGTGGACAAGCGAAAAAAAGGAAATTTAACGCAGAGAATTAGGAACTGTTTAATCCTAGTAGCAAAAATAAGAGGCAAACTGAACTGGGGGGCACATTTCTAAAAGGGTACTGGAATCAGCTGATCAGAAAAGTTGTTGACAGTGGCAGGGCTGATTGAGAAAATGAGTAAAAAGCTAAATGAAGCTCTGATGCTAGCACAGAAGGATGAAGCAAGGAAGTGCTCCACCAATACTGTAAAACACTTGTTTGTCCTTGATTAGAGCATTGCCTAATTCTAAACAGACCAGGAAAGACTTGAGACCTCAGAGAAAGATTTACTGAAATGGTTTCAAAGTTGAAGAATTTTAGTTATGTAAATAGTCTTATAAGTTGTTTTCCCCCTTGAAATAAAGACTAAGAGGAAATTTGATAGAGATGTTCAGACTATGATGGGTCTAGGCAGAATAGAGAGAAATTGTTCAAAAGCCAGGGGGAGGTGGGATGAAAGTGACTGATATGGTAAGGATTTGCTCCAGAATGAGCAGTTAGGTATCTGGAACTCACTGTTGCAGACTGAAAGCTGATTTATTTTTTCATAGCAAAGGAATGACAGACTATTGGAAGAGGGCAGGACAGTGAGCTTGCCTGGGATGGACTGGATGGACCAACCTAGCTCAGTTCAGTCGTGGTCAGTGCAGATGTTTACATCTGTATTGTCAAAATGGGCTTGCTGGTGGGACTGATACATGCCCTTGATGGCTTCGAGCTCAGGGGAGGATCAAGTCCGCAAAGTGCAGCTAGAGGAGGACACATGGTGAGGGGGTGGTTGGGTTCCCCAAAGCTCAGAAAGTTGAACATGTGCCTGTGGACAGTAGAGGTCAATGAAAGATGGCAGTGGAGGCAATTATGGAAGACTACTGACATAATAAGAGCTGAACACACCAACACTGAAAGTGCCCAGTTCAGTCACACTCTCTACCTTGTGTATGGTGCAGAACAGTGAACCTCAAGCGCTGGCTCTCCTGTTGCCTGGTATGCCAGCCTTGTATTGGAGGCTTTGAGGTAGCACAGGTCCTCCAATTGAGATGAGACTAGGATGACGTGATGAAAGGGTGCGGCGGTGGGAGGCACTTACTCGATGGGCCAAATAGCCCCTTTCCGCGCCAAAGTTTCTGTAACCAAAGGAAAGCCAATATAACTCACCTGGACCCGTGCCTCTGTGAGCTTAGTCCTCTGGGCCAGCTCCTCTCGAGTGTAGATGTCTGGGTAGTGGGTCCTTTCGAAAGCTTTTTCCAACTCCTCCAGCTGCTCGGCGGTGAATGTGGTGCGACTCCGCCGCTGCTTCCGCTTCAGAGGCAGGTCCGGCTCGGATTCCACGTCCGAGGTCCCATCATCCAAACGATTACCTGCAGAGGGGCAACGTTCAATAAATCACTAATGTGCGGGAAGAGAAGAATAACATGAGCCTCCCCTCCTCCTCCCCCCCCCCCCCCAACGCCGGTCAAAGGCACCGCAATGTTCAAAAGTAAAATAAGCTTGGGACGGGCGCATCCCGACCTCGATGGACTTCCAGCCAGAGGCCGGACAGAACCTGCTCACAAGGAACAGTTCGATCGTGGCCGCGCCGGGACGCGGTCTCCCTGAGCAGGCTTTGAGGGTGAGTTGGGAGCTCACTGCCACGAACCTGCGTTGGTTTGCCCGGGTTTATTTGCGCTTCTTCCCAAGATTAATTTAACTCCTCACCCATCCCACGCCCAGAGCGTCAGTCTCTGTCATGCAGGCTATTATCAACATAGCAACATTTCTAATTTTAAAAAAACACCTCTGATTGACGTCTCAGAGCTTCTATTCTCATGGACGAAGCAACGAAAAACCCAATGCCCTGAATTCGGGTTCCAAGCCACATCCAATGATCCAGGCAAAATGGCCCTTGACCAATGCACGAGTGCGCATGCGCCCGTTGTGTGAGGGATTCAAGGAGAATCTATTATGTGAATGGTTCACTTCAAAGGGATCGGCGTGGAATATGAAGAGCGAGAGATCCATTGGGAAGGCAGCAACTCTTTTTTTGGTTCCACAGACTCAATCATTCGGCGGTAGCTCACGTGTGATCGAGGGCAGCGAGGCTTGACGTGCTGTCCGGCTGCAGAAGGCGCCACTGTTGACCCTGAGTCTGCCCTTTCCTCGTAGGCATACAGACCCTATCCCAGCAGCAATCCTAGGCCGGTGAGCATCTTAATCCTGCGAAACTCAAACCTATTTCAGCTGCGACTGAGATCACCAAAGATTCCAGGGTGACCACGGTTTCTCATCAAGAAGGGTACGTCCCCTGTAGGGGTTGAGATGTATTTACCTGTTCTACAAGTTTGATCATTCAGCAAGCCCCTGGAGTGTTAATGTCAGATCCGTGCTTTCTTGAAGGGTGAAGGATATTTAATCCAGGCACGTTACAGGGGAGGCAGCTGTCGAGTTCTGGAGGAGATCAGTCCTAACATGCCAATGTTGCTGAGCCTCGCCTTCAGGTCTTGGTGAGTCGCTGGAGGGTTCGGCGCGGCAGCAATGGGAGTCCAGTCTCCGTGAGGTGTAGTTTCGAATGAATTGCAACTACAACTACTCTGCCTGTCAATGGAGAGCCAACGAGTATATTCCCCTAAGTGGTTCGGCGATAGGCCTCACCACCAGCCTCCCACAGCCGGTTGCCATGGGCAATAAATGGGCTGAGGTCATCACATACCATAATGAGAAAAGACCCGTTACCGCGGAGATCTGCGATGGCACTGGGAGCAAACCCACCAAATGGTTCTTTCTCGCCGATCACCGGATTCCTTCCCAAACCGGGGCGAGACCTTTGCTTGGTTACTGCGTGCCTCTTAGTTGCTCGACCGTCTGCCGGCGCTCAACGCGTGAGCCTCAGCTCGGTGTCGGTGCTGTGTTCGAGTGAGTGGAGAGTACAGCTGCGCCCGATCCTGTCCACATCCAACACACACACACACAAGGATTCCCTCAGGTTAATGAGCAACAGCGGCATCCCCGCCTGATTTCCTCCTCCCTAACTTGGGGGCTCCTCAACTACTCAACTGACAGAGGTAATCTAATTAACAACTGACTGCACGTCAAACTTTCCCGTCTTTGTAACTCTCTGATTCACTACACTCCTCTCTGCCACATCCTGATATAACATACCCGGCACCCATGCAACCTAATATAACTACGCAGCGCGTAATTGATT
This sequence comes from Mobula birostris, assembly GCF_030028105.1. Lineage (NCBI taxonomy): Eukaryota > Metazoa > Chordata > Chondrichthyes > Myliobatiformes > Myliobatidae > Mobula > Mobula birostris. Next base: position 18,414,114 of record NC_092396.1, read on the forward strand.
TAAAAAAAAACTACAGGTGCTAGAAATCTGAAACAAAAACAGAAAATGTCAGAAAGAAAGGCCAGCAGGCTAGGCACCATCTGTGGAAAGAGAAATGGTCAACGTTTCCGGTCCGCGGACGTTTTTCAGAACATTATATTCTTATTCTTAGAGATACAAGACAGTAACGGGTCCTTCCGGCTCCATGAGCCCACGCCGCCCAGTTACATCCATGTGGCCAATTAACCTCATAACCCGTACACCTTAGTCTCCGTCCTCTCAAATCGCCTCGCCCACAGTGTGAAAACATCGATTTAATGCACCCCTAATATGCACTCGTTAATATTTCGTACGGGAGGAAACCGGGGCACACGGAGGAAACCCACGAGATTAAGGGAAGAACCTTCAAACTCCTTACAGGTGAGGTGAGGGCCTCCGTCAGTCAGGAGGGTGCGTCCTGGCTGTCTAGATACGCAAGCTGGGCAGTACGATATGGAGAGCAAGCTGTTGCTCATGTAGAAAGCTCCCCCTCTCCACGCATCTGATAAACCCAAAGGAATGGCAGAGACCAATACAGTTTGGTAGCAGTCAGCGTTGTACTCAACAATGGAATGCCTTAGCTCCGGATTTTTTCCCCATGGGGTTTACTCCCGAAGCCTTTCCCATGAGTGGATATAGCTGCAAGGCAGTAGAGGTCTGAGATCGGAGGTTTCCCCCTCCTCGATGAGCTGCCACCCACGGCTGGCGAGCCTCATCTGCCCGAAAACTCCTTACAGACAGCGGCGGGAATTGGACCCGAATCACTGGCGCTGTAATAGCGTTACGCTGAACGTTACGTTTTGCTCTAGCTGAACTCCCAGTATAATGAATACCCCGATACAGTTTACCAACGTTCTGCTTCACCGCGCCCTTGGCTTTAACACCTCTCAACTCAACTCACCCACAATGTAAAAAACCCGATTTAATGCACCTCTAACTTTGCTACTCATTAATATTTCATCCCCTCACCTATTTACTCCGCTATATTCCAACATTGAAAAATGCGGGGATGCAAGATATCGTATTCTATGTCCTGTTTAAACAAGAGGAAACCTATTAGAAAGTGGTACTCTGGAATATGGCAGCTGTCGAAATTCACTTTCAGGAAGTCCCCCGCTCCTCTCTTGTTATGGCCGGACTAGAAACATATCTAAGCCACGCCAGGTAAGAATATTCGTTTAGTGAGTCTTACGCTAGATTTTGAATTCAGTGTAAAAGGACTGGATATAGGAAGTTCGATGATTTTATTCCAAACCAGACGATTAACCCATTGGGTAACACGCCTCCACCGGCTTTCTGGCCCATTTAGCGCAGCCGGCTGGGAATTCTTCAGCAGAAGTGACCAAAAAATGTCGTGGTTTGTAGTAAAACAAAAGTGGTCCAATAATGTGTTATAGGAAGGTAACTTGCTCCCCTGGTTAAGGTCCATACGTGACTCCTGTCCCAAACCAAAATAGTTGACTTAACTCCCATTAGGTCGAGCCAATGAAACACGCGAGTAACACGCGCAAAATGCGGGATGAACTCAGCAGGTCAGGCAGCATCTATGGAGACGAATAAAGATTCAACGTTTCCGACCAAGATCCTTCATTGCATTTCCAGCATCTGTACAACCTCTCGTGTTTATGAAACACACAAGTGTAGAGACAGCGGCCGGTCTCGCCTCCAGGAAAGGAAAGCTGTGCATTCCTGGTGTGCAGTGTGCCGGCCGGGTCGGCGCACAAGTGTGGGCGCGGTTCCTCCGCCGCTTGAACGGCAGGCAGCGCGCCCGCACTGGCGGAGCACAGGTTTCGGCGGCCGAGGGGCTGCAGAGGGAGCTCGCAGGCATAGCTACCCCCCTCATATCAAAATGTCTTCAGCACCCCAATCCCACACATGCGCACACACCCAAAAGGCACAGACATAAACAGAGCGCAACAAATACACACCAGCGTTCACACACGCATTTTCAATATACATACACGCTAACACGGAGAAACATTATTCAACGTCCATCCGATACAAACACCGATTCTCTCTCTCTCTCTCTCTCCCTCTCTCAAACACACACAGTCAGAACACCTTCTCACGTAACACCCTCCAACAGGAGTCTCAGTCTCCCGACCCCAAATTGTGTGATGATGGCCGGTGCGGGTGGATTTCAGGGGCTCTGGCCCGGTGTAACCTGGCGCTGCTACCAGACTAAATTGCCCGACGTTTCCTACTGTGGCCGAACCCAACCCCGTGCCTGTTTGACAGTCTTCCGCAAACATCTGGGGGCAATCGCTAACCAGATCTCCCCGCTCCTCGCCAGAGAAATCTATTTTGGAAAAAAAAGAGGAGGCGGAATCCGAAGGATTACTTCGAAATATATAAGTAAAAGCCTTTCAGGGGTTTAAAATGTAACCGTCCTTCAAATTCAATTTGATAGTGGCGGGATACGGTAAACAATGTTTGCAGGTGTGATGTGGTCATTTGTGCGGACTGCGAGGGTGGAAAAATTGCAGCTTTGTGATGCAGTCTACCGTGAACTAATGTGTAAATTAGTGAGTAGAAGTCAAGCAGCCAGAGCACATTCTCCAATAATAAATCCAAACAAGCCCTAGAGTCATTAGAGGAGCGTCTTCGCGCTAGGAGTTTTGTGCAGTTAGGATTAGGGAGAAACACATCTCTCGGTAGATTGAGGTGGGAGGGAGAGGGAGGTGTGGGGGCGGCGGTGCTTGGGAAATGGGACCAAGGTACGGAGCGAATCAGCAGGCTGCCGTGGTTTAATTAAACAAGGTGTTAAGGGATTAGGTGGAACTTGTCATTAAAATCCACTCAGGGCCTCCTCAGGACTAGGAGATGGTGTTTCACTTTGGAGAGGGAGACGCGGATGGTTGAAGGCATGAGGATGCATTAATGAAATCAAATTGCGCATCAGCCCCTTATAACAGCATCGCAGCGCTGGGGCTTGTTTTCTCGGGATGACTGAGATCAGCGCTGCCCTTCATTTGGCCTGGCGCATCTCGAGGACCCAGGCTCCCGAGAGAGCGGCTCAAATTTCCCCGGCCGAGGGCTCAGTCTGGGAGAACGCACCCGAGGGGGGGGGGGGACCAAATTGAGAGCAATTCCCCCCCCCCACCCCGGAAGTCGAGTCGCCATTGTTCTTTGGAATATTGGGAGCAGAGGACAGTGAGTGATTCCAGCGTTAGGTGTGGAAATAGACCAAAACAGGGGGGCAAGGAGTCTCCCTGACCTTCAGTCTAATAGATCTTAACCCCGTGATCGTGTTATAAAGAAACACCAGAGGCAGTGGTGAAAGTGAAGCAAAGAATGGGCGGTTGTACTTCGCGGTCTGGACAAAGGTGAAAAGAGCCTTGAGATTACGGGGGTGGGGTGGGGTGGGGTGGGGTGGGAGAAGCGATGGGTCAATGAATGTGTGTGGGGGGGTGACAGTAAGAAACTTAATATTCAGGAGAAACGGTTTGCCCAGAGTAGTGGGAATGAGCGTCAAGGGGAGGTTGGGAGAGCAGCCCCCCAACAAAAGCAAGAGGAACCGAGGGCTAAGCTTCCCGTGAAGAGGGGGGTGAAGGTCTGGACTCAGCGACCAGAGGAAATGGCGGGGGCAGAAACACTCACTATGTTCCAGAGGTGTTTGGAGATATATTTGGATATGAACGGTGTAGAGGGATACTGGCCAAATGCGGACAATTGGGGTCAATATAGATGGGCATCAGCGTCCCCAGGGACAAGGTGCGCTGGGAAGGCCCATATCTACTATTATTGTAAATTTTTACACCACTGACCTCCACAGTTCCTCACTGAGTGACATTATTCCCCCCCCCCCCGGACGTTAAGTGGAAGTTCACCTGACAGGTATTCAGAGTGGAAAGCCAACCCCAGAAGAAGGATTCACTGATGAAGGATTTCAGCTGGAAACATTGGCTCTCCATAGATGCTGCCCGACCTGCTGAGTTCCTCCGGCATTATGAGTGAGTTACCCCAAACAGGGAATCCCATACAGACTGTGAGATGTGTTCATTGGTTGGGGCTGAGTAGAGTTCAGAGAAACATCAGGCGGGTTCCTGCTCAATGTCATTCTGTCCACTCTCCACATATGGAGATGAGGTTGAGATGGACGACGCCCAGTTATATTGACCGCCTGTCAGAGTTAGAGTTCCCACATGAAGAATTTCCCTTTACCCCGGTGATGGGGTAGACAAATTTTGAGAATAAAAAATATCAAAAATACAAATGAAAAAGAGCAAAGAAAGGCCAGAGTAAATTTGATCCTGTTACCCACACCACAGTCTGTGCAGCAACAGATGCCAGTGGCTACAGCTCCTTCCTTTCACATGTTCAAATGCTTTCTCTTTGCTACATCTGACCTTGCAGCAGGCCCAGATCTAACAGGGCCTCAGCTAGACTCTGTCCACATCTGTGAAGTCTATTATAGGCTTTTATTCTGCATTCACTGGGGTGGGACGTGGCTGGAACCAGGCTCAGGAGCCCGTGTGCATGGGCTGAAGGAGAGGGTTGCTAACAAACGGGGGAAGATAGAGAGGTCGACAGGAGTGGATAGGAAGAGGGTAACGGTGACAGAAATGATGGCAGCTACAGAGTTTGAGATGCACATAAAGAATAAGAGACAGAAAGAGAAACATTATTATTATCAGAGAGAGGCATAGGTAGGCACAGTGCAAGGCAGATAGAAAGGACAGACAAAGAGTGGGACAAGCAAGACAAATATTGGCACGGAAAGTCAGAGAAGGTTTGAGTAAGTGATAAACAGTGTGGGGAAGACAAAAATAGAGAGAATGAGATAGTGTCAGAAGGAGATGTGTGGACTGACACAGAACGTGCAGTTCACTGCTTTATTGTTTCCCTGACTAAGCAAAACAAGAAGAGATAAAAGTGTCTTATTTTCTGAATTTCTGTGTTTTAGCCCATGCACACTTTCAGAAACAAGTAGAGTTCAAGGGCCTCCTCACTTTGGGCAGTAAAGTTGCTTCACAAGCTGACATACATTTTACGTTTCTGAAAACAGTATAAATTATTTATTTTTTTGAGCCCAAGTGAATGAAAACGCTCCCGTCTTTTATTTTTTCGTTGATAATGGTCCCTTTTGAAGGATGGGGAATCCTGAACAGTTGGGCCTCCTCCCTTTTAGCACACAAAAACCTGGCACTATTTGGCTTTTAATAGCTCTTGTCATGTGTGCTGTGCGCACTCTGAGTTTTTTGTCTCACCTAGGACAAAACAGAGGCCCAGGGACCCTTTCAGTGCTCTGCGGCCCGCACCTTAGGGGTCCATTAGTGAGTGAATACAGCACTGACAAACCCGTGCAGTCCAATGTGATATCTATAAACGCTGACATATTTACTCGATGTGCAGCGCTGTGAAGGAAGGTGCTCCCTGAATATTAAAACATTAAACAGCAGGGGGTGGGATCACAGGGTCTCGAGCTGTTTTAGGCATAACAAAGATACCTGCTCTTCAGGCCTAGTGGCTAAGACAGCTGTCATTATGACTGGCTACAAGGCCCTTTTCACACTTCTAGCCTCACCATTGATTCTCTTTATGGATGGGAGGGAGGTGGTGGTGAGAGAGAAGGGGAAAGTTTAAATTGACACTGTGAATGTATTTTTCTGCACTGATAGTCAGGCTGGGGCTTTCCTTTAACCACTTCTTGCCCGGGGCAGGTCCCGGAACCAGAACTCAACAGCTGCAGGCATCCAGAGCTGGGCATGGAATTGGCTTGCACGTGATGTTGGTGTAAACAGGTTGGGATTAGTTTCTGCAAAACTTCCCCTTCCCCACTCAGCACCTGGCTCTCCTCACTGTCAGCCCCTCCCTCACAAGTCATCCCAAATGCCAAGAATCAAAGGGTTAATGGTTTAATAGTTTGCAGCTTAGTCCAGAATGTGCTTTACATGAATATTTCAATTCCACCCCCCCCCACGGACAAAGCACCTGTAGATTTTGACTTATTTCAAGACCTTCCCTTTCCCTCAGCACCATTCCCGCCAAGATTTGTTACAGAATTTGCACAAGTTATTTACACTGAGCGTGTCTCAGTTCCATCTGCTCATCTGCTGGCTTGGGGAAGAAGAGCTGGGAATCTGAGCTGGAGTTTACAGCACATAATCAGGCCACTCAGCCCATCATAAGGTGAATGGAACAGCCATGGAGTCATACAGCCAGGAAACAGACCTAGCCTCGCCGACTGCAACACCTGTCAGCATTAAACCCCATTTCCCTGCAGCCAGCCCATATCTCTCTGTGCGTCTTGCCCACCCACCTACCCTCAGTCTGGGGTTGGGTTTGTGTTCCATGTGACCTCTCCTCTGGCCAGCTCAGGAGTCCTTGAAAGTGGATGTGCAGGTTGTAGAATTAGTTCAGAGTAGTGGTAAGTGAGGTGATCCACACTGGTTCAGGAGCCTGATGGTTGTAGGGTAATAAGTGTTCCTGAACCTAGAGATACAGGACCCAAGGGCGTCTGTACATCCTGCCCAATGGTAGCAGTGACAGGGCATGGCCTGAATGGGGGTGTCTTTGATGATGGATTCTGCTTTCTTGTGGCAGTGAGTGATCCATGTAAATGTTAGTCTTTAATATTTAACAGAAATAGTCCATCTCTAGGTGTAAAATCCTTCAATCCAAAAAAAAACACACACATGACTTTCCTTTATTTTAAACATGTTTGGAAAGAATTATGTTTCAGCTGTGCTGGGACTTTTATTCTTTAGATGTTTGAGTGTCTGCACCTACAGCCCCCATGGTGATTTACAGATAGATTGGGTTACTCTACCCACTGGTGCCAGCACTGAGGCGATGGCATTCCCATTCATCTCCAGGTCACCCAGTGTTTTCCTTCCAAGTATCACTATCTCCTGAGTAGACATTAAGCTGCACTCCTGCCATCCACACTAAATTCCTCTCGCAGTCCAGACATAGCTAACACATTGAAAATGTTGTCAGTGATCCTTGAAGATTTAGCATGGAGATCAAAACTACAAGCACGCTGATCTCATCTAGGGCAGCGAAATCTGTGTGTGTAAATCTTTGACAGGGAAAGGGAAAGGGGAAAATGAGCTGTAAGACAGTTGACTGCAGCTACAATTTCACAATAACCCTTTCTAGGCTTTAACTCTAGCTGAAGATGAGCCACTCGAAGGCCAGATTCAGACATTTGTCAGGACAGACATGTCGGACGCTGACACAACAGCATAGTCAAGCATGGATTTGGTTCGGTGCCTGAACAACCAGCAATGGCCAACACATCAAGTTTGAAGCAGGTCCTGCAATAAGTGCTCTCTGATGTTTAAGAACTTAATCAACTTGGAAATCCGGCTCCGAGTCAAACTGCAGGGACCGGACAGTGTTATCTGCCATATCTGGCCAGGGAAGGGGGTGCCATGCCTAGCACTGGGCTGGGATGTGAGATCAGGCAGAAGACTGGGGTTCTGGTTAATCAGCTTTCAGAAGAAAGTCGTGACAGGCAACTTAAAGTGTAAATTTAACCAGCTGGAGGCAAATAGAGTGTTTGCAATGATGATCTGAGGCACAAGGGTGTTCACAAAGAGCCCAGTGAGACAAGGGTATAGACCATTTGCTTTCTGCAGTTACTGCTCAAACCCCTTAACCTAATTCTGTAGAAGCTGGGGACACGTTGACTTTTTTGGGAATATGTTAACTCACTCTTGCCCAAATCTCTTACTCTGTTTTCCTTTTGTTGAAATACATTCGCATATAATTTGGCAGCTGCTGGCAGGACTGCATTGGTTGTGCAAGAACATTGGACCAGGAAAGGAGCTGATGTGAGCCATGCCTGGCCCATGAGCAGTTTCAGTGTGGCCATACACCTCTGGATTAGTTCAGAGGGTAGTTAACTCTCAGACACATGGATCCGGCATTGGAATCACACACTGGCCCAGACTGGGCAAGGACAGCAGATATACACTCAGTGGCCACTTTATTAGCTACACCTGCTTATTAATATAAAAATCTAATCAGCCAATCACCTGGCAGCAACTCAATGCATTAAAGCATGCAGGCATGGTCAAGAAGTTCAGTTGTTGCTCAGACTAAACATCAGAATGGGAGAAGAAATGTGATCAAATTGACTTTGGCAGATGAATGATTGGAGTGGTTTGAGTATCTCCTGGGATTTTAATGCATAACAGTCTTTAGAGTTTAGAGAGGGTGGTGCGAAAAGCAAAAATTAAAAAAACATCCAGTGAGTGGCGGTTCTGTGGGCGAAAATGCCTTGTTAGAGAGAGAGGCCAGAGGAGAATGGCCAGACTGGTTCAAGCTGACAGGAAGGTGACAGTAACTCAAACAACCATGCCTTACAAAAGCGGTGCACAGAAGAGTATCACTGAACACACGACACATCAAACCTTGAAGTGAATAGACTACAGCAGCAGCCGACTACACCAGGTTCCTCTCCTGTACCTTATAAAGTGGCCACTTAGTGTATTTCCCTAACAGAGATCAGCTGCAGTTTCAGGAAGAGCTAATATATTCGTGGCCACTTCTGCTGTTTCCACATTTGCCGAATACAATTCAAGCTCTGGAAATGCCTATCTCAGAGAAATAACACTGCACAGGAAACAGCCACTGGACCTCCAGTGTTAATGTCAGCTCCTGGTCTCCTGCTTGGAAAATTCCCTCCCAAATATCTATCCAATTCTTTTCTGAGATCATTTGATTTTATTTTCAGAAGTAATGCAGTTCATAACTGCCCTCTAAATAGAAAAAAAAATTCCTCACACAACCCTGATATCATTTACCAAAATCTCAAAACTGGTCCTTGAACTATACGACAATGGGAACAACTCCTCTCTATCTTCCTGAACTAAACCAATTCTGATCTTGTACACCTCTATCAAATCTCCCGTCAGCTTTAAACTCTTACCTGCTGAGTTAATAACCTGGAGCTCAGGTTTACCGATTCAGACACATAATCACAATGTTATCCTATCCAATGTACCATGAATGTGTTTCACATCAGTGGAGTTCAAGAGCTCCTGTTTCTAACCTCCAACCAGGTACATCAAACAGAAAGTGACATATGTAAGATGATAGAAAAATGTTGAGGGCTGTTTAGGAGGGAAGGGTTAGATTGATCTTAGAGTGGGTTAAGAGGTCAGCACAACACCAGAAGCCGAAGGGCCCGTACTGTGTTGTAACATTCTATCTTCTATGTAGATGCAAACTCTTCAGGCATGTTAGGATCTCCAAGCAGTGAAGTGAGCCAGAAGTAGTAACAATAATAGCAATTGGCAAGAGTACCTGCGACAGATCCCCACATTATCAACTGTAGCTGCAGACCAGAGACACCAATTTGAGTTCCCAGGTACAGTAATCACTTCCAGTACAGCAGCTGTGAGCATTGTTGAGTCTGTTCTTATTCAAGGCATAAGTACGGCCAAATGTGATCTTACCTGTTTCGTTTGTTCAGAGGCATTATGTGAGGACTGGATCAGACTTGACTATGATGCCCCCACTGGCTGAATAACTTCCTGGTGCTGTCTAGGCTCTCATAAGACCATGTATCCGTCAAGCTGCTTTAATGCCTTAAATGTCCACCGTGGCTCACAGTTCATTCATTATGAGCCAAAATAAGTAGGTTTGAAGAAGGGCCTTAAATGGTGGGGAGAGATAAAGAGATGGAGAGGTTTAGGGAGGTAATTTCAAAATTTAAGGCCTAAGAAGCTGAAGGCCTGGCTTCCAATAATAGAGATGAAAGTCAGGGATAAGCAAGAACCCGGGATTAGAGGAGCACAGACACCTTAGAGTGCTATGGGCTGGAGGACATTGTAGAGAACGGTAGGGGCAGGGGAGAGAAGAATGAGGACGGGGCAATGCCAATCCCTATCGGACTTGTATTCCATCGAGACGGACAGAGGAAACTAAATCTGCCTTTTGTTTTTAAGTGGTGCTGATCTGCCCCCTCTTAAACAAATAGGCTTCTTTAAAAATTACATAAGCAGTTTGAAAAGCACAATTTACAAAGAAAGCTTCCTAAAGTTTTGCTGCGAGCAAGAATTGTTCAAGTTCTGCCTCAGTTAACCTCAGAATAAATAAAAGCAGGAGATCAAGCAAGCGGAGCCAGCCATCAGTGAAGCTCCCCCCTCCCCCCACCACCGCCTCCTGTCTCCTCTCCCCAGCAGAAGAGGAATGGGAACAGTGAGCAGGCCCACAGCTGGTCAGTCCCTACTGCTGAGCCCACAGTTCACCTCATTGATACATTAAGTTGGTGTAAAAGTCTGAACAAATTACTGATTTGCAACACTCAGGGTAGGACCGTTTACCGCCTTTGTCTGTGTGAAAATCTCACGTGGAAATGAATCTGCTGACAGACTCTGGCAAACTCACTGAAAAGCATAAAATGGGAAATTTTCTGCCCGTAAGTGGCATGAGCTAATGTCCATGTTTGAGCCACTGGACCATGCTGCTGGTTAGTGCAACGGGCTCTGTGATCTCACCGGGTATCTGACTTCTTAATTAGTGCAGAATTGTGGCACAAAGGAGTTGTGATTTACTCTCCCTCTGAGGCTCGGTGGGTACGTGGTCGGTCTTCTGCACAGTCGAGTGACTGAAGGTCCCACAACAACCACAGTCCACACGGACTCAGCATATCCCAACAAAGGGGTTAATAGGGAGGGGGGGCTGCGGTGAATCATTTTCATCGTTTTCAAAATTCATTGTAAGTAACATCAGACTTGGTTCCGACTCTAAATTATTACTCATCAAATACTTCCTGCCGCATCATCCCATGGACAATGAGCAGTGATGACTGTGACTGCAACTGCTCCTGAATTACCTATTGCCAGTTGCCAATGAGAACAGGGCAAAGGGGCAGTGGTAGCGAAGGGTCATTAAATAATTCGGGAAACTGTCAGACCACCATTAAGAGTCAGCACCTTCAGGGGAGGGGTCTGAACCCCAATGAGTCAGCACTCTCAGGGGAGGGGTCTGAACCCCAGTGAGAGTCAGCATCTTCAGGGGAGGGGTCTGAACCCCAGTGAGAGTCACAACCTTCAGGGGATGGGACTGAACCCCAGTCAGAGTCAGCACCTTCAGGGGAGGGGTCTGAACCCCAGTGAGAGTCAACACCTTCGGGGAGGGGTCTGAACCCCAGTGACGGTCAGCACCTTTAGGGGAGGGGTCTGAACCCCAGTGAGAGTCAGCACCTTCAGGGGAGGGGTCTGAACCCCAGTGACATTCAGCACCTTCAGGGGAGGGGTCTGAACCCCAGTGACGGTCAGCACCTTCAGGGGAGGGGTCTGAACCCCAGTGACAGTCAGCATCTTCAGGGGAGGGGTCTGAACCCCAGTGAGAGTCACAACCTTCAGGGGATGTGACTGAACCCCAGTCAGAGTCAGCACCTTCAGGGGAGGGGTCTGAACCCCAGCGAGAGTCAGCACCTTCAGGGGAGGGGTCTGATCCCCAGTGAGAGTCAGCACCTTCAGGGGAGGGGTCTGAACCCCAGTGAGAGTCAGCACCTTCAGGGGAGGAGTGTGATCCCCAGTGAGAGTCAGCACCTTCAGGGGAGGGGTCTGAACCCCAGTGACGGTCAGCACCTTCAGGGGAGGGGTCTGAACCCCAGTGACAGTCAGCATCTTCAGGGGAGGGGTCTGAACCCCAGTGAGAGTCACAACCTTCAGGGGATGTGACTGAACCCCAGTCAGAGTCAGCACCTTCAGGGGAGGGGTCTGAACCCCAGTGAGAGTCAGCACCTTCAGGGGAGGGGTCTGAACCCCAGCGAGAGTCAGCACCTTCAGGGGAGGGGTCTGATCCCCAGTGAGAGTCAGCACCTTCAGGGGAGGGGTCTGAACCCCAGTGAGAGCCAGCACCTTCAGGGGAGGAGTGTGATCCCCAGTGAGAGTCAGCACCTTCAGGGGAGGGGTCTGAGCCCCAGTGAGAGTCAGCACCTTCAGGGGAGGGGTCTGAACCCCAGTGAGAGTCAGCATCTTCAGGGGAGGGGTCTGAACCCCAGTGAGAGTCAACACCTTCAGGGGAGGGATCTGATCCCCAGTGAGAGTCAGCACCTTCAGGGGAGGGGTCTGAACCCCAGTGAGAGTCAGCACCTTCAGGGGAGGGGTCTGAACCCCAGTGACGGTCAGCACCTTCAGGGGAGGGGTCTGATCCCCAGTGAGAGTCAGCACCTTCAGGGGAGGGGTCTGAACCCCAGTGCGGTCAGCACCTTCAGGGGAGGGGTCTGAACCCCAGTGAGAGTCAGCATCTTCAGGGGAGGGGTCTGAACCCCAGTGAGAGTCACAACCTTCAGGGGATGGGACTGAACCCCAGTCAGAGTCAGCACCTTCAGGGGAGGGGTCTGAACCCGTGAGAGTCAGCACGTTCAGGGGAGGGGTCTGAACCCCAGTGATGGTCAGCGCCTTCAGGGGAGGGGTCTGATCCCCAGTGAGAGTCAGCACCTTCAGGGGAGGGATCTGATCCCCAGTGAGAGTCAGCACCTTCAGGGGAGGGGTCTGAACCCCAGTGAGAGCCAGCACCTTCAGGGGAGGAGTGTGATCCCCAGTGAGAGTCAGCACCTTCAGGGGAGGGGTCTGAGCCCCAGTGAGAGTCAGCACCTTCAGGGGAGGGATCTGAGCCCCAGTGAGAGTCAGCACCTTCATGGGAGGGGCCTGATCTCCAGTGAGAGTCAGCACCTTCAGGGGAGGGGTCTGATCCCCAGAGAGAGTCAGCACCTTCAGGGTAGGGGTCTGAACCCCAGTGACGGTCAGCACCTTCAGGGGAGGGGTCTGAACCCCAGTGAGAGTCACAACCTTCAGCGGATGGGACTGAACCCCAGTCAGAGTCAGCACCTTCAGGGGAGGGGTCTGAACCCCAGTGAGAGTCAGCACCTTCAGGGGAGGGGTCTGAACCCCAGTGAGAGTCAGCACCTTCAGGGGAGGGATCTGATCCCCAGTGAGAGTCAGCACCTTCAGGGGAGGGGTCTGAACCCCAGTGAGAGTCAGCACCTTCAGGGGAGGGGTGTGATCCCCAGTGAGAGTCAGCACCTTCAGGGGAGGGGTCTGTGCCCCAGTGAGTCAAAACCTTCAAGGGAGGGGTCTGAACCCCAGTGAGAGTCAGCACCTTCATGGGAGGGGCCTGATCTCCAGTGAGAGTCAGCACCTTCAGGGGAGGGGTCTGAACCCCAGTGAGAGTCAGCATCTTCAGGGGAGGGGTCTGAACCCCAGTGAGAGTCAACACCTTCAGGGGAGGGATCTGATCCCCAGTGAGAGTCAGCACCTTCAGGGGAGGGGTCTGAACCCCAGTGAGAGTCAGCACCTTCAGGGGAGGGGTCTGAACCCCAGTGACGGTCAGCACCTTCAGGGGAGGGGTCTGATCCCCAGTGAGAGTCAGCACCTTCAGGGGAGGGGTCTGAACCCCAGTGAGAGTCAGCATCTTCAGGGGAGGGGTCTGAACCCCAGTGAGAGTCACAACCTTCAGGGGATGGGACTGAACCCCAGTCAGAGTCAGCACCTTCAGGGGAGGGGTCTGAACCCGTGAGAGTCAGCACGTTCAGGGGAGGGGTCTGAACCCCAGTGATGGTCAGCGCCTTCAGGGGAGGGGTCTGATCCCCAGTGAGAGTCAGCATCTTCAGGGGAGGGGTCTGAACCCCAGTGAGCGTCAGCACCTTCAGGGGAGGGATCTGATCCCCAGTGAAAGTCAGCACCTTCAGGGGAGGGGTCTGTGCCCCAGTGAGTCAAAACCTTCAGGGGAGGGGTCTGAACCCCAGTGAGAGTCAGCACCTTCTTGGGAGGGGCCTGATCTCCAGTGAGAGTCAGCACCTTCAGGGGAGGGGCCTGAACCCCAGTGAGAGTCAGCATCTTCAGGGGAGGGGTCTGAACCCCAGTGAGAGTCAACACCTTCAGGGGAGGGATCTGATCCCCAGTGAGAGTCAGCACCTTCAGGGGAGGGGTCTGAACCCCAGTGAGAGTCAGCACCTTCAGGGGAGGGGTCTGATCCCCAGTGAGAGTCAGCACCTTCAGGGGAGGGGTATGAGCCCCAGTGAGTCAAAACCTTCAGGGAAGGGGTCTGAACCCCAGTGAGAGTCAGCACCTTCATGGGAGGGGTCTGATCCCCAGTGAGAGTCAGCACCTTCATGGGAGGGGCCTGATCTCCAGTGAGAGTCAGCACCTTCAGGGGAGGGGTCTGATCCCCAGTGAGAGTCAGCACCTTCAGGGGAGGGGTCTGAACCCCAGTGAGAGTCAGCACCTTCATGGGAGGGGCCTGATCTCCAGTGAGAGTCAGCACCTTCAGGAGCGCAGCCACCCAGCCGAACACAACAGCCGCTGGGACATGGTGACCCACAGTCCGCGCAACCTCGGCGACAGTTAATCTCACCCATCAGTAAAATGATCCCTCCAGGGAGGTTCTGTTCGTCTGTGGTTTGTTGACATAAACTCTTCATTTGTAAAATAATCTGCCCACGGTTTCACAATTATGCCGGTTGAATCATACTTTGCAAATTCTCAGAAGAAAGCCTCGCTGCTCTTCGACTGCAGCAAGCTCACACAACCCGGGAACCGCGCCAAAATAGAGTCAAACGGCCGTGCTATGCACAGTTCAATTACACCTCCAATTTCCCATGCCAGGGAGAGGCAAGGATGAGCAAGAGGCCGCGAGGGGCAACGTTGCAAAGAGAAAGGCGGGTGGAGAAAGAACGAAAACAAACGAGATGGAAAAATCGAACGGTGACATGTGCTCAGTGGCTCCAGAGCACATAACAGTCATACGGCACATGTCTTAATGTTTGAAAATAATGTGGAAAAACCGTGGCACCTGGAATCTTTAAACTCCAGCCTTGGAATTTTATTGCATCTGTCTGAGAAGGCGATGGGGTTTTGGTCCTCCGACGTAACCGCACTGCGTTAGAGGGTCACCCCAAATGCCAAGTTCTCCAGAATCCGAACAACCTTCTGACACAAGCTATCTATAATATTAATGCCTGACTTCCGAATTTGTAGCCTGCATTCAGTGTGATACAGCCTGGTGAACAGGGAGTGGCGTGCTGCAGTACTTTATGCACTAAAAGGCTGGTCTTAGTGCCTACTGTCCCATAATTATAATGAGTGTAGGACTGGTGTAAGTGTCTACTGGATGTCTGGCACTGCTTAGATGGGCTGAAGGGCCCGTTTTCACGCTGTGCCACCGTGTCTGTGGAAGGAATGTCACTGAATTGTGTTGCCCCACAAAGGCATCTCATTACCCGGGCGCATTTCTGGGCAGAGTCCGTAGAGTTTGGGATTTTCCTGTGGAGGAACAGAAATGGAGAGAGACCTGGCAGTCAAGAGAGTGTACATTTTAATCGGCAGATAGGGGCTTGGTTATGAAATTCCTCCAATTGTCTCTCCCTAGGTGGTGAAGTTGCCATAGGACTCACCCTGTGTCATTTCGATTCTCTACTTAGTCACCCAGGCACCTTCCCTTTGCTCACTGTACAGTCAGAAGCTTTTCACTTCCTCTTTGAGTCACCTAATATTGAAGAAATACCCCCTTCCTCTCCTAGATGACATGGGCATGGACTGCCTCTAATAACCTGCCTTAATGCTATCCCTCAAGGCAGACTTTATGACCAAGGAGAGCACTGCGTCCCAGCTTTAGTTTCATGTCCATTACAGAATGAACTCTGTGCGTTAGTGATAGGTGATACTGATTTGGATGATCAAGGTGTAGAATCATTTTGGGCATAAAAAAATACGGAAAATAAATTACTGGTGAGAGGCTTCCAAAGCCCTTTACTGTAGCCACCCCAATGGAGAAGCAGTGGGGGTTTGGAAGGAAGGTGCTGCAATAATGGTGGGTTACTTCAATCACATAGTTTGGACAAATATTGGTGAGGATGCCTCCATCACACGTACTCAGGACAGGTCCCTCGACCAATACGTTGTGGAGCCAACCAGTGATCAAACACAACAGAACCTCACATTCAGTTCTAGAGTGAGAAACCCAATCTGAAACTCATACCTTACACTTAACCAAAGGCTGCTAAAAGTTAAGAAGACAGAATTGGTTAAAGTGAAAATAGATTAGATGGTAAGGCAGCAGGTAAGGAATGGCAAACACTTAAGGAGGTACAGTACAGTATACCATAATCCTCAAGATATATTCCATTGACTAAGCACGGCAGCAAACTGAACCAAATAGCCAAACAGCACAAATGTTGCAAAGACTGGCGAGAGGCCAGAGACTGAGAAGTTGGAGGACACCAGAAGTGGATGACCAAAGAAATAGTAAAAAGGGAAGGAAGACATATTAAACAGTAAACCACTAATAATTTTTAAAAAGACAGTACAAATGTCCACACATTTATAAGAAGGAAGAGTAACAAAATTAGAAATTGGTTCCTGAGTCATTGATAAAGCACAGAAACAGATCCCTCGACCTACTAAGCCCATGCCAACCAGCAACTATCCACTTGCATTAATCTTACACTGATCTCCTTCTTTATCCTCCATCATAACTCATTATCTCCCCCCAAATTATACAAAACGGGAAGATTAAGTAGGTTCAGTCGCTTGGCATTCAGGACAAGGTAGTAAACTGGATTAGACATTGCCTTTGTGGAAGAAGCCAGAGAGTGGGTAGTAGATGGTTGCCTCTCCGACTGGAGGCCTGTGACTAGTGGAGTGTTGCAGGGGTCAGTGCTAGCTTTGTTGTTGTTTGTTATCCATATCAATGATCTGGATGATAATGTGGTTAACTGGATCAGCAAATTTGTGGATGACACCAAGATTGGGGGTGTAATGGACAGTGAGGAAGGCTATCAGAGCTTGCAGCTGGATCTGGACCAACTGGAAAAACTGGCTGAAAAATGGCAGATGTAATTTAATGCAGACAAATGTGAGGTGTTGCACTTCGGTAGGACCAACGAGGGTAGGCCTTACATGGTGAACAGTAGGACACTGAGGAGTGCAAGAGAATGATCTGGGAATACAGGTCCATAATTCATTGAATGTGACAGCACAGGTTGGTAGGGTCATAAAGAAAGCTTTGGCCTTCATAAATCAAACTATTGACCATAGGACATGGGATGTTATGTTGAAGTATCCTCCCGGGAGGGGGGAGAAGATGGCCGCGTGACGACAGCGTGTGGCCTCTTCGGTGATGATATGTCTAATCTGTCAAGTAGGGGCCGTGCACAATTCTGATTTGATGGAGACAGACGTGAGAGCACGGAGGAACATCTGGAAACTTCTGAAATGCCCGCTTCGCTGCTGCTGCTACTGTGTGGTAACCGGAATCTCCGGAGCTGAAGGCCCCGAAGTCCTCGACTTTGCGTGGTTCAGCGGCTGGGGAGAGGTCGAAGCTGCTTGGCAGAGGATGGCACTCGGGAGGCTGTATCGGAGAGGCTGGTCGGAAGCTCAAAGTTTTCGGACGGATGGACTCAGTGTCGGCTGTGGTCGGCTGCTTCCAAGGTATCGGCAAGTTGACGGTGCCTGGAGGTTTATAGCAGGGAGTTTCTCCCTTTTGCCGCCTATATCGGGGACTCGGGAGTCAATTGACTCGGGACTTTTTTTACTGTGCCCATGGTCTGTTCTTTATCAAGTTATGGTATTGCTTTGCACTGCTGTAACTATATGTTATAATTATGTGGTTCTGTCAGTGTTAGTCTTTGGTCTGTCCTGTTTTCTGTGATATCACTCCAGAGAAACATTGTATCATTTCTTAATGCATGTATGCATTTCTAAATGACAAT
The DNA here is from genome assembly GCF_030028105.1 of Mobula birostris. Taxonomy (NCBI): domain Eukaryota; kingdom Metazoa; phylum Chordata; class Chondrichthyes; order Myliobatiformes; family Myliobatidae; genus Mobula; species Mobula birostris. The sequence continues at coordinate 18,431,809 of NC_092396.1, forward strand.
AAAAGAGGACTGAGTGTTCTCATAATCTAAAAAAAATTATACAAGGCATTGTTGAGGTCTAATTTGGAGTATTGTGTGCAGTTTTAGTTACCTCCCTACAGGAAAGATGCGAATAAGGTTGACAGAGTACAGAGAAAGTTTACATGGATGTTGCCAAGTTCTAAAGGACCAGAGTTATAAAGAAAGATTGAATAGCTTGGGACTTTATTCCTTGGAACGTAGAAGGCTGAGGGGAGATTTGATTGAGTTATAAAAAATTATGAGGTCTTTATATAGGGAAAATGCAAGCAGGCTTTTTCCACCGAGGTTGGGTGGGACTACAACCAGAGGTCATGGGTTAAGGATGAAAGGTAAAATGTTCAAGGGGAAACCTCACTCAGTGGGTCATATGAGTGTGGAATGAGCTGCCAGTGCAAGTGGAGCATGCGAGCTCGATTTCAACGTTGAAGGGAAGTTTGGCTAGATACATGGATAGGAGGAGTATGGAGGGCTAAGATCCGGGTACAGGTCGATGGGAAGAGGAAACTTAAATGCTTCAGCATGGACTAAATATGCCGAATGGCCTGTTTCTGTGTTGTACTTTTCTATGACTCCATGACGAGGTGTGATTTACCATGGTTAATTAAACTACCAATGCACGTGTGTTTGGGATGAAGGAGGAAACTGAAACACCAGACTGGAAACCTGCATGGTCACAGGAAGAATGTGCAAAGACTGACAGCACCCAAGGCCAGGATTGAACCTAGGTCTCTGGTGTCGATAGCAGCAGCTCTATCAGCTGTGCCTCTGGGCCACTCCCCCTTTAGAGGATGAGATGGGGAAATTATTAATGGGAAACGAGGAAAGGCAGAGATATGGAATAAGTATTTTAATCTGTCTTCTAACCAGAGGCACAAGGAATTCAGCAGGTCAGGCAAAATCTATGGAAATGAATAAAGAGTTGACGTTTTGGTCTGAGACCATTCAGCAGGAACGGAAAGGACGAGGGAAGAAGCAAGAGTGAGAAGGTGAGGTGAGCACAAGGATTCCAAGCTAGAAGGTGATAGGTGAAGCCAGGAGGTTGGGGAAGGGGAGTGATAAGAAGCTGGGAGGTGATAGGTGGAAGAGGTAAAGGGTTGGAGAAGAAGGACTCTGATAGGAGAGGAGAGTGGACAGTAAGGGAAAGGAAAAGAGGAGGAAATGATAGGCAGGTGAGGAGAAGAAAAAAAGGTAAGGGGAAGTCAGAGTGGGAATTGAAGAGGAGGAAGGAGGATGGGGAAAATTACTGGAAATCAAATTTTTTCTCTCCCCTTCCTCTCCTATCAGCTCCCTTCTTCTCCAGCCTTTTATCTTTCCACCTCACAGTTCTTAGTTCATCACCACCCCCTTTCCCCTTCACTTATCACCTAGCTTGTACCCATTCCCCTCCTTCCACCTTCTTATTCTGGCTTCTTCCCACTTCCTTTCCAGTCCTGCTGAAGGGTCTCAGCCCAAAACGTCAACTGTTCACTTATTTCCATATTTGTTGCCTGACCTGCCGACTAGCATTTTGTGTATGCTGCTCTAGATTTCCAGCATTTGCAGAATCTCTTGTGTTTCTAACTAGAGGTATTAGCAGTGATCTTTCAAGAAGCCCTGGATCCTGGAATGGTTCTGAAGTACTGGAAAATTCCAGATGTTACTTCACTCTAAGAGGTAAGGGAGGCAAAAGGCATAAAATTACAGGCCAATTAGCCCAACTTCAGTGGCTGGGAAGATGTAGTCCATTATTAAGGATGAGATTTGGAGTACTTGGAGCCACATGATAACATTTTTTTTATAGACAGCTGTTAGTCTTGTGAAACCATGGATTTGCGCCTTGGAAGGTCTCCAGGATGCAGGCCTGGGCAAGGCTGTATGGAAGACTGGCAGTTGCCCATGCTGCAAGTCTCTCCTCTCCACGACACTGATGTTGTCCAAGGGAAGGGAACTAGGGACGATACAGCTTGGCACCAGTGTCGTCGCAGAGCAATGTTCAAGGACACAACAAGCTGCCTCAGCTGAGGCTCGAACTAGCAACTTTCAGATCACTAGACCGACGCCTTAACCACTTGGCCACATGCCAACACACATGATTAAAATAGGCTAAAGTTAACATGGTTTCCTTAAGGGGAAATCTTGCCTGATAAATCTGTTGGAATTCTTTGAGGAAATAACAGGCAGGATAGACAAATGTAAACCAGTGGATGTTGTTTACTTGGATTTTCAGAAGCCTTTTGACAAGGTGCCACAGATGAGGCTGCTTAACAAGATAAGAGTCCATCGTACTACTGGAAAGATACTAGCATGATTGGCTGACTGGCAGGAAATAACCTTTTCTGGTTGGCTGCCAGTGACTAGTGGTGTGCCGCAGGGGTCGGTTTTGGGGTCGCTTCGTTTCATGGTTTATTTCAGTGATTTGGATGATGAAATTTATGGCTTTGTGGCCAAATGTGTGGATGGTACAAAGGTAAGTAGAGAGGCAGGTAGTGTTGAGGAAGCAGGGAATCTGCAGAAGGACAGATTAGGAGAACGGGCAAAAAGGTTTTAGATAGAATATAGTGTATGGTCATGCACTGCGGTAAAAAGAATAAAGGCACAGACTTTTTTTTAAAAAAGAAAGAAAATTCAAAAGTCAAAGGTGCAGATGGCTTGGGCAGTAGTGGGGTTGGGGGGTGGGGATTGTCTTAGTGCAGGATTCCCTAAAGGTTAACTTGCAGATTGAGTCGGTGATAAGGGAGACAAATGCAATGTTAGTATTCATTATTCATTTTGAAAGGACTAGAACATAAATGCAAGGATGTGATGCTGAGGCTTTATAAGGCATTGGTCAGACCTCACTTGGAGTATTGTGACCAGCTTTGTGCCTCTTATCAAGAAAGGATGTTTTGGCATTGGAGAGGGTCCAGAGGAGGTTCATGAGAATGATCTTGGGAATGAAAGGGTTAACATATGAGAAGCATTTGATCGCTCTGTGCCTGTACTCGCTGGAGTTTTGAAGAACGAGGGGGGATCTCATTGAAATCTATCGAATATTGAAAGGCCCAAATAGAGTGGGGAAGATGTTTCCTATATTGGAGGAATCTAGGACCAGAGGGCACAGCCTCAGAATAGAAGGTTGTTGCTCAAGAACAGAGAGGAGGAGGAATTTCTTCAGCCAGTGGGTGGTGAATCTGTGGAATTCATTGCCACAGACAGCTGTGGAGGCCCAGTGACTAGGTACATTTAAAGTGGAGGTTGATAGGGTCTTTATTAGTCAGGGTGTCAAAGGTTATGGAGAGAAGACAGGAGAATGGGGTTGAAAGGAATAATAAATCAGCCAGGATTGAATGCAGAGCTGACTCGATGGACCAAATGACATAATTCCACTCCTATGTGTTATGGTCTAAGACATCAAATATCCCAATTTAATCTGTGGGCTAAACCTAAGTAACAATACATTTCACAAGACTAAGTGCTAAAGAAACCAAAGGGATTAAAGGCTGGCAGTGTCCTTTGACAGATAGCTAATTTTCCAGGGTCTTAAAACAAGTGGAGACACAAGAGACCGCAGATGCAGGGATCTGGATCTGCAGTTCTGGTGTTGGGTCCTGGTGCAAGATCTTGACCCAAAAGATCGACAGTTTGTTTCCTCCCACAGATGCTGCTTGGCCTGCTGGATTCCAACAGTGTTTGTTGCTCTAATTGCAGAAACCGTGGAAGCATTAGTTGTGATCATCCAAAATTCTCTCGAGTCTAAACATGTCCCAGTGGATTAGAAAATTGTAATTTTATTGCCTCTATTGATGAAAGTGAAACCAGGAATCTACGGGCCAATTAGCTGAATATCTATCACTGGGAAAATGCTGCAATCCACCCTCGAAGAAATAGTAGAAAGATATTTGGAAAAATATTGACCTTGTTTAGTAAAGTCAACAGGGTTTCATAAAGGGAAGGCTTATCATAGATCTTTGAGAATGGAATGAATGGGGTGGATAAAGAGAACGATAGATATAGTATATTTAAATTTTTAAAAGATATCTGGTAAGGTGGCATGTGTAAGATAAGAAGTTATTACACTGGGTTTTAATGTATTATTGTGGACAGAGTTGGACTACCTAAGATGGATGAAAACGTTATTTTTATGTTGGCAGCTATAACCTGTGGGGGTGCCACAGGAAGTCAGCAGCGGGGCTTGAAATATTTACTCCTATTTATATTTATGGCAGATGAAGACACAGATTATTGTGGGTAAATTTGTTGACAGAACTGTGGTAAATAGGAAAGCAGGTTGTGAGGAGGGCGCAAAGAACCAGCACAGGTTTACCTCTGAGATAGGCATGCTGTTGGAAACCAGAAGCTAGGAGCAGCAGGCCATTCAGCCCATCATGCCTGCTCTAGTATTTGACTCAGCTCTCAAATCCTGCAGCAACTCAGCAGGCCAGACAGCATCTATGCCGGGAAGTGGATTGTCATCGATGCTGCCTGAGTCGTTGAGTTCTTCCTGGGCTTTGTGTGTTGTCTCAAGTTCCCACATCTGTAGCCTCTTGCATCCATCGTTTGGCTCAACCACGACTGGTCATCCATTTCAGAATTCTTTTCCTGCCTTCTCCCTGTATCTTTTGATCCCCTTTGAAATGAAGACATATATCTACCGTTTTTCTGAATATATTTCATGTGCCAGGGAACAGGCTGGGAAGTAGAGCCAAGTCCAAAATCAGATTGGTCATAACGTGTTTGAGTGGCAGAACAGGACCGAGAGGCCAATTGGCCTGACCCCACTCCATTCCTGATGTTCTAACTTCACTCACTGTGCACAGAGGGTTTGGAACCTGCAATTTCATTCAGACTGATGGATTAGGTTGGGGAATGGTGATGCTTCTCAGTAGCGCAGGAGGAGCTGGGGCTTGCTGGAATATCAATAACCACTTCTCACGGAGCTGAAGGCCCTTTAAACATTGTGTTAAAATCACACGCACGCAGGATTCCCCCAAGGTATCAGTTAACTACTGCGAATCCGATACCCACCATAGACTAGACCCAAACATAATGCAAAGAGAATAACTCCCTCATCAATCATAGGGACTTCTGAGTTTTACACTAACAGACAGGGAGAAGAAATTAAGTTCTCCATAAAACAACATCCCTTTCTAAAGATGTTCGTCAATCGTGAAAGGAAGGTAGACAGATTCACTCCAGATAATGTACAGTATCCCAAACAACCAGCCACAACTCCTGAGGTCACACCTCACTATCTAGATTCCTGTCTTGGACTTTCACCCAGATTGCAAGGGAAGGCCCTCAGGGTCACAAAGCTTGTTTGTTTGTGGGTGTGAGGAGAAGGAATAATTACTGTCCTTTCTTTCAGAACTCAGATGAGGAGAAATGGCTTTGGAGGCTAAGTCATTTGGTGTATTTAAAGAGGTTATTGATCAAAGGTTATAGGGAGAAAGCGGGAGAATGGAGTTGAGAGAATAATCTATCAGCCATTATGGGATGGCAGGCCAGACACGACGGGCCGAATGGCCTCATTCTGCTCCTCCGTTTTATGGTCTTTTCCGTGCATTGTCGTCCTACCGCCATCCTCTCACCAATTACCCCACCCTCACCACACAATCAGGTGTCAGTGCGTCATGAACAAGGCTTTGAAGTGCTGCCCGTTTCCACCCCAAGGCACTGGCTCATTGCCGGCAAACAGTAAGGCGCAGAGAGGGCAGAGCCTTTCAAAGCAGCTGACGCGAAATGGGGGGCTCTTCCGATCATCTGCAACATGGGGGAGACCTGTTACTAACCCTCCGCTTATCAACCGGTTGCAAAAGGCTTTCAAAAAGTCACCCCAGCTGCATGTCAGAGTTTAAAGAATTAATACTCCGGGAGAGCGTCAACATTACTTCTGCCCATGGATGGCTGAGATGTGTTTCTTTCTGCCGCCTCTTTCTACACCCATTGCCTGCTCTTCCTTCCTTTTGATCTTTTTTTCTCCTTCTGCTGCCTGATGCAGCTCGTCTTCAGATTTGATGTATCCAATCTCAAGGAAGAAAAACGGAATTAAATGATTGTAAATGAGCCCAAGACACGACAGATGACTGATTAAAGCTCAGGCAGGGTGGGGGTGGACTGAACTGTGACACTGATCAATGCAGCAAACAGCCCTGTTTATTGCAGGGCTGGTCTCCAGGGGAAGTTAATGCCTAAATGCATTGTCTTGCTAGTTAATTAATTGAGTTAATATGTACTTAACTATTGTGCGCTGTCCAAGTGACCCAGCTGGAGTCCGCGCTGTTGTTTAAAATATCTCAACAGTGGCTGCCTCTCCAGGAGTGAGGGGCCAGAAAACTCCAGAAAACATTGTAACAACCTCTCGGTGGAGGAGGGGGAGCCGCACATTTTACAACGAGAAACTCGAGGAGGGGGTCTGGGAAGTGCAGGAGTAATCAAAGGCGTTCTAGCCGGTTGCTGGTTTACAATTATGGCTGGACCGCTTATGATGAAACCAGATGCTGCACCTGATCGCGGCTCCGAACCAACCACCCGGGGAAGCAAGTGGGGCTGCGCGATATTTAAATGAACTGAACATGGTATTGAGGCTCGCTGAACTCTGTCCGGTGACTTCTGCTTAAAGCTTTTCCTGATACTTCATGGATGTATCCGTCTTTCCCAAGTGCTGACTCTCACTGGGGTACAGTCCCCTCCCCTGAAGGTGCTGACTCTGACTAGGGTTCAGACCCCTCCCCTGAAGGTGCTGACTCTCACTGGGGATCAGACCCCTCCCCTGAAGGTGCTGACTCTCACTGGGGTACAGTCCCCTCCCCTGAAGGTGCTGACTCTGACTGGGGTTCAGACCCCTCCCCTGAAGGTTTTGACTCTCAGACACTTCCAGCAAGGCTGCTGACTCACTGGGAATCAGAAGTCTCTCACCAAGCGACAATTTTTAATTCAGACATGTGGAGAATACAATATACATTAGCTAATTATTCTACTCCAGTGGTTATCACAGTGAGAAGTTTAACCATTTTGCAAAAACCACTCATACATCGGACAGTGACCAGAATCATGTAGCACTTCAATCAGGTACTCCATCCCCGTGGGATTAAAATTGACACTGAAGCCAATTGCTGTCCCCACCCCAGTAGGGTGCAGTCCTGGAAGTTGATGCCAGTTTCACTGTCCACTCAAGGCTCTGCATCTACAAATCGAAGCCGGTAGGAGACCACGGTTCAGTGACTATGGCCTGGCTTTGTCCTGAGAAAGGAGGTGAAGGGTTAATTCAGTTGTGGCCTCTGTCCTTTTGCCACTTGGCCCCGTGCTTGGCCTGAGAGGAGCGTTATGTCTGTGCCTCCCGCTGGCCCTGTGATCCCATCCTAGTCCAGGTCAAATCCCACTGACACTTGTTCCCCTTTCAATGTGCTAAGTATAGGTTAGTGGGGTCAGAAGTCAGGGGGCAGTCTGTGCTCAGTCAGCTATGAACAGGCATCCAGTTCTTTAAGAGCAAACAAGGGAGAGACACACACACTCGTAAACTGACAAAGGAACTCTCCTTCTCAGAGGTTTAATCTACCTTCTGGTTCCAGTGGTATCACAAAATTGGTTCTAGTTAGACTTTCGGTGTGGTTTCTCGTTGTATTTCTCCGTTATGTTTGCTGCTCCAAAGAGTAACTTGCAAAGGATGTGAGAAATCACAAACTCTCTCCCAAGCAACTGTGAACGATGGGGTGATATGAGATTTTCAGATCCTACTCTTCTAGATGGGTACAGAGCATATGGACCATTCTGCACAGGGGTCCTTAGCATCTGGACCATGTTGCATGGGTGTGGGGGGGGGGTGAGTATGGAGGATGTGGACCACACTGCACAGGGGTACAGAGAACATGGACCACATTGCACAGAGAGAGGTGGGGAGCATATGGACCACACTGCACAGGGGTATGGAGCGTATGGACCATGTTGCAAAGGAGTACAGAGTATATGAAACACATTGCACAGAGGTACTGAGTGTATGGACCACATTGCACAGGGGTACAGAGTGTATGGACCACATTGCACAGGCGTATAGAGTGTGTGGACCACATTGCACAGGTGTATAGAGTGTATGGACCACAGTGCACAGGGGTACAGAGTGTATGGACCACATTGCACAGGTGTATAGAGTGTGTGGACCACATTGCACAGGTGTATAGAGTGTATGGACCACATTGCACAGGTGTATAGAGTGTATGGACCACACTGCACAGGGGTATAGAGTGTGTGGACCACACTGCACAGGGGTATAGAGTGTATGGACCACATTGTTCAGAGGAACAGAGTGTATGGACCACATTGCACAGGGGCACAGAGTGCATGAACCTTGTTACACAGGGGTACTGAGCGAATGGACTACGTTGCACAGGAGTGGGGGGACGCAGGGTCATGAGGTGTATGGACCAAGTTGTGCAGGGGCACAGTGTCTATGAAGAAACAGCAGGTTCTTTGACTATTAGTAGATAGACCAGCAATGACCTAATGCAATGGCAGATGGAGCAGTAGTTCATTTTATTAACTTTTGGGACATGGGTGTTGCTGGCAAAATCAATGTTTATTGTCCATTGCTAAGAATAATATGTCCAAATTCACTCGTGAAATCACAAAATAATACAACACAAAGGGTGCCCATTTGGATCAAGTTCTTGTACTTCAGAATTAAAAGAAGTCGCACACCATTGCCACTTCTCTAGAACTCAACAGATGTTTCTACTTCATGTATGTTTCCTACACAAAATGCTGGACAAACATGTTCTGTGTGAGTTGTTCTGGATTTCCAGCATCTGCAGAATCTCTTGTTTCCTACCCGCTTTTTAATGTTACTATACAACTTACATCTACCCATCCTTTCAGGCAGTTTACTCTGGGTAGTTTTAAGAAGCTCCACAATTTTTTTCACTGATATTTTGCCTAGTCTTTTCATGAAATGCAAGTCCTCTGTTAGCTGGTACTTCTAGCAATAGAAACTGTGCCTACTTGCTTACTGTAATTTTGAACCCTTTGATCAAATCTCCCCTTTACTCTAAGTTGAGTTTCTCTGGTTAGGTGACTTGACTGACAAAAAACTTTCCTCCCTGTATCACTGTAGTGAACTGGACTTGTACCTTGTTTGAAACCTGGATATTCACCACTTGTGTGCTAAGAACAGATAGCATACTCCAGCTGATACAGAACCAGTGTTTTAACAAGGCTCCCTTGCTTTTGTACCCTTTACCTGAGAAAAGGGATCACAAGACTGTCACTCAGGACACCACAACAACTTCCCTTCTGTCACTGAAGCAAACAACCAGCATTTGCTGGTTTCCTGTACCATTTGCTAATTAGATAACCATGCACTCACCACCCTTCTCATCCCAGGTGCCTTTCTTCATTTGCTGGGGCTCTTGCCTCCAAGTCAGTAGTCTTTACCTTTCCCACTCGAAGCATTTGAACTCAAAATATTACCATAAATCCCAGGGAAGTACTAAAGGAATATCGCAGCATCGGATGTCTGTCTTTCGAATGAGACTTTAAGCTCCGCTTCTGTTTGCCTCCTCCAGTGATTGTAATGGACCCTATAGAGTTGTTCCTGGTGCATTGTCCGATGTTTAACCCTCAGTCCTTTTTGCTAAAGTGTTACTTATCAGGAGTACCTCACTGCTCTATCTGGAGCTTGTGTACAAACTATCAGTTGCATTTCATACTTTGCATCAGTTACCACACACTTCAAAAGCACTTTGTGTGGAAAGGAGCATGGGATAGATGTAAAATCCATATAAATGCAGATTATATTTTTCAATTGTGCTTAGAACTCTCAACACTTGGTGCCTTATCAAATTCCTCTTAAAATTCCATAGACTCAACTGCACAACACTACCTCCTCAACCTACTCCTTACTTCAACAAAAGCTAAGAAAATCATGTGAGGGTCTTCCTCAAGTAGAGTATCCAGGACACTTGCAATGATAGCCAAAGTAGAACCCTTGATCTTTTCACTAGCGTTACCATTTCCTGCTTCCATCCTCCTCACCTACCATCCTAATTCCTCCTGCCGCTATTCCAGGGCTTCTCACTGTCCTCCCCATCCCACCATCGCGGATACCCACAAGGAGCACTGACACAAGAAAGCAGCATCCATCATCAAGGACCCCAACCACCCAGGACATGCCCTCTTCTCACTGCTGCCACCAGGAAGGAGGTACAAGAACCCTCCGTCCCACATCACCAGATTCAGGAACAGTTATTACCTTTCAACTAACAGGCTCCTGAACCAGCGTGGATAACCTCGCTCACCTCAACACTGAACGTTCCACAACCTATGGACTCATGACGACACCTATGTACTTTGATCATAAATTTACTTTGAATTTTGAACTATGCAGTCTCCTCATCGTTGGTCATCCCCTGCTCTAAACTGAACACCATTTCCATCCTGTCCTTCCTCTACATATTATCCCTATGTCCATCCTATACATCCTTCTCTCTCACTCCTATCCCTGCCATACACATCGCCCCTATTTCTAGCCGTACACACCCTCCCCAAGCCCCCCCTCCCACTCACAAGACCCCTCATACTCCCCCACCCAACACTTATCCACTGCAGATTTAGCTTATCCATTCTCTACTCTGCCTGCTTCTGCATTTTATATGAACCTCAATCTCCTTAGGGTATAAAAGTTTACTGGTAGAATTTCTGTGGAGGATATTATAGATTAAATCAGTCCAAACGTTGCAGAAATGAGGGATTAGTCCTACATCGAATGAAAGAGGCAAAAACACCTGTGCTGATGAACTCCCAAAGAAAATATTAGCATTTTTTTTCTCTCTCTCATTCCTGTCTCTGTGTCTTTCTCTCTGTACTTCTCTTAAAGTAATATGCTGTCTCATTTTACACCTCTCTCTCTCTTGATGTTACCAGGACTTGAGCTATAGGGGAAAGGTTGAACAGGTTAGGACCTTTTTTCCTGGAGTGTAGGTGAATGAGGGGAGATTTGATGGAGGTATACAAAATTATGAGTGGTGTAGATACGGCTAATGCAAGCAGGCTTTTTCCACTGAGGTTGGGTGAGACTAGAACTAGAGGTCACAGGATAAGTGTGAAAGGTGAAATATTTAAGAACACGACGGAGAACTTCTACACTCAAGAGGTTTGTGCGAGAGCGGAACAAGCTGCTGGGTTCAATTGCAACACTTAAGAGAAGGTTTAGATAAGTACTATGCATGTGTGGGAGGCAGATGGTTGGCTATTGTCCAGATGTGGGTCGATGGGTCTAGGTAGAACAACAGTTTGGCATGCACTGGTTGGGCTGAAGGGCCTTTCTGTGCTGTAGTGCTCTATGACCGTGAATATCTCTCTCTTTCTGTTCACCTATTGGTTTAGACTGTACTATAGCACGTTTCTCTGGATTCATGTTGCAGGTTGGCAGGACTCACAGATTTTTCATTACATCTGTCAGGTAAACGAGAACTGCTCGCTGCTGAAGTGTGGTAATCCCACTCCAGCCACTCTGAACCTGCTTGCTAGCAGTGCACAGGGTCTGTAGGCCTGATGATTATCTCAGCGGGTCAAAGTAACACAAGGCTGCTGATCAGCAAAGGGGTCACATTTCTCAGAGACGTGGCTTCGTCAAGGGGAGAACTCATGGTCAAGAGTGTTTGAAAATTTCCTCAATCAATTAATAACCCAGGCACCAAAACAATAATGTTCCCTGTAGCTTGGCTCACTCTTCTCTCTGCCAGTTTGCTCTGATGGAGTGCAGTGGAAACACTACACGACTGGTGTTGTTTCTGTTGCTTGTGTTGTTCTGCTGAACACTGTGGGCATACTATGTGTGGTGAAACTTGCAGGCTGTCCCAGCCACTTCCTTTGGTGTGTTGCAAACAATGCATTTCACCGTACAGTATGTTTCAGTGTACCCCTGACAAGTAAATCGGAATCTGTCATGAATGAACTTTTTCTAGAAGGTGCAGGTTTGCAAAGTTTGCTTTCATGGCAGTGCCTGGGGTGTAGCCCAGGTTCTTGCCACTGAAGGTAACCGGGACAGATCACACCCCGCCACTGTGCACCTCACAGGTGGATAGCGAGCCCGCCCTCATGTCACTGCACGTGGAGGGTGACAAGTGGCTGAGGTCCACAGCTGAGAAACTGGTCCTGTCCTCAACTTGCGTTTGATCTGCAGCTCTGGGATGGCGGGTGGAGCAAACTTAGTGGAGAACTTTATCCTGTTCTCGGCAGTCTCCACACATGGGAGAACCCCCTGGCTCTGGTGTTTGCACAGGCTCTCTGGGTACCAGGTCAACCACTGTGAGGTTGCACCACAGGCCAAATTCACCAGTAGCCTAGTAACTATTTGCACCTGACAAATCTATTCTAGCGTTGGCCTTGGATTGGGGTTGAGCTCTTTAAAAGAGCAGCTCAAAGTATTGATGGGACCAAAAGACTTGGCTGTACCTTCCTCTCTGAACTATGGGCACGGGATAGTGTTCCCAATACCCAGGCAGCTTTAACAACATCCACATGTGACCCTGGGAATGAGCACTGGCAGGGATCACTATGGTGTCAAGATATAAAGACTTTGATCCTCCTTGACTAGCCAGGAAGCACCATTGTTGTAGGCAGTCAGGTAGTTCTGACCACAGTGTGAGGCTATGTGTACACACACACACACACACACACACACACACACACACACAGTTTCAGGTAAGCAACCTCAGGTCCGAGTTTAGAACATGAACAAAGAGGAGTACAGCTCAGTGCCAGCTCTTCAGCCCACAATGCTGGCATTTTAACCTATTCTAAGATCAACCTAACCCTTCCCTACCACATAGCCCTTTGCTATTCTTTCACTCATGTGCCTAAAAGTCAGTTAAATGGCCCTAATATATCTGCTTTTATCACCATCCCTGCTAGCGTGTTCCACACACTCTGACACCTTCCCCATACTTTCCTCCAAACACCATAAAGTTATGCCCCCTTGTATTAGCCATTTCCAGCCTGGGAAAAATGTCCTTGGCTGCCATACTATCTACACCTCCTATCACCTTGTGCATCTCCACCAAGTCTCCTCTCAGCCTCCTTTACTCCAAAGAGAAAACCCCTCGCTTTCTCAACCTATCCTCCCACAACAAGCTCTCTAATCCAGGTTACTGAATAGAGAAATAATCTCAAGAATGCCTCAGAAAGGCGGCATCCATCATGAAGCACCCCAACCACCCAGGACATGCCCCTTCTCATTACAACCATCAGAGAGGAGGTGCAAGAGCCTGAAGCCAGACACTCGACATTTCGGGAACAACTTCTTCCCTTCTGCCATCAGATTTCTGAACGGACACTGAACCCTCACTATTTTTGCACTACACATTTATCTATTTTTTTAAATATATATTTCTACATTTCTCATTATAATTTATAGTATATTATATGTAACGCACTATACTGCTGTCACAAAGCAATACATTTCATGACATCCAGTATATCAATGATGATACACCCGAGTCTGATTCTGGTTCTGATTCAGAATTTTAGCTCAGATCCCGGACATCCCACCCTGCAAAAACTCATTTCAGGGAGGTAGCACCACCCCCTGCCCCCATCGACCTCTAAGGGTGTATGTAATACTTTGTTTAGTGATTTTGTCTAATCTGTAAACCAAGTTGGGTATATGCAGAAAATGTGACATTAAAATATGTACTTATTTTGTTATTTTGTTAATCTATTACAACTTTAAGCAAGTCTACAGGGAGTTTGGCCTCATCACGTAGGACATCAATAGAATAGCTCCTTAGCAGCTAGCCAGCTAGTTTAAATAACGTTAGCTATGCTAATGAATGGATGACACGTGTTAAACTCACCTCAACATGTCTTTTACATTCTAACCCACCATGGGCAATAGAAAAGTCACTGTTGCAAACAGTGCAGCGAGCAACACTGTCAATATTTTTGAGGTTGACTGTAAAGCCCGCCCACAGAGAAAATTGATAGGTCTACTTAGCACGAAGAGAGACCAATCAGGATGCTCCCTCTCGCCCTCTCTTCCTCCTCCTCTTCCTCTTCCTCTCAAAAAAAATCGATTTCCGGGATATTGCATATAATTTGCGGGTGTCAGGGAGCTGCCATCAATATGCGGGAGACTCCCGGAACTTCCGGGAGAGGTGGGATGTCTGAGATCCCACTACATGAGAATTCAAATTCTGACTTGCAGACAAAAAGCTCGTGTCAATAACGTTTTCAATAAAACTGAAGAATTCTTTAAAGCCCCAATAGATAAATAAGGAGGAAAATCTACCATCCCCAAACAAATGGTCTGGGTACGACACCACAATGGGTGACCTGTAACTGAGTTGGCCAGGCAATTTTATCAGATCTCTTGAAGAAGGCTCAGCATCAGCTTGTCAGGGCACATAGGAATGGGCAGTAATGCTGGGGCAAGATCTCAGGAACAAACAACTGAAACCAGAACTGTTTCGCTTCTTCCCTCCTCAAACTGGGAGCTGACATCAAGAGTTGGCTCCTCAGTGCACGTCAGCAGGAACTCCTGGGTCAGACATCTCTGCTGCTTTAGGTATGCCTTTCTTTCCCCTTGGAAAATGGCTCCCAGTATGACCCGCAGTTTGAAAACCCTTCCCCTTAGTTTGCGGCCCTCACCGTGTACCCCCGGCCCTTCACCCTGGGAACTTCCTCCGGCGTTTCTCCATTCTGGTCTCTGAAGCATCTTCGGTGTCTGAGCCTTCCACGGTCTGGGCCCAGCACTCTGGAATTCCCTGACTACTCTATCTTCTTTAAGGTGCTTCTTAAAACCTAATTCCATGTTCAAATGTTTAGTCACCTACAATTACTGGGTATCTAATGGAATTACTTAGAAACATTCCTGTGATCGACAATTTAAAAGTGCTATTTAAGTACTTGTAAGAATCTAGACCTTGCTGCAATGTGCAATATCGCAATGATTGGTATACTGTGGGCTGATTGGTGTGTTCATCCTTTGTGACCCCCCCCCCAAAGCACAGAGTCAGATTAAGCCTCTGAACCGGAGCTGCCCATGTCCTAGAAGGGAGGGTATCCATGGAGACAAAGATGGAATGAGCTGTATGCAGACAATGGGCCTAGAGAAAAAGGTATCATTCTCTCCACTCTAAGGTCATCAGATGGAGAGAGACCTCAGCCTCCGACTGTGTTGTGAAGATAGAGTGAACAGCATTGTATTGACAGTAACACTTCTCTCTCAAACAACAGTACGGCATTTTGGAATTGCAATCTTGGGGCATCCGGGAACTGAGCATGCTCCTGTTCCTTGAACGTCTGATGATGTATCATCAGTCCTGAAGAAGGGTCTCGGCTTGAAACATTGGCTGCCTATTCATTTCCATAGATGCTGCCTGACCTGCTGAGTTCCTCCAGCATTTTATATGTGTTATCAGCAGTTACTGCTTTAGGGCTGGGTGCAGTGTCCAGTCTTCTCTTCATTGTAGGCATATCACTCCAGTGAGGAGGGAAACTAATGCTGGAATGAAGGCTGAACAAAGGTAATAAGAGGCTACTCAAAGAAGACAATCAGGTTGTTTGCAATATGAGCTCCGGATTTGCTTTGCATGTCCACCAAAACTCACTTTCCCCTCCAGTATCTGCAGCACAAGGACAGACCATTCTTCTCAAACCTCTGCTTTCAGTCCTCAAAGGCACTTCCCCTCTTGTCCCTGTATCTGTCCAATCCTTCTGCTACAAACCTTCCCCTAAGTGCCTCACCATGCGCTCTGTGTGGCAGTGGGACTCGCAATCTCACCACCCGTTGAGCTCTCAGGTACCATCCACATTTTCTTCGATCTCCTCATGGCCATCTTGTACGGGACTCAACAACTCAACTGCCAAATCAGTTTCTCCATATCTAACCCAGAACACGCTCACTGATTTAAGGTCCTTTACCTTTATCCCTTTGCCAAAGAAACCATCTCAGCCTATTCGATGTCACACCCACTCAGTTCGGACCACTCCGCTTCTGATTTCTCCAAAACTTCTGTGTCATTTTCCTCACAACTAACACTGTTTACTTTGGCACAGAGTGGCAGGTGGTGAAGTGGGATTTGAAGTGTCCGCTGTCAATGATTCTAACAGATTTCTCACTCTCCCGCACCATGCATTCTCACTGTCCTTTACTGTGTGTTCAGATTATCCCATACCACGATCTGATTCCCTGATCATGTAATTTTGCTGCCCTTTCACTGTCCCTTACTATATCCCCACTCTGCTGTTTCTCCTGTATTGTGTGTTCACTCTCCCCTTACCACTTGACAGTAAACACATACAATACAGGACATCTACCCCCTATAATATCAGCCTCTCTATTTTATCACCTTGTTTTCAGTAACATGCACTGAAACTTAGTGTTTCTTCTGTCC
Organism: Mobula birostris; assembly: GCF_030028105.1. NCBI lineage: Eukaryota > Metazoa > Chordata > Chondrichthyes > Myliobatiformes > Myliobatidae > Mobula > Mobula birostris. Next base: position 18,448,173 of record NC_092396.1, read on the forward strand.
ACTTTGAAAACTTGTTCCTTTTCCTGTCAACTTCATTAAAAAAAACCCTTTCCCCACTAAAGATGGTGTCATAGATTCAATCTTGTCATTTGTTAAATTACATTTGTTAGTTACACCTCCCTGTTTACTGGTGGTAAATAACCAAAAGCTATTGAGTCAGAGTCAAAGTTAATTTGTTATCAAAATACATGTATGTCACCAAATATCACCCTGAGATTCATTTTCTTGAGGGCATTTACAGGAAAAGAAAGAAATACAATAGAACTTGTGAAAAACTATACATAAAGATTGACAAACAACCAGTGTGCAAAAGATTGTGCAAATAGAAAAGAAAATAAATAATACTGAGAACTTGAGTCGTGGAGTCCTTGAAAGTGAGTGTTTAGGTTGCGGAGTTGAGTTTAGGTGAGTAAAGGGGAAGGAAGAGAATATGTAGGGACTGAAGGTTAAAACAGAGCACGGTGGCTCAACTGAAAGGTTTAAGAAATGTGAGCTTTTTGGACCCAGGATGTAACTTTTTGAGTCAGTAGCAACAGAGGGTGCAAAGACCACCTGTCAGGCCAGGGTCAGACAGCCCGTGTGCAGAGAAGCAGGTAGGCTGAACAGCAAAGACCCAGCAGCGTCCAGCAGTAGCCACACTTTCCGTTGCCTCCTTTGTCTCGGCAATGCAGACAATCGGCAGTGAAGTGGCCAGGCTGACACTGAGAGGGCTGCGGGTGGGGATGGGGGGGGGGAAGTGGGGGGAGCCTTCGCACTCTGCCGAGTGCAGATGTACATTAATGCAGAAAGCAGCCCAGAACCATAGATTTTAAAAAAAGGAGACTGAAATAAGTACCCTTCCCTTTTAACATACTGTTGTCTGGTTTGATGGTGTCACTTTAGTGAGTGGTCCTATTGGGAAGTATTCAGGCAGCAGCTATTGTGAGGGAGGCCTGATTGGGAGTTGATGAACTCACTTGCCTACTTGCTTCTACCCTTTAGTCCCCATTGTTTTCTGGCCTCTTAATAAACTTTTTGGAAGAGTTAATTAATCCGCTTGAATTGGTTGATGGAGTGATTCTCAGAAGTTGAAATAACAGAAGGTTCCCTTTCTGAAGAGGGTGAGAAGGAGAGTGTGTGACAGACATCAGCTTGTCACATAATCAAAGCCAGGAAAGAAACAAAAAAAAACAGCCTCCAACTTGGAGAAAAGGGAGTTAGAGTTGGAAGTGAGTTCTCTTTTCACCGTCCAAATGCCCTGTGTTAACAAGCCATCGGTTCAATCTGCCAAAACTGACGAATATATCAAGATCTGCTGCTTTAAAATGTGATTTATTTTGAGAAGGTCGTGTCAAGGAGAATTAATTTAAGCTGTTTATTTGGCCCATTTCTTTTTAAACTGCATGGATTTCGTTCTTGTTTTATTCCATTAAACTGTGTTCCATTTACTAAAGGCCTGTGATGAGGTATCTCCCCACTCTGTGGATTATTAGAGTGAAAAGCAGTTTAAAATATGTGTCTGCCTGAAGGAGCTGGTTAAATGTGACAGTGTTGGTTGTTATCAGGCAGACACATTTGTACTTTGACTGTTGGATTTCTGTAGTGTTTCACTGGGGAATCTGTCAGGCTCCCAGTTCAGACAGCTGGGAGAGTGGAGTGGGATCTGGACATTGGGGACCTGGGGAAGCAGGTCCACAGGAGTGGGTAAGGACCATAGGGAGGTGGGTGTGCTACGGTGCACTAGGATTCCAGGTAAGTGGACCTCCTCCAGACTGACCAGTCTGGTATCCTCATCCACTCTTGCAGACTGACCAGTCCAGGATCATGTTCTGCTCCAGTGGTCTGACCAGTCTGGTATCCTCGTCCACTCTTACAGACTGACCAGTCCAGGATCATGTTCTTCTCCTGCAGTCTGACTGGCCTAGTATCCTGTCCACCCCTGCAGTCTGAGCAGTCTGGTATTCTGTCTACCCCATGTAGACTGACCAGTCCGGTATCCCATCCACCCCTGCAGTCTGACCAGTCTGTTATCCTGTCCACTCCATGTCGACTGACCAGTCTGGTATGCTGTCCACCCCATGTAGACTGACCAGTCTGGTATCCTGTCCACCTCATGTAGACTGACCAGTCTGGTATCCTGTCCACCCCTGCAGTCTGACCAGTCTGGTATCCTGTCCACCCCATGTAGACTGACCAGTCTGGTATCCTGTCCACCCCTGCAGTCTGACCAGTCTGGTATCCTGTCCACCCCATGTAGACTGACCAGTCTGGTATCCTGTCCACCCCAAGTAGACTGACCAGTCTGGTATCCTGTCTACCTCTGCCATCTGACCAGTCTGGTATCCTGTCTACCCCAAGTAGACTGACCAGTCTGGTATCCTGTCTACCCCTGCAGTCTGACCAGTCTGGTATCCTGTCCACCCCATGTAGACTGACCAGCCTGTGGAACTGGGTCCACTCCTGTGGACTGACTGGTCCAGAAGCCCTGGTCCACTCAAACTGACTGACTTGTCTAGGGGTCCTGATCCAGTCCTGCAGACCGATAAGCCGTGGATCCTCATCCACTTCTGCCACATGGCTCGTCTAGGGGTCTGATCCAGTCCTGCTGAGTGAATAGTTTGGTAGCCTGGTCCATACCTGCAGACTGACCAGTCTAGCGGTCCTGGTCTACAGTCTGATCATTCTGGGAGTCCTGGTCTACTTCTCTCCAGGTCGTTCGGTCAGGAGCAGGCTCACAGGCTAGTTCCTGGATGTTTTTCAGGTAATGAGACTCAGTGTGGACATTAACAAGGCACCTAATGCACACATTGGGTAATGCACGTGAAGCTCACTGCTATACAACCTGAATGGCTTTCATCTTCTTTCCTAGTGTATGGCCTCCCTTAGTTTTGATTGAATATGAATTCCTGACCCCCTACCTGTATAAATATTTAGAAAGTCAACTCAATCGTAACACCCCCCTCTTTAATAAAAGACATTGGGACAAACTAAAAGGGCAGTAGCAAGTGACATTGAAGGTGACTTCACATCATAGGTTACAAAAACATTGAAATAAAATTTCAGTGACATCAGATGGGAAGGGAGGTTAAGTAGACAGTTTAATTTGTGGGACTTGACCTGGCAATTGAGGAGTGGAGGCGAAAACAAGGAAGAAAGAGAAATGCATTGATGAGTTTTAAACATGTTTTTAAAGCTTAAACATTTCTATCACTTCCACCTACAGTGGATATCCACGCAGGTTCAATTCTAATTATACTAACATACCATTGTTGTCTCATTTACTTAAATTATATAGGTATTCTTGACATTATTGAAAGATAAAGCTCTGTGCAGTCAGGCAGTGCCTGTCACAATTTACACTCCCCATACATCTCTTGCTTCTTTCTTTCATTATAAACTTCAAATATTTTCTATTCCTAAACCCTTGGAGAACTGGTGATCATCTAGAGAAGTGTCACCTCCGTTCTACATTCAGCCTTTGCGTCGGGTCTGTGGTTGTGGGATTCCCAAGACAGATAATCCACAGGTAAAACTAGCAGCTAACTCACACCTGCTGAAATGCCCTGCTGAAATGCCCAGTTTTCTTTATCCTGGACGGAGAGAAATCTGGTCTATTTCAAATGGTAGTTTGCTCCTATTTCTGTAGATTGTAAAATGAATGAGCCATCTACACGCCCATATTGTACAGCCATTGATATTCTATTGACTCCACATTGTGGTATTTTGACTGCATATGCAATTGTATTCTGTGGCTAGTACGCCGAGTCCTAGGTACTATGTGTTTATTCTTTTAACAGCCATGTTAATCTGTCTATAATCGCATTTTTGTCCGAATCGGTTTTGACCACATGTTATGTTCACTGCTCAGGCCGAGTCTTTCTTACAGGCTTACTTTAACTCAGATTCACCTGTAACCCTATACCTGGCCACTGCTCTTTCGAAACAGAACCCTTTTAAAAAAACCTGTTTATTCACGGAAAAATACACGAAATACAAACATCGAGTATTTACAAGACAGTCAACAAATTCAAATTAACATATGATTATTACTGTCTACAAACAGTCAATTCCTTGGGGGGGAGGCATTCCCGGAAATCTCCCACTGTACGCAAGGTGACCGCATGCTCAAGCTCCAAGGACTCGCGGGTACCGACGTATCCCTAGAAGACGCTCGGGCAGTCGGCCTGGGTAGAGCCTTCGACAGACCGCCACCTGGACTCGTGAATGGCCATCTTGGCCAGGCCCAGCCGCAAGCCCACCAGGAGATCCTCCGAGCGACCCGCCCCCTTCGTACTGGATGCCCATATACCAGGAGCGCGGGTCCACACAGACCCCTCACGCACTACGTCCAATATCTAGCCTTTACCCATCACATTCATTCCTTGGATTTGGTCTAAGCAGCTATGTCAAGTCTTTGATTTATGCTGGCTGCTTTACTGAAGCAGCTGGAAGCATAAACAAAGTCCAAAAAGCCGAGGCCGTGGTGCGCTGAGCTGGGTCCTCAGCCCTCCGCAGATAACTGCCGTCAGCTGCCATACTAAGCCGAGGAGCACCTGGAGAGAATGTTTCCCTCGGTGCATCGATAAAAATCGGCACGGGTCGACAGGGTCAAGTCCAAAAGCCACCGAAACACCAACCTCCCTGGGAGGATTCCAACCACCAACTTTTCGGTTAGCAGCGAACCACAGAAGTAACTCTGTCCACGTCTCCACACAAGATGATTAATGGAACAAAACAAAATGCTGATGCTATTTAGGACTATGTCTATTTCCCCGAACGTATAATGTGAGGATCCCTTATATTCAAATCTCGGTTTATTCATCCGTCCACTTGCATCGTACCTGAGACTGATTTAGAACAAAGTGTCGAAGCTGCCCATCCCTAAACACGCTCTCCTGTGAAAATAGATAATGGAGATAGCAAAGGATAAGTGCCTTTCTGAAACTAATGTGGCCTTTGAACTGACGCTGCCCCAGGGACTAATTATGAGTCCACCTTAAGTTGATGATCCCTCTTAATGATACCGTTAGGGTCCCTTCAGAGAGTCACCCGTGCACGATTACAGGACAGGAATGGCCTGCTCGCTGGCTCTCCGCTTACCTGAGCCTCACTTCCATGGTCACTGGAAACTCGTGGTCATCCTGGGCCCACGACCACTGGCACCTGCGCCTCATTGTAAGCGTGGTGCTTTTGGAAAGGCTGTTTCTTTTCATAAAAGTTCGCCTTATCTTTCAAAGGAGAAAGACGGCCTCGTCAAGGAGGCAGTCAAATTCCCTTTAAGTTCAATCATGATCGGCTAAACAAAGGACTCTCAATTGTCCTTTTAAAGGTCCTTTATGCAAAACAAGGCTGTGGATGAGACCAATAGCCACACCATGCCACGCTTCCCTCAGCGACCCTGCCTCGGAGTCGCTCGCCCTCCCCCCACAGTCCCTGTTTAATTAAAGGCGATTATAGACTGGGGCACTGCCGGGACCCGGAGCTCCTTCGATCCAGGTGCAAGTCCCCAAAGGCAGGGAAATTACAGAGCTAGTGCGAATAAGTGGAGTTTACATCCAACAGGGTTCAAAACTCTTGGAGTCGCCGCCAAGTCTCCGCACAGCCGGTCAGTAACGAAGCGGCGATGCCAAGCGGAGCAAAAGAATGCCAAGTGAACGAGGAAATAACAGAACACTTCACAAATGATTAACATTCCTCTCTCAACCAGACAACAGATTTCCCCGCAGTTTGTGAATCTGACATTCCCTAACACAGGGCAGCCCCGGGTGTTAACATGGGGCCCAAAAACGAAGGACTGCTGGTAAACACGCGGGCACCACCGGCGCCTCTTCATTCTCACCATCTCCTTGGACTGTAATAGCTATTACGAAATATCCTTTCGCCATCTCCTGTAAATGGCATCCAAAATCCAGTGTGTGACAGAGTCAAGCAGGCTGCAGACTGGCGAAGAACGGGGGTGGGGGTAGCTGAGCGGGGTGAAGAGGGATGGTAGCTGAGGAAAATATTAGAGCACAGGAAAGACAGGGTTTCTGAAGGGAGGGAGGGTGCTTTCTGTGCTTGAACAGGAATGGAATTGACTGAAGAACTAAATACACTTTCTACAATAACCGGTCCTTGACAATTCCAGAGAGGATTCCTACATTAAAGTGAAAGTGTAGCTTCCTTCCTGAATAAGGAGGATTGGTAGAGGTTCTGCCAGCTCTGGTGTTTGCCCATAAACTGCGCATATTAATCCTCCTCAAGCAACACACATAAAAGTTGCTGGTGAACGCAGCAGGCCAGGCAGCATCTCTAGGAAGAGGTACAGTCAGAACGAAGGGTCTCGGCCCGAAACGTCGACTGTACCTCTTCCTAGGGATGCTGCCTGGCCTGCTGCGTTCACCAGCAACTTTTATGTGTGTTGATATAATTTCCAGCGTCTGCAGATTTCCTCGTGTTTGCGTTTTTAATCCTCCTCAGATCATTTTCAGGTAAATTCGGTGAGCCAGCGAGGGAGAGTTAATCAGCTCAAAGTGGACCGGGGTGAACTGGTTGACTAAAACCGCAAAGGCAATGACACCACTTGGAATTTGCACAGGTTCACGACACCAGCCTCGGCACAGCAGGTCTAAGTTAGTGTTTATACTCCACACAAGTCCGCCGACTCTCCCCTCGCCCGTCAACGTGTCCTTTTCTCCCTTAATAACTAGCTTCCCTTTAAACGTGTGTGGGTCATTCTTGGACCAGCTCGTTCATTTTTATCTCCTCTCCAGATGTTAGCAACATCTCTTCATGTTCGGTCTAGCCTACCGAGTCACTTCACAATAATGGAATCCACCTCTCCTTTTCTCAAGAACAGCGGGCAGTCCGTTGGTTAATCAATTAATACATTGAGTTGGTTAAAGGGGAGCCCTAATTCGGGTTCAAGGTTGGAGAGTTGATAATGTTCCATTGTTATGAAACCGAAAACCTCAGCGGGAGTCATTTCGAACTCATTTCGCCGGTGAAAAAAAGCTAACCTGGAAGTCATTTCTGGGTCTTGTATGTATTAATCAAATACATCTTTAACAAAGGCTCACTTAATAATGGACTCAAGAGAGTTCAAATTTTGTGTTGCATACACAGGTTCTCTTCTCTCTCTCTTTCTGTCTCCTCTCTTTCTCTCGAGAACTATACAGCGAGTTAAGCATTGGCAACAATCTGTTAAATGATCTGTTTGACTAAGTTCTTTGGTATTTTCTGCTTTTTTTCCCCCTGCAGATTCCGAGAACAACTTTCACATGATTTGATTTGGAATAAATCCGCGGGAGCCCTGATCCGCTAATCCGCAAGCAATGTTCAAACTTATTTCGGATCTTGACCAGTTACAACTAACGACGTAAGTGGGGGAGAGGAGTTAGCAGTGTCTTCACTGGACTATCGATACTGGTAACCAGTTGTATATAGAAGCATTAGACCTAGTCTGCGGGATTTGTGATTGGGTTTGGCAGAGTGAATGATGCATGTGTCCCAGCCTTTACCCAGGCCAGCCCTCGTCGCTTTCTCCTTTGTACAATCACCATCTTTTGTTAGATAATCAGTCGCTTGATGGGATGAGGAATAGATAAAGATTCTTGGCATCTGGCGGCTAAAATGAAAGGGGGATTAGGTACCCGCCGCTGCACACACCATGGCACATGTGGCTGCTATTCCCGTCATTCAGGATACCATTGATTATACCCAACCCTCCGTGTTTCGTTACATCTCCCCGAGATGTTTGTATTTCTAAATTCGCTGGACAAAAAAAGCCAGTAGCTCCACGCTGCATGTGAAAGAAAACATCTTGGACTACTGGGAACCTTAAAGAGACAGTCCCACCGTTTCACCGCCCTATCATCCACTGGCGCAATGAAAGAGGGAAGAGTGCTTGCCTCGGTGGTTTAATGTACGGATACGTTACGTGGTTAAATAAACACAGCGTTTCCCAGAACAAGTTGTTACATTCAACAGTAGAGATAGGAATGCTATGGTCCCAGTCATATTTTGAAAATTGAGGTTGGCGACTGCAAAGGTTCACGAACCTGCTGAGTGCTTGCAGTACTTTTTGTGCGTACTTCCGTGCTCTGACTTTGAGCCACAATGTTGTGGTTTAGCATCCTACCAGATGGAGCCGAGCACAAAAAAAATCTGGTGCTGACTAGTCGGCACCATCAGGCTTTCCCAATGCCCTCCAAGGAGAAGTTAAGAGATTCCAGGACACTATTTTGGAGAAGGGCGAGGCAGTTAACCCCACGTGTTGGACAATATTTATCTCAGGTCACCAAAATTCAGGTCATTATCCAATTGTTGCTGTTTGTGGGAGCTTGCTGTGCACAAATTGCTGACGGGTTTTCCTATATAACAGGTGTAATTACAGTTAAAAGCACGTGTGGTGGGAGGCTCCATACGAATGCGGAACTACATTTATTTTTGGACTGGAATAGTCCTAACAGTATAAGACAGGGTGTATAAGAGAGCTGCTAGGCTCTCCAGAGTCTATTGAAGTGGTGAGGTTCATGTTGTGCAACAAGTTAGCATAGTAAACTTTGTATCTAGAACTGAGACATCAGTGTAATTAACAGGAACATTTCCATTGTAAAACAGAACTATAACAGCCTCTAAAATCTACATATCTCTTAGCGGCCATTTGCTTAGCACAGTTTGAATAATCTCACAGAATGTGGTATGGGGCTAATTTGGAGGCTTGTGCTGTGCCCAGAGGAGATGTCTGGCAACAACAGGCTGGTCCATTTAACCTCAGAGTTGCAGAAACTGTTAAAATCATTAATCATGGAAAAATAATGGGCAGCTGGAGACACCTGAGTTAATAAAGGAGATCAAGCACAGATTGGGTCAAGGAAAACAATGTTTGACTAACCCAACAGAGGTTTTTGATGAGGTAACAGAGAAGGGTGATTAGGGAGACATGGGAGATAAAACTTATGTAGATTTTCAAGAACTGAGAGAGTCCCATGATAAGGCTGGTTTGAGAAAAGGATGCTTATGGAATCAAATGGTAAGTGGTGCTTGGATATGGAATTAGCATTGGGGAAAAAGTTGGGAATTATGGCTCATGAACAACAGGAATTCTGCAGATGCTGGAAATTCAGGCAACACACATCAAAGTTGCTGGTGAACGCAGCAGGCCAGGCAGCATCTCTAGGAAGAGGTACAGTCGATGTTTCAGGCCGAGACCCTTCGGCAGGACTTATGGCTCATGGTTGATTTTTGGACTGAAGGATGCTGCATAGTGATGTTCGCCAGTATGCTAAGACTTTCACATTTATTTTAGTATAAAGACTTGGATGTGGTAACAAATGACAAGAAGGATAGAAATAGACATGTGAACAGTCATGGATACACGTGCAGAGATGCTTTTCAGCAGAATAATAGAATGGCATCTTGGCATAGAGAATAATGCTCCTGCCTCACTGCTCCTGGACCCAGGCTCCGTGTACACCTCCAAGCTGAGTGGAGTTGTCTTTGTGACTGAATGAGTTGCTCTGGTTTCATTCCACAACCTAAATATGTCCCGGCAGGTTCATTGCCACAGTAACTTCCCACCCACACACCCAGTAGATAGGCAAAGGAAAAAAAAAAGGAGGCAGGTTTATGGATATGTCAGAGAGAATACATTTCAGAGGAAATATAACAAGGGGAATTGGACAAGAGATTTCCCTTTAGGAGTGTCATGAGCTCAGTGGGCCAACAGGCCTCCTTGGTTGTACTGGGCTAAGTGGGACTACTTGTAAAGTACATTAAATTGGTATACTGTATATGAGCACCCATATGGTGCTTCCTATATGAAAGACGTGCTGAATCAGATAAAACTTGCATGAAGTTAGGTTTAATTAAAGCAGAAATAACTGAAGTGTTGCATTCAATTTGGGTTATCATATTTTAGGAAAAATCTGGAAATGTTAAAAGCGATTTGATAGAATATTTCCAAGGAAGGGAAAGTTCAGCATAATGCTAGACTGGAGAGTCTGGAGTTGCTTAAGCAAAGAAACTTCAGAGGAAAACTGGTAAATTACAACTGATTTAGAAAGGGTAACTAAGACAGTGGTAGGGTGGAGATATGTCTGTACTAAAGGAGGTGTGAGGTGCTGCTTCTCTCTGCTAGCCTGCAAGTCACCTTTGGCGAAGGTGTAGCACCTGTTTAGCTCCCCCAATCAGGGTTATGTGAAGCCATGGGAGCAGGTGGTGGATGGTCGTATGAGCAGTTGGTGCATATCACAAGTCCTGGTTGTGTGACCACTGATGCCAGGCAGACAATCTCTGAAGAATGTTGATAATGGCTGGGGTCACTCATCTTGTAAATACACTGTCCAGAAGAAGGCAATGGCAAACCACTTCTGTAGGAAAATTTGGCATTTTGTAAGGAAATAGCTGTAAGTGATAGAACCGATGGTTGAAACTGATTGGATTTCTCCATAAAAAGCCAGCATTGGCATGGTTGGCTGTATTGATTCTGAAGTCTGCAGAATTTATATTTTATAGAACATTCATTTTCTAGTGCTGGGATGGTTCCTTTGATCTATAGATCTCCAGTATTCCCTAATTTCTACAACTGTGAGATTCCCCAAATTATGTGGAACTGGGATAACTGTTACTCCATGCTTGGTTCCCACTTAATATATAAAAGGAATAGTCTTTATAATATAATATTTCAAACACATACACACAAATAAAATTACTGTATTGAACTTGGAACAAATACATCGAATAAGGCTAATGCCAGAACTTGGATAGGTCCACTGGCATCATTCTTACCATGTATAAAACTAGGCTGTGGTTTGGAACTGTAAAGTCATAACAAACCAATGGAGTTGCAAAAAGATGAATCATTGATATATCAAGATGGAGTAAAGGTGAGCAGTAAAGAGCAGTAAAGGTGAGGAATTACATAATTTATATCTGAAGATCTAGGAAACAGAGGGGAGGAAGTAGAAGTTTTTGACAGTTGGAGAATACGTTCTGATGAAATTACTTCTGGTGAACTTTGAACAATTCTCAACAGCAAAACTTCAACTTATTTCAGAATTTTAGCATTTATTGACCAAAGGATTGCTTGAGGTGCATATATGATTGTGGATTTGTCAAATGATGCCTGGACTCCAAGGTTAAGTTAACATGAGAAGCAATCAGACTATCAATACATTGCCTTGAATTTGGTCAGTTCAATAGTGATTAGAGTGAAATTTTAAAGGTAGTATCTGTGACTGTTGAGAGAAACTAATTCTGATGGTTGTGGAGCCTGACCTTTGAGGATTGGAGCTAGGAAATACTTCTAAATGCAGATGGTGGTAGAAGATCAGAAATCTTTCCTACAAATGACAGTCAAAGCTGGGTCAATTGTCAGTTTTAAATCTGGGATTGAAATATTTTTTTTAATAGAAGGCATTAAGGAATAAGGTGGATATATGAAGTTAAGTCACAGATCAGCTATGATCTGACTAGAGGAACAAGCTTGATGGATAACCAGCCTCCTTCTGTTCCTATGTTCTTTTGTTTGAGTGCTTTGATTGTCTCCTGGTGTGAACTGAGCTTTGTGGAGCCATTACAGTATGCAGAAGAGAAATAATTTCTACAGTGTTTAAAGCTGTAACAATTACTGGATATTAGATGCCCCATAGAGCTCAGAAAAGGGATGTTTCCAAAATACAGGATACAATGCAGAGATCTGGACTAGCGGCTATGCTATACAATGCAGACATCTGCACTAGCTGCCTCAGAATGTGGAACTGGGATGCTCCTACAGAATGTTGAACAGGTACTCAGTGGCCACTTTATTAGCTGCACCTGTGCAACTACTCGGTAATGCAAATATCTAATCAGCCAATCATGTGGCAGCAACTCAATGCATAAAAGCTTGCAGACATGGTCAACAAGTTTGGCTAAAATGACAGCATAGAGGAAGAAATGTGATCTATATGACTTTGACCATGAAATAATTGTTGATGCCAGACGGGGTGGTTTGAGTATCTCAGAAACTGCTGATATGCTGGGATTTTCATGCACAACAGTCGTTAGAGTTTACAGAGAATAGTACAAAAGTAAAAAAAAAATCCAGTGAGACACAGTTCTGTGAGCAAAGATGCCTTGCTAATGAGAGAGGTTAGAAGAGAATGTCCAGACTGATTCAAGCTGACAGGAAGGCAACAATAATATAATAGAGGTGTTCAGAAGAGCATCTCACAATGCACAACACATCAAACCCCGAATTGCATGCTCTTGCAGCAGACAACAAACATACACTTGAGGGCACTCTATTAAGTACAGGAAGTGCCTAATGAAGTGGCCACTGAGGGTATGTATCTGGGATAGTCCCAACATTGATCTGATGGGCACATTTGGAAGTTTTGTAGAGCCCTGCACTGCATGGAACTAAATAGTTCCTAAAGTGTGCAAGACTAGGATAGAATTGTGTAAACTGAGCATGTACTGCGGTTTAGGAAGTTGCAATAAATCCCACTTTATACAGAACAGGGATTGTCCCTATGTAATTGAGAATGTTCCAACAGTCCATAGGACTGCAATAATTGCTACTTTTTCTATTTCTAATGTTTATTTCAGTACATACAACTCTAATGTTCCTGGAGTATATTGAACTTGGACTTTTCATAGAGTGCATGGAAGTTGGTCCCTGAGTGGTACTAGGGTATGGAGTCCTAAATATGTCTAGAACTGGGCTTGTCAGTGTAATATGTTGAATTGACATTATTGCTGGTACATCTTGATCTGAATAGATCAGGATATTAAGAATAAGTAATTTTGAATCCCACAGTATGTGCAGCTGGGATGAATGATTTCAATATGTGTGGAAATGTAAGAGTTCTCACTATAGTAAAGAGATAGTACAGATTTTACTCCTCATGTAAGTGAAGGATGTAAGAAATAAAGTCAATTCAATTCTTCCACCAGGCCATCAGACCGATGAACTCACGCTGATTTGAGTGTACCCTATATCACATTGACTGTTCTATTTATTATAAATTACTATAATTGCACATTTAGACAGACGTAATGTAAAGATTTTTACTCCTCATGTATGTGAAGGATGTGAGAAATAAAGTCAATTCAATTCAATCCAATTCAGATTATAAAACTGAATTGCAATAATCCTTATAGCACATTGCACTAGTTTGCTTGCTACATTTCACAAAATTGAGTATTTCCCTCATTGCCCTCATGGTGTACAAAACTGGAGATAGTTTCATTGCACCCCTCCACCAAAGGAAGCCAGGTTGACAGTGTCCTGCTGGTTTATGGATCGTACCTATTTCAGAAATGAGAAAAAACTTCACGCCGTAAAGAATTAAGTCAATACAGTGCGTAGAACTAGATAGGTTCCAGCTTATATGAAAGGAAGACAATTCAAACAGTCCGTAAAACTGAGATCAAACCTGCTGTTCCTATGTTCATCAATCTGGTACCATCCCTGTAAAGTCCAGAACTAACGGCAGAACTCGACGACCAAAAATATTTAGAACTAAGTACATGGAGTGAGTGTAGTTCCTCTAGTACATGGAACAGGTGTAGTCCTTTATTATAGAGAGCAAGTGTGTTCTCTTTGCTTACGATACAGCATTGGCCCATCGACTCTGTGGAACAAGTGCTGCTCCTACACTCTGCTGCAAGCGTGGGAAGTCCATGTTACTGTATGGGTGCAATTCTTACACTACAGCATGCGAAGCAGGGACATATTGTTTGCCATATAGAACACACATTTCATTTCTATGAAGCAACTACATTTTCTCCATTATATGGAACAGTATTGGCTCTCCGTACAAGGATCGGCTATCATCTCCCCCCGATATAGATCAAGTATGCTCCCGTCACCATATAGAGGAGGAAAGCTCCCTCAGCTATCTGGAAATGTATGACCCCCACCCTTTATAGAAGCGTGATTCTATTCTGCATTTTACGGAATTACCTTGCTCCCCACTCTCTGTAGAACTGAACGCGCCCTTGCAGTACAAAATGCTGAGATGGCCACACGCTATTCAAAACTGGTATTGTCCCTAAAGTTAAGAATTAATAGAACTGAGATTGTCTTCGCGGCACAGTGGCTGGAATCAGACATTTCCTGTTATATATAACCTTAAAAAATAGATTAGTGAATTGATGTATTCTTAGGGCGACATGGTAGTGGTTAGCTTAACACTGTACAGCGCCAACGAACTGGGTTCAAATCCCGCCGCTGTCAGTGGTGGGTTTGAACGTTCTCCCCGTGGCCGTGTGGTTTTCCTCCGGGTGCTTCGGTTTTCTCCCACGTTCTAAAGATATACGGGTTAGTAGGTTAATTGGTCGAATGGATGGGCTGAAAGGCTGTATCGCTAAATAACATTAAAAATAAAATATTGTCACATGTACAGTACCTAGGTACAGTGAAACATTTGCCTCGCATGTTGTTCATACAGCAGTGAACTGAGGTAGTACAAGGGAAAACAGTGACAGAGTGCAGAATAAAGTGTTTGGGTAGGTTTTAGAAGTGGCTCGGCTCCTGCAGTGTGTAAACGGCCGGGTTGCAGGCTACAGTGTGTAGTTGTAATATCAATTAGACCAACAGTGTGGGCATAGAATCACTTTAAAACGCTTTAATCGTGGCTCTGGCTGACCAGCTCGCTTCCTAAGTCAGAAGCAACTTGCGGCGTACTTGGTTGTACACTGTGGCAGGGAATAGCTCGCTGAGACGGAGCACGCAGCCCGCCCCTTCATGGGGCGGCTGGTGTTTAGAGATCGCGCCTGGTAGGACAGGGACTAGAATCAGAAGAATTGCAAGGTTCACCCAGTGCTGGCACATTGACGCTACTCGGATACCCAACCGCACCCGCAACTGATGCGAGGAAAGCGAGTGGCGGCGTCTCTCCAGACTCCGGTTACATGTTACAATGTTGGGTCCACACGCGAGCCCGGGGTCCTGGCCCTGACACGAGCTCCACAAGCGGTAGAGGATCTTTCCCTGCAAGTGTTTTTGCCACCACTGCAAACAGATTTGGTGGGGAATATTTTTAGAGGGAAGATAAATCAGATCTGTGGGCATATCGCCACGAATTGAAGCACACTGTCGCGAGCGGCACTCTGTCACCGGGGTCCTCGCCCCGTAAAGTTTCACACTCCACACTTGCCCGCAGACTGCAATAGTTTAAAACGAACACCCTTTTGCGACACGCCGCGACAGATTCCACCCGTTTCGCACTTGGGGCGTTTAGGAGGAGAGCAAGCCCGAGCGATCAGTTGGTGATCACGTCCTGCCAACTGATTTAAACCAGCTTCATACTTCCCGCCGGCAGCCGACAGGGAAACACCGCAGCGGGTCACATGTTGATTATTAATTAACGAGTCTGATGTATGAGGCGTGTGATAAACAAACCCCACTTCCGACCCAGGACGTTCACGGTTGTTACCCGCAGATGAATATACCATGATAATTTGCTTCTAAAGACTTCTATTTATTTTCCTTAATGAAATCTCTCCTCTTACAGATTTGAGGTTGTTCCCCTGTTCGGGACCCATCTCAATTCGGACACTCCCTACCAGTTAATACGGTCTGGATGTTTAGAACAAGGTTCTCAGAGTTTATGACAGCGGAGCTAATTTTGGAGGGGAACCTCGTCCCCCAGGAAGCAAGGAATTCGTCCTGTGTCCGCGTGGTCTTCCATCAGGAATCATCCCCCAACAACCTCCTGCGCACCATTCCCCGTTCAGTTCCCGCAGCTGCAGTGTAATATCTCACTTCCATCACCGTGGCCGGGACGCATCTGTGACACCGGTCTCGCAACACGGAGCCTGGTGCCGCCGAGCAGCTGCAGCAGCCGGCGGCTCCCGGGCGGAAATTCGGCAGAGCCCCGGCCGGGTCAGGGGGTAAAGTTGCCGTCCGCTTTCTAATTACAGGTGGAGAATGCGTCAGCGGTGAGATTTCTCGCCGTCGTGAGAGAGTCACTCACAGGATCGCAAGGTTTGTAGGTGTAGCGATGTTGAAGGAGTCAAAAGAGTAGGGAGGTTGTGGGGACGGGGGTCTCTGTAGAGGCAGGCCTAGCTAGAATGGCACACAGCAGGAGAATGGAGGTGGAAGTGAATTCAGCAACATCAAAAAAGCAGTGAGTTTAGAAGCATTGAGGGAGATTGGGTGCAGTACTGTGGGAGTATTATTTACTTAAACTCTGTGTACTTTTGGCAGAGCCAGCGTTTATTGCCCATCCTTAATGGAGTTCTGGTGACAATTCAAAGCGTTAAGACGATTAAGCCTAGTTCTATGGCATTTTCAGGAAAAGGAGCCGTGTTGTTGGCAGTTTGGAAGAAAGGAGGGAGATCTTATTGAAACATCACAGGAAAGGCCCTCCCCGTCATTGAGTGCATCTGCTGGGAGCGCTGCCGCGAGCAGGCAGCATCCACCACCAAGGACCCCCACGCTCTCTTCTCACTGCTGTCATCGGGAAGGCGGTACACACCACCAGGTTCAGGAACAGTTAGTATATACCCTTTAACCATCAGACTTCTCAACCAGCGTACTCACCTTAACACTGAACACAACTCACGGACTCACTTTCAAGGACTTTGCAACTCACGTTCTCAGTATTATTTGTTTATGTTTCTTTTTTCTCTCAGGCCAAGCTGATAAAACCTGAGGTACCGGCGCAGCCAAGCATGTTTATTTCTCACTTGCCAGGAACTTTCGAACTATGTTAGTGGTGTTTAGTATTGTGGCTTGCTGCAGATTTACATAAATATTGTCGTGTAGAGCGAACAGTTTGATGCTATTGTGTAGTGACGTTAGGATGATACCAGTTGTAGATATCACTAGCAAGACAATGTACATACCCTGTTCATGTTCCATTGTCTTTCAATTTCCTCTTTTAATTCAACATATTTCTGGTGTTTTTCACTTACTGATTTCTGTATGTTACGTGCGTTTGGAATGGATAGATCTATCAAATTGTTCTTGCTTGTCTATTCTGTAATATTAGATTTGGATGGTTATTATGGATTGTCCTATCTGTCATAATGGCTCAGTCATAATATAATTTGTAGGATCCTGGCTCTAAAACTGGATTGAACTTGTATTTATAGTAAGGGAAGGTGTTTTTTTTATGAGTTTGTATTTTAAAGCAAGAATTTGGTGAATGATGTTTGCCACTTGATTGTGTCTGTGTAATTAATTAGAGGGAGTTAAACTCAAGGATCTTGTAATGTGTTGGATTGCTTTTGGTTTCCCTTGACATTTTCTTCATTTATCGTGTTGAATTTGTTGGTCTTTTATTATGCGTTTTTGATCATTTTTTGTGTTAACCGCCTGCCACTGTATTGTCATAATAAGGAACCCCTCCGTCTCTGGGAAGAGTTTTCCAACTCTGAGCCAGGCATTTGAGGCTTTCTTATCGACATCTAGTCTGCTCGGATTGTGGGGAATGTCTTCCATGAAGGGTCATGCTCTTCCATTGGTTAACGTTTCCTTCTATAGTGATAATCTCTTCCTTTTTCCAGGTTGTGCTTTCATTTAAGTTTAGTGGCATGTACTTCTTATCAGTTGCTTGTCAGTCTTTGTTTTGTATGTAGTTTGTCCTTGGGAGTGAGGTATTCTATCGTGTTTCTTTGTTCTACTGTGAATGCCTGCAAGAAAGTGAATCTCAGGCTAATACATGGTGACATATATGTACTTTGATAATACATTTACTTTGACTTTGAATATCCTATTAACATTCGTATAACAACAAGGAGAGAGAGAGAAGGGGGACTTGATGGAAGTTGAGATGTTTCTGCCAGTGGGTGAATATTGAATGAGGAGATGTGGTACAAGATGGGGGGTAGGGGAAGGATGGGGCATTGAAAACTGTGGTGTGATAGGAAGCTCTTCTCACTGAGGGTAGTGACCCGCTGGAATTCTCTATTCTGAAGGACAAAGAGGAGGTAGATACACCCTTTAAGGACCAAAGTATTGAGGGCATAGTGGAAATGGCACAGAAACAAAGGTGATGCCTCGGGAAGATCAGCCATGATCACATTGAATGGAGGTGCAGGAGGTCTATTCCTGCTCCTGTCTTTTTGTGCAAGTCCTACCTGAAGGGGAGATGTTATGGTGGATGCAGCCCCAGCACTGAGTTAAGAAGTGCATCCCCAAAGTCTATTTGCCATAACCGTGGTATTAAGAAACAAACACTGCTCTGCTATTTGCTTCGAAGATCCAGACTATCTGCAGCAGACACCCTAAGGCACTCAAAAGATGCTGGAAAATCCTCCGGATTCACTGCAAGGAGAAGTTACCCTCTCCCAGGACTGAGGCCTCAGTTATATGATGGGGCTGGCCCATCATGTCTGTTCTGAGCATTGTCACAGGAAGGGATGACCCGGTGGACAGTAGAAAAGATTCATGGAACATGCTCAAAGTCTCCATGAAAATAAATCCCTACCTAGGAATCTCTGGCTCCAGATCACTCAAGGAGTTATTGAGATCTTAGAATTTATGCATCAGAGTAGCAGTAGCAAGAGAGTATGGCAGAATTGAGGGATGAGTGAGTGGAGCAGTATTGAATGAGCTGTGAATGCAGCTTGCAACTCCTGCAGTACTGTAATGCTTGTTGCTTCCATAACATTTCCTTCCTTCATTACTCTGCCAGTACCATTCCCCTTACCACAGCAAGCACTAATTCTTCTAAAATGCTCTACCCCCTTCTCACTACTGCTGCAATACTGAGGGAGCTGTGCGTGCTGTGCTATTGGAGGAAGTTCATCGTATGCAGTTTAGGAATGAGAGAGCAATGGGAAAATATGCACTGTTGCATTGGTGCCCTGCAAGCTGCTTCTCCCAGCATTGCATCAGCTAATTCCACTGGAGCTCTCTTCATTGACTGCGGCTTTTTTAAATACTTAGATCTGATGCCATGATTATGCCCTGGCCATAATGTTTCAAATGCCTGTAGATTCAGGCCGAGTCATAGAACATTCCCAATATTACAACCTTGCTGAAAGGAAACAGCAACTATTGACCAGCCAGTTTAACCTTGGTGTAGGTAAAGTTCTAAATGCATAAATTCAAGGCATATCATGTTTAATTAACTTAATAGCATTTTTTGATGAAGGAAAAGAGAGGGTTGCTGAGAGAAATGTTGTTGGTGTGTTGTATGAGGGCTTCTAAATGGATGTAAATTGGATGCCATATAATAGGCTTGTCATCAAGATTGAAGCTTATGGGACAAAAAGGACTTCAGCAGCATGCATCAAAAAATGGCTCAATAACAGGAAACAGAGTCATAATGAAAGGTTGTTTCTTAGACAGGAGGGAAAGTTACAGTGGAGTTGTCTAGTGGTCAGTAAAAGGACATGGCTTTTCTGAATGTATCTTAATGATTTGGACTTCCTACAAAGCCCTTCATTTTTCTATCATCCAGGTGCCTAAGAGTTTATTAAATGCCCTGCCCACATCTGGCAGGATATTCCATGCATCTACCACACTCAGTGTAAAAAAAAATCTCTGACATCGCACCTGTACTTTCCCCCAATCATCTTAAAGTTATGCCCCCACATATTAACCATTTTGGTCCTGGGAAAAAGTCTTCGGTTACCTCTAGATCTCTGCCTCTTTTCATTTTATACAACCCTTATCAAGTCATCTCTCATCCTCTTTTGCTCCAAAGAAAAAAGTCCTAGCTTGCTGATCCTATCCTCATAAGACATGATCTGTAGTCCAGGCAGCAACTTGCAAAAAGCTCCTCTGTATCCTCTCTAAAGCTTCCACATCCTTCTGATAATGAGTTAGACTTGGGTACACAGGTTACAGTTTACAAATATCCAAATGACTCAAAACCTGTGGATAAAAGGAACTGTGAAGAGGGTAGCAATAAACTTCAAGGCCATGCATACAAGCAGGTCTGATAATGGATAAGTGGTAAATGCATTTTAATGTTAAGAACGGTGAATTGCTAAATTTTGAGAAGTGAAATGAGAAGATACAATATAAAATAGAGGCCACAATTCCTAATAAGATACAAGAACCCAGGGACCTGGGGCTACATGTGAATAGTTCATTTGAAGTGGCACAGAAGATTGAGAAGTCTTGAAGAAACTTTATGAAACCGGTTCAAGCACAACAAGAGAACTATGTCCAATTTAGGGTGCCACACTTTAGAAATGTATGGAGGCTTTAGCAACATGAAGACATACAGCACAGAAATGGTCCTTTGACCCATTAAATCCATGCAGGTAATTTCATGCCCATCTGGACGAATGGAACTTAAATCCCATTCTATTTTCCCCAATTCCTCATTATCTTCCCCCATTTCCTACAAGGACAATTTGCAGTGGTCAATTAACCTATTATCTGGGGAGGGGGTTGAGTGGGGGTATCAGAAGCAGAATGGGTACGTTTCAGATACACAGTACTGGAGATCAATTTGAACCCACTGGATCTACAAGCGGAAGCTTTACAAGTTGGATCACTGTAGCGCCCACAAGGCAAAAATGTCCTCAAGGGTTTAACTGACTCCAACGAGGGTTTTGATTATCTGGATAGAGAGGGTTGTTCTCTTTAGAACAGAGGAATTGTGAGGAGAATGGATAGTGAATAAAATGCTGTAGGGAATGGACACAGAAGGTAAAAAAAGAAATTGTCCGTATGGGTAAAGAAGTAAAAGGCTAAGGGTCATAAAATAAAGGTCATTAGAAACAGAACCAAAGGTGACTTGCGGAAAAGTTAGTTTCATGCAACAAATGGTCAGGTGCTGGATTGTGCTTCCAAAGATTGCAGTGAAATCCAGTTCCCCTGCAGTATTCACAAGTGGAGTGGATAAAAACCTTCAATAAATAATTTGCAGAACTATGGGAAGGGTGTCAGAGAATGGGGCTCATGGTTGGCTCTTATACAAATTGATGGGGTGAAAGCACCTCCATCATTCTGTGATTATCTTCAGGAAGTGGTGTTGAGCATAGTATTGAGAGAATAGTTAATATAACTATAGAGACCATATATTATGTAGCTTTTTATTGATTCCATTGTATATATTTGTTCTACTGTGAAGGCCTGCAGGAAAAAGAATATCAGGATACGTACTGTATATATTATGTGTAAAGATATAGAAATATATATTATATATTGCATATACATACTTTCTTAATACATTTACTGTGAACTTTGTTAACCAGTAAGCGGTGCTGTATTAGGATGGTTGCAAGCACAGCAAAATATGGTTTTACTTCATAGGATGTTTATTAGCCATTATCAATTGCCCTGAACTTAACAGCCAATCACATTGGTGGTCCTAGAGTCTCTTTCAGGTAAAAGAGGACAACTGATACTTTCCCGGAAGGGGATCAGTGATCTGCAAAGGTTTATTTGACAGGCTAGTACTGAAACTACCTGTTGTTTTAAACATCACTTTTATTTAATGTTGGACTTTAAAAATCCCAGCTGCCAGGATGGGATGTGAACTCTGATTCTTGGAGCTGGAACATAACTATGTCACCATATGATTCTGTACAGTGACAGTAGAGAGTACAGCAATACAGTGGGAGGACTATATGTAGTGTTATAATCACAGAAAATAACTGGAGCTGTCAAAAAAGCATTGAACTTCATGGCTGAAGGCCTGATGCAAGAATTGTCATGAGCCTTGTGGGCCTCTGCAGTGAAGTGTAGAGCATTGGACTCCAAGGTGCACCTGTATTTATTAATTTTTGTCTTAACTAGAGTCGTTAAGCCCTTGTGCTTTCTATTTAGTCTTGCCAAATTTATTTTGACTGGCATGGGTTTTCTGCATGCTGTGATTATTTAAAGTGGACTCCTAACTCGCACTTATTGAGTGGTCCTTGTTCTGAGATAAGTTTGTCTTACAGTGTCGCTCGGTTGTGACACCAATGTTCAGTTGGAATTCTTATGTATAAACTCTCATTTCTGTCTCTCCATGGGAGTCTGACATTCCTCCGCACCTAGGTTCAGTTGTTGCCAGTGCACATTGTGACAAGATTGGAGTGTGGACATCCATGCCACAGGAGTAGTGAAACTTCAGATATTGAGGGAATACAGATTACAATAGTAATCTGCATTGCCTATTTTGAAAGGTTGAGTGAGTTCGGGCTTTTGTCTTTGGAGTGAAGGAGGAAAAGATGGAGAATAAGATTATAAGAGGCATAGACACAGTGGGCAGCCAGTGTCTTTTTTCCAGGGGTAGCACTGGCCAATACCAGAGGACATACTTTTAAGGTGTGTGGGAGAAAGTTTAGGAAAGATGTCAGAGGGAGGTTGGGTGTGTGTTTTTTTTTGTGTTTTTTTTTTTACACAGAGAGAGGTAAGTGCTTGGATTGCACTCCTAGGGGTGGTGGTAAAAGCTGATATATTAGGCACTGAGATAGGCATACGGATGAAAGAAAACTGGATAATTATATTCTATGTAGGAGGGAAGGGTGAGCTTGATCATAGAGTAGATTAAAATGATCAGCACAACATTGTGGGCTAAAGGACCCATACTGTTCTGATTTCTATGTTGACAGCACCAACGGAGCAGTTTTGGCAGTGGAATGGGTCTCATTCAGAAGATATTTATTGTCCATTTCTAATTGCCTTGAACTGGGTAGCAAGTAAGAGTCAACCTGTTTGGTAGGTCTGGAGTCATACACTGGCCAGATTGGGTAAGAACAGCTGATTTCCTTCCCTGAACAGAAACAGTGAACCAGATGTTTCTTCTTGACATCTCAGAAGTAAGATAAGCTATTTTTTTCCCCAGATTGATTTTACATTTTGATTTACAATCCCCAGCTGTTGGGGTGGATTTTGGCAACTACTCTAGTAAATTAAATATTATGCCATTTTGAGTATTGTGAGAACTGTATGTACAGCAGTATTGTGAGAGTAGTTCTGAGTGCAGCAAAGAGATTGTATAGTAAACACAGCGGAGTTTAGTAGGCAGAGATCACAGTAGTATTGACGGTTTTGGACTGAACTAGTATTGGTAGACCATTTTAAGAGAAGCTGATGCATGGTAGAAGGAATGAAGGCATAGACTATTTTCAAAAAAAAAAAAAAAAATGGGAAGAGCAAAGGGGCTTGGCCTTATGCAGGATTCCCTAAAGGTCAGCGTGCAGGAGTCGGTGGTAAGGAAGGCAAATGCAACGTCAGCAGTCGTTTCGAGAGGACTAGAATATAAGAGCAAGGATGTAATGCTGGGGTTTTATAAGGCATTGGGCAGACCACATTTGGAATATTGTGAGCAGTTTTGGGCCTCTTATCTGAGAAAAGATGGAGAGAATCCAGAGGAGGTTTACGAGAATGATTCTGGGAATGAAAAGGTTAATATATAATGACTCTGGGCCTGTACTTGCCAGAGTTTAGAAGAATGAGGTAGGGGGAGGGGGGAATCTCACCGAAGCCTATTTTAAATTGAAAGGCCTAGATAGAGTGGATGTGGTATGTGCAGAGAATGTTTCCTATAGTGGGTGAGTCTAGGACCAGAGGGCACAACCTCAGGATAGAGGGACGGCCATTTAGAACAGAGGTGAGGAGGAATTTCTTTAGCCAGAAGGTGGTAAATCTGTGGAATTCATTGCCACAGATGGCTGTGGAGGCTAAGTCATTGAGTATATTTGAAGCGGAGGTTGGTAGTTTCTTGATTAATCAGGGAGTCAAATGTTACAAGGAGAAGGCAGAAGAATGGGGTTGAGAAGAAAAATCAATCAACCATGATGGAATAGCAGAGTAGACCCCATAGTCCGAGTGGCCCAATTCTGCTCCTATGTCTTATAAAGGAGAGAAAGCGAAGCAGCGAGAACAGTTTAGTTTGTTCTGTTACTACATGATTATATCAGAAACAATTGCTCTCTGGACTTGCATACTAGTCGCTTTATTAAACTTACCAGTGGGGATTCTGCTATTTTATTGTCGCGCATAATTTTAAGGACCTTCCATCTTACTCCAACACCCACCCGCTCCCATACCATTTTGCATTCAAAACGAATGTACAACTCGCACGGGAGTGGTGCAGTAGAAAGTTGTGACCAGAGTTTTGCTGAGAGCACAGATCCTTAACTTCACACAGCTGTTGCCACTAATGCTCCACTGTCTCACATCCATTTTAAAACTTGCATCGTTCTTGCATGGACCAGCAGGGTTTGTATCCAGGGAATCAGGCAACAGAAGATACTGAGCACAAATCCTTACGATATGGGGTTATGCTATCAATAAGAATAGATGTTACTGAAACCTTATTTAAATTTCACAGACAAAAATTCGTACATGCACCAATGACAGGCCAGTCATTTTGCATTGCCTTTTGAGTTTTCAGCATTTGAAGATTGGACAATCCTACAATGATAAATTATGGGGGAAGAGCATGTTCTGGGTTGTGAAAACCCTGTCCAATTACCACCACACACCTATTCCATCCCACAACTCTGCAATGTTTTCCTCACTGTAAAGTTTTCCAATTCTTTTTTCCCCTGAAGTCAAAAATGTTTTCTGAGGGTCTTTAGGTGTCTGAAGTGTAATCAATCCAGAAGATGCATCCCACATGTATTCATTTCCAGTAATCGGTGCAGAATGGTTGAAACTGGCTGGTGGACAGACTTATTTAATTCTATCTGTGCACTTGAATCGGCATCAAGCACTAGATGGCAGAGACACCAGAGGACAATTCCGTGAAGCTGTCCCATACCGTGGTGGGTTTCTCAGCGTCTAGTTTATAGATTTGAGGATCCAGAGCAGCATTTCTTGACGTTTGTTTTATATATATCTAATTTAGGAGAGAGGTCTCGGTTGGACAATATGAAATAAATTCTCAGCAGTCACTCTGATAGACCCTTGCATACCTGAGGTATTCGGTACACTGAACGACACAGGAATATCGAGTGTCGTTGAGGAGGAACTGGGTGCCAACGCACAAATCTCCAAAATTACACACTTATACACAGATAAACATACATTCCCCTACTGACACATACAGACACATCCACCAACATACACATATCCTCTAAATCATACATTTTCCTTCTTCTGAGGCAGTCACACAGGGTTGAGGATAACTTGGATTCCACACCACTGCTGTGTGTTCTTCCCATGGTGGGACCTGTAGACTCTGTCAGGGATGAGACGGGAGATGCTCATTCCAGTTGGTGGGGGAGGTGATGGGTTGTTTAGGAAAGAACTCAATCCTTCCACCATTTACTGAGCTTCTGTGCACACCCAATGTGTGGACTCGAGGTTTTTAATGCCATCTAAGATTATCTATCTCATTTTTGATTAATCAGGGTTTCCCACAAGTTAGTGAGGATGTCATGAAACTTCAAGGAGAATATATTTTTGAATCATTTCCTCTGTCCACTTGGTAGCCCCTCACTTGACAGAATTTACAATAGAACAATCTGAGCTGGGAGTCCAGTGTTAGTCATAATAACAATATTGATTGAGTATAATAAGTCCTCCATACTGGGGATAATGTCCTGGGAGAGAATGTGGGTACCAGATCAATTATACTGCTAATGGATTTGGAGAATTTTGAAGAGGCAACATGGATGGTATCTCTCTGGTGATTTGAGGTGCCTGTTGTTAATAGTCCATGTCTCAGAGGCAGGGATCACTGCTGAACTCTCCATGAATTTTGGGCTGAGTTTGGGGCATTGAATCTTTACATTTAATTATATTAAAACAAAATGGGAGAAGGAAGGAGGGATAATAATATCTGAGGAAGACTGGACAATAATATGGAGGTATCAATGGAAGTGTACCAGTTCACAGAAATAGAGGGAGTTCGGGTGGAAAAACTTGATAAAATACTTCATTACACCCTCTCAGAAATCCCATTATGATAGTAACCCCCTGTTTGCTGGAGAAATTGTGGAAATCAAAATGCAAACCATTATCATATTTTCTGGGAATGCCCTGTTATCAAAGACTATTGGAGTGGGATACATAATGCCCTACAAGACATCATTAAATGAGAAATACCCTTAGAGAGTAAGACCATATATTTTGAGTTTATACCTCAAGAATGGTTGAAAAGAGATAACTATTTAATGAATGTACTGCTGGGGGCTGGTAAAAAAAACCCTTACCAGGAAATGGTTATCACAGGAGAGCCCAACTTTAAATGTATGGATGGAAATTACAATGGACATTTACAAAATGAAGATAACAGCATCTGTTAATCTTAAATTGGAACAATTTTATTCATACTGGAAAAAAAATGGTTTAACTACATAACACCTCATAGGCCTGATTTTATTCTCACAGATCAATGAATATGTTGTAAAAAAAAAATCACTCCCTACTTGTACATAGTTTTCCTTTCGATTGTTCTTTCTTTCCTCTCCTTCCTATAAGTGTATACCTCAGATAAATATTATGTGGAGATTTGTGACAAATATGATATGATATATGTACAGTATCTGAAATACATCTTATGGAAATGTTTGTTTGATGATGAAATTCAATAAAAAATAAATTACAAAAAAATCTTTAATCCCTTGGCCAATGGTTGTGCTGATGTAAAGAGGGGAAAATGACCTTCACCATCAACATCTGTCTGTCTTCCTTGAGGAATGGCTCAATTCCATCAATTGAGGTCCTTGGGCACATCCTTGTCTTCCCAGATGTGATTTAAGGTGGACAAATCCCACGTCTTGACAAGACCTGACAAGATATTCCCTCTGACCTTGTGAGAGGCAAGTACAGAAATTGCAAGGGCCCTAGCAGAGATGTTTATAACATCCTTAGGGATGGATGAAGTGCCAAAATATTGGAGGATAGCTAATATTCTTCCAATGTTTAAGAAAGGGACTAAGAATAACCCAGGAAATTATAGACTGGTGAGCCTGACATTAGTAGTGGAAAAGTTATTGGAAGATATTCTAAGGGACTGGATATGCAGGTATTTGGATAGACAGGAGCTGATTCAGGATAGTTAACATGGCTTTATGCAGGGCAGGTCATGTCTAGCCAATCTTATGAGTTTTTTGAGGAAGTTACCAAGAAGGTTGATGAAGGCAAGGCAATGAATGTTGTCTACATGGACCTTAGCAAGGCCTTTGATAAGGCTCTGCATAGAAGGTTGGTAAAGAAGGCTCAGTTTCTGGGCATTCAAGATGTGGTAGAAAAATCAGATTAGACTTTGGCTTGCATGAGAAGTCAAAAAGTCGTAGTAGATAGCTGCCTCTCTGACCAGTGGCCTGTAAGTAGTGGTGTGCTGCAGGAATCGGTCTTGGGTCCATTGCTGGTTGTCCTCTATATCAAGGAGCTGGATGCAAATTTGAGGATGACACCATGAGTGGGGGTGTACTGTACAGTAAGGAATACCATCAAAACTTGCAGCGGGATCTGGATCAGCTGGAAAAGTGGATGAAAAACGGCAGATGGAATTTGATGCAGACAAAGATGAGGTGTTATAATTTGGGACGACCAATCAGAGTAGGTATTATACTGTGAGTAGTGAGTGGTAGGAGACTGAGGAGTCTGGTAGATCAGAGGGCTCTGGGAAGACAGATCTATAATTCCTTGAAAGTGGTGCCACAGGTGGATAGGGTCCTAAAGAAAGCTTTTGTAACATTGGCCTTCATAAATTAATGCATTGAGTAAAAGAATTGTGATGCGATGTTGAAGTTGTACAAAACGTTGGTGAGGCTTAATTTAGATTATTGTGTGTGCGGTTTTGGTCACCTACCTACAAGAAAGATAGAAAGATTGAAAGAGTGCAGAGAAAATTTTCAAGGATGTTGCTGGGACTTGAGGCCTTGAGTTATAGGAAAAGATTGAATAGGTTAGGAGTCTATTCCCTAGAACGTAGAAAATTGAGAGGAGATTTGAAAGAGGTAGTCAAAATTATGAAAGGTTTAGATAGGGCAAATGCAAGGTGAAATGTTCAAGAGGAGCAAGAGGGGGAACTTTCTCGCTCAAAAGTTGATGAGTGTGTTGTACGAGCTGCCAGCGCAAGTGGTAGATTTGGATAGGTGCATGGATGGGAAGGGTATGGTGGGCTTTGATCTGGGTCCAGATCGGTAGGACTATGCAGGTTAATGACTCGGCACAGACTAGATGGGCCGAAGGGCCGGTTTCTGTGCTGTAGTGTTCTATGACTCTCAAGATGAGGACAATAAAACAACTGCCGCAAAGAAATATTGCGACAAGAAAATCAATGTCGAAAGTTCTGTGGACCTCACAAAGGCAGCTTATCTCAGACAGCATATAAAAGATAACGCGATGATTTTCAGCCAACTGGAGCTACAGAGTATTGATATAATCTGAAATGCATCGATCCATCAAAGTTAGCATCTGGGAGAGACTCCAGGTCTCACTAACAGAAACCACCGGTACTCTGCACCAACCAATCAGGAAATCTAGGAGCTAATTTAACATTAATTCCCACATTGCAATCTCCACTTGACCACAAGGGATAAGACATAGTACTACAAGACAACAGAATGTCAAGGCCGTAAACTCATAACCTAAAGAACAGACTGTGAACGTAAAGAGTACGAGATATCCAGCAATTCATTGATAACTAAGACATGTATGAATTCCTCAGTACTGTCAAAGTTTCCCATGTCCCACGTATCTACAGCCATTTTTTGTCAGAGCCGAGAATGGCGGTGAATTTATCTAGTTCGCCGTTGATGGAAGGGAGACTTCGGGCAACTCCTCAACTGAGACTCTGTCATGGACATCCGTGATGCCTTGCCACAGAAATCAGCTTGTCTCACCGCTGGGTCAACTGACAAGAAATCAAGTGGGCCACACACCAATTGATTAAAAAAACTGTCTGCGGGAGCATATGGTAACTTCTTACGTTTTAACTTTGGCTGAGAGGAACTTCAGTCAGTGATATATACACACAGTCACTGACATGTATCTCAACCTATCATTGACGCATCTCTCCTATCTTGAAACGTTGGCTACAGACAGTCCTTGTAATTGATACCAGTGCATTGAGTTGACCTTTTCCCTAAACTAATCCTTTGGACTTGACACAGAATTTACCAAGAGATTAAACTAATGAAACCTCCGTTTGCTATCAATTTACTGAACCTCCGTCAGATTTAGTATCGGGTAGTATCTGCCTCTTTCTCTATTCTGTTGTCTGAAACTGACCAAGGCCGCCCTTTGTTCGAACCGATTGATATGAACATAGATATCAAGCACTGAGATTACGAGTAATACTTGCCTCATGTTAAACAAGATGGACAGACTCCGTGTTGGCAAACCACGGCACAAATTTTGCTGCTAAAGTGGTACCAATTCAGTTCAGAGAAATTGCAGTTTAACTTCTTCCAGAACATCATTCTGGCCGTAATGATTTGAGAAGAAGTAATTCGCTGGGAGAGTGTGAAGGGAGCTTTGCTCTGTCCGTCACCTTTTCCCTCTATCTTTCCCTGTCCCTGTTTGGCGGGATTGTCCAGAAAAAGATTTACTCTGTCTAAGCTCTGCCTTTCTCGGCACGACGATGTAAAGTCTTGGAATTGTTTGATGGGACCAGGGTAGAGGGAGCTTAGCTCCATATCCAACCCATCGTAAATTAAGTGACCTGTGAATGTTGATAGTTCAGACCAGTGATTAAAAAAGACTTACATAATTCCTTAGACACATAGTTAAACGGGGAGATTTATTCCACATTTATCCAACCATGCTCTTTCTTTCCTGATAGCACAGAATGGGTTCCAATCTTCTCACCTCATCATATTAACCGTGGGTTAAGACGCCGAGACTCGGTCAGAGCAGTAGGTCGACAGAACTCCGATGTTCAAGGAATAAATCTGGGACTGCGGGTTGAATGAATGACGGGTTTGTGGTGGAAGGCGGGAGTTGGGCTAAAGGAAAGAGATAGGGTGGAGCGGGAGGGAGTAGAGTGGAGCTGGAGGGGGAGACAGATGAGGTTGGACGAGGGAGGTGGAGTAGAGTTGGAGAGACTGAGGTGAGTAGGGTAGTAGACGGGGGATGGAGGGAGAGGGGTCGGGTGGAAAGAATGATGGAAAATTTTTCTACATTTTGCCAACACTTGGTGTGTTGTTCTCAGTGGCAATCTATCTCTGGGCTTTACGCTTGGACGAGTATCAGACTGTGCGGCGTCAAACCTTTGCAACTTCTTATTCTGATTAAACCGAACGCCTCAACTTCAGTGGTTAAAGAGAGCGGGCCGTGCAGGCAGGGCTAAAATCCTCAGGGATATTCTGACGAATGGATGAAATCTCCGCCTGGCCGGAGTTCCCTAAACCAAGGCTAACCAATGCCAACCCCTAGTTCACTTTAAATCGAGCTGAACTTACTCACACCTGCTGCTAAAGGAGCTTGGACCATTGACATATAGATGTGTCCTCACAGTAAGACCCGCCAACTAAGCATCTTGCAAATAAAATTCCGAGGTTAACTTTACATTTGTGTGGGCGAATCCCCATAAGGAATTATTTTATCAACAATAACAAAAAAAGACTCTAGTGAGGGACAGGATTTATTCCGCACATTTTGGAATATTAGCATGGACTTTTCCTCCATATCCTCACCGTGATCTCCCTTTCTGCGAAATAGCCAGCAATCTCTATTCATTCGAGGAAGTAATGTGTGTGCTGAGATCCAGCCTGTCCCTAACCTAATGCAGACTCCCTTTAATTAGTTGAAATCGGGAGCCCCGCACCAAAGCACAGTGAGACTGTAATATGATGAACTCCCTTTGTTGAGGTGTCACCATAAATGTTCCCGATAAGCAAAGGCGAAAGGGATCAAAGGAAATAAGCTTCTCAATTTCCTGACTCGGTCTCCTACTTTTCCTTACCTAGCTTTCCTCCCTTGAACAACAAACCCGACAATCCGTCCCGTTTCTTGCCGACAGAAGTTCAGAGGTCAACCAAGCACTTGGAAATAATTGTGTATTAATAACCCTCTCAAAAGGCTTATTCTATGCTTTTCCCTCAGATGACAAACGACTTTATAAATTCGCACTGAGATGACATCCAATTTTATTTTATTTTTTTTGTCACGATTCTGTAAGCGGAGTTTGAAACCTAATCTGCTCTGGGGTTATGACCCAAAGTGTTCCTTTACAAAGCGCTCACAATCGGAGCTGGCATATCTACTCTTATTAAATATTTCTCCAAACACAACATAATCAGCCTTCCCTGATACTCAACAATAGTGGCTGGCAGGCGGCTTTCTAAGGTACGTTTAGATGTTTTCTCTCTTCCCTTGTTTGTTATGACTAGAGTGGGCCTGTGTTTTGGGTTGGGCGCACGTCAGTCCCGGGTGTTTGGACTATATTTTCTGTGCTACCTATAAGACCAGGAGGCTGCGTAATCACAGCGGTGAGGCTCAGTCCCTGGAATATGGTTTTCAATTCCAAGTTTAAATAAGAACGACAGTCTCCTAATGTATTCAGCGGTGCATTTCAATAAAGCAGCAACCTGTTGATATATGTGGAATTAAAGCCACTCTATCTGTCAATCTTATTAAACCACGTGAGTGCGACGCGCGATATCCGCAGTCTTCAATCTCGAATTTCCAGCTGACATCCAGATGGAAGAACCCAGCAGGTCAGGCAGCATTTATGGAGGGAGGGACGTTTCGGAATACCAGGCTCCCGATGAAGGGTCTCCAGCCCGAAACGTCTTCTCTTTATTCCCCACCATAGATGCTGCCTGACCTGCTGAGTTTCGCCCTGCACTTTGCGTGCGTTGCTCAAGATCAGCAGCATCTGCAGAATCTCCTGTGTTTACGCCATCCAGATGGACCCGGTCCCTTAGCACTGTCCCGTGTACGTGGAATGATTTATTGATATGTTGACGACAAAGCTCCCACAGCGAGGATGAACCTGATGGTTGAGTCCTTACGTTGAGGGATTCCCAAATTGAGGTTTCTCTTCCATCTGGAATATCATATCATTCGCGCTAACGAATATCAAGACTCTAACCCTAAATTTCACTAATTCTAACATCAGTTCAAATCGATTTATCAGTAACGCTCCACTTTCGGATAAAGTTTGGGATAAAGTCAATACAGTGATGGGATATCATGCCCCCTGCACGATTGCCAACTTTGTTTCCCCAATCCTTCAACACTAAAGGATTCTGGGTAAGGAGCATGCTTTTTTAAAAGAAAAATTATTCAACGTAAATTCCGAACAGTGACTCTTACAATCAGCATTGGGTGGAATTTCACCAACGGATTGAATTGCTGGGTCACTTTTTGTTATTATTTCATACATTTGAGAGGGGATTTAGAGTTTTGCTCCGTCCCAAAGACCTTTCAGCTTTAGGTGCTGGTTCCTATATGCTCTTTAAAATCCTTTCCATGTAAATTGCAATGAAATATAGAAGGGGTAAGAGGGAAAGCCTTGATGGGAAAGAGGAGGTTAATCCTAGTTTAATGCAGTGATGCTGCTATAGGACCGAGCAGTGCTGATTGTGTTATCTCTGCCTAACATTTGTATCTCGCTCAATTCCTGCAGCCAAATAGCTGGGAGAAAGTGGAGATGTATGGACTGCTGATGCCTCGGGAAAATGTGTTATTAATATCTAAATAACGTTGCCATATTTGAGCTAAATCTCTCTCTCTCACTCTTTCCTGGTGTGGGATGAATTCGTTTGAAGTGCAGCCCTATCGCATTCTCTCATCCTCTTTCTTCGTTATGCTTTCTCACTTCTGACACATGAATCGAAGATAGTTAAACTCATGCAAAATATTAAAACATTCTCAATTTCCTAACTCAGTCTGGCAAATTATTCTCTCTCCCTTTCTTTCTGTCTTCCTTTCTCTACACTTTTCTACCCTTTTACATCCTTACTTTCAATTACTCTGATTTAAATCGTATTAATGGTTTCGAGTTCCTTTGCTCTGATGTCTCTCGCTGTCGGCCCTCAACATCCAAAAAGAGTATCATTCTCTCTTTTCCTAAGTCCTGGTTCCCCTCCCCTCACGTTTTCCGTCACTTTATCCTCTTCAAATCCGATCTCTTTCCCTAAATCGTTTCCCCATTCTCTTTTTCCAGTTCGCTGAACTTGGACCACTTTGGTTTACTATCTTCAACTTGCGTTCTCGCTCGCCTACTCGCGTGTTTATTTATGTAAACCCCGACTAGTAAAGTACTCCGCGCTAGTATTTGCTTTAGTAATTACTATCTCAGTGATGCGCCTTATTTGTCTGTGCTTTCTCTGGCAAGTGTTATTCGTGTGCTCGGTATATCCTTTCCTTTAATTGAATATGCACATTACAATGAGTTGCATCCTCAGATAATTTGACATTCTTCTATCTCTTCCTGGCCTCTATTATTTCAGCTGATTTCCCCTTGCAATCACAGAAATCCTCCCTGCTTTCTGTTTGATTAGATTCGCAACTTCCAGGTGACCCCCCGGTCTTCAAGTACTGACTGTAGCCTCTTTCCCCGATACAGAGTGCTGGTTAGGTTACTGGATAGGCACTCCTCGCAAGCCACACACACACACACACACACACACACAAAAAACACCTCCACGAGCTAAACACCCCCCCGCCCCAAAATTACTTTAGTGGGAGTCACCTGTATTTTAATCACATCTCTTTTGGTCCAAATTAGATGACACGTTCCCGTGAGCAGTGCAATCGGCCTCGGACACGCAGTATCACCCTGCGCAGCCAAATGCAACTGGCTTGTCTAAATGTTTACATGATCTCAAAAAAAAATCACCACCTCCCCACTCTAGGACATACGGCTAGGCAGCGAACACATGAACAAATCTCACCAAAAGCAATCATCCAGTCAATGATTCGAAACTTCTCAGTTGGAATCCCCAAACGCCCATCTCTGCGGTCCCCACGCATTAATTATACTATCAGACTGACCCATTGTCCATTCGTGTTTTCCAAATCTTTTTTTTAAGCTACGTTTGGTCAGTTTACGTTAAAACTCTACCTGCTCGCCATTTTTATTCAGCTTTGACATGCCACCCAATGTAGTTCTCCCGAGTCTATCAATCTCCCAGTTATAATTATATTCATGCATTCATTGTGTTGCATTTTCGTAATCGTCATCAGCATTTCTACTTGCCCCGTGTCACACAGATTACAAACATATTAAGAGATATTTCTCTGTATAGAAATCATCCCGCGTGTTTTCGTTATATTGCCTCTCTTGTTTGCCGTTTCCCCGATTATGTAAAAATCTATCTCTATTTAAGACTTTTTTTTGGAGGCGATAATTGCAGAAATTGTACTCTGGGAGGGACGTTGAAGCAAAAAAAAATGCTACCCCTATCCCAACGCAAAAAAAGCACATATAAACAACTTTCAGCACACACCACTCTGTGAAACCGGTTAGAAGTCAGCAGATGAACCTTATCTCCCATTGCCATTCATTGTCTCTCAATTATTTCGATTGTTAACTATTTCCTTTTCAGATTTATAGTTTAATTTCAACATGTCACATAGTTAAACGTTTCAACATTGATTTCCTGCACTGGACGGTTGTTGTCAGCACGAGGTTGAAGGGGCATGTGACAAAATGCTAAATATGTTCTAAGATAATATATACATTTATAAAAATTCTCGGACTATAAAAAGGAACTGAAATCTGGCGAATTGGTGCCTGGAGCTACAGAGAGCGAAGCGTTTAAAGATGAAAGTGCGAGAAATAAAAGGGCTCAATTTAATCTGCCTTAAAACCCTTCAACATAACGTTGCGCTTAAAAGTCCCCACAGTGGCTGATTGGGGCTAAATACACTTCTAACCATGGCTAGGAGCTATTACACTCATCGGAAACACAGCCCCTCATTCACACAGCGCCGTTTTCATTACTTTCTTTAATAAGCCTTAACATTATTAAATGTCAGAGAGATGAGAGAGAAAGAACAATCCGCCAAAATCTATGCTTAAAAAAGGAGTGAGGGCATTACAGCCTCTGCCCAGAGTTACCGCAGTAAAGACACAAATTAACTTGAGATATGTTTGGGTTTCCTGTCGTTCTGGAAAATATAAATAATTATACAAAACAAATCGCTTAAAGAGACAAAGCTGTCCATTGACACTTTCTAACCAACTTGTACTATGGCAAGTATTGAAGACTCAGCATTAAACAGCATGTCTTATTAAATTCCTCTTTTAAAAAAAGTTTTATGTAGTAATACTCTCAGATTGGAACCGATGATTATCGATGATTGGGGGAGGGTGGGGTGGGGGTGGGGTGATGGTCGGAATATTCTGGGGGTATTAACGTCTACGGCCGTTGATCAACGGAGGTCACCGGACGCCCGCGTTTTGATACCTTAAGCATTTCAAAAACAAGAATCTATTTTAAAGCGGTAAATACGAGTAAAAAATACTGTATCCCACGAGACAAATTGTTCGAACAAAACAAATATGCTCTTTAAAAGATCATATCAGTGCTCCCACTAGGCAGTTTAGAAGGTTAAAAAGTTTTACAGATGTCTTTTTAACACTTCCACTTAAAACTTATTTACAAATATAAACACGATCACGTCACCTAGGCCTCTTAGAGAAACAATCAGTCTTTTCGCTGTTACCCAGCGGGAACTCCGGCTTCTCTTTAAAGGCTGATTGTAAAACCGCAGCACGCGGCGCTCGCTTTTTCAAATGTTTCAACATTTTTAAACATATTATAATATTAAGAGTCAGGAGTTTAGTCGAGTTCGGTTGATAGTTATATATAAATTGAATAAAATTAAACAGAAATGTATCCTTCTCTAAAAACCTAACTGAAATTTAGGAGACACGTAAAAGAATAAAAAGTTTTTTTTAAAGTTGGATTTGCCAAATCGACGACTAATTATTTTTTAACAATGAAAAATTTGCAAGTTGAGCTAAATTAATCTGCATCTACAAGTAAAACATAAATGCATGAATATTTCGCAGTGTATCTTGGTTGGAACTAGATTTATAAAACATTGTCTTTTTCGTGATATTTATAATGGTTTAAAAACTTTGTAAAATCTTAAAATTACAAAATTTTAACGTTCGGAATGTTTTCCAGACTTTGTTCAGCTGAGATTTAATTCATATTTATACATTGTTACGAGGTGGGAAGGCTGGCACTGAGGGTTGCAGACAGAATACATACAATAGAAACCTCAGATTTTAAAAACGAGACGAAGTTGATACATCTTTAAGAAATATCAAAGAACGGGTTTAATGAAACTTGGTAGAACAATGAAATACCTAACTAACTCAGAACAGATTTAAAAGTAAACGAAAAAAGTGCTTCCTCGTTTCCTTTTTATCTGACTGCGATATAGTAAAGGTTTTTATTTTATAATTGATTTAAATGTTTAAACATTTCATTGAATGGTTGGATTCAGAAGCAGACGGGGGGCAAACTGCGTGGAATCTGCTTCCCAAATGAATATTGACTGTTTCTAAATGTTTTTTTAAAATCGTTTTGTACCTTCAGCCAGTTATTCTTTCTCAATATTATTACCAAACTCTTAACAGCGGGGAGGGTTTGCATTATTCATGTGAATCCCTTTCTCCATTATTTCCTCCCTCGCTCTTTTGTCCTGATATTTTTTTCCCCTCTCGCAGATTTTTTGAATGAGAATGTCGGACTCTGTCCGCCTCAGAACAGGCTGCTGTCTTTCTCTTTCTCTCTCCCTCTCTCTTTTCGGCTCTGTTCGCTTTTGTATTTCAGCTTTTAAAACATTTTCAATGGACTCGCTGGTCTTTGTGCTCAAGTTCATCTCCAAGTCTGGAAATGAGTGCGTCTTCGAGAAACCCCTTTGTCAAATCCAGTAGAAATGTTTGAACATCTCGTTTGACAGTTTTTTATCCTTTTTTTTAAAAAAGGGCAAATGTTGATTTAAATATTCCCGAGCGCCCCGAGGAATTAAAAAGAACAAGCAATCTTTTTCTCCCCCCAAAGTTTCGCCACGAATAGTTTCGAATTGGTACACAAGTCAGCGTACCGGTTTCACCCCGTCAACACTTAAAGAATAAAGCGATTGATTTAACTTATAGGAACTTTGCATGTAATACATCAAATAATATAGAGCGAGAAGCGGCGTCAGAACCTTGTGTGAGGGGCGCCATTTACTCAGAGACCACAGTTAGGTAACAAAAACAACTGCATGCATGAAACCAAAGGCAAATATTTCGATTATTTACATAAAAATCGTGACAATCCATTTACTTCTGATTTCACCAAGAAGCAATGCTAAATAAGTGCAGGTTCGTAACTTCTGTGATCCCCCCCCCCCACATTGATTCCCGAAACGTTGCAGTTTATTTCCTAACTAACTGATGGAGTCTGTTTTATTCCCCCCCCCCCACCCCTCCTCTTTCTGTCCCTTGCTCATCAGAGCAGAGTAAATGTCCCATCTCCTCGCCTTTCATCAGCCGGTCGCCCCGATCTCCCTTCCTAATTGTTACTGATTGGCAAAGCGGGCAACTGTCAGCCGCGGTTTCAAGGGACCGTTTAAGAAACCTGGAGAACGATCTGTCCACAACACAAATTAATTTAAGCACCAACAATACTTTCCATCACAGTCTGGAATGAATAATTGATGGCCCGTCCTGCCAAAGAGGACTGCAGCATTTTCTGACTTCCTCCACCCTATGCGTTCGGCACTCGGGGCCATCTGATGGGTTGAGAGTTTCCCCATTTTGGACAAATTATTCAGCCACGTCTACAGAAAGATTTTCAAAACCCAGTAACAGACAAAAATAACAAAACAATTCCCAATTTCACCGAGAGAAGACAAGAGGCAAGAGCAGCATGCGATCTTTAGCTTTACCACACATTCTATGTAAACATATTCTATGGAGTAGAAGCTAAAACGTGGGGCCGTACAAGCATTTCTTCCCAGATCGATCGTGTATGTTTGAGTTAATCAGAAATAGGCAGAGAAACGATTTCATATGACGCCAACCCCATCGCTGAGGATGCTAACGGAGGCAGGTATAGGCCACTGATCTGCCGTGGAAAGCCAGAGAAGCAGTTCTCTATTTTTAAAATCCAAATGTACACACACACACACACACACACACACACACACAATGAAATCATTTTATCTTTTACCAAGAAGCCCAAATTCTGTGAAACGCGAAAAAAAACCTCAGCATCACCCCCACCCCAGCATCTTTCCAGCTTACACAAAACGAACCCAACTGCAAGCAAGTGCTAGTGTTACCTTTCTCCCCGAGGATTCCATCAATACTATGTTTAGTCTTTCTGCCCCCTTCTTCCTCTTTCTTCTCCATTTCTTCGTCATCATCTCTCTTTCCAAACTTGGCTCTTAACACCCGACTGATGGAACTCACTTTCAAAAATAAAAGGGAAAAATAAGGAGAAGGAAACTTGGAAAATCGGCAATATGTTTCAGGAGTGTGGAATTCCTGACCCGTAAACCTTAAATAACTCATTTAATCTAAGCCGATTCTTTACATGTCTCCTGGCCATTAAAGGCAACAATTTAATAATTTAGGATTTAAAACTCCTGAAGTAATTTGATAGCATTTACAATGTTTTATTAAAATTAATTGTTGGTACATTCGATCTCTCCTACCAATAATGGTTTTTCCAGATAGTTGTTATAAATTTCTTTTAAAAAAAACCAACAAAAAATCTGAAAAGTTTGTGCTTCGAGGTAAATCTCGGGAATTGTCCATAACTGTAATAATCCCTCCCCATTCCCAGACTCTCTAAACATGTAAATTTCGAGTCATGCCATTGATAGGAATAGGAATCGGGATAGACCCCCGACTGACGGGATGATCGGCGAAACCAACAGCTCTAGCCCAGCCACAGGGAAGAAAAATGATCACGAAGAAATGCTGCAAAAATGAAGTTTAGCAATAGACAAGGCAATAAAAACAAAACCATTCCAGCCCCATCCATTACACAAAACTCTAACGTAGGGCAGTTGGACTCCTCATTAAACCGACCTGCAACTTCAGTTAATCTGAAACAGAACGTTCAATTCACTATCACAGAGGTGTAGCTGCATACTTTTAAAGAACATTCAAATTATGCATGAGAATTTTCGGGGATGTAGACTTTGTGAAGACCAAATGAGAATTACTTCAACCCCAATGAAACCCGGGCTTCAATAACTGCAACTTATGCCAAGGGTGGGTTCGGCTATCTCCTTTTGCAAGTCTATCTCAATAACGTGGGCTGCCGAGCTCAGCCGTGGTAGTTTGAGTCTGACAGGTGATTCTGTATACAGCGCCCAGGTAGCTGTAGCCACAAGTTGCCCTCACCTGAAGGTACAGTGCTTCTGTCGCAAATCCCATCTTTGAGCAGCTTATCCCTGATCTCCCAACTAAACATCCCCGGGTTTTCTCTCTTGTATTCCTCGATCTTTTTTTCCACATCAGGCGTTGCTACCTGCTTTAAGGGGGGAAAGGACACATAGACAGACACACAGGGAAACAGAGACACAAACAAAAAAAAACTTTTAATTTATTTGACGTGAATCACGAAGTAACTAAATCATTACATTTCCATTCTTGGTTAACAAGTTGTCAAAATAAGTTTAACTATCGTGCTTGTTTCCATTCCAATAATTACATCTCTCTGTTGAGAATCACCACATGTCTTATCTAACTGTGTGAGAAAGCATTTGGAGGAAGTTATTCACGGTCATGTATTTAACTTGCACAGAACTGTGGATTTCGTCAAATTAAATATAATTTTATTGATCACAATGGCTTCGGTCCTACAGATTTGTGGACTGTTGAGATTTCAGGTTTGAACTGAAACCCTGTGTCGAATTCCAGTTCAGTTCACTCTGATCTCACCGCCGCTCCTGCCCAGTTTTATTCTGAATGACCCCGTGTGTCCTCGTGAAGAATGAGAAAGCTATCCCTGCCGGTGTGTCAAACGCCACCAGCCAAGACTCTCACTGCTTTAAGTTAATTACCAACTTGATAGAATATCCGCTGGTGAGGAGGAGAAGAAAACTGCAACATTAACTTTAAGGAAAGTTTATTTCTTGCGAATTTTAGAGCATGGTTGCTGCGGTTTAGAGATAAATGATTACGATTTACCAGCGAGCGCGGAATGCACACAGAGCGTGCACGGGTTACTGCAGTGGTAAGTTTCTGAGTGGGTTATTTGTTTTGCGATTTAAAAAAAAAATTAACTTCTTATTTTTCTTCTACTTAAACCATTCGCAGTAGCGACAACCACCGCCACACCTCCGGAACTGGGCCTGGATGAATGGGCAAGCATGAGAAAAAATGCACGAGATTGGAAAGTGAAACTTCGGAGGGAAGTTGTATTTGCGCGGGTTGGGAATGGCGTGAGGATTTATCACCGCCTGGCTCGGATATGCATCTATTTCTTGCTCCTCTGGCTCATCAACTGGAATGGCCGGAGAGCCTCCTCGTCCCCGCTATTTCCTCCACTC
This sequence comes from Mobula birostris, assembly GCF_030028105.1. Lineage (NCBI taxonomy): Eukaryota > Metazoa > Chordata > Chondrichthyes > Myliobatiformes > Myliobatidae > Mobula > Mobula birostris. The sequence continues at coordinate 18,488,443 of NC_092396.1, forward strand.
ACCCTGGGCTTGCTGCCTCCAATAGCCCCAGGCCGGATAGACCCAGTCTCTTGATAGCGGCACAAGATTTTGGAAACGCAGCCGTGAGAGACTCGCAACTGCCTGGAAATAACACAAGGCCGGATACCATGATGGGCCATTTCCACAATTTTGTGTCGAATATGGTTCGGTAGGGGTCTGCCGTTTATAAACACTCCGCCCAGCTGATTAACTCTCCCCTGACCCAGAGGCGTCGACACTATTTATAAACAGAAAGAGAGAGAAAAAAGGAGAAAATCAAGAGTTAAACATGTTATCAGAAGCACCGGCCTATACAACAGTCTGTGAGTAAAAGATATCTGGAACTGGGCTAATAAAAAAAGCTGAGATTTAAAACTTCCCAACAGTGATCTGCGGCAGAACCCACGCCTGTAATGCCTTTATTTCACACGAGCAGTTTAATTAGGAGATCTTATTTCCCCTGAAGTCTCCTGGAATCTCCATCTGCCCCCAAGATTGTGATAATTGTAGAACGGATGAATGCAGCTTTTCAAACAGGTGTGTGTTACTGGCTCGGCTCCAGACTCGGCTATACGAAGTTAAAGAAATACCCATATCTTACTTTTGCTTTAAGAAATAAATTCGAGAATAAATCGTAATATAGCCTTTCTCCTATTAGAGGAAAAGTAGGGAGCTAAGCTTTAGTTGAAATTGTTACTAACTCCAGAGGAGCTTAACGTTGTTGTAGATACGCAGGCTGGAAATGTAATCAGAATAATGCAATTAAACTTCCAACTTTTTAAAACAGGGCCAAGGATATCCGGCCTTGAAGAATTTAAAAACCTTGCTATAGAACTGAGAATAATTCTAATTTAATACATTCCCTCATTACAAATCAGGGCGACCTCTCTTCATTGAAATGTGTTATTTTCCAGTTAAAGGTTGAACTGGGCTAACGAAATCGGCTTTAATAAATTCGTTTTCTATGAAAGGTTTGCTTATTAAATGAAGTGTGTTAGTTGTATTTAATGGATAAAAGGCGAGACGGAACAAAAATACACAGAAGCTGATCGGGAGCTAGCGTTGCTGCGCCAGTCTGCAGATTGGAGCTCTTTATTTCTTAATCTGAATCAGGCATTGCTAATTTAAAGTAATGATGACCAACACATGCGGTTAGCTAGGGCACAACTCATTCCTCCCAAACATCTCCAAGTGGCTGATTTCTGCACTCGACAGACACTAGAAATTGAAACACTTTCTTCACTCATTATTCCCAGTCATGTTGTGCAAATATTGGTGTAATCCCCCTTATCCCCCTCCTGACTATTCTTCACTTCAGTGTGCTGAATGATGCACTTCATTAAATCCACCAAGCTTGTGTGTTTTGCGGCATGCGTGGCTTGTGGGGTTTCACGAATTTCTCCTTAATCACGAAATATACGAGGCGAAAGAAGTAACTAAATAAATTCCACCCCAAACCCTACACCGACTCTGTGCAAGGCTGCACGTGCTCAGAAACATTATAACAAAAACAGAATTAGCAATAAATGCCCAGTGCCAATTAATTCAAGGCCTTATGTTAACACAGGTGCATCACAAAGGAGTATTTCGCCAGGGGAAAATACACTAACTTTTTCTGAACACAGTTAAGCAAATGTTACATTTATCCCAAGTTATTTTCTCCGAACAGACATTTAAAAAAACAAAAGCAGGAATCCACGTTTATATCTTTACTGTTTGTACAGCCCCCTGATATATTCTAATTTATTTAATTACATTGAGAAACACGGTTGATCAGGCGAGACATACCTTCTAAAGGGAATCCGGCCCTGCTGTAGTTCTGACTTGGACTCGGGCGCATCATCCGCGGTACTGTCCCGGTTAAAGATGTCATTCTAGAATCGGTACCGAAATTAACAGTATCGTGGTGAGGGGAGGGCGGGAGTGGGCAAAAGGAGCAATTTGCAAAAATAATTATGAGCGAGTCACAAAGTCCAACAGACAGGGTGAACGGATCGGCTCCCTCCCAGTGCACTGCAGCTTATAGCACTCTGCGCCCGCCGCAAGTGCCTCCGCCGATAGCCTCGCCTCGCTCTGATCTTCCGGAGAGAGAGAGAGAGAGAGAAAGAAAAAAAAGTTTCTTAGGAAAGTGAGATGAGGGGTAGAAAACTGATGGAGAAGTTGAGGAGAGCAGTAGTTCTAATGTCGAAATCCCCTTCCCAACGGGGTTTTCTTGAGGGGTGCTAATTCTAAACCCACACCCCCTTTTTAATGCCCTTTGGTAGAGAGTTTTGAAACTGTTAAAAGTCTTCAGGAAGCTGTGAGATGTTCAGGCGCCCAAGTTCGGCGCAGTGTGGAGGAGGAGAAGAGTTTAGACTCTGATAGGCTCGGGCGGATTCTTTTATTCACGAGGAGGGAACGAACACACTGACAAGTGAACGCGCCAATGACGGGGGGATGTCTCCGGGCCGACCACACTCTTTCGCTGCCTCGTTATCAATCAAACAGATGTTTTATTAAAGCAAAATTATATCAAAATAACACATCAACCAACAGTCAGAAATCGGCGCTAAAAGATGTTTTCCTAACAGAAATATCTCGCCCTGCCTTCTTACCAGCGAGAACCACAGACAGAAACAGCATCATTAACCGAACTTTAGACGGTGAAATGTTTGGTACTGTCGGCAAAAGACAACACTTGATTTAACTCTCCAGTACTCAGATGGACAAACGTCGGTTCAAAAGTAAAATGTCCAGTCTCCAGAGCCGTGGTGTGGCTGGCTGTCGCTGAACAAATCGTGTATACGAACCCCATTAATGACAGATTCGGATACCCCCTCCCCACAGAATCACCAGTAAACATCGGCAGAAACTGAACGAATGTCAGTCAATATGCTCCTCAGATTTCGGGACGGTTATACAGAACAAACATATCTTGGAACTGTTGTACACTTAAAGGTGTAAAGCAAAGGTGGACGTGTAACGATAAGCGGACGTGCTTTTAGGCCTGACCCTGTTACATTCACCCTTTCTTCCATTTCCCCAATAATATCTCCTAGAACTGTCCTCCCTCGGGTTAGGTCATTTTGCCTTAACAGTAGCCAGTTCCCCCCACACCACCCCCGAACGCGTTTTAAAATTGATCTGACCGCATTACCGGAGTCTTTTCCCCCGAACGGTTTTAATTATTGTTGGTGAAATTTGTTAATCCACACCGGGGAAACGGTGAGAGGCAAAAGTAATTTCATTCTGTTTAAATCAGCTGTTTATGCTGACATCCTGACAGCGAAGGGTCGAGCATTTGCCCTGCCTTCTCCACAGTTTATAGAGCGCAGGTCTGTTTGCAGAAGGTATATGTTTTCAAGGCTTGAAGCTTTTTGATGGATTTGAAAAAGAACCCCTCTATTCTGAAAAATCCGTGACGTTATCTCCTTTCCAAAGACACATGACTGAAAATACAGTGTTTTCTCTGAGGTACACATAGCACCCACACCTACGCACACACTCAAACATTCAATCAACGCTCTTAATCATCTCCCCACGCACCCGCACAGACACAGAGACCCACAAACTCAAACTCCCATACATGTCCACACGCACATTCTCGTAAACATACACACTAACTTGTATCTTCCATGCATACAGGCAAGCAATCACAGCCATGCACCCGCGCGCACACATTTACATACACACACACACACACACACACACACACACACACACACACACACACACCACTAATGCAGACACAGCCCCGTATACAATTTTTACACATGCAAACATCCGCACGTTTTGAAATGGGTTCACATAGATTTATACACACACACACACGTACCTAAAATACACCTTCTCTGAATATATGCACACACATTGAACGCGCAAATATGCTACAACACATACACATCATACCCATACTCACCCTTCACATTTGTGACCCTGAGCAGAGACCGCACACACACACGTATTCAAATTTACACAACTTGTACAGAGACCAATCTTTTCCACACAAACACCACGCACACAAATAGAACCTTGTTGTGAGAATCACCAAAATGAGTCACAAAAGTTTCTGATTTAATTTCCCCTCGATGGCGGATCTCCCAAGCATGCTAATTGTTCTAATGTAATACAATACTGATCACTGGTGCCAGGAACCAATCGATGATCCCTTTATGAAATGTGTTCTGTTATGGCTACTTTACCAAATGTCACTGATGTTAATTATAATAATAAGATTTTTTTTTAAGTTGCGCTTTGCTTCACAAACCCTCCCCTTAATCTTCGTATAATTCGTATTCACCTCGGCTAATAATTCGCCTGCCAAGTAATAACAACGCGTGTGTTCCACAAATGACTTCCTAAATGAAAACTGGTAACAAAGCGGTGACTCGCTGTGTGCCAGGTACCCAGTCTGGAGGTGAATTCCCTTCAATGCACTCAACAATTCATTCCAAGCCGCCTTTGCTTTTATTTAAAATGTTGCAAAATTTTGCCCCTATGCAGTCGACTTCGAAGTGCACTTATGAAAATATGATCTCTGCAGATTGATTCTTCTCCGTTAAGTCGTTGCGATATTTACTCCGAAACTCTGACCATTTGACTGACGGTCTGCTGTTCACTGTTCAGAGTATTAAATGCCGTACAAGGACTGACAATTCAGTTATTCCTAACTCAAAGCTTTACCACTCAGACTTCTCTTGCTAACTTTATTCCCGACCCCACCTCTTGATTTATTTAACCCCAAATCAGTCGCAACCCCAAATCTAAAACCAACTCAATTTCGTCCTAAACTATTCCGAATCCTACTTGGGGTATGGTTTTGAAAATCTTTTCTAAACTCAACCCCAAGAGCGTCTACGAACCGAACTCACATTTTGCGCCCTTGCCTTTAACCTGAAAAACATACTTGCTCAGAGTCCCGCACACCATATGTGAACGAATTGATAAATCGCGCAAAATTTGGAACCTGGAAAGCGGAGGGTGAGACCGGCACCGTTTGGTCCGAATAGGGCGATATACTTCCTTCATTTATCCCCTGAGTTCCAAATCCTTATGCTTCAGAGTCGAGGTCCGATTTCTCTTCATCCCCTTCTCAGCATTCACACACAGAAAGAAGCAGCGAATTGGAAAAGACGGATGAACAGGGAAATGAAAAAGGAATATCAATCCCGTTATCAATAATACGACCCCCCCCCCTCTCTCTCTCACACACACATGTCTAGTTCTCATTTAAAAACACACCCAGTATTGTTATCACAGTACAAAGTTATATTAGTCCCTAATGAGTTGATATTTCGGTGTCACTAACCAGTTCCTTCCCTTTCCAATTTTATATGAGTCTACAATATACAATACAATTCGTTTTAAGTATTCACTTATTTCGAGCAATATCTCGGTATATAGCCCTAATAATTATTTATATTATCTATTAAATTAAAGAAAAAATTGAGATATCACAGTTACTAATATCTGGTTATCAATCAAAAATTTCCAACTATTTCTGGTCCTGAACATAGTTATACAGTGGCATGCAAAGGTTTGGGAACACCTAGTCAAAATTTCTGTTACTGTGAATAGCTAAGTGAATAAAAGATGACCTGATTTCCAAAAGGCATAAAGTTAAATATGACACATTTCTTTAATATTTTAAGCAAGATTACTTTTTTATTTCCATCTTTCACAGTTTCAAAATAACAAAAAAGGAAAAGGGCCCGAAGCAAAAGTTTGGGCACCCTGCATGGTCAGTACTTAGTAATACCCCCTTTGGCAAGTATCACAGCTTGTAAACACTTCCTGTAGCCAGCTAAGAGTCTTTCAATTCTTATTTGGGGGATTTTCAACCATTCTTCCTTGCAAAAGACTTCTAGTTCTGTGAGATTCTTGGGCCGTCTTGCATGCACTGCTCCTTTGAAGTCTATCCACAGATTCTCGATGATGTTTAGGTCAGGGGACTGTGAGGGCCATGGCAAAACCATCAGCTTGCACCTCTTGAGCTAGTCCATTGTGGATTTTGAGGTGTGTTTAGGATCATTATCCTGTTGTAGAAGCCATCCTCTTTTCATCTTCAGCTTTTTTTTTACAGACGATGTGATGTTTGCTTCCAGAATTTGCTGGTATTTAATTGAATTCATTCTTCCCTCTACCAGTGAAATGTACCCCATGCCACTGGCTGCAACACAAGCCCAAAGCATGATCGATCCACCCCCGTGCTTAATAGTTGAAGAGGTGTTCTTTTCATGAAATTTTGCACCCTTTTTTCTCCAAACATACCTTTGCTCATTGCGGCCAGAAAGTTCTATTTCAACTACATCAGTCCACAGGACTTGTTTCCAAAATGCATCAGGCTTGTTTAGATGTTCCTTTGAAAACTTCTGACGCTGAAGTTTGTGGTGAGGATGCAGGAAAGGTTTTCTTCTGATGACTTTTCCATGAAGGTCATATTTGTGCAGGTGTCGCTGCACAGCAGAACAGTGCACCACCACTCCAGAGTCTGCTAAATCCTCCTGAAGGTCTTTTGCAGTCAAACGGGGGTTTTGATTTGCCTTTCTAGCAATCCTACTAGTAGTTCTCTCAGAATGTTTTCTTGGTCTTCCAGACCTCAACTTGACCTCCACCGTTCCTGTTAACTGCCATTTCTTAATTACATTACGAACTGAGGAAACGGCTACCTGAAAACACTTTGCTATCATCTTATAGCCTTCTCCTGCTGTGTGGGCATCATTTATTTTAATTTTCAGAGTACTAGGCAGTTGCTTAGAGGAGCCCATGGCTGCTGATTGTTGGGACAAGGTTTGAGGAGTCAGGGTATTTTTAAAGCTTTGAAATTTGCATCACCTGGCCTTTCCTAACGATGACTGTGAACAAGCCATAGCCCTAACAAGCTAATTAAGGTCTGAGACCTTGGTAAAAGTTATCTGAGAGCTCAAATCTCTTGGGGTGCCCAAACTTTTGTATGGTGTTCCTTTCCCTTTTTTCACTCTAACATTTTACAAAACAAAAATAATACACTAATCTTGCTTAAAATGTTGAAAAGAATGTTTCATCTTTAACTTTATGACATTTGGAGATCAGTTCATCCTCTACTCACTTAACTATTCACAGTAACAAAAATTTTGACCAGGGGTTCCCAAACTTTTGCATGGCACTGTATAGGTCCCAACCATCTTGTTAAAATCATACCTCCAATACCAAGTCACAGCAGTTCTCAGAAATTGTTAGATCACTCCAGGTATTTGGTTATTCTAATCAATTAACTTTAGATAAATCAGATCCTAGTGTTTAATTACTGTTTCCATTTTGAATTTTATGTGTTTCTTATGTCTCATATGAGTTAATAATATTCAGCCATTTAAGCCCTTTTTAAACCATCAGCCTCCAATAGTCCAATACTAGTTGTGAACATCCAATAAGCACTGATCTTGTAGGCAATGTCCATATATTGTAAATGAATGAAAACAAAACCTGGTTAAGTCTGTTGCTTGTAACCAGATTAAAAAATCACAGACAACAGCAGTACATAGTGATTAATATATTAGCCAACAACTAAATGAAAATATTGGGTTGAATTTATTCAAAAGATGCATTTATTATCTACAAATGTTGGTTACCTATTTCTAGCATTGAGCTAAGTTGTGTCTAATACATTCTTATCAGTCTCATTATCAGTTATAGCACATATTTGTCTGTAAAGCCTATTTCAGTGATTACTAATATCAGTGACAAAATCATATACATATGATTATATATATTTATTTTCAATAACATTATTCATCTTCAGGTCCAGTTGCCAGTATTCAATATATCAGATCCAATATTTATTGATATCCATATCCCTCATTCTGATTTTTTATATTCTATTATGTTGTTTATGATCTGTATTTTATGTTGGCCTGATTAAATGCTTATCAATTCAATTACTGTATTAATACCAAATATTCATCATGTTGTCAGTACACAATACCATCAGTTTTTAGTATTCAGGCATATTCTGATGAAAGGACTCTAATCTGAAATGCTAAACCTGTATCACTTTCCACAGATGCTGTTGGACTTGTTGAGTTTTCTCAGCATTTTCTGATTTTGTTTCAGATTTTTGGCTTCTGCACTTTTTTAGAATTTGCACATTACCCCGATAACCAGTTATAATGTATCTGATAGTGCGTGTGCTTGAATCAGTTGTCCAAAATGCATATATACAGTACCTGGCTTATCAAAGTTGTAAAATTTGTTAATCCTCATTATCCAGTTATATTATGTTCAACTACAACAGTCTCAATGTTCAGCAATATAACAGCTCAATACTGTCATTTTCATCCTTAATACTGTATGTATTTTATCCACTTAATACAGCTGTCTTCAATCTGACACTAGTGAAGTGTCTTGGAATTCCCTGAACTCCAACTGTTATATCAAGCCTGTCAGGAATGGTATTCCTTACTGCTTTTTTCAGGCAGCACCCATATGTGTTTGCAGGGAGTTTGAGAGAAAATCTCTAGTTGTTTCCTTAGGTAGTTGTGTGGGCCCCACACAGTCTTGTGTTGTCTGTAAACTTAGCAACAGGTGAAAGACGGAGTGTGAGCTGACCGCAAATCTAAAGCCGCCTCTGTTTCACCGAACAGCAAAACCCAGACTCTGGTTTCAACACAGTTAATAAACCAAAGATCAAAGCGGAAGTTCACTGTGACCTAAGATACGTAAACGTATTTAAACTCATTAAAACTTCAATCGGCGCGCACAGGTGCACTTGGGAGGAGAGTTGCATCTCGACGGTGTGAGTGGTTTGTTAAGTACTGATGGGAGGGTATCAAGGGATGGGGTGTGGGGTTACATGTGAACACGAGAGTATAAGTGGACAGAAGCAGGAGTGGGCCACCCAGCCCCACCATTTAACATGATCATGACTTATCTTTCCCAGGCTTCATCTTTTCTTCTGCACTAGTTACAGATAGCTCTCAATTCTCCACTCTTTCAAACATTTATCTACTTTCTCATTAAATACATCCAATGATCTGGTCTCCATGACCTTTTGCGGTGGATAATTCCACCGGTCCATCACTCTTTGTGGAAAGAGGCTCCTACACGCCTTATTTTTAAATGACTGCTGGCTAACCTCGTGCACATTCAAGAGTCTCCCACTAGTGGAAACATCTCAACATCCACCTGTCCTGCACCCTCAGGATGTTATATGTTTTAATAAGCTCTTCAAAACTGGAAAGAATATAGATCTCATTTCATTAGCCACTGTTAATAGGACAACACTTTCATCCCAGGAATATCTAGTAGTGAACACAGAGTGTGGAAAGGAGGCTGCCAAAGGAGAATCTCCCAAATTATTTCTCTTCCAGCCGGGGTGTAGCGTAACATCACAGGAGAAAGGAGAAGGAAAAAAGTGGGAAAGGGAAAGACAATCAAAAAAAGGGGACACAAAAACGTGAGTAAAGTGTAACGAGGAAGTGGTTGGAGGAAGTCAGAAGGTAGGATATAGAGAATGTGTGAATGGGAGAAATTATATAGGAAAGGGTTTCCTCGCTGACACTGTAACCAAGTGATCTTGTACCTTCCTTGTTTGATGTCAAAACAAAGATTTTAATTCCACAACTCATAAAGGAAGCAAATAAACTTTGGTGAATTTCATGGCAAAACTTTGTGATGAACAGCAAGTTATCAGGAAAGTCTTTAACCCACATTCCCAATGAAGTGAATTGTGTCCGATATAATGGAGTCCATCCAGCAGTATAAGAGCAGGGGAATGAACCTCACAAAGAAAGTCGGCTTCTCCTAGAGTTGGGTTTTGTAGTGCAGTTACTCGACTAACTGCTAGAATTCTGGACTATTAATCCAGGGACACAAATCCTAATACCATTATTGCAGCTAGAGAATTTAAATTTAAGCAACTAATTAATCTAGGATTTAATAAAAAAAACCAGTTTCAGTATCTGTAACCTTGAAACAACTGGACTGCAAAAGAAAAGTTTATCTGTTTCTTTAATTATACTTTAGGAAGAAAATCTGCTGTCCTTATGCAGTCTGTCCTAGACTTAACCGTTTCCTCCATTCTGACTTGGGGTGTTTGGGTAGACCATAAATACCATCATTGTGAACAGTACTGCATCCCGTGAATGTATGTAAAAACAGCTTCCCTTGAGGGAAAGAATTTTTTTTTCCCTGAAACTTTTATAAAGCAGTCTATTTGATGATCAATGAGGCATGACAATTAAAGAGACACTTATGAAAAATTCACTCGGGCAAATCTTTTTAGCAATATCCATCCCAATGAATTATTCCATGAATTCTGAGAGATGGAAGTATTCCAAGGCTCTTCCCGAACAATTTAAGCAATGAGCAGGTTTCCCAAGCGCTATAATGATTATTGTAGCAGCTCTGCGTTGATTCACAATTGTAATTGTAAGGATTAGCAAGTTGGTATTCTCTTGTTTAAGTATCAGCAAACCAAGAAATTTCATGCATTTATGGACAAACACATGTTCAGAATTGCTTTGGCCATAGCGGATGCTGGTTCCATCCAGGACCTTTAACGCTGGACTCTCCAATGAGTATCATGGCAGATCTCAACCCAGCTGAGATTCAACAGTAACACAAGGAAATCTGCAGATGCTGGAATTTCAAGCAACACACATCAAAGTTGCTGGTGAACGCAGCAGGCCAGGCAGCATCTATAGGAAGAGGTACAGTCGACGTTTCGGGCCGAAACCCTTCGTCAGGACTAACTGAAAGAACAGCTAGTAAGAGATTTGAAAGTGGGAGGGGGAGGGGGAGATCCGAAATGATAGGAGAAGACAGGAGGAGGAGGGATGGAGACAAGAGCTGGACAGTTGATTGGCAAAAGGGATAGGAGAGGATCATGGGACAGGAGGCCTAGCGAGAAAGAAAAGGGGAGGGGGGGAGCCTAGAGGATGGACAAGGGGTATAGTGAGAGGGACAGAGGGAGAAAAAGGAGAGATCCCAATGGGATCCCACCGCTAAGCACATCTTTCCCTCCCCCCCCCCCGCTTTCCACAAGCTCCCTATGTGACTCCCTTGTCCATTTGTCCCCCCCATCCCTCCCCACCGATCTCCCTCCTGGCACTTATCCTTGTAAGTGGAACAAGTGCTACACATGCCCTTACACTTCCTCCCTCACTACCATTCAGGGCCCCAGACAGTCCTTTCAGGTGAGGTGACACTTCACCTGTGAGTCGGCTGGGGTGATAGTCTGGTGCTCCCGATGCAGCCTTCTATATATTGGCGAGACCCAACGCAGCCTGGGAGACCGTTTCGCTGAACACCTACGCTCTGTCCGCCAGAGAAAGCAGGATCTCCCAGCGGCCACACATTTTAATTCCACATCCCATTCCCATTCTGATGTGTCTATCCACGGCCTCCTCTACTGTCAAGATGAAGCCACACTCAGGTTGGAGGAACAACACCTTATATTCCGTCTGGATAGCCTCCAACCTGATGGAATGAACATTGACTTCTCAAACTTCCGCTAATGCCCCACCTCCCCTTCATACCCCATCAGTTATTTATTTATTTATATACACACACATTCTTTTTCTCTCTCTCCTTTTTCTCCCTCTGTCCCTCTCACTATACCCCTTGCCCATCCTTTGGGCTCCCCCCCCTTTTCTTTCTCCCTAGGCCTCCTGTCCCATGATCCTCTCATATCCCTTTTGCCAATCAACAGTCCGGCTCTTGGCTCCATCCCTCCCCCTCTTGTCTTCTCCTGTCATTTTGGATCTCCCCCTCACCCTCCTACTTTCAAATCTCTTACTAGCTCTTCTTTCAAGTAGTCCTGACGAAGGGCCTCGGCCTGAAATGTTGACTGTACCTCTTCCTAGAGATGCTGCCTGGCCTGCTGCGTTCACCAGCAACTTTCATGTGTGTTGCTTGAGATTCAACAGTATTGACATTGGCAATGGGGATTGAAGAGTTGTAATGAAGAAAGTCAAGGTGTAAATATTCCATTTATTGCAATTGTTTGAGCTTTCATTGAAGTTTTTAATTTTTTTGTGTATTTGGATAATTTTGTTTTTTATAATTTAAGAAAAATCTAATTAAGTATTTAATTTCAAGAATTTATAAATGGTTCTGAATATCTGTCATTTAGAAATATGTGTAATTCTCATAGTTTTGGCAGCCAGGAAAGCTGAAATATGGCTTTGCCAGCAGACAGTGAAGTTTTAGAGGCAGTTCTCCTTCAATGCAGTGTTTGGCAATTTGATAATCATGTAGGAGATTCTTCTGGAGTCTGGGATGTTTCAGCTCATCAGGAAGAGTCCCTTTATGTCTGGACCTGAGAGGTTTGGGAATTGGTGACTACAGGAAATAGTTGCAGCAGCTGCCTACATCAGCATAATTGACCCCATGATGAACTGTATTTTTGTTTAAAAGAGAAGAATTTTATCATGGCCCCTCCTGCAGTGCATAAGGTAATTCACCACTCATTGTGAGTTAGGAGCTGAGGGCGGTGGGAGGGCGTAATTATTATTCAAATACTAATTGATAAGAAACATTAGATTTAGGATCATTCTTCAGTTTGTCTAAACCTTGAGATAGAGCCAGTCCTTACTGAAATATTATAGGAACGTTGTATAATTATCCAGCTTCTAGATAATGCCAATTTGTGGGCCTGTCTACACATGAGTTAGACAAACAACTCATTAGACAGGCATTAAACTACTGGTTACTTTATATCTTTTTTATTACTCAGAACGTATGAAAGGGTTTTTGGATTGGATGGGGCGGTGGGAATTTGGAGCCATGTGGTGCTGCTCCTGGAAAAAGTTCAAAGTGCAAAGTAAATTTTATTATCAGAGTAAATACATCACACCACATATTCTTTTTCCTGCAGGCATACTCAGCAAATCTATAGAATAGTAACTATAAACAGGATCAATGAAAGAGCAGGTAGAACACAGCAGACAACAAAATGGGCAAATGCAAATATAAATAAATAGCAATAAATAACGAGAGCATGAAATGACAAGATAAAGAGTCCTTAGAGTGAGATCATTGGTTGTGAGAACATCTCAATAGATGAATGTAGTTATCCTCTCTTGTTCAAGAGCCTGATGGTTGAGGGGTAGGAAGTGTTCTTGAACCAGGTGGTGTGAGTCCTGAGGCTCCTGTACCTTCCACCTGATGGCAGCAGCAAGAAAAGATCTTTGATGATGGATGCAGCTTTCCTGCAACAGTGTTTCATATAGATAGGAATGCACCCAACCAGAGTTAGTCAGCCCAATGAAGTTTGGAAATTTGCCTACCGGTGTCAGCATGGGGCAGCCCAGGAATAAGCTTTCACTCAACTTCATCTCAAGATAAGGAAAGTAAATTGGGGCAGGATATTCCCAATTTACCCAGTACTGATTCCTACCCCACCTAGTGGCCAGCTGAAGTATTCTGGTAGTGTGTTCAATCCCCTGCAGAGCTCGAAGGGAAAATTTGCTTAGTTTATTAGGTCCTCTCTTTGCGTCTCTGGCCGCAAAGGTGGAGGGCTGGGAGCAAGTTTAGTTAATCTTGTTTTCCACTTGTGAATTGGAACTGGCACAATGGACAAATTCTCCCTTCCTTTCCTGTCTGATCCATACAGTCCCTTCTCCTTTATTGATCTCAGGAAGATTATAGCGCCTATCTCATCCGCCGGCTTGGAGCTGGTTATCAAGGAATGAGGAATCTGTATGAGCGGCCATCGGCTTGGTTGTGATGCCACAAAGAACTGAAGGTTACCAGCCCTACTTGAAGAATGGCCGTGGGACAAAGTGATTTACTACAACAACATGTGACCATGGGTCGGCACAGACATTGCTGGCCTCAGGGCATTCAACTCTAGAGGGCATCCCTGGCTAATTTGCTACTGAACTTACGCTACATCTTCACGTGAACCTTCCAGTGGGCAGTCCAGACCGATGTATCTCCAGCTGAGGAACACTGAGAAGAATTGTATCCACTCTATTTCTTCAGCTGGGATCAGATGATTGATTCAGTGGAGGATAATTATATACGTGACACCGTTCTTACTCTCCAAACCCTTTTTATTCACACGGATACAAATCATTCTTCTGTCAGTGATTTCAGAGTCTTGTATGTTTAGTGGTGATGGCAGTGGGGGGGGGCCATGTGGAAGGGGAGATCATGACACATTGTCACTGAGGAACAGTGCAAAGCTGAACTTGAAGAACATGTCTGGACAATGAGGCAATTAAACAGGAATTAATCTTTCATTCTTCTTTTCATTGAACTTCAGTCTGATGTATAATTTATGTAGATTTTTAATAATTGGCTAGGATTACATTAGCTCAATCGTTCATAAAGCTGTGTGAGAATACCAGAACTGAGGTACATATCAGGAAAGAATAAAAACACTGGAATTCTTTTCTCTGCAGAAGGATGAGGACTGACCTGATTATGGTTGGGTTTCAATAGGTTAGATATATAGAGGATGTTTCCTCCAGTATGAAATTCCAGAATATCAGGCTATGAACATGACAGTCCCTGCTAAATCTAATAAAGAAATCTGTAGGAACTCCTTTCCTTATTATCCCCAAAAGCGACGAGAATGTGAAACTCACTGAAGCAAAGTGATTTTCACAGCTGTGTTTTAAGAAGAGGGAAAAAGGATGCGAGACTATATAAGTAGGGTTTGAGAAAATAGGGCGAAAAGAGGCCACGGTGAAACCTAAACACTGTTATAAAATTGTAGGGACAAATGCCTATTTCTATGCCATAAAATATACGTAATTCTATCTAAGTTCAAATAGCCTAAGAAACTTTTGTATTGCCTCCTATTACACACAAGCCAGATAAAAAATATAGGAAGTAAGTTGACACATACTATTCGACTTCAAAAATTTTGCTCTATGTGTTAACTAAGACAGTTCCAAATCTTGTTCAATAATTGTCCTATTGAGATCTTTCACTATTTAATTGAAATTTCCATCATCATAAATTGATATTTTAATTCTGGTAATTTCTGTCAAAGCTAAGTGTCATCAACGTTTCTCAGTCATCTTTAAATATCAGACTGTTAATACAGGGACTCCTTTCTCCAACCACTTCAATTTATTACATTTATTCCGTCATTTGCAAAGGCCTTTTATAGTCAAACGCCATTATCTTTACATTCTTTCCTGGAAAGAGTGTTGCTTTTCTGGAAATGTAAACATTCATTGCCCATTCTTGTTTGTCCTGGGCCAGATGGTGATGAGTAATTCTACATTGCTGGTGAGCACGGTTTTCCAGCATTTCACCTGGTACTAATCATGGTATTTCCAAGTCAGAATGAATTGTAGGGATGATTTTGAAAGAGTGGCTTCCCCAAGCACTTCTTGTCCTGATTTTCGGAGAAAATGGTAAGCTACGGGTAACGTACCCAAAGAAGCATTGCTGAGTACCTCCAGCACATTTTGTGCAGAGCACCCGGGGGGAAACTCACGCAGTCACAAGGAGAGCATACAGGCTCCTTACAGACAGAATTGAACCTTGATCTTACAACTGGCTCTGCGAAGAACTGCATTAATCGGGACCTCTCTTCTGTGGTCCAACACTGCTTCCGGGCTCTTGCCTTTTGGGATGAAGCATACTGGATAGCCAAGGGCAACGGTGCGGGAGAAGCGTTAAGTCACAGTGAGCCAAGGCTGAACTCTGCTTCCTGCAGCTGGAAGTGGTGACTGTGAATATGGCTGCCATCCAAGGGATTGACATCTATTACTTATTCCTAACCGATACGTACCTCACAAGTGATGGAAATGCTTTGAGGGGATAGGAGGTACCACTCTCAGCAAGACCTCCAGGCTTTGACCTGCTCCCATGGCCACTTATACTTACAATGTGTACATTTAATGGCTAGTGCTGCAGAATGCTTAGTTAATAGTAATTTCAAGTAGTTGGTAGTAA
Source organism: Mobula birostris (assembly GCF_030028105.1). NCBI lineage: Eukaryota > Metazoa > Chordata > Chondrichthyes > Myliobatiformes > Myliobatidae > Mobula > Mobula birostris. The sequence goes on from NC_092396.1 coordinate 18,504,316, forward strand.
GGGACTCAACCATGTCACTGCCACTGAAGGGAATGGGTCAAGAATATCATCAGTTTTCAGGAAAGGAGAGAACATAAATAACAAAAGTACTCCTGTTTGAGTACTATTGGAGAGGGGGGAGATGGCCTACCTGGGGGAAGCAATAGTGGCCACGTCTCTGGCATGGAGTCTGTCCCTGTGGCTCAGAAGGGTAGGGAAATGAAGAAGGCAGCAGTGATAGGGGACTGTATAGTTAGGGGTCAGACAGGAGATTCTGTGAAAGCAGGAAAGAAACGCGGATGATAGCTTGCCTCTCAGGTGCCAGGGTCCGGGATGTTTCTGATCATGTCCACAATATCCTGAAGTGGGAAGGTGAACAGCCAGAGGCCGTGATACATATTGGTACCAACGACATAGGTAGGAAAAGGGAGGCGGTCCTGAAAACAGACTACAAGGGGTTAGGAAGGAAGTTGAGAAGCAGGACCTCAATGGTAGTAATCTCGGGATTATTGCCTGTGCCACGCACCAGTGAGTATAGGAATAGAGTGGGGTGGAGAATAAATGCTTGGCTGAGGGATTGGAGCAGGAAGCAGGGATTCAGATTTCTGGATCATTGGGACCTGTTTTGAGGTGGGGTGACCTGTACAAAAAGAACGGGTTGCACTTGAATCCGAGGGGGACCAATATCCTGGCAGGGAGGTTTACTAAGGCTATTGGGGAGAGTTTAAACTAGAATTGCTGAGGGGTGGGAGAAGAGACGGAGGAAGGGGCTGTTGGCTCACATATAGAGAAAGCTTGGAGACAGTGCGAGAGGGAGGATAGGGAAGGGATATGCTCAGACCAATAGTTTGAGATGTGTCTATTTTAATGCAAGAACCATCATGAACAAAGTGGATGAGCTTAGAGTGTGGATTAGTACTTGGAGCTATGATGCTGTGGCCATTACAGAGACTTGGATGGCTCAGGGACTGGAATGGTTACTTAGAGTGCCAGACTTTAGATGTTTCAGAAAGGACAGGGAGGGAGGCAAAAGAGGTGGGGGTGTGGCACTGTTGATCAGAGATAGTGTCATGGCTGTAGAAAAAGAGGAAGTCATGGAGGGATTGTCTTCTGAGTCTCTGTGGGTGGAAGTTAGAAACAGGAAGGGGTCAATAACTCTCCTGGGTGTTTTTTAAAGACCACCCAATAGCAACAGGGACATCGAAGAGCAGGTAGGGAGACCAATTCTGGAAAGGTGTAATAATAACAGGGTTGTCATGGTGGGAGATTTTAATTTCCAAAATATTGATTGGATCTCCTGAGAACAAGGGGCTCAGATGGGGTGGAGTTTGTTAGGTGTGTTCAAGAAGGTTTCCTGACACAATATGTAGCTAAGCCTATAAGAAGAGAGGCCGTACTTGATCTGGTATTGGGAAATGAACCTGGTCAGGTGTCAGGTCTCTCAGTAGGAGAGCATTTTGGAGATAGTGATCACAAATCTATCTCCTTTACCATAGCATTGGAGAAGGATAGGAATAGACAAGTTAGGAAAGCGTTTAACTGGAGCAAGGGGAAATATGAAGCTATCAGGCAGGAACTTGGAAGCATGAGTTGGGAACAGATGTTCTCAGGGAAATGTACGGCAGAAATGTGGCAAATGTTCAGGGGATGTTTGTGTGGCGTTCTGCATAGGTACAGAGAAAGGATGGTAGGATACAGTAACCATGCTGTACAAAGGCTCTTGAAAATCTAGTCAAGAAGAAAACAAAACCTTGTGAAAGGTTCAAAAAACTAGGTAATGATAGAGATCTAGAAGATTATAAGGCTAGCAGGCAGGAGCTTAAGAATGAAATTAGGAGAGCCAGAAGGGGCCATGAGAAGGCCTTAGCGAGAAGCATTGAAGAAAACCCCAAGGCATTCTACAAGTATGTGAAGAGCAAGAGGATATGACGTGAGAGAATAGGACCAATCAAGTGTGACAGTGGAAAAGTGTGTATGGAACCGGAGGAGATAGCTGAGGTACATAATGAATATTTTGCTTCAGTATTCACTATGGAAAAGGATCTTGGCGATTGTAGGAATGACTTACAGCAGATTGAAAAACTTGAGCATATAGACAATAAGAAAGAGGATGTGCTGGAGCTTTTGGAAAGCATCAAGTTGGATAAGTCTCCGGGACCGGACAAGATGTACCCCAGGCAACTGTGGGAGGTGAGGGAGGAAATTGCTGAGCCTCTGGCAATGATCTTTGCATCATTAATTGGGATGGAGGAGGTTCCAGAGGATTGGAGGGTTGCAGATGTTGTTCCCTTATTCAAGAAAAGGAGTAGAGATAGCCCAGGAAATTATAGACCAGTAAGTCTTACTTCAGTGGTTGGTACGTTGATGGAACAGATCCTGAGAGGCAGAATTTATGAACATTTGGAAAGGCATAATATGATTAGGAATAGTCAGCATGGCTTTGTCAAAGGCCGGTCATGCCTTACAAGACTGATTGAATTTTTTGAGGATGTGACTAAACACATTGATGAAGGTAGAGCAGTAGGTGTAGTGTATATGGATTTCAGCAAGACCTTTGATAAGGTACCCCATGCAAGGCTTATTGAGAAAGTAAAGAGGCATGGGATCCAAGGGGACATTGCTTTGTGGATCCAGAATTGGCTTGCCCACAGAAGGCAGAGAGTGGTTGTAGACGGGTCATATTCTGCATGGAGGTCGGTTACCAGTGGTGTGCCTCAGGAATCTGTTTTGGGACCCCCTTCTCTTTGTGAGTTCTTGGCGGCGTGGAGGATCAGAGGGATCTTGGGGTCGGAGTCCACAGGACACTCGAAGCTACCGCGCGGTTAAGAAGGCATATTGTGCATTGGCCTTCATCAACCATGGGATTGAGTTCAAGAACTGAGAGGTAATGTTACGGTTATATAGGACCTGGTCAGACCCCACTTGGAGTACTGTGCTCAGTTCTGGTCACCTCACTACAGGAAGGATGTGGAAACTATAGAAAGGGTGTAGAGGAGATTTACAAGAATGTTGCCTGGATTGGGGAGCATGCCTTACAAGAATAGTTTGAGTGAACTTGGCCTTTTCTCCTTGGAGCGACAGAGGATGAGAGGTGACCTGATAGAGGTGCATAAGGTGATGAGAGGCATTGATTGTGTGGATAGTCAGAGGCTCTTTCCCAGGGTTGAAATGGCAAGCACAAGAGGGCACAGTTTTAAGGTTCTTGGAAGCAGGTACAGAGGAGATGTCAGGGGTAAGTTTTTTACACAGAGTGTGGTGAGCGCATGGAATGGGCTGCCAGCAATGGTGGTGGAGGCGGATACGATAGGGTCTACTGGATAGGTACATGGAACTTAGAAAAATAGAGGGCTCTGGGTAACCCTAGGTAATTTCTAAAGTAAGGACATGTTCGGCAGAGCATTGTGGGCCAAAGGGCCTGTATTGTGCTGTGGTTTTTCTGTGTTTCTACATTTCTATAAAATTATAACAGGTTGAGGGGAACCCCAAGCAACGTGCTCAGATTTGCAAATGGACGCAGCATGGTGTAAATCCAAGTTTACAGATGACTTTAACTTAGGAGACTGGGTGTATTGTGCCGGTTGCAGTAGTTAATGAAGGAACCAAACTGAGCTAAGGCAAAGGGCAAAGCGAAAAGAATGGGAGTCAATGCCAGGCTTTGAGAGTGATAAATTGTATGATTTTCTTAATGGGATCGGGGAGTTGAGGCGCTAAAAATCATTAAGTTATGACAGAAGAATGGGACATGGGACTTTATCTCAAAGCTGCATTTATCACCACACTAGATAAGTCTTAAATACGAAAAATTCTGCAGGTACTAGAAATCCCAATGCAACACACACAAAATGATGGAGGAACTTAGCAGGTCAGGCAGCATCCATGGAAAGCAACAAAAGAGTTGACGATTTGGGCTGAGTCCCTTCTTCAAGGATTGAACCCAGGTCACTGGCGCTGTTACAGTGTTAAGCTAACCTCCACACAATCTGCAAAAGAATTGTTTGTTTCCCAAACGGCAACTATTTATCAAGTTCCCTGGATACCAACTGGCCTTGCTAAGTTCCTCCAGAATTTCTAAGCGTTGCACGGGATAAATCTATAGGCTTTGGAGGACCACAGATATAGATACTGACATGACAGTTGATGGGTCAAATTAAGTCTATTTGCATAACCGTGGTTCCTTTGGGTGTGGGGTTGTGGTGTTTAACATGAAAAGTATATGTGAGCATTGGAGTCAAGTTAATCGGGAGTGAAATCAGAAAGGTGTGCTTATACAAATCATGATGAAAGGTCGGAGCCTTCTCATAGAACTCCCACAGATGTTTGGAAACAAACAGCACTTTGCAAATTGTGTGGAGGTTAGCGTAACACTGTTTTGGTGCCAGTGGCCTGAGTTTAATCCCTGCTGCTGTCTGTAAGGAGTTTGTACGTTCTCCCCGTGACCGCATGGGTTTCCTCCGGGTGCTTTGGTTTCCTCCCACGTTCCAAAGAAGTGCAGGTCACTAGATCAGTTGGTCACAGGGGTGTAATTGGGTGGATTGGGCTCATTGGACTGAAAGGGCTTGTTAATCTCTAAATTAAATCATTAAATAAAAATAACAACTGAAAATAAAAGAACTGCAGATGCAGCAAATCTGAAATAAAATGCAGGATCTGTAAGAAACCAAGTTAGTGGTCAAAAATGCACCAGGACCTGTTTCTCATTCCACAGGTATTTCTCTGCACTGAGTGAACTTTGCTGGCCGCGTGTTGTGGGAAAGGTACCAGGCTCGGGTAGTTCAATCCAGTGTAAATTTTGGCCATGATCTAATAGACTGACAGAACAGGCACAAGAGGCTGAAAGGCCTAACTGGTTTAATCTATTTACAATAACAATTACAGAGGGTCTACAATGGAAAAGTGTTTGGTGGACTGTAAACACTTGGGAAAATGTTTGATAGATGCTTTGTATTTGCCTGAATCTTGGAGGAATTTGACAATATTTCAGTTAAACATGAAAATGAATGTGAAGAACAAGTCTTGAAAATATCTCTAACTGTTAGGAGTGCTCGGAGTCCTCTGACGGTGCAGCGAGTGCATGTGGGTTGAGGGTAGAATTGGTTGGGATGGAACAGTAATGGCTGCAGGTTGCAGGTGTGACTGGCAGATGGCGCTGTGGACCCAGTGTGATCCAGTAAACAGAAAACTTATAGGGGAAAGGGTTCTGGTCCTCTTTCCAGGAAATCTGAGACCCATAAACTGATTCTATTTTCAGTTACATTGCCTCTGTATTCTTACAAAAATGCATTTCCTTGTTTTTCTGATTGATTTTGCAAACTCGCCACTACCACAAAATGCACCAACCAACATCTTCCTACCTGTGCTCCAGATATCATTCCCCACCCTCAGCCACAACCCATACCACCACCTTTCTCTGTCCCCACCATTCCTGCCTCTTCTGGAAAGTAAACTCTGAGGCAAGGGATTATGTGGAGATGAGATAAACTGTAAGGATGGAAAAATGTATAAAACAATGCAACTTAAACGTACAAGACCGTCTCAAAGCCCATAGCCAAGTAAGTAACATCCCTTTACTGAAACAATTTATAAACATGCTTCCAAGAGGGAAAAAATTGCACAGAATTGTGTGAGAGAGCTTTTTTGTGTGTGTTTACTTTGATATGTAATTATTGAAGTTGCAGAATGTGGGAATGCTAGTTTATTGTGCTTGACAGTCTGTCATCAAGTCTTCATCAAGGAATAACCCTTTCCTGTTCACCCTCACTAAACTCTCCATAATATTACACATAGCAGCTAAATCTTTCAAATTTCTTAGCTTCACTGCACTTTCCCATCCCTGGTACCATCTGTGGCTTTCATTTTCTATCTAATATTAGGATCGCCAACCTCCAGCATCTTTACTGAGGCTCAAGCAGTGTGGCAGATACATTTCAAAGTTCAAAGTATATTTATTATCAAAGTAAGTATATGTCTCCATATACTACCTTGAGATTCATTTTCTCACAGGCATTCACAGTAGAACGTAAAAATATAAGATAATCAGTGAAAAACCACATGTAAAGACTGACAAACAACCTATGTGCAAAAGAAGGCAAAATGTGCAAATACAAAAAAAAAATGATAAATAAGTAAGGAAGGAAATAAACAAACAAACAAACAGATAAATAAAGAGTACTGAGAATGTGAGTCGCAGAGTCCTTGAGAGTGAGTCCACAGGCTGTGTTCAGTGATCAGATCAGTGTTGAGCTGAGTGAAGTTATCCACGCTGATTCAGGAGCCTGATGATTAAAGAGTAACAACTGTACCTGAACCTGGTGGTGTGCGACCTAAGACTCCTGTGCCTCCTTTCTGATGGCAGCAGTGAGAAGAGAACATGGCCTGGCTGGTGGGTGATGGATGCTGCTTTCTTGTAGATGTTCTCAATGGTGGGGAGTTCTTTTCCTGGGATGAACTGAGCTGTACCCTCTACTTTTTGAAGGCTTTTCTATTAAATTTATTGCTACTCGTTATTCTGGTAATCTATAGTCCTATTTTCTAAGCTCTGCATTTCATTATAGTATCAGGAGGGCTAAAAGAAGACATGAGGTTGCCTTGGCAGTCAAAGTGAAGGATAATCTAAAGAGCTTTTACAGGTATATTAAGAGCAAAAGGATTGTAAGGGATAAAATTGGTCCTCTTGAAGATCAGAGTGGTCGGTTATGTGCGGAACCAAAGGAAATGGGGGAGATCTTAAATAGGTTTTTTGCGTCTGTATTTACTAAGGAAACTAGCATGAAGTCTATGGAATTAAGGGAAACAAGTAGTGAGATCATGGAAATTGTACAGATCGAAAAGGAGGAGGTCCTTGCTGTCTTGAGGAAAATGAAAGTGGATAAATCCCCGGGACCTGACAGGGTGATCCCTCGGACCTTGAAGGAGACTAGTGTTGAAATTGCGGGGGCCCTGGCTGAAATATTTAAAATGTCGCTGTCTACAGGTGAGGTGCCGGAGGATTGGAGAGTGGCTCATGTTGTTCCGTTGTTTAAAAAAGGATCGAAAAGTAATCTGGGAAATTATAGGCCAGTAAGTTTAATGTCGGTAGTAGGTAAGCTATTGGAGGGAGTACCAAGAGACAGAATCTACAAGCATTTGGATAGACAGGGACTTATTAGGGAGAGTCAACATGGCTTTGTGCATGGTAGGTCATGTTTGACCAATCTATTGGAGTTTTTCGAGGAGGTTACCAGGAAAGTGGATGAAGGGAAGGCAGTGGATATTGTCTACATGGACTTCAGTAAGGCCTTTGACAAGGTCCTGCATGGGAGGTTAGTTAGGAAAATTCAGTCGCTAGGTATACATGGAGAGGTGGTAAATTGGATTAGACATTGGCTCAATGGAAGAAGCCAAAGAGTGGTAGTAGAGAATTGCTTCTCCGGGTGGAGGCCTGTGACTAGTGGTGTGCCACAGGGATCGGTGCTGGGTCCATTGTTATTTGTCATCTATATCAATGATCTGGATGATAATGTGGTGAATTGGATCAGCAAATTTGCTGATGATACAAAGATTGGAGGTGTAGTAAACAGTGAGGAGGGTTTTCAGAGCCTGCAGAGGGACTTGGACCAGCTGGAAAAATGGGCTGAAAAATGGCAGATGGAGTTTAATACAGACAAGTGTGAGGTATTGCACTTTGGAAGGACAAACCAAGGTAGAACATACAGGGTTAATGGTAAGGCACTGAGGAGTGCAGTGGAACAGAGAGATCTGGGAATACAGATACAAAATTCCCTAAAAGTGGTGTCACAGGTAGATAGGGTTGCAAAGAGAGCTTTTGGTACATTGGCCTTTATTAATCAAAGTATTGAGTATAAGAGCTGGAATGTTATGATGAAGTTGTATAAGGCATTGGTGAGGCCGAATCTGGAGTATTGTGTTCAGTTTTGGTCACCAAATTACAGGAAGGATATAAATAAGGTTGAAAGAGTGCAGAGAAGGTTTACAAGGATGTTGCCGGGACTTGAGAAACTCAGTTACAGAGAAAGGTTGAATAGGTTAGGATTTTATTCCCTGGAGCATAGAAGAATGAGGGGAGATTTGATAGAGGTATATAAAATTATGATGGGTATAGATAGAGTGAATGCAAGCAGGCTTTTTCCACTGAGGCAAGGGGAGAAAAAAAACCAGAGGACATGGGTTAAGGGTGAGGGGGGAAAAGTTTAAAGGGAACATTAGGGGGGCTTCTTCACACAGAGAGTGGTGGGAGTATGGAATGAGCTGCCAGATGAGGTGGTAAATGCGGGTTCTTTTTTAACATTTAAGAATAAGTTGGACAGATACATGGATGGGAGGTGTATGGAGGGATATGGTCCATGTGCAGATCAGTGGGACTAGGCAGAAAATGATTCGGCACAGCCAAGAAGGACCAAAAGGCCTGTTTCTGTGCTGTAGTTTCTATGGTTTCTATAGTAATAGGTTCAGTTGTTTTGCCACTGATAAAACTCTGCACAGGGAAACTGAGAGCATCCTGTCTGACTGCATCACTGCCTGGTATGGGAACTGTACTTCCCTCAATCGCAGGACTCTGCAGAGAGTGGTACGGACAGCCCAGCGCATCTGTAGATGTGAACTTCCCACTATTCAGGACACTTACAAGGACAGCAACACACATCAAAGTTGCTGGTGAACGCAGCAGGCCAGGCAGCATCTCTAGGAAGAGGTACAGTCGACGTTTCAGGCTGAGACCCTTCGTCAGGACTGTCGAAGGGTCCTGACGAAGGGTCTCAGCCTGAAACTTCGACTGTACCTCTTCCTAGAGATGCTGCCTGGCCTGCTGCGTTCACCAGCAACTTTGATGTGTGTTGCTTGAATTTCCAGCATCTGCAGAATTCCTCTTGTTTGCATTTACAAGGACAGGTGTGTAAAAAGGGCCCAAAGGGTTACGGGGGACCTGAGTCACCCCAACCACAAACTGTTCTAGCTGATACAATCCAGGAAAAGGTACCGCAGCATAAAAGCCAGGACTAACAAGCTCCGGGACAGCTTCTTCCACCAGATCTTCAGACTGATTGATTCACGATGATACAATTGCATTTATATGTTATGTTGACTGTCATTTTGACTGTCCTGTTGTACATACTATTTATTGTAAGTTATTATAAATTGTACATTGCACATTTAGATGGACATGTAATGTGAAGATTTTTATTCCTCATGTATATGAAGGATGTAAGTAATAAAGTCAATTCAATTTGTAATGCCAAACAAAAAGAGGCAAACAACAGCTTTCATCATTCCCAGCAGGTGGTGACAAGAAACTGTTAGATCTGGACAGTTTGTTAGTATATGGTGTCACCTCTTCCAGTGCCCAGTAAAGAACTAACTCACCATATTAGCCAATGTGTAGACCAGAAATCAACTTCTCCTGACTGAGCAATGAACCCCCTCATTCTAGCCTGCTGAACACCAGCCTCATGGGCCGCATCGCCACAGCAAGGTGCAAGGGGCGACCACTGCTGGATTTGCTCCCAGTTCCTGGAGCAGTGGGAAGGACAGGACTCCGAGGCAACAGCACAGAGCCAGCTGACAGAGCTGCACTGTGCACCCCGCTAATTCAAACGCCTTCAGAACCCACGATCGTGCAGTCCATTAGCATTCCCATTCTGGGGAGCTGAGTATGTATGGCACATAACAAATGCATAAAGCCAAATGAGACTGCACCTTCTGGGATCTAGGTCAAAAATCAGAATAGTTATAGAACTCAGCAGCTCAAGCAACGTCTATTTATTTAATGAGATACAGTGAAGAATAGGTCCTTCCAGCACTTCGAGCCTTGCCGTTCAGCAATCCTTGGTCCGATCATGGGACAATTTCCAATTAACCTACCAACCAGTACATCTTTGGACTGTGAGAGGAAACCTATGCAGTCATGGGAAAAACGTACAAACTCTTTACAGGCAGCGGTGGGACGTGAACCTGGGTCGTTGGTACTGTAAAGCATTACGCTAACCACTATGGTACTGTGCTGCCCTCCACTACACTATCATGCCATGGAGGCAAAAGTTGTAAGTCAACATTTTGGGTCAAGAGCCTATCAGGACTCAAGGCAACAAAAATATGAGAAGTTGTCGGGGGCAAGGACAAGTTCTGCCAAACAGGTGAGGATATTAGTGGAGTGGAACTGGTTGGCTCTTTGTTCAAGGAAGAAACCAAAGACCTGAAGACCCCCTTGGTGGGAGATGAAAGTGTGTTGAGACTGGTTGTCCTGGGTAACGATGAGCATCTTGGCACATGGGAATTGGAATTGATGAAAATGCTGGCAGATGTGAGAGGTGTCTCCAAGGTAAGTGGGAAGACATTGGACAAGGGGAGATATAATGAAGTCCAGATATTAAGAAATGAGTTTAGTGGGGCAAGAGCAGGCAGAAACAATGGGCCTCCAGGGTAGACCTGTTTATGGAATTCAGGCAAGAGAGAGAAATCGGCAGTATGGGGTTGGAGGGGCTGTGAAGAGATCCCCTGATGCGATGAGGTCTGGAATAGCCCAGTGGATGGTGAGCTGGTGTTCACTTGTGGGGTCATGGTTCAGAGGGAGGTATGGGGAGTTGTGAGAAAGCTGTCTCCCAACCTCTGCAAAGTAGCAGACTGTGTATCAGACTAGTACAGCAAACCTCTAGTGTGCCAGATTAGGAATGGAATGAGTGATGGAGTGCTGTGTTTATGAAGCGGTTGAGGGTGAAGTCGTGATGGGACTAAAGAAATCAAGTTGGATCAATGCAATATGGAAATCAAAAGAGCCAGAGAGGGTATAAGATCGGTGGGGTGGGGGGGATAGTTTCAAGTTGAAGTGCTGGAGATAGGAGAAGGGGTGGTCAATGAGGATTCATTGCTGAAGTAGTAAGGACAGAGCTGAGATGGTGGAAGAAGAGTTCAATATCATGTTGAGCCCAGAGCTCGCTGTGATGTTGGCACAGGAATACATAGGTAAGACCTCTGTTGAGGAGTGACTGCTGTGTTTTTTTTGGAGGGGGGTTGGTGTGAAAGTTAGGAGGGATTGCAAAGACACGGCAGGAATTGGAGCTGAGGTTAGACAGAGGCTCAGAGGAGGGGAATGATGTAACATGGAATTATTGGGTTTTTGGGTCTTTCAACATCAGACCCTCTCACCCAGGTGACCCAGCCAGGTTGATCTGGTGCTGGCTTGTGTCAAAGCAGCACTGGTCCATGGGTCACACCTCTTGATCCATAGCCACCTGGAGGCTCGCTCATTAGCCTCTGTGATGGTCCTGATGGCTTTTGTTTTCTTTGCAGCCCCCGTAGTGCCAAAGAGAGAGTAGGTTCTGTACAGCGAGCAGCCAGCTCTATATCCCACCTCTGTAGGCACACCTAGTGCTGTCTGCCCCTGTCTCTGGGACTGCTCTACCAACTCCTGGTATTTGGCTTTCTTACGCTTAAACGCCTCCTCAATCCAGTCTTCCTAAGAAATGGTCAGCTCTACCATGACCACCTGCTTCGATGTTTCTGACAGAATGACCATGTCAGGGCTCAAATTCCAGTTTACAACCCCTCTTTGTATAAAACTATTTCTTTTTAATTCTCTATAGCTTTTGTCCATCTGTCTCCCCTGCTTCTTGAACAGGAAGTTAGTTTATCCTATCCTACCCAAACCCTTGAATCCAACCTCCTGTCAACTTCCTTGTTGCAAAGAGAACAACCATGGGGTTTTTCCCCTCCCCTTTTAAACCCTGTCACTGAAATCTTTCATCTCTGCAGTCAATCAAGTGAATCTTTATCCGTCTTTTCTAAAGTGTGTTGATCAGAAATGAAGCAAATTTTATTATCAAAGTACATATATGTCACCAGAATCATTTTCTTGTGTGCATACTCAACAAATCTATAGAATAGTAACTATAACAGGATCAAGGACAGACCACCCGACTTGGGCGTTCAACCAGAATGCAGAAGACAACAAACTGTTCAAATGCAAATATAAGTAAATAGCAATAAATATCGAGAACATGAGATGAAGTGTTCTTGAAAATGACTCCATAGGTTGTGGGAACATTTCAACGATGGGGCAAGTGAAGTTGAGTGAAGTTATCCCCTTGTGGTCTTGACAGTGTTCAACAGAAAAAAAATCCAGCGTTATTGACACATGAACCCCTTACTACCCATTCTCCGGATGTGACCTGCCACTTTCAAAGACTAGTGCACATATTATGCATACACTCTCCCCTGTTCCATATTCCCTTTGAAACTCTGCCGTTTATATCGTTGCTTCTCTCTTCCAGAAAGTATCGCTTCGTAGACTCCGCAGCTCTCACAGAAACAACCCAGTCAGTCGCACTGCTTTACCCCAATCCATGCAAATTATCTCGTTCAATTATTTATCTAATTTCCTTCAGAAGCCCACTGTTAAATCTGTATCAATCAAATTTATTAAATGGAGCACTCCAAATCCTGAGGAACGCTGTAAGGTATAATTACAAGTAATAACATAGCTTATAAAGCATTACGCACCACGGCGAAACATTATAAAGGATGGGTGTCACACTGTTTGATATTGCACTGTAGGGACTAATGCCATAAAGTCGTATGCGAAGAGAAGCTATCACATCAACGGGTATAACTATTAACCAAGCATTATGATGTGTTCCTATCTGAACCCTCTTTATGATAGCGGCACCTCAGAGTAATCTGAAACGTGCATTTGATTTATTTATTTATTTATTGGTTGATTGCCCGGGCCTTGTTTCTCAAAGTGACCCTAATGCCGTTGACCCTGAGTGCAATCCGCAGCAGTTGCTGCGCCCTCGCCCTGGCTGTCAATCACGGGCTGCCGTCCCGCCCACGCACCCCCGGCGCACCAATCGCGGGCGCCAGAGGGCTGGGCGCGTGACGCGCAGGTGAGCGGAAGACGGTGCAGGTGAACAGCGGGCGGCCGCAGCTCCTGGTTCCCTCGCTTTATCCCCCCCCCCGGCGGCCGCCGCGTACATGGACCGTCTGCTAAGTCGGCTGCGAGGGCCGGAGCTGGTGGCTCACTTTCAGTGGCGCTGCGGGCTCCGTCCGCTCTCGGGAGCCGCGCCGGCGGAGCGACGCTCCCCCGAGGCTGACAAACGGACAACACGAGTCTCCACAGCCAGCTCCTGGAGGGAACAGGGCAGAACCGAAAGCAACGGCGCGCTGAGCGGCACTGTGGTGAGTGCAATGCCAATGCATTCGCCTTGTCCCTGCAACTCCGGGAGTGGACCCAGCTAGGACTTCGGAACACATAAAAAGTCTGTTAAATAGTAACGTTGACAGGGAGGAGACGGTGGGCGGATCTCACCGCCGCCCAAAGACACATTTGACAGCTGAACTCACTTATATATGTGTCAGGTGGCCCAGCACCCGCGGTTTTGGGAAGGGAGGAATGGGCGGGCTTCTGTGGAGGGAAGCTACAATGCCTACTGTCCTCGAATAGCAGAATTGGGAACATGCCGCAGCTCCGTGAACGCTGATGTGGCCCGGGAATTATTTTTTTTTCTGAACTTTCTAAATGGTGCTGGCCGCCTCGTGGTGGGAACACCATCCCCCATCCCTACACAGTCTGACTCCACACTGACATTGGGATCTGGTTTATGTCACTCCAAACTGTGCCTGTACTCAGGGAGCTCAGCTGTGTTCAGTGAACTGGGTGGCTGCGTGTCCCTGATCTTGGGCGTGAGGGTTTCCCATCTTTTATATCTGATCTAATTTCGTGATGAGGAACGTCAAGGTGCTTACTGCACTGAAATTTGAGGATCTTTCACATTTCCTCTTTCTGAATATTGCTCAATAAATTACAAATTATGTCATTTGCTTAGGCGTATATTCACTAGAGCAGGGGTGGCCAACCTTTTACATTCCATGTATCAATTTTTTTTTCACGCACGAGTTCTATATTAACATATTTTTACAAGAATTGAATGGGGGTACAAGAGTTGTATGGCGCATCTGAACTCGTAAGGAAATCTCAGAGGAGCCTGTAAAACTCCAACAAGGTTAGACAACTCGATCTAGGGAGGAAGTTCTGATGGCTAAAGTCCCTGCAGCAGACTGCTGCAGGATAAAGGGTATGTCATTTGGATCTGAAAGAATTGTCATCACACAGAATGGTGAAATTGTGGAATTCTTCAAAAGTAGTGGAGTCCAAGTCTTTTAAATTTATTCAAGGAGGACGGAGGTAACATTCACAATCAGAATCAGGTTTATTATCACCTGCATGTGTCATAAAATTTGTTAACTTAGCAGCAGCTGTTCAATGCAATACATAATATAGAAGAAAAATAAAATAATCAAGTAAATCAATTACAGTATATGTGTATTGAATAAATTTAAAATGGTGCAAAAACAGAAATAATATATATTAGAAAAGTGAGGTAGTGTCTAAGGGTTCAATATCCATTTAGGAATCGGATGGCAGAGGGGAAGAAGCTGTTCCTGAATCACTGAGTGTGTGCCTTCAGGCTTCTGTACCTCCTACCTGATGGTAACAGTGAGAAAAGGGCATGTCCTGGGTGCTGGAGGTCCTTAATAATGGACACTGCCTTTCTGAGACACTGGTCCTTGAAGGTGTCCTGGGTACTTTGTAGGCTAGTACTCATGATGGAGCCGACTAAATTTTCAACCCTCTGCAGCTTCCGTAACAATGTTCCCTCTAATTTTCTTTTTACACAGCTGTGCGGGCCAACTATTGCTCTGAGCAGGAATTTTTTTTACATGGCCTGAAAACTGTGTGGCACATTAAATATTCTTTTTTGGAATGTGCACATCAAACAAACACAAACTGCAACTCACAACACAAGAAAATGATGCCAGGCAGTCAAAACAACTGACAGGCACAATGGCAAAAGTAAAATGTTTTGACTAGATGGTGTTGGTGTTCAGCGGACCAGCAGTTTATTAACAATGAGCTACCGACTTCCATTCTGTGCTTGTTGTTACAATTTGTAACAGCGTTGTAACTTGAACACTGACAATGTAAACATGTTGAAGCTCTAAAATGTTTCAGAGTAAAGGTTGTGTGTGTTTATTATTTTGAAAAATTATGGATTATATTTATTAACACAATAACAGGGTATTCACAATTATGTTACCAAAGATTATTAAATTATATTAGCATAATTTCAAAATTATGTTAACATTATATAAAAGAAAATTGCAGCTGTGCAGCAACAAAGGCTATGTGCACAAGAGTATTTATGGGGAGAAGGCAGGTGCAGGCTCCTGGAGTGAATAATCAGCATGAAAATGTTGAACTGTGGAACAGGTGTGGAAGCCTGAATGGCCTAACCTGCTCCTTTTTAATATATCTACAATCAGATCATTAAATATTGTCCATCCACTTCGAAAGAGATCACTCAGCTCCTTGGGCTTGTCCTGTCTCTGACATATAGCACAATTCCAGTTGTCCAGTGTCAGTGCATGCTGATTATCCTCTCCCTTTTGGATGTAAAGGTTTAAAACCTCTTGGTCTATAATGACAGGCAATGTATCTGAGTGACAGCTCTTCACCTTAAGTGTAGACCACAGACTATTCGATTTCTAAAGTCAACAAAATCCACACTTTACAGCAAGGACGCTGAGCTTCATTTAGCAGACTGCATGTTGAACTTCAGGGAGCTGGTAACAAATTTGTTTGTGTAACTGCAGACTCCTTCTGCAGAGATCTAAAGTGAGCTGTGAGAGACATTCAGTACAGATATTTCACTCTTCCTATTTATCCTGATACAGAGTAATTGCCTATTCGCAACTGAATTTGAGCCTAACTCTGCCCCAGAAATGAGATATTGCTTTAATTGACACCAACTCCAGGTGGAACTGAAGAGTCTGTATTTATGCATTAGGTTATCATCAGCTCAGGTAGAAATCTGTTTTATCAATACATTTCAGCCTCAGATTCGTTTACTCATCAAATGTCAGTACGTTGAAACATACAGTGGAACGCATTGTTTGTATTAAGAATGAACACAACCTACGGATGTGCTGGGGACAGCCCCCAAGTTGAAGTGTGGTCGCTATTGTAATATAGTAAATTCAGCAGATAATTTGTACACAGCAAAATGTCACAAACTATCCTGTGATAATTTTTTCTAGTGATGTTGGCTGCTGAATAAATGTTGTCTAGGACTCAGCGCAAACTCTGCGCAATGGAATCTTTTGCATTCAGCTGAGAGGCTGGAAGCAACTGCAGCCTAACATCTGACAGTGTGGCAGTACCTCAGTACTGTGCAAAAGGGTTGTTGTGAATTATGGATGAGGGACTCTAGTGTGGGACTTGAATCTACAATTTTCTGAGACTGAGGTGAGAGGGCAACGCAGTGAGATGCAGAGTCACAGTCGCATTGTTCTCGGATTTATGCTCACACTGCAGAATTAATTCTTGAAAGTTAATTTAATTTGCTGTGTTGGTAGAGGAACCCCAGGCGCTCCAGGTTATGTTAAACTCAACAACAAATGAGCAAATACCTTCAGTGCTGATTCCTTCCCTGTTGGTGAGGTAGGTGATGCACCAGGCTAAGTATGGCAACAGGTTCCTCCTCTCAAACTTAAACATATGCACGTTGTGCTAACTCTTGTATAGGCCTTTAACTGGTATAAAGGCATAGCACTGAGGTATTGTGATCAGGGCAGAGGCAGGTGAGTTCAGAATTAGGTTTACTATCACTGGCATATGTTGTGAAATTTGTTGTCTTTGCAGCAGCAGTATACCACAATGCATAATAGAAAAAAATCTGTGAATTACAGTAAAGATATATATATATAACAGTTAAATTAGTGCAAAAATAGAAATAAAAAGTAAGTAGTGAGGTAGTGTTCATGGTTTCAAGGTCCATTCAGAAATTGGATGGCAGAGGGGGAAAAGCTGTTCCTGAATCATTGTGTGTGTCTTCAGTTGACTAATCTTGAGCTGAGCTGACACTTCAATAGGTGCATTTAATTTCAGAGAAATGTGTACAATATACAGCCTGAAATTCATTTTCTTCGCAAACATCCATGAAAACAGAGGAGTTCCCTAAAGAATGACAGTTAAATGTTAGAACCCCAAAGCCCCCCCAGCTCCCCCCGGCCACGCACAAGCAGCAGCAAAGCGACATTTGGTTGAGATCATTAAATTATCCAATATTTTGCAGAAGTTCCTAAAGTGACACTTGGCACCAGGATCCATCTATGCTGTTTCTCCTTATTGGATTGATGTCCACTGAGAGTTTGATGACTGATTAAAGTATTTTGAAGATGTTACCTTAATTACTGGCCATGGCAGCTATGGCTCAGAAAGTTGAACTATTGTGTTGATTTAGAAGGTCATGGGTATTTCAATGACTTTGTCATATAGTTAGGCACTACTAGATGAAGGCTGCGCTGCCTTGAGTGGCATACTGTGCCTGCAGCAGAACAGCTGAGGCCCTATCTTTCCTTGTATGTAAACAGAAATTATCCCATTGGAAGGTTAGTAAAGTTGTACAAGAAATAGAAACAAGAGTTTGCCATAGGACCCCTCAAGGATACCGTGCCTTTGTATAAGACTATGGCTGGTTTGATCTTTGGACTTGAATCCAATTTCCTCCCTGATTCTCCTAACATTTGTTTCCCCTGTATTCCAAAATCTATCCAATCCTGTTTTGAATATACTTAATGTCTCAACCTTGATTGATGAACCACCCCCCCCCACAATGTTTAAACTCCCCTGACCACGTAATATACCCTATTAAGTTCCTTTCAGAATTTTGTTTCAATGAGATCACCTCTCATTCTTCTAAACTCCAGAGAATACTGGCACATTCTGCTTAACCTTTCATTTAAAATGGCAGCCACGATGTACTGGCATCTCATCCTGTGTTTGCGTTTTTTTTTGTTCAATAGTAGTGTCTGGTGATCCTCTCCAGATTACATATTATTCTTTATAATTGTTGAATGTTGGGTTTTTTTTTGGTTACATGGTCATGCCCTAACAAACACACCACAGAGAATTCCTAATACATATCAATGTATTTGGTGAATAACACTGATCAGAAAACTGTTCTTATTCCAGGTATCAACTTAGTGAACCGTCACTGCAGCACCTGGAAGGCAATATGTCCTTCATGAATTGATATACATTGTGTGCCAGCTGTGATTTCACCAAAGACCTGTATATTTGCTGAGAGATTTCCTTATTTTTATATTCTGTCCCCAACATCCTACTTCTCTTTATCACTCACTGCATGTCCATGCAATTCTGAAGTTCACTGAACATTAACATCTAGTGATATTACGTAATTAAAATAACTTCTTTTCTGTGGACAACCTTGTACTTCTCTGTGCTTACGGTAATCACTTACCCTAATTCTCTAAATCTCTTTGTAGACACTAGTGCTGCCACACCTTACTTTGCTAACTGTCTTCATATTATTAGCAAGCCTGGATACAGTACACTATACTGCTTCATCCACTATTAATACATAACAAAAATAGCTGAGGCCCAAGCATGAGGCACTCCACTGGTTAAAACCTAACAACGGAAAAGAAATCACCTGTTTGCCCTTGCCATTTGTTTTCTGTTGGTTAGCCAATCGTCTATAATAATGTAATATGCCAGCTTTAATCCCATGAGTCTTTCTGTTGCGCAGTAACCTTTATTGCAGCAATTTATTGAATGTTTTTTGGAAATCCAAATGTTCTATATCCAGTAACTATATATCCTGCTAGTTACTTCCTCAAAGAACTCAAATGCATTTGTTAAATGTGTTTTTTTTTCTCTTTCCTAAAGCCAGAATAATGTTATTCGGTATTTCTAAATGTCCTGTTACTTATGGATTCCAGTGTTTACCCAACAGTTAATGTTAGGCTAACAGGCCTGTAGTTCTCATTATTCTCTGTTCTTCCTTTTTTTTTCCGAATAGAAGTGCTATGTTTGCTATTCTCCAAACTGCTGGAAATAAGAGTTCTTCATAGTATTGTTCCCATGACTATTGGAAAGTGAACAGGCCATTTAGTTGCTCAAACCAGTCCCACTATTCAATGTGATTATGGCCAATCAGCCACCAAATTTTATAGATGTTTCCTCCATTTTCCTTTCTAATAAGGGCCAATCTCAATCCATATGACAATAACATTTCCCAAATACTGTTGCGCCCACTCATTCATGCATTTATATGTTAATACTTACAAACCTGGGTGTTTAGAGCAGGTAAGCTGGACAAGCTCCACTGGAAACCAGTGCATCAACTTCTTCTACACGCTCTTTCCTTACGCAAACACGAGGAATTCTGCAGATGCTGGAAATTCAAGCAACACACATCAAAGTTGCTGGTGAACGCAGTAGGCCAGGCAGCATCTATACGAAGAGGTACAGTCGATGTTTCGGGCCGAGACCCTTCGTCAGGACTAACTGAAAGAAGAGCTAGTAAGAGATTTGAAAGGGGGAGGGGGAGATCCAAAATGATAGGAGGAAACAGGAGGGGGAGGGATGGAGCCAAGAGCTGGACAGTTGATTGGCAAATGGGATATAAGAGGATGCTCCCTACGCGACTCCCTTGTCCATTCATCCCCCACATCCCTTCCCACCGATCTCCCTCCTGGCGCTTATCCTTGTAAAAGGAACAAGTGCTACACATGCCCTTACACTTCCTCCCTTACCACCATTCGGGGCCCCAGACAGTCCTTCCAGGTGAGGCGACACTTCACCTGTGAGTCGGCTGGGGTGATATTACTGCGTCCGGTGCTCCTGATGTGGTCTTCTATATATTTGCGAGACCCGACGCAGACTGGGAGATCATTTCGCTGAACACCTACGCTCTGTTTGCCAGGGAAAGCAAGATCTCCCAGTGGCCACACATTTTAATTCCACGTCCCATTCCCATTCTGATATGTCTATCCACGGCCTCCTCTACTGTAATGAAGCCACACTCAGGTTGGAGGAACAACACCTTATATTCCGTCTGGGTAGCCTCCAACCTGATGGCATGAACACTGAATCCTCTAACTTCTGCTAATGCCCCACCTCCCCCTCGTCCCCATCCGTTATTTATTTACATACGCACATTCTTTCTCTCTCTCTCTCCTTTTTCTCCCTCTGTCCCTCTCACTATACCCCTTGCCCATCCTCTGGGTTTCCCCCCCTCCCCCTTTTCTTTCTCCCTGGGCCTCCTGTCCCATGATCCTCTCATATCCCTTTTGCCAATCACCTGTCCAGCTCTTGGCTCCATCCCTCCCCCTCCTGTCTTCTCCTATCATTTTGGATCTCTCCCTCCCCCTCCCACTTTCAAATCCCTTACTAGCTGTTCTTTCAGTTAGTCCTGATGAAGGGTCTCAGCCCGAAACGTCGACTGTACCTCTTCGTATAGATGCTGCCTGGCCTGCTGCGTTCACCAGCAACTTTGATGTGTGTTGCCCAACTCTTTCCTTACTTGGGTTACCTCACTTTAGCAAACACTTTGCCTAAAAGGCCTGAACAGACCGAACCTGGACAGGATGTTTTCATCAGTAGAAGAGTCTAGGGTTTGAGAGCACAGTCTCAGAATTAAGAGATGTCCCTTTAAAACTGTGACAACTAAGAACCTCTTCAGCCAGAGGATAGTGAATCTGTGGAATCTGTTGCCATAGAGGGCCATGGAGGCCAATTTATTGGGTATATTTAAGTCCGAGATTATGAAGTTCTTACTTGATAAGGCTTTAAGGGTTATGGAGAGAAGGCAGAAGAATGGGGTTGGAAACAAAAAAACCATAGCCATGACTGAATATGGAGCAGATTTGATGGGCCAAATGGCCTAAATCTGCTCCTTTGTCCTGTAGTCTTTATATGACAGAAGTGATATATTTTACTATCATTTAGAGAACTTATTTCCATGTAGACGTCCTAGTTTTATTTTGTTCCAAGTCCTGAATGTCCTGCAGTTTGTTATAGTTTTGGTGACGTTGCCATACACCTTCAAGCTGAATGTTGTGCCTTTAATTCATTTCACTGTTTCTCCATGCACGTGGTTTTATATAGGAGCATTTATTCAGATTGGTTCTTCTGATCAATTGTTTTATTCATGCATTTCTTGTTTCTTTATCCTGGCTAATTACTTTATACATTTGTAACTTTTCCTTTCCAGCTGTTGGCCCATATGCACTTTCAGACTATTGCTCCACACTTTTCCCTTTCGCTTGCCTTGGAGCTACTCATACTACCTTTCTGGGTCAACGTGACTGGCCAAACCTGGACCCTACATTTTGATTAATTTATGAAGCTGTAATTACTTTAGCATCCAATATATAAAATACATTGAAAACATTTGTTATATAGTGGGAAGTCAAATTAAAATGTTGGGACAGTGTTTTACTATATAATTTTATGGTAGTGCCATATTACTACATTATATTGGTAACCTTGTTCTGCTCATGGTAATTCCTTCAAGGGCATTATCCAGTAACTCTGGGTGAGATTCTTGAAGGTCAGTTAAGAGGCTACAGGCATCCTGGCTGCAATCCTTAGTGTACTGGAGAGTTTTTTTCCCTCTTGTAACACAGAATGTTGACTTAGTAGCTTAGTTTGATGCTCAAGAAATACCAACAGGCTGTTCTTCTAGTATTACTGATGGATTGACATAATGTACATTGTGTTTTACAAAGTTCAGCTGTCTATCACCATCTCAGCTCTCGACTGCTGCAAGATCTACTGGCTTGCTCCTCAAAGCCCAATGACCATGTTGTGTGTATGATTCCTCTAGATTCCTCTGAAGAAATACAAGATTGAGAATTATTTCCTCTACTACCTCTTCCTGTTTGCTGCCACATTGGGCCAGGAGGTTTTTTACATCACCTTCCTTCCCTTCTGCTACTGGAATATTGACCCACATGTTGCTCGGAGAGTGATCAATGTCTGGGCAGTGAGTTTCTTCTTTTGTTAATGTTACATGGGAGGGTAAGTGCTTAAATGACAAAGCACTGGGATAAATGCAATCTCTTACGGTGGTTAACACAACAATGGCAATATACAAACTTGATTTATTTTCCTTCTCCTGGTCTCTGTCAAATTCAGTGTGGTCCTGTTTAAAATGTTATAATATGGTGAAACTCCTTGGGATATTTTATTAAGTCAGTGTTGCAATTAAATGTTGACATCATCATATCCTGCTGGTACCTCATTCAAGTAGCTATTGCGTGTGTGTGTGTGTGTGTGTGTGTGTGTGTGTGTGTGTGTGTGAGTGAGAGAGAGAGATCAGATTGATCTGTTTATGCCTATATTTGCCAATAAAGAGCTTGACCCAAAATGCTCATATACCTTAGCTTCACTTATTGGCTTGTATCACCTCTTCAGACTGGAGAACAAATGTGGGGATTTCCCTAATTTGAATAACAAGCATAACATTTAACAATTCAGGCCCAAAGACACCTTTGTTTAGGATTATTCCTCAAATGCTAGTTGATTGTGTCTGATACTTGGGCACAAACATCTGATGTCAGACCCAGCACATATTCCTGGATTGAAGAGTTTATAGTGTTTAAACTGGTATCCGAATACCTGAACCCAAAACTTACCAATGGATGTCCTGTCAATTATAGAATAACTTGAAGAGAATAATCTCATCTGGCAGTAATTCATTGCTAAACATCCCAACTGACAATTGATAGCAGGGGTGGGACATTAGGGGAAGGACGAGAAGGTGTTACAAAAGTCTAAGACTGTTGATTTTTAGTGAAGGCCTCCACCCACTATTCCCTCCTGATCAAAAGCTGCTTTCTGGATGGTTATGTCGGTGCTTGCCTTACATAGTTACGTCATCATGTGGTAATTTATCCGGTGCAGAACTAGTTTACCAAGATGTTTTGTGAATGGCTCATCATCACCATCAGCTAAAATGGAAACAAAAGTCCCAGCCTCAAAGCACAAAGGAGCAGTTAATCATTCAGGTTAAATTAAATATCCAGGTTAAAATACAAAGCAAAATACTGCTGTTCATTTTCTCATTCAATTAATTTCTTATACTGTGATTTTTTTTTTAATGAACACTTTTGAAAGGCCACCGACTCAAATTATTAAATGCTTCCGATTTCACTGATGTTGCCAAACTTGCTCAGTATTTCCAGCAGTTTTTATTATAAAAGTTGTTATGTGTGACTCAGGTCAATAAGTTGAATATAATGCAGAACTTTCAGAAAGTCGAATGGTCAGAAGGAAGAAGTGATTTAATACTCCAAATATCCAAATCACAAACCCTAAGAACAATGGAAGACTAATCATGGCTCTTCTGCTGTTCACTCAATGTTTCACCAGTATCTTGCTTTTGTCCATTTATATTGATTCAATATCCCTTAAGATCTCACCTTGCAATTTGCTACTGCTGATGCTGGAAATGTGAAATATAGAAATACTCCGGTAAGTCACCATTTACTATTCATAGCTTGAAAATCTCTGTCATTCATATTCTCAATAGTCATTTTAGAGCAGATAATATCAAAATCGGGTGACAGGTGACAGGAGAGAGCTGGAGACGTTGCAGAGGGAGGAACCATAAGGCTGATCTTTAGATATCAGATTTGGGAAAAGATTAGGGCTTGGGGATAAGGTAACTTTAAAAAGGTACATGAAGAGTTTAGGGAAAGCAAAAGATAGTTCCAGAACATTACATTAAGTTACACATGAGAGTGGGATTATGATAGTAAAAGGAAATTTACAGCCTGACCACAGCAATTTTTTTTTTCCACATGCTGGGATTAATAAACTCATGGCCGAAACTTTAAAGTAGGGTGGTGAAGCCCCATCACAATGACAGATCAATCATAACATTCGGTCTCAATGCTGGAACGAGTATGGTGCAGAAAACCTGAACCCCAGAGTGCTAGGTGGCCATCTTACTGGTTTGCAAGAAAAAAATAAGTTGTGACTACCTTCGAAGGTGATTAAAGCATCATTGCTGATGAGGATGGCAGAGTTTGTCGGTTAAGATTGATACCTGTCGCCGGCTGGAAGCTCAAGAAGAGTTTATTCATTTCATCAAAGATGTTCATTAAACAATAGAAAGTCGTAAGATAATTATGAAAGGGAACCACATTCTCAACACCTATCTCTTTTATCCCCAACTCTGTCAGCTTCACTATAGTATTCAGTTGTTTTTTTCTTCGTTCCCGCTCCTTGGGTTGCAAACTTAGGTCGAATGAATTCCTGAAGGTTTCACCCAGTACTCCCAGCTCCAGGTGAACAGTTTGCATAGCGAGCTTGTTTGATTAGCAACCCACCTTCCCACAGTCATCTGAAAAATAAGAGGTCTTCTCATTGCCTGATTGGATGATTCTTGGCTATCTATTAAAATTTTATCTCTAGTGCCTTAATTAGATTTAGATTTAGATTATGAGAACACTCAGTCCTCTTTTTACTGTCATTTAGAAATGCAGACATGCATTAAGAAATGATACAATATTTCTCCGGAGTGATATCACAGAAAACAGGACAAACCAAAGACTAACACTGACAGAACCACATAATTATAACATATAGTTACAGCAGTGCAAAGCAATACCATAATTTGATGAAGAACAAACCATGGGCACAGTAAATAAAGTCTCAAAAGTCCCCGAGTCCCCGATAGCAGGTGGCAAAAGGGAGAAACTCCCTGCCATAAACCTCCAGGCACCGTCAACTTGCCGATGCCTTGGAAGCAGCTGACACTGAGTCCATCCGTCCGAAAGCTTCGAGCTTCCGACCAGCCTCTCCGATACAGCCTCCCAAGCGCCATCCTCTGCCGAGCGCCTTCGACCTCACCCCGGCCACTGAAACACGCAAAACCGAGGATATCAGGGCCTTCTGCTCTGGAGATTCCAGTTACCACACAGTAGCAGTAGCAGTGAAGCGGGCATTTCAGAAGTTTTCCAGATCTTCCTCCATACTCACGTCTGTCTCCATCAAATCAGAATTGTGCACGGTCCCCTACTTGACAGATCACAGATATTCACCACCGAAGTGGCTGTGCACACTGCCATCACGCCGCCATCTTCTCCCTCCCTCCCTAATTACTAATACGTTGGAAAAAAGATCTAAAGAATGTAGTATAATTTCTTTGTAGTTTTACTTGAAGTAGTGGCTGGGAGGTTAATCTTAATTTCCTGGAGGTTTAGCTGACCCCACTTGTACCCCAGCCAGGGAGTTGTTTAATGATGCATCCACATGAGCAGGGTTCTTTTCCAAGGGCACATTACAGAGTAGAACAGCAGGAAGAAACAGGTTGGGTAGGGAAAACGGGAAGAAGGGCTCGTTTGAGCATTGCTGTCATTATTTATTTAAATTGGACTCTAAAGGCTGAGGTGAGAAATTTAAATTTATCAAAGCCCCCAGTGAGACCAAGGGTTTGATAGTAATTTTCATCATGAGACTAAGGTTGGGTCAAGCCATCACTCTAAAGGACTGTGTAAATATCCCATTTGGAGCAAATGCTATGGTTGGAAGTTAGAAGAGGTAATTAAAAAGCTTCCAGACACACAGATTGTGATGGGTCCTGACATCTTGGGAATGCAGAAGGTCAAGGATAAGAAATGTTTATAGTGGATTAATGTCTCTCTCCTTGCCTTCACAATACTCCAGGTTGTGATGTACATTGGGCAGGCTTCGAAAGACGTCTTAAGATGGCCGAGACCCCCATCACCTCCAGTAATTAAGCTTGAGGTGCGGGTGGATGCGGAGTATGGCATGCCTTCCACTCATGCCATGGCGGCCACTGCCATTCCTTTCACCTTCCTCTTGGCCACAATGAACAGGTACAAGGTGAGGCATAATTATTTTCTTCCTTAATCTTTCAGTGTTAAGAATTCAGTGGGAACTTCAAGATGTTTGCATCTGTTCTACTTAATTGCTAGTTCTCAGAATGACAAATCAATTTTTCTACAAAAAAAAAAATTAGCCCTGTTTGATTTTTCTTTCCCTTTTCTGACTTGCTATCATCCCTTGCCATGCCAATGTCTGATTTGGGTTTCATTCCTTTTGCTTGTTGATAAATCTCAACCAGGGTGAATGGAAGTTTTGGTGGATCCCACAGATCCATCCAGATAGACGTTCACAGATGTGTGCAACACACGCACACACACGTCATTCACCCCCCTTCTCAAGTTTTCATTGTTCATAAACACTGGCAAAGGACTATGGCAATAGGCGGTTTGAGGGAGAGATTGCTATGTTCCAACCTCTCACTGTCTGTTGACCAGAGTAGAGGAAGCTAAATGAGGAAGAACATGTTTTAAAAGCAAGGTAACTGGAACCAGGTGTTCCCTGTTCGGAGCTGCCAAGAAGCCTTTAAAATTACTGGCAAGGTCATCTCTGAGTGCAGTAAAACTTAATTACTGTGAAAATGACTCTCTATCTGGTTAATCAGTTACTACTGAGTGTCAGAAAAGGAATTTCTGCATTTCTGCATCTGCATACACTGAGCTCACAAACCTAGGTACTCTGCTATGCGAGTTTGTTTCAAACGACGAGAGTGAGGCAAAAAAAAGGATTAACAAAACAATCAACCAGTAACCCACAGTACAGGTTAGTTTCTGGTCACAGAATCTCTTCCTGAGGTTTTATCGGACACTCCCTTTCTGCGTGGAGATGCATGCATTGTCAAAAACGTGGGAGCCAATTTACACAAACAATAACGTGATAAATGACCAGGTAATCTATTTTAATAATGTTCAGGGATAAACAATGACATAAAAAGTAGGAACTGCTTCCTGCTTTTCTCTTGAAGAAGACCTTTTCCATTAGAGTGGCATTTTCTTCATACTGCTCTGGCAAGGTCAAGTCTGACTTTACTTTGAAAGTATGATATTCTGACTTATGACTTGAAGTGCTATCCATAACCTAAAGCTGACAGGCAAAACAAGTTTACAGCAAGTTGAGGATGCATCTGTGGAATGATCCTTCATTGAATGTTGATTCTGTCAAGACCTGTCATCCTGTACACTCAGGGTTTGCAAAGTGATGTGGTTTCATTTCTTGGAGAAGTGGACAGTCCGAGTGCTAAAAGAGTAGCTTGCACCACAAATGATCCGATAGTTTGGGTTTTATTCCAGACTTCATTTGGGCTACATTTTTGTGGGATTAGAGTTCATTGAACCCTCGTTCCAGTTTTGTCTTTTGGTTGAGATTGCCTGGGGATTTTATTTGAGTCATTCTTGCTGCAATACATTCTCTTGTTCAAAGGTCATAAGCGCAGTTCATTGCAAAGAACTGTGTGCATGGCTTATGAAATGGATTTGATAGCCTTGGGGCATTGCAAAGCAGAAAGCTGTGTCTGTATTGAGATCTTTATTTTACACAAGAAGATGCAAGGAGTAGGATTAAGCTGTGACATTGACTGGGGACTATGGGAGACACACTGCACAGCTAGAATTAGAACATGTACAGCTGAACATTTGAAGTTCAGTACCAAAGTGTATAATGAAATGTGGGTTCATGGTTTTGGATGTCAAGGATTATATTTATACTTATCTCAAGCAACCCCATCTCATCACATTTACTTAGATTCAGAGAGTATACTGAAAATGCTCCCACCTGTGTTAGCACTGACTTCAGAGAAAAATAGAATTCGATAGGTATTAAATATGTGCTGAGTCTAATCAGTGTGGTTCCTGCTCTTGGATTGTTTGATGGGGCAGTGCAGACAGAACCTTGCACTGTATCTAACCCATTAAGTGCATCTGTGTGTGTGTCTCTCTCTCTCTTTTCCAGTACCCGTTTCCCTTTGAGCTGGGTTTGCTGTTTGCGGTAACGATTTGTACCTTGGTCTCTCTCAGCCGTATTTACACAGGAATGCATACAGTTTTGGTAAGACAAACACAGCAATTTATATACAAAGGATTCTGTTGCAGAAGGTTTGCTTTATGACCTTGGTTCAACAGATGTTTTAAAACAAAATTTAATTGCCAACAATATAACAAAAAGTGAATAAATTAGCATAAAAGGTGACTGAAGTATTTGCAAATTTGTATCTTTGAGAAGCAATGGAAGGTTATGTTCTGAAGCACAGAAATTTAACACTAGTTCAAAGAATAATTACTTCAGACTATTGATAAAAGATGAGTTTAACAAATCCCATGCTTTGACTTTGTTATTAACCCACTTTTGCATTAATCCTCATCTCACTACTCTTTCCCATTCATTCACTGTTTCCCATTAATCCTCATCTCCCAATTCTACCCAATTCACTTCCCCACTGTTTCCCATTAATCCTCCTATCCCTACTCTAACCCATTCACCTCACTGTCTCCCATTAATCCTCATATCCCTACACTTCCCCATTCACCTCAGTCTCCCATTAATCCTCATATCCCTATTCTTCCCCATTCACCTCACTGTCTCCCATTAATTCTCATCTCCCTACTCTTCCCCATTCACCTCACTGTCTCCCATTAATCCTCATCTCCCTACACTTCCCCATTCACCTCACTGTCTCCCATTAATCCTCATATCCCTACTCTTCCCCGTTCACCTCACAGTCTCCCATTAATCCTCATCTCCCTATTCTTCCCCATTCACCTCACTGTCTCCCATTAATCCTCATATCCCTACTCTTCCCCGTTCACCTCACTGTCTCCCATTAATTCTCATCTCCCTACACTTCCCTGTTCACCTCACTGTTTCCCATTAATCCTTATATCCCTACTCTAACCTATCCACTTTCCCACTGTCTCCCATTAATCCTCATATCCCTACTCTTCCCCGTTCACCTCACTGACTCCTATTAATTCTCATCTCCCTACTCTTCCCCTATTCACCTTCCCACTGTATCCCACAGATGTAAGTACATGCATTCCCCACCTTGCCAATCTACCCCTCTTATCTACCTTCCATCCCAATCCCACCTACCTACCAACCCATTGTATTGTCGAACCCCCATCCCACCCAGAGCACCCACTTAATTCGATTGATCTAGTGTTTCACTATGTTAACCTAATGGTCGTGGAATTAGACCAGGACCTCATTGGACATGAGTTCAAATCACACGGTGATAAAATGATTTTAATCATTTGGTCAATTTGTGATGCCAGGTTCTTGTAAAGCTGTCAGGAATGGGACCTGTCATTATTGCACAGATTTGTGGCTCATGACGCACAATACAAGGTTAATCCCGAATGCCCCTGGGCCATTAGGGAATGGTAAATAAGTGCTGCCTTGCCAGCGTTTTATACAATCCCAAAGGGTTTTAAAAATGTTAACCAAAGTTTCACAGAACAGGTGGCATACTTCTAAAGTCAATCTTTATTCTGGAAAAAAATGACTGTGGTTTTATTGGTTTCCAACAGTGAGCCTGCTCACTACCCTGGGGGTTGCAGGAGCAACTGCATACTTCAGACTATTCACCCTCTCCATTATTGCAGTCACCCTCGGGTTTGTTGACTTACTCCAGTCAAAACTGCCAAACAGTGCCTAGCCCTAAGTATTAACAGCTAAAAGCAGCATTCCTTTCAAAGTTTTCTATTCACTAAAAGCTTCTGCTGTTATCTCAATCCAAGAACCACACTTCTTTAGCTGGAGGACAAACAACAAAAAAAGACTCTATCTCTCTACAGAGTCTGGATTGTTAATGAATGGTTAGGTATTGTAGAGCTTTCCACTGGAACGTCTTCCATCCTGGAGAGCGTGTGCTGGTAATATGGTATGAGGGCTAAAGTTAGGATTTCTTTTACAGTCAGATAAGCTGCCAATTATCTTATATATCTCTGTGGGGTGTCATTGCAATTCATTCTGCAACTAGGGCCAAATACTTTCAGGAGGTGAAGGTTAAGTAAGGAGTAAGATAATGTTTTGCATTCAGGACTGATTGCCATGCTCCCAAATAATGTTCATGCTAAATCTCAATACTTCAGTATTCTTTTTGTTCAATCCTTATCAGGTGATGTTTTAGATCCTGTAAGTGGTCAGGCCTGAAATGGCAGCTTGGTGAGAAATTGAAGTTGATTTGAAATTTATTCCCATGGCTTGCTACAACTAATGGTCCTTTCTTTTCTTCAGGATGTGCTCTGTGGAATTGCAATCACTGCTGTGCTGGTAACCGTTTCGTACCCTTTCTGGGATGCCATTGAGACTTTCCAAATGAAGAATCACTTTGCTCCTGTACTAGCACTGACACTGTCCTTCCTGCTATCTATAAACTATCCCGAGCTGGACCATTGGAGCACAGCAAGGGGTGACACCACTAATATAGTCAGTGCAGGTGGAGGAGCTACCTTGGCCACTTGGATTAATTATCAGTGGGGGCTTATCCCGGAGCCCTTGTCGGCTCCGCCTTATGAGATGCCTTCGGTGACACCTGAACTCCTCGGCAGGATGGTTGCCCGATTTACCATTGGCATTGTGATTGTGTTTTTCGCACGGCAGGTTATAAAATCACTGGCCTTGGCCTTTGTTTGCAGGTTGGCTGGAGTCTCCCCCAGGGACCAGGAAGCTCGGAAGCTGCTGTGGGTGGAAGTCCCCTACAAGTACATTACGTATAGTTGCCTTGGA
Source organism: Mobula birostris (assembly GCF_030028105.1). Lineage (NCBI taxonomy): Eukaryota > Metazoa > Chordata > Chondrichthyes > Myliobatiformes > Myliobatidae > Mobula > Mobula birostris. The sequence continues at coordinate 18,534,725 of NC_092396.1, forward strand.
GTTGTTGGACTTGCTTTGTGCCCAGCGGTGCATAGATATTTATCACTTTGATCAGGTTACTGATCTACTTTGCTGCATGCTGGGGAGCTGTAAGAGCTGCTGGTGCGTGTAGTACTGAACGGCTGCACCAATTTGTCTTTTGGACTTTGGATTCAACCTGGGGTTTAGTCAGAGATCTGAGGGATAGCAGTCCAATGCTCGATAGTGAAGTTCCTCAATCGACTGAGACATAAATTCTGTGGACATTCCTGTCTTGTTATCACCTTGTTTGTTGCTTTGCAGATGTTTGTATTTGGGATCTTTGTTTTACGCTGCCTTTCAGGGGGTAGGCAGGCAGGCTGGAGTGTAGGAACAATTGGATCATCTCTGTGCCTTATGGTTCTTTCAAAGATGACAACCCCTTCCCACTGAAATCAAGCTTGGAATCAGTTTTGTTTGCTTGCAGTATCTTCAGTAGAGGTTCCATCACAGGTCAGCTGATGAGCTGAATAGTATTGTTGATGTTGTTCTGGCTGCTGCTCCCCATTGCGTCTAATGCGTTCACTGGGGGTCAGTATGCAGGAGCTTGTCTCCAGTGTACACCTGGCCAGAGGCTAGTCACTGGGAAGGGTTGGGGAGGTTGCCCTGGCCTTGCTCTCCACAGGCGCATATGGCCCACTCAAGTTGAGGTCAAACAGTAAAATTAAATAAAAAGCTTTGTTTTTCAGAGTTCCAACCACTTTTCTGATATAAGCTCAACCAATAAATTAGTTCACCAAGCCCATACTACTCAATTGACTGAGCATACAGAGCTACAAAGATATGTGTGAGCAGCTCTCCACTTGTAAACAGGGCCCAGTCTGTGAGTGCAGGACTCTGTGGATCATGCAAGGTGTTGAGTATGTTCACGTGTTTCTGTAGATTGAAACTTGACTGAGCCAACAGTGCTGGAACTTCAAGCAGAGAAAGTTGCTGCACACACTGACACATACAGACACATCTCCTTGGTATTAATTGGGATGGGGGCAGGTTCCAGATCTATCAAGAGCAGTAAGAAACACCTTGGTTACCTTTGAGTCTGCCTTGTGCTCTGGGGGCACTCAGTAGGAGACTTTGAGTCCACTGTGAATTTCAGCAAAAGTGTCCAACATGGTTAAATAAAAAAAGGAAATGCTGGAACTACTCATCTGGTCAGGGTATTTTAACTCTTAGAAAACTGGGGTAAAGGGTTTGAGTGATAGTGTGCTTAGTGACAAAACCTTGCAACTAAATCGTAAGAAAACTGAGGCGTTCAGTTCAGTCTCGGTTACTTTGCACCACAGAGTTCGTAAGGGTGAAGAATACACAGGGCAGGAATATTCACACATTCTATACATGAGCCATTATGTTAAGATGATCTCTTGTAATCTCAATTTATTTGTGCCCTGGTATGAATGTACATACAGAACACACCTAGACTGTTATAATCCAAGTTAGGCCGTTAGGAGATTCAAACTCTGCTTTAAAGGTAGAGTAACCAAAATGCCTCAGTTCAGTGTGAAGCCAGCTTAACCTTTTACTGTACCTCAGCATGTGAGGGTGTTCCCTCATGTAGTATATTTTAAATATAATTACAATATGGAATTCAAACCAGTTCCAGTTACTGTAACGCCAATTGCACAAGTCCAATTTCCTTTAGTCTCATTGTGGGGAAACCCGTTGGACTAATCTCCTCCCCCTTCAAATAGATTGCATGGGTTCTGAAATGAATTTACCCTTTCCTATCTGTGTCACTTGTGTTTAAGATTGAACCTTGTCATTATAAAAACTGGATTTGCCGAGTCTTTCCTGGCTTGGTTAAATTAATGAAGAAAAGGCTTTATCTTATTTTTTTTACTGTTATTTTGTTGCAGAATCAGCAATGTATAAAACTTGTAAAGAATGTTGTAGTTTTTTTGTGTGCTTTCAACTTTAAGAATTTGTCTAAATGATGTATGTTGTTATCTTTTTGTACCTTCAGTTTGTCTGCACTTGGTCCATTATGGGTATTTTCATTGGCCATGATTATACCAGGTTTGTAGGGCAAAATGAGAGGGAGGAGGAAGAATTGTTTTCTCCCCAAATATCTGATATTTTAGTCCAGGGCACCCCCTCAAGCCCTCCCTGTATAAATTATGTGGATTCTGTCATGATCCATGGTGCAGTATCACATCTAGTTGAACCGAGTGCCTGTTAGCCTGTTCCCATCCCTTGCTGTAATGCACTTATCTCAGGCCACGTGTGTCAGTGAAAATTGGTTTTGCTGTGAGCTAGGGTTCCTTGTTGAAAGCTGGCATTGTCAGACAGATCCATTTCAATACATTATTTAAAAACAAATTTCTCTGCATTGTTGAATCAAATATTTCCAGGTCAGGTACTGTACAGATTAGGAACAGACTAAAGCAACCTCTTCACTTCCTGTTGAGCACACCTGGGGGAAGGGGCACCATGTGATAATATTAACAACACAACCCCCTACCCCCAGCAAATGGACAGCTATGAATCACTTGCAGTAGTATAAGATTAATTGCAAAATTTCCCAAAAGTGGCAGAGTTGCTGGAGTTAGAAAAGATTAAACATTTTGACACATCACATTCAATATGTTTTGTATATCTATTTTTTAAAAAGTCCTGCTCCACAGGGATGATCCGGCAATGTGTTGTCTAAAATTAGGGGTCACAGTTGCAAAGTAACAAGCCAGCCATCCAGGACCGAGAATGCAGAGAAATCTCTTCAGCAAACAGGCAACAAGTCTTTTAAATTCTCTCTATCATAGCTATTGAGCCTCAGTTACTCAGTAGATTCAATTCAGCTAACCTCAGACTTGTCGATATTAAGGATATCAAGGTATACGGTACTAGTACTGGGGTAAAAATTACCCATGGCCTTTGAATGGAGGAGGAGCTGTGCTGGGTTGAATGGTTCACTCCTCATTCTATTTCAGTCCATCAACAGAAGGTGCTTGGAGCCTTCACAGGCGTAAGGATGGATAAATCCCCAGGGCCAGACGAGATTTGACTGAGGCCACAATGGGAGCCAAAGAAAGAGATCACTGGGGCTCCCGCCGAGATTTGTTTATCTTTACTGGCCGGAAGTGAGCTACCAAAGGACGACATAAACATGGTCCTTCTTTTCAAGAAGAGCAGAATGGAAAAGCCTAGCAAATATACCCCCATGAGCCTAACGTCAGTGGTTATGGGACAGGATAAATAATTACTTGGAAAGGTGGGGGCTAATGAGAGAAATCTAGCTTGGCTTTAAGGCCAGCACTACCCTTACCAATCTTTTGAGGAAGCAATAGAAAGTGTATTGATGAAAGTAGTGCAGTAGATATGGTTTATGTAGATTTCAATAAGACTTTCAATTAATCCAAAAGATTAGGGCCAATGGGATCTCGGGCAAGTAGGCTTGGCACTAAGTGACAGTAGAAGGGTGACACACATCAAAGTTGCTGGTGAACGCAGCAGGCCAGGCAGCATCTCTAGGAAGAGGTACAGTCGACGTTTCAGGCCGAGACCCTTCATCAGGACTAACTGACGAAGGGTCTCGGCCTGAAATGTCGACTGTACCTCTTCCTAGAGATGCTGCCTGGCCTGCTGCGTTCACCAGCAACTTTGATGTGTGTTGCTTGAATTTCCAGCATCTGCAGAATTCCTGTTGTTTGAGTAGAAGGGTGATTTGGTTTCCTATAACCAGTGGTTTTCCGCAGGAATCAGTACTAGAACCCTTGCTGTTGAAATGCCCAAGCCACAGCTACTGTCCCAAGACAAGGGGAATAGTGGCCAAGTTGCAATACTGGTGTCCTGTACATTGGGATTATGTCAGCATGGTGTGCGAGGCAAGGAATGTGTTAGAGCAACATTCCCTCTGAGCAGGTCCTGTTTCTTCGGAGACTGAAACCCAGGTAACCAGTCATCAGAGGATACACCACTGCAGGGATTCCAGTCAGTTGTTCTTGTCCACACAAAACAAAATCCATTATGACAGGAGTTTAGTTACACAGTCGTTTAGCAGTCATTGACAATCGTGGATGCAGGATAATGACCTGAATGTAAAGCCAGGCTGCTCAGTGCCGGCATGGCAGTGAGTTTCCAAGTGAAGTTTTGAAGGCTGTGCTGGAAATTATTTAGCCTTTAACTACAGTTCTTGGTTCCACAGGGAATCAAACTCTGATGCACACAGCAGAGAGATGCCACACAGCTTAATACTGGCAGGCTCAGTCAGGAGATAAAGACATTTTAATGCTTGTGTAACATTGTTACTGCTTTCTTATGCTCTACCAGACAGGGTGAGGGATATAGGTGTTGCAATCGGAATTTACCCCACTTTTGGCGCTGACTCAAACACTCCATCAATATTCAAGAAGCACATAGGTAGGATCCAGCATACAACTCCCCCTCTGTTCAACAGTGGTTCGGTGTTTTAATGCATTTCACAAGCTTAAAATATCCTAAAGCTTGACAGACAAGTGTCAAGGATGTTTAGCACAGCTAAGTGACAGCAATCTGCACAATGCTTATGGGTTGCTTCACATTTGGCTGATTACAAAACATTCTGGGTCAAATCACAGAGGGGCAGTTTTCACAACACTGATTCATAGTAGAAGTAATGAGGTTACATATGGGAGCCATGATCTGCAGAGTTTGGGAGGGAATCCAAGCTGTAAAAGGGACTGGATGAATTGAATCAAAATTAGGTTTATTATCACTGACCTGCAGTATATTGTGAGTTCTGTTTTGTGGCAGCAGTACAGTACAATATATACCATGAATTACAATAAGAATTGTATTTAAACATAGTGCAAAAAGAGAGCAAAAATACTGAGGTAGTGTTCGTGGACGATTCAGAAAATTGCAGAGGGGTAGAGAAGGTTGTCCCAAAACATTGCATGGCTATTTCTTCAGTTACTACCACCCTGACACAGGTGCTGCATTTGTGATTCACAGGGCATATTTGTATGAAGGAAGGCAGACAGGAGAGGTTAATGGCAAAGCAGAAATGCCCCAGGTACCAAAGAAGGGTTTGCGCCTGCATACACTATCCATCAGTATAAAATGAACTGCACTCCCTCCTCGAACTGCACTCCCACCTCCAACTGCTGAGGGGCAAAATAACCAGTGACTAGGTTTTCAAAGTTAATGTTGAGAGGGATCTGCACCTGGAGCTGATTGTGGATTAAGCCACTGAGGTAGGCAAGGGTTAAAATTTATCCACAGTTTATGTTATGTGCCCTCTTCTAATCTCTCCACTGCTTATATCTGAGGGCTTTCACTAAAGCTACTGATAGTTATCATGTGCAATAAAGAAGAGATGACACACTTTCCTTCAGTGACCTTGTGAGAGCATGGCCAAATAAGGATTGCTGACTGTGAAATGGGATATTGCCTGCTACTCACTGAACTGCAGGAGTTACCTAGACTGACACCAGAAGAGGACGCACAATCAGAGATATCAACTTTTTTTAAGCCCCAGTTTCTTAGGCTGATGTGAGATCCCATATTATATTTGAAGAAAATCAGGGGCATTCTTCCCAGTATTCCTGCCAATATTGATCCCATAAGCAACATCACAGAAGAATTTACTTGAACGTTCTTTGGGCGGTGTGCTCATCTTACTGGGTGCAGATTGGATTTGGATTTCCAACGTTTCAAATATGTACTTGAAAAGTTATTTCATATGCTCTGAAGAGCTTTGGAATATCCTGAGATTATAAAATCTCAAATGAAAGATTTTTTTGTCTACATAAACAGATCAGAATCTTTACACGATAAGTAACTATCAAAGGAATTTATTGTACTGTACTGTTCCTTCAGCAAGTCTGGGTACCTCAGGCTCTCTCATTGAGTTAATTACAACAAAGCCACAGTCTGACAGATCAAACTGCTCAGAGAGTTTAAGTAGGATCCAGAAAGTATACATTCACCATCAGCCAGTTTGATGCTTTGTTTCAATAAGGGCTAGCTTTCAACTTGGCAGATAGTAATTTCAAGTGACCTGCCTCCCAAATGGAAAACAGGCTGTTGAGATGAAGGCAGGATACAACAGTCCAAAAGCAGGAATGGCTGTAGTCAAAGCAGGGAACTTCCTGTACCAGGCCTGATAATGAGTCTCAGCCCAAAACGTCAACTGTTTATTCCTCTCTGTAGATGCTGCCTGGCCTGCTGAGTTCCTCCAGCATTTTGTGTGTGTTGCTTTGGATTTCCAGCATCTGCAGAATCTCTTGCATTTAGAACTTCCTGCTCCTCCTCATCATCAGAAGTTTGAATTGATCAACATCCTGTCAGATCATCAATACTGCAGAGGAGTGAGAACTGATTTGGTGGCTGTGTCCTGGAATAAAGGAGTAAAATTAATCACACCTTCCTCAACCTTTATTTCCCAAACCACTTATAACCAAGTCACTGCCGTAAGGAAACATGGCAGTTCTTCGTACAAGCAATAGTCCCACAAGCGGTGATATTTACCAGATAATCTGAATTGTTAGACTGAGGGACAGATATTGACTAGGGTACTACAAAGAATTCATTGATTCTTTTTCAAATGTGATCTCTTCCATTCTTCTAAAGGGGAAAGTGGAAGCTAATATAACTTGTTATCAGAAGTTCTGCACTTCTGGTGGGGTAGTTCTTTTCATTGGTGTCACCTTGGACTGTCATAAAGCTCAGATTCTTATCTGTACAAAGATTTGGGAAGTGAATTTTTGTCCCATACAGGAGCCCCTCAGGGCTGCATACTGAGTCCCCTCCTTTACTCCCTGTATACCCACAATTGTATCACCACCCACAGCTCCAATCTGCTAATTAAATTTGCTGACAACACTACATTGATTGGCCTTATCTCAAACAATAATGAGGTGGCCTACAGGGAAGAAGTCATCTCTCTGATACAGTGGTGTCAAGAAAACTCCCTCAATGTCGCGTAAACAAAGGAACTGGTTGTGGATTACAGGAGGAATGGAGATGGGCTAACCCCTATTGGCATCAATGGATCTGGGGTTGAGAGGGTAAACAGCTTTAAGTTCCTTGGCACCCACATCACCAAGGACCTCACGTGGTCTGTACACACCAGCTGTGTGGTGTAAAAAGGCACAACAGCGCTTCTTTCACCTCAGATGGTTGAGGAAGTTTGGTATGGGCCTTCAAACCTTCAGAACTTTCCACAGGGGCACAACTGAGAGCATCCTGACTGGCTGCATCACTGCCTGGTATGGGAACTGTACTTCCCTCGATCTCAGGACTCTGCAGAGAGTAGTGCAGACAGCCCAGTGCATCTGTAGTTGTGAACTTCCCGTGATTCAGGACATTTACAAGGTCAGGTGTGTAAAAAGGGCCCGAAGGATCAAATCACCCCAACCACAATCTATTCCAGCTGCTACCATCCGGGAAGCGGTACTGCAGCATAAAAGCCAGGACCAACGGGCTCCGGGACAGCTTCTTCCACCAGGCCATCAGACTGATGAACTCACGCTGACTTGAGTGTACTCTATATCACACTGACTGTTCTATTTATTATAAATTGCTATGATTGCAAATTTAGATGGAGACATAACATAAAGATTTTTACTCGTATGTGAAGGATGTAAGAAATAAAGTCAATTCAATTCAATGTACTGTAAATTTAGCACTGAAACAGGCTAAATGGCTCAATAGGTTCTTGTAAGTGCTTGAAACCAACACAAGCTTCCCCTCACTGTTCTTCATTTCACCAATCAACATGTACTTCAAATTTTCTCTCTCGTGTTTTGTGCCAAATCCATCCAGGCTAAGTGCCATAATTGTTCTGTGTGATAGTAATTTCCCCATCCATACCACTCCCTGCATAAGTACATTTTTGCTTGTCAGATTTAGTGGATTTATTGTCAATAACTAGTTAGAATTCAGTGGGGATCCTGTTCAAATGGTTGAGTGTTTCACTAAGCACTGCACCTACTAGTCCAAGCCCACTCAAAAGGTCACAGAGTGTTTAACATTGATTAAAACATATAATTGATTACAACATATGAACATCTGCAAATTTAAAAAAAAGTTGGTTTGGGCATAAATGAATTGACTTCAGTTTCCCAATAGACCTCTTTACTCAGAGAGACCAGACTGGAAATGAACAAATAATGATAAAATTCAATTCATTTATAAATTAAAAATTGCCTATACTATCACAGTCACAGTATTCATATTACAAGAGGCCATATTGATATCTTCGGACAGATTGCAGCAATAGCTATCTACATAACTGATCAGCTCCCAGTCAGGTTAATTTTTATGCCTGCAGAGGCTTGGCAAAGATGACCAGAAAATACACCTGCAAGTTGCTGATTCTTGAAGTGGGTCAGTGTCACAGAATAGGTGATATGGAAGAAATTAGGCACATCTAAAGCTCTTGGTGTCTTTTCCCAGAGTTAAGCTGCTATTGGATGACATTGCAGGGCTGGTCAAGGTTTCTTTATTGCTCTGCTGCTGGGCTGGAATCATAGAAGATGTACAAAACAGAAGGGGGTCACTCAGGCCAATTTTATCTGTGCTGGTAGGACTGGTCAGAGGGAATCATTGTCTTGTGTACTCTGGGAGATGTTGTGGGGTGCAGGAAAGACAATGTTCCTGTCCTCAGCTTCAAGAAAAATAAATGAGACAGGATCTGACCTTTATTTACCAGTAAAAGATGAAAGGCCATGTATCTGCCCCATTTGTTGATAATTAATTGTATACAGGGGTTTGTCAATGGGCTTTAGGTCCTCCTTTAAAGCAATGCAGGAGGGAGGAGATAGAATTGAAAGCTTGTTTTTGGCATCTGCTTAAGACTGCAGAGATTTGGCAGAGGCAATGTTGCTGTTTCCAAGTCATTCTACTCCTATTTCAGTCATGGGATACAGTGTGAAAGGATGACATAAAACAATTTATGCCACAATATCTCTCTGTGTATGTTTTTAACCTGCAGCTGGGTTATGGGTTGACATTCTATAAACAAGTAAGGCAGGAGCTCTCTAACCGAGTATGCAGCTTTCCAACTATCAATGGTGAAGTGGCAGAACATATTAAAAATAATTTTAGAGTCTGTGACCTTCTGTTTCAGAATATAAAACTTAACATATAAGCTTTCTGGGTCTCTGGGGGACAATGTGAAGTGTGAGAAAGTCTAAAAGCTGTCCAGCTATGAGTTGTGGGTCATGGAAATTCCAAAAATCCCACAAGGACTATTGGCTAGGTGATGACATCATCACCTGGACTTGCCAACTTGCAAATCATATTCTAAACATGGACCTGCTGTCTGATTAATTCTTTGTTAAATTATATTTCCAGGATCACACACACAAAAACTTAATTCTGTTCAGGATTTTAATGAGGTCTGTACCAGTTCTTATATTTGCAGCACTTTGAAGTTGAGTCTCCGGATTAATGTAACATCCTTTTAACAGTCTCTGAGAGAATGAAGCAAATCTTTTCTTTTAAGACCTCGCAAAAAGATTAAGCAGCAATATGCAGCTTCTCCATTAAGCAAAGGCCAGGCAATCTGGTCTCCGTTAATGCAAAATCACCTCTTGTCCCACTGGTCAGTCGGAGACAAAATCAGCCAGGCCGGTTTGGTTCAGAGTTACTGTTCTGTCCACACTGGATCAGCTAGTCACAACTTGACACGATTGCTGTTCTACCAAATCCTCCACACTTCCATTGGCAAAAAGGTGGGTTAATTGATGCCCCAAACCGTAGGCTGTTATTAACAGGAAAACAACATTTGGTCATTCTGTAAAATGAATTAATAGTAGGATGCCGGGCGAGAAATGTAAACACTCCCACTGGCCTAAGCCTCTCTTGTCCACATTGCCTTTGGATGTTTCTTTCCCAGGGTGAAGCATCAAGAGTGGATACTTGTGCATGATATCTACCCACTTTGTTGGAAAAGTCGCCTAGCGTCAAGCACCTCATGAGAGAAGGGTACCTGAGATTTTCAGAGAGAAGATGACCTGACTGATCCCCAGTGAGAGTCAGCACCTTCAGGGGAGGGGTCTGAACCCCAGTGAGAGTCAACACCTTCAGGGGAGGGGTCTGAACCCCAGTGAGAGTCAGCACCTTCAGGGGAGGGGTCTGAACCCCAGTGAGAGTCAGCACCTTCAGGGGAGGGGTCTGAACCCCAGTGAGAGTCAGCACCTTCAGGGGAGGGGTCTGAACCTCAGTGAGTGTCACACCTTCAGGGGAGGGGTCTGAACCCCAGTGAGAGTCAGCACCTTCAGGGGAGGGGTCTGATCCCCAGTGAGAGTCAGCACCTTCAGGGGAGGAGTCTGAACCCCAGTGAGAGTCAGCACCTTCAGGGGAGGGGACTGAACCCCAGTGAGAGTCAGCACCTTCAGGGGAGGGGCCTGAACCCCAGTGAGAGTCAGCACCTTCAGGGGAGGGGTCTGATCCCCAGTGAGAGTCAGCACCTTCAGGGGAGGGGTCTGAACCCCAGTGAGAGTCAGCATCTTCGGGGGGGGGTGCAGAATTGATCCCTAGTGAGAGGCAGCACCTTCCTGAGAGGATAGGACCAGAATTAAACGATTGTAAGCTCTTTCAAGATCAGAAGGATATTCTAAATAAAAATAAATAAACATTGAAAATATATATTTTTGTTGAAACATGTGCATTAAAATGAAAGATGTGATGAATAAGATATTGTTATCCCAGGCTACCAGAACAGATTTGGATTAGCCTCAGAGTAAAGGTTTGTAAAGAGAGGTAATATGTAGACATCTAACACCATGTCACCAGAAAGTTGCTCCATAATATTGAAGTATCCTGAGAGTGTGTCCTACATTTTTCTATTTTTAAGCTTGTTTGCTGGGTCACTACATATTTTAATGTGGGCCTTTTGTGTATCTTGAACTAGTGTTTCCCATGAACAAAGAACCTTCATCACTTTTTCCTGCTTCCAGGGCTAAATCATGTGTTTTCCATCCTTAGGTTGGGGGTGGGGGGTGGAGACAGTGTTGTAGGTGTATCAGAATCTCTCTGTCAACATAAGAGTGTAGTTACACACCAAGAACCAGATTTGTTGAATGTTATCAAGATAACCCAACATCACTCAGCTCAAGCAACTGCTTACAGAACTGAAACGAAACGTTGCTTCTAACAAAGATAATAGAAACAGCAAATTCCATTCACCGGTTTAATCTCCGAGTCTTGGCTCGAATCATCGACAGTTTACTCTTCTCCATAGATGCTGCCTGGCCTGCTGAGTTCCTCCAGTATTTTGTGTGCTCCCTGAAATTCCTGCTATTCCATAGGTTTATTTTATTGTTCAAATATGCACGTTCTCCAGGCATAGCAACAGCCTCTCCCCTCTCCGATACTAGAGTGATCCCCCAGCAATGAAAAGGCAGACTCCCCTCTCTGGTAGCAGAGCGATCCCTGAGTGATCAAAAGGCAGTCTCCCTCTCTGATAGTAGAGATCCCCCAGTGATGAAAAGGCAGACTCCTTTCTCTGATAGGAGAGCATTCCTCCAGCGATCAAAAGGCAATCTCCCCCCTCCGATAATACAGAGATCCCCCAGTGATCAAAAGGCAGGTAGCCGGCACTCAGCTTCCGCATTGGGCTTCAGTGTTTTAATCTCCCTCATCACTTTAATTGATAAACAATGGAAGCTTTAATCGGCGAAATGGAGTCAAACACTGGTTTGTGCCCTGTCCCACAGCCTTCTCGCCACAAGGTTTGCACATGCTGCCCCAGCCTCCCGGAATCCTCTCGGAGACCGCAGAGGATTGCAACACCCAAATGATCTCCAATTTGCAAATCACAGGCTCCAACAGTTCCAGAATCTCATGAAAAATGGAAAACAAATGTTAACGACATAAACGAAGTGAAATATATGGTTTCATGATCTATCCAGCAGACATCGACCGAAGGAGCGTTTTATGCAGGCACCAATTCAAACTGTAGTCCCAGAAGTTATCCCACAACACAGGGCATTAAGTTTGGAATCCTTTATATATAGAAACAATAATCGTGAGTTGAGTTAGGTGAGGATTTATTACGCATCCCTAGTTACCCTGAAAAGCTGGTGATGTCTTTTCCTTGAGGTTATATCAGAGGACATTTAACCACATTAACAGAATGGTGGGAAGCCTTTGGCCAGGACAATAAACGTCCCTTTGTTTACATGTCAGAATATAAACAGCAGGCCCAGAATGTTGTGAATCTGGACCCTTAACCTGTCTCAAATACCTCAAATGGTTTCCACACAAATGCCCAGAGGGCCAGGAATTGGGTGAGCGGGCTTCAGCCTTTTCACTCTGCAGAGGAAATCACTAGTTGAAAATGTTGAATTAAGTCTAAATTTAACCTGGTGAAAGGTCATTTAGGACCTTGACTAACACCATAATGTGAGGCAGAATATGATGTTCCAGATATTCCATTTCACTCCAAGACTGTGATCAATGGAGTAGGAGAAGTAAGGCCTTTGAAATAATTGAATTGTACATTAGGGGAGGGCAGGGTCATTCTGCGAATGGTTGGGGGTGAGACTGGAAAATAATGCTGGATCTTGCTGTGTTGTGCAGGCTGCATAACAATGACCAGTAAGCAACAACAAAATACATAACCCATCAATTGCCTAAAACCAGTGCTCCCTCTTCTTTTTCCTTGGTGGGCCTGGTGAATTATCACGAAAGCAGAGCGGTTAGAGGGGTTGTGGATTGGAACTGGGCAGCCTACACAAGACAGTACTCAGAGCAGAGGTGTTTTTTTATGGAGAAAGTGGGGACAGGTGACAGGTGAGGACTAAGCCGACCTGTCAACATGTCCTGCAGTCTGCCAATCACAGGGAAATGTAGATTACGAGGACACTCAGTCCTCATTTATTGTCATTTAGAAATGCATGCATGCAAGAAATGATACGATGTTCCTCCAGAGTGATATCATAAAAATAACAGGACAAACCAAAGACTAACACTGACAAGACCACATAATTATAACATATAGTTACTGCAGTGCAAAGCAATACCATAATTCGATAAAGAACAGACCATGGGCGCGGTAAAAAAAGTCTCAAAGTTCCGATCGACTCCCGATAGTCCCCGATAGCAGGCGGCAGAAGGGATAAACTCTCTCTGTCTTTTTAAACCTCCAGGCACCTACAACTGTCGATGCATTGGAAGCACCCGGCCACAGCCGACTCCGAGTCTGTCTGAAAACTTCGAGCCTCCGACCAGCTCTTTGACATTGAGTACCGAGCACCATCTCTGCTGAGCACATTGATCCATCCCGGCCGCCGAGCAACAAGCAAAGCCGAGGACTCGGGGCCTTCACCTCCGGAGATTCTGGATCACACAGTAAAAGCGGCAGCGAAGCAGGCAGTTCAGAAGTTTCTCCAGACGTTCCTTTGTTCTCTCATGTCTGTCTCCATCAAATCAGGATTGTGCACGGCACCCTACTTGACAGATTACAGATATCATTCACCGGAGTGGCCGCGCAAGCTGCGTCGCGCCACCATCTTCTACATCTGTATACGAATGGATTGCAAGAGAGCATCATGATCTTCTGATTTGTCTGTACCAAGTCCTCTTCCTTCACTTCCTTCCTCGCCCCCCTCACTATCCCCCATGTCCTAAGGGTGTTGATTTTTCATTGGGATTGTGGTCAGCCTCTAAACCTTCATCCATGTTCCGCCCTTCATGTATGATATCGGACGTGTGTCAGATGGCTAACACAGCACACTGGACATCACAGCCAAGCCCTGACCATCACTGAATGCTCACCAGTTTACAAAGGCACATATTGGCAGCAGGAGCCTTAGCTGATTCTTCCTCCCTCTTTCCCAATCCATAGTGTGGGAGCCCATAGGTCATGTTCGTGAATAGCAGGTTAGGGGCCTGGACAGTCTGTGAGTTTGTTCTCAGGTTTTAACAAAAGACTAATGACGAGATGGTATCAGCAAAAGTGATGTGGTAGCTGTGAATCTGTAGTTTAAATCTCATTGGAGGAAACCTCCCTTTCTTACCCTGTCTGAGTCTTTATACGATTCTAGTCCCAAAAACAATATGACTGATTTCTAAACTAGCCATGTACAGTAGGTTAGTCAAGGAGTATTGCACAGCATACAAGTAGGCAGCCTACTGCTTCCCCAGATCAAATGAGGAAAGGAATAAATCTTAAGTCTTTCACGGACAGCCTAGGAATGAACAGAGAAGAGGCCAGAGATGGCAACTATTCATGAGGCTCCTGCCACCATCCAGGTTAAGGTGAGTATCCTGATTCTCCATCGTATATCTCTGGTCCCCACAGTTCAAGATTACTTAAAGTCATTTCCTGTAAGGAGTATGAAATAATTGTCACTCTGGATCTGGTGCAGCTATATTTCATTAGGAGTTTGATGAAGATTTGGTTTGCCACCTAAAACACTCGAAAACTTCTACAGATGTACCATGGAGACCATTCTGACAGGCTGCATCACCATCTGGCATTGGGGACTACTGAACAGGATCAGAAGAAAGGACAGAAAATTGCAAAATTAGTCAGCTCCATCAGGGGTACTAGCCTCCGTTGAATCGAAGACATCTTCAAGGAGTGATGCCTCAGAAAGGTCCATTATTAAGGACCTGCATTACCCAGGACATGCCCTCTTCTCACTGTTACCATCAGGTAGGAGGTACAGAAGCCTGAAGGCACACACTCAGTGATTCAGGAACAGCTTCTTCCCCCCTGCCATCCGATTCCTAAATGGACATTGACCCCATGAACTCTACCTCACTACTTCTTATTATTTCTGGTTTTGCACTATTACTTTTAATTCAACTATGTACTCTAGATATATATACTAATTTATATATAAATTTATTTATTTATTTTTCTATATTTCTATATTTATCATGTATTGCATTGTACTGTTGCCACTAGGTTAACAAATTTCACTACATATGCCGGTGATATTAAACCTGATTCCGATAAAACACACAAAAGATAAAGAACAGAATAATAATAAAAACACAATTAATATAAATATATGAGCTATCTTATATACAAACTGTAGATTGATTTTACGTCCATAAAGTGACTCCAGGCTGTACTGGCAGGAAATAATAAAGTAGTGGTGGATCAGCGGGTGGAGGTCTTGTTCAGCCTTACTTCTTAGGGGAAGTATCTGTTTTTGAGTCAGGTGGCATGGATGTTATGAACAAATATGATTCCTCACATCATTGGACAAAATAAATTCAACATACAAGGAACAACGGGGTGAATTTTAAGAAGCTTTCTTACTGACGCAAGGAGACAAGAGTTTATTGCGGAGCGATCCGGGTTTCTGGAGGTCTGAGTTCATAGTTTTTTGCATATTTTATAGCTATTAAAATATAGTTAAAGCACTATTTAAACCATGAGAACACTAATAGAATATTTCCATGTCTGTTCAGACAGACGAATGAAAGCCAAATGTAAAATCTGGAATCACCTACAAATGGTTTTCGTCTCCCACCTAAACTTGGCAGCTCTGGTACTCAGCTGAATGTGATTAGTGGTGTAAATTAAAGATGGTGATAAATAGGTCTTGGTCCCATCCATCATACTCACTCAAGGTGAAAGGGTTTGCATGATATACAAATAGATCTGACAGTGATGACTGCCTGATAACGATTACAAATAGCTTAATAATTAAAACCAGGTCCTCCCCTGCTCTCTCCCAGAAATCATTGTACTGCTATCAGGTCGTAGAATACTGTCAGGAAAATTATATGACAGCCCGTGAGAATTACATTGGGGAGGTTTTATTTTGTAAGCCATTTCTTTGCGGAGAGGTTGAAAGAATTAAGTTTTTCTCAACTCAAGCACTGATAAGTACAATTATTTAAAATTAATTACCTCAAGGAGAAGACAGATAAAAGTGAGGGAAAAAAGGAAGAGGAAGGAAGTGTTGATTAGGTGAGCTGAAAGTGAACAGGATGATACGTTTAGCAAAAATTAGTTAGGCCAAATGGTTTGTCCTGATATAGACTCAATGTATTTACCCACATCATTGTATTCATTCTTTAGAGATGATCAAGACAACCACTTAATGTTCAGACCTCAGTACCCTGTGCAGGATGCACTCTAGCCAAATGGCTGAGGTTATCACAAAGACCTTATCCACCACATAGTCCTGGAACTGAAGACATGTATCAGCCCAGATTGGTCATGGATGGCAGTTTTCTTTCCTTTGAGGACATTGGTGAGCTGTGTGACTATCTGACAGTTTCACAGTCAGTTAACTAATTGTCACTTGCTTAGTGGTCAGCAGCTGTTGCTAGGTTCCTCTCAATAGCTCACCAACAGATCAATCCATTTACAGGTATATCGGTTTGCTGAATGTGTTAATTTAATTCTCATTTACCAGTTCAAAACAGACAGGTAATAGAACCTCCATTTCTAGTCTCACCCACCCTCAGCAGAAAAAAACTTGCTTGCATTCACCCCTCATAATTGTGCATACCTCTGTCAAATCTCTCCTCATTCTGCTACGCTCCAGGGAAGAAAGTCCTGACCTATGCAACCTTCCCCTATAACTCAGGTCCTCAAGTCACAGCAAGATCCTTGTAAGTGTTCTCTGTAGTGGTCACAGAGTCACAGCAAGATCCTTGTAAGTGTTCTCTGCACTCTTTCAATCTTATTTCTATCTTTCCTGTAGATGGGTGAGCAGAAATGTACACAATACTCCAAATTAGGCCTTGCCAATGTCTTACACACTTCAACATAACATCCTGACTCCTGTACTCAAGATAGACGAAGGCCAATGTGCTGAAAGCTCTCTTTATGACCCTTTCCACCTGTGACACTACTTTCAAGGAATTATGGATCTGTGTTCCCAGATCCCTCCATTCTCCTACACACCTCAGTGCCCTGCTGCTCACCCTGTAGTCCTACTCCCGTTTGTCCTTCCAAAGTATACTCGTCTGCATTAAATTCCATCTGCCATTTTCTCATCTCATTTTTCCAGCTAGCCCAGATCCTGCTGCAAGCTCTGATAGCCTTTCTCGTCGTTCACTACACCCCCAGTCTTGGTGTCACCTATGAATTTGCTAGTCCAGTTTATCACATTATCATCCAGGTCGTTGATATAGATGACACACAACACTGGACCCAGCATCGAACCCTGCAGCACACCACTAGTCACAGACCTTCAATCAGAGAGGCAACCATCTACTACCACTACCTGACTTCTCCTGTAAAGCCAATCTCTCAGCCAATTTACTATCTCATCCTGAAAGTCAAGCCAGTGAACCGTCTTGACCAACCTCCCATGGCAGGACCTTGTCAAATGCCTTGGGAAGTCCATGTAGACAACATCCACTGACTTGTTGGTACTTCTTTGAAAAATTCTATAAGACCATGCACAATGCCATGAGCCAAGCAGAAATAAACATTGAAGAGGCCCCAGATTTCATGAAAAATGCTTATTTTCTACATATACAGAAGTTGGTCCTTAAATTCTTGGGCTCGATGACAACACAAACTCTTTGATTTGAGTCCAGCTACTTTTTGAGGATTGTTGTTACTGTGATAACTCAGCAGGGAATAGAAGCGTGTCTGAACTCTTGGGCTAGTAGAATTTTCCATGGTAATTGCCCCCGATCACGATCCATCACCATAATGGTGATTTGTTTAGCCCTGCCACAATTGTGCTATTTCTTATTGAACAGCCTATTCCGTTGGCAACTTTATACAATAATTTTAGTTAATTACTGCAATAGTGAAAGGGCACCTAATCCCCAAACCAATGCAATGCAATCCACCACCTCCATTGACTGGGGATAGAATATATTCTACATTGGGACATCCACAGAACTAGTACCGAGATCAGAGTATCTGCTCCAAATCCCAATCCCAGGTAGTGCGAATCAGTTAGTTCTGTCAAAGAAATGTGATGTTGATTAACTGTTGACAACACTAGCCCCTATCCCCAGCAAAACGTCTTTGGGAAATTGGGAATATCAAAGCACAGAAAGAAACCAGTTGCCTCCTGGTATCTGCACTGGCTCCAGCCATGGAGCAGGACTAATAATTGAAATACTTTACAAACTTTAACAGTTGTTGAAGAGAGTCAGGCATGAGATAAGAAGATGTGATAGGGACCCTATTTAAATAGTGTAATTAATATGGTATTTATCAAGAGATATATCGTTGGAAAAAATTATTAAATATTCAGTGGGAGCAGATTGATTTTGGCCTGACCTTTAAAATTTGTGAATTCAGAGAGTTTACAGGACATCATGTGCATGGTCTGAAGATTTGGGATAAGTAAAACCATGTGATGGACAATTATATCCCCCTCCCAGCCCTCTATTCCTGTCTCCCTTAAGGATTTTTAACTGAAACCAACCAACTCAGCTGCTGCCACAGTGAAGGACATTCTTGTCTCTTCCCTGATTAACACTCTTCTGTCCTATTTTAAACAGTCTGACTTTTGTTTGATATTTAATAAGCAATGTTGATCAAATGACTGGCATTACGTGTAGCCCTGCAGTCATGCGTGCAGTTATTTCATCAATGGATGCATTTAGTTTTTAGTGATAAACAAGTGGTTAGAAGGCTTCATTGCTTGTGAGGGGCTGACAAGGTGCTGGAGGGTATGGGCTTTGAAGACATACAAAGCGGAAAGTATCTTAACCACAGTATCCTCTCTTCTCTTGGGGGTGACTAGGATAGCTGTGAGGCTTTTCTTTTGACACATAAGTTACATCTTTGTAAGCTCTTATCGTTCCATAATAATGTTTTTTTTCTCAAAATTCAACTTTATCCAAGTCTGAAGTTAGATTCAGATTCTCACTAGACTGATTTAAAGCTTTACCTCTTAAGTAGTTTGTAGCTCTGACTCGGTTACGTTTTATCCCATTTCTCTATACATTTAAAATCATAAAATTACGGTCCAGTGACTCTTGTTACCATGTAGCCTCCTTCTGTGGTGACGCAGCTGCTTACACTCTTTCCCAAACAAGATGTTGCAAGAGCCAGCAAGAAAACTGAAAATGGGGTCAACCTGAATGCCCTTCCATTTTTAGCAGAGTTTACTGTACAGTAACAGGATCAGAAATCTTGCCTAATTTCCCCTCTCTCTAACTCAGGGTCACACTGTGGTGATTAGGAGTTGGTTTGCTCTCTGCGTTGGTGTCCCTGAGAGTAACCAAGTTCCGGATCCCAGTCTGGTTTCTCCTCTCCCTGACTCAAGGTCTCTTGACAGTGATCAGGATTACGTACCCTTGTGGGTTCCCCCTTTACTAATCCAGGATTACATACAGTGATCTGAACCAATAATCTGGTGTCCTTCGCTGTCCACGCAGGAGTTACTGACCTACTGGGCCTGAACACCTCCCTCTGCAACTGGATCCTAGACTTCCTGACTGGGAGACCTCAGTCAGTCGGGATTGGAAGCAGCATCTCCAACACCATCACACTGAGCACGGGGGCCCCCCAGGGCTGTGTGCTCAGTCCACTGCTGTTCATTCTGCTGACCCACGACTGTGCTGCAACACACAGCTCGAACCATATCATCAAGTTCGCCGATGACACGACCGTGGTGGGTCTCGTCAGCAAGAACGATGAGTCAGCATACGGAGAGGAGGTGCAGTGGCTAACGGACTGGTGCAGAGCTAACAACCTGTCTCTGAATGTGAACAAAACAAAAGAGATGGTTGTTGACTTCAGGAAGACAAAGAGCAACCACTCTCCGCTGAACATCGACGACTCTTCCGTAGAAATCATTAAGAGCACCAAATTTCTTGGTGTCCACCTGGCGGAGAATCTCACCTGGTCCCTCAACACCAGCTCCATAGCAAAGAAAACCCAGCAGTGTCTCTACTTTCTGCGAAGGCTGAGAAAAGTCCATCTCCCACCCCCCATCTTCACCACATTCTACAGAAGTTGTATTGAGAGCATCCTGAGCAGCTGCATCACTGCCTGGTTCGGAAATTGCACCATCTGGGATCGCAAGATCCTGCAGCGGATAGTGAAGTCAGCTGAGAAGATCATTGGGGTCTCTCTTCCCGCCATTAGAGACATTTACACCACACACTGCATCCGTAAAGCAAACAGCATTATGAAGGACCCCACGCACCCCTCATATAAACTCTTCTCCCTCCTGCCATCTGGAAAAAGGCACCGAAGCATTCGGGCTCTCATGACCAGACTATGTAACGGTTGCTTCCCCCAAGTCATCAGACTCCTCAATACTCAGAGCCTAGACTGACACCAACCTATTGCCCTCTACTGTGCCTATTGTCTTGTTTATTATTTATTATAATGCCTGCACTGTTTTGTGCAATTTATGCTGTCCTGGATAGGTCTGCAGTCTAGTGTAGTTTTGTGTTGTTTTTTTTATGTAGTTCAGTGTAGTTTTTGTATTGTTTCATGTAGCACCATGGTCCTGAAAAACGTTGTCTCATTTTTACTGTGGACTGTACCAGCAGTTATGGTCGAAATGACAATAAAGGTGACCTGACTTGACTTGACTACATTCACAAAATGTTCCTTAGCAAATTGCTTTTTCCTCAGTGGACAAAGATCAGCAAGAACAAAACGAGCTGACTTCTCCTTCATCTAACCTTGGGGCTACTAAACAGGAGTCAGGAGACAGAACAAGGACTACTTTCCATTTTTATTTCCAACTCTGGGGTCATTAGACAGGGAGATGCCAATTTCCCCTTTCTGTAACCCTGTAATCATGGACAGGAAATCAAGGCCAGCAACAAACCCTGGCTGATTTCCCTATTCTGTAGTTGGGAGGAGAGGGATCATTGGACACGAATCAGGAGAAGATCACTGACTGACTTAGCTTTTCTCTAACCCTGTGGTCATTGGTTCAACATCAGAGCAGGAACATCAGCTAACTTGGCATTTCCATAAACCTGCAGTCACTGGACAGGGATCAGGACAGAATCACTGGCCATTTCAAAATTTAAAGTTCAAAGTAAATTTATTATTAAAGTACATATACGTCACTATATACAACCCTGAGATTTGTTTTCTTGCAGACATTCTCAGTAAACCCAGGAAGAATCAATGAAAGACCATACAAACAACCAAGGTCAAAAAGCAACCAACTGTGCAAATACAAAAGGGAATTTAAACAAATAAATAAATAAATAAATAGATAAATAAATAAATAAATAAATAGATAAGCAAGCAAGCAAACAAGCAATAAATATCGAGAACATGAAATGAAGAGTCCTTGAAAGTGAGTCCATAGTTTGTGGGAACATTTCAGTAACTGGGCAGGTGAAGTTGAATGAAGTTATCCTCTCTGGTTCTGATGGTTGAGGGGTAGTAACTGTGCCTGAATCTGGTAGTGTGAGGCTTGAGGCTCCTATACCTTCTTCTTGATGGCCACAGCAAGAAGAGAGCATGACCTAGATGGTGGGGGTCCCTGATGATGGATGCTGCTTTCCTGCAACAGCGCTCCATGTAAATGTGCTCAATGGAGGGGAGGATTTTACCCGTGACAGACTGGGCAGTATCCACTACTTTCTGTGGGACATTCAAAGGCATTGGTATTTCCATAGCAGGCTGTGGCGCAGCCATTCTCCACCACGCATCCATCGAAGTTTGTCGAAACATTAGAAAGCATTGCAAATCTTCACAAACTCCTAAGGAAGTAGAATCACTGCCGTGCTTTCTTTGTGGTTGCACTTACATACCGGGCTCAGGACAGGGGACAGGTCCTCTGAAATGATAACACCGAGGAACATAAAGTTGCTGACCCTCTCCACTTTTGATTCCCCAATTAGGACAGGCTCATGGATCTCTGGTTTCCTCTTCCTGGTCAACAGTCATCTCCTATTTCCCCTATCTCTCATAAGGGATTACTGGACAATGATCAGGAGCAGAAGCATTGGCTGATCTCTACTTGTTTTAACCCATGGATATGGCATCACTGATTAGGAGCATGGCCAATGGCCAATGAAACCTCTCTATGATCAAAGGATCACTGCCAGTCATTGGGAGCATGGTCACTAGCTGATCTCCCTTTTTCTTATCCCAGGACCATTGTCTCTGTACTTCATACATATTTTTTGAGAATGATCCAGGAATGAAAGAGATTATGGCTCCGTGTCGGTACTTGCTGGAGATTAGAAGAATGGGGTAGGGGGGATATCACTGAAGCTTATCGAATGTTGAAAGACCTCGATAGAGTGGATCTGGGGAGGATGATTCCCAAAGTGGGGGAGTCTAGGACCAGGGGGCTGAGCCTCGGCATACAAGGACGTCCCTTTCAAACAGAGATGAGGAGGACTTTCTTTGGCCAGAGAGTGGTGAGTCTATGGAAGACACTGTAGCAGACAGCTGTAGAGGCAAAGTCATTGGGTATATCTCAGGCAGAGGTTGATGGATTCTTGATTGGTCAGGGCATGAAGGGATACGGGAGAAGGCAGGAGATTGGGGCTGAGAAGGAAAACGGATCAGCCATGATGAAATGGTGGAGCAGACTTGATGGGCCAAATGGCCTAATTCTGCTCCTATGTCTAAGGTCTTCTGCTCGTACCCTTCCACAACTGAGATTAGCTGAATCAGGGGTTTGGGTTTGCAGTAGACCTGCTTTTGAATTGATTCCATGATTTATTTTAAGTAAAACATAGACGTAAGGAGCTGTGAGTGCTATTTTGAGTGGACTTATCCATAAACATTATTAAAAATGGCAACCAGATCATTCATTGACTATAGTCAATTATATTCTTGATCATCATTGATAAGTGTATCATTAAGTTAAATATATTATACTTTATCTTAGAAAGGAAAGCTGTCTGCTTGCTTCAACATAATTAATTCAGTATATCCATGCTCAATAAACCATAAAAATACATTAATCACCATCTCAGAAATAACATGGTTTTTCCAAAAAATTGTATTTATTAAAATTAAATATTAGTTCCTCTTTGTTAAGTAGAATAATCAGCCTTAAAATTCAGTCAGGGTTCTAACCAAAATAGTATCAATCTGCCCAACACCATATCAGACTGGCTTGATCCAGCAATGCGAATACACTTACAACTGGGAGGGAGGCCTTAAATGTCCTGGTTTGTGAGCCTGGTCTGAGTCTGAATCACTGGGCTGCTCTTTCCTCCTCCTGATTGTCTGATATAAAGAGAGGAAATGTGGAAAATGTTCAGCAGGTCATAGAGAATTTACGGAGAAACAAATTTACCATTTCAGGTCTATAATCTGTCACACTGATCAATTCTGATTAAAGGTGAATCAACTCTTTTTGGGCTTCCAGCTGGGTACAGGTATCAATTATAGGATGTTTTGATGACAAACTCTGTCATCTACTAGAGTCGAAAACTGCAGCCGGCTGGAAGCCCGAGAAGAGTTCATTTGTCATATACCCCAGGAAAGCACCAGATCCTTTTTCTATTAAAGACATTAATCTACAACTTTAACTCTTTTTTTTCTCTCCACATATACTGGCTACCCTGCTGGATATATCCAGCCCTTTCTGCTTTTATTTCTGATTTCTGACCTTCCGAGTACTCTGCCTGACGTAGGGCAGCGGGCAGAGCCCAGATGCACCAGAATTCTTCACAGGACTCAGAGTTTAATTATAAGGGCCGAATGCTTGAGCTTGCTTGTTCTTGTTTTCAGTTCAGAAAATGGAGGATAATCAGTCCGATGTGTTCAAATGTTGAAAGGACAGTATTAAAATCCAGCTGCACAATCGAGCCTGACTGGGTGTGTTGCAGCCAGTTCGGGACGGGTAAGGTGTCTGTTCTGTGTCACATGTTCAGGTTCAGTTAGACTAGGCCATCACCTACAAAATTATTTCCAGCTTTGTTAGTATTATCCTACTTGAGTAACCAATAAAGCATTAAGTTTGCAGTGAGAGTGTGTTTGAGCTACCCTTACAGTGATGGTCAGCTTGAGTTGAGTTGTTTATGAAAATATTTTACCTCACGTTTGGGGTGTGAACTGAGGTCGGGCTTCCTGTGGTCAGTTTAAGTTTATTCCTTGGTTGTTTGCCAGTCTTTATTTATGTATCGTTTATCATAAACTGTATGGTATTTCTTTATTTTTCCGTAAACGCCTGCAAGAGATGAATCTCAAAGCAGAGAATGGTGACGTATATGTACTTTCATAAACTTATTTTGACTTTTAATTGAAGTTTTAAATTTTATGCTCGAGCAGATCATCGCGACAGAAACAGAAATGACTTCTTCTATAGGGAGGGTCAAAAGCAGGGAGGCACAATCTTGAAGATAGAGCTTGGCCTTTGGGAAGTAAATTGGAAAGATCTCGAGTGGAAACGTTGGAACGTCCCCCACAAAAGATTGTTTTCCTGCAGTTTATTGGGAGCTTTAACCACTAAGTTCATTCAGCTTTCATTAGCTCAGGGTGTTCATAGGTAGAGCATGTCAGTGAGTAATTGGAACTGAAGTAACACCCTTGGCGTTGAGAATAACTCTCATCTACTCCAGTCTTGATAAGTGTAAGTTGTCAGAGCATGAATTCTTCTATCGTGGGTTGGGCATTGCCACCAGCTCCCACATGATCTAAACAGAGCAAGGTCATAGTCCACTGCAACTAACTAATTGTAGAAGCAGGCTGGAGGGGCTGAAGGGCCTCCACTTCCCTTAAACCACAAGGACTAGTAGATTCAGTCCCCAGACTGTGCATCAGGAGCTGATCAAAGTTCATGGGTCTAAGGAGGTGAAAAGTAGGAGTGCCAGCCCTAAACAGTTACCCCGTACAAAGAGTGCAGGTTAGCTGCAAGTGAAGAAGCGAAGTGTCTGAGGTTCCAGGGAGTGGCCAGTGGTCAGTGGTTGTGAGTCTGAAGCCCAGCAACAGTCAGGGAACAGGAAAAATAAACACAAGACTATCAGGAGAGTGTCCTTTGCACCTCATCAGTTTTCCAGCACTTCCTGTTATAAATCAAGGAGTGGTATTCCTGGCATGAAGGAGCAAAGCCTGATTAGTCATTCATACCTTCTCAGGACAGGTATAGCATAGCTTAGGTATTGATACAGTGGCTTTTACTTTGCCACATTTGAATTCTTTTATGAGACTTTACAGCACTGGTCAGATACAGATTAAAATTCCCTCTTCCCGGACACTGTTGGAAGGTCCATCCATGTTGACCATCTGCTTCTCTACTGAGGTGATGTTTGCGTCTGGTCTCCCTGGAGTGGGAAGCATTTGGTGTCTGCTGGCTCACTTGAAGCCTTTTGAGGTTGGTGGGCACAGCTGGGGATGAAACGTATCCTTTAAGCTGTGCTAATGTTTTAATAAGCTCTGGTCAAAAGGGGACACTGGCTCATATACTGTCTGGGTGTAAAACAGCTCTAACTCAAGGATGGTATAGGTGGCACCATGATAAGGTGCTTCTGGCTCTTGCTGACACACTAGAGCGGGAGAGATGCAAGAAGAGGACGGCTGGCACAGATTTGAGGAAGGCCATCACCTTCATCAAAGAGGGAGCCAGGCCTTTCGTAACCAAACAACCAAAGCCCAATCTGCTGCTAACGGCCAGGTCCTGGGAGATGAGGGTCGATGTGGGAAGGAGGTTCCCGGATGTGGTGCACACAACCCTACGCCCAGACAATGTACCGTGGTCAACTGAAGACAGGAGAATAATTCTGGTTGAGCTGACTGTGCTGTGGGAGGAGGGATGGGAAGAGGCCCACGAGAGAAAGGCCTTGAAGTACCAGCCCTTACTGCAGGAGTGTAAAGACACGGGATGGCAGGCATGGTTGTTCCCTGTGGAGATCGGCTGCAGAGGTTTCCCAGCCAAATCAACATGGCGGTTGTCATCAGCTCTGGGCCTGGACGAAAGGAGCAAAAAACAAGCAGCTCGTAGGATGGGGGAAGAGGCAGAACGAGCCCCATGTTGGATTTAGAGTAGGCAAGAGGAGGGGAGCTGGAAGCCAGGAGCAGATGGGCAGTGATTTGACCACCACTGCCGGCCCACCAACTGGAGAGTGTTGTGGTTAAGGGTCGAAACACTCTGCGAAGGTTGGGAACTACCTGATGACATCTGCTCCTGGCTGAAGGCTACAGTTACCTTATGAGGTGTCCGGAGAATGCACCCTAACAGGTGTATGTGACAAGTAACAAGTAATAAGGTTACTTTAAAATAGAAAATTAATTAAAAACTGATGAGGTTAGTGTTCAAACCTCCAAATAACCCACAGCAGCACAACTTTAAGCAGTGCAGTTTATGTTTCAATGTGGTTCTTGTTATATTGGAAATGCCAGGACATTGTCCTGGAACAGCACTGAAGACTGGTATCTATAATGGTGGTATCTCAGAAGGAAGTTCAGATAGAGCAATAGAAAAGCACAGCACAGAAGCAGGCACTTCAACCCTCGTCCCATCAACCTGCTCCCAGACCACAGGCATCCATACCCCGACTATCCTATGCCTATCTGTTGATTTGGATAATTTAGATAGGTACTTTATTGATCCCAAAGGAAATTACAGTGTCACAGTAGCATTGCAAGTGCACAGATCTACAAATATCAGAAGAGATGTAAGAGAAAGAATAAAAAATAAGTTACCTCAAAGAGTGTAATAGCACGAATTTGTGAATGCTTCTGGCTTTTTTTTTAGCGCTCATACACTAAGACCTCTGATCAATGAGACTGGGATGTTCATGCAGCCTCCACCTCCTGCTAATAGTTGAATTGTCCTCAGCTCAATGTGGTAGGACGGCGGAGCTTTCATCATATCAGTTCATTCAGTTAGCTATGCCTATGGCACGGTGTTTTTGTGTTACTTGTATTTATTTGGTATCTTTGAGGCAGTAAGGTTCTTTGGCAGACGTTGGAGGGATGGGAGGTG
The DNA here is from genome assembly GCF_030028105.1 of Mobula birostris. Classification (NCBI taxonomy): domain Eukaryota; kingdom Metazoa; phylum Chordata; class Chondrichthyes; order Myliobatiformes; family Myliobatidae; genus Mobula; species Mobula birostris. The sequence continues at coordinate 18,561,478 of NC_092396.1, forward strand.
CTATTGAGTAGAATCCAGTTGAGTTGCTGACTGCAGCAACAGTAAAGGGACTGGATTTTTTTTAGATTATGAGGACACGCAGTCCTCTTTTATTGTCATTTAGTAATGCGTGCATTAAGAAATGATACAATGTTCCTCCAGTATGATATCACAGAAACACGAGACAAACCAAGACTGAAAAACTGACAAAAACCACATAATTATAACATATAGTTACAACAGTGCAAAGCAATGCCGTAATTTGATAAAGAACAGACGATGAGCACGGTAAAAAAAAGTCTCAAAGTCTCTCAAAAGTCCCATCATCTCACACAGACGGTAGAAGGAAGAAAAACTCTCCCTGCCATAAACGTCCAGCACCACAAACTTGCCGATGCAGCACCCTGGAAGCACCCGACCACAGCCTACTCTTGAGTCCGTCTGAAAACTTCGAGCCTCCAACCAGCCCTCTGACACTGAGCACCGAGCACTTCGACCCCGACCCCGGCTGCCAAGCAATAGGCAGAGCCGAGGATTTGGGGCCTCCCCCTCCGGAAATTCCCGGTCGCACAGCAGCAGCGGCAGCGAAGCGGGCATTTCAGAAGTTTCTCCATACGTTCCTCTGTGCTTCTCACATCTGTCTCCATCAAATCAGGATTGTGCACAGTACCTACTTAACAAATACCGATATCGTTCCGAAGCGGCCGCATGCGCTGCATCGCGCCGCCGTCTTCTCCTCCCTTCCAGCTCCAGTTGGGTTAAACTTTGTGGTTCCATTCTATTGAAATGGTTGATCTGGGGTACTAGCAAGCTTTTTGTCACTGGACCATCCAAATGAATGGCATGTGCTTCATTATGTTTCTAATAAGATTATGGATAGTCTTTGAGGGTTCATGAAGTAGCCAAGTCCTTGAGAGCCCAGTGACTGTGTAATATGCTGACCTTGTTCAGCCTTTGTCCAGTGGTGATTCTGACAGCATTTAGGATGGGTCTGTTGGTAAACGTGATGTCACCAGAGCTACCTCACATTATCTGTCATATGAGATATTATACATACATACTTTGATAATAAATTTACTTTGAACTTTACCTGCCGTTTGCCAGCATAATCTTAGATGTTATTCAGGTCCCGTTGTGTGCTGGTGTGGGCCACATTGTTATCGGAGATGTTGAATGCTGAGAATGGTTCTCAACCACCCTTGCATCAGGTATCACAACAGTTATGGATGGTTTTGGCTTTTGTTTTCTCGTGCCTAGCACAGTCGGATGTTGTTTGAACATCACAACACTTACTCTCATTGCTGCTCTGCATTTCCACTGCAGAATGTGCAGCTAAATTCAAACTGTGCTGAACTATTGTGCACTGCCTGCATAGATTTCCAGCAATTATGAACTAGAATTAATACCTTCCTGTAAAATAGAGCATGCTCAGTCACAGCGGTTTCTACAGGGCCAAACAAAGGTGTTGGTGTCTTTCTTAAAGGTATTTTTTACAATTGCAAGACCCTACCGGGCATTAAGGATTCAAAGTACTGCAGGCCTGCCCAATTAGCGAGTTGCTCGTTGGCGGAGAAACTGAAGGAGCTGGACTTGGTGCTGCTGCCTGCATCAGAGAAACGTCTGAGTGGATGTGCAAAGGAGGTGAGCAGTCTATCAGCAAGTAATAGTCTCAGTCATTTTTATTGTGGTTGCAAGACCCTGTTGGACATTGTTAGCGTGGAATACAGCAAGTCTGATTCACTGGTTTATTGGCGAACAGCGGGGACGGATGGTGGGGGAGCTGCGTGTCCTCAGTCATAGCACGGACAAGGCCTCCTGCCGCAGTGCCACCTGCTTGTGGCCATCCAGGAGAGAGGCGTCGCAGTCAGTGCACTCCGCTGGAGGCAGTGTGGCATGGCGTGCATGCCGGAGCTGGTGCTGCCCTTTAGTGTTCACTCGGCAGAAGATGAGACGTATTGAGCTCGGCTGCAGACTGCTGCAACATTCATAACTCGGTGACTTGGACTTTTCTTTGTGTGACTATATTTTACTGCTGTCTTATATATGCCATATGTGCTTTGTGCTGTGTATGATTGTTGGTACTATGTTTTGCTCTGTGTCACCAGAGTACCGCTGTTTTGTTTGGCTGTATTCATGTATGGTTAAATGACAATTAAACCTGAACTTGAATATCTAGTTCAACACCTATCAGTTGCAGCTCAATAGTTTTTGATGAAACTTTTGGAGAAACAGTGAGGTGACACATTTCCACCCCAGGGTCTTGTCCAGATGCAGGTCTATATGTCACCTGGTCAGAATGTGATTCATTCATGGCCCCTAAATGTCCCGAAGTGCCTTGAAGTCCTCGATATGTTTTGGAAATGTCGTCATTGTATTGTGAAGGAAACATGGCAGCCTGTTTGAACACACCGCATTCATTCAGAAAGTGAAACTGAGCAGATCATCTGCAATAGCTTTTGGTTATGGGGGGGGGCAGGTATCACATAAATCCCCTCACTCCTCTACGTTCATTCCATTGGATATTTTATCATCAGCCTAGGAGGGGTAGCAGTGCAGCACACACAAAATGCTGGAGGAACTCAGCAGGCCAGGCAGCATATGTAGAAAAGAGTAAACAGTCAAGATTTCAGTCCAGGCCTTTCATCAGGACCTGAATGAAGGGTTTTGGCCTGAAATGATGATTGTTTATTCTTTTCTGTAGACGCTGCCTGGCCTGCTGAGTTCCTCCAGCATTTTGTGTGTATTATTTTGACCTAGCACCTGCAGATTTTTTCCTGTTTGGGGTACTTGCACATCATGGTGAGCACTGGCAACGACTGAACCCAGGTGCGGAGGAACTGCAGATTTTTGTTGGTCCAGGGAACCTTGGAAAACCTCTTGAACATAGATTGGAGAAGCTCGGAACTTAGACTCGGGGCGTGAACTGAGTAAAGAAGGCATCCCTTCCAGCCGACCAATGTCCAAGCCACTGTTGTACATCCACCTGGTCTATTGATCATGGGCTCCTTCTGTCACGGTGAGCGCAGGCGATGACTGAACCCAGGTGCAGAGGAACAGCAGACACCCATGTAGAAGTGGAAACAAGAATTTGTACACAGGAATTCCAGCAGACTATCAGCAAGACAAATCATTCTCCACACAAGGACCCCACGATGAGTGCTAATCAAGTGTCCACTTTAAATAATCACTGTATGTGGAAAACCCGTGCCAGTCACAATTAACTTGACAAGATTAAACAGAAAGCACAAGGGCTTAATGACTCGTTTAGACAGCAATCAGTAAATATAGGTGATCTAGAAACCTAGAAGCCCAACGCTCTACGGCAAGTCACGGAGGCCCACAGGGCTCATGACACAGTCCCTCAGCTTAATTCCCGTTTTGAAAATGTATCTACTAACCATGTATCCATGCTCAAGTGTGGGCATTAAATTATGTCATCCACTTCAGAAGCTGGAACCGAGAAGAATAATTTATTTGAGGGTCTTCGATGGTAAGGAGAGGTGGAGAAAAGTTGAAGCAAGGTTTTGCAAGTGCAACAAGGAACTTGAGATGATACTGTGAATGAACTGACACTCAAACTACCACACTGATCCTCCTGGGGGCTCAAGTTTCCTACTATGGAGGAGTAGTCCCTGGTTCTGACCATGAGCACGGAAGGATGTGTGTGATCACTCAGGCAATAGAGACAGAAACACTGCCAACAGTTCCTTAGTGGAGGCTTTAGATCCAGGACACGGGCACCATTGTGCTGCCCTCAAACAGCTCGTTGGGCCTCAATAAATTTGCACGCTGCCTCAGGGTTGTACTCACTGTCAGCATGTGACCAATATCAAGGCAGAAGCATTGTACTCTGACAGCATGTATCACCAACACAATCACATACAAGTGACTACACTCCTCTGCCTTGTGAGAAATTGCAGCCCTTAAACAGGAAGGTCTGGAATGGGCCTGTGTTTGTGCAGAGTTGTTACATCAGGAATCGTTACTCTTAGCTTCAGTGTCCACAGGATATAGAGAAGGGATTTGACCACATTCAGTTATGATCCAGCAACACTTTTTGGAAAATGTCACACAAACCAATCTTCCGTCCTTGGACTCACTTTACACCGCGCGCTGTCGGAGCAGTGCTGCCAGGATAATCAAGGACATGACCCACCCAGCCGACACACTTTTCGTCCCTCTTCCCTCCGGGAGAAGGCTCAGGAGCTTGAAGACTCATATGGCCAGATTTGGGAACAGCTTCTTTCCAACTGTGGTAAGACTGCTGAACGGATCCTGACCTGGATCCGGGCTGTACCCTCCAAATATCCGGACCTGCCTCTCGGTTTTTTAGCACTACTTTACTTCCCATTTTTCTATTTTTAACACAGAACATAGAACATAGAATAGTACAGCACAGTACAGGCCTTTCGGCCCACAATGTTGTGCTGACCCTCAAGCCCTGCCTCCCATATAAGCCCCCACCTTAAATTCCTCCATATACCTGTCTAGTAGTCTCTTAAACTTCACTAGTGTATCTGCCTCCACCACTGACTCAGGCAGTGCATTCCACGCACCAACCACTCTCTGAGTAAAAAACCTTCCTCTAATATCCCCCATACCTTAAAGCCATGTCCTCTTGTATTGAGCAGTGGTGCCCTGGGGAAGAGGCGCTGGCTATCCACTCTATCTATTCCTCTTATTATCTTGTACACCTCTATCACGTCTCCTCTCATCCTCCTTCTCTCCAAAGAGTAAAGCCCTAGCTCCCTTAATCTCTGATCATAATGCATATTCTCTAAACCAGGCAGCATCCTGGTAAATCTCCTCTGTACCCTTTCCAATGCTTCCACATCCTTCCTATAGTGACGTGACCAGAACTGGACACAGTACTCCAAGTGTGGCCTAACCAGAGTTTTATAGAGCTTCATCATTACATCGCGACTCTTAAACTCTATCCCTCGACTTATGAAAGCTAACACCCCATAAGCTTTTTTAACTACCCTATCCACCTGTGAGGCAACTTTCAGGGATCTGTGGACATGTACCCCGAGATCCCTCTGCTCCTCCACACTACCAAGTACCCTGCCATTTACTTTGTACTCTGCCTTGGAGTTTGTCCTTTCAAGGTGTACCACCTCACACTTCTCCGGGTTGAACTCCATCTGCCACTTCTCAGCCCACTTCTGCATCCTATCAATGTCTCTCTGCAATCTTTGACAATCCTCTACACTACCTACAACACCACCAACCTTTGTGTCATCTGCAAACTTGCCAACCCACCCTTCTACCCCCACATCCAGGTCGTTAATAAAAAACATGAAAAGTAGAGGTCCCAGAACAGATCCTTGTGGGACACCACTAGTCACAATCCTCCAATCTGAATGTACTCCCTCCACCACCACCCTCTGCCTTCTGCAGGCAAGCCAATTCTGAATCCACCTAGCCAAACTTCCCTGGATCCCATGCCTTCTAACTTTCTGAATAAGCCTACCGTGTGGAACCTTGTCAAATGCCTTACTAAAATCCATATAGATCACATCCACCGCCCTCTCTATCCCTTTTAAAGCACTGAAATCCAGGAATATTGAGAATCCATTCCTGCCCTGGTGCCAGCCAAGTCTCTGTAATGGCCACTACATCATAATTCCATGTATGTATCCAAGCTCTCAGTTCATCACCTTTGTTCCTGATGCTTCTTTCATTGAGGTACACACATTTCAGCCCTTCTACCTTACTGTCTTTACACCGTTTATTCTGCTTCTCTTTCCTCAACGCCTCTCTGTATGTTAGATCTGGCTTTACTCCATGCACTTCTTTCACTGCTCTATCGCTCTGGGTCCCATCCCCCACACAAATTAGTTTAAACCCTCCCGAATCATGCTAGCAAATCTACCTGCAAGGATATTGCTCCCCCTCGAGTTCAGGTGCAACCCATCCAATCTGTACAGGTCCCACCTTCCCCAGAAGAGATCCCAATGATCTAAAAATCTAAACCCCTGCTCCCTGCACCAACTCCTCAGCCACGCATTCAACTGCCATCTCCTCCAATTCTTACCATCACTGTCACGTAGCACTGACAGCAATCCTGAGAACGTCACCCTTGAGGTCCTGTTCTTCAGTCTTCTGCCTAATTCCCGAAACTCACACTTCAGGACCTCATCCCTCTTCCTGCCTATGTCGTTGGTCCCAACATGTATCACGACTTCTGGTTGCTTTCCCTCTCGTACCAGGATGTCGTGCACCTGGTCAGAGACATCCCGGACCCTGGCACCTGGGAGGCAACAAACCATGCAGTTGTCCTTCTCATGTCCACAAAATCTCCTGTCTGCTCCCCTGACTATAGAGTCTCCAATGACGACAGCTCTCCTCTTCTCCGTCCCACCCTTCTGCACCACAGGGTCAAACTCAGTGCTGGAGGCCCTACCACCGTGGCTCACACCTGGTCGGTCGTCCCCGCCAACAGTATCCAGGATGGTAAACTTATTATTCAGGGGAATGGCTACAGGGGTGCTCTGCACTACCTGTCTGCTCACCTTCGCTTTCCCCTCTCTGACTGTCACCCAACGACCTGCTTCCGACAGCCTAGGTGTGACTACCTCCCTGTAGCTCTCATCTATGACTGCTTAATTCTCCCTTATAAGCCGAAGGTCATCCAGCTGCTGCTCCAGATTCCTTACACTGTCTTCCAGATCACCCAGCCGTATGCACTTCTGGCAGATGTGACTCTGCGGGAGAGGGGAGTTCCCCCAAGACTGCCACATCTCACATGAGAGGCACATCACCATCTCAGGAGACATTGTAAAAACTAACTGCGAGCTAGCTTGTCCTCCGCCTCTTCTCGTCGAAGCCTCTCGAGTCAAAGCCTCAAAGCTCCACTCCTTCACTGGTCCACTCACGCTCTGGCCGCTTTCCACTGGCCGCTTCGCTTGAGATATCCCTCTATTTATCGGTTTGAGCTTTTCAAAATGTTTTGTCACCTGACCTCGACTGCCCAATCAGCTGCTTTCTGCTGAGTCTGAGCTATTCAAATCTTGATTGTCTAATCAATTTTCTATTTATGATTCTTAATTTAAATTTTTAATATTTACTATCAATTTGTAATCCGGGGAGCGGGAAGCGCAGAATCAAATATCGCTCTGATGATTGGACGTTCTAGTATCAATTATTTGGCGACAATAAAGTATAAAGTATGTGTGCAAGAAGCTGCCATGTACTCAGCAGACAAGCCCTCCTGGTCAAATAGCCCTCTAATGAAGCCACACTCAGGTTGGAGGAACAACACCTTATATTCCGTCTGGGTAGCCTCCAACCTGACGGCATGAACATCGACTTCTCTAACTTCCGCTAGGCCCCACCTCCCCCTCGTACCCCATCTGTTACTTATTTTTATGCACACATTCTTTCTCTCACTCTCCTTTTTCTCCCTCTGTCCCTCTGAATATACCTCTTGCCCATCCTCTGGGTCCCCCCCCCCCTTGTCTTTCTTCCCGGACCTCCTGTCCCATGATCCCCTCGTATCCCCTTTTGCCAATCACCTGTTCAGCTCTTGGCTCCATCCCACCCCCTCCTGTCTTCTCCTATCATTTTGGATCTCCCCCTCCCCCTCCAACTTTCAAATCCCTTACTCACTCTTCCTTCAGTTAGTCCTGACGAAGGGTCTCAGCCTGAAACGTCGACTGCACCTCTTCCTAGAGATGCTGCCTGGCCTGCTGCGTTCACCAGCAACTTTGATGTGTGTTGCTTGAATTTCCAGCATCTGCAGAATTCCTGTTGTTAGCCCTCTAATCTCTTGGCTCACTCTAGGATTCACAGCTGTGGACTGGCAGGAAGATTTAAAGAGAAGTTATGGGAGACGTAGTGAATAATTAAGCATATAACAATGGATAAATGGAATAGATTACAGAAGGAACAATAAATAGGAGAGATTAAACAGAGAATTGTCGATGAAAGGGGAGAACAAGTATTGATAGAAGAGAGATTACAGAGAATAGTGGAATATGTGGGTGTGAATGCCCTGATAAATGACATACGGAACAGTGAGCATATGCACTCAAAGGTTGCTTTATTCTGTGGAGTACCTTCTGTACCTAAGAGAGTGGCCATTGAGTGTATGTTCACGGTTTTTTGCTGCTGCAGACCATCTTCTTATACACGGTCGTCCACTTTGGAAGGGAAAATGAAAGAGCAGATTATTTTTTAAATGGTAAAAGATTGCAGCGTGCTGCTGTGCAGAGGGACTTGGGAGTGCTTGTGCATGGATCACAAAAGGTTGGTTTGCAGGTGCAGCAGGCTATCAAGAAGGCAAAAGGAATGTTGGCCTTCATTGCGAGAGGGACTGAATTTCAGAGCAGGGAGGTTATGCTGCAACTGTACAGGGTACTGGTGAAGCCACACCTGAAGTACTCCGTACAGTTCTGGTCTCCATACTTGAAGAAGATATACTGGCTTTGGAGGCAGTGCAGAGAAAGTTCACCAGGCTGATTCCAGAGATGAGGGGGTTCGACTATGAGGAGAGATTGAGTCACCTGGAACTATACTCGCTGGAATTCAGAAGAATGAGAGGAGATTTTATAGAAACATATAAAATTATGCAGGGGATAGATAAGATAGAGGCAGGAAAGTTGTTCAATGGTAGGTGAGACTAGAACTAGGGACATAGCCTCAAGATTCGGGGGAGAAGATTTAGGAGGGAGATGAGGAGGAACTGCTTTTCCCAGAGAGTAGTGAATCTGCGGAATTTTCTACCCAATGAAGCAGTGGACGTTACCTCATTAAGTATATTTAAGACAAGATTGGATAGATTTTTGCATCGTAGGGGAATTAAGGGTTATGGGGAAAAGGCAGGCAGGGGCAGATGAGTCCATGGCCAGATCAGCCATGATCTTACTGAATGTGGACTAGGCTCGATGGCCTACTTCTGCTCCTATTTCTTATGTTCTTCTTCAAGGCTTAACAAGTTGTGTGTTCAGATTTACTCTTCTGCACACACCACTGTTGTAACATGAGCTACTGTCGCCTACCTGTCAGCTTGAACCAGTCTGGCCATTCTCCTCTGACCTCTCTCATTAACAAAGCCTTTTCACCTACAGAACTGCCACCTGCTGGATGATTTTTGTTCTTCACACCATGCTCTGTAAACTCTAGAGACTATTGTCTGTGAAGAGTTCCAGGACATCAGTAGATTCTGAAATATTCACACTATCCTGCCTGGCTCCAACAAACATTCCACAGTCATAGTCACTTAGATCACATTTCTTCCCCATTCTGATGTTTGGTCTGTACAACAACTGAACCTCATGACCATGTCCGCATGCTTTTCTGCATTGAGTTGCTGCTACATGATTGGCTGATTAGCTGTTTGTGTTAACTACCAGGTGTACAGATGTACATAGTAAACTGGGCATTGAGTACAGAGCGATCACACAGAGCACAATGGTCCAGTAGTTTCTGAATGGAGAGTAGCAGTAGTGATTGCCCAGAAAAGTAATGGCTAAATAGGAATAATTTTAAAGAGGAGTGGTAACAGAGAGAATAATACATAACTCAGAGCGATCACCCAGAATAGCAGGAGTGATTACGCTTAGAATAATGATTAAATAGGAATTAGTGAACAAAATAAAGATAAATAGGAACAACTGTGTGCAAGTTTACATGGAGAATAATGGACACACAGAGTAACTGTCGAGTAGAAATAAATACATTAAGAATTATGGAGAAGGGAATTATTAACAAAGAAAAATATTACATTTAATAAAAAGCATGACATAGAAGATATTAATTAACAGAACTGCTTGCACTGAAGAATAGGTAAATATGAAGAATTAAGACAAATAGGTGTGATTATAGAGATAACGAGTGGTATTCTGAAGGGAACGACTACATTTCCGGGAGTGATGCTAACGTCCTTTGATGGGAAGATTTTTTATGTTTGGTCTACGTGGCACCGGAATGTGTGGCGACATTTGCTGGCTGCCCACAGCAGATCTTTAGGTTGTGTTAGTTGGAGTTCTCTATCCCATGGGGCAGAGGGTGTTCCACCAATGAGGATATTCCAATCCACTGGGAAATTTGGAAAGCAAGGAAATTGAGGGATAGGGAAAACAAGTAGGAGAGTGGACGAGGCACAATAGTAGCCACAATCATATTGAGCACTGCAGGAAACTCTTAAAACTCTATGATCTACTTTTGCCTCTGGTTTTTACTGCAAGTGTTTTACTGCATTGAGAATAATCATGCATTGGATTGTTTATACCAAGAGTAAGGGACACATTAGACTCATTAAAATGTACTTACATCAGGTAAATGGTTTTGCCCTGACTTTACCTTTGTTGCCAATTATCAAGGTTGCCTTAGAGTGGTAGACCAACCCTTCTTCAATCCTCAGGAACTTGCTTCTCACTCTGACTCCTCTAATCCTTCATCAGGATGAGCTTTAAATTAAAAGTAGTTTCAATAACGATAGCCACGAAATGACTGGATAGTCTCAAAAATTCATCTGGTTCACTCATGTGCTCCGGAAGAAGACATCTCGCATCCTTACTCGGTCTGACCCACATTTCAACAGCAGAGGCTGCCAATGTGGGTGACAGTTAAGTGGCTCCTCAAATCAGCATCAATTGGAGATGGCCAGTAAATACTGGCGTTGCCAGTGATGTCCACATCCTGTGAATGCATAGAATAGAGGCAAGTAGGAGCCCTACTCTTATAAAATCACCGAAGCTAGTCGATGAACTGAATGTTTTCTGCAAAGAATAATTACGTCAACACATACCAGGAGTCAAAAATGAACGTATCCCGTAAGCAGGACTACAGGAAATCACCAAGGTAATGAAATACATTAGAAAGTGGAACTTTATTATTATTTTTAAAATAAGCACGTTTTTTAAGATCTCCCATTTCCCTCAGTGTCCGCTTAATTGAAAACATCTTGTAATTTCACACCTGAGGACTGAGTCCACTTCTTGGGCCTGACAGTAAACAAATCAAAATCTGTTCCTGCCGTGGTACAACAGAAATGCCATATGACAAAGTGTGACAAAAGGGCCGTCAATCCCGTCACACCATTCAAATGCAGTTAAAGATAAAACGGCTGTTCATTGCCAATGCTGTAAACATCTTAAATGCCTCAGAATCCGTCTCAGTTGAGTTAGGTACTTATTTAGATACCACAGCCATTGAATTTTGAAAAGCAAATATAATCTTTGCTTTCAGCTGATCCCATGATGTGCATTCTGTGGGCTGGCATTTGTTTCCAGGAACTTCAGAGAAATGAGCATCCTCTTCCCAGTGACGATCCTGACTCTTTCCCCTCTGAAGATTCTGACCCATATTTTTAAGCTTAATTCTGCAACCACTGACTTCCATGCCTGAGGGATTGCTCCTTGCACGGGAGACCAGGCAATGGATCTGGATGTGTTACCTGATCAAGGGGGTTATTAACCAGGATCAAAGCACAACCAGACAAGCAGGTGGACACCTGGAAACCTACCCTCAGTCACTGGTGTACAGGCACACTCTCTCTTGCTCCCTCTCACTCTTTCTCGCTCTCTCTCTTTCTCACTCTTTTTCTTTCTCTTTCTCTCTCGTTCTCTGTTCCACTCCCACTAGGGAAGAGGCGACACAGCATCCATGCCAAGACCATGAGACTCAAAACCAGTTACTTCCCCCAAGCCTGATATTGATCAATACCTCCACCCATTAACCCGCCCCAGCACCACTACATCCACTCCTCTCCACAGCCTTCACCCCGATATACTGCCACTTTACGTTTCCATTCAACACCTCATACCCACACTGATACAGTCTCTGTCCTACTGTGTTCTCATAGGCCCTGCTGCTGCCTAGAACAGTTCTTCTTGCCAAGAGTCACGTTGTCACTTGATTTCCAATCAGCATCATCTTATGTACAGATCCTCCTGTAGCTAGCTTCACTTTGTGTACATACAATCAGTCCATAGCTAATCTTACGTGTATATGGTCACACTCAATTACTTGTACATTGTGTTTAATATGAGTGCTCTTATATTTCAAAGTTAAAAGTAAACTTATTATCAATGTGCATATATGTCACCATATACAACCCTGAGATTTATTTTCTTGCGGGCATGCTCAATAAATCCATAATAGAATAATAATCATAATGATCAATGAAAGACGGCACCAACTTGGGCATTAAACCGAGTTCAAAAGACAGCAAACAGTGCAAATACAAAAAGAAAGAAATAATAATAATAAATAAATAGGCAATAAATATTGAGAACATGAGATGAAGAGTCCTTGAAAGTGAGTCCATAGGTTGTGGGAATATTTCAATGCTGGGGCAAGTGAATCTGAGTGAAACTTTGTTCGAAGGCCTGATGGCTGAAGGGTTATGACTGCTCCTGAACCTGGTGGTGTGAGTGCTGATGCTCCTGTACCGTGCAGCAGTGAGAAGAGAGCCTGGATAATAGACATCCCTGATGATAGACGGTGCTTTCCTGTGACAACAGTCCGTGTAGATGTGCTCAGTGGTGGGGAGGGTTTTACCTGTGATGGACTGGGCTGTATCCATTACTTTTTGTAGGATTTTCCCTTCAAGGGCATTGGTGTTTCCATACCAGGCTGTGATGCAGCTGATCAATATACTCCCCTTTACATATTTGTTTGAAGTTTGAAGTTTGTCAAAGTTTTAGATCTTCGCAAACTCCTAAGGAAGTAGAGGTGCTGCCGAGCTTTCTTCATAATTGCACTGACGTGCTGGGCCCAGGACAGGTCCTCTGAAATGATAACACCGAGGAATTTAACATTGCTGATGCTCTCCACATCTGCTCCCTGATGAGGCCTGGCTCATGGACCTCTTGTTTCCTCCTCCTGAAGTCAACAATCAGCTCCTTGGTCTTGACGTTGAGTAAGAGGTTGTTGTTGTGGCATCACTCAGACTGATTTTCAATCTCCCTCATAAATGTGCACTTGTCAACACCTTTGATTTGACCAATGACAGTTGCGTTGTCAGCAAACTTAAATAGGGCATCAGAGCTGTGCTAGGGAGCTAGGGCTTTACTCCTAGGAGAGAGGGAGGATGAGAGGAGACATGATAGAGGTGTACAAGATAATAAGAAGAATAGATAGAGTGGATAGCCAGCGCCTCTTCCCCAGGGCACCACTGCTCAATACAAGAGGAAATGGCTTTAAGGTAAGGGGTGGAAAGTTCAAGGGGGATATTAGAGGAAGGTTTTTTACTCAGAGAGTGGTTGGTGCGTGGAATGCACTGCCTGAGTCAGTGGTGGAGGCAGATACACTAGTGAAGTTTAAGAGACTACTAGACAGGTATATGGAAGAATCTAAGATGGGGGCTTAGATGGGAGGTAGGGTTTGAGGGTCGGCACAACATTGTGGGCCGAAGGGCCTGTACTGTGCTGTACTATTCTATAAGTGTAAAGCAAAATTGAGCAGGCGGCTAAGCACACAGCCTTGTGGTGCGGCGGGCAGATGGAGAGATGGGAGGAGATGTTGTTGCCAATCTGAACTGACCGGGGTCTGCAAGTGAGGAGACCCAGGATCCAATTGTACAAGGAGGTATCGAGACCAAGGTCTTGAAGCTCATTGATTAGTTTTGAGGGGATGGTGGTATTGAATGCTGAGCTGTAATCAAGGAAAAGCATCTTTGATGTTCCAGGGCTGAGTGAAGAGCCAAGTAAATGTCATATGCTGTTGATTGTTGTGATGGTAGGCAAACTGGAGCAGATCCAAATCACTTCTCAGGCAGGAGTTGATAGGTTTTATCGGCAGCCTCTCAAAGCATTTCATTACAGTGAGTGTAAGAACTACTGGACAATAGTCATTGAGGCAGGTTACCAGGTTCTTCTTAGGCACTGGTATAATTAAAGACTGCTTGAAGCAGGAGGGTATCTCAGACTGACAAAGTGAGCTGCTAAACATCTCAGTGAACACACCAGCTGGTTGATCAGCACAGGTCTTTAGTACTGGACCAGGTACCCTGTCTGGGACGGATGTTTTTTCAGCTCACCTCCTGAAACCTGCTCACGCGTCAGCCTCAAAAACTGAAATCACAGGATCATCGAGGACTGTGGGAGTTTGTGATGGTTCCTCCACGTTTTGATGCTCAAAGCAAGCCTAGGCATTGAGCTCATCTGGAAGCAAAGCCCTATTGTTGCCTGTTTTGGTTGCTCTATATTTATTGTGTTCTTTATGCTTATTGTGTTTTTAATGCTGCATCAGATCTGAGATAACAATCACCTCGTTCCCTATTACACTTGTGTAATGATGAATGACAATAATCTCTCTCTCTCTCCACTTGCCTGGATGAGAGCAGTTGCAACAACATTCGAGGAATTCATCACCACCTAGCAGGGAGCAGATTGTTTGGTTAGCACCTCTTCTGTTATGTTAAACATTCAGTTCCCCACCAATTACACACCCGAGTCCAGTGTGGAACTTCACGCAGTGTCCCTAAGCAGCTCCACGACCTTCCCTTCGAGAGCACCACCTGAATTTTCAAACCCTGTTGCCAGAAGTTAAAGCTCATTGGTATGTCACTAGATGCTGGTTCCTCTCCAAAACACACTTTGCCCTGACGTGGTGATCTGCCCTTCATTACAGCTGGGTCAAAATGCCGGAGGTCCAAATTTTACAATCATCCACCACCATGGACTTTAGCACTGCAAGGGCACGCCTTATTATGAGTGATGAGTGAGCAGTGAGCACTAGCTTTATTGAGCAGCCAGCGAGGGAAGGATGTTGGGAAACATGCTCTAAATGAGGTGAGAGTGGCTGCCTTGCTCTTGATCAAGCCGGCATTTGATGGAATGTGACATCGAGGAGCTCTGGCAAAACTGAACTCAATAGGCATCAGATGGACACAGTCCAGTGGTTGGATTCAGAATGCACACAAAGAACCACAGCTATGGGCATAGGAGGCCAGTCATTCCAGCCTGCAATATCACTGTGTTGCTCCTCAGTATTCTTATCCAACCCTCTCCTACTGCTTCATCAGTGACCCTCCCTCATGAACAAAGAATAGGCCCTTCAGCCCACAATAGTGTGCCAGCCTTTTAACCCACTCCAAGATCAATCTAACCCTTCCCTCACACATACCCTTCGTTTTTCTTTCATCCATGTGTCTAAGAGTCTCTTATATATCCGCTTAGTGTACTGTGTCTGCCTCTATCATCAAGTCAAGTCAAGTCACTTTTTATTGTCATTTCAACCATAACTGCTGGTACAGAAAATAGTAAAAATGAGACAATGTTTTCCAGGACCATGGTGCTACATGAAACAATACAAAAACTACACTGAACTACGTAAGAAAAGACACAAAAACTACACTAGACTACAGACCTATCCAGGACTGCATAAAGTGCACAAAACAGTGCGGGCATTACAATAAATAATAAACAAGACAATAGGCACAGTCAAGGGTACAGTAGGTTGGTGTCAGTCCAGGCTCTGGGTATAGAGGAGTCTGATGGCTTGGGGGAAGAAACAGTTACATAGTCTGGTCATGACAGCCCGAATGCTTCGGTGCCTTTTTCCAGATGGCAGGAGGGAGAAGAGTTTGTATGAGGGGTGCGTGAGGTCCTTCATAATGCTGTTTGCTTTGCGGATGCAGCGCGTGATGTAAGTGGCTGTGATGGCGGGAAGAGAGACCCTGATGATCTTCTCAGCTGACCTCACTATCCGCTGCAGGGTCTTGCGATCTGAGATGGTACTATTTCCGAACCAGGCCATGATGCAGCTGCTCAGCATGTTCTCAATACAACCTCTGTAGAATGTGGTGAGGATGGGGGGTGGGAGATGGACTTTTCTCAGCCTTCGCAGAAAGTAGAGACGCTGCTGGGCTTTCTTTGCTACGGAGCTGGTGTTGAGGGACCAGGTGAGATTCTCCGCCAGGTGGACACCAAGAAATCTGGTGCTCTTAACAATCTCTACGGAAGAGTCATCGATGTTCAGCAGAGAGTGGTCGCTCCGTGTCCTCCTGAAGTCAACAACCATCTCTTTTGTCATCATTTTTCATCAGCACTGGCAGTGCATTCCACGTACTTACCACCTACCTCTGATGTCCCTCTTTTACTTTCCTCCAATCACCTTAAAATTATGCCCTCTTGAGTTCAGGTGGAAAAACTTGACAAGATATTTTATTACACCCTCTCAGAAATCCCATTATGATAGTAACCCCCTTGTTTGCTGGAGAAATTGTGGAAATCAAAATGCAAACTATTATCATATTTTCTGGGAATGCCCTGTTATCAAAGACTATTGGAGTGGGATACACAATGCCCTACAAGACATCTTTACATGTGAAATACCCTTAGAGAGTAAGACCATATATTTTGGGTATATACCTCAAGAATGGTTGAAAAGAGATAAATATTTAGTGAATATACTGCTGGGGGCTGGTAAAAAGACCCTTACCAGGAAATGGTTATCACAAGAGAGCCCAACTTTAAATGTATGGATGGAAATTATAATGGACAGTTACAAAATGGAGAAGATAACAGCATCTGTTAATCATAAGTTGGAACAATTTTATTCACACTGGAAAAAATGGTTTAACTACATAACACCTCATAGGCCTGATTTTATTCTCACAAGTCAATGAATACGTTGTAAAAAAAGATCACTCCCTACTCTGTACCTAGTTTTCTTCTTTTGATTGTTCTTTCTTTCCTCTCCTTCCTATAAGTGTATACCTCAGATAAATATTATGTGGAGATTTGTGAAAGATATGACTTAATGATATATATATATACAGTATCTGAAATACATCTTATGGAAAGTTTTGTTTGATGATGAACTTCAATAAAAAATAAATCACAAAAAAAATGATGCCCTCTCGTGTTAACCATTTCCATCCTGGGAGAAAGGTGTGGGCTGTACCCGCTACCAAATCCTCTTACCATCTGGTAAACCTCTATCAAGTCACCTCTCATTCTCCTTCACTCTAAAGAGAAAAGCCCCAGGTCACTCAGCCTCTCTTCAGAAGACATGCTGTCTGCACAAAACTTTGATTTATGAGGGCCAATACCCCACTAGAGATAGGGTTCCCCTTGTCCTCACCTACCACCCCACTAGCCTCCGGGTCCAAAATATAATCCTCTGTAACTTCTGCCACCTCCAACGGGATCCCACCACCAAGCACATCTTTTCCTCCCCCCCCACTTTCTGTTTTCCGCAGGGGTCGCTCCCTACGCGACTCCCTTGTCCATTCATCCCACCCATTCCCTTCCCACCGATCTCCCTCCCGGCACTTATCCTTGTAAGCCGAACAAGTGCTACACATGTCCTTACACTTCCTCCCTTACCACCATTCAGGGCCCCAGACAGTCCTTCCAGGTGAGGCGACACTTCACCTGTGAGTTGGCTGGTGCGATATACTGCGTCCGGTGCTCCCGGTGCGGCCTTCTGTATATTGGCGAGACCCAACGCAGACTGGAAGACCATTTCGCTGAACACCTACGCTCTGTCTGCCAGAGGAAGCAGGATCTCCCAGTGGCCACACATTTTAATTCCACATCCCATTCCCATTCTGATATGTCTATCCACGGCCTCCTCTGCTGTCAAGATGAAGCCACACTCAGGTTGGCGAAACAATACCTTATATTCCATCTGGGTAGCCTCCAGCCTGATGGCATGAACATTGACTTCTCAAACTTCCACTAATGCCCCTCCTCTCCTTCTTACCCCATCCCTTATTTATTTATTTATCTATCTATTTATTTATTATTTTTCCCCTTTCTTTCTATCTCTTTTTTCTCCCTCTGTCCCTCTCACTATATATTCCTCTGGTGCTCCCCTCCCCCTTTCTTTCTCCCCAGACCTCCTGTCCCATGATCCTCTCATATCCCTTTTGACAATCACCTGTCCAGCTCTTGGCTCCATCCTTCCCCCTCCTGTCTTCTCCTATCATTTCGGATCTCCCCCTCCCCCTCCCACTTTCAAATCTCTTACTATCTCTCCTTTCAGTTAGTCCTGACGAAGGGTCTCGGCCTGAAACGTCGACTGTACCTCTTCCTATAGATGCTGCCTGGCCTGCTGCGTTCACCAGCATTTTGTGTGGGTTGCTTGAATTTCCAGCATCTGCAGATTTCCTCGTGTTATCATTTTTGTGAACCTCCTTTGAACCCTTTGCAATGTCAGCTCATCCTTTCTTTCATTAGGGGCCCAAAACTGCTCACAATACTGCACGGAAGGTAATGAATGTACTTAAGGAAGGCACATTCACGAATGAAGGAGCAATTAATATAATGGGGGCCAAAATACACAGACGTCAGAGTGGAGCCAAACTGCAGCAGAGACAGTGAAAGGTGAAGATATGAACCAATGACAAGAGTTTTAAACCTGAGCCATGGCCAGTCCTCATTCTAAGTAACGTCCAAACTTTGCACCGCTGCTGGACTTACGCCAGGTTCGAAATCAGTCAACAGATTGAGCAGGTTGGCAGCAGCTGTGACAGGGAGAAGCAGAGTAAATGTTTCAGTCCGCTATCTTCTCATCCGATAGACAAATTTAGAAGTGATCATATTATAAAACGCAGTGGAAGGGGAGAGGGGAGGGGGGAGAGCAGGAGGGACTGTCTGATAAAGTGGAGGGGAAGAGAGGTGGAATGATAAACCGAATGGCCGAGTTGCATAAAGGAACATGGTAAAGGCTAATGAATACAGATCTATGTCTGGAAGTGAAAAAGACAAAACCTGCAATTAACAGCAAAAAAGAGAAGGGAAAAAAGAGAAATAAGCAACTGACGAATGCCAGAGATTTTATTTTTAGTTTTGTTTTTACAGAGCAGATTATGCCCTTCTGGTCCTTTGAGCTGCGACACCCAGCAATTTCCCAATTTAACCCGAGCCTAATCACGGGACAATTTACAGTGACTTGCTAACCAGGCAACCAGTACGTCTTTGGGTCATGGGAGGAAACCGGAGCACCCGGAGGAAACCCACGCGGTCACAGGGCGAACGTACAAGCTCCTTACAGGCAGTGGCGGGAATTGAACACGGGTCGCCTGTACTGTAAAGTGTAGTGCTGACCACTCTGCTATCTTGGCACCCTAAAGAGATACAAAGGTCACAATGTTTAATTATCTGAAATTGCTGGATTCAGGATGAAGTCCAGAAGGCTGAAACGTTCCAGTGGGGCTGAACACCTCCTTTTGCTCGACTCACTTCATCATAAAGAAGGTCGTAGCTATGGGAAGTAAACAGGTCGAAGCTGCACTGAACTTTTGTGGGATAAGCAGAACATTCCTGGTTTCACATCTTCATTTTCCCTCTCTTATGTCGTTTGCCCACTCTTTCATTGCAGTGGGGAATTATCAGCTTTGCTCCATACTTTTCCCCTGCCCATTTAGTACTCTTGGCCTTCTATGTAGTTTAGACCTCTGCAGTCTATTAATCTGTTCATTCCCTGGCTTCGCATTCTCAATCTCTGCCTTGAGCCTGATATGTGATACTTAAGCAACACACCTCAAAGTTGCTGGTGAATGCAGCAGGCCAGGCAGCATCTCTAGAAAGAGGTACAGTCGACGTTTCAGGCCGAGACCCTTCGTCAGGACGGTCCCCAAAGTTTGCAGTCGGCACATGATCTTTCGTCCTCTTTGTCCTCGGTCCTTTACACCAGAGCGACACACTTCCCCGCACGCTCCATGGAGCTTGCAGGGTCAGATATCTCCATTTCAAGTCAACTCATTTCATGCGGTGATGATCAACGTCAAGCAATGGCATCCAATATCAGCCAGTCAAAGTTGTGCAACGTCAACACTCATTGCTGTTTGCCCTGCTGTTCAAGATCAGGCTGTGTTACCCAATGTTAATCTGGTAAGGCCAGCCAGTTTCAGCATGCTAGTGCCAGTCAGTCATACTGGAAAGCAGTCAGGGAAAAACGTTAAGTGATGTGGAAGTGAGCACTGCTTGTTTGCATATTGGAACTGAAACGGTAGGGTGATTGAATCATAGCCTTGAATGTTTGAAAAGAAATAGAGAGAACGTGCTGTGTTTTACAGCTGGATTTCAGCTTAATTACCGCACTGTTTCAAAGTTCCTTTCTTTTCGCACATACTAAAAGATACAGAGTTATCAGAACGTCCTATCAGTCTTTGACTACGAATGGGAACCTTGTCCCATTCACATTGTCAGTGGCTTGTGATATTAATACAGCTTGGGCCCTCTCCACAAACAAGGGCTAAGACAAACTATTGGCGCACACTAACAAACTTTACATCAAACCACTTGGTCAACAGTTCACTATTTCATCAGACGAGAGGAGTAACTCCAACGATTTTCTTGTCCAATCATAAATATTGCAAGTTTGATTAGATAGCTTCACCTATCACCTTCTAGCTTGTCTTCCTTGCCCTCTCCTCACCTTCTTGTTCTGGCTTCCTCACCCGTCCTTTCCAGTCCTGATGAAGGTTTTGGCCCAAAACATTGACTCTTTATTCCTCTCCCTACATGCTGTCCAACTTGCTGAGTTCCTCCAGCATTTTGTGTGTGTGTTACTCCAATTACAAGCTGTCCCTGGGCCACAAACACCTTACTTTTGAACACCCACTACAAGCAAACAAGCTGCCCTGTTATTATTATATTCAAAAGTCTGACCTCCGTGCATACATTTGTTCCTATGTATGTGCATTCATTCCTTCAAACAGCAGAACTAGTTTATTCTTCCCACCCTGTTACATGGAAAAACGCCATCCCTTCTCTCAATTCCTCCGTCTCCGCTGCATCTGCTCTCAGGATGAGGCTTTTCATTCCAGAATGAAGGAGATGTCCGCCTTCTTCAAAGAAAGGGGCTTCCCTTCCTCCACCATCAACGCTACCCTCAACCGCATCTCTTCCATTTCATGCATGTCTGCCCTCACCCCATCCACCTGCCACCCTACCAGGGATAGGGTTCCTCTTGTCCTCACCTACCACCCCACAAGCCTCCGTGTCCAGCACGTAATTCTCTGCAACTTCCGTCATCACCAATGGGATCCCACCACCAAGTACATCTTTCCCTCCCCCCCCGCCCACTTACTGCTTTCCACAGGGATCACTCTCTAAGTGACTCCCTTGTCCATTCGTCCCTCCCCACTGATCTCCCTCCTGGCACTTATCCTTGCAAGCGGAACAAGCACGACACCTGCCCCTACACCTCCTCCCTCACTACCATTCAGGGCCCCAAATAGTCCTTCCAGGTGAGGTGACACTTCACCTGTGAGTCTGTTGGGGTCATACACTGTGATCGGTGCTCCTGGTGTGGCGTCCTGTATATCAGTGAGACCCGACGCAGATTGGGAGACCATTTCGCCAAGCACTGACACTCCCTCCACCAGAAAAAGCGGGATCTCCCCATTGCTACCCATTTAAATTCCGCTTCCCATTCTCATTCCAACACGTCAGTCCATGGCCTCCTCTACTGTTGCGATGAGGCCACACTCAGGTTGGAGGAACAACACCTTATATTCTGCCTGCGTAGCCTCCAACATGTTGACATGAACATCGATTTCTCAAACTTCTGGTAATGGTCCCTCTTCCCTCCTTCACCATTCCCCATCCCCCTTTCTCTCTCCCACCTCATATCCTTGCCTGCCCACCGTCTCCGTCTGGTACTCCCCCCATTCTTCGCTTTCTTCCATGGTCTTCTATCCTATCCTATTAGATCCCCCCCCTTCTCCAGCCCTGTATCTCTTTCACCAATCAACTTCCCAGCTCTTTACTTCACCCCTCCCGTCCCGCTTTCTCCCATCACCTTGCGTTTCTCCCTCCCCTCCTCCCACCTTTTAAATCTACTTCTCATCCTTTTTTTCTCCAGTCCTGCCGAAGGATCTCAGCCTGAAACGTCGACTGTACTCTTTACCCCCTAGATGCTGCCTGGCCTGCTGAGTTCCTCCAGCATTTAGGGTGTGAATTGCTTGGATTTCCAGCATCTGCAGGTTCTCTCTCTCTCTCTCTCTCTCTCTCTCTCTCTCTCTCTCTCTCTCTCTCTCTCTCTCTCTCTCTCTCTCTCTCTCTCCACTTTAGTAATTGTCCTTTCAAATCAGCCTCATATACTTTTGATGGAATTCATTTTCATACCATAGAGGCATGTTTACCAAATGAAGAGATTCTTGTGCATATTTTGTTTTATGTACATCTGTGAATATATAGGGCTGGAAGAGTGGTATCAAGCTGTGGTTACAAACTTTCTTTATGCTCTGGAGCTTTACCATTAACAGGAAGGTCCATGGACCCCAGGTTTGGAGACCCTAGTATAAAAGGAAGGTTTGTAGGGAGAAAGTATCAGTAATTAAGTGCCAATGTCTCTTTGGGATGTTTGTGACAATCACAACGTTGACAGCAAGAAGCGCCCAGCAGGGTGTGAAGTAGGGAAATTCCTGGTGGTTAACATCCATTCCGGGGCATGCCCGCAAGGCTGGCATTTACTATAAACACAAGAGATCCTACAGATGCTGGAAACCTCGAGCAACACACACAAAATGCTGGAGGAACTCAGCAAGTCAGCCAGCATCTACAGAGGGGAAGAAATAGTCGATGTTTCGGGTCGGGACCCTTCATCAGGACGGGAAAGAACGGAAGCTAGGATGAGAAGGTGTGGCGAGGGGATGGAGTAGAAGCTGGCAGGTTCCCCACCTGTCTGTCAACACGTGCTGGTTCTCCTCCTCCTTCTCGTTCTGTCCTGTGCACATTCTGCTCCCTTAACAGGGATAGAGTTCCTCTTGTCCTCACCTACCAGCCCATGGGCCTCCGCATCCAATATATCATTATTCTGCCATCTTCATTGGGACCCTACCACTAAACATGTTTTCACCTTCCCCACCCCACTCTCCACCGCGATTCCCTTTTCCATTTGTCCCTCCTCACTAATCTTCCACCTACCACTTATCCCTGCAAGAGGCAGAAGAACCACACCTCCCATTCACTTCTTCCCTCACCTCTATTCTAGGACCCAAGCAGGCTTTCCAGGTGAGGGAACACTTCAGCTGTGTATCTGTTGGTGTCGTCTGCTATATCTAGTGCTCCTGATGTGGTCTCCTCTACACTGGTGAGACCTGAAGTAGATTGGGGGACCGCTTTGTCATGTACTTCTGCTCCACCCACAAAACGCAGTACTTCCCAGTGGCCAGTGATTTAATTACTATCCCCACTCATGCCCTGACATCCTCATCTATATCCTCCTCTTCTGCCACAATGAGGCCACTCTCAGGGTGGAGGAGCAACACCACATGTTCCACCTGGGTAGCCTCCAACCTGATGGCATGAACATCGATCTCTCCAACTCCTGGTAATTTTATCCCCCTTCCCCTTTCTCCTTCAATTTCCCACTCTGGCCTCCTACCATTTCTCTGCACCTGCCTATCACTTCCCTCTGGTGGCCCTCCTCCTCCCCTTACTCCCACGGTCCACTCTCCTCTCCTATCCGATTCCTTCTTCTCCAGCCCTTTCCCTTTTCCACCTATCACCTCCCATCTTCTTACTTCACTCCCTCCCCCACCCACCTGGCTTCAACTTTCACCCTCAGACAGTCCTCCTTCCCTTCCCCCTCCCCCAGCCGTCTCACTCTGGAATTTCTCCCCCACTTCCATTCCAGTCCTGATGAAGTCTTGACCTGAAATGTCAACTGTTTATTCACTTCCCAATATGCTGTCTCACCTGTTGAGTTCCTCCATTTTGTGTGTGTTTCTTCTTCCATTTCTTCCATGCTCCACTCTCCTTTCCTACTAGATCCCTTCTTTAGACCTTTACATCTACCTTTCCCCTCCCAATTTCCTACTTCATCCTCCCCCCCCATTTCCCCATCTACCCACACACATAGCTCCTCACCTGGTTTCACCTATCACCTGCCAGCTTGCACTCCTACGTCTTCCCCCATTTTCATATTCAGGCTTCTGCCTTCTTTCTTTCCAGCCCTGATGAAGGGCCTCAGCCGGGAACGTTGACTGTTTATTCCTCTTCACAGATGCTGCCCGACTTGCTGAGTTCCTCCAGCTCTTTGTGTGTTTTGCTGGCATTTACTATCTAGCCCTTCACTGTGAGGGACTGGAGTCACTAAAGGACCAGCCTACGTAAGGACTTCTTCCATCATAGACATTTACCCGACTTCCATCATGCTTGTTCAAGAATTTGAATTCAGTGTAATTCAGCCTGGGAGCAAGACCTTCCTTTCAGTGGGCCAAGCTGTCAGATTGAGATAAATGTCCACCTGCTCATTAATGGGTGAGAAACTTGAACTTTCTCATCTGGAGTCAAGGAGTCAGAGACTCAGAGAGCCCTACAACACTCCTTCAGCTCATCTAGTCCATGCCAAACTATCACTCTGCCTAATCGCATGGACCTGCACCTGACCCCAGCTCTCCATCCAAACCTCGCTTAAATGTTGCAATCAAAACCGCATCCCCTGTCCTCCAATCCTCTGGCACCTCACCTGTGGCTAAGGACATTTTAAATACCTCTGCTCGGGCCCCTGTAATTTCTGCACTAGCATTCCACTTTTTTTTAGATTTTTAGATTAGATTATGAGGACACTCAGTCCTCATTTATTGTCATTTAGAAATGCATGCATTAAAAAATGATACAACGTTTCTCCAGAATGATATCACAAGAAAAACACAGGACAAACCAAGATTAAAAATGACAAAACCACATAATTATAACATGTAGTTACAACAGTGCAAAGCAATACCATAATTTGATAAAGAGCAGACCATGGGCACAGTTTAAAAAAAAGTCTCAAAGTCCCGATAGACTCATCATCTCACGCAGACGGCAGAAGGGAAAAACTCTCCCTGCCATGAACCTCCAAGCACTGCCAACTTGCCGATGCAACACCAATGGAAGCACCCGACCGCAGCGGACTCTGGGTCCGTCCAAAAACTTCGAGCCTCCGACCAGCCCCTCCGACACAGTCTCTCCGAGCACCATCCTCTGCTGAACGCTTCGACCCCGCCCCGGCCACCAAGCAACAAACAAAGCCAAGGACTCGGGGCCTTCTCCTCCGGAGATTCTGGACCACACAGTAGCAGCAGCAGCGAAGCAGGCATTTCAGAAGTTTCACCAGATGTTCCTCTGTGCTCTCACGTCCGTCTCCATCAAATCAGGATTGTGCACGGCACCGTACTTGACAAATAACAGACATCACCACTGGAGTGGCCGCTGCGAGCTGCGTCGTGCCGCCATCTTCTCCTCCTGCTGAGCTCTACTTCATTAGGATCCTGGGGATTTATCTGCCCTAATTTAGTCTAAAGGTGACTCCTGTTCTACAACAGCATAGCTCACTGTTAATTGACAGCTGAGAGGGCCTTTCACTTGTATCAAAACTTACTAATGTAATTCTTTGAGAAGATGGTGCCATTCCAACTTCTCGAGGCAATTAACCTTGAGCTATAGAGTGTAATGTAGATGATTGTGAAGCTTCTTCTTTACGATAGAAGTGTTATTGATCTCATTATGGTTTGGGAATATTGATGTAGAAAGGGACCTGGGTGTCCCTGAGCACTGATCAGTGAAACTGAATATGTAGATGCATCAAGTAGATCAGAAGGGAAATGGGATGCTGGCCTTCATTAGAAGAGTTTGTGAGCAAAGGAACAAGGATATTTTACTTCAATTGCACAGGGATTTGGTGAGAAGACACGGCAGCTTTAGCTTATCTTCTAAAAAAGATATATTGCCAAAGAGGGAGCACAGCGAAGGTTTGACAGACTGACTGCTGGGACTGAAATATGAGGAGAAGTTGAATTGTCTGGGACTCCGTTCACTACAGTTTAGAAGCATACAGAATTCTAACAGGCTGAATGCAGGGAGGATGTTTCCTCTGGCTCTGATCCAGAAACAGGAGCCAGTCTCAGGAAATGGGATAAATCAAGATGGACAGAAACGAAGAAATATTTCTTTACTCAGGGGGCAGTGAATCTGAAAGATGTAGGGGTCAAGTTAGAGAACATATATTTTAAAAAAGAGATAATAGAGACGTCAGGTAGAAGCAGCAAGAACGTAATTTTGAGATAATTGTATTGATTGGTGGAGCTTGGCTCACTCAATAGTTTTCAGTTTGAGGATGACATGAAGCTGAGTAGAAGGAGTTCCTGGGGAGAACAAATATCAGGACAGACACATGGGCTTTCTCTGCCCGGTAGCTTCAGTACAATTTTACATAAACATGACATCCAGTGAATCACAGCTGACAGGACTGTGGGGATCTATGGACATCATTTAAAGCCTAGTTAACAATCAGCTCCTGGCTGTCAGCTACGCGAGACATGAGGTTTATTGGAAAGAAATGACACCAAGTTACTTCACTGTAACTAACCAGACTTTGAGAAGGAAAGGACCACGTCACCTCTCAATAACTACAACAAGGCAGTCCTGGGCACCAGTCAGAAGATTACTGTGTCACAGTGTAAACTTAAGAACCTTTATCTAACATAGTTCTCTTTATCTGCGCTCGGCAACTGATATGTTTTACAGCCATTTGTAAATTTTTGTCCTGTGAGGGGCACATTTACTGGAAAACATGTAACAGCCTGTGTCTTGCAAGCAGTCGAAGAAGATCTGTGAAAAGTATTAGCATGTGTACAGACAGTGTGATTAATTCCCTTGCCTTTGTTTCACAATGGGATAGTCTTCACAAAGACTCCATCAGCTCAGGTAACAAATTAAATGATTCCACTTGTGATTGTTTTTGAGCAATATTCTTATAAAGTTGAAGGATATTAGTACCAGAATTTGGAAGGCATTCTATTTCAGGCGGTAAATCAGATTCCCAAACATACTTGCTAATCTTTTTCATACATCTGTTTTAAGTGTCTTGCTATAGTTGTCCTGTCTGATGAAGAGCTTCACTCTGCATCTCAGAGTACAGTGGTGACCCAGGTAGTATCCAGTAGATTAGCATACAAGGGTGCTCCACATTGACCCAAAATGCAAACCCAGAATTTGTTTTATGTCACGGTGTGTGCTCGCAGGACTGTACCCTCGTGTGGAGGTCGGCAGGCTTTCTCTGCCACGGGGGCTGCTGGCACTGACTCGCCCCAGGACCGGAGGGTGGCAGACAGAGACAAGAATTTAAACATCGGGATACCAACAGAGCCTCAGACTGAGCGACACCTCGAGACAATCCATTCTGTCTGACACAATGACTCCGCTAGGGCACGAAATGAGAGTCCTCTTTAAATGGATCCTAGAAACCCATGCCAGTCGCAATGAACGAACCAGATTAATCAGAAAGCAAACGGCTTATTGTTGTCTTGTAAGAGACTTACAATGGGAGCTGGAGAAACTTAGAAGCCCTCTGCTCTTTAGCAAGCCGCAGAGGTCTGCAGGTTCATGATGATTTTACAGGTCGGAGAGGAAAGGCCTTACTTAGTATCAAACTTTGCTGACATAGTAGTGGCAGAAGTAGTTTTGTTTTAAACTCTGCTTGGGGAACATTTGACAGAGATTCTTTTCATCTCCATTTGCTCTTGGTTCCCATAGGCAGTGACTTGCTGCTGCAGCAAGCAGCTGTACCCCACTCACGGGCCTCAGTCCCCAGGGTGAGCTTCACTCCACCGGCGAGCAGCCATTTCTGCTCCTGCACTGGGTGTGTGACAGGGCAGGGTGGAGAGAAGGAGCTGAACTTCATGCTTAACTTGTGCTCTACCTGCTAAGGGAGAGTGCGCTGGGAAAATGTAGAGCGGGGGGGGGGGTTCCCAAATTTTTTTAATGTCATGGACCAACACCATTAAGCAAGGGGCCCATGGAGCTCAGGTTGAGAATCCCTCGTGTAGAGAGATAGCTTTATGCAGAGTCATCATCATTATGCGCCATGTTGTATGATGTGGACGATCATGGTCTCCATGATCATGATTGTTCTTGGTAAATTTTTCCACAGAAGTGGTTTGCCATTGCCTTCTTCTAGGCGGTGCCTTTACAAGATGAGTGATCCCTGCCACTATCAATACTCTTCAGAGATTGTCTGCCTGGTGTCAGTGGTCGCATAACCAGGACTTGTGATATGCACCAACTGCTCATATGACCATCCACCACCTGCTCCCATGGAAGAAGCAGGTGCTACAGCTTGCCCAATGGTGACCTGCAGGCTAGCAGAGGAAAGGACCACCTTACATCTCCTTTGGTCGAGACTTATGTCCACCCTGCCATCCAGTATAGGTAGAATATGTGCCAAAAAAATAGTGAGTTTTCATAGACTGCCATCTGCTGGCTATGGTTGGAATAGCAGAAGCTGTCACAATATCGCTCTCAATAAATCTGAACTCCAAAATGAAGGTGATCGTCTCTGTGACGACTGTTTGGGGTTTGTAAAATTAAATCCTCAGTAATACACAAAAAGGACAGTCAAGATATTATGGGAAAGAATTGACGTGGGAATTTGTGGTGACTCTTTGTGGGCTGCCCCCAGGACGTCCTCAGATTGTGTTGGCTGTTATGCAAACAACATGTCTTGATGTACATACAATTAATAAATAAATCTAATCTAATCCAGGTCATGCCATTTTTTGCAACTACCATCGAGCTGGAGGTACAGAAGCCTAAGATCCCACACTACCAGGTTCAGGGACAGCTACTTCATTTTTGAACCAACTGGTACAACCCTAATCAGTACAGTTTGACAATACCATGACCACTTTGATGACTTTGTGCTAAAATGGACTTCGTTTACTTTGTCATAATCATGTTCTTTCTTATAAAACATGTATAATTTATGACTAATTTACACTTTTCTTGTGAATGCTGTTTAAGTGATGCCGCTGTGAGTAATGTTTGTCATTGTGTCTGTGCATACCTGTGCTTAAACACATTCCAATAAAGCTGAATTTGAATAATTGACTGAGATGAAGAAATTTAGCCTGTACCGATGCACGGAGATCCAGGCTACCCTGAAAACAACGAATGGGAACACAAGAAGTAGAAGCAGAACTCGGCCATTTCATCTCTTGTGCCAACTCTGCCTTTCATCAAGATCAGGCCTGATCTTCCATCTCAGTTTCATTTTCCTACATCGTTCCACGCCCTTGGACTTTGTTGATCGACGTCCTGAATGAGCCTAACAGCTGGGCCTTCACAGTGCTCAAGGGGGTAGAAAATCCCAAATGTTCACCACCCGGTGAGAGAATAAATCTATCCTTGTCTCTGTTATAAATGGCCTACCCTTATTCTCAAACTGAAGCACCTGGCCCAGGAGTTCTTAATCAAACACGCTCCCCGCATCTAGTCTGTCAAACAGTTTAAGGACTTTAAATGAAAAACAGAAAATATTGGAGACACTCAGCAGGTCAGTCTGCATCTGCAGTAAGAGAAACAGAGCTAATGTTTCAGGTCAAGGATGAAGCGTTTCAGTTTAAAGGTAACATGAAACCTGATGGATAGCATGCTGTCTGCAGGTTATAAATACCCTACTTATGGATATAACTATGTACAAAGGAGCTCCCATAATAGTATAAATTCAAACCTCCAATGTGTATGCATACATTTCTTCCTATGAACAGCGAAACAAGTTTCTCAGGCTTACAGGATGTGTTTTTGATTACAATGCTGTGAAGGTATGGTTACCAGATCTAATGGATTTTTGTTTTACAATTTCCAAAGCAGAACCTGTTTGTTATCCAGGGACCTGCAATGATGTCTGAATCATCCAGGCTATTACATGCACCAATGGCTATTGGTCTGACCAAACCTAAAATGCACAATTATCTCCATCAATCTGGTCGCAAAACACCAGAGACAACAGAGACAATGACAAAAGAAATCTGTTCTGAAGTTCGTAATGCATCTGAACAGGAAGCTTTTCCTAAAGCTAAAGCACCACAACGCGATGACTCCCAGCCAACAACTGAGTGTCCACAATGCTGGGACCACGCTGGTCCATCGTAATCTGCGGACTGGCTTCTCCACCAGCAAACTCCAGGGCATATTTGGTGAGCGTGATCAGGAGCTCATTTCAGTTATTCACAAACATAAGCTATTACTAGACTGGAAGGTAAGCTATGGTTCACAAGAGAAGTTTCTCAAGCATCCACATGAGCTAAAGAATAGATGGTGGGTGCAAAGAGAAACTCACCGACAGTCAGAATGCGCATATTTGTCATCACTGTTAAAGCCCACCCCAAGAGAGCCAAAAATCGGTGGGAGGAGAAGATGGTGGCGCGATGCAGCTCGCAGCAGCCACTCTGGTGGTGATGTCTGTTATTTGTCAAGTCGGGTGCCATGCACAATCCTGATTTGATGGAGACGGATGTGAGAGCATGGAGGAACATCTGTTGAAACTTCTGAAATGCCTGCTTCGCTGCCGCTGCTACTGTGTGGTCCGACATCTCCAGAGGGGAAGGCCCCGAGTCCTCGGCCTTGCTTGTTGCTTGGTGGCCGGGGCAGGGTCGAAGCACTTGGCAGAGGATGGTGCTTGGTGCTTGGTGTCGGAGGGGCTGGTCGGAGGCTCGAAGTTTTCGGACGGACTCAGAGTCCGCTGCGGTCGGGTGCTTCCAATGGTGCTGCATCGGCAAATTGGCGGCGCTTGGAGGTTCATGGCAGGGAGAGTTTCTCCCTTCTGCCGCCTGTGTGAGATGATGAGTCTATCGGGACTTTGAGACTTTTTTTTACCATGCCCATGGTCTGCTCTTTATCAAATTACAGTATTGCTTTGCACTGTTGTAACTATATGTTATAATTACGTGGTTTTGTCAGTTTTAGTTTTGGTTTGTCCTGTGTTTTCTTGTGATATCATTCTGGAGGAACATTGTATCATTTTTTTAATGCATGCATTTCTAAATGACAATAAACGAGGACTGAGTGTCCTCATAATCTAATAAACAGAGGTGAACTTATCGAGGACAAGGGGGAGGTTGGAAAGGAACACCTTGAAGGTATCTTCAGTCATGACTCTGTCCTCACTTGTGGACATGAGCCCTTCCCCCTGCAATCTCTCCACTTCAGGCTAACTATCACCAGTGAATGGTAAGAGGTTCTAATGACCATATGACAAATATAACATTTGTCACTGAATTTAACATCATTGTCTACATCTGGACAGATGTTGACATGTTCATGGACATTTGAGATGTTGTAATTGTGCCCACTTTCAAAAAAGGCCACGGTGAGATCTTCTTTCATCTGCTACATTGGCCTGGGTCTTTCTCAACCACCCACTGGCCCAAAAACCATCTGCCTGGACTTCATATAGTCTTCACTACACAACAAGTCCCAGAGAACAGCACCAATCACGACATGTGCCCTTGTTTGACCTCACTAAAGCCTTTGACTTCACCAGGAATTGCGGAGCGCTCCCCTCAAACCCAGAGAAAGCTGTCTCGACATTTGCCTCAAAGCGGCAGATGAACCATGATCGTAACCAACAGGTCCATGGCAGTTCAAGTGTCAGAGCATCAGCCCGACATATTTTTCATTCCTTATCAGGAACATGCTGTTTCTCATTCCCATGAGCCTCCAGCTGAGATGGAACAAATGCACACGTGTCATCTTCACACCAGGGCCAAGGTTACCCTCAGGAGGCAGGCCGCAGAACGCAGACGGCGCTTGCATTTACTCACATTTGGAGGCTGAGTTCCACGTCATCATCATCATCTTCTGAGACCATAAGACCGAAGGACATAAGTCTTAGGCACCTCTGTGTACTGTAGCTAGGGTGCCTAAGGCTTTTGCCCTGCATTTGTCAAATGTGGAGTGGATCCGTAAATCCGTAAATCTGTCAGGAGCAAAGGACGTTTGGAATGACGAGGGTTGAGAGATCCACAACATCAGGATCAGGTTTATCATCACTCAGGTATGTTATGGTTTTTTTCTGTGGCAACAGTACAGTGCAATACATAAAATTACTACAGTACTGAGCAAACATCTGAGGCAACCTAGCCATACGTATATAGGTATCTTTTGCACAGTACTGTGGGAGCAGAATTAGGCCGTTCAGTCATTGAGTCTGCTCCGCCATTCCATCATGGCTGATTTATTGTCCTTCTCCGCGTAAGCTTTGTTGTCCTTACTGATCAAGAACCTGTCAATGTCCACTTTAAATACACCCAATGACTTGACCTTCACAGACCTCTGTGGCCATGAATTCCACAGTTTTACTATCCCAGCTGAAGAAATTTCTCCTCATCTCTGTTCTAAATGGATACCCCTCTGTTCTGAGGCTGTGCCCCCTGGTCCTAGACTCACCCACTATAGGAAACATTCTGCCCACATCCACTCTACCTCTTGAATATCTCTTTCAATATTCAATAAGTTTCAATGAGATCCCTCCACCCCCAACCAACTCCCCATTCATTCTTCTAAAATTCTTATTCAATGGAAAAAACCTCGAGGGTAGGCCTTACTTTGAATCTGGAGAACAATGCTCCTCTGCTAACCTGCTCCCACTGCAGAACTATGGTCTCCAACAGTAAAGGCCCACAGCTAACCAGGAACCCCTGGACCACTTCTACGTGTTGCCAGCAGGTCAGTAGCGTAGCGGTTAATACACCGTTTTACTGCACCACCGATCAGCAATTGGGGTTCAATTCCCACCACTGCCTGTAAGGAGTTTGTAAGTTCTCCCAGTGACCAAGTGGGTTTCCTTTGGGTGCTCCCACGTTCCAAAGGCACACGGGTTAGGGTAAGTAAGTTGTGTGGGCATGCTATGTTGGCGCCGGAAACAGGGCCACACTTGCAGGCTGCACCCAGCACATGTTTGGACAGTGCTGGCCATTGATGAATAATGATGCATTTCACCGTGTTTCGATGTACCTGTGAAAAATAAAGCACCTCTCTGTACAGGCCAACGTAGATGATGAAATCCACCATTGCCATCAGTGTGCCAGCACAGCTTTTTTGTTACCTGAGGGCAAGGTGCTAAAGATCAAAACCTCAAACCTGGCACAGAGCTCACGGTCAGCAGCGATTCCTCGCCTTCGACATTACTTGACCAATTTACAGCTGGAACCTCGAAGATCTGCAAGTACCATTTTGATGCCAGAGAGGTCAGCCACCCCCAAGAGGACCACAATCTTGTCGTGGTTTCGCGACTCGTGTGCCTCAATGAGTTGGAGAGCTTTGCTGGCCGGAACCACGGCTTCGTAGGATTCTGTGAATAAAACATGCGAGAATTCATGCCAGAACATGAGTGATAAACACTGTACATAGACCCAGTGTGGTCTGGTTCGGAGCCACGGGCGTGAGTCTGCTGGAGGCTCTTACTGAGACAGGAGAAGGAGGAGGAACGATGCATCTCTGCCTGGCTGAGCGTAGACTATCGGCCATTTTAGCAAACTCCCTCACAGGTGTATTAGCGAGGCTGTGCGAACTTGATCAGGCATTTGTTGCATGAAGAGTTCTTTAAAAATAAAACAAGGAAGGTAATTGCCCAGGGAAGAAAGCGTGCATTCTATTAGTTCTGAAGGCCTAATGCCACCCAGGCCGGGCAAGGAGAGCAACTGTTTGGTGAGTTCAGACACAGGCAGCCCCAAAGTCTGTAATGGGTGAGGTTTCAGAGTGACATACTTATCACGCGCAGGCACGTCTTCTCGTAGACTCACCGCTCTCGCTGCAGTGGAAGTTCTCAGCGCTGCTACGACGTAGTGAAATTTGGTTGTGTCCATGGTGATTTCTCACTGCGTGAACCTAAGGAAACCACGCAGTAGCATGCAGCTCCAAACGCTCTGGCAGCTTCAAAGCGGCTGTGTTGGTCGACATGTTGTTGAGTAACTCTGGAATTGTCCGAGGGTGTCGGGGTCACCAGTGTAGGATTTTATGAATGAAACATGGGAGAGTCATTTTACATGCTTAACAAAAGCCTCAGCCCTTTACAAACAAACCAAAAGCAGTCGCCCTACACTGTCGTCATTACGTCAGACACTGTCTCTTAAAGTGAACACAATGACGGTGTTTGTCAATTATGTGGAACAGTTTCTATGATGGGCAATATGTGTCATCTGTTACCCGTTACATGACCCTATACAGGCCCCCAGCCCAGAATTCATCAAAAACTGGCATTCTGAGTCTGTCTGGAGCTTGTACTCGGGTTCGATGTGCCTAGGTTGGAGTAACCGCAGGTGTCTCTGGCTCGTCCATGTGCTGACATGTGCATGGTCACATTGTGATGCTGGGGATATGGTAGTGGAACCATTCAGGACTCGGTGGGCTGGTTTAAGGTGATCGATAGAAATATATTCAGGTTTTCCCTTCTTATCTATGATAAAAGTCTTCTTGCCCCCTCCCAAAATGTGTAACGGGCCATTGTAAGAGGGCTTAAGGGGGTGTTGATGTGCATCATGGCAGACAAAAATGAATAAGGTAAAATGCAGGTTACGTTCTGATGGGAGGTTACATTCTTTACGCCATGGTGGGAGGCAGGAATAGGTGTAAAAGAATTGAGGTTGCTGAGGAGGGCGGAACGCTGCTGAGATGTCAACCAGGCGGTCACGGTGTCAGGAATAAAATCACCCGTCCCCCATAGCGGCTGCCCGTACACAAACTCAGCTGCAAGTCCTCCTTTGGAGCCCTCATGAGCCCCTTCAGGACCCTCGGGAGACAATCATGGAGGCAAGCCTGGACGTCTGGGTTGGTGGGTTGGTCAGCTGCCGTGCCGGCATAGTCAACTCCAACGTGTCTGGCATCGGTGGTGGGCCATGAGAGGCAATCAGCCACAGCATTATTTTTCCCTCAACGTCAGTCAGGAATTCCGAAATGTGGGCTAGGTGGCTTTGCCGCCGTGCAGACCAAGGGTCTGAGACTTTGACCATCGCATGCACAAGGGGTTTGTGGCCAACAAACGCAGTGAAATGCTGACCCTCCGGCTGGAAACAAAACTGGCGGACGGCCAGGTAGTGACCGAGAAGCTGGCGGTCAAACGTACTGCATTTCCTCTCAGGGGAGAGGGACGGAGCTGCCGGCTGAAGAAGGCGAACGCCTCCAACCAACCGTTCGTACACGGTGCCCAGAGCATAGTCTGAGGCGTCAGTAGTGATGGCTATACGTACGTCGGGGAGTGGGTACGCCAGTGGGATCGCGTTTGAAAGAGCTCATTTGGTGATGTCAAACGTTGGTCATGCTCAGCGACCAATCAAACATGCATTAGACAGAGTCGTCATGGGGAACTTACTGGGGATACACGGTAACGACCCAAAGTCCTTTGCATCCACACGCCTCCAACAGTCCTTTGAAGCACATGCCTGAGCAGATGTCCAGCAACTTTATCCAAGATAGAGACCCATGTGTAGCGTCATCCACTGAAGAAGAGTGTCACGTGTCATGTCGCATAAGTCCGGATCCTGCTGCTGCTGGTGGCCTCCAGCGAGGGGTCATCGCTCTCTGCCTTATAATCAACGGGCGACACTGGCAGCACGGTCACTCGAGCGTCTGTGGCACAGAAAGGGTGCCCGTAATGAACAATAGATGACCCTGGAATCTGGAGCCTACGGTGTTCACCTCCGATGTAGGGTAATGTGTTGTCTGTCACCCATTACATTACCCTACGGCCTTGTGCTTTGGTTCTTGGTGGGGTCACCCATGCCAGACAGGTCAAAGGGTAGAGGACAAACTAAAAGTGATCCACTCGTCCTCCAGGTTTGGGGATTCAGCACAGGCCTAACAGCCCTGACTGGTCAAACAAAACTGTTAAAGATACAGCAATGAAGAATCCTTTTGCATCCGAGCCTCCGGAGGTATTCCTGAGCCTCCGCCTAAGACTTGCGTGACTGACGGTAGTGAAAACCGAGAGGAAGCTACTGGCATGACGAAGGAAGCCCTGAACACTGCCAAGACCATGACCAAAACTGGCAAAGGACAGACAGGTGGAGGACCTTCATTGCTGCCCTAAACACCTGCAGGTGCAATGGGCAATAAGTAAGCAACAAGTCAAGTTTACTGTTATTTAACTACACACATGAACATAATGCATATAATGTATATAGAAATAAGACGTTTCTTTGAACCAGGGTGTAAAGCACAGTGGTACACATAACACATGACGACTTAGGAAGGTAAGGATAAAATCTACAGATGAATCACACATAAATAACATGAATATTCTTCGCATAAGTAAACCAACATCAGCGACCTCTCCCATGCCGACATCCCCCAGCACCGAGGTCCCATATATTCATTCCGCTCTGGTGGGCCGGCCACTTCTTTTGCGTCACTCACAAAATGCTGGAGGAACTGGGCAGGTCAGACGGCGCCGACCCCTCCTGAAACATCGACCGCTCATTTCCCTCCAGACACTGCCTGACCTGCTGAGTTCCTCCAGCATTTTGTGAGCGTCGCTCAAGATTTCCAGCATCTGCAGAATCTCTTGTGCCCCCACATTTGTTTTTTTTTTGTGTGAGCCTAACACCAGACTCCTGAAACAAATACATTACTGATTCCTGTGATGGACAGGCAGAGCAATAGATTCAGGGATGCTCTCAAAACCTCCTTGTACCTGCCAAGAGCTGGGAATGCCTGGCCCCAGGCCGCTCAGAATAGAGAAGAAATTCAGAACAGGGGTAAGAACCACCAGCCCACATGTTGGAACCATGCAAAAGCCCAGTGTAAATGTTGGAAAGCCAACTACTCAGAGACTGCTTACTCTTGTCCATAGATGCTGCCTGACCTGCTGAGTTCCTCCAGCATTTTGTGTGTGTTGCTTTGGATTTCCAGCGTCTGTAGAATCCCTCATTTGTTTTGCATACCCATCCACCCCGCAAATAAGGAGCTCTTTGAGATGAATTCCCATTCTCCTCGAGTTTATTGAAAGTGTTGATATGAGGCCTCCATCGGTCAGGGTCAACCATGGATGTTGTGTCCTGGCTGTCTCGATATGCAAGCTGGGCGGTACGATATGGAGAGCAAACTGTTGCCCGTGTAGCAAGCTCCCCCCTCTCCACGCAACCAATACACCCAAAGGAACAACAGAGACTGTTACAGTTTAGTCCAGCAGCATCACAGGAGCTGCCAGTCAGAGTAGGACTGCCTTAGGGACTCCAGCTCCAGATTTTTCCCTCGGGGTTTACTCCCAAAGCCCTCCTCATGAGTGGGTATAGCGCAAGGCAGTGGTGGCTTGACTTCAGTTATTCTTCTCCTAGGTGAGCTGCCAACCACGTCTGACGAGCCCCATCTGCCCAAAGCGACTGGGTTTAAGGTGCCAGTAACCCACCTTTGCCAGACATTCCACCCTGCGAAAATTCATTTCAGGGAGGTAGCACCATCAATTTGCAGGAGACTCCCGGAACTTCCGGGAGAGGTGGGATGTCTGCAATAGAGTAGCTCCTTAGCAGCTAGCCAGCTAGTTTAAATAACGTTAGCTATGCTAATGAACGAATGACACCTGTTATACTCACCTCAACATGTCTTTTGCAGTCTTAACCCACCATGGGCAATAGAAAAGTCACTGTTGAAAACAGTGCAGCAAGCAACACTCTCGTTATTTTTGACCCCTATTAGGCAGGGGTACACTTTAGGGTAGTCTGGGGTGACGTATGTTTTATATTTTCTTTTTTTGGAACACTCAGCCATGGCTCTCTCTCTCTCGCTCACTCTCAAAAAAATCGATTTCCGGGATATTGTATATAATTTGCGGGCATCAGGGAGCCACTATCAATATGTGGGGGGGGGGGGAGACTCCCAGAACTTCTGGGAGAGGTGAGACGTCTGCTTTGCCCCTTCTGTCAGTAGAAATGGTTCTGCCAGACTTAGTATTTAAGACACACGTGAAGGCCAGGAGCTGGACTTGGTTGTCTGAGGCTATTTGAATCGCAGACTGGGAACATTTAATGGGTAGTGGGAGCTTGTCTCCAATATCATTCCTGGCTATAACAACTTTAAAAAAACCACAAAGTATTGATAAAGTATAATAAAATTTGCTGCCTTGTCCTCAAAGTGTAGCAGTTTTCAATCGGCAAACACCTGCATTATAATTCACTCTGTGAATTCTGGCAGCAACCGTATTAACCTGCAGAAACAATGCGCCAACTTTCTCATTTAATCCGTGATTGACAACTCCGCTCCAGGGTTCGACTTCCGGTTCAGAGTGCGGCAAGATGGCGCCGTCCAAGCTTCAGCTGTGAGAGCTGGGGAGTCGGAGAGCGGTGAAGGTGAGTGGGAGAGCCGACTGAACAGGAATGCTCAGGTGCCCAGTCCCGGCTGTGAGCTCTGTAGGCAGCTCTTTCAGCTGTAGGGCGTGTGTACGGTATGGAAGGGCAGTCGTCGCGGCCTCTTCAACCTCCTCCTCCTCTTATTCCGGAGCACTGGCCAGCTCCAACAATCGTGTCCCTTTGATACTCAGTGCAATTAACCTTCACTATCAGTTTCCTAAGAGTTGGCTTATTCAGTGGCCAGAAACTCAACTGGCTCAGCTGCATTAAACAAAACGCGGCTATAAGACGTCTCGCAGCATTTGATTCATTTCCCGAATCTCCAAAGCCGTTCCACTTTCTGAAAGGCAAAATTGAAAGGCTTGAATAGAATGGCGTGCAGTGGTTGTTTCCATTAGTGGAGTGTCTAGGACCAGAGGGTACAGCCTCAGAATAAAAGGACGTCCCTTTAGAACAGAGATGAGTAGGGATGATAATCTATGGAATTTATTGCCACAGATGGCTGTGGAGGCTAAGTCATTTAAAGCAGAAGGTTGATAAGTTCTTGATTAGTAAGATGTCAAGGAAGAAGGCAGGAGAATGAGGTTAAGAGGGGAAATAAATGCACCAGGATTGAATAATGGGCAAACTCGATGGGCTGAATGGCTCACCTCTTATAGAGGCTCCTACATCCTATACAACACACACAAAATGCTGGGGGAACTCAGCAGGCCAGGCAGCATCTGTGGAAAAGAGTACATTTGACATTTTGGGCTGAGTAAGAAAGTGGGAGGGGGAGTGGGGAGGAAGAATCACAAGATTATAGGTGAATCTCGGAAGAGGTGAAGTAAAGAGCTGGGAAGTTGATTGGTGAAAGAGATGAGGGCTGGAGAAGGGGGAGTCTGATAAAGGACAGTATCTGCAGATTTCCTTCTGTATCTTACAATCTACTTGTGAGTGTTATGGAACACTCTGCAGTTGCCTGGATGAGTGCAGCACCAGGAGCTCAATTCTATCCAGCTTATTTAATTGACATTCTTCCCCCCGCCCCCCACCACCATTGACCACCCTGAACATTCATGCCCTCTTTCACAGACAGACAATGGCTGCACTGTCACCACCTCCCAAACCCATTATCTCTGCTACTAAGAAGGACAAGGGCAGCAGGTACCTGGAAGAATCATCATGCAGACTGCAGTAGTTTAAGATGGCCGTTCACCACCTTCTCAAGGGTGATCAGGATGAGCAATAAATGCGAGCTGGCACTGTCCAGATTGTGACGATGTAACATTGTATACATGATGAGTTTTCATTTGGAAATACTGGACCTATAATTGCAGCACATCTTAAAGGCTCTAATATAAGAAATTGGTTATCAGCTTTCAATGACATTGCATGGTGTGGTACAGGGTGCTCAGGTCTCTGATCTGGGCTTTGTTAAATGGTCTCTGCTAGAAAGGCTGTTTGGGGCTAAGTAGATATCAGAACTCTTGGTCGATGTGAAATGGGGGCAAACAACCTGGGTTTTAGGGTATTGATCTTTCCCCTGTCACTCCTTTTGGAAAGAGTTTGAGTGTGAGGATTAGAAAGTGACAAGTTCAGGATGGGAATTAACTAAATTTTAAAACACAGACACCTTGATGTGCATAGAAAAGACTGAACACGAATAACATGGAAGCTTGCAGTGCAGAGGGATAATATTAATAACTTATTTATAGAGCATTTTTCATGCAAACAATGTAGTTCAAAGGACTTTACAACGAATAAAGTGCAAGAGTAAAAATAAAAGAGACAATGCTGTGATATAGTCCATAACATCTCCCTGGCCAGAAGAAAGCTATTGAAACCAATGCCATAAGACTATAAGATGCTAATAGAAACTGTTTTGGCCTGTCAGCCCTATGTAGCTTTCTCATAATTTTATTCTCAAATAACAAATGTAAATTAATTTTATTGTTAATTTATTTTATTCATTTCCCTTTTCCCCAGGCATAAAATTGGAAGAGGAAAATCATGGTACATCTTTGTAAGTATTGTTTGAATTTAGTGCCATCCAGCTAGATTATATTGTTAGCTTTGAACTCAGAAAGTGTTTAACTCTGTCCGCAAGGTCAGATCATTTTACATGGGTTGCATTTATGCTTGATGTCTCTGCAAGGAAATTGAGGGAGCTCTGGTGCCTAGCAGTTCCTAATCCCACTCCCTTCCCCAAAACATCCATGATATTTTCACTCTTTCCTGGTTGTATTCCTACATTTACGACCAAAGTGATTTGTTAGTCTTGGCGGAAATTTCCATGTCGCAGTTCTAGTTACTCGTTGACCTCATCCATTCCTGGTTAAGGCTGAATCTTTCTTGGTCTACCACTGTAACCCTGTGCATCTGACAATGCCTCAGCTCTATGAACGAGATGTCATAACCTCAGTTCTCAGCTTATGATTGAAATCCCTATAATTGTTCTCTCCTTATGTGTAGTTTTCCATCTCTCTATTGTCCACTTGCCTCTCTACTTACTTCAGCTGTTGAGAAATCGAGCTGGAGGAAATTAACCCTTGCTCCCTTGATCACCTTTCAGTACTTGAGGTTCTGTAGTTTGGGTGCTCCCTCACCTTGTCCCCATCTGTCATCACCACTTCTCAGTCCGACTCTCGTCTTCTCCCTGGCAAGTCATTCCCAACTTCACTGTGAATACTCAGAACCCTGAGACTGAAAAGGCTAGAATTGTGTGGCAGTTTATCCCATCTCAAAGTGCTTCTCAGGCAGTGAATTACTTTGAAGTGATGCCTTGCACTAGGCAAAAAACAGCATCAATTTTGCATAAAGCAAGGAAACAATTTTTAAAAATTGCATTGTTTTCAATAGTATTGGTGGAGGGAAAATGTGGTCGGGGCATGACATTTTTACAGAGCTGTGGCATTGTTAACAGCAACGATCATGGAGCTGAGGTTTCAGTTTGATCACCCTCTCAGTATACGTTCTGATCCCAAGTGTTGCTGACTAAGTCAGACTACTATCAATTCTGGAACATTCTCCCATAAGTCAACGTAAATTTATTATCAAAGCATATATCTGTTACCCTATATTACCTTTACATTTACAGAGGAAAAAATAAATATAATAGAGTTTACGAAGAACTATACATAAGCAGGCAAAGGAAGACAACCATAGTCATAAAGCACAACAGCCCTTCAGTCCATCTAGTCTGTTCCAGACTTATTGTGCCTAGTCCCATGAAGCATAGCCCTGCATACTCCTCCCATCCGTGTACCTGTCCATACTTCTCTTAAATGTTGCAATTAAACCTGCATCCACCACTTACGTTGGCAGCTCGTTTCATATTCTCACCACCCTCTGAGTGAAGAAGTAGTTCCCCCTTTAAACATTTCACCTTTCATCCTTAACCTATGACCTCTAGTTCTAGTCTCAACCAACCTCAGTGGAAAAAAGCCTCAAAACTTATAAATAAGCTTCAAGACCTTGGGCTTAGTACTTCCTTATGCAACTGGATGCTCAATTTCATCACTTGCTGACCCCAGTCAGTTCAATTGGCAACAACAATCTCCATCAGCATAGATGCACCACAAGGCTGTGTGCTTAGCCCCCTGTTCTACTCACTTTACATTTATGACCATGGCTAAGCACAGCTCCAGTGCCATATTCAATTTGATACCACTATCGTAGGGCAAATCAAAGGTGGTGATGAATCAGCATATAAGAGGGAGATTGAAAATCGTGCTGAGTGGTGCCACAACAACATGCTCTCACTCAGTGTCAGCAAGACCAAGGAGTTGATTACTGACTTCAGGAAGAGGAAACCGGAGGTCCAGAGGTGGAGAGG
Source organism: Mobula birostris (assembly GCF_030028105.1). Taxonomy (NCBI): domain Eukaryota; kingdom Metazoa; phylum Chordata; class Chondrichthyes; order Myliobatiformes; family Myliobatidae; genus Mobula; species Mobula birostris. Next base: position 18,603,288 of record NC_092396.1, read on the forward strand.
GTCAGCAACTTTAAATTTCAGAATGCCTGTCTGGGCCCAGCACGCAAGTGCAATTATGAGGAAAGTATGGCATCACCTTCAATTCCATGGGAGTTTGTGAAGATTGGGCATGACATCTAAAACTTCAACAAACTTCTATAGATGTGTGGTGTGGAAACACCAGTGTTAAATGGAAAATCCTATGAGAAGTAGTGGACGTGGTCCAGTCCATCATGGGTAAAGCCCTCCCCACCATTGAACACAGCAACATGAAACGTTGTCACAGGAAGGCAGCATCCATCATCAGAGACCCCCACCACCCAGACCATAGTCTCTTCTTGCTGCTGTCATCAGGAAGGAAGTTCAGGAGCCTCAGACTTACCCCACCAGGTCTAGGAACAGTTACTATCCCTCAACCATCAGGCTCTTGAATCAAAGCAGATAACTTCACTCAGCTTCATGTGCCCCATCATTGAAATGTTCTCCCATTCTATGGACTCACTCTCAAGGACTCTTCATCTCATGGTCTCGATATTTATTGCTTATTTATTATTATTATTTCTTTCTTTTTGTATTTGCGCAGTTTGTTGTCTTTTGCACTAGTTGAAAGCTCAAGCTGGTGCCGTCTTTCATTGATTCTATTATGGTTGTTATTCTGTTATGGATTTATTGAGAACATCCCCTCAAGAAAATTAGTCTCGGGGTTGTATATGGTTCATGTATGTACATCAATAATAAATTTACTTTGAACGTGTATGCCTCTATAAAATCTCCCCTCATGCTCCTATGCTCCAGGGAAAATCTTCCTAACCTTTTAATCCTTTTCCTATAACTTAGTCCTCAAGCCCTGGCAACATCCTTGTAAATTTTCTCTGTACTCTTCCGGTCTTACCGATACCTGTCCTGCAGGTAGGTGATCAGAGCTGCACACAATACTCAAATTTTGGCCTCATCATTGTCTTATACAGATTCAACATAAAATCACAACTCCTGTACTCAATGTTCTGAGTTATAACATCGATGTGCCAAAAGCTGTCTTTATGGTTCTATCTACCTGTAATGCCACTTTCAAGGAATTACGGATTTGTATTCCCAGATCACTTTGTTCTGCTGTGCTCCTCAGTACCCCACTGTTCACTGTGTATGTCCTACCTTGGTTTTTCCTCCCAAAGTGCCACAATTTGCACTTAAATTCCATCTGCCATTTTCAGCCTATGTGAAAAAGAAGACGAACTGTAAATTTAAAAAAACTATCCTGAGAACATGTGTTGTAAAGAGTTCTTGATAGAGAGTCAGTTCAGAGTAGTGATGATTGAAGTTATCCAAACTGGTTCAGGGGCCTAATGGTTGTGGAGTAATAACTATTCCTGAACCTGGTGGTGTGGGACCTAAGGCCTCTGTACCTTCTACCTGATGGTAGTAGTGAGAAGACAGCACGGCCTGCGTGATGAAGGTTTTTGGATGTGTTTTCCTTGTGGCAGTGCTCCATGTAAAAGTATTCAAAGGTGTGAAGGGCTTTGCCTGTGATGGACTGGGCGGTGTCCATCATTTTCCGTGGCCTTTTCTCTTCCTGGGCATGAGGTTTCCACACCAGACTGTGATGCAACCTCTTAGGATACTCTCCACTCTGTATCTGTAGGTCTGTCAAAGGTTTTGGTGACGTGCTGAATCTGTGGAAACCCCTGAGAAAGAAGGGGTGCTGTCATGCCTTCTTTGTGATGACACATGTTGGTCCCAGGCCAGATCCTCTGATATGTTAGTGCTAAGGAATTTTAAGCTATTGACCCACTTCACCATCGATCCCCTATTTAGGACTGACTCATAGACCTCCAGCTTCTTCCCCCTGTAGTCAATAATCAGCTGTTTAGTAAGTGTTTGCCTCTTTCTCCTTTGAAAGCCAGCTGGAGATTTCTGCCCTTGGACTACCTCGCCCAGCCACCACTTGCTTCCTCGCAGCATCCCCTCAGTGCGCAGGGCTTGGCGGGGGTGGGGGGGTGGCCTCAGTTCTGGTGATAGAAGAATTTGTGTCATTTCTTCCTCAGCTCCGGCATTGCTGAAATACTACCACCGAGGGTTCGTGTGCATCCGCCTGGCTCTGGGCGGCTGCACCAATCGCCCGTTTTACAAGATCGTGGCTGCGCACAACAAGCGGGCCCGAGATGGCAAGTACCTGGAGCAGCTGGGCTCATACGACCCCATGCCCAACGTCTTCAATGAGAAGCTGGTCAGTTTGAATTTGGACAGGATCAAGTATTGGCTGGGCTGTGGCGCACAAATGACGAAGCCAGTCGCCAAGCTGCTAGGTAAGAGTGCCCCTTGTGTTTCATTCCTCACTAATTTTTTTGAGTTACTCCTCTTTCAGAAGGATCTGGGATTTGAATAGTCATTTGCTAGAGACAAGATGTTGAAGATCTCAGGTATCAGCCTAATCCTGTCAGGTGTAGGTAACTACAGCACAGTCCCCACATCACCCTCCCTGTCCCGCCAACACAGGCTGGAAGGTTTTCGATGTGCTTCTGAGCCATCGCAGGCAGTGCTGTCCCATGATCTAACACCAGGGGGAGCTGGTGTCCAGTTTAATTTTGTGTTTGTTGCACTGTGAACCACCCGCTGGATCTGGTCAGCCGGGATATGTGACCCCAGAGAGGGCGTAGTTTGGGTGGACGGACAGATGGCAAAGGGTTCCTCACTTAAAGGTCAAACTGTCCGTGTCTCAGTTCCAACAGCGAGCCAGTGGCGTGGATGGTGGACCTCCTCCTTCGTGGCTCCAGTGACCTCCAGTGTGGTCTGTGTGGAGTTTGTACCGCGTGACCACCCAGGATACCTCTGGGTTTCCTCCACACCCCAAAAGTAGGCAGCTTGGTGAATTAATTGACTACTGTAAATTGGTCCTAGTGTGTAGATAAAGAGTAGCATGTGGGGGAGTGGGAGGGAATATCGGGAGAATAAAATGGGATTAACGTATGGGCTGAAGAACACATAACCATGCCATGTGACTGTGAGAAACTGGAAGTTGATCCACTAAACGCTAACCTGTCCCTTGTTTGATTGCTAGGCCTGTCTGGCTTTTTCCCTCTGCACCCCATGACAGTGACCAACGCAGAAAGATTCCACCGGGCACAAGCACTGAAGGCAGAGGCTGCATCGGAAGAAGAGGCTGCGAATGCTGCGGAGGATGAGCAGCCAGCTGAGTAAGGGGCTGGGGTCAGCAGTTGTCTCCTGCAGATGGACAGTTACAGTCAGCTGTGTTTAACGGAGTGTTGTCTGCAACAAAATGATGAGATATCCCTTTGAATTCAACCTGTATCTGTAGAAGCAAGTAGTGTTGTCATAGGGATTATTCCCAGTGTACTAAGAATTGCACATTAAAGCCAGTGTCTTTTAATATTGTGTATCTCCCAGTATTTCATTAGAATATGATAGCTCAGAATGCTCAGACACAGTGCAAGATGGGAGTGGCATGTCGTATTTATATCGTAACAGTTGGCTGTTTATTTCAGTTCATCTGAGCACAGTGGAACCCTTTTCAACTCAAATGTTAACTAATTGAAGCGGTTGTTCTTTCAAATTTTAACTCTACTTCCAGTTTCTGCTGGTATCAGGGAATTGTTCTGGGTAATTTCAAATGACATAATCTTGCCGTGCAGACATATGCTCTTGGCACAGGAGGTCAACACACAAACTGCTGGAGGAGCTCAACATGTCAGGCAGCATCTATGGAAATGAATAAACCGTTGACATTTCGATCCAAGACCCTTCAGCAAGACTGGAAAGGAAGGGGGAAGATGCCAGAATAAGAAGGTGGGAGGTGGGGAAGGAGGACAACTAGAAGGTGACTGGGAGGTGTTGGATTCTAATATTTTAATCCAAGCTTCCTTTAGAAGTCAAGAAAAATGCACAAAACTTGTTTCACGGTCATATTTGTTAAGAGTTGATAGAACAGAGGAAAGTTAGACAGTGTTAGGGGTTAACTAGTGAAGAGAAAGCTAAGATTAAAGACTAAGATTACGATGACACTGCTTTGTGTTTAGCTATTTTATACCCAAAGAGAGAAAGAAAATTTCATTCAAAATTATAGATAAGAATTAACCTATGAGAGATTGCTTATTCTATACTGCAGTACCAAGTTAACATTGATTCTAAATTACACATATAGAATCATTACATCTGAAATAAAAGAGACAGAGAAACTTATGGTACCTATGTTACATATAAAATAATTAAAATCTACTTATGAAATATCAAAGGGTATATATTCATCTAAGTATTGATAAGATTATGTCATGGTTAGGCAACTTAATAGGCACAGTTATGTGAGTTTGAATTATTCTATCAATGATTACCTTGAAATAAATAAAAATGTGTAATTTATGATGAGGCATATTAGTATGAATATTAATACTCATAGTAAGTAGGCAAAATTGGCAAAATATGACAACTGATGTTAGAATTAACTTCATAATGTTCAGTAGTTGTTGACTTGCTTGAAGTTTTCTAGCTGGTTAGTGATTTACTCACTGTAGCCAACAGTGTAGGTACTGTGGCCAAGGGGTTACTAACATTACCCGCAACACTTGCTGTCCTTGTCGGTTACCACATTGGCTCGCTTGCGGTGGCTGGTGTGTATCCAATTACTTTTACATTCTGCTTTCAGCGCTGAGTTGGTAACTTACAGCACTTGATAAGAACCCTCACCTCCAGCTCCCAGTGGTTCCCTTTCTGGTTTCTTAATCAGGACCCACTCACAAGGAATCAGAGTGTGTTCTTCTGTTGATCTTCCTAAGTAGCAGAAATTCATTGAGAAGCAGACTGGATAGCTTGGCTCAATTTTACACAATATTTAACTAAACTGTCTGCTATAATGTATATCAGCCTCTCTGAGACCGAGAGCTCTTAGCACTGACATAGCATCTCGAATGGACTTTGTTTAGTTTTCTTGTTTGGGTTTGCTCTGATGCTACATAAGACCATATAAAGAACCGTAGGCCATGATACGCTGTGATACTTAGTCATTTGATAGTTCCATTCATTTGTTCGACTGGCTCTGATGACTGGGTGATGGGGACAATGAAAAGACTATTCAATATTCATCAGTAGACATAATTCTTGACAAACACTCACAGTGACATGTGTCCCTTGGTCAGAGTCAATGTGTCATGGCAATCCCATCTAGGAATATCGTCCTTGATCAGAGTTTTGCTCTGTGTGTAGCAGTGGGTTTTCCACAATTACAAGTATATCTGAGTATTCTTGACACTTTGGTAAAGAAATGTTGTCCACTTGTAAGTGTAAAAATGGACCAGGTGGATCAGGAGCGCTAGATGGTGGTAACTTTTCCACTGCTCCAGGATTCGTTTTCTGGCACGTCATGCAAATTTCAAATGTTTGTCAAGGTTGTGCCCTGAACTTTGGATTGGGAGAATCTGTTGATCATCCTTTGCACTCCAAAGGTCCTATGGAGTGTATCAGCTCTGCCAGATAAGGAAGCAACATAGTTGGGCTACAGTCTATGACTTTAAATTCCCTCCATTCTCTTGCCAGAACAACTTTTCCCATGAACAGCATTGAGCTTGCAATTCTCAAATATTTTGTATGTTCGCCTGTGATTCAGAGTTAACTTTGTTTCTTAATTCCAGTTGTCGGGTTCATTGTATATGTTATTGGTACTTTTTGTTTACTCTTTTCCTCTGCTACCTTTTTGGCAATTTCATCCGTGAGTGCATTTCTATGGCTTTCCATTACAGTCATTTAGCAGTGGCTTTTACATTTTAATGCAGTAACTTCTGAAGACAGTCGTATAACATTCATGAGTTCTTGTACTAGTTGGCCATTCTTGTTTGAGATTCTTACTACAGTAAGAAATCCTCTTTGTCTCCATAAGTTTCTAAAATTATGAACAACTCCAAAAACATAGAGAGAATCAGTGCAGATATTAGCTGATCTTCCTTCTGACAACTTATGGACTTCAATCAGAGCTTTCAGTTCTGCCTGTTGCACAGAGCTTTATTTTCACAAACAAACGCCCATCCAGTTATCCGAATTCCTCTCTCAATCATTGAGGAGCCATCAGTGCACAGAATCAGGTCCAGGTCCGATAAGGCCGTTTCTTTGTCATAATTTGTCTCTTCATGGCATGTTTTTGTTCTTACAGTCATGGTCATCATAGTCTTCCATGACCGACGGTAACAGTGTAGCTGAATTCACTGGACTTGCTTGTTGAATGATGGTATTAGGCGCCGCCAGAACAGCATCACTGAGCAGCTGTTGCTTGAGAGGCCCTATTCATGATCAAGGTGTGTACGAGTGTGGACATCGAACATTTAAAATTTGATCCAGCATGATGCTAGAAACAGCCATGACTGCCAGGTAGGTTGCCGGAACCGCTCACAAACACAGATCCCATCCTAATTTAGTAGAGTAACAGCCAGCAGGATGCTGTAGGTCTCTATGTTCTTCAGTTAAGACTGCTGTCAAGTAGCCATGTTTCTTGTTGACATTCAGGGTAAATGGTCTACCCTTATCTGGGATTCCTAATGCAGGTGCGATACACAATGCCACCATTAAATTTGAAAAGTTTCTTTTCCTTCATTGAGAGTCACAGGGTCATCTGAGAGCTTGCTGCCCCTCAGCAGATTGATGATTGGTTGAGCAATTTCAGCATATGAACTGACCTATGTTCTGTTGTGGTTGCACGAACTCAGAAATGACTGCAGTTGCTGAACAACTGGAAGCTCTTCAAGCTTTAAAGGCGACAATGTGTACTGCATGTGCATTAGGAATCCCTGATTAAGGTAGACCAGAATTCATTGGCCATATCAACTGTAAGTCACTTGTGTGATGGCTTCAGAGCATCGAAAAGTCGTTGATGGATCTACCACTAAAAGGGGATAGTTTGTCAAAACATTGATTAACAATAGTTTTATCTTCAGTCCTGTGTGTCTTCACTCCCTTAGTCTTTATTGGAGCAAGCTGTCATACAGCCGTCAATCTTACTGTTTTATTGCTGTCATCCTCGAATGAATTGCCGTAGACTCCATGTCATGTCCATCTAATTCAGATGGTGTGGCTGTATTGGGAGACTGCCCAATGTAGACTAATTCTTTGGAGTTCAGATAATGTCACTGTCTAGGAGGACTGTCCGATGTAGACTGTAATTCTCTGGAGTTTGGATGGCAGGTTTGTCCCTGGAGACTGTTTGATGTGAACCACAATTCCTCAGACAGAGCTTCAGAAGTAGGTGTTTCCCAAGTCAGAGTAGGAGTAGTAGTGTCACTAGCAGGACTGCCCACTTGAAGTCAATTCAGCGCTTTTCCATTTTGTTTCAGTTTGCTTCTGAGCTCTACAATGTGCTTCAACTGAATGACAGTGTTGTTCTTTTGCTCATTTGGTTAATGTAAAGATTTGCTCTTTAGGCTTTTTACTTTCTCTATCATGCTGTTTTTGTAGTTTATCACGTTTCATGTTTCTGTTGATTAATAAAAGACTTTACTTATCCCGTTAACTCTTTCAGTCGCTTACATAGACTGACCATGCGGCTCTATCACACATTTTCCTGATTTCTTGTTTCTCTCGTGTATTTTTGGGATCTTAACATAGTTGGTATTTTTTTATCTGGACTTTTTCAATAATTTTATCAAACTTATTTTATTCAGGTAAGATCTCTTATTAAGTTACATGACTTTAGCCATTGTTTTTATTTGATCTTAATTCATACTTTCCTTTTATTCCTCGGAGTGTGATCTTGATTTATTAATAGATTGTAACCAAATAAGTTGATCCAACAACAATTGATTGATCCACCTTCCAAATAGGTAACAAAATAGATCATCGTGTGACTAAAATAGATTATAACTGAATAAGTTATAACCAAATAGATTGTTGAACTAATATTTTCACTACTGGCTTTCTTTTTAAATAGCAAATAAATTTCCATCTGATATTTGAAGCGAGAATGTTAAGCGAGTATACAGTATGTTACCATGGCCTTTTTCTCAAACAGAAGAAGAGGGAAGTTCTTACTACTTTTGTTGCATGTTAAAAATTCCACTTTTGTCTTTGATTGCTCCAAGTTCTAAACTTTGGAGTATCCTGCCAACTACGCTACTTGTTGGATTCTAATGCTTTAATACAAGATACTTTTAAGAAGTCGAGAAAGAGACACAAATCTTGCTGCTTCATAATCATTTTATTAGGACTTGATGGATCAAGGATAAGTTGAACAGACAGTGATAGGGGTCTACTAGTGAAGAAAAAGCTAGGAATAAAGAAGTTTAAATACTAAGAAGTTAAGATGGCATTGATTTGTTTTTAGCCATTTTATACCCATAGAGATAAGGAAAATTCCATTCAAAATTATAGATTAAAAAAATAACCAATAAGAAAGCACTTATTTAAGTAAAGCAAACTTAAAGCTTTCCAGAATTCTACTTCGTATAGCCACTAGAGGCATAGTAAACTGTTATATGCATATAAGAACTATTTAAAATATAAGCAGATAATTGTTAAATTGCAAAGAAAATAACATTTAAACTGTTTAATCTAAGAATTAAGCAATTGGATCCAACAGGGAGGAGGTCAATGCCAGCATTTATGATCCATGCAAGCCTTTTCCCTCTCTTAGCTAAACTCTTCGCATATTATTTTCTCGTCAAAATAAAATGTATTATCAAAGTACGTACAGTATGTTACCATGTGTTAACTGAGATTCATTTCCTTGAAGACATTTATAGGAAAGTAAAGAAATGAAATGAATTTGCGACAAACATAAGCAAAGACTGACAACAAATAAACAAAAGAAGCTAAATTGTGCAAAAAGAGATACTGAGAGCATGAGTTGCGGAGTCCTTGAAAATGGTTCTGTAGGTCATAGAATCAGTTCAGAGTTGTGGTGAGTAAAGTTATACAAGCCAAGTTCTACCTTGTGTTTATTTTGCGCTGTCTTAATCTCACTCCCTTTTCCCCAGCCTCCTCTAGCAGCTATTTACAGAGCAGAAATGAGCAATAGGTATGTTGAGTTGCTACTTTGCCTGTTTTAGCAACCAGACCTGATGCTAGTCCTTCCTGTGCTGAATGCTAACACTGTTTCTGGGCTTGAATTTGACTGAAGGTCTGTTAACTCTGTCTGTGTCTGACCTGTATTTCCACTTTTCCTTTAGACTCCAACTATAAGCTATTGCTGCCTTGTCCAAATCAGGGCTATAGACTTATCAAGGGCACTGGTTCATTTGAGTTTTGTAACTTGAGGTGCAGTTGAACTCCTCAATAACTTGTCTTTCTCTTGTGCACCGGAGAAGCCAGAGGTTCATAAAATTCTGATGCTGTGCCTGTTATCAGCCATGCCTCAGACCATCTCAAAGACAGTTCAAGCCAGAGAATGTTGCTTAACCTAGTGTAAAACTTTAGTGCTAACATTTGGATCAGGTCATCTAAACCATCGCTTTTATGTCCTCACTTGCCAAGTGGTGAGTATCAGAAGAGCAACTGGAATGTAACCGTTTAAGAAACATTATTTTCCTTATGGTAGTTTAAAAGATCTTTTAGTTGAAAAGGACTCAATTCTTGCACTGCCCACTTGCAGTGCTGGACTATTGCCATTAGGTGGCAGTTAAGAGGCAGGCATATAGAAGCTGGGTACAGGAATCACTGCTGGAATCTTAGTTCTACCCGGAACTAAAGTACAATCCATGTCATTTTGAAGTGTTGGATTTAGATACCGGTGCTTTCCAAATTTGCTCAATGAAATTAAACAAACACCTTTAAGCATGTCTTTTGTTTAGAGGCTAATAAATCCAGAATTGATTTTAAATGTTACATCCCCTCTTAGTTTTTTTTTATCCTTTACAGAAATGGTACCTCAAAAATGATAGATATTGATGAATGCTGTTTGTGTACTGGAATGGGTTGCTGGCTCATACAGTAGATGGTGAGGGCATGTGGGATAGTGGAAAGATAATGATGGGAATTGCACCACATGAATGATGCTGAATAATGTTTACTGAAGCCCTCTATCCTGACATGAGAGGGTGTCCATTCACTCAATACAGTCCAATAGGAACAGTGAGTGTTACTCTTAACTCTAAAGGGGAATTTGTAAAGAATATTTCATACTAGGTGCTAAATATCCACTGAATAGCAAACATTGTGAATCTCTGGACAAAATTGCTAGAAATTTGAAATTAAACCCAGATCAAGCAGGAGTATGACAAGAGATCTACCTTTTCAATCAGGTTCACACTTCAGATTAAAAAGGCAGAATTTAGCGGCGGTTTTTTTCAGAGTTGGGCTGTGACCAATCACTGAGTGGCATTCATTTGAAAAGATGAATAAAAATAATACAAGTGCAAATGGATTGGCCATTGTGTGAGTGGGCTAGTGTTTGGAGTGGCTTTGGCTCAGGTTTGGGTGAGGTAAGTATCTGGTAAGCTGCTCTTTTCCTCCTCAATTCTTCATTCCTCATCTGTCAGGGCATAGTAGTGCAGTGAGAATGGCTCCAGGGGCAGTGCTTTGTTATTAATTCAAACAATGTACACTCTGTTTTGATGTACGTGTAATAAGAAATGAATGTAAAATTTCATCTGGCACAGGACTTACCTGGTGTAAGTGGAAAGGTATCAAACACCGGCAGTGCAAAAGAGGGGTCTCACTGCTTCTATAGTGGAATAGACATCCAGATGTAACAAACAAATCTAAAAGGGAAACCCGGTATTTGTGCGTAGGATCAGTAAGTTATTATAGACCGGTTAGCCTAACATCGGTGGTGGGGAAACTGCTAGAGTCAGTTATCAAAGATGTGATAACAGCACATTTGGAAAGCGGTGAAATCATCGGACAAAGTCAGCATGGATTTGTGAAAGAAAAATCATGTCTGACGAATCTCACAGAATTTTTTGAGGATGTAACTAGTAGAGTGGATAGGGGAGAACCAGTGGATGTGGTATATTTGGATTTTCAAAAGGCTTTTGACAAGGTCTCACACAGGAGATTAGTGTGCAAACTTAAAGCACACGGTATTGGGCATAAGGTATTGATGTGGATAGAGAATTGGTTGGCAGACAGGAAGCGAAGAGTGGGAATAAACGGGACCTTTTCAGAATGGCAGGCAGTGACTAGTGGGGTACCGCAAGGCTCAGTGCTGGGACCCCAGTTGTTTACAATATATATTAATGACTTGGATGAGGGAATTAAATGCAGCATCTCCAAGTTTGCGGATGATACGAAGCTGGGCGGCAGTGTTAGCTGTGAGGAGGATGCTAAGAGGATGCAGGGTGACTTGGATAGGTTAGGTGAGTGGGCAAATTCATGGCAGATGCAATTTAATGTGGATAAATGTGAAGTTATCCACTTTGGTGGCAAAAACAGGAAAACAGATTATTATCTGAATGGTGGCCAATTAGCAAAAGGGGAGGTGCAACGAGACCTGGGTGTCATTATACACCAGTCATTGAAAGTGAGCATGCAGGTACAGCAGGCAGTGAAAAAGGCGAATGGTATGCTGGCATTTATAGCAAGAGGATTCGAGTACAGGAGCAGGGAGGTACTACTGCAGTTGTACAAGGCCTTGGTGAGACCACACCTGGAGTATTGTGTGCAGTTTTGGTCCCCTAATCTGAGGAAAGACATCCTTGCCATAGAGGGAGTACAAAGAAGGTTCACCAGATTGATTCCTGGGATGGCAGGACTTTCATATGATGAAAGACTGGATGAACTAGGCTTATACTCATTGGAATTTAGAAGATTGAGGGGGGATCTGATTGAAACGTATAAAATCCTAAAGGGATTGGACAGGCTAGATGCAGGAAGATTGTTCCTGATGTTGGGGAAGTCCAGAACGAGGGGTCACGGTTTGAGGATAAAGGGGAAGCCTTTTAGGACTGAGATTAGGAAAAACTTCTTCACGCAGAGAGTGGTGAATCTGTGGAATTCTCTGCCACAGGAAACAGTTGAGGCCAGTTCATTGGCTATATTTAAGAGGGAGTTAGATATGGCCCTTGTGGCTAAAGGGATCACGGGGTATGGAGGGAAGGCTGGTGCAGGATTCTGAGTTGGATGATCAGCCATGATCATACTGAATGGCGGTGCAGGCTCGAAGGGCTGAATGGCCTACACCTGCACCTATTTCCTATGTTTCTATGTTTCTATTGCTTATTGTACTGGTCACTGCATAGAAGAATGAAGAAAAATGATGTTTGTGGAGTAATGCCATTAGGTTGTACAGGTGAGGGCATTGTGCTGTCGAAAAAATGTCATTAACATGGCTTTGAACTGGGGAATTAATCATTTGCTTGTTTAAAGAAAACCCTTTCAAAATTCACTTCAGTGAATTTAGCAAATTTATGGGTCTGCCACTTTCATCAAACTCCAACCAGCCTGTGGAACGAGCATTGGCACTGACCTGGATTGAAGTGGACTGTGATATCAGCTCTCTCTGTTCTCCCTGCTAAGACAGGTGTGAGTTGTGAGTGGCTCTGGAAACAGGGGAATGCCTGATGGACATCCTTGCGGCCAACTCATGAGGGTTTTGGTATTGCTGACTCATCTGTCTGAAAGCTGGAGATGAACTGGGTAAGGATAGGACGTGACTTTTGCCAAAAACACCTCCCCAATTCAATCCTCTCATGAATGTATGATAGAAGCAGAGAGCAAAAAAGCAAACAGTACACGTCGGAGATTGCAATCACAACTCCCAGATGCAAGTCCAATAGATACATTTGTAAAGGAATAGGGTCATTTAAGAAATGATTAAGATGCAGTGCTTGGATTTATAGAGCTTGTAGTTTGGAGGAGAAAGGGAACTCTGAGGGAGCTGAGAAGTCCTTGAAGAACCAAAATATTATATTCATTACACATCAAAGTTGCTGGTGAACACAGCAGGCCAGGCAGCATCTCTAGGAAGAGGTACAGTCAATGTTTTGGGTGGAGACCCTTCGTCAGGACTAACTGAAGGAAGAGCTAGTAAGAGATTTGAAAGTGGGAGGGGGAGGGGGAGATCTGAAATGATAGGGGAAGACAAGAGGGGGAGGGATGGAGCCAAGAGCTGGACAGTTGATTGGCAAAAGGGATATGAGAGGATCATGGGACGGGAGGCCCAGGGAGAAGGAAAAGGGGTGGGGGGGGGGGGGAACCCAGAGGATGGGCAAGGGATCTCCCAGTGGCCACACATTTTAATTCCACATCCCATTCCCATTCTGATATGTCTATCCACGGCCTCCTCTACCGTCAAGATGAAGCCACACTCAGGTTGGAGGAACAACACCTCATATTTCGTCTAGGTAGCCTCCAACCTGATGGCATGAACATTGACTTCTCTAACTTCTGCTAATGCCCCACCTCCCCCTCGTACCCCATCCGTTATTTATTTAATACACACATTCTTTCTCTCCCTCTCCTTTTTCTCCCTCTGTCCCTCTGACTATACCCCTTGCCCTTCCTCTGGGTTTTTCCCCCCTCCCCCTTTTTCTTCTCCCTGGGCCTCCTGTCCCATGATCCTCTAATATCCCTTTTGCCAATCACCTGTCCAGCTCTTGGCTCCATCCCTCCCACTCCTGTCTTCTCCTATCATTTTGGATCTCCCCCTCCCCCTCCCACTTTCAAATCTCGTACTAACTCTTCCTTCAGTTAGTCCTGACGAAGGGTCTCTGCCCGAAACGTCGACTGTACCTCCTCCTAGAGATGCTGCCCGGCCTGCTGCGTTCACCAGCAACTTTGATGTGTGTTGCTTGAATTTCCAGCATCTGCAGAATTCCTTGTGTTTCCATATTATATTCATTAGCAGCCTTCGCGCCCACAAGTTGACTCAAGCTTTTGAGGAAATGAAATACTTCAAAGCTGTAATCAGTATTTTGATGGAGAAATGAGTTTATCTCATAACCTAAGAAACAGAGGCAGGAGCAGCCACCCGCTCCTTTGTGTTGGCTCTGACATCCATTAAGATTAAGCCTGACCTTTCACCTCATTGAAAGGAGCAGGAGGGAAATCTCTGAGCCTGCTGCACCAGTCATCAGGATCATGACCGATCTACGTCAACACCACCTTCCGCCACTAACTCTATGACTCTTCTGAATGAACACATTAGCTAGTCTCCACAGCCTTGAAGCCAGAGAATTGCAAAGATTATGCACCTTCCAATGAAGAAATTTCTCCTCCTTTCAGACCTGAAGCTCCTGTTCCTTATTCTCAAATAGTGCCCCCAGTCCTAGCACCCTCAATCAATGGACATACTTCTTTCACCTTGCTATTTAGACTGTCAAGACCTTTTGAATATTATAAGTTTCAATGTGATTTTCTCTCAATCTTGTCATGCTAGAGAATATAATTCTGACTCTAGAGAATTTGATTTCTTCTCACAAGGGAGACCACTGTCCTTGTAACTAATATAATGAATTATTTCTGCATTTCCCCTCTGGCAAATATATCCTTTCTTAGCCAACTCTCCTCTCGTTCCTTCATGCCCTGATTTTTTTAATAAACTACATCAATTGCAATCTCAATATCATATTATGTCATTATTCCCCAAAGCCACCTCTACAGCAAGGTTATCAATTAGCTCTTTCTCATTGCACAAACCAGATCCAAAACAGCCTTTTCCCATGTAGGTTCCTCAACATACTGATCGAAAGAAGCATTATATATGTTCTATGAATTCATCTTACAGCATTAACTAGTCTCCCACACTAAACACTTTAATTTACTTAACCTCCAAATTACTTTACTTAGCCTCCAAAAACCCACCAAAGTCTGCTATGAATACACTATACTCGGTACTCAATGCCCTCTGGGGTAGGTAATTGCAAAGATCCACTATGCTTTAAATAAGGAATATTTTTCTCATCTTAGTCTTGGATATTTGACCCCTTATTTTCAGACTGTCTCCTGGTTCTGGGTACCCAGTCACACAGTCCACCCTGTCAGCTCCATGAGAATTTTAGGCACCAAAGCACTGCTGGAGGAATTCAATGGTTCGAGTAGCATCGGTGGGCAAAGGAATTGTAATTATTTTGGGTTGAAACCTTGCGTCTTGTGTTTTAAAGAGAATTTGGTGTGTTTCATTGAGATAACCTCTTTTTCTTCTAAATTCTTGAGACTATAATCTCTCCACATTGGACAATCACCCTCATCCCAGTAATTAATCTAGAAAATTTGCATCATGCTCCCTACATCGTAAGAATGTCCTTCCTTAGTCGGAGAGAGATCAGAACCATATATATTATTCCTAAATTCAAGAAATTCTGGAAATCCAGAGCAACACCCATAAAATGCTGGGGGAACTGGAGGGGGCACCATGGTACAGCTCGGAGTTCATTTTTAGCACCCTCATTAAGAAAGTTTATACGTTCTTCCTGTGTGTGGGTGGATTTCCTCCAGTGTTCCAGTTTCCTCCCACAGTCCAATTAGCACGTTAATTGATCATTGTAAATTGTCCTGCGATTAGGTTAGGGTTAAATAGGTTGCTGGGCAGTGTGGCTCAGCTGAAAGGGCCCATTCCACGCTGTCCCTCAACAACAGTGCAATAAATAATACTCAGCAGGTCGAGCAGCATCTATGGAGGGGAGTAAGTACAGGACATTTCAAACTGAGACCCTTCATCAATATACTGTCTTATTTCTGTCCAAAAATGCTGCTTTGCCTGCTGAGTATTTTCCAGCACTTTCACGTTGAATGGGGTTGAGACGGACAATAAATCAGCCATGATGGAATGGTAGAGCAGACTCGATGGACCGAATGGCCTAATTCTGCTCCTGTGTCTTACGATTACTATGGTTAAGCAAGCAGTTATGTACCTCAGGGTGAACTGATTCCCCTTATAAAGTTAGAAAGTGGTTGCTGCCTGTCAGATTTGATTTTCTTTTTGCTTTGTTGATAGAGTTTCAGGAAGTGAAGTATTAGTTTCCATTAACAGTGATTGTTTCATAGCAAATCCAGTTCTCAATATGGAGAATCAAATGGTAATTATCAGAATATTGCAATTAGAATCAAATTTTTAAAAAACCACAAATTTAGTAGTGAACTCATTGAGATGATTATTGATTCTTTTTAGAACAGGGCGTTCAATAATAAAGATTGATTTGTTATGTTGAAGTGACCCTGCAGCTGGAGAGCCCTGCGTTTGTTGTGGAGACTCAGCTCTCAGAAGCACGAATAAACAAATTACTGCGGTAGTACTCATTGAGATTAGTATTACAGAGCACAGCCAATGTTCCAGATAAAGGAGAGTCATTTATAACCTTGCAGTCAGGCTGGATTCTCATTGATCACTTTGCCTGCTGACTGCCGAATTGGAACGACTGCAGCCAGCACTGCAAACCCTGGCTGTAGCAGATCGGCTCATTTGCAGTCATTGTGCTTAAGCCTCAGAGGGTATCAGGTGTTGGGGTTGTGTACAAGGAAATGTGGGGGGAAAGGGCAAACCGCTCACTCAGTAGCCAGAGAATAATGATGGATGCCCATTTGCCCCTTAGGTTGAAGGATCTACACACACATCCTTCAGGTCAGCAAGATTAAACAACAATGCAAGGCTCTACCAGATTCTGAAAATCTACTTCCATCCCCTCCCCTACCTTGAGAGTTTATCTCTCAGAGACTCACAGAGCTGCCTCGATGGGCCAAATGGCCTAATTCTGCTCCTATGTCTTATCTCACTTACAAGAAACATTGTGTTCTTTAGTAAAGATAATAACATAACTTAATTGAAAGCTAAGCCTGATAGCGTGTGTTTCTTACATAGAAGTCTCACAATTAAGGCATGCCCCTGATGACTGTGGGACATTCAAATAAGGTATTGTGGAGTCATAGATATTATCATAGTGCAAGAACTGCTGCAGACACTTCACACAGCAAATTCCCACACACAACATGATAATGGCCAGATAAATTGTGTTAGCAATGGTGATTGAAGGATAAAAATTGGCCTGTACACCGTGGTGAAATTCCCAGGGCTTCAAATAATCCCATGGAATCATTTATGGTTTATCGGGTCAGACAGATTTAACATCCTCGTGCTAGTAATGACTTGGAAGGACATAGATGCTACATAACAACAGGGAATGAAAAATCAGAAATTTACTAATGGCGGAAGCGTGTTTTTCTCAACAGGTAAAACATAAATTATTTGATAAGGATTTATAAAATTTGTGCACGTAAATATTGATCATTTGGATTGTGCACTGGGTAGACATAGGCAACAAAAAGATGCAATAATATGAGCATATTCATCCAGAAATAATCCTTGCCATTACCTCACTGAATAGAATAATTTCCGAAATGATTGTTATATTCTCAAAGCAGCTCACAGCTGTATCATACATGGTGTTTCTTGCATAAATCCACATTGACTTTGCCCAAACTATCACTGTATTTATCAAGTGCTCTACCATGTCCTTAATGATGGATTCCAGAATTTTCACACTAGCACTGATGTTGGATTGACTGATCTTTGTGTGTATATACAGTTTGTGTGTGTGTGTATGTATATATATCCCTCTTTCCCTCCTCCCTCCTCCCCTCTCCCTCTCTCCCCCTCTTTTAAATGTCAGGGTTGCATTTGTCACCTTGCTGTGAGAACAATTACGATGTAAATCCTGGCTGCAGGAGTTCTGTTCATTTGCCTTGCATGTACACCACCCCGAAGGATGTCTGGTGTGAACACTGTGTACGGGGCAGAAGGGACAAAATGGTGCCCGGGACTCATGTTTTGGACACCTGCACCTTCAGCAAGTTTAAGTTTCTGTAGATGTCCCTCCCAGGTTCTGAACCCCTTCCTTAACCCCTCTCTTCCCTCAACAACCCATGCATTAACCATCTCCATGGCTACCACTGTCAAAAAGAAAGATGAAGTAGGCTTGGGCGTTTATGTTCTAGTATAAGAAATGAGAAATGATCTTTCTGAGACATGCTGAACTCTTACGAGGACTTGACAGGATAGATGCAGAACAGATGTCCTTAACTGTGATGTCTGGAGCAAGGGTCTGAAGATAAAAGCTCAGCTTTTCAATATAAAGAAAGCAACAAACCTATTCAACCAGAGGGTAAAGAATATTTGAAATTCTCAAAACAAGATGACTGTGGAGTTTCAGTCGCTAAGTAACTTTCCTATACCCTGTTTATGTGTAGTTTACAGCCTATCCAT
Source organism: Mobula birostris (assembly GCF_030028105.1). NCBI lineage: Eukaryota > Metazoa > Chordata > Chondrichthyes > Myliobatiformes > Myliobatidae > Mobula > Mobula birostris. The sequence goes on from NC_092396.1 coordinate 18,621,388, forward strand.
ATACACTCATTGGCCACTTTATTAGTTACCTCCTGTACCAAATAAAGCAGACACCGAGTGTATGTTCTAGGTCTAATGCTGCTGTAGCCCTGTCAGTTCAAGGTTCAATGTGCTGTGCATTCAGAGATGCTCTTATGCACACCACAGTTGTAACACGCAGTTATTTAAGTTACCAGTCTGCCCATTCTCCTCTGGCCTCTCTCATTAACAAGGTGTTTTCGCCCAAAGAACATCCGTTCACTGGATTTTTTTTTTTGTTTTTCTGAACCATTCTCTGTAAACTTCAGAGACTGTTGTGTGTGATAATCCCAGGAGATCAGCAGTTTCTGAGATACTCAAACCACCCTGTCTGGCACCAACAATCATTCTGTAGTCCAGGTCACATTTCTTCCTCATCCTGATGTTTGGTTTGAACAGCAAATGACTACCTCTGCATGCTTTTGTGCACTGAGTTGCTGCCACACGATTGGCTAATTAGATAATTGCATTAATGAACATCTAATAAAGTGGCCACTAAGTATATTTCTCCTGTCTTTCCTCCAGATTCACTGTATCTCCGTACTATAACTTATCTGTCTATCCTTTGATCCCCTTACTGACTTCTTATATTTTGCCTACAAATTTCCTATTATATGCTCCCTCCATCTCATCCATACAATTCTACCACTAGGTCCGTATATCCTAACAATATGGATTTTGTATCTTTCTTTCTTTCTTTTCAAATCTTTTTATTATTTTTTTCCAAAATAAACACGAGTACATCGAAGTAAACACTTACAATGTCTCAAGAAAAAAAAATTATATAAAGATTGAAAAATTTTTGTGATGGAAAAAGAACCCTGCTAAGCAAGAAAAGTGGGAAAAAAGAAAAAATCCCATTAGGTGTTCAAGCCCAGAGCCATGCGTCATACATAAAGCTTCTGAAGATAAAAACATCAAACCGCCAGCAAAAAAGAAAGTACCAACAAAAATTTACAATTAGATCGTGGAGAATCCATCAATTAACTCAAATGATAATAACGAGCAACTGCACCCCATCTTTTCTCAAAATCAAACATAGGTTCACAGGTTTGGCTTCTAATTTTCTCCAAACTAAGACATAACATCACTTGAGAGAACCATTGTGACAAAGTGGGAGCTGTTGTATCCTTCCACTTCAACAAAATAGCCCTCCTAGCTATCAATGTAACAAATGCAATAACATGTTGGTCAGACACAGAGATATCACGGATATTTTGAGGAATTATTCCGAAAAGCACAGTTAATTTGTTAGAAACATAGAAACATAGAAAATAGGTGCAGGAGTAGGCCATTCGGCCCTTCGAGCCTGCACCGCCATTCAGTATGATCATGGCTGATCATCCAACTCAGAACCCTGTACCAGCCTTCCCTCCATACCCCCTGATCCCCGTAGCCACAAGGGCCATATCTAACTCCTTCTTAAATATAGCCAATGAACTGGCCTCAACTGTTTCCTGTGACAGAGAATTCCACAGATTCACCACTCTCTGTTTGAAGAAGTTTTTCCTCATCTCGGTCCTAAAAGGCTTCCTAAAAGGTTGTAAATTAATTTTAAGTGCTTTAGAAATTGTGGAAAAAACTGACTTCCAGAACTGTTCCAGTATAGAGCAAGACTTTGTATCTTATCCGAATATTTTCTGCATATTAGGAGGCAGGTTAGTTTTGCAGAATCTCATTATTTAGTTATTTGTTTCCCGTCATCTAAGAATGAGTGCTTGACAGTTTGTGATTGAAGCATCCAACAAGATGAGAGTTAAATCTGAAACTGTGGAGACGTGAAGCAATTAGCTGTAATGATCTAACACTCCAAAGCAGGAAATGGCTGTTGCCAGCAACATGCTGAGCTTGGCATAGAGTGAAAGGGCATGAAACAGATAATGATTTGAGGACTCTCAAACACCAGTGAAATTAACATTTCAAACCGTGACGGCAGCTTTCTTTTCTAGGCTTCTTGACTGTTACCTGGAGCGCTGATTCCCAACAACACAAGTGTCAGGCATCCTCTAGACCTCTTCACTTGTCGTCTTCATTCCTCTCCATAGATGCTGCCTGACCTGCCGAGTTCCTCCAGCTTTTTGTCAGTCTCCAAAACAGGGCTCTGAGGCTGCTTGTCTGTGTGGGCAATCTATTCCTGTTCCTAATCTCGCTGAGTTTTTCACATGCGTTCTCGCACCAGTCTGTGAAAAGTAATTAAAACAATGAAGCATTTTCTCCTCTTGTAATCCTGGTGCCCTGAAGTCAACATCTGTATTCATTCAATAGTTCCATTTAATATCAGGGAATGGATACAATATACACCCTGAAATTCTTGTTCTTCGCAAACATCCACAAAAACAGAAGGGCACCCCAAAGAATGAGTGACTGTAAAAATGCTAGAACCCCAAACCCCTCTAACCCCCCCCCCATGTCAAGCAGCATAGGGAGCGATGCCTCAGAAAGTGGAGGGGTGGGGAGGGAGGGAGGGAAAGATGTGCTTGGTGGTGGGATTCTGTGGAGGTGGCGGAAGTTTCAGAGAAATATGAGCTGGTAGGATGGTAGGTGAGGACAAGAGGAACCCTATCCCTGGTGCAGTGGCAGGAGGATGGGCTGAAGGCAGACGTGCACAAAATGGAAGAGATGCGGTTGAGGGCAACGTTGATGGTGGAGGAAGGGAAGCTTTTTTCTTTGAAGAAGGAGAAAATCTCCTTTGTTCTGGAATGAAAAGCCTCATCCTGAGAGAAAATGAGGTGGATTGGAAGAACTGAGAGAAGGAGGATGGCATTCTTACCAGTAACAGTGGGAAGAGGTATAGTCCAGGTAGCTCTGAGAGTCAGGGGGTTTAGAATGGACATCAGTGAATAAGCTGTCTCCAGAGACAGAGAGATTGAGAAAGGGAAGGAAGGTGTCAGGAATAGACCAGGTAAATTTGAGGGCAGGGTGGAAGTTGATGAACTCGACGAGCTTGGCAAGTGGGGGACGGTCACCAGTGTAGGCTTGGATCATAGACTGTACTATGTGGCCGACAAAAAGGCAGGCATAACTAGGACCCATGCGAGTACCAATAGCTACACCTTTTGTCTGAGGGAAGTGGGAGGAGCCAATAGAGAAATTATTGAGAGTGAGGACAAGTTCTACTAGATAGGGGAGAGTGGTGGTGGAGAAGAACTGGTTAAATCTAGAGTGGGCATGAATCTTTGTCCAGGGTCCCCATTAACTGCACTCAACTGTCCTCCCATCCACAGTGGAAGTCCCGATGACCCACCGTTCCTCTTAACTCAGCCACACTGCCATGAATGCCATGGGGAAAATTCACATGGATACTGGCCAGGTCAACACAAACTGAATTTGGCCCTTCCTACTCTGCATGTTTTTGTAAAACCCTGAGAGATATAATTGTTAAACACACCATGAGCACAAAATCTCTTTTACCACTTAATCTGCTGATTATCTTCAAATATCTGAAGGTATTCAGCCAATTAAGCAGTAAAAGAGTTTTAATTCAAATGAAATATATGTGCAGAAAATGAAATTCTGATTAGATGAACTTAATTCTAACCAAACAAAGATCACTTAAAGTGGCATTTGCTCTTATCTAAAGTTAAGGCCAACAGCCTAGGGCATGTAAAGATTGATCTTTACTCTTTTAGTCAACATAAGGATTTTTTTCTCTCAGTTTTCCTTCCTGGTTGGCTTGATTAGTTCCAAAACTTATCAGTACCTATTCTCCATAACTGAGACTCCATGCCAAGTTTCAGCAGAGAAGTTTGATGAAGAGCTGTAGACCGGATATGGTCCATTCTTCAACTCCACGTGCATGTGTGTGCAAACGTGCCTTTGTGCATGTCCCCACGGCGGTGGTCCAGTGCAGTTTCCCTCCTAATCCTGCACATGCCTCAGGGAAAATCTTCCTCACATGTCATTGTGGTACCCATTACCTCAGCAGACCTGGTTGATATCATTGAGAATTACAGCACAATAATGCACCTACTTTACAAAGGGAATGACTAATGTACATGTTTTGATTTGATTAATGACTTGATTTGCCCTTTTCTCTGAGCACCTATTCCCAGTTCCAATGACGCAATAGCCACTGCTCTACACACCGTCCCTACACATCCGGAGAAGAAGGATGCTTATGTGAGAATGCTGCATGGTGTTCGGCATTCAACACTATAGTTCCATCCAGGCTCGACAAGAAGCTTAGAGACCTCGGCCTTGACCCTGCCTTGTGCAGCTGGATCCTGGACTTCCTGTCAGATCACCAGCAGGTTGTAAGAGTGGGCTCCCTCACCTCCAACCTTCTGACTCTCAATACAGGAGCCCCTCAGGGCTGTGTACTGAGTCCCCTCCTTTACTCCCTGTAAATCTATTAATTAAATTTGCCGATGACACTACATTGATTGGCCTTATCTCAAACAATAATGAGTGGCTTACAGAGAAGAAGTCATCTCTCTGACGCAGTGGTGTCAAGAAAACAACCTCAGTGTTGCCAAAGCATAGGAGCTGGTTGTGGATTACGGGAGGAATGGAGACGGGCTAACCCCTATTGACATCAATGGATCTGGGTTTGAGAGGGTAAACAGCTTCAAGTTCCTCAGCATCGGCATCACCGAGGACCTCACGTGGTCTGTACACACCAGCCGTGTGGTGAAAAAGGCACCACAGCACCTCTTTCACCTCAGACAGTTGAGGAAGTTTGGTATGGGCCCCCAGATCCTAAGAACTTTCTACAGGGGCACAATTGAGAGCATCCTGACTGGCTGCATCACTGCCTGGTATGGAAACTGTACCTCCCTTAATCGCAGGACTCTGCAGAGAGTGGTGCAGTCAGCCCAGCACATCTGTAGTTGTGAACTTCCCATGATTCAGGATATTTACAAGGACAGGTGTGTAGGATCATTGGGGACCCAAGACATCCCAGTCAGAATCCATTCCAGCTGCTACCATCTGGGAAGCGGTACCACGGCATAAAAGCCAGGACCAACAGGCTCCGGGACAGCTTCTTCCACCAGGCCATCAGACTGATGAACTCACACTGATTTGAGTGTACTCCATATTGCATTGACAGCTCTATTTATTATAAATAATTATAAATAACTATGATTCCACGTTGCACATTTTTGATGGAGACGTAAGGTAAAGATTTTTACTCATCATGTATATGAAGGGTATAAGAAATAAAGTCAATTCAAATTCAAATCTCACTGAATTTTTCACATGCATTCTTGCACCAGTGTGTGGAAAGTAATTAAGACCGTGAATCACTTTCTCCCTCTATGATCTTGGTGCCCTGAAGTCAACACCGGTATTTATTCTTACAATGTAGTTGCCATTGTAAAATATGGCTTTTTCATCCACCCCTGGAAGGTGACGGTGAGTTCCAAAACAAGTGAGCATTGAGGAGGCCAGGTGGTCATGAGAAGAGTCTTCTCTATACCCTGACTAGGTTCTGAGGGAGCTTTCTTTCACTAATGCCCAATATTGAGTTGGGGTTTCGAACATTTCAGCATAGCACTGGCCCTTTTGCCCATGATGTTGTGCCAATCTTTATACCTGCTCTAAGATCAATCCCTTCCCTCCTACCCAAGAGCTTCATGGTCTTTTTTATTTACTATGTCTTGCCTTTTATTGGTAGATTCTCAAACTACTGTGGTGAAACACCAGTATTATCTGACAAGGCCCCCATACTATCAATCCGTAGTACAAATAGTACAGCAACAGATATTATCACACTGGATCAAACCTAATGAGTCCATTTGCTTCAGTTGTTCACAGGTTAACCAACCAAACAGTCAAATCAAGAGAGGGTGCTACCCGTAATCTGAATCCGAATCAGAATCTGGTAGAATATTACTGGCATACATCATAGAAAATAAGTGCAGGAGTAGGCCATTCGGCCCTTCGAGCCTGCACCGCCATTCATTATGATCATGGCTGATCATTCAACTCAGAACCCCGCCCCAGCCTTCCCTCCATACCCCCTGACCCGCGTAGCCACAAGGGCCATATCTAACTCCCTCTTAAATATAGCCAATGAACTGGCCTCAACTGTTTCCTGTGGCAGAGAATTCCACAGATTCACCACTCTCTGTGTGAAGAAGTTTTTCCTAATCTCGGTCCTAAAAGGCTTCCCCTCTATCCTCAAACTGTGGCCCCTCGTTCTGGACTTCCCCAACATCGGGAATAATCTTCCTGCATCTAGCCTGTCCAATCCCTTTAGGATCTTATACGTTTCAATCAGATCCCCCCTCAATCTTCTAAATTCCAATGAGTACAAGCCCAGTTCATCCAGTCTTTCTTCATATGAAAGTCCTGCCATCCCAGGAATCAATCTGGTGAACCTTCTTTGTACTCCCTCTATGGCAAGGATGTCTTTCCTCAGATTAGGGGACCAAAACTGCACACAATACTCCAGGTGTGATCTCACCAAGGCCTTGTACAACTGCAGTAGTACCTCCCTGCTCCTGTACTCGAATCCTCTCGCTATAAATGCCAGCATACCATTCGCCTTTTTCACCGCCTGCTGTACCTGCATGTCCACTTTCAATGACTGGTGTATAATGACACCCAGGTCTCGTTGCACCTCCCCTTTTCCTAATCGGCCACCATTCAGATAATAATCTGTTTTCCTATTTTTGCCACCAAAGTGGATAACTTCACATTTATCCACATTAAATTGCATCTGCCATGAACTTGCCCACTCACCCAACCTATCCAAGTCACCCTGCATCCTCTTAGCATCCTCCTCACAGCTAACACTGCCGCCCAGCTTCATGTCATCCGCAAACTTGGAGATGCTGCATTTAATTCCCTCATCCAAGTCATTAATATATATTGTAAACAACTGGGGTCCCAGCACTGAGCCTTGCGGTACCCCGCTAGTCACCGCCTGCCATTCTGAAAAGGTCCCGTTTATTCCCACTCTTTGCTTCCTGTCTGCTAACCAATTCTCCACCCACACCAATACCTTACCCCCAATACCGTGTGCTTTAAGTTTGCACACTAATCTCCTGTGTGGGACCTTGTCAAAAGCCTTTTGAAAATCCAAATATACCACATCCACTGGTTCTCCCCTATCCACTCTACTAGTTACATCCTCAAAAAATTCTATGAGATTCGTCAGACATGATTTTTCTTTCACAAATCCATGCTGACAAGTTCGATCATTTCACCGCTTTCCAAATGTGCTGTTATCACATCCTCGATAACTGACTCCAGCAGTTTCCCCACCACCGACGTTAGGCTAACCGGTCTATAATTCCCCGGTTTCTCTCTCCCTCCTTTTTTAAAAAGTGGGGTTACATTAGCCACCCTCCAATCCTCAGGAACTAGTCCAGAATCTAACAAGTTTTGAAAAATTATCACTAATGCATCCACTATTTCTTGGGCTACTTCCTTAAGCATGAAATTTGTTGTTCTGCTGCAGCAGTACAGTGCAATCCATAATAATAAAAAAACTATAAATTAGAGTTGAGTGATAAACTGAACATATTAAATAAGTCGTGCAAAAGGGGAGCAAATAAAAGAGTGAGGTAGTGTTCATGGGTTCATTGTCCATTCAGAAATCTGATGACGGAAGGGAAGAAGCTGTTCCTAAAATGTTGAGTGTGTGTCTTCAGGCTCCTGTACCTCTTCCTTGATGAAAAGAGGGCATACAGTGCCCATAAAAAGTATTCACCAGCCTTGGAAGTTTTCATGTTTTATTGTTTTACAACATTGAACCACAGTGAATTTAATGTGGCTTTTTTGACACTGATCAACAGAGAAAGGCTCTTCTGTGTCAAAATGACAAGAGATCACTAGAAAGTGATCTAAATTAATTACAAATATAAACACAAAAATTGATTGCATAAGTATTCACATCTTTTAATATGACAGACCAGATCATCACTGGTGCAGCCATTTGGTTTTAGAAGTCACGTAATTATTTAAATGGAGATCTGTTTTAAAAGACTTGTGTGCGGTCAAGGTAACTACACCGGTAACTGGAAGTATCCTGGCAAAACTACACCATGAAGACAAAAGGACACTCCAAGCAACTCCATGAAAGGTTATTGCAAAGCACAAGACAGGAGATGGATACAAGAAAATTTCCAAGTCACTGAATATCCTTTTGGAGTACAGTTAAATTAATCATCAAGAAATAGAGAGAATATGGCACAGCTTAACTCTGCCAGAGCAGGCCATCCTCAAAAACTGAGTGACTGTGCAAGAAGGGGACTAGTGAGGGAGGCCACCATGGGATGTATGACAACTCTGGAGGAGCTACAAGCTTCAGTGGCTGAGATGGGAGAGACTGCTCATACAACTGTTGCCCAGGTGCTTCACCAGTCACAGGTTTACGGGGAGTGGCAAAGAGAAAGCTACTGTTGAAAAGAACTCAGATGACATCTCGGCGAGGGTTTGCCAAAAGGCATGTGGGAGAGTGAAGTCAGCTGGAAGAGGATTCTATGGTCTGATAAAACCAAAACTGGGATTTTTGGCCATCAGATTAAACACTACGTTTGGCATAAGCCAAACACTGTACATCATCAACAAGACACCAGCCCTACTGTGAAGCATGGTGGTGGCTGCATCATGCTGTAGGGCTTGTGAAGGTAAGGGGGTACAACGAATGCAGAAAAATACTGGGAAATCCTAGAGAAAAGCCTAATGCAGTCTACAAGAGAACTGCGACTTGGGAGAAGATTTGTTTTCCAACAAGACAATGATAACAAACATAAAGCCAAACCTACACAAGGCTGGCTTAAAGGCAACAAGGTTAATGTCCTTGAGTGGCCAATTGAGAACTTGTAGCTGGATTTGAAAAGGGCTGTTCACTCATGATTACCACGCAATCTGACAGAGCTTGAGCAGTTTTTTTTAAAGAAGAATGGAGAAAAAATGCAGTATCCATATGTGCAAAGCTGATAGAGACCTATCCACACAGACTCAAGCCTGTAATTGCTGCCAAAGGTGCACCTATTAAATACTGACTCGATGGGGTGAATACTTATTCAAACAATAATTTTGTGTTTTATTTTTTTTTGCAATTTATTTTTATTGAATTTGATCATCAAACAAACATTTCCATAAGATGTATTTCGGATACTGGTGTTTTATACTTTTGTGATTAATTTAGATCACTTAATTAATCAGTGATCAGTGGATGAGCTTAAAGCATGGATTGATACCTGGAAGTATGATGTGGTAGCTATTAGTGAAACATGGTTACAGGAGGGGTGTGATTGGCAACTAAATATTCCTGGATTTAATTGCTTAGGGTGTGATAGAATCGGAGGGACAAGAGGAGGAGGAGTTGCATTGCTTGTCAGAGAAAATATTACTGCAGTGCTCTGGCAGGATAGAATAGGTTGAAAGGAAAGGTTAAAAGTTTGAGAGAGCCATGGTTTTCAAGGGATATTGGAAACTTGGTTCAGAAAAAGAAAGATATCTACAATAAATATAGGAAGCATGGAATAAATGAGGTGCTCGAGGAATATAAAGAATGTAAAAAGAATCTTAAGGAAGAAATTAGAAAAGCTAAAAGAAGATATGAGGTTGCTTTGGCAAGTAAGGTGAAAATAAATCCCAAGGGTTTCTACAGTTATATTAATAGCAAAAGGATAGTGAGGGATAAAATTGGTCCCTTAGTGAATCAAAGTTGTCAGCTATGTGTAGAGCCAAAAGAGATGGGGGAGATTCTGAACAATTTCTTTTCTTCGGTATTCACTAAGGAGAAGGATATTGAATTGTGTAAGGTAAGGGAAACAGGTAGGGAAGTTATAGAAACTATGATGATTAAAGAAGAGGAAGTACTGGCGCTTTTAAGGAATATAAAAGTGGATAAGTCTCCGGGTCCTGACAGGATATTCCCTAGGACCTTGAGGGAAGTTAGTGTGGAAATAGCAGGGGCTCTGACAGAAATATTTCAAATGTTATTAGAAACGGGGATGGTGCCGGAGGATTGGCGTCTTGCTCATGTTGTTCCATTGTTTAAAAAGGGTTCTAACAGTAAACCTAGCAATTATCAGCCTGTGTGTTTGACGTCAGTGGTGAGTAAATTGATGGGAAGAGATGGTATATATAATTATCTGGATAGACAGGGTCTGATTAGGAACAGTCAACATGGATTTGTGCGTGGAAGGTCATGTTTGACAAATCGTATTGAATTTTTTGAAGAGGTTACTAGGAAAGTTGACGAGGGTAAAGCGGTGGATGTTGTCTATATGGACTTCAGTTAGGCCTTTGACAAGGTTCCACACGGAAGGTTAGTTAGGAAAGTTCAATCGTTAGGCATTAATATTGAAGTAGTAAAATGAATTCTGCAGTGGCTGGATGTGAGATGCCAGAGAGTAGTGGTGGATAACTGTTTGTCAGATTGGAGGCCAGTGTCTAGTGGTGTGCCTCAGGGATCTGTACTGGGTCGAATATTGTTTGTCATATACATTAATGATCTGGATGATGGGGTGGTAAATTGGATGAGTAAGTATGCAGATGATACTAAGATAGGTGGAGTTGTGGATAATGAAGTAGGTTTCAAAGCTTGCAGAGAGATTTAGGCCAGTTAGAAGAGTGGGCTGAAAGATGGCAGATGGAGTTTAATGCTGATAAATGTGAGGTGCTACATTTTGGTAGGACTAATCAAAATAGGACGTACATGGTAAATGATAGGGCATTGAAGAATGCAGTAGAACAGAGGGATCTAGGAATAATGGTGCATAGTTCCCTGAAGGTGGAATCTCATGTGGATAGGGTGATGAAGAAAGCTTTTGATATGCTGGCCTTTATTAATCAGAGCATTGAGTATAGGAGTTGGGATGTAATGTTGAAATTGTACAAGGCATTGGTGAGGCCAAATTTGGAGTATTGTGTACAGTTTTGGTCACCGAATTATAGGAAAGATGTCAACAAAATAGAGAGAGTACAGAGAAGATTTACTAGAATGTTACCTGGGTTTCATCACCTAAGTTACAGAGAAAGGTTGAACAAGTTAGGTCTTTATTCTTTGGAACGTAGAAGGTCAAGCGGGGACTTGATAGAGGTATTTAAAATTATGAAGGCGATTGATAGAGTTGACGTGGATAGGCTTTTACCATTGAGAGTGGGGGAGATTCGAACAAGAGGACATGAGTTGAGAGTTAGAGGACAAAAGTTTAGGGGTAACATGAGGGGAACTTCTTTACTCAGAGAGTGGTAGCTGTGTGGAATGAGCTTCCAGCAGAAGTGGTTGAGGCAGGTTCGATGTTGTCATTTAAAGTTAAAATTGGATAGATATATGGACAGGAAAGGAATGGAGGGTTATGGGCTGAGTGCAGGTCGGTGGGACTAGGTGAGAGTAAGAGTTCGGCACGGACTAGAAGGGCCGAGATGGCCTGCTTCCGTGCTGTAATTGTTATATAGTTATATAACTGAGGTCTGTTTTCACTTTGAAATGAAAGAGTCTTTTTCTGTTGATCAGCATCAGATAAGTCAAATTAAATCCACTATTATTCAATGTTGTAAAACAACAAAACATGAAAGCTTGCGGCGGGGGGTGGGGGTTGTGGATACTTTTGATAGGCAGTCTATCCTGGGTGATAGGGTTCCTTAATGATAGATGCAGCTTTTTTGAGGCATCATCTTTTGAAGGTATCCTTGATGCTGGTGTGGTTAGTGCTAACCATAGAGCTGGCTGAGTTTGCAACTCCCTGCAGCTTGTTCCTGATCCTGTGCAGTGACTTCTCCTTTCCAGGCGGTGATACAACCAGTTAGAGTGCTCTTTACAGTACACCTGTAGAGGTTTGCTAGAATCTTTGGTGACATACCAAATTTCCTCAAACTCCGAATGAAGTATGGCCACTATTTTGCCTTCTTTGTCATAGACTTCAGAGATGTCAACACCCAGGAACTTGAAACTGCTTACCCTTTCCACTTCTGATGCCTCAATGGGAACTGGTATGCGTTCCCTTGACTTTCCCTTCTTCAAGTCCACAATCAATCCCTTGGTCTTACTTATTGTTGGTGTGACTCCACTCAACCAGCTGATCTATCTCACTCTTCTACGCCATGTTACCATCTGAAATTCTGCCCACAAACGTTGTGTGACCAGCAACTTTATAGATGGTGTTTGGGCTGTGCTTAAGCCACACAGTCACCCAGAGACTCCAACTACTTCACCCAGCTCTCCTCCCATCCCCAGTGGAAGGCCTGGCTGATCCAGGCCAGGCTTTTCACCCAGCCACACTGCCCATGGGGAAAATTCACATGGATACTGGCTAGGTCAACACAAATTGAATATGGCCCTTCCTACTCTGCATGTTTTACTGAACACTGAGAGATATAATTGTTAAACAAGCAATGAGCTCTAAATCAGCAGATGCTTGAAGATATTCAGTGGATTAAGTGGTAAAAGAGTTTGAATTCACATAAAATATATGTGCAGAAAATGAAATTCTGATTAGATAAAATGTCATTAGAGCCAAATAAAATTACTTAAAGTGCCATTTGATCTTATCTAAAGATAAGGCCAAGAGGCTAGGGCAAGTAAAGATTGACTTTTATACTTCTTGTTAATATTAGTGTTTTTTTAGCCAGCTTCCTGATTGGCTTGGTTAGTTCCAAAACTTATCATTTCCTATTGTCCTTACCTCGAGATATAGAGAATAGGTTCATGCGAGCTGCTCCAGTAAATTCCAAAGATTCTATCTAAAATGTAAATACACTTTAAAAAAGTAGCAACGAAACTGATAATTAATTTTATGCTCTGGACCGCACCTTGAACAAGGTCATTGCTTGTTTCATGGACAGATATGCAGAGAGTTTTGAGATTGTACAGTTGTGAAACAAGGAAGTATCGTTTAATTTAACAAGTTACTTGTGGATCCTGATACAACTGTGTTTGACATTTATAGAAATCCTAGGGAAATCAGCCTGGGGAGAAACCAGTGAAAGCACTGAGAGATAAACCTAATTCAGTTGCTGTATTCTGAAACCAATACCTAATGTTATAGCTTTGGCTCTGCCTTATTTTCCCAGTGGGATGTTGTCAAGTAATAACTATACTGTATGTTACACATTATCAATATTCAGTGGGTTTAATAATGGGCAATTTTTACATTATCTGTCAATGAATTGGATAATGGAATTGATAGTCATAGTCATACTTTATTGATCCCGGGGGAAATTGGTTTAGGTTACAGTTGCACCATAAATAATAAATAGTAATAGAACCATAAATAGTTAAATAGTAATATGTAAATTATTTATGCATGAAATAAGTCCAGGATCAGCCTATTGGCTCAGGGTGTCTGGCCCTCCAAGGAAGGAGTTGTAAAGTTTGATGGTCACAGGCAGGAATGACTTCTTATGACGTTCTGTGTTGCATCTCGGTGGAATGAGTCTCTGGCTGAATGTACTCCTGTGCCCAACCAGTACATTATGTAGTGGATGGGAAACATTGTCCAAGATGGCATGCAACTTGGACAGCATCCTCTTTTCAGACACCACAGTGAGAGAGTCCAGTTCCATCCCCACAACATCACTGGCCTTACGAATGAGTTTGTTGATTCTGTTGGTGTCTGCCACCCTCAGCCTGCTGCCCCAGCACACAACAGCAAACACGATAGCACTGGCCACCACAGACTCGTAGAACATCCTCAGCATCATCCGGCAGATGTTAAAGGACCTCAGTCTCCTCAGGAAATAGAGACGCTCTGACCCTTCTTGTAGACAGCCTCGGTGTTCTTTGACCAGTCCAGTTTATTGTCAATTCGTATCCCCACGTATTTGTAATCCTCCACCATGTCCACACTGACCCCCTGGGTGGAAACAGGGGTCACCGGTATCTTAGCTCTCCTCAGGTCTACTACCAGCTCCTGATGGCTTTGTTGCAAAGTTTGCAGATGATATGAAGATAGGTGGAGGGGCAGATAGTTTTGAGGAATTAGAGCAACTACAGAAGGACTTAGATAGATTAGGAGAATGAACAAAGAAGTGGCAGATGAAATACAATGTTGGGAAGTATATGGTCGTGCACTTTAGTAGAAGAAATGGAAGTGTTAACTATTTTCAAAATGGAGAGCAAATACAAAAAAAAAATGAGGTGTAAGGGGACTTGGGAGTGTTTGTGCAGGATTCCCTGAAGATTAATTTGCAGCTTGAGTCTGTGGTGAGGAAGGCAAATGTGATGATATCATTCATTTCAAGAGGACTTGAATATAAAAGTAAGGATGTTGAGACTTTATAAAGCATTTGTGAGGCCTCACTTGGAGTATCGTGAGCAGTTTTGGGCCCCTTAGAAAGGATGTGCTGAAACTGGAGAGGGTTCAAAGGAGGTCTATGAAAATGATTCCAGGATTGAACGACTTGTCATAAGAAGAACATTTGATGGCTCTAGGCCTATATTTGCTGGAATTCAGAAGAATAATTGAAACCTATTGAATGGCAAAAGGCCTTGATAGAGTGGATGTGAAGAGGATGTTTCCTATGGTGGAAGTATCTAAGACCAGAGGGCACAGCCTCAGAATAGAGGGCTGTCCTTTTAGAACGGAGGTGTGGAGGAATTTCTTTAGCTAGAGAATACTGAATCTGTGGAATTCATGCCACAGGCAGCTGTGGAGGCCAAGTCTTTATGTATATTTAAGGCAGAGGTTGATAGATTCTTGATTGGTGAAGGCATGAAGGGACACAGGGGAAAGGCGGGAGATTGGGGTTGAGAGGAAAAATGGATCAGCCATGATGAAATGGCAGAACACACTTGATGGGCCAAATGGCCAAATTTTGCTCCTATATCTTATGGTCTTGTAGTCTTAACAACAGCCCTACTGTTTATTGGGCTGGCAGGGTGGAGATACGTCTCTACCAAAGGAGATGTAAGGCATTCCTTCCCTCTGATAACCTGCGGGGTCACGCTTGGGCAAGGTGTAGCATCTGTTTAGCACCACCGATCTGGAACAGGGTGTATGAACAAGTCCTGGTTAATGCAACCACTGATGTCAGGCAGACAGTCTCTGAAGAGGACTGATAATGGTGTCTGGAGCCACCCCTCTTGTAAAAACACTGCCCAGGAGAAGGCAATGGCAAACCACTTCTGTCGAAAAACTTGCCAGGATCAATCATGATCATGGAAGGACTATGATTTTTTTTAGATTATGAGGACACTCAGTCCCCTTTTATTGTCATTTAGTAATGCATGCATTAAGAAATGATACATTATTTCCTCCGGTGTGATATCACAAAACACAGGACACACCAAGACTGAAAAAACTGACAAAACCACATAATTATACATATAGTTACAAACAGTGTAACAATACCATAACCTGATGAAGAAAGTCTGTGAGGACAGTAAAGTTCAAAGTTTCTCAAATGTCCCACATCTCACGCAGACGGGAGAAGGAAGAAAAACTCTCCCTGCCATGCTGACCACAATCCGACTCTGAGTCATCCGAAAACTTCGAGCTCTGATCAGCTCTCCGACACCGAGTACCGAGCGCCATCTCTGTCCGAACGATTCGACCTCCTTCTCGGTCGCCAAAAGCAGGCGAGGCTGGGGATTTTGAGGCCTACCCTCCGAAAGATTCCTGACCGCACAGTAGCGACAGCAGCGGATGGATTGCCCATGTCATGCGACACAACGCATAACGAATGGACTTAACTATTTTAATTGGACGTGCTGTCATTACAGAAATAATAGAAGTCCAAATGGACTTGCAGTGAGCATGCTGGTGGGTTAGGGGAAGGCAGGAATAGGCCAAGAGGGTCCTCGTCCAATTGCCTAAGTAGATGATCTCCACAGGGAAATGCCTGGGTCATGCAATTGCCTTTCATACACGTGTAGCTGATGGAAGTAGGAACATCAGGGAAGGTCCAATGTCCAATGTAGCAGTTTACACTGGTAAATAGATGCTGTATGTGTCAATGCGATTGATAGTTATGGAGTCAACCGACCATCACAGCTCACAGCTGAATAGGAGAGGAGGTGGGAGTAGCCGAGGGACTGGGTAAAGATGTGGGCAGTGCAGGAGGAATTAAGTGGGAAGAGAAAGAGAAAGAGAAAGAAAGTATTCGGCATGAGAGGGTGTATACTTGAGATTAAGTTAAACAGCCCTAAATCAAAATAGTCTTTTGTGTGTTGAAAGGTCAGCTATTGTTCTGAAACTGGGTCATGTTGTTGAAAATATGCAATCAGAGGCAGCCTGGTTCAGTACATGTTGTTTATTCCAGAGACAGAATCACAGCCCAGGCTGTACAAGTTACACTGGAGCCAAGGGGCAAGACTGTGGGGTGGGAGCAGTGATCCGATCGCGATACCCTGGTCAAAAACATCCAGCAACTGTTCTCTAGATCCAAGCAGATCTCAGCTCCGAAAATTGGGTTCTTGTCCCACAAGCCTGGGACCTGTGCATACAAATTTTGGATGACCTTCCAGTGTAGGGGGGTCCGCACTGTCGGACATGGTGTCAAATCAGAAGTCCATCGGCTGTCTCTAGTGGATAGCACTAGCATGAAGGGGAGCCTGGGGGTTAATCTTCAGGGCCAACCACCTTACCTTAGGGACACTGGCTCTTCCAGTTCTTATATCTAAATGGGAAATTTGGTTCAAATGCATATAATTGGCTGTTAAGTGCAATATCGGCACTAAAGGTTCTGAAATGAGTGACACAGGTGCAAGAAGTAATTTTTAAAGATATGATTTCATTAAGGCCCGAAGTCTATCAATATGTGACATCCCAGTTAGTGTCCCATGGCACACAGAACATGTTGTGAGGGATGAGAGAGGACTCCAAACCCAATCCATTAGCACAGTGACAGAAATGGTTAGAAGTTACGTAGTGAGCTGGATCATATCAGATTAAATTGACTGAATAAAACCTTTTAATTCCTTACGCTTGTGAATGTTGTACCTTTCAGTTCTGGAGAATGGGCTCCCAAGTCTTGTCCATCTTCACCACTTTTCAAGGAAGTGAGAAGGAATGTTCTTGAGGACTGTCCTTGTTTTGTCTTTGCTTGTCATGGAGGATGAATTCCTGCCCCCCCCGGGTTGAGAATTAGCACTGGAAGAGTCATCGGCGTAAGCAGGTGTGCTTAGGGCACGGAGCCGTAACGTAAAGATTTTTACTCCTCATGTATGTGAAGGATGTAAGAGATAATGTCATTTCAATTCAATTCAATGAGGAAGGGAGAGGAGGAAGAAAGTCCTCATTCTGCAAGTGAGTGAATCACAGAAATACTAGCATGTTCCTCAAATGGAAGGCAGGAAAGATTTTGGCGATCTTGAAGCAACGCAGCAAGATATACAGTAGATTGAGAAGTTAGTGGGGGGAACCAAACAGACTTGGAGCTGCATGAGGGTGAAAGATTAAAAAAATGTCAAATGTCTTTCATATCATTAGAATTTCCTGAAACTTTTCACAATCCTTAAATTATTTTGTGTAAGAAAACACAGCACAGAGTCTTGTGGAGATCAATGATATAAATCAAATCAATTGTCTGTGGGAGCAAATGTGGTCCTAAACTCCCCTGCTCTTCAGTTAGTGTGATAGTACAGTTCCCAAGGCCCAACCAACTAGAACGCAGCTGGTCCATGGCCAGCTCACTCTGTGGAAGACAGAGAAGATATCTGGCTGGAAGAACTTCTGAACATTTTTCACAGACTTTGAAACTAGGTGCAGCACTACAGACATATTGTACCACTGATAACAGGTGATCTGAGTTACCCACAGTTTTAAACAAAAAAAAACTTCTGATAAAAATATTTTTCAATATAATTGAAACCCATAAATAATCTTGCCTTATCTCACTACAGGAAGGGACTGTAAAATGAACTTCTGCAAGGTGGCAGCAGGAAACGAGATATTGATTTTTCTCAGCTAAAATGAAACAAATCAATTTAAGTGCAGTTTGTTGTCATGTGCACAAGTACGGCGAGGCGCAGGAACAACGAAAAGCTTGCCTGCTAAGGCATCACAGGCATATAGGTTCAGACGACACACTGAAATAAATTATACATACATTATACAAGGCAGCAGGGGGAGAGATTGCTTAAACAAGGCAGTGCAAAGAAAGGGCAATCGGAGACTCATTCATCGTCCCTGGTGTTCAGTTACCGACGTAGGATTAGGGCTGTACGGGGCTGTTCAAAAACCTGAAGGTTGGAGAAACGTAGCTGTTCCTGAACCTGGTGGTGTGGAATGTTAGGGTAAATTTTTTTGGGTAGATGATTTGTTTACACTTAAATGACTTTGGCCTCCAGACTTCTATCTGACAAAGCACTGTGGATTGAGTCGAGTCCACAACAATGCGCTTCCTAAAGGGTGTGAATACCAGATGCTTCTGGCGCCGTAGTTTGACCAGATGCTGTAGTTTCAAAGACAGTACTATCTATACATTATAAATATTAATTGTCTTCTATGTTAGCATGGGAAATGCCAAATAAATGTATTGTAGACTTAACTTACATTCCTAAAGGCTGTGGATACCAACTCAGACATGTTGGCGTTGGAAGGAAAGGATGGTGTGATATTTTGTATGTAGCTTCAATAGGAAGCATTGTCTATAACTTTTTAAGTAGCGATTGCCTTTGTGTTTAGCATATAATTTCGGGCCCACATTGGACTAGCAGACCTTTCTACGGAAAGCGTCTCCATCCGTAGTTGCCTGCTGTACCTTGTTGTGTCGAATAAAGAAGCTGCTTTGTATCTACCAGTAACTCTGTCTCTCCAGTGATTTCATCCACGCTACAACATGGGACATCAGGCTTCTGCCTGACGGTAGCAGAAAAATGTGCCCATGACCTGGATGGTGGGGATCCTACATGATAGATGCCACCTTCTTGAGGCAGTACATCATTTAGAAGCTGTCAAAGGTGAAAATGGCTGTGCCCATTGTGGACTGGACTGTGTCCACTACTCTCTCCAAACTCTTCTGTTCCTGCGTGTTGGAATAGCTGTACCAGGCCATGATGCAACAGTGCACTTGCAGAGTTTGTTAATTTAGTGATGTACTAAATCTCCTTATACTTCCAAGAAAGTAAAGCAAATATTTTTTCATAAAGATAAGCCATCATTAATTTTCAATATTTTGCATTTAATTACCATTAAACCAACTAGCTCCCAATGTATAAACAGAAATATAATATGTTTGTGTACTTTTCACACAAATTAAAAGTAATCTAAGAAACTCATCTTAGGTCATGTCCTGTTTGTTAGATAAAACAAAATTGTTGGCCACTTCTGGGTGTCCCAGAGTACTATCTTTAAGCACTATTTTTGTTGCGTTTATTCTGTTGTAGTACAACAGGCATTTTAGTACACAGAAAAATTCCACAACAAGCAGGGTATTAATGTCCAGAAAAACTTACTTAGAGATACTTGTTAAAGCTTGCTATTTTTTTGGTTAGTGTGGAAAACTCCCCTGCACTCCTTCAATGCCATTGCATCTCATTTGTCCATCTGAGTGGGCAGACGGAGCCTTGGTTTAATATACTCAGTGCCCACTTTATTAGGTACACCTGTACACGTGCCTATTAATGCAGATATCTAATCAGCCAATCATATGGCAGCAACTCAATGCATAAAAGCATGCAGGCATGGTCAAGAGGTTCAGTTGTTGTTCAGACCAAACATTAGAATGGGGAAGAAATGTGATCTAAGTGACTTTGACAGTGGAATGATTGTTGGTGCCAGATGGGGTGTTTTGAGTATCTCAGAAATTGCTGGTCTCCTGGGATTTGTACGCACAGCAGACTCTAGAACAGGGGTTCCCAACTTCTTTTAAGCCATGGCCCAATGCCATTACACAAAGAGTCCATGGACCCTGTCATGACTGTAAATAAAGCCACTGGAGAGACACAACTGGTAGATATAAAAGTCTTTATTCAGGACACACACAAGCTGACAGCCTTTGAAGTCACGAGAGAGAGAGAGAGAGAGAGAGAGAGAGAGAGAGAGAGAGGGGCTCCCCGGCCCATCATTTTTATATGTCAAAGAACAAGGTAACATGACAATTTCTATAGTTATAATGCCTTCATAATGCTTCTGTTGAGTTACATGTAATTTTTCAAATATCTGTACCTGGATCTTCCCACCATCACACCTAAAATGAGTGTTCATGCATCTGCGGACATGACAGGTCAGTTGGGTGTTTCCTGGTCTGCAATTTGTTCTAAAATGCAGCCCCAGGACGACTTGTTCTGACCTGCATTTTAAATTCAATCTACAATCCACATTCAGATCTGAAGACTGGTTGGTGTTGAAATAAATATTTGCTGTATTGCACATCTCCTGAATATACCCTAAAGGAACCGGGATTGGGAACTTGTGCTCTAGAGTTTACAGAGACTGGTACAAGAAACAAAAAGCATCCAATGAGTAGTGTTTCTGTGGGGAAAAAAATGTCATGTTAGTGGTAACGATCAGTCAATGTTTCAGGCCAGAACTTTGACTGATCGTTTCCACGGATGCTGCCCGACCTGCTGAGTTCCTCCAGCGTGATGTGAGTGTTGCTTTGACCCCAGCATCTGCAGAGTATTTTGTGTTTGTGTCATGTTAGTGAGACAGGTAGGAGGAAAGTGGCCAGACTGGTTCAAGATGGTCTTCTTCAAGATGGCTCTGGTGAGATATGGCAAGCTCACAACTACTATTCTACTACATGTACTTTTTCCAGGACTATGATGACTGCAATCCTTTGGGAGTTGTGCTTTCCGATTGTCTGTACGACCTGGTGTTTTTGCAGTATCCTGAATTCAGTGAACTCTGGAGAATGCAGGTACAGCCGTAGCTGAAACTGCTGAGGCGAAATTTGGGCTGGATTGAAGCAGCGGTGCAGGGGCGCGAAGGTGGAAAACAAAGCCAATGTTTACAAACAGGAGAAAGACTGCAGATGCTGGAAATCCAAGCAACACACACAAAATGCTGGAAGAACTCAGCAGGCCAGGCAGCGTCTACAGAAAAGAGTACAGTTGACGTTTTGGACCAAGACCCTTCAGGCAGGACTGGTGAAGCCAATGTTTAGCCGACTTGAGCGCCGAGCCGGGCTAAACAGATTAAGGCATTGGGGCCAAGGGTGAAGAACGAGTTACTCTGTGTGACCTTACTCACGTCAGCGCTGAACTGGCCCTGTGACTGTGGACTCAACAGGGACTCGGCTGTTCATGTTCTGTGTTTTATCTGTTTACTTACTTTAGCGCTAGAAGGATCAGATGAGGAATGCTTTAAGGAAGTGCAAGATCAGACCTGAGGACCTGGAGGAGTTTGCTACTGACTGTACCACTTGGCGACAGCTGTGTAGCGACGGGGTTCGTATTCTGGAGATGGGAAGAATAACCAGAAGACAGCAGAAGAGAGCCAGGAGAAATGCAGCCCTGGTTGCCACCACTACCACATATACATGTCCCGCCTGCAATAGAGCTTGTGGGTCCAGGATAGGACTGTATAGTCATCAAAGATCTCACCGTTAAAGGAGTGGACGTCGTCATCAGATTTCGATGGACAACCGAAGAAGACTTTACTGATTGTACACGTTGTTCTTTTTTCTTGCATTGGATGTTTGACGGTCTTTCTTGTGTGAGATGTTACATGGATTTTATTGTGCATTCTTTTTTTGTTTTGTAGCTGCCTGCACAAGAATCTCAAGGTTGTATACGGTATACATGCTGTGCTAGTAAATGCACTTCGAGCTTTGAAGGTGATAGGAAAGCAACAATACCTCAAATAATTACAATATGGTGTGCAGAACAGCATCTCTGAAAGCCCAACTTTGAAGTGGATGGGCTACAGCAGCAGAAGACCATGAACATACACCCAGCGGCCACTTTATGAAAAACACATCCAGTGCTGGTACAAGTGAGATTGCAGCACACCCTCAATACTGCACTGAAACATCCACCTGGAATATAGCCCCGAGCCTCTGCAGTAGAACTTAAGCCCTTAACCTTCTGGTGCAGTGATCTGTGCAAACACATTGGGCTTGCCTGAACCCCCTGAAGGATTCCGGCTGTCCTGAAAGAAAGTTTGACAGAACCCAGTGAGATTTGCAAGGTGCAAGGAAATCACTCCCCAGCACTCAGTGTTGTGCAATTATGTTCATTTCAACAATTCAATTACTAGTCCTGCACAATCTGATACAAATTATTTTGAAATCTATTTGCATGCTGTTTACACAGACCTTTTCAAATGGTCTCAGGAAGGGATCAAAGTATAACCCTGCCATTCGGTTTATCTAACCAATTTAATTTCCAAACATTGACAAAGGCTGGGCAGTTAATGGGGAATTGCTGCAGTATGTACACAAAACTGGAGAAAAAGAAAGAGTTCTCAAAAGAAAATCTTGCTACAATTGCCAAAAAAAGCAATAATTAAATTTGATCTGTTCTATCAAGTCTTTTTCTTTTCTTTGGTACTCCTGCATACTTAAGAATGACTCTCTACCACCCCACTTTTGAGAAGGTGCCTGTGAATTCTCCAATTTCTTTTAACACAGGATAGCCATTGGACAGCAGGTACCACATAGACCTGGCCAAGCAAGATCTTGGTCCAATAGCAAGGAGGTCGAAAGCAATTGGAGACTAGCATGGCCACTCAGACTGAGAATACATATATGCACGCGTGCACACACACACACACACACACACACACACACACACACACAACCACAACCACACATGATCTTGCCCATATCCTCTTTTTTTAGGTCCCCTCATCCCTTGCCTAATCCCCTCAATCCTTTGGGCTTCAGTCTCAATTCACCCTCCTCTAATTCTCCTCCAACTGCCCTCCTCCTCAGCCCCTCTCTTTTCCACTCTTTCTCCTCTCCATCCCACCACCTTCTGTCCCCATTCTGGCCTGCCGTCGGTCACTGCCACCTCACCCCCAGGATTATCATTGTCCCTCCTGTCCAGGAATGCTCCCTGATTGCTGACTGCCCACACTCTCGGTAGCTGCCCCACCAGATGCCTGGGGATTACTCAAAACCTGTCCAAACCTCAGGAGGATCTTGGGCTTCCTATCCCTGTGCTCTCCTATATTAGCAGATCATTGCTTGTGGGTCTCTGCACACAACTTCCTGGCTCGGAAGCACTTGATGCTGCGTGAACAGAAGCCTTTCAGTCAGTTGCCTTCATTCCATCTCGCACCTCCACTCAGCTCCCCTTTACATCAGCATCACTCTTTTTCCTGATAACATTTTACAGCAAAGTTACTAACATGGCATTACCTAAAAACTAAATAAAATCGCCTGTAGTTAATGCACCATCGCAGCAGTCCCTCTTCTTGGGTCACTTAACTACAATTTTCTGTAAGGACTTTCTTTATCTAGACCTTATAAAGAGCAGTCATACATCACCTTGATGAAATCTCCATTCCAGGATCACACCCAACATTTCTCATCACTTGGCTCAGGTTTAAAACATGGCCCAGAGCAGTTAGGCATAATAATCCCCAATGGTCAATGTTATATGGCTTGCTTTACAGCAAGATAACTCTGGCCTACTGCCTGTTCCCTTCCTCATCAAGCCTATGATGACCTTCCACAGAGTGCAGTGCTGGATTCCTCCCACCCTGTAATACACTCAGGCGACTTCCACTCGTGCTCCTGGCCGTGCATCGTCTCACTCAGCTTCTTACTCCCTTTCCTTCATTTTTTTACATGCCTGGCCCTCGTGGACATGACTATGAAGTGCATCTTGTACATGAGTTCTGATGACACTTGGCGTTCAACTGAATCCGACTGATCAGCTCACCCAGAATGTGAAACCTAGAACAGTCCCACAAAGTGGAATCCTGTTGTATTGCAACAACCTTCAACCCTGCTTCCATCTCCCAATACTCTGTCAAGGAGTTCACTCCCGCTCTATTACCATCATTGCTCCCTCTGTGTACTTGCCTGCCAAGACACTAATCAACTTTGCATTTCAACATCACTTGTCTTAATGGCTTAACAATCAAAGATCATTCAGAATGCAGTAGGATCACTCCTCACTGAAGGCCAAATTTAAGATCTCTTCCCTCTGGTACTACATTTTTTTCACCCTACTTTCTTTTACATCTCTCACAAACCTTCCAGTATCTATTTTCTTCTCAGGCGTTATTCCATGTACCTCATCACCGGCCACTTCCCCCTGTCTGTGCAGCTCCGTTCTACAATGTGGTCATATATCATCTCACTTACGGCATTCAAAGATCTGCTGCAACCTTCAAAGGCGGTTTTAGCCATTCCCAAATAATATTGTCATTCACACTGAGAGAACACATTCCCCATTTTATTAACACAGCTTGCTCAACAATGAATCTTATTATTAATGCATGAATTCACCAGAGACGAAGCTACCGTAGATGAGAAAGACGTTGTAGAGAGAAAATAATAACAGCACAAAGAAGATAAAGTCACTGCATTGAGAATGTGGCAACAGTATAGAGATACTACATGTCCAATGGTATAAAGTTATCAGAAAATAATAGGTATAGTTGCAGTTGTACCATTTATAGATGCATTATACAGAGTGGTTAATCAGAATTGGGTTTATTAACACTGACAAATGTCATGAAATTTGATGTTTTTCGCAACAGTATTTTGCAGTACATAAACATTACTATACATTACAGTAAGAAATAATTAAAAAATTATAGAGGACAGCAGAATGGTGAGGGTAATGTTCACATACTGACATGGCATGCCAACAAGATTGCATTACCAAAAAACTAAATTAAATCGTTCCTCATTATACGTAAACCATGCAGATTATAGAGAGATATAAGGCAGTATATTTGGGGCGGACATGGGTAGCATAGTGGTTAACACAATGCTATTAAAAAGGTCAAACAATAAATAAATATGTAGTATGTAGAATCTGAATATGTAAAATGGGGAACTACAATTATATAGACACATCAGATTTAAGTACGGCAGATTGGAGATATGAAGCAGTTACACACTTGGAACTGTGCTAGTGTTTGACAATATGCTCTATTTTATGCACAAACAAAAACACTAGATGTGGACAATAGTTCTGTTGGGAAATTCAAGAAGATTTTGGTTTTATACTGCAGTTATTTTTGATCTGTTCTTCTGAGTCAATTGAGAGTTAAAGGGCAAAAGTTTAGGGGTAACATGAGGGGAAACTTCTTTACTCAGAGAGTGGTAGCTGTGTGGAATGAGCTTCCAGCAGAAGTGGTTGTGGTAGGTTTGATGTTGTCGTTTAAAGTTAAACTGGAGAGCTATATGGACAGGAAAGGAATGGAGGGTTATGGGCTGAGTGCAGGTCGGTGGGACTAGGTGAGAGTAAGTGTTCAGCATGGACTAGAAGGGCCGAGATGGCCTGTTTCTGTGCTGCAATTGTTATATGGTTATATGGTTCTCACTCACTGTAAATAATCCTTCCCTCTGTTGTTTAAACACTGTATCAGCTCTAATCACATAAACTGCAGACTGGTAAATAATAAATTCAAAATTAAGCACACTAGTGAATGTTCAGTGTTGACACTGAAAGCATTATCAAGATGAGAATTCAAATCAAATGGTTCAATTTAATATCAGAGAAAATATACAGTATACAACCTGAAATTCTTACTCTTCACAGACATCCATGAAACAGAAAAAAAACAAATCAATGACAGAAACATTAAAGCCCCAAAGCCCCCTCCCCCTCCCATGCATACGCAGCAGCAAAAATGTTAACCCTCCCCCCCCAATTGTTCCAGCAGAATCACCAAACCCCCCACCCCACTCCACCCCACTAGGCAAGCTACAGCAAAGCCACCAAAGAGACCACAATCTAGAGTCCCAACGAAAAACTATTGTCCATCACAACACTTCAATATCTCAGATATTGTACAAATATCTCTGTAGCGAGGTAGAGAGAGATATCACTCCTGCAACAAATGAGAGCAGGAGACCAGCAGCTCATTGTTTCAATGTTACAATCTGCCTAGTTGCTTGTCCAAGTCCCCCGACGTGTAAACCAATAGTTTCTCACTCACCATCGAAACACAGAGAAAGAGAGAGAGAGAGCAACTAATACCCTATCTCAAGCACCTTAATGTTTAAGAATCTACTGACCTTAGTTCTGACTATATTTATCAACTAGAGTTCAAAGATTCACTAATCACTAAATAAACTTCTTCTCATGTCCATAACAAATGACAGATGCTTTATTTTGAGAGACCATCTGCTTCTAGACAGAAGAAACATAAACTTCCCAAACTGTTTAAGAATCTCATGCATTTCAGTGAGAACATCTCTTATTTTTAAACTCAAGACAGTACAGACCAAATCAGCAATATTGCTTCTCATTCTCACTGTATGGAAGAATATACATAATGTTTATATTAGACCAGCACACAATATTCCACACGTGGTCAAAGCAAGATTTGGTATTACTTGATCGGGGAATTTCTACTGTTTTTCATAATTCCGAGGAGACTATACACCTCTCCTTAATCCCTCCTGTAATAAAGGCAAACATACCATTTACCTTCCTAAATTTTCGCAGGACCTAGATCTTAACTTTCAGTAGTTTGTGACCAAGAACACGATGCCCCAATCCCTGTCAGACTCTCACCATTTTAGAATACCTAGCCTCTCTATAAGATTACATCTGCCATGTCCTTGTCCATTCATGTCAACTTCAGCTACGCCCCAGAACCCTTCTGTACCCTCCCCGTGCCTCGAAATTTCCCCCCGGCGATCCTTGATATTTTGCACACCATTAGCCATGGCAGAATACTGTCCACAATACCATGCACTTTAACTTTGTTGAATAATTTCTTGGGGGAGCATCTTGTCAACAGCCTTTTGATGGCTAACCACATTACATCTACTGATTCCCTCTTTTCCATTCTGCTGGTTACAAAAAATTTCAACAGGGTTGTCAGCTGTGATTTTCCTTTCATAAATCGACAGCGACTCTGATTATTATTATGATTAGGAGAAATAAATACGAGAGGACATGGCTTTAGGGTGAAAGGGGAAAGGTTAGGGGGAACTCTTTCATTCAGAGAGCGGTGGGAGTGTGGAACGAGCTGCCATCTGATGTAAATGTGGGCTCACTCTTAAGTTTTAAGGATAAATTGGATAGGTACATGGATGGGAGAGGTCTGGAGGGTTGTGGGACTAGTGGAATAAAGTTTTGGCACAGACTAGAAGGGCCAAATGACCTGTTTTCTGTGCTGTAGTGTTCTATGGTCCTATTATTTTCAAATTACCCCAGTTCCACTTCATTTCCAAGTAATTTCCCAATTGGGCCAACTGGTCCATAAACCTGTGTTTTCTTTCACCTTCGTTTCTCAGACAATGGAGTTATTTTTCCTGCTTTCCAAAACCTGGAGACTGTCCTGGGATCCACAGAACTCTGCACCCACCTACTGCCAAACCAGATGCCAGTTCCTGGCTCTACATAGATCTTACAAAGTAAATCAGCTGGCAGGCACAGTGTCACAGCAGCATCCTGAACTGTTTGAGTTTCACTGAAGGACCCTTAAGAACTGTTAAGCTTGTATTAACATATTTGGATGGCCTAACGCCCATTCCAGATTTCAGCTGGCTTTCTGAGGGGCCAATACTTGATGTGCGGGTTTTCTCCGGGACGTCTGGTTTTCTACGACAGGCCAAAGATGTGATAGGTTAATTGGTCATTGTAAATTGTCCCGTGATTAGATTAGGGTCAAGTTGGGTTGTTGGACAGTGCAGCTCGGCGGACAGGAAGGGCCGATTCCACGGCAGATCTCTTAAAAAAAAATAAACAAGCAAGCAAACAAATAAACAAATAGATAGCAACACACATCAAAGTTGCTGGTGAACGCAGCAGGCCAGGCAGCATCTCTAGGAAGAGGTACAGTCGATGTTTCAGGCCGAGACCCTTCGTCAGGACTAACTGAAGGAAGAGTGAGTAAGACATTTGAAAGTTGGAGGGGGAGGGGGAGATCCAAAATGATAGGAGAAGACAGGAGAGGGAGGGATGGAGCCAAGAGTTGGACAGGTGATTGGCAAAAGGGATACGAGAGGATCATGGGACAGGAGGTCCGGGAAGAAAGGCAGGTGGGGGGGGAGAACCCAGAGGATGGGCAAGAGGTATATTCAGAGGGACAGAGGGAGAAAAAGGAGAGTGAGAGAAAGAATGTATGTATAAGAATAAGTAACAGATGGGGTACGAGGGTGAGGTGGGGCCTAGCGGAAGTTAGAGAAGTCGATGTTCATGCCATCAGGTTGGAGGCTACCCAGACGGAATATAAGGTGTTGTTCCTCCAACCTGAGTATGGCTTCATCTTTACAGTAGAGGAGGCCGTGGATAGACATGTCAGAATGGGAATGGGATGTGGAATTAAAATGTGTGGCCACTGGGAGATCCTGCTTTCCCTGGTGGACAGAGCGTAGGTGTTCAGCAAAG
Source organism: Mobula birostris (assembly GCF_030028105.1). Taxonomy (NCBI): domain Eukaryota; kingdom Metazoa; phylum Chordata; class Chondrichthyes; order Myliobatiformes; family Myliobatidae; genus Mobula; species Mobula birostris. The sequence continues at coordinate 18,649,727 of NC_092396.1, forward strand.
CGGTCTCCCAGTCTGTGTCGGGTCTCGCCAATATATAAAAGGCCACATCGGGAGCACCAGACGCAGTATATCACCCCAGCCGACTCACAGGTGAAGTGTTGCCTCACCTGGAAGGACTGTTTGGGGCCCTGAATGGTGGTAAGGGAGGAAGTGTAAGGGCATGTGTAGCACTTGTTCCGCTTACATGGGTAAGTGCCAGGAGGGAGATCAGTGGGGAGGGATGGAGGGGAACGAATGGACAAGGGAGTCGCGTAGGGAGCGATCCCTGCGGAAAGCGGGGGGTGGGGGGAGGGAAAGATGTGCTTAGTGGTGGGATCCTGTTGGAGGTGGCGGAAGTTACGGAGAATAATATGTTGGACCCGGAGGCTGGTGGGGTGTTAGGTGAGGACCAGGGGAACCCTATTCCTAGTGGGGTGGCGGGAGGATGGAGTGAGAGCAGATGTACGTGAAATGGGGGAGATGTGTTTAAGAGCAGAGTTGATAGTGGAGGAAGGGAAGCCCCTTTCTTTAAAAAAGGAGGACATCTCCCTCGTCCTAGAATGAAAAGCCTCATCCTGAGAGCAGATGCGGCAGAGACGGAGGAATTGCGAGAAAACTTCAAATCTCTTACTCACTCTTCCTTCAGTTAGTCCTGACGAAGGGTCTCGGCCTGAAACGTCGACTGTACCTCTTCCTAGAGATGCTGCCTGGCCTGCTGCGTTCACCAGCAACTTTGATGTGTGTTGCTTGAATTTCCAGCTTCTGCAGAATTCCTGTTGTTTGCGAAACAAATAGATATTTATTTGGCTTGATTTACATCTATTCAATATACAAATGCACCTGGATTTGTAATCCAATGTTATTTGACTTCAGTAGTGACAGGGATAAAGTGAGTTGGATGACTTGAAACTCAAGACTGTGTGCAGTGGCAGTGGGTTTGGAAGAGACAGAAACAAAGGATATCCCCTCCGCGCACCCCAACATTCACGTTAAAAAATGCATAAGGCAAGGTTGTGGATGGGCCCGTGCACATTGGTGCTTAGCTTTAAAGACCCTACAAGAAATCAGCAAGTATGACCCCACACACGCATCCTGTTGAAGACCAGAAAGGTGAAAGTAGGGGGACATCCAGGACAAGTTCGGATAATCGGCGTGGTGAGAATGGGAGATTGGAGCCGGCAGACGGTGTTTTCTAATCAATAAATGTTCAGTAACATGAGCCTGGAGCCTGCATGCACTTTTCACCACCCAATAGAAAATATAGATTTCTCGTTCGTTCCTGTATGTGGAAGCATACAAAACACACACAGGAAGAATGCCGCTGCTTTAGCTTCAGTCTGCGTGGGGACATACATAACTGCAGGAAAAGCCCAATGGCATTTAAAAATGTATCCCACCTGCAACATCCCTGTCATAACTTACTTAGTAGTAGGCGCCCACAGAATGACCTACGGTATGTTTGTACTTGGCAAATAAAGAGTTGCTAAAATCAATTCGCCAACTGTATGCATTTTGTAAAAGAAAATGTTCTTTGTTTTGGATGAGAACTGTTCACTGGAATGTTCTGCCATGGTGTCTAGGTGTTGAGCTAGTGCCTTAATATAGTGGCTGTTTATGAATTAAGTGCTGCCCACAATCACCGGATTAGGCCCCTTGTTTTCACTTGGCTTTGCCCAGTTTGTCATCAATTTTTAGCCACATCTAGATTTAGGTGATAATTTAGTAGGTTTGCAGATTAGTTTAGCCATGGCCCAGAAACTACACTGCAGAATACCTCAGGTGACTGTACAGCCTAAATGACTGACCCACACTGACTAAGCACATAGTTTCTCGCTCCGCTCCTTATCTTCTGGGACAAAGGCAAAAGAAATCACCAGATAAGTTAAAATGCCCCTTTACCTATCATATGGGGATATAGACCTGTCATAGCAATTAATCAAAACCAAAACTAGGCCACCTACCAGGTGTGAGATAAGGAAAACCACGATGGTAGGAGCATTTGGAATCATTGGTCCAAATTTATCTGTTTGCTCCTCCCAAAACCAGAGAAGAGCAGGAATTTCTAGAGTTGAAGGTAGCAATCCCGTTCCTTTAAACTCCTACTGTCTATTAAATGCTCCCAATGGTGTGCATCTCAAATAGCCTCTGACGACCAAGTCCAGCTCCCGGCCTTCACATGTGGCTCAGCTACTAAGCCCTGTGGAACTGTTTCTACTGACAGGAGAAGGGGCAAAGGTGGGTTACTGGTGCTTAAAACCAGTCACTTCGATCACTGGACACCCACCTCACTTTTTTTAAAAATATACAATAATTCTGTTTTTGAACATTTAAAAAAATCTGTTCAAGATATGTAATTGATTTACTTGTTTATTTTTTTATTTTATTTTTTTTTCTCTGCTAGGTTATGTATTGCATTGCATTGCTGCTGCTAAGTTAACAAATTTCACATCATGTGCCGGTGATAATAAACCTGATTCGGATTCTGAGATGGGGCTCGTCAGTCGTGGCTGGCAGCTCGCCTAGGAGAAGGAAAACTCTGATCTCGAACCAACACTGCCTCATGGCTACACCCACTCATAGGAAAGGCTTTGGGAGTAAACCCCAAGGGAAGAAGAAGATGGCAGCCTGACACAGCGTGTGTGGCCTCTCCGGTGAATGATATCTGTAATCTGTCAAGTAGGGGACTGTGCACAATTCTGATTTGATGGAGGCAGATGTGAAAGTACGGAGGAATATCTGGAGAAACTTCTGAAATGCCTGCTTCGCTGCCGATGCTACTGTGTGGTAACCGGAATCTCTGGAGGAGAAGGCCCCGAATCCTCCGCTTTGCTTGTTTCAGCGGCCGGGGCTAGGTCGAAGGCGCTCGGCAGAGGATGGCGCTCGGGAGGCTGTATCGGAGGGGCTGGTCGGAGGCTCGAAGTTTTCGGACGGACGGACTCAGTGTCGGCTGTGGTCAGCTGCTTCCAAGGCATGGGCAGTTGTTGGTGCCTGGAGGTTTGTGGCAAGGAGTTTCTCCCTTTTGCTGCCTGCTATTGGGGACTCGGGAGTCGATTGGGACTTGAGACTTTTTTTACCGCGCCCATGGTCTGTTCTTTATCAAATTATGGTATTGTTTTGCACTGCTGTAACTATATGTTATAATTATGTGGTTCTGTCAGTGTTAGTCTTTGGTTTGTCCTGTTTTCTGTAATATCACTCTGGAGGAACACTGTATCATTTCTTAATGCATGCATGCATTTCTAAATGACAATAAAAGAGGACTGAGTGATCTCATAATCTAAAATCAGGAGCTGGAGTCCCTGAAGCAGTCCTACATTGAGGTCAACACTGACTGGCAATTCCAGTGACACTGCTGTTGCCAAACTGTATCAGTCTCTGTCATTCATTTGGATTACATCAGCTGCATGGAGAGGGAGAGCCTGCGACATGGGCAACAGCTTGCTCTCCATATCGTACTGCCATGGTAGACAACTTGAATGCCACATCCAAGGTCACTCAAGTGAATCAGTGAAATTTATTGCCTCAGATGGCTGTGGAGGCCAAATCACTGGATATATTTAAAGCAGCTGTCAATAGCTTCATTAGACAGGATGTGCAAGACTTCAGAGAGAATACAGGACAATGGGGTTGAGAGGAATAATAAATTAGCCATGATGGAATGGTGGAGCAGACTCGATGGGCCAAATACCTTAATTCTGCTGCTATATTTTATGGTCTTATGTTGTCTCTCAGATTATTTAAGCTCCATTTCCCAAGTGTTATTTTCTTAAAGAAAGCCAGCACAGTTTTTTTTTTAATTAGCCCATCCTAATTCCTTCCACCTTCTCCTTTGTCCTTTTATTAACCACTCACCCGTTCATTGAAATATAGCTTCAGGCTTGCCTGAGGTCTTGTCCAGTGTTGCAAAACACCCCGGGTTCCACTGTTGTGGAGAAGTTGAAGCTGTTCATTGCGTGCTTGGTATGGGGGAAATATAGGGTGAGCATGGGAGATATCAGCCAAGGTTCTTCTCTAGATCACCACCTAGTGGCCCAGCTGACAGCAGTTGGGAGGGAACAGCAGGTGAGAACAGGTTTAAGGTTTGCATGTATGTCCAGACATTCTGTGAACTGGAAGAAAAATGTGCAAACTTCTTTGTCTGGTTTAAACTGAAATCAATCTCAGACATTGCAAATTAAAATGCACATCGAACGTTTCAGATTATACAATATTGATCTACGAAAGTCCTGAAAGAAGAACCAGGATAGACATGAGCAGACATTTATTTTGAATGACTTAGAATGTATGGCCTGAATGAGTGTTAGAAGAAGATTCACTAGCATCTGTAAAAGAGATTTAGATAAATAATTGAAGGGGAACTTTGCAGTGAATGGTTAACACAAGAACATAAGAAATAGGAGCAGGAGTCGGCCATCCAGCCCATCAAGCCTGCTCCACTATTCAATAAGATCATGGCTGATCTGGCCATGGACTCATCTCCACCTACCTGCCTTTTCCCCATAACCCTTAATTCCCCTACTATGCAAAAACCTATCCAGCCTTGTCTTATTTACTGAGGTAGCCTCCACTGCTTCATTGGGCAAGAGATTCACCACCCTCTGGGAAAAGCTTGAGGCTATGTCCCCTAGTTCTAGTCTCACCTACCAGTGGAAACAACTTTCCTGCCTCTATCTTATGTATCCCTTTCATAATTTTATATATTTCCTCTAAGATCTCCTCTCAGTCTTCTGAATTCCAGCGAGTACAGTCCCAGGTGACTCAATCTCTAACCCGCTCAACTCTGGAATCAACCTGGTGAACCTCCTCTGCACTGCCTCCGAAGCCGGTATGTCTCGGGAGCTTGGGAGTCAGACAGAATTGATTAGTTCTTCCCAAAGGGCCAGTACAGAGCTGAATGGTTTTCTCCTGTGCTGAAAGATCCTATGATCCCAAATCTTTATTCTTGAGCTACTTTTCCTACTTTTCATTCCTTTTTGTTTGCCCTCTTCCATTCTTTAAACAGAACATCCCTGCCTTATCCTACTCACCAGTCGCTGCAAGCCCAAGTCTCCTCTAGACCTGCCCATTACCTTTGCCTCTCTAGTTAATTCCCATCTCCTCATCACAGCCCCTCCCTCAGCAGCAAGCCAAACTATTTCATCCATTCTTCTTGGGGAATGCCTAATCCATCTCATTTAACATAGTTTAATCTGTAAAGAAATATCTGTACCTTTCCAAATACAAAAAGAATTATAGAATCACTCAGCTGAGCTGTCTGAGATGATTTAAAAAGTGCTAAAATTAGATGAAGAGGAATTATTTTCTTGGAAGAATTTTCTGCAGGGGTAACAGGAGGAAGTATTTCTTCATAAAAATATTAATGTTAATCTGGATCTGCCGCAGAAAGTCGTGAAACTGGTTCCGCAGTGAGGGGCGGGCATTTAAGGGTTAAAGGTGAAATTGACAGATTTTTCTTGGTCAGGAATTTTAAATGGAACAGTGCCAATCAAGTACAGTTTTGACTTTATTAGTGGCTGAATATGTTCAAGGGCCACGTTCCCTGCAGTCAGTCTCATCATTCAATTTGCTTTTCAAATTCCTATTCCCTGTCCCACTGACAGTCTCAAATCTCCACAGACAGCCAATGGGTTTGTTTCGACAGTAGCTCGATTCCCCAAATCCAGCTTTTTCCAACCAAAGCGACGTATAATTGGGGAAAGACCCGGGGTTATTTTCATTGATGGTGAGGTCTGGTAAACAGGTTGTGTGTGTTTGTGTGTGGGAGGCTATTGGAAAGATCAGAGAAAGCAATGAGTTGGAATAGGGTTTAGGTGCAAGATGGTATATCTCATATGGTTTTTGCCTAGAAGTTCATTAAAGTCATTCAAAACCATTAGGATCTTCAATAAAGAAACACATAATAACCATAGACCATAGAACCAGGTACCTCATCAAACTTGGAAGTTTGTGAACCTTTCAACTCCGAAAAGCCACTGGGATTCTAACAGAGGCCCGTCATTCGGATTGTTTCTGGGATGAAGAATGCTGCGGTGTCTGATTCTGTTGGGCGACGTCTTGCTGAGATTATAATAAATTCAAAATATTCAAAGTAAATATGCCAGGAGCTATTTAGAGCAATAAACAAATTATTTACTGTTGATTTATGATTGTTAATATGATTAGAAACCAGATCAACACCACCACAGATAAACATACAGCACAACTCTAACACGAGATGGCAAGCCAGAACTTAAAATCAGATTTAATCACATTGATTCTGTCAAAAACAATAAATCACAATCCAGCCTCTTCAAAGTTGTCAGAATTAAACGTGTCACTGAGGATTTAAATCATTTTCCAACTACAGTGACTTACCTTTAGTGCCAACAGACATTACTTGTTCCTGTGGAAAACAGCCATCATTAATACGGTAACTGATATGATATGTACTCCCTGATCATCAAAACAGAACATTGTAAATGGTAGAATTTTTTCCATTTTTGTGTCAACACTAAAATACACAGCAGATGTAAATATCAATTCAGAGTTAGATGGAAGCTTTTATTTTCTAAAATCAGGTTACCTATAAAAGTTTTATTCTTCAAGAACAAGAATAGTCATCCGGGGGAGTGGAATACTTCACATTTTTGGCATAAAGGGAAAGTGCCCCAGCGGAGAGTTGCAGAGAAGTAGTCCTTCCACTTGCCCCAGTATTGGGTGTTGGGTAGAACCACTTGTTGTCTTCACACTTTCCTAGGATCAATAAGATACTTGATTAATTTTCAGTTACCACGGTTTGTTCCAAAGCCTACATGCCTTCAAGATGACACTGGTGAGACATGGAGACATTTTGCAGGCAGCAAACTAAGCTACTAACTATTCTATTACATGTGCTTTTTTTCAGGGCTCTGATCACTGCAGTCTGCAGCCTGTAAGTTCCCATTTTGATTTGAGCTTTTGAACCGGCTGAACGACCAGGCATTCTAGCAGTATCCTGAAGGATTTGGCAAACTGGCCTCTTGAGACTGCAAGTACTGTCAGAGTGACCATTGCTGGAATGGACTTCGGGCCACATTTAAACAGTGGGTTCCGGACCCACAAGTGAAAAATGAACTGATATTTGGCAGAATTAAGTACTGAGACGGGTGAAAAAGATTAAGGTGTCGAGGGCAAAGGATGAACTGGTGTTTAATTTACTATTCCATGAGGCCTGCAGTAACCAGGTACCTGGACCAGCTGCAGCCCTAAAAGAAATTAGTGGATACAGTCCAGTTCATCGTAGGAAAAGCCCTCCCCACCATTGAGCACTTGGACCATTGACACAGGAAAACAGCATCCATCATCTAGAATCTCCCCACCATCCAGGCCATGCTCTCTTATTACTGTTGCCATCAGAAAGGAGGTGCAGGACTCACACCACCAGGTTCAGGAACAGTTATCCCCCCTCAACCATCAGGCTCTTGAACCAGAGGGGACTTCACTCAACTTCACTCGCCCAATCATTGAACTGTTCCCACAGCCATGGACTCTCTTTCAATGACTCTTCATCTCATATTCTCAACATTTAAGGCTTATTTATTTATTATTTTTTTTATTTTATATTTGTACAGCTTGTTGTCTCTTGCACATTGGTTGTTTGTCCATCCTGTTGAGGCGGTCTTTCAATGATTCTATGGATTTACTGTGTATGCCTGCAAGAAGATGAATCTCAGGGTTATATATGGTGACATATGGTACTTTGAACTGGCTCCGTGGCTGTTGGCTCACTTTTGGAGGCTCTGCGGTTCATGTTCTGTGCCTTACTTGTTCACTTTTTTTTAATCGTTTGCACGATTTCTTCTTTTTTCCACACATTGGGTGTTTGACCATCTTTGTGGTGTAGGGTTTTCTAGTGGATTCTATTGTGTTTCTTTGTTCTGTGGCTGCCTGCAAGAAGATGAATCTCAAGGTTGTATATGGTGTGCATACTTTGATAACAAATGTACTTTGAACTTTGAAGGATGAGAATTAAAAAAAGGCTTCACACTTAACTTGCAATAGTTGAGACTTTGTATAAGGTGTAAAACCAGGTTTAAATATGAAGGGTGTGAATCTTGAAAGGATGGAATGAGAGGCATCTAATGTCATATTCCTAGAGCTTCTGCAGCCACAAGTGGAAGATTGGGAGCAATGCCAACAAAATTCACCCCTATGTGTCACAAGGGTAAATTTGCCCATATACTTTTAATGCTAAAGGGTGGTCAAGATGGAGTCAAACTGCAAGGTTGGTTTTGCCCGTGTTTAGGACAAGTCACCATCTTCATCAAAACAGTTCAAGTCAGCAATAGGAAAGGCTGCCTGGAGAATTTGTGAGAAAATTGACATTGAAATCTCCTGAAGGGCAGCGTGGCTGAGTACAGACTGTGAGCAGAAGCTATCAGCCTGCGCCTCCTTCAACAGGACCCCTGGTGCTGTGCCCAGGAACCTCCAGTTTTGGTAAAACACCCAAGCTTCATAGAAATCTGTAACGGAAACCTTTCTTTGTTGTAACCAACAGATCTTATGCCTTATTTTCCTCCTTCAAACTTCACTGTAATGACAAAAGTCATACAAAACTTTTGTCACAAGGTGGCCATTCAGACCATCATATCCATGCTGGTGTGAAAAAGAATTCTTCAGCTCAATCCCATCTTTCAGTAGTATCTGAATCAGGCTTATTATCACCAGCATGTGACGTGAAATTTGTTATCTTAGCAGCAGCAGTTCAATGCCATACATAATCTAGCAGAGAGAAAAAAAATAAATAAAATAAAACATAATAAATAAACAAGTAAATCAATTACGTATATTGAATAGGTTATTAAAAATATGCAAAAACAGAAATACTGTATATTTAAAAAGTGTAGTGTCCAAGGGTTCAATGTCCATTTAGGAATCGGATGGCAGAGGGGAAGAAGCTGTTCCTGAATCACTGAGTGTGTGTCTTCAAGCTTCTGTACCTCCTACCTGATGGTAACAGCGAGAAAAGGGCATGCCCTGGGTGCTGGAGGGCCTTAATAATGGACGTTGCCTTTCTGAGAGACCGCTCCCTAAAGATGTCCTGGGTACTTTGTAGGCTAGTACCCAAGATGAAGCTGACTAGATTTACAACCTTCTGCAGCTTCTTTCAGTCCTGTGCAGTAGCCCCTCCATACCAGACAGTGACGCAGCCTGTCAGAATGCTCTCCACGGTGCAACTATGGAAGTTTTTGAGCGTATTTGTTGACATGTCAAATCGCTTCAAGCTCCTAATAAAGTGTAGCCGCTGTCTTGGCTTCTTTATGACTACATCAATATGTTGGGACCAGGTTAGATCCTCAGAGATCTTGACACCCAGAAACTTGAAGCTGCTCACTCTCTCCAGTTCTGATCCCTCTATGAGGATTGGTATGTGTCCCTTCGTCTTACCCTTCCTGAAGTCCACAATCAGCTCTTTCGTCTCACTGACGTTGAGTGCCAGGTTGTTGCTGCGGCACCACTCCACTAGTTGGCATATCTTGCTCCTGTACGCCCTCTCATCACCACCTGAGATTCTACCAACAATGGCTGTATCGTCAATAAATTTGTAGATGGTGTTTGAGCTATGCCTAGCCACCCAGTCATGTGTATACAGAGAGTAGAGCAGTGGGCTAAGCACATACCCCTGAGGTGCGCCAGTCTTGATTGGCAGCAAAGAGGAGATGTTATCACTGATCTGAACAGACTGTGGTCTTCCAGTTAGGAAGTCGAGGATCCAATTACAGTAGATCTTTAGCAACACCCCCCCCCCACACACACACAAGGACACATACTTTATACTTTATTGTCGCCAAACAATTGATACTAGAATGTACAATCATCACAGCAATATTTGATTCTGCACTTCCCGCTCCCTGGATTACAAACCGATAGTAAATATTAAAAATTTAAATTATAAATCATAAATAGAAAGTAGAAAAATGGAAAGTAAGGTAGTGCTAAAAAAACCAAGAGGCAGATCTGGATATTTGGAGGGTACGACCCAGATCTGGGTCAGGATCCGTTCAGCAGTCTTATCACAGTTGGAAAGAAGCTTCCATACTTCCATACCAGGTTTCTTTAGTTTTCTCAGGAAGTAAAGGTGCTGGTGGGCCTTCTTGGCAGTGGACCCTGCTTGGTTGGACCAAGTCAGGACATTTGTGATATCGATCCCGAGGAACTTAAAGCTTTTGACCTGTTCCATTTGCGCACCACCAATGTAAATTGGGTCGTGCGGTCCGCTACTCCTTCTGAAGTCAACAACCAATTCCTTCGTCTTGCTGACGTTGAGGGATAGGTTATTGTCTTCGCACCATGCCACCAGGTTCTTCATTTCCCCTCTGTACTCAAACTCATCATTACCCAAGATACGGCCTACAATTGTTGTGTCATCCGCAAACTTATATATTGAGTTTGATGGGAACTTGGCTACACAATCATGGGTGTACAGTGAGTACAGCAGGGGGCTGAGTACACAGCCTTGAGGGGCACCGGTGCTCAGAGTGATTGTAGAGGAGAGCTTGTCCCCTATTTTTACAGCCTGGGTCCTGTCTGTGTGGAAGTTGAAGATCCAGCTGCAGATCTGAGTGCTAAGGCCCAGGTTCCGGAGCTTAGGAATCAGTTTATTTGGAATGATGATATTCAAGGCCGAGCTGTAGTCAATGAAAAGGAGCATTACATACGTGTTTTTATTCTCCAGGTGTTCTAAGGAGGAATGTAGGGCCAGAGAGATGGCATCTGTTGTTGAGTTGTTGCTCCGGTAGGCGAATTGCAAAGTGTAGAGGTTGACTGGTAGGCTGTGGTTGATGTGTGCCATAACCAATCTCTCGAAGCACTTCATAGCAATTGATGTCAGAGCCACAGGTCGATAGTCATTCAGGCATGCCACCTTGCTCTCCTTCGGCACTGGGATTATCGTTGCCTTCTTAAAACACGAGGGGATCTTAGACTGAAGCAAGGAGCAGTTGAAGATGTCAGCAAATAATCCAGCTAGCTCGCTTGCACAGGCCCGGAGAACCCGTCCCGGGACGCCATCTGGACCCATCGCCTTCCTTCGGTTTATCTTCAGGAAGGCCCTTCTAACGTCCTCCTCGGTGACGATGAATCTCGATGCCGATGAATCTCGATGCCACCAGGTCTGGTTCATCCGGAGGGAGCAGGACGCTCCTCTTCTGTTCGAATCTTTCGTAGAATACGTTAAGTTCGTCAGGAAGAGAAGCGCCACAGTTACTGATATTCCCAGCCTTTTCTTTGCGCCAAGTGATCTCATTTAGACCCTGCCGTAATCTACTGGCATCCTCTGGTTAGCCTGGGCTTCCAACTTGGCTCGATATTGCCTCTTGGCGCCCTTAATGGCTTTCCGGAGTTCACGCCCGGATTCCATGTAGCGACTGGTATCGCCGGACCTAAAAGCCGCAGCTCTAGCCCTTAAAAGGGACTTGATCTCATAATTCATCCAAGGTTTCCGGTTAGGGAATACACGGATCGTATTGCGAGACACACAGTCCTCCGTGCATTTCCAAATAAAGTTCGTGACAGCTGAGGCATACTCATCGAGGTTAGCTGCCGAGTCCTTGAATACTAACCAGTCCACCGATTCAAAGCAGTCACGGAGGACCTCATCCGTTTCCTCCGTCCAACGCGACACCACTTTTGACACCGTGACCTCCCGCTTCAGTTTCTGTTTGTAAGCCGGGAGGAGGAGTACGGCCTGATGGTCCGATTTTCCGAAGTGAGGTCGTGGGACGGAACGGTATGCATCCTTGACTGCTGTGTAGCAGTGGTCAAGTATATTCGGGCCTCTAGTAGGGCAGGAGACATGTTGGTATAACTTTGGCAGCGCCTTTCTGAGGTTGGCCTGGTACATGCCACATACGTGCATTTTTAAACACAGTGAGAGTTTTTGCCTCCAGCGCTGTTTTAGACCAGGAGTTTTGGATCCTAATGACACAGAAGGAATCATTTTGACCCGATGGCAGCTCACAAAGCATTCCTGTCATGCCAATAATTTTTCATTATAATCTATTCTCATCAATTCCTTGAAATTCCACCACTTACACACATCAGGGGAAATTTATGGTGGCCAAATAACCTTCGCGGCCTGCACGTCTTTGGGATGTTGGAGGTAACTGGAGAACCCGGAGGAAACCCATGTGGTTACAGAGGGAAGTGCACAAACTCTACACGTCACTGGAGGTCAGGATCGAACTCGGATTGCCAGAACCGAGAAACAGCAGCTTTACCAGCTCTGCCTTCTCCTGCAGTGGAGTGTCCATGACTTTCCACTGTCTATAGTGGACTGCAAACTGAGATATGTGGCATTTACTAACTGCTGCCTGCAATGATCCAGAAATACCGGCCGATGATAGCTATTCTACTCTACCGTCAGATTTCTGAACAGTCCATGAACCCATGAACACTATCTCATTATTCCTCTTTTGCGCTATTTATATAATTTTTAAAGCTTATAGTAATATTTTTATGTCTTCACAAATTTCACAACATATGTCAATATGATCCTGGTTCTGAATCACTGAGGGATACGGCACAAATACAGGCCCTTCGGCCCATCACTTATACACTGACCATCTATCATCTTCTTACACTGATCCCAATTTATTCTCCTCATGTTCCCGTCAACTACCCCCCAGATTCTACCACCCTCCTATAGACTTGGGGCAATTTAACCTATCAACCTGTACATCTCTGGGATGTGGGAAGAAACTAAAATACCCGAAGAAAATACACATGGTCCCAGAGGGAACATGCAAATTCCACACAGGCGGCATCCAAGATCAGGACTGAACTTGGGTCTCTTGCGCTATGGGGCAGCGGCTTCATCAGCTGAATCACCGGGCCACCTATCATCTTCAAGCCCTCAGGTAGAGCAGTCCAGGTCCTGGTGCCGGAGGAGGCAGGTCTCTGTTGTCGGCTCTGGTGACCCAGCTGCATTCCTCCTCCGAGAACTGGAGGCAGGAGTCTCTTGGGGAACAAGCTCACACAACCAGGAAGCTTTCGCTTCCTCTCATCGGCGCTTTTGACAACATGCCCTTGCCTTTGTGACCTCCCAAACCTCGGTTCCTGCAGGCCAAACGCGATAACTACTCAGTAGGCAAGAAGGGCAAACTCAAGATCAACGCTTATGGAGATTCGAGCAAAATCTTTCAACTACAGTTTCTTTCCCATGAATTAACTGTGTTGACATTTGATTAAGGCCACTACAAATGTAGAGACAGTTGATAATCCCTTTAAACAGCACAGTTGCAGAGCATAAATCTCCTGTTAAGATCCACTTTCCTTTGCATGGTCCACTCTGAGTATTAATTACATTTTTGTAATCCAGTTTCACAGGAGAGCATTCAAGAAGTATTGAGCAGGGATTGAAATCACCCAATTGTACTTTATGTCCTCTGTGAGTGCGCAGACGTGCCTGATTAAAACATTCATTTATGTGTCTGCTCACTACGTTTCACAAACTGTTTTACATTGCAAGTAAATCATACGGCACTTAAAACGGGTGCTATCGGATTTCTAGACGGCTTCATTAACCTCGTATTGAACTCACAAAGCCCGCGGCTGGTTCCTGGCAAATTTTCCACGCAACATAAAGAATATTAAAACACTAAAAAGGTACAAAATAGTTGGACGAGTGATGTTAGAACTAAGAAGTGTTAACTGTCATGAAAGACTAAATTTTCTGTGATGGTTTTCTCTGGAAGTTTCACGGGGTTGACACCAAAAAAAATATTTTCACTCGCTACTGGGGTTGGTCCCAAACCACATCACTGATATAATTCATTCAGGAAAATGTCTTTGGCCGCAAAATTTGAATGTAGAATACGATTTCACATATGTAAAGAAAGCAACTAAAATAGCCGTACTAACGGGGAAATCAGATACTCGAGAAAGGAAATCTGCGCTATTTACTTATTTTTATAGATTTTTTAATGTTTTTGCAATGTACTGCGACCACAAAACATCAAATTTTGTATCATATGTCAGTGACAGCAAATCTGATCTTGATTCTGACCCGGCTGCTTTGAATTGTGCTTGTGTTGTGTGCAGGCCGGCTAAGGCAAGTGTATCAAAGCTGCACATCTTCCTTTAGTAGGTATGGGATCCAAGGTGTAGCTCAAATGGCCCGGAATCAGTCCGATCCTCGGTGCCTGCTCAACGCTGTTACTGTACGGCCACCCCGGTGCATTTGCTCCGATGGGAAGCTGTGGAAAACTCTCTACCTTTGTCAATACAGCTGTCTGAACAGCCGTACCTGTTGCTCAGTTTGCCTTTTAGCAGACCCCACGTCCTCCATCGTCCTAGCGTCAGGGAGTTCAAAAATCTCTTTGGGATTTGTCTCTCCCCTTTACGAAGTCACTCATTATTTCAGCTGCCCTTCTGTCTGTTTCTTGCACATAAAACTTACGTGCGCTGAACTTGTGCTTCGTCCTCCCTGCACGTGAAAGATTTTTGAGGACACCTTTCAATTTTCATTCTCTTCTGAGGCTGATTTTGCCTCTTTATTTAGAGATCTTCCATCCTAAGTCACCCCCACCCTTCTTCTCTTAGCTTTGAAAATGGTTAATTAGATGTAAATTCACTGTTTGCGCTTTCATCTGACCTTCTCCATCTATACCAATTTCCAATCTGACCTGCTTCTGCCGATATTTGATTGCCCCAGCGCAATAATGTATAATGTTGATTGTGGAAAAACCTGTCAACTCACACTGTTACTTCAGCTAAGAAAGTTTGAGATTGGTCGTTTCTGCAGCAACGTGCTAGTGTATCTCTGGGACAACTCTATTCAAAGTTTGTTGGACGTTCGGAATTTACTTCTCGCTCTTACTGTAGGCTGCAACCTTCCCACTGTTGATAAAGACGCTTCTTGTAGCGGCATTACTGAGTTACCACAGAAACACGGAGCTGGAGAGGGGACAGCGAATAGTAATAACAATTCTTATAGGTAGGAATTTTTCGAATGATGCGTTATAAATTAATTCCCACTTAATTCCTATATGCGCCGATTTAAGCGGTCGCATCGACCACACCTTTAAAGAGAGGACTTCAAGGTGGACTTACTGGAAACTATTTTCAGTGGAATTGTTCACAACAAAAAGTCGTGAGAAACTGCACGAATCACGCCGAACGGACAAAGATTAAACCCGGTTTTAGTGATTAATACAACCTTGAAGACCGCGTCCGTCATTTGGCTTAAAGCCAGTGACCTAATTAACGATTGTGTATTCTCTTTCATCTTGCGTCAATAGGGGCACAGATATTAATCCTTTAAACTAAACGCATATCTTAACTTGTTGACTCATTGCTTGTTACTGTGTTAAGAGCATTGGGACGTTTCTTTGTCCAAGGTGGGACTAAGTGAAACTTCATTATCAATATTCACAGTACCAACCTGGTGCCAAGTCCCAGCGCCAACTTCACACTCTGATCGGTTGCATAGTCGGAGGAAGAACGCAAAACAGGCGTAGCTCTCGAAAACCCAGGAAAACTCTCCGCAGTTTAACGAGGGTCTGTGCACAAGGCGCGATTTTGAAATTGAGATCGGACTGGCTGTTTTGTCAGAACTGAGGGATTAAAAAAGATCTATCGGAGATCGATTTTCTAAGCGAGGGGCGCCCATGGTTTGAGGACAACTTGTTGAGTACAACTCGACATCATGAGGCACAAAATGGACAAAGCCCCTCGGGAAGTCATGGGATGGAGGCTGAGAACTTTAATCACCCTCCTCATTCTTACCGCAAGATTGCTTCCTTCAGCAGGTAAATCACCGGTCGGTGTCTCTGTTCCTGTCAGTTCGCATTCCGCAGCAAAAGAAAGTTCTGTTACTTAGGTAAAAGTTACACTGCGCTGCGAACCCATGGATTCATATTTTTCTTTATATAATTTGAAAATGTTTTAACGGGTTCGATAAGCGGAGAGGAATTTTAATAGAATTAATTTTATAGTAAGGAAAAGGAGATTAGAGAGCCAAGATATATATTTCAATCAGTTGGGGTCATTTAACGCAGATACATCAGCGTGTGTGGGTGCCCCTTGATTTTCTGTTACAACTCTTTTGATGGAGAGGGGCGCTTTAGTTGCGGTTCAGGCCTTTGAACTGCCTTGTTGTGGAGGGATGTTGCGATGGCTTTGACTCCGCCGGAACACACGGCAGTGGTTTGCAGGAGTCACAACCAAAAAGCCCGACCCTTGAGAACCAACTGAACGCGAGATAGTGTGTGTGGGGGGCGAGCAACAGGAGACACGGAAACTGTATTGATCCCGCACAAATCGGACTATCCGATTGCGCAAAATCCATCTTAAACAGATTTCATGAAAGCGGGTTCGGCAGCTTTAACTTCCGGCTAATGCTGGCCCACTCTTGTGTAGTAGTCCGTTACTGGGCAACCCAATAACCTCGCCCTTTCAGTGTGCAGTGTGGTCCTTTGATGTACCTAGAACTCCAATTACCATTTCAGGAATGACATGTACATTGTGTTCAGCAACAATCCATAGAATTATTTTGAAGTTCTTCTTATCATCAAACTCCTCCTTGGCCTTTCTCTTTCCTGTTCTGTAACACTTTTTTTTCAAATGTGCAACCCGACTCTGGGCGTCTTGTTCCAACTGTGCTGGCCTCTGGTGTTACTTTGAATTTCTCCCCTCCACTGTGGTGGGTGTGGCTTTAGTTACAAAACTTTAGTTACCATCCTCTGGCTAAAGAGATTCTCCCTAATTTCTGTTCTAAACGGAAGTCTTTCTATTCTGAGCCCGCTGGTCCTAGACTCCCCCACACACTGCAGTGAGATAAGTCACCACTGTATATTCTTGGGAAGAGATACTGACCAGAACTCTGAATATACTGTACTATTCTTCAAGGTGGTTCCATGGGATTTTTTTTTACCTTTCCCACCACCTGTTAGAGCATCAGTGTAAATGATAGCACTTCTCATTGGAAACGTGGCACCAAAACAGTTCAGGACCCCCTCAGTACTGAAGAGATCTGCCTTCTTGCTCAAACGCCTGGAGTTGGACTGAACTCTCAAACATCCAATTCCACCCACTGAGCCTGGCTGACATAACTGGGAGTAGGTGAGATTTGATGCAATCATCAGAGCACCATGAAAATCATTCCATAAAGACAAGAGTTTCTGCAGATGCTGGAAGTCTTGAGCAACACGTAAAAAGTGCTGAAGGAACTCTGCAGGTCAGGAGGCTTTTATAGAGGAGAATAAAGAGTCGATGTCTCAGGCCAAAAGACCCTTCATCAGGACTCTTCCCTCTTCCTTTCTAGTCCTGATGAATGTTCTTGGCCCAACACGTCAAATATTCATTCCTTTCCATAGGTCCTGACTGACCTGCTGAGTTCCTTCAGCACTTCTTGTGTGTTGATGAAAATCGTTCTCATCATTTTAATGTACCTTACATACTATGAGAAATTTTCTTCTGGGATCGTTTAATGCAAGCTATGATATTGAACTTCACGGTAAAATAAAAACTGTTTGTGTTTTGCTAAACGTTCCCCTAGGTAGAAACGTCAAATACTGGAGGACAGAGTCTTATGGTGTGAGGGGGAAAATTTAAGTGGGCAGCTTTTTACAGATAATGGTAGGTACCGAGCACCATTGCCAGAGGTGACAAGGGAAATGGATGTGATACTTCAAGAGTCTTTTAAGGAACATGAACATGAAGAACATGAGAAGTGGGAGAAGAAGATGGCAGTGCGACGCAACGCGCCGCAGCTCTCCGGTGAAATGATATCATATCTGTAAGTAGGACGCCGTGCACAATTCTGATTTGATGGAGACAGACGTGAGAAGCAGAGGAACATCTGGGGAAATTTCTGAAATGCCCGATTCGCTGCCGCTGTGACCCAAAATCCCCGGCTTTGCCTGCTGCTGGCAATGGAGGCTGGGGTCGAAGCGATTGGCAGAGATGGTGCTCGGTACTTGGTGTCGGAGGGCTGATCGGAGCTCAAAGTTTTCGGATGACTCAGAGCCAGACTGTGGTCGGGCATGGCAGGGAGAGTTTTCTTCCTTCTCCCATCTGCGTGAGATGTGGGACTTTTGAGAGATTTTGAACTTTTTTACTGTGCCATGGCCTGTTCTTCATCAGGTTATGGTATTGTTGCACTGTTGTAACTATATGTTATAATTATGTGGTTTTTGTTAGTTTTTCAGTCTTGGTCTGTCCTGTGCTTCTGTGATATCACACTGGAGGAATATTGTATCATTTCTTAATGCATGCATTACTAAAAGACAATAAAAGAGGACTGCGCATCCTCATAATCTAATCTAATCTAATCTAACCTAATCTAGAGGGAACAGAGGGATACAGATCATGTGCAGGCAGCAGGAATTCATTTGATTTGCAATCATACTTGGTGCAGATATAATAGGCAAAAGGGCCAGTTCTTGTGCTGTACTATTCTTTATTCTATGCTCTATATAGATGAGGCAAGATTAAAACTCTGTTAATATTTATAAACAACAAACTTTCCATTCAAAATAGCCTCCACATGTCATACATGGCTGTTCCCAAGCTTTAAATGAACAGCGTTCCTAACAATAACTAACTTACCATTTTGCTGGCCAAAGTTGCAATTTCATAGTTATACATCGGACAAACTTTAGCGATTATTGTTAAATCAAAATCAGAATTAGGTTTATTATCTTTGTCTTATATTATGTGAAACTTGTTGTTTTGGCAGCTGCAGTTCTGTGCAAAATTATAAAGGCATAAAGATATTTCATATATTTGGGAAAAATCAGACAAAGGATCTCTGACTCTCTGACAGTGGTGCCTGAAAAAAGGATGCTGTCCAAGTTGCATGCCATCTTGGACAATGTCTCCTATCCACTACATAATGTACTGGTTGGGCACAGGAGTACATTCAGCCAGAGACTCATTCCACCGAGATGCAACACAGAGCATCATAGGAAGTCATTCCTGCCTGTGGCCATCAAACTTTACAACTCCTCCCCTGGAGGGTCAGACACCCTGAGCCAATAGGCTGGTCCTGGACTTATTTCCTGGCATTACATATTACTATTTAACTACTTATGGTTTTATTACTATTTATTATTTATGGTGCAACTGTAACGAAAACCAATTTCCCCCAGGATCAATAAAGTATGACTATGACTATGACTATGACTATTTATGAAACCATGGTTTGCTGCTTAGGTAATTAATAAATTGTATTGTTTTGGTAAGTTCTTGCATTATTGGACATAATCTCAAATTCCAAGGTATTATTGCATATGCACTACCTTTGCTGCCATACGTGGTGCATCTCCTCACTGTTTCCATGCTGAACCCATAGACAGAGGAACCATGATACATCAGGAGCATCATATCAACACCAACTATCTCTTCTGCCATCTTCCAGTCTAAACTTGGCCTTTTTATACATGGGGGCACCACAGGTCTTGGGGAATTTCATTTGGCTGAGGGTAACTCTGCATAAACTCTATCCCTCACCATATACTCTGGTTAGACTGGGTTGTCCATTAAAATTCTAAACTGATCCTATCCTGATTCGAGATGGAGTGGCAGAGATGTAAACTTGAGAATCGTTACCAGATAACCCAGTAATGTGGAATAATGGGGAATAACTGGGAAATAAAAATAACGGAGGTGATGGGGTGTGCTTCGCATTGAGGTGGGATATGAGAACAGAGTTGGAAATGAGTAGGCTTTGCTGTTGTCTAAGGGTTAGACATGGAGGTTGAAGATACATTTGGAATTGGACAGGTGTTGGAAATGAGGATGGGATTAAGAATAGGGATTGGGATTAGTGTTTGGGATGAGGATTGGGGATGGAATGGGACTGGGGAGAAGACTTGGGGCTGGGTTAAAGATGTACATTGGAGATTGGGATGAGTATAGGTTTTGGATGGAGATCATGGACAGATGGTGATGTGCTCTGTATGCAAAAAGCTGCAGTGAATGATTAACATGAATTTCATCGGAGATATGGCTGGAGGAGGCAACACTCAGTAGTTGGAAGTGTAAAGCAGGAGCCAGACAATGTGGTGAAGGAAAATGATTCCAGATAGGCTTGCAGTTATTGTGCAGTGGAGTGCAAATCCACATATATATACCAACAAATGAAGGAGCGGTATTAACCTCTCAGGTCCTCAAGCTTGCTTCACTATTTAATAAGGTCATGGCCAATCTGACTGTAACCTCAATGCTCCTTAACAAGCATCCAACTGTCTTCATCTTAAAAATATTCAAAGATTTCACATTCTCAGCCCTTTCAGGAAGAGAATTTCAAAGAGTCATGACTCTTTAAGAGATACAATTCTGACTCAGCTCTGTATAAGATGAGCAATCCTACATTGTTAAACAATAATTTGTCGTTCTAAATTCTCTCAGACAGTGAGTACCTCTCAGGGTCTTACAGTTTTCAGCGTCACCTCTCATTTTTCTGAAGAGAAAAGCCTAGCCTGTCTAACCTCTCCTCATAAGACAGCATACCCATTTCAGGAAGCATAAGATGAAAGAACACATACCAATCCTCATAGAGGGATCAGAAGTGGAGAGAGTGAGCAGCTTCAAGTTCCTGGGTGTCAAGATCTCTGAGGATCTAACCTGGTCCCAACATATCGATGTAGCTATAAAGAACGTAAGACAGTGGCTATACTTTATTAGGAGCTTGAAGAGATTTGGTATGCCAACAAATACGCTCAAAAACATCTCAGTTGTACTGTGGAGAGCATTCTGACAGGCTGCATCACTGTCTGGTATGGAGAGGCTACGGCACAGGATCAAAAGAAGCTGCAGAAGGTTGTAAGTCTAATCAGCTCCATCTTGAGTACTAGCCTACAAAGTACCTAGGACATTTTCAGGGAGCGGTGTCTCAGAAAGGCAGTGTTTTAAAGACCTCCGGCACCCAGGGCATGCCCTTTCTTCACTGTCTCCATCAGGTAGGAAGTACAGAAGCCTGAAGGCACACACAGCGATTCAGGAACAGCTTCTTCCTCTCTGTCATCTGATTCCTAAATGGACATTGAATCTTTGGACACTACCTCACTTTTTTTAAATATACAGTATCTCTGTTTTTGCACATTTTAAAAATCTATTCAATATATGTAATTGATTTTCCTGTTTATTTATTATTATTATTATTATTTTATTTATTATTATCATTATTATTTTTCTCTGGAATATGAATTGCATTGAACCGCTGCTGCTAAGTTAACAAGTTTCACGTCACATGCCGGTGATAATAAACCTGATTCTGATTCTGACTAGTAAATCTTCCCTGAACTACTTCCAAATACACCCTTTCATAAATAAGGAGACAAATCCTGCACACAGTACTTCAGATGTGACCTCAACAATGCTCTTCAATAGTGACGAATAGCATCTGCAGGATTTCCTCGTGTTCACTACTTTCATATTCGGTTGCCCCAGCAATAAACAGTAACATCCCATTAGCTTTCCAAATCACTTCTCATACTACATACTAGCCTTCAGTGAATTATGCACTAAGACACTCAGATCTCTTTTTCTTCTCACAGCTCTGCAATCTGTCACTAATGTGCTTTTATTTTATTTTAATTTTTCCTGTCAAAGTGGACAATTTCACATTATACTCCATCTGCCCATTCACTTACCCTGTGCATGTCTCTTTGTAGGGTCTTTACGACTTTCTCACAATTTGTTTTCCTAACCACCTTGTGCCATCTGCAAATTTAGCAAGTAAACCCTTACTGTCTCTATTCAAGTAATTTGTATAATTTGTAGAAAGTTACTGATGCCAGCGTGCTACATCTCATCAGAAAAAGAGCTGTTTATGCCCATCTTGTTTGCTGTTAACCCTAATGCCAAGACACTGCTCCTGCACCAAGAGCTTTTGCTTACTGCAGTAACTTCTGATGCAATATCTTATCAAATGCTTTTTGGAAATTTAAGTTTAAACAATATATCCACTTTTACTTGTTTGATTACTATCAATTTGTTCTAAGCACCT
Organism: Mobula birostris; assembly: GCF_030028105.1. Lineage (NCBI taxonomy): Eukaryota > Metazoa > Chordata > Chondrichthyes > Myliobatiformes > Myliobatidae > Mobula > Mobula birostris. The sequence goes on from NC_092396.1 coordinate 18,671,676, forward strand.
ACTATAACTTTAATACTATCTCCTAAACCAATTTCCCCCGGGATCAATAAAGTATGACTATAACTAACATCTGTCACACACATTTTCTGAATAAAATATAATAATTTCCTTTTAAGAATGTAAGACGAAGTCCATCAAGACCCAGAGGCTTGGCAGCCTACATCTCCAATAATTCATGTCATATGATTTTCCTGGATACTAATTTTTCTGAATTCTTCCTTTCCTTCTATTCTTATTTCTGCAATCTTACTTATCCTTTTTTTCTAAATGATTGATGCAAAATACTAATTGTAATTCATCTCTGATCTTTGTTTTCCATTACTAATTCTTCAGTTTCTATAGGGCCAATATTCCCTTTACTATATATCTTCAATATTAAATATCTATAGAAACCCTCACTCATTACAAGAGCCCTGTCCACATTTTTCTAGCTTTCTGAACTTAAGTGTCATGAACCTTCCAATATTTAGATCCCAGCCTATGTTGTCCTGCAGACTTGCCTCTGTCATCAATTCATATTTATTTATATTTGCTCTGTCAGTTCATGTTTTGTTCTAAGTGCAGAAGCTAGGACAAATGCAGTATCTGTTCTAAATACTAAACCTTTAATTATGCCTTCTATTACTTTGGTAATCTCTGAACACATCTGCTTATTTATTTTCAACTTTGTATTCTCTATCCCTTCCTGTCACCATCTGACACTCAGGTAATTTGACAAAAAACATCATACTGATTATATTACACTTTAGAGAAGGTAGTTCAAGCCATTCTAACAAAAGAAGCAAGAAGCCAACTTGAGGACCCTCATCACCCAAGACATGCCTCTTCTCATTGCTACCACCAAGGAGGAGGTACAAGAGTCTGTAGTCACACACTCAACATTTTAGGAACAGCTTCTTCCCCACTGCCATCAGATTTCTGAATGGAGAATGAACCCATAGATAGATAGATACTTTACTGATCCCAAAGGAAATTATAGTGCCAGAGTGGCATTACAACTGCACAGATAGAAATAATAGAAGAGAAGTAGAAAGAATAAAAAACAAGTTACCACAAACCATCTAACAGGAGAGGAGTGATCACTTCTATAGGTTGAGAATGACCTCATATAGCGCTCTTTGGAGCAGCACAGTTGTCTTTGTCTATTACTAAAAGTGCTCCTCTGTTCAGCTAAGGTGGCATGCAGAGGGTGAGAGATATTGGCCAGAACTGCCAGGATTTTCAGTAGGGTCCTTTGTTCTACCACAGCCTCCAGTGTGTCCAGTTTGACTCCTATAACAGAGCCAGACAGCATATCTCATGACATATGCCAGTGATGTTGAGTCTGATTCTGAGTAAGACAAGCAGAGACCTCGGGGCTTGCATACAGAATTCCATGAAATGAAATGTGCGGACATGTACAAATAATAATGTTATATAGAGCTTTGGTTAAACTACAGTTAGAGTCAGTTTTAAGCACACCTTTATAGAAGAGACATTAACCAATGTAGATTTGCCAGAAAATCGCGAGGATTGGGGTATTATAATTGGTGATAGCAGTGCGATCACTTGAGTCGAGTATGATGTTCTCCTAAAAGGTTGTCTAGGGAAGGTTCCCTTAAGGGAGAATGCCTGTGTGTGACTCTGTTTAACGTGTGGAGGCTGATGTTTGGGCATCCACCACGCGGTCATTGACAGATCAGGGTCAGGGTCCAATGCAAGATGACTGTGGACCCTTCACCTCTGCAGCCTTTCTCCACCTTCGCGGCCCATGTGATGAATCATCATCTTCTGCCAGCTCCATCGGTGGGGTCTGGGGTTGGATCGCTCTTTGTCGGGAACCATCCCCCCGACCTTACCACCATGGGTGACCTTACCAGGAGTTAAACTCCAGATGGGATTGTTCTTGGGACCTCAGGAACTTGCGAGCCTCTCCACCATGACAAGGTGGCGATCCTTGGAGAAGAAGTCATTCAAGATACCAGGGTGATTTTCACTGGAGTTGGATGACTGAGGAGATTTAATAGTGGTTTTAAAAATTCAGAAGGTTTTGGGCAGAGTGAATGGTAAGCAGAAGAACGTAGGAAAAAGGAGCAGCAGTAGACTATATAGCCCACTGATCTGGCTCAGTAAGATCATGGATGAATTTCCATTTAAAATTTCACTTATTTCATATTATTTTGATACACTTTATGATCTATTGATCTCAGTATTGAATTTTCTTATTGACTGCACTCACAGCCTTCTTGGATTGAGAATTCCAACATTGACAATGCTCTAGGGTAGAAATTTCACACTGTGACCCTTGAGTTCTGCTCTGTCTGCCAGAGGAGGGTCCTGCTGGTGAGCACGGGATGGTGAATTTGGCTAATATTGTTCCTATAGTTGTTAGGCCAAAGTAGCAGCCTATAACACAGAGGAATTTTGAGTGAAAAATTAAGTGAATTCAAATGCTGGATGTAAGTTTTTTTTTTAATCTCTTGTTTTCTTGTTATCTGTTTCCTGATGGATAATTGACATGGAGTCCCTAGTAATGTCTTCTCTGGGGGGGGTGTTGGAAAGGGAGGGGGAAAGCCAAGAAGCGTGACTAAGAGTTTCCATGTCAATAGCCCATTGAACCAACGCTATGAGATCATCACTGTGCACAAGGTTAGTCACATGATCCCACAAAAGCACAGAGAGGAGCTGAGTGAACCACAGTGTCATTCCAACAAACCTAGTCAGGGATTCGGCAGATTGATCAAAGGATGCCAAGTGTCAAGTGTCGTGGGTGTAGCCTAACCTCCTCTTGGCAGCACACATCAGCTCAGATGATTCAGCCCCTCATTTGCCTGGTGGTACCGGAGTGCTAACTTCCTACATTTTGTGGACAAGAATCACATCCTGCTCAATACTGAGTTCAGTCAGTCACTCACCATTTTAAAAAAAAGTTCTATTTTTCTATTCTTTTGACCAAGTAAGATACAGTCAGCCTTATGCTATTGTACTAAATTACCACCTTCCTGCTTAGTCACCCAAACAATCTGCATCCCTTTTGCTTTCCATTTTTTGTCTCTTCCTCCTTTGTCAGATTTAACAGATTCTGGTCACTCATTTCTTCAATATGAATATCAAAACATCCTTCATTTTATTTTTTAAAAATATTTTGCATATCTTTTCTATACTTTTTGAACATTGTGTTCAGTTCTAGGCACCTTATTATAGGAAGAATGTGGAAGCTTTAGAGAGGGTGCAATGGAGATTTATCAGGATGGTGCCTCGATAAGAGAGGATGTCTTATGAAGTTAGGTTGAGTGAGTTAGAGCTTTCCTCTCTGGAGTGAAGGAGAATGAGAGGTGACTTGATAGAGGTATACAAGTGAAAAGAGACACAGATCAAGTGGACAGCCAAAGGTTTTGTTTTCCCTGGGCAGAAATGACCAGGGGAGCATAATTTTAAGGTGATTGGAGGATGTTGAACGTAATTTTTTAACACAGGGAGTGGTGAGTGCTGGGATGGTGACAGAGGCAGATACATTACAGGCATTTAAGAAACTCTTAGATAGTCGCATGAATGATAATAAAATGAATGGCTAAGTAGCAAGTAAGGTTTAGATTGATCTTAGATTGAGTAGGTTAAAAGAAAGGCAGAACATCATGGATCAAAGGACTTGTACTGTGTTGTAATATTCAATGTCCGAAATTTCACAACTTCGGTCAGCCTGGAGCTGTGAGTAACATCTCTATGATGATTACAGGAGCCAACTCCTTTATCTACATCAATTGATTCACCTTGGAACGAATGTAACATGCATTGAGTAATTCTACTTTCACATTCAAACTTATTTCTACTTAATATTTATCTTTCTGTTTCATACTTACGACTAATTTCACCCAATGGTGCCTTGAAAGCTAAACTCTCTTTACCGACATCAAATTCTCTGACGACTGATCGTAAACACATTTGTCCTCTGGTCAATGGTTTATTTTCTTTAGTTGGGGAGTTGGTGACAAGGAAGTACCACTGGATGAGGTTAGGGATTAGGAGAGGCTTCTTTGTGAAAAGAAGCTTAGAACATGGAAGGCTCTGATATAATGATGGTTGGGGCAGAAAACAATTAGACCATAAGGCCACAAGTCAAACAATAGGATCAGAATAAGGCTATTCAGCCCATTAAGTCTGCTCACGGCTGATTCATTATCTTTCTCAACCTCATTCTCCTGCCTTCTCCGCATAACCTTTGTTGCTAATCAAGAAGCCAACAACCTCCACTTTAAATGTACCACGTGACAGCCTCCACTGCTGTCTGTGGCAATGAATTCCACAGATACAGTGCCCCCCGGCTAAAGCAGGTCCTCCTTATCTATCTTCTAAAGGGATGTCCTCACCTTCTGGGGCCGTGCCCGCTGGTCCTAGACTCCCCACTATAAGAAACATCCTCTCCATGTCCACTCTATCTATAATTAGTCAATATTTGGCACATTGCAAGATGCAAGATAATGGGGAAAGTGGAGGGCAGGAGGCTTAGTTTCAGATTGTTTTTTTGCAGATTTGAAAGAGATATGATAGAGCCACTCTGTGATAATTTCTCTGACTCTGGGGGGGGGGGGTGTAATTGTGACTTGTGCAAGTTCAGGACAGTCAGGGGACCCGACATGATGTCCTTTGATTCTAATACTCCACACTCTGTGGATACATCAGAGGTCAACAGTTACCGGGTCTTAACAATCATGTCAGAGGTACTCATAAAGAGCCTTGAAGATAAACGTGGCATGTAATAACCACTGCAATACCAAAGAACGATATTTGAAGCACAAGGTTATAGAAGTAAACAACAATGCACCCTAGATAAACATAAGGAGTTCTAACAGGCAAGGTCTAAGCCAATATCTACCTCCAGCCTCAATCTATGTGACACATATACTCAATGCATCTCCCATGGTCTATCAATCACTATCTATCACAGATTATTAATGTGGCATTTAAATGAAAGTATTACAGATTTCAGATCTGTATTATTGTGTACAAGTACCGTGTAGACTGGTTAAATCCCAAAGGGTGACGGTGCAGTTACTCCACCCCGCCAGTTTACCTTTCTGTTACTAAGGTTTGGCCAATAGCTCCACATTACTCCTTCTATTTCACCCAGCGATCCTGAAATCCATCTACTTGCAATTGGCAACTTCCCACTGGACAGAGATCAGGAGTAACCTTCCCCTCTCTCTCACAGAACTCTCCTGACCATTGTGCAGCAACCTTATGGACTGCTGAAATTTAGTGAAATACGAAACTCCATTAATTGGAAAAGCTTGACCTGGATATTTGGCAGAGTAGAGTTGGTAGAAGATTGATCTAATAACCAGAGTGATTTCTATCATCCCAAACGGTTCTAGGTGCGATAATATTCTTCCAGAGGACTCAGTGGATTGAGCAGCATCTGTGGGGAGGAGGGAATTATCCACATTTTGGGTCAAAACCATGCATCAGGATGTTTCATTCCCAAAAGTCAATAAATCTTTTGCCCCACACAGATGTTGCTCGACCTGCTGGGTTCCTCCAGGAGGTTGTTCCTTGCTCCAGATTCTGATATCTGAGTCTATATACAGTGAGTGCAGGTTCAGGAGAGTGGGGGACCATGTTGTCATGGAACGACACACCACAAGAGGCCTTATCTGTGGTGGCTCCTTGATGGAGCTGGGAGAGGGAAGAATTGGAGGTACCTATCCCCAGTGCCATGCAGGTATCCTTGCTCTTATGGTAAGTAGCCAATGTTCCTTTGAATAGGCTAGACTGTACATTCCAGATCACAAACATTTAAAAAAAATATTCTGACTGTAGATTCAAAGTTTTCTGACAAGTAGTTTAATTCTCTTTCTTACTGTGGATGCTGACCTTTTAAACAATAGAAACTATTATTGTTCTATCACAACTACTCACTTATCAAATATCTTCATAACCTTTACTTTTCTATGGTGAAAAGAGCTAATCTATGGCCTCTACATACTGAAGTCCCAAATCCCATGAAGTCTCTTCTCTTTAGTCTCAGAAGCTTCATAAGGCTGTTGCCTAGATTTGGAAACTTTATTTCAGCAGATGAAGTTCTTTCTGGATAGAGAAGGATTATTTCAAGAGTCTTGATAACTAGATTATAATACTACTTTCCTCTTTTATTCCCTCCCCTGAAGGTACTGATTCTCACTGGGGATCAGACCCCTCCCCTGAAGGTGCTGACTCTCACTGGGGATCAGACTCCTCCCCTGAAGGTGCTGACTCTCACTGGGGTTCAGACCCCTCCCCTGAAGGTGCTGACTCCCACTGGGGTTCAGACCCCTCCTCTGATGGTGCTGACTCTCACTGGGGTTCAGACCCCTCCCCTGAAGGTGCTGACTCCCACTGGGGTTCAGACCCCTCCTCTGATGGTGCTGACTCTCACTGGGGTTCAGACCCCTCCCCTGAAGGTGCTGACTCTCACTGGGGTTCAGACCCCTCCCCTGAAGGTGCTGACTCTCACTGGGGTTCCTTGTAACTGTTGTACTCTAGCACCGGACAGTACCTTCAGATTCTCCATTCACGCCCACAATGCTTTGTGTAATTGTTTCCAGTCAGAGTATATGATGTTAGATTTGTTCACTTAAAGACTGTGATTTTTTTTCCCTACTATTTATGAGGCATTCTTGGCGAAATGAAGGAAGGCACACACTTTCATTCTTTACAGGAAGTAGAGGTGGTAAAAGGCCAATTTCCATTTTTACAGTCAAATCCTGCCGTGACAACATTGTTCATGCGTGCAAGAGCAGTACAAAATCGGCCTTTCAGTGCAGCAGTAAAAGTTCCTGATACACTCTCAGCCTCCATCTGGCTTTGTAATATGTTGCCTGTTCTTCATCGGGAAACGACATATCCTGTAGGCTACTGAGAGACACGTCGTTATAAAGAAGGGAAGCTGTGAGGTGGAGTAGGCTTTGCCTGACGACTGATTGGATTTTAAAACTCATGAAGGTATGGTTGGAGAGTATTGTGAACACATTTCCACACTTGGGGGCTGCCCTGAGGTCGAAGGCTGAGAAGGGTTTGTGGGCTACACTGTCTTCCCACAGCCCTCACACTTGCTTTGATCAGGGATGGAAGGCCTGAGCAACTGACTACAACAACCCCAAACACGTTTCCACCTCCCCCCACCCCCCACCCGGTGCCACTGCAAGGTGAAAAAGACCAAGCAGCAAATGGGCCTCAGACACAAAGACGATAAAATAAACAAAGTCAGGCACTGTGTGTTATCCACAACCACTCCTTGCCTGTTCACCTTGGTGTAAAGCAGAGGGCCAGACGTGAAGCAACTAATCGATGCTGCAATGCAGGGCTCAGTTCCAGCCATGGAGGGTGTGTTAGGTAAACATCATTGTACTTGAATGGAAAAACCCACAAAAAGCAGTGGATTCAGTCCAGTCCATTGTGGGCAGAGCCCTCCCCACCATTGAGCGCGTCTACACGAAGCGCTGTCGCAGGAAAGCAGCATCCATCATCAAGGACCCCCACCCAGGCCATGCTCTGCTCTCTGGCTGTCGCCATCAGGAAGGAGGTACAGGAGCCTCAGGACTCACACCACCAGGTTCAGGAACAGCTATTACCCCTCAACCATCAGGCTCCTGAACCAGAGGGGATAACTTCACTCAACTTCACTCACCCCAGCCTCAACACTGTTCCCACAACCTATGGACTCACTTACAAGGGCTCGTCATCTCATGTTCTCGGTATTTATTGCTTTTTTTATTTATTATTTCTTCTCTTTTTGTATTTGCAGAATTTATTGTCTTTTGCACATTGGTGTTTGTCTGTCTTGTTGAGTGTGGTCTTTCTTTGATTTTATAGTATTTATTTGTATTTGCTATGAATGCCCACAAGAAAATGAATCTCAGGGTTGTATATGGTGACATATATATTTTGATAATAAATTGACTTTGAACTTAGAACTTTGAGGAGGACCAGCATTGCTCAGGTCTCAAAGTTGCACATTTTACTGTGCATGCCTGAAATCTCTGATAACAGCCGACTATTTGCTTTGAAGCTATGGACTATCAGTCAGCTCAGTTTAACTATGAAGTGTTTATGACATTTCTCTCTCTCCAGTTCCTCTGGGGAAGAGGCTTTATATCTTAGTGTTTATTTAATGCGAATCAGGAGGACAAGAACTGAAGGATATAAAGAGTTCTGAAAACCTGAGTGTTTCCAGCTATGATTACTAGATTAAGAGTTTAAACCTAGCACTAAGTTTATGGTCTATCAGGTGTCAGTGATCCTCTGCCTACCTGGAGGCTTTAGAGATATAGATTATCTTCAGCAGACACAAAGCAATGGAGAGGTGCTACAAAGAATGGCTTTACAAAATCCTTCAGATCATGAGTGGAAAAAGTGAAACGGCATTAGCGTTCCCTTCCAGGCTAATGTGCTCAGTATCGAGGCTTTAATTACACCCAGAATTTCAATAGATGGCCTTGTATTAAACTATACTTCAAAAAAGGACTTTACTCTGAGCTCTGTCACAGAATGAGGCAAACATGAGGGCAAGGAAATTGCTTCATGGACGTTTTCAAAATCTCATCAAAAAAATGTAGCCTCCCTATTGAGGCATGTCTAACTCAGAACCGATCAAAACCGAACAGGAGACCTCAGAGCGAGTTGGAGACAATTCCTTGTGAACTTTACATGCCAGGTTCAAAAAGTGACCAGGGCCTGTCAGGACTTGTCTGCTGAGCAGGAGATTGCTCCGGTTATAAGTAACTTAACAAGAGCCAATACAAAGAAGTGAAGTGTAAGTGGAGTGGCCATTGTGTGAGTGGGCCTGTGTTAGAGTGGTCAGGCTTCGGCTCACAGGCTTCAGCAAAAAACATCCAGAGGCTAAGAGAACCAAGTTGTTTAGAATCGTCTGGTTGATTGTGGAACTTAAGCTTATGAAGTTTGAGCCAAAGATACAAAAAATGTAGGCAGAATGGTAGTTAAGGCAGTGAAGTGCTCCTCCTGTAAGATATGGGATTGCAGAGTACATAACGGTCTCCCTGATGACTACATCTGCAGGAAGTGCATCCAACTTCAGCTCCTGACCGACAAGGTCAAGGAACTGGAGCTGAAGTTGGAATTACCCAGGACCATCCGGGAAGCTGAAAGACATCACAGATAAGATTTTTACTGAGTTGGCCACACCTAGAGTGCCGACTTCAGATAGGAGGAGTAAGGGGAGTAAGCAGCTGGTGCAGGGTTAACCTGTGGCCATTCCCCTCTGCAACAAGTATATCCCTTTGGATATTGCTGGGATGGGGCAGATAGCCTAACAAGGCAGAGCAGTAGCAGCCACGCCAGTGGCACTGCAGATGGTTCCGAGGCTCAGCAGGGAAGGATAAAGTCAGGTAGAGCAATGGTGATAGCAGACTCGATCACTTGGGGACACAAACAGGAGATTCTGTGGCTGTGAAAGAGAAGCCAGGATGGTGGGTTGGCTCCCTGGCGCTAGGGTAGAAGATGTTTCAGAGTGGCTGCAGGACATTCTGAAGAGAGAGGGTGAGCAGACAAAGGTCATGGTGCACATTAGCACCAATGATGTGGGTAGAAAGAGAAAGAGGTCCCACACATTGAATATAGGGGGTTAGGGATGAGGCTGAAGAGCAGGACCTCCAAGGTAGTCTTCTCTGGATTACTCCAATGTCTCATGCTCTTTGGGCCGGGAATAGGATGATAGTACAGATGAATGAATTGCTGAGGAATTGCTGAGGCTTGGGTAAGGCATGACCTGTGTAGAAACGATGGGTTATACCTGAACTTGAGGGGGACCAATATCTTTACAGGCATGTTTGCTAGAGCTGTTCAGGAGGGTTTAAGCTAACTTGGCAGAGGAGTGGAACAAAAGTGATAGAGCTGAGGATGGGGCAGTTGGTATACAAGTATATGAAGAGGGAGTGGGGTGGCTTTGTTGGTAAAAAATGAAATCAAATCCTTTGACAGAGGTGATATAGGATCAGAAGATGTAGAATCCTTATGGGTAGAGTTAACAAGCTGCAAAGGTAAAAAGACCCTGTTGGAAGTTATATATAGGCCTCCAGACAGTGGCCAGGATGTGGAATATAAATTATAATGGGAGATAGAAATGGCATGTAAAAAGGACAAGTTACAATAGTCATTGAGGATCTCAATATGCAAGTAATTTGGGAAAATAAGGTTGGTGGTTATTCCCAAGAGAGGGAATTTGTAGAATGCCTGCGAGATGGCTTTTTAGAACAGCTTGTGATCGAGCCCACTAGGGAAAAGGCAATTCTGGATTGGTGTTGTACAATGAACCAGATATGATGAGGGATCTTAAAGTAAAGGAACTCTTAGGAGGCAGTGATCATAAATGATAGAATTCACCATGCGGTTTGAGAGGGAGAAGCTAGAGTCAGATGTATCAGTATTACAGTGGAATAAAGGGAGTTAGAGGCACAAGAGAGGAGCTGACCAAGATTGATTGGAAAGGGACACTAGCAGGGATGACGGCAGAACAGCAATGGCTGGAGTTTCTGGTGGCAATTTGAAAGGTGCAGGATAGATACATTCCAAAGATAAAAATGGGAAAATGAGGCAACCCTGGCTGACAAGGGAAGTCAAAGACAGCATAAAAGGAGGGCATATAATAGAGCAAAAATCAGTGGGAAATTAGAGAATTAGGATGCTTTTTAAAAAACCAACAGAAGGCAACTACAAAAAAGCGACATATAAAAGGATAAAGTTTCGGGGTACTTGGAGGCCCGTGATAAAATAGGCCAAAGTCAGCATGGTTTACTTGAGGGGAAATCTTGCCTGACAAATCTGTTGGAATTCTTTGAGGAAGTAACAGGCAGGATAGACAGAGGAGAGTCAATGCTATCGTTTACGGATTTTCAGAGGGTCTTTGACAAGATGCCGCACATGAGGCTGCTGAACGAGATAAGTGCCCATGGTATTACAGGAAAAATACGAGCATGGATAGAAGATGAGTTATCTAGCAGGAAGCAAAAAGTGGGGATAAAGGGGGCCTTTTCTGATTGGCTGCCAGTGATTAGTGGTGTTCTGCAGGGGTTAGTGTTGAAACTGCTTCTTTTCATGTTGTGGCCAAGTTTGCGGACAGTAAGAAGATAGATGGAGGGGCAGGTAGTGTTGAGGAAACACAGCCTACAGAAAGAATTAGACAGATTGGGAGAATGGGCAAAGAAGTGACAGCTGGAATATAGTGTGGGGAAGTGTACAGTCATGCACTTTGGTAGAAGGCATAAAGGCTATTTCCTATAGGGAGAAAAAAATTTCAAAAATCAGAGGTGCAAAGGGACTTAGGACTCCCTAAAGGTTAACTTGCAGGTTGAATCAGTGGTAAGGAAGACAAATGCAATGTTAGGATTCATTTTCAGAAGGATTCAGTTAGGATTCATTTTTGTTGGGCACGTAGCCAAGTGGTTAAGACGTTCATCTAGTGATCTGAAGGTCACTCGTTCGAGCTTCAGCTGTGGCAGCGTGTTTGTGCCCTCGAGCAGGGCACTTAACCACACATTGCTCTAGTGTCCGTGCGAGGAGTGGCGCCCCACACAGACTTCCAATCTGCGCCTTGTAAGGCATGAAAATGCCCGACGCAGGCCTCTCAAGGTCTGAGTCAACGTTCCCTTCCTCCCTCCCTCCCCTCCCTTCAGAAGTCTAACATATAAGAACAAGGTTGTAATGCTGAGGCTTTATTTGGTCAGGCCACACTTGGAATATTGTGAACAGTTTGGGATCCTTATCTAAGAAGTGATGTGCTGCCATTGGAGAGGGATAGCGAAGAGGAGGTTCACAAGAATAATTCTAGGAATGAAAGGGTTAATGTATGAGAAGTGTTTGATGGCTCTGGCTCTGTACTGGCTGGACTTTAGCAGAATGAGAGGAAGTCTCATTGAAAGCGATCGAATATTGAAAGGCCTAGGTAGAGTGATGTTGCGAGGATGTTTCCTATAGTTGGTGAGTCTAAGTCCGGAGGACACAGCATCAGAATAGTGGGATATCTATTTAAAACAGAGATGAGGAGGAATTTTTATAGCAGAGGTTGGTGCATCTGTGGAATTCATTGCTATACATGGCTGTGGAGGCCAAGTCATTGGGCATATTTGAAGCAGAGGTTGACAGGTTCTTGATTAGTTAGGATGTCAAAGGTTGCAGAGAGAAGGCAGGAGAATGGGATTGATAAGGATAATAAATCAGCCACGATCGAATGATGGAGCAGACTCGATGTACTGAATGGCCTGCTCCTGTGTCATATGATCTTTTAGTCTTAAAATGGAGAAAGACTGGCTTTGATTGTCTCGGTGCTCTTCATTGGGAAGATTTAGAAGTCAGACAAAAGAACACAGCATTTCCCATCCACTGTCCCCATCAAGTATCTGGCTCACCCATGACAGAATTTGTGAATCACTCTTTCGCCTCATCAGCCAACTCAGAATCAAAAAAAAGAGGTGGTGTTTGCAAGTCTCCTATGACCACAAGAGTGCTTAATTAAAGAGTGAAGATTAGTAAAAATAAGATTTAAGAGGGAGCTCACCCTGGAGATTGCGGTTATACTGCCAACACTAAGAATATTCTTTCCTTCTGTTTGTTTTTGAACAACGTTCCATTTAATATGGAATTTGTACAACATCCCTGATGGCTCAGATAAACTGAAGCCACCTTTAATTTTCAGCCTGTGTTAAACTTGCTGGCCTTAGCTTGAGTCGTGTTACAACTGGAAATCATCTCTGTAAGATAGGAGTTAGCTAAGTAAGATTCATGTTCCTCACAACTTTCAAGTCAATAATTCCTGCTAAAAAGGAATAAATAAAAAAGGAAGATCATGAACAAACCAAACTCTGGTGAAGAATAGAAAAGAGGAGTATGGAAGGGGTTACATGATTTTATAATATACGGTGTTCATTGCTTATTTCTTTGAACAGATACTGAGCTGGGTGCATCAGGGCAAATTAGTAGCTGTAACATATTTGGCTTCCAGAAGCCGTTCCATGAACGGCCATGTAACAAGGCAATACACATGATAAAAGCTCATGAAATTGGAAATGGCATGAACAGAGGACTAGCCAATGAACAGAAACAGAGTCAGGAGAAATCACAGAATCATATTTACCGGAGGCACTCTAACATAGGAATGATTCTGCTATTTCCAATTACCACCTCCTCCCAGTCCTGTTTCCATTCTATTTGCCTTGCGTCATCATCCCTTTTGTCATTTATCACCCTCAGGTCTTATCTGTATCCTCTGGTTATCTGCAGTCCCGACCTCCCATCTCCCTGAATAGGACTAACTTTTGTTGACCAGGACTGTGAGCTCAGTCTTTTTCTGCGCTGTTACAGCCTGCCCTGTTGAGCATCTCCACCTTTCCATGTTTTTATGTTTACAGTGCCTATTGATTTTTGGCTGTTTGCGATTGCTGTTATCTAAAAACGAGATTAAGATTTGAACACTTCTAATCTATTGCATGATATGTTTGTTTGCCGGCTCTGGTCCCTCTGACTACCTGCTAAGTTACCTAATTTTGAAACTGTTTGCATTTAGCACCAAGACCCTTCACCAGAACTGGAAAGGAAGGGGGCAGAGATCAGAATAAGGTAGAGGAGGGGAAGGAGTGCAAACTGACAGGTCGTAGGTGAAACCAGGTGAGGGGGAAAGTCGATAGGTGGGGGGGAGAGGGTGGAGTGAGAATCTAGGAGGTGATAGGTGGAAGAGGTAAAGAGCTCCAGAGGAAGGAGCCTGATTGGAGCGGACAGTGGACCACGTGAGAAAGGGAAAGAGGAGGGACACTAGAGGGAGGTGATGGGCAGTTGAGGAGAAGAGAAGAGGTTGGAGAGGAACCAGAATGGGGAATAGAAGAACAGAAAAGGGGAAATGTGGCCTCATCAAGGCCAATGCCAACATGTTAAATTGAAGCTGGTGGCCACTGAGGTCCAAAACGTCAACAGTTTATTCCCCTCCATAGGTGCTGCCTGACTTGGTGTTGCTGAAGATTTGCAGCATCTGCAGACTCTCCTATGTTAGTAACTCTGAAGCTGTTGCTGCATGGAAACATTTAGTGTTTTATTATACTTTTCATATTCCTTTTAGGTAACTGTTGCTTTGAAACTTCTTTCTGACGCATTGTCTACATCCGGTGCATGGTTCCTGTTTGAGAAAGATAGGCAGTTGGCTTGAGATGTTGAGATGCTGGTGGTCATTTAAAACTTGTTCTTGACTGCTGAGCCTGAGCTCATTGAGTTAATCAACACACATCAAAGTTGCTGGTGAACGCAGCAGGCCAGGCAGCATCTCTAGGAAGAGGTACAGTCGATGTTTCAATCTCTAGGAAGAGGGAGTTAATGTTGCCTCTTCAGCTGTGGTTCTTTTTCCCTGCTCTTCTCCACATTATACCTCACTTAGAGGATCTCTGCTCAATAACTCAACAATCTTTAATGTTGTTACAAGGTTTTATTGTGAAATTGTGGAGTTCTTTCCGTTTATGACCAGAGTCAGACGTAGTAGTCATTAAGTACCCATAAACAAATCGCTGGGGCTGTGAGACATACCCTGGCTGCGGTACTTTGTGCCTGTGACCTCTATAACGATTTGCCCCGCCAATATGATGAACTGAATGCTGAGGCTTTGGGCCTACTCCAGGCTACTCTGCGGATTTGGATGTGAGGACTCAATTTGGTTCAGAATGCTGTTGTTGTTGCTTGCTTCTATTGGTTGCATGATTTGTGTTTTATTTTCTCTTTCTCTGTGCACATTGAGGGTTGGTCCTTATTTTTTTTAATTGGGTTCTTTCGGGTTTCTTGCACTGTAGCTGCCTGTAAGCAAACAAACCTCAAGGTTGTATAATTTATACATTCTTTAATAATGAATGTACTTTGAATCTTTGAATCCCTCCATCTAGAACTCATTGCAATCACTGATGAGTTACACTTCTGTCCTCAAAGGCTCTCTTGTCAAGGTAGCTGGACGTTCATATGCCTGCCACAACGTTGTCATCAATCTATATTTGACAGTGAGTCATCACCTCACAAACTCCCCCTCCTGCCCCACCCGTGGAAGAGTCACGCCTCTCACATTGACCTCATCCGTGCTCAGGGAACTCGCAAGTCCGAGAAGAAGCAACTCCCCCTCAGTCTTGAGAGACTGCCTGCATGGTAGAGTATCAGAAGATATTAAGGCAGGAGAGAATCAGTCTGAGTTACGTATGTGCTCGGGTCTCTGGAAGGGAGGTCTCAAAAGAAATGCTGAGACTAACTCACAGCTGTCACCTAATCTGCCTTCAAATGCAGACACAGTAAAGGAGTTGCTAGCTCACCTTTAAAGCAGTTGTACTGACCATTGCTATCAAATTATCTCCACTGTGCAAATGCAGCGACATTGAAGTGAAACTGGATAGAGCAGTGGATTAGATGTTGACCTTGCATCAAAATGGCTGGGATTTATCTGACCCAGACTAATGTGGTAAAGCTCCGCTGGTTCCTGCCTGCTTGCTACATGAAACTTGTTTGGGCTATCTTATTCAATTTCCTCATGGCTCAGGGCTAAAAGCACAAAACTAGCCTCAACTTTCCTGTTGGATGGAACAGCGCGGGGTTACTTTGGGTTAACCCATGCTGTACCTGCCATGAGAGGGCTTGACTCTGACAAGGTGTGAAGACAGTAACACTTCATCTATTTACCCAAAGCTCCACAGTTTTCCACAGTGCGTATCCAATCATCTGAATCCCGTCAATGACCAAAACTTGCTGGACCCATTCCCTAATAACTTTCCTTTACAACACTTTGAGCACAAAATATTAAAAAGAAAGAAAAAGAAACTCGCAATCATCAGCAGTGGTGGTGCCAGTGTGAGAAGGCATCAAGTCAAGTTTATTTCCCTTTAACTATTGACATGTATATAACATATGTAATATATATAGAAAAGAGACAGAGTGTAAGGCACAGCAGTACACTTAACACACGATAACTTATGAAGGTAAGAATAAAATCTACAGCTGAATCATATATAAATAACAAACTAAAGTGTATTAGTATTAAATATTGTGAGGTACGGAACAGGTTAACCAGCACACTTTGAATACGATGCAGCAGAGAGTTCAGAAGCTCAATGGCCTGAGGGAAGAAACTGTTTCTCATCCTGACCGTTCTTGCTTTTATGCATCGGAGTCTCCTGCCTGATGGTAGAATGTCAAAGAGGATGCTGGGTGGATGGGTGGGATCCTTGATAATACTAAGGGTCAGAACAGATGGGATCGGAGTGAGCCCGAGCAGGGGTAAGTAAGTGGGCAGTCAGAGTGAAGGGTATGAGGAGGGTAAATATGAGGGGGGAGTCAGGGTGAAGGGGGTGCAGGTGAAGAAGAAAACCAATGGTGTCAGGGTGAAGAGGAGGGAAATCAGGATGGAAGGAGGCAAGGTGAAGGTGAGGGGAGACTGCCCAGCTGAAGAAGTATTGTGGGGTAACATAGGGGAGAGGAATGTTACTGAAGTGAGGGACAGAATGGAGGGGCGGGGTGCAGTGAGTAGTGAGTGAGTGTCAGGGTCGGAGCGATCGGTTGTCAGAGCGAGGGATGGCCCACGTGATACAGACAACATGAGGGCATGTCAGTATAGCCAAGGTAAGTGTGAGGAGGCATTACAATCTGAAGTGTTCCTGTGGGCAGTGGTCAGTGTGGTGGGGGGGGAAGTCAGTGGAGACGGGGGTTGCTGTAGGTGGTGTCAGTGTGGATGGGGGACGCTGAGGGGCAGGGTTGGGGGTGTCAGTGCAAACAGGGGAAAAAATAGCCGATGTTTGTTTGAATTAGAATAAAATTAACAGTTGTTGAACCTGTGGAGAGAAGAGAGCTACCGTTTCAGATTAATAAACTTTCATTAGGGAAAGGACTGGAGGGAAGAAAGGGAATGCCCGTGATAGGACATGGTGATGAGGGAGGGAGGGCGGGGATGGCTTGCTAATCACAGGGCATCTGCCTTGTGAAGATGGAGCAAAAAAGAACACTGAGAGACCAGGCCAGGGGAGGATGGGTCAACATGAAGAGAGGTAAGTGGGAGAGCAGGTCAGCGGAAAGGAAGGTCATAGAAGCGGGGATGGGTGGGTGTGAGCGGGATCGGGAGCAGTCTGAAGGAATGGTGGGGGAAGTAGGTGCAGGTTGCAAGTGGGAGCCAGACTGAGTGGGTACTGGGGCAAGGGTGTGCAGGGGGAAGGGTGAGCAAGAGCAGGGATGCTATTACAGAAGAAACATGAGCAATTCTCGTCACCACACTGTAGGAAAGATGTGATGGCACTGGCGAGGATGGAGACGAGACGGGAAGCACCTGGGATGAGGTGAATCAGTTGTGAGGAAGGATTCGGATTGGCTAGGGTTGTTTCTCTTGGAGACAGTTTAGAGGGAACCTGATTAGGATGGAGAAAACCCATGACAGTAGATCCTGAAAAACATTTTCCTTTCTCAGAGCCAGAAGATACAAATAAGGACTAGATGACTGAGAAAGTATCTTTTTCACCCAGAAGGTGGTTGAAATCTGAACTGTACCAGAATTACTGCAGCTAATATGTTAGGTCTGATGGAGGCAGGTACTCTCACAGCACTTAAAGCAGTGTTTAGTTGAGCACCATG
The DNA here is from genome assembly GCF_030028105.1 of Mobula birostris. Lineage (NCBI taxonomy): Eukaryota > Metazoa > Chordata > Chondrichthyes > Myliobatiformes > Myliobatidae > Mobula > Mobula birostris. Next base: position 18,689,271 of record NC_092396.1, read on the forward strand.
GCATTGAGGGCTACTGGCCAAATGCTGGGAAATGGGACTAGTATCATTGGGTAAACATGTGGGACAAAGGGTCTGTTTCTGTGCTACATGACTCTTTAAATCTAATAGACTTTGGTAGAAGGTACAGCTTCAAATAGAATGGTTATCAGCACAGAATGCTAAAGTGGAGCAGACTATCGGCAAAATCTGTTCTCAGCAAATGGATTAACTCCTTCAGGCAGGAGAAGCATGTAATTCCAATGATAAGAGTATTTGCTGAATATTTTAAGGATAGGTCATCCACCCTCTCACCTTTCAGATTTCACATTGAGCATGGCCCCTCAAGTTTAACAATGCTCTCTGTAATATAATTCCTACCATCATTGTCTTTGTTCTGAATCATTCGATTGTTCCTCCCAATCCCTGTAGGAATTCACTCACCGCCCATCCCCTTTGTTAACACCTTCCACAACTTGCCTCACACAAGGTTTCATTCTTTGAGAAATCAGCAACCTTTTAAAACCAGGATCAACGTCAGAAACGGTAGTTAGTTAGGCAGCATCTGTGGGGAAAAAAAGAGGGTGCATATTTCAAGAGCAGTTCTTTGTAGCTACAGTAAGACTAAAACAATTAAAGACCCAAGCTCAATGCTAGACACCAGCCCCTGTTCATTTACCTCATATATGTTAGGACATTGTCCTCTACGTAAGACATTGAAGTTCCCAGAGCCTGTACAGTTATTTAATTATATCATGACTTCAACTTCCTTTTGGCCATCTCTAGCCCACAATTTATCCTCTCTCTCAAACAAAATATACTGAATTTAATTTTTAAATATCCAGTTACATTTTAATATCTTCAGTCTTTTGTAGAACTTAACTGCACCCTCCCTATGCAAAGTTTTACTGATCTCACCCTTCAGCTTACTGGGTCTTATTTTAAGATAATGGCTGCACATTCTGGAGAAAATAGTGTCTCTTGAACTGCCATTCAAAATCTTGCTCTCATTTAAACACCACCAACAAGTTGCACCTTCATCTTCAAAATTCAAGGGAACGCAAGCCGCGTGGACGCTGTTAGCATGTTGATCATCAACCGAAGAGCATAACATCCAAGGATACACATTGTGTCAAAAGTATAGCTAAGTGGGCAGAGGGGGTGGCATGGCTTTGTTGGAAAAGAGCAAATCCTTAGAAAGAGGTGACAAATGATCAAAAGGTGCAGAATCTTTGTCAGAATCAGGTTTGTTACCATTGGCATATGTTGTAAAATTTGCTGTTTTGCAGCAACAGTACATTGTAATATATAATAAAAGTAAAAGCTATAAATTTATAGTTTAATTTACAGTTATAAACTATAATACATATCTATGTATAAAATAATTAAATATGTGGTGCAAAAGGAAAGGGAAAAATAGTGAAGAAGTGTTCATGATTCATTGTCCATACAGAAATTTGATGGCAGAGGGGAAGAAGCTGTTCCTCAAACACTGAGTGAGGGCCTTCAGGCTCCTGTACCTCCTTCTTGATGGTAGCAATGAAAAGATGGCACGTCCTGATTAATGGGGATCCTTTTTAATGGATGACATGTTTTTTAGGCATCGGCTTTTGAAGGTGTTCTCATTGCTGGGGAGGCTCGTCCCCACAATGGAGCTGGCTGAGTCTACAACGTTCTGCAGCTTTTTCCGATCCTGTGCAGTGGCCCCTCCATACCAGACAGTGAAGCAACCAGTTAGAATGATCTCCACGGTACATCTGTTTTCATTTGTGAGTGTCTTTGGTGACATATCAAATCTCCTGAAACTCCTAATGAAATATCGCCACTGCTGTGCCTTCTTTGTAATTCCATCAATATTTTGGGCTCGGGATGGATCTTCAGAGATGTTGTTACCCAGGAACTTGAAACTGCTCATCCTTTCCACTGCTGATCCTTCAATCAGGACTGGTGTGTTTTCCCTTGACTTCCCCTTTTTGCTTGGTTTTACTGACACTGAGTTATTGTTGCAACACCGCTCAACCAGTGATCTATCTTGCTCCTGTACGTCTCCTCATCACCATCTGAAATTTTACCAACAATAGTTGTGGGAAAATTCGTCGATGATTTTTGAGTTGTGTTTTGCCACACAGTCATGGGTGTAGAGAGAGTAGAGCAGTGGGCTAAGCATGCATTCTTGAGGTGCGCCAGCATTGATGGTCAGCAATGAGGAGATGTTACTCCTGATCCACACAGACTGTGGTCTGCTGGTGAAGGTCAAGGATACAATTGCAGAGGGATGAACAAAGGCCCAGGTTTTGGAGCTTGTTGATTAGAACTGAGGATATCATTGTCTTGAACACTGAGCTGTAATTAGCGTCATTGGTATTACTATTGTCCAGATGATCCAAGGCCAAGTGGAGAGCCAATGAAATTGCATCTACTTAGTGTGCAAATTGCAGCTGGTCCAGGCTCTTGCTTATGTAGAAGTTGATCGTAGCCATAAACATCCTTTCAAGGCACTTCATCACGGTAGATGTGAGTGCCACTGGGTGACAGTTGTTGAGGCAGTTCACCCTGCTCTTCCTGGGCACTGGTATGGTTGTTGCCCTTTTGAAGCAGGTGGGAATCTCCGACTACAGCAGTGAGAGACTGAAGATGTCCTTAAACAATCCCACCAGTTGGCTGGCACGGGTTCTCAGAGCCCTACAGGGCCTGATGCTTTGTGAGGGTTCACCATCTTGAAAGATGTTCTGACATTGGCCTCTGAAACAGAGATCACAGGGTCACCAGATGCTGTAGGTGCAGTTCTACTCTCCCTTTCAAAGTGTGCATAAAAGACATCGAGCCCATCTGGGCGTGAAGCATCACAGCCATTCACAATGTTAGGTTTCACTCTAGGAAGTAATGCCCTGCAAACCCTGCCAGAGCTGACGTGTATCTGACTCTATCTCTAACCTCAATCAGAATTGGTTTTTTTTCACTCTTAAGATAGCCTTCCGTAGCTCGTACCAGGACTTCTTGTATAGTTCTGGATCACTAACATTGAAAGCCACAGATGAAGCCTTCAGCAGACTACAAATCTCCTGGTTCATTCAAAGCTTTTGGTTTGGGTATGTCTGGTATGTTCTTGAAGGCACATACCCATCCACACAGGTCTTGTTGAAGTCGGTGACAACTTAGTGTATTCATTCCGATTCGAAGATAAATCCCTGAATATTGTCCAGCCCACCAAGTCAAAGGCTTCCTGCAAGTGCTCCTCCACTTCCCTTGACCATGCCTTCTTGGTCCTCGCCACTGGAGCTGCAGTGTTTAGTGTCTGTCCATACGCTGGGAGTAGAAGTACAGCCAGGTGATGGGATTTTCCAAAAGAGGGCGTGGATGGCATTGTAAGCGTTCTTGATGGTGGTGTAACAGTGGTCAAGTGTGTTGGCTCCTCTGGTTCCACAGGCGATAGGATGCTGATGGTTGTACAGAGACTTCCTCAAGCTGGCCTGGTGAAATCGTTCGCAATGATAGGGAGGGCATCAGGGTCTGCTGTTTTGTACCTGCTGATTACAGTGCTTGGCTCCTCCAGTGCCTGCCTGACATTGGTCTCAGGTAGGATTTACACCACTATCAGGATAATGGCAGAAAGCTCCTTCAGCAGATAAAAGGGATGACATTTGACCACCAGATGTTCCAGGTCAGGTGAGCGGGACTGAGACAGAACCACCACATCTGTGCACCATGATGAGTTAACCATAAAGCAAACTCCATCTCCTCTACCTTTAAAAGATTGAGTTGACCTGTCTTTGCGGATTATAGTGAAATCATCAGGCTACAGTGCTGGGTCCAAAGTTACAGGGGATAGCCACATTTCCATGAAGCAAAGTACACAGCGGTCCCTGATGTCCCAAACAGGAGAAAATCTGCAGATACTGGAAATCTGAGCAGCACACACAAAATGCTGGAGGAACTCAGCAGGTCAGGCAGCATTTATGGAATTTTTTTTTCTCCAGTCCTGCTGAAGGGTTTCGGCCTGAAATATTGACTACTTTTTTCCATAGATGCTGCGTGGCTTTCTCAGTTCCTCCAGCATTTTGTGTGAGTCCCTGATGTCACCCTGGTATTGCAATCTTGCTCTGAGGTCTTCAGTATTATTTTCCAGCAGGATACTCGGAAGTGGAGGAGTCTAAGATCTTGGCATTTCAATTGTACCGGTAGACTGCTGTGCCATTCCTGCTTCTTAAAGGGGAACTGCATTCACAACCTAAGTCTGCCATCCGAAGTTCATCGATTTTGAGTATCGATTTTTAAAACAATGCTGCTTACTGAAGTATTGCCTGTGGAACCAGAGGAGTCATCAGATGGCTGTGACTGTGGATTTCAGCTGTCATAGTCCTAAATGGGAATATTAAATGATGCGCTTCACGAGTCAAAACATCGGTGCCATCTTAGAGTTAAGCAAATGCAAGGGCAAAAAAGATCCTGATGGGAATTATATACAGGCCACCGAACAATAGTTAGGAATGTGGAGTACAAATTACAATGGGGGATAGAAAAGGCATGTAAAAAGGGCAATGTTACAATATGCAGGTAAATTGGGTAAATCGGGCTGGTGCTGGATCCCAAGAGAAGGAATTTGTAGAATTCCTAAGAGTTGGCTTTTTAGAGCAGCTTATGGTTTAGTCCATTATGGACAAAGCAATTCTGGATTGGGTGCTGTGCAGTGAACCAGATTGGGTTAAGGAGTGTAAGGTAAAGGAACCCTTAGGAGGCAATGCATTTTGAGAGGAAGAAGTTAAAATCAGATATATCAGTATTACAGTAGAGAAAAGAAAATTACAGAGACATGAGAGAGGAGATGGCCAAAATTTATTTGAAGGGGACACTAGCAATGGCTGGAGTTTCTGGGAGTAATTCAGAAGATGCAGTATTGGTTCATCCCGAAGAAGAAGAAAGTATTATAAGGAGAGGATGAGGCAACCGGGACTGACAAGAAAAGTCAAAGAAAGCATAAAAACAAAAGCGAGAGCATGTAGTATAGCAAAAAACTGTGGGTAGCTAGAGGATTGGGAAGCTTTTAAAAACCAACATAATTCAACTGGAAAAGCAGTAAGGAGAGAAAAGATGAAATATGAAGGCAAGCTAGCCAATGATATACAAGAGGAGACAAAAAGTTTTTTTTTATGATACGGATATATAAAGAGTGAAAGAGAGGCAAGAGTGGACATCGGTTCATTGGAAAATGACACTGCAGAGGTAATAATGAGGAATAAAGAAATAGTAGACAATTAGAGTAAGTACTTTTTGCTAGTCTTCATTTTGGAAGGCATTAGCAATATGCCAGCAATGAGTATAGTTGCTATTACTAAGGAGAAGGTGCTTGGGAAGATGAAAGGTCTGATGGTGGATAAGTCATCTGGACTAAATGGACTATACCCCAGGGTTCTGAAAGAGGTAGATGAAGAGATTGTAGGGGTGTTAGCAATGGCCTTTCAGGAATCACTAGATTCTGGCATGGTTCTGGAAAAAAATGGAAATTGCAAGAGTCACTCCACTCTTCAAGAAGGGGCAGGGGGAAGGCAGAAGAAAGGAAATTATAGGCCAGCTAGCTTGACTTCCGGTGCCGGCAAGATGTTAAGAGTCCATTATTAAGGATGAGTTTTCAGAGTATTGGGGCAGATGATAAAATAGACCAAAGTCAGCATGGTTTCCTTAAGGGAAAATCCTGCTTGGCAAATCTTTTAGAATTTTTTTGAGGAAATAACAGGCAGGAGAGACAAAGGAGAGTTAGTGGATGTTGTTTACTTGGATTTTCAGAAAGCCTTTGAGAAGGTGCCGCAATGAGAATGTTAAGCATGATGAAGAGCTCATGGTATTACAGGAAAGGTCCTAGCATGGACAGAATATTGGCTAACTGGCAGGAGGCAGAGTCTGAATAAACTCTGGTTGGCTGCCAGTGACCAGTAGTGTTCCATAGTGGTAGGTGTTGGGTAGCTACTCTTCATATGTTAATAATCTGGATGACAGAATTGCTGGCTCTGTAGCCAAGTTTGCATATATAACAAAAATAGGTGGAGGGGCAGGTAGTGTTGGGGAAGCAGTGAGTCTGCAGAGGGACTTGGACAGATTACAAGAATGGGCAAAGAAATGACAGATGGAATACAGTGTTGGGAAGTGTATGGTTATGCACTTTGGTAGAAAGAATAATGATGTAAATTATTTTCCAGATGGAGAGCAACTTCAGAAATTAGAGATGCGAAAGGATTTGGGAGTCCTAATGTAGGATTCCTGAAACTTAACCTGCAGGTTAAGTTGGCAGTAAGGAAGGCAAATGGGTTATTAGCATCCACTTCAAGACGATTAGAATATAAAACCTAGGATGTAATGCTGACACTTTATAAGGCATTTGTCAGGCTGTATTTGAAGTATTGTGAATAGTTTTGGGTACCTTATCTAAGAAACGATGTGCTAGCATTGGAGGAAGCCCTGAAAAGTTTTACAAGAATGATCCCAGGAAAGTAAGGGTTAATGTATGAGGAGCATTTGATGGCTCTGGGCCTGTACTCACTGGAGTTTAGATTAATGAATGGGGATCTCTTTGAAACCTTTCAAATTTCTAGCTAGGGTGGATGTGGAGAGGATATTTCCTAGAGTGGGGGAAATCTAAGACCAGAGGGCACAGCCTCAGAAAAGAAGGATGTCCCTTTGGAACAGAAATGTGGAGGAATTTCTTTAGCCAGAAGGTGGTGAATCTGTGGAATTCAATGCCACAGATCTCTGTGGAGGCCAAGACATTGTGTCTATTTAAAGCAGAGGGTGATATGTTCTTCATGAGTAAGGGTGTCAAAGATTATAGGGAGAAGGCAGGAGAATGGGGTTGAGAGGGAAAATAAATCAGTGAAGCAGTCTCGATGCACTGAATGGCCTAATTCTGCTTTTTCATCTTATGGTCTTATGTTAAGTTAATCCTTTGTGTATTGGAAATGGGCCCATGCAACCTTAGGGATTTGTTAAGTTAGTACAATCACTAATGACAAAATTCCCCAGGAGGTGAAAGTCACAAAAATGCAGATGTTGCACATCTGACAAAGAGTCTTGTACCTTAAATGTAAACTCGATTTCTTCCTTCCCCATGCTGCCTGACCTGCTGTGTCTTTTCTATACAAATTTCTCAAGTGGACTGGGGCACAATTTATTGGATGTAAAGTGGTTAGGGATGAATAATGCAGACTGCAATGCACATTTGACATTCTGAAGCTTGACTCCATTTTTTGTGGTCTGGGTGAAATACGTCAACGGAGGTTTTTTGTGTGGTTACCCACTCTGTAAGGAGGCTGGACGAGACAATCCACACAAACTGAATTATGTAAGCTCCACCAATGAACTCCATCAAACAGGTGTATTTTATTCCACAGTTAAAATATCACGTTTGTAACACTTTCCAATCAGTACGGGTGCATCACTTCATCTTTAAAAAATGTGAACAGATAAAATGAATCTTATTTTGTCATGGAAAGTTTCAGATTCAAGCAAATATTTTATTGAGAGTTGGACTCCAGTATTGGATTTCAGTTAAATATCAGCAAAACCAAAGCTAGTATTTTTGATCCTTGCCACAAGCACTGAATATCCTTCTCACCCTGGTCATTGTTTGAGATTTAATTTTGAAGTTGACTCTGACTTTCAGGCTCAGTAGTCATTTACAACCTTGTGTTGTGTTTGATGCCGAGGTAAGCCTCCAGCTCAATATCCTTGCTACCATCTCCATTTGGACTCTACCTCTGTAATGTCATCCAACACCTATGCCTGACCTTGCTCCAGCTCACCTGCCATGGAAATCACACACATGGATTATATAAAGACTTGTTTTTCTGGGTGACCTCCAACTTCTGCAAATCAAGCTCATCCAGACCACAGAAAACTTCACGTGGCTCATTGACCTACAATCACCCCCAATCCCACCATCTCCCTGTGTTAAAAACGAAAGATTGATCATTGTTTTCTAATTTGTCTACAGACTCAACCAGTTCTTGCCTGTACAACCCCTGAGGACCACTACATTTAACAATTCTCTTATGTGTCTGTATCAATCACCCTATCTGTGAACCACACATCACCAGGAGACATTGGAATGTGCATAGTGAGAGGGAGATTTTAAAAGAAACAAGCGAGGGTAGTTGGGACATACTGCGTGTCACACATCACTAGGAGACATTAGAATGTGCGTAATTTGGCACTTGGCAAGGTCCAATAAAAAGAAGTTAAGTTTAAGTGGAGAGGTTATTGCCTGAGTGGATGATTCTTAGAGTGGGGAGTTCAGGCTTTGGCTGATAGAGGCTTCGGTGAGAAGAGGCGGATGCTCTAAGGAGATTTTTTCATTTAACTCTTCTTGCATAGTTAGAGCAGTGGGATGCCAATTAGGATAGTGGAATGCTTCTCTTGCAGATGTGGGGAAGACGGGGAGACCTCCAGTGTCCCAGACAACTGTACCTGCAAGAAGTGCATCCAGCTGCAGCTTCTGACAGACCGTGTTAAGGAATTGTATTGAGGAGCTGAATGAACTTGGGATCATTTGGCGGGCTGAGGAGTTGATTGGCAGGACATACAGGGAGATAGTTACACTCAAAGTGCTGGACATAGGTAACTGGATGGCCATCAAGAGGGGGGAGCCAGTGCAGAGTAGCCCTGTGCCATTTTCCTCAATAATAGATATACTGCTTTGGATACTGTTGTGTGTGTGTGTGTGTGTGTGTGTGTGTGTGTGTGTGTGTGTGTATGGGGGGGGGGGGTTGGTGAGAAGGCCACAGCGGTCAGGTCTCTGGCTCTGGGTCTGGCTCTGTGGCTCAGAAGGGAAGTGGGGAAGAAGAGGCAAGCTGTAGTGATAGGGAATTTAATGGTTAGGGGTGCAGGCAGGAGGTTCTGTGAATGAAATCAAGATTCCCGGGTGGTATATTGCTTCCTGGGTGCCTGGGACAACTTAGGTGAAGTCCACAGCATTCTTAAGTGAGAGGGTGAGTAGCTAGAGGTTGTGGTCCATGTCAGTATCAATGACATGGGTAAGGAAGGGTGATGAGTTCAGAGAGTTAGGTGCTAAATTAAAGGACAGGATCTCAAGGCTGTGAATTCAGGATTGTGCTAGTGAGGCCAGTAATTGGAAGATCATACAGTTTAACACATGGCTAAGGAGATGGTGCAGGAAGGAGGGCTTGTGTTTTCAGCTGCAGCTAATAGGAAACAATTAATTTTCAGCCTGGAACTCTCCACAGAGTAGGTGTCAGCCAGACTTCTATTTATAGCACCTTTGGCATTGATTCAGACATTACAGATTAAGTTCACAACCAGAAAAATCCAGGGTCCTATTTCAGCAAAATGTGGTACTTTCAGAGATGTTGAAATCTTAAGCCAAGGTTCCACCTGCCTTCTCAGGTCAATATTCAATATTCCAAAATTTTCTTGGAAGTGCTAGGTAATGACTTACCCTGGAAAATAAGCATCTTCCCTAAAAACAAATAATCCAGTCACTATCAAAATGCTGCTTGTGGAATCGTGCTCAGCACAAACTGCCCACTCTGTTGACACCATAAGACTGTTCAGTCATGGCTCAACCCTGTCCTCCTGCCTTCTCCCCATATCCTTTAATGCCCTTATTATTGAAGTAAACCCATACTCTTGGTCTCCACTGCCATCTGTAGCAATGAATTCCAAATTGGCTAAATCCAATTGTAATTGTAATGTAACTTAATTTCAAAAGTATTTCACTGACCACTTTGGGGCTTGCTGTTGTGAAATATGTTTCAACAATGACGTCTCTCTTTCGTATAAACTCCCTTCAAACGTTTCTGATTGCATTCCAACCTGTAATTTCATCTCAACAACCTATTATTCTAAATATAAACCACCTAATCCTTACAAGTGAATTCCAGCCTGCAAATCACTCCAAGATATCTGCTTGTCAATAGATAAAGTTACTCAATCACAATGCAGCTTGTAACTCAGCCCAGCAGCCGAAAATGTGGTTGGATTCAACTGTAAAGCCACTCTGGTGTAATCGCCTGCAAGCACTCGGGCAGTTGTTAAATGTGTACACAGAATTACGAAGAAGGCTTTGCTTTTCGATCACTCTCCCATGAGGGACAGTCACCCCCTTGTGGATGAAGAGGAGTATTAGGGGAAAAAAGCATCATTTCAGTGTATAAACGTATTCAATGAAGAAAGCCAGGGAACAGGGAAAATAGAGGAACTAATGCTGCTGCTGCCACCCTCTGGCAGTCCATCAGAATGCAGATGACGCATTCTACCTGCATATCGGGAAAAATGGGAACAAAAAGCAGTCGGTAAAGATGGATTGAGTAAAACAGGTAGAAATAGGTTACTGCATTTCTAATTGTCTTGTAAAGATATTGAACTTCCAGTGTAAATGCTCTCCCTTCCTTCGTGATCTAAGTAGATGAAAACACTGCTTCCATTTCCCTCTGTGCGGAAGACCCGTAGTGTTCAGTTTCCCACCTGGGGAATGCCCAGAAGGGGCAAACAGGCATACTTTCTTGTCCCCTCTCCCACCCCTTCCAGTAGTCCAAAACAAATTTAACTTTGTAATGAAAATGGATGCCTGCTTGCAGATTTTGTTATTATATATAATATTAAGAACGCTTGGACGTGCCTCCTTAAAAGCCGGCAAAGTCTAATTCTTGTTTCACACGCCATTGGAGGAAACCCCCTCCATGTTTCGAGGTCGGTGTCCTCACAGATAATCACCCGGAGTAGTCACCAGTCGGGGAGGGGGGCACCATGTGTTCAAACAACATGGGAAAGTAACAATGCCACAATGAAACGATTTGTTAATACTGTATGATTAATTACTTAGACAGGTGTTTACAGATAACATTGAGCCGGCTAACAAGATTTGCTGGGAGGAGTTTGGAAGAACATACGACTAAATGCAAACAAAGGCAGTTGAAATAAAAATACGGAGTGCTATACATAAAAACTATAATTTCTCCAAAATGCATCAAGTTGAGGATAGTTACATGTAAATTATGCACAATAAATCACTCAGTAGTGAGGACACTATGCCTGGGGCGAAATATAGACCGGAAATACCAGCCACTTTCAGTAGTCCCGGTACAAGGTGAAGGTTTCACACCACTAGCCCTTTTTTAACCAAAACTGGTGGACGAGTGGTGTAAAACATCTTCTATGTATGGTTCATAATAGAGTTGACAGATGTGTGTGTGGGGTGGCGGGGGGGGGGGGTGTAGTGTAAGATACCTTTTAAAATTGGCCAATACCTCTCTGCTCCACTGTTACGCATTTTTCAATACATTCGATCTGCTACCAAGTTTGAATTTTTTTCAGTTTCTCTTCTGGGAGGACCGTACCTGAAATGTTCCCGGGCTTTATGTATGCCTGCGGAGCGGCAGTGGGCTTCTAGCAGTTAATGTTTTCTCATTTAGTTGCCATGTTGAAAATACAAATTCAGTGTAAATGTCTAATACTGAATATTCTGCCATAATCACGTCCCTTATAATATCAAACTGATTAAAATACTGTATGAACCACACTTTAGTGATTTTGTGGAAGAGAAGTGAATTACAGATTCTGAACTCAGAAATGTTAATCAAGATCTGGGAACCCCATATAATATAAAAGTGGTGATTTGCAACAAACCTGTGAATGGAAATTGAATATATGTATATAGTTTAGAAAAGCACTTAACATTAGGGAAGGTTAGAATTTTCTGTTCTACTTTAAGTCATTTTAAAGTAATTTTCAGTTTTGTTTACAAAGTGCATATTACATGGTACATCATTCCTATATCTGTAAAAATAGTGAAGCAATGTATAATGGACCCGGTTTTACGAAAATAATAGAATTCTGTTTTAGTAGTTTTAGTAGGGGTATAGTTTTAAGGTGTGTGGAAATAGGTACTGAGGGGATGTCAGGGGTAAGTTTTTCACGCAATGAGTGGTGGGTGCATGGAATGCACTGCTGGCATTGGTGGTGGAAGCAGATACAATAAGGTCTTTGAAGAGCCTCTTAGATAGGTACATGGAGCTTAGAAAAAGAGGGCTATGTGATTGACCCATATTCCTCCATGTACTTATCCTAGTGCTCCTTAACTGAGAATATTGTACCTCTGTCAACCGCTTCCTTTGGCAGCTCAGATGATATGGAATTATTTTCCTAAATCTATCAATTCTTCTATCTTTTTCTGCTCCCTTAAGAGATTCTTAAACCCTCTTTCTCTATGTGGCTCAACTTTGCGCTGATGTGACTTGGAATGTTTGTCAATGTGAACAGTGTTATATAAATGGAAGTTGCAGTTGCGTCCATTGTTAGACCACATTTTGGTTAGTTGGTATGTGTGTGTGAACCTTGATTAGATTAGCTGGAAGGTATCAAATGGAAAGATTATTGCTGAAGTAATGGAAATGCTATATAGATTTGAGGCTTCGTTTTTCCAATTTTTACAATATTGTTATTCCATTAAGATTAATGAAATAATTATGAAAGTCAGCAGCCCGTCATTAAACTTCAGTATGTAATTGTGTAGTTCATTGGTAGTTTTGTGGCAATGGTTGTAGATAAAGGAAATGAATGTTGCAGTATTGATTCCCGCATTGGAAAGTTGAAATAATTCTGTGAGTTGGCTCTGGAGTAAATGGTTTAAAAAGCAGCTTGTAGTCCACATTATTTTGCTAGCACCCTTATCTGAAAACAACTGCGGGCGAGTAATAATCAGGCTGGTGTCAGTGACATGACCAAACTCCTTAAAAAATGTGAGAGGGAGGGGAAGGGGAAGGGGAAGTAAAGCGAGTGGGTCCAGTTGTCATGGATCACATAGGTACCAATGCCTTCTTGGAGTAACAGGGATTGGTGAATTCAGGTACCAATGACCTAGGCAGAGCCAATGGAAAGCAGTTCCTGAGAAGGTTTACAGTGGATGTTGTTCGAGTAGCAGCAGTAATATATGGGATGCCATTAAACAGGATATTAAATATGCCTATAGCAAGGTCACACTGTTATTATGTGTAAAATTAATCAACTCATGAACTGCCCAAACTAAATCCACAAATAAATGACAGTGCAAGGGCAAAATTCCTGAAGTGTGTATGAGATGGCCTCTGGGACTAGGACACCATGGTAGTACAGCGGTTAGTCTGACGCTATTATGAGTTCAATTCCAATGTCATCTGTAAGGAGTTCTGCCCCATGAAGATGCAGATTTCCTCTGGGAGCTCCAGTTTCCTCCCACATTCCAAAGAAGTACCTTTAGTAGATTACCTGGTCATTGTAAATTGTCCGGTGATTTTTTGAGCTCTCCACTGGTCCACGTCAACCATGGATGCAACCCTGTCAGCCATAGGCAAGCCAGGGAAACAGAATATGGAGAGCAAGCTGCTGCCCATGTAGAAGGCTTCCCCTCTCCTCTTAGCTGATGAATCCAAAGGAACAGCAGAGATGGATATAATTTGGCACCAGCATCATCGCAGGAGTTACCAGTCATCATTGAACTCAACATAGGACTGTCTTAGGGACTCGAATTTCAGATTCTTCCTCTGATTTTACTCCCAAAGCCTTCTCCATAGCCACAAGGCAGTGAAGGTTTGAGATCAGAGTATTCCTTCTCCTACATGAGCTGCCAACTTTGGCTGACAGACCCCATCTGCCCGAAGTGACTGGTTTTAGGGCACCAGTAACCTGCCTTTGCCCGTTCTCTTGTCAGTAGAAACAGTTCCACAGGGCTTAGTAGCTAAGCCACACGTGAAGGCCAGGAGCTGGACTTGGTTGTCAGAGGCTACTTGAGATGCACACATAGGGAGCATTTAATAGGTAGCGGGAGCTTGTCCCCATTACCACCCCTTGAGCAACCGTCCTGTGATTAGGCAAGGGTTAAATATGTGGGTTGCTGGGCTGTGTGGCTTGTGGGACAGGAAGAGCTTGTTCTGCACTGTATCACTAAATAATTAAATAAAAGCAAAAGAAAAGTCATTGAGCAGCCAACCAGGCACCTGGCTACCCTGGGCTAGGTACTGTGCAATACGAAAGAGTGAGTTAATAATCTTGTCATGTAGGGTCCATTAGGGAAGAGTAACCACAGTATGACAGGACTCTGCCAAATGGAAAGTGACATAGTTCGATCTGAGACTAGGATCCCAAATCTAAAGACAGGAACTACAAAGGTCCGAGGAATGAGACAGCCGCGATAACTGGTGGGCCTCATTAAAAGCAAGCAATGGCTAATACTTAAGGGACAAAGGGAGGAACTGCAATTGTTACACAGTCCTACCTGACATAAAAATACTAAAGAAATAGAGACACACACAAAATACTCAGCAGGCCAGGCGGCATCTAGGAAGAGAAATAGCGACCCAGCCAGGGCTAATAAAAGGAGCGAAGGACAGTTTTATCTTTAAGGAGCAGTCAAATAGGAGTGCCAGACAAATGAGGATTGGGACTTCATAGAACATTATGGTTCAGTGTTATGCCAACCTTTCAGGAAAACAGAAGAAAGCAGAGGTTAATTCCCGGGATGGCAGGACTGTCAGATGTTGAAAGATTGGAGCGACTAGGCTTGTATACACTGGAATTTAGAAGGATGAGAGGGGATCTGATTGAAACATGTAAGATTATTAAGGGATTGGACACGCTAGAGGCAGGAAACATGTTCCTGATGTTGGGGGAGTTCAGAACCAGAGGCCACAATTTGAGAATAAGGGGTAGGCCATTTAGAACGGAGTTGAGGAAAAACTTTTTCACCCAGAGAGTTGTGGATCTGTGGAATGCTCTGCCTCAGAAGGCAGTGGAGGCTAATTCTCTGGATGCTTTCAAGAAGGAGTTAGATAGAGCTCTTAGTGATAGCGGAGTCAAGGGATATGGGGAGAAGGCAGGAACGGGGTACTGATTGTGGATGATTAGCCATGATCACATTGAATTGTGGGGCTGGCTCAAAGGGCCGAATGGCCTACTCCTGCACCTATTGTCTATTGTCTAAAGGAGTTGATTTAGTCAGCTAATATAGAGTAGGAAAATAAGCTTGCAGGGAACAAAAAAAGTAGATGGCAAAAGCCTGAATAAATATGAAATAAAAAAAGGGTAAGTGAGTCAATGTAGGTTCCTATCAGCCTGGAACAGGAGAACACATAATGGGGAATGAGAAAATGGCAAACCAATTAAGCAAGTAGTTGGATTCAGTCTTCACAGAGGTGGATGTTACTTTCCATAAATGTTAGGATCCTTAGAATCCGATAAAGATGAGGAACAAAAGAAAATTAATTAATAAGGAAAGTAGTGCTGGAGAAAATATTGGCACATAAATATATCTCAGAGGCTAAACAGATGCAGCCATGGAAACAGTGGAAGGATTGGCTGTCCAGAATTCTAACATTTTCTTCGATTGGAAAGTGGCAACATAATCTTCACTATTTAAAAGAACATGTTTGAGAGAACACAAGGTACTACACCCTTGTTGACTTAACATATGAAGTGGGGACATTTCTAGGAGTTATATATAAAGGATGAGATAACAGGGTATTTGGAAAGGTCAGTGAGATTAGGCAAAGCTATCATGGGTTCAGGATGTTTAGTCATCTGAAAAACCTACTGGAGTTTCTGTCGAATCAGTAATGGAAAACCAGTGGTTGTGGTATCCATGGAGTTTTAGAAAGCCTTTGATAAATTCTCACATTAAGGATTCGTGCACACGCATAAGGGTAATGTTTTGGCATGGATTGAAAATAGGCTGTTTGACAAGAAATGGAGTAAGAATGAGTGTGACTTTTCCAGACGGCAAGGTGGAGACAAGTGGGTCCCATAGGGACCAGTACCGGGAGCTCAGCCGTCGCTACCGAATGTCAATGATTTGGATGAGGGAGCAACCTGTAATGTGTGAAACGTTGAAGAAACTAAACTTGGTGCCATTATAACTCGTGAGGATGGTACAAGGAGGCTTGAAGGTGGCATACGCAGTGGGCAAAAAAAAAGTCAAATGCTATATAACACGGATAAACGTGAAGGCGCCTACTTTGGCAGAGAAACAGAAAGAAGACATGTTACTTACATGGTGTTAAGCGTGTAAGTAAATAAATATTTAGGAACTTGGATGTTCTTGGACACCAGCCTCTGAAAGTAAACATGCAGTTGTAGCTACCAGTTAAAAAGGCAAATGGATGTTGGCCTTCATAGCAAGAGGAACTGAGCGCAGAAACAAGGTTGATTGCTACTGTTACAAAAAGCCTTGGTGAGACTCCATCCGCAGCCCTCTGTGCGGTTTTGGTGTCCTTATCTGAGGAACAAAACCCTTGCCAAAGAAGAAGTACATTGAAGGCTTGCCAGACTGTTTACTAGAATGAGGAGACTACTATACGGGGTGAGATTAGCTGCCTGTATGGAGTTTGCACCTTCTCCCCATGACCACTTGGGTTTCCTCTGGGTGCTCTAGATTTCACCCACATTACAAAAGAGGTACGGGTTAATCGGTCACGTGTGCGAAATCGGGCGGCACACGCTTGTTCGGCCAGAAGGGCCTGTTACCGCGCTGTATCTCTAAATAAAAGAAGTATTCACTACACTTTAGAAGAATGAGCAATGATCTAATTTAAATTTCTAAAACTGCAACCGGGCAGGACAGATTGGATGCAAGGATGCTGTCTGCACTGGCTGTAAAGGTCTGGGTTGCAGTCTCAGAACACAATTTGCTGGAAATCCAGAGAGTTGCAAACTAAGTCAAAATCAGATTTAATATCACAAGCTCATGTCGTGAAATGTTTTAACTTTGTGGCAGCAGTACAATGCATTACATGAGAAAACTCGAAAAAACTGAATTGCGGTAATTATATATATATATTAAATGGTTAAGTTAAAATAAGTAGTACAAAAACAGACACTTAAAAAAAAGTATTGAGGTAATGTCCATTTAGACATCAGATGGCAGAGGGGAAGAAGCTGTTCCTGAATCACTGAGTGTGTGGCTTCAGGCTTCTGTACCTCCTTCCTGACAGTAACAATGAGAAAAGGGCATGCTCTGGGTGATGGGGGTCCTTAATGATGGACGCTGCCTTTCCGAGGTATGGCTCCTTGAAGATGTCTTGGATACTACGGAGGCTAGCACCCATGACGGACCTGACTAATTTTACAGCTTTCTGCAACCTACTTCGATCCTTTGCAGGTGCCCCACCCACCCCCATACCAGATGGTGATGCAGCCCGTCAGAATGCTCTCCATTGTACATCTGTAGAAGTTTTCAAGTGTTTTAGGTGACAAACCAGATCTTCTCAAACTCCTAATGAAATATAGTCGCTGCCTTGCCTTCTTTATAGCTGTATCAATATGTTGTGAGCAGATTAGGTCCTCAGAGATATTGACACCCAGGAACTTGAAATTGCTGGCGTAATCTAGGGTGAGGAATAAACAGTTGACATTTTGGGCTGAGGTTCTTGGTCTGAAGTATTGAATGTTTATTCTTCTCCATTGGAGAATCCAAATGGTGAGTAAGACACAGGCACATCTTCACTCAGAGGGCAATGACCCCATGGAATTTGCTATCACAGTTCCATAGACACCAAGTTGTTGGAGGTATCAGAGAAGGAAACAGATACAAAATGCATCAAAGGTTATAGGGAGTGAATTCCAATGGAGACACAGTTGATGATCAGTCATGTTTGAACTGAATGGCAGAACAGCACCAAAGTGTATTCATGCTCTTCTCTTATGACACTAAAATTACACTTAGTCACTTTAAATGTTTTGTTGTAACGTCCATTTTCCATTAGTAACCAGAGGAGATCCAACAAAATCATCAAAAAAATTTAAGTTGAAGTTCAAGTTCGAGTTTAATTCGGCACCCCACCAACAGTCAGACACAGCATACGGCACATATAGTACATATAAGACAGCAGTAAAATAAAAAAAATACGGTCCATGTCCCCGAGTCCATGAATGTTGCAGCAGTCTGCAGTCAAACACAATACAGATTTAGGTAAGCTATTATCTTTTTTAGCATTCCTTTACCCAAAGTTTGATGTGGCCTTGTTACCATTACAATCAACTCAGTGGTGCTTAGTAAAGATGCATTGTTAATCTTCAAAAGGATGTCCTTCTGACCTTTCACCTCTGCTTTCCCAGACACAAATTTTACTTCGAAATAAGACTATAAGACATAGAAGCAGAATTAGGCCATCTGGCCAATGGAGTCTGCTCTGCCATTCAATCATAGCTGAACTTTTTTGTTTTCCCTCCTCAGACCCATTCCCCGTAATCGCTGATGCTGTGTCCAATCAAGAATCTATCAAACTCTGCCTTAAATACACTCAACGACCTGGTCTCCACAGCTGCCTGTGATAATAAATTCCACAAATTCACCACCCTCTGTCTAAAGAAATTTTTCCACATCTCTGTTTTAAATAGATGCCCCACTATCCTGAGACTGTGTCCTCTAGTCCTGGACTCTCCCAACATGGGAAGCATCCTTTCCACATCTACTCTGTCTAGGCCTTTCAACTTTCAAAAGGTTTCAATGAGATCCCGTCTCATCCTTCTAAATTCCAGCGAGTACAGACTCAAAGCTAGCAAATATCCTTGTATGGTAACCCATTCATTCTCGGCATCATCATTGTGAACCTCCTCTGAACCCTCTCCAATGCCAGCACATCTTTTTTTTTGTGATATCACTCTGGAGGAACATTGTATCATTTCTTAATGCATGCATGCATTTCTAAATGACAATAAACGAGGACTGAGTGTCCTCATAATCTAATCTAATCTTTTCTTAGATGGGGAGCCCAAAACTGTTCACAATACCCAAGGTGAGGCCTCGCCAGTGCCTTATAAAACCTCAGCATCACATCCCTGCTCTTGTATTCTAGACCTCTTGAAATAGTGCTAACATTATATTTGTCTTCCTCACCGTTGATTCTACCTGCAAGTTAATCTTCAGGGTGTTCTGTACAAGGACTCCCAAGTCCCTCTGCATCTCAGGTTTTTGGATTTTTCCCCATTTAGAAAATAGTCTGTACATTTATTTCTTCTATCAAAGTGCATGACCATACATTTTCCAACATTGTATTTCACTCTCTTGCCCATTCTCCTAATCTGTCTAAATCCTTCTGCAGCCTACCTGTTTCCTCATCACTACCTGCCCCTCCACCAATCTTCATGTTGTCTGCAAACTTGGCAACAAAGCCATCTACTTGATCATCTAAATCATTGATATACAGCATAAAACGAGCAGTCCCAACACCAATCCCCACGGAACACCACTAGTCACTTGCAGTCAACCAGAAAAATGATCCTTTTATTCCCACTTGCTACTTCCTACTAATCACCCAATGCTCTAACCATGCCAGTAACTTTCCTGTAATACCACGACCTGTTAACTTGGCAAGCAGCCTCATGTGTGGCACCTTGTCAAAGGCCTTCTGAAAGTCCAATATATACAACATCCACTGCATCCACTTTATCTATCGTACGTGTAATCTCCTCAAAGAATTCCAACAGGTTTGTCAGGCAAGATTTTCCCTTAAGGAAACCATGCTGACTTTGTCCTATCTTGTCCTGTGTCACCAAGTACTCCATAACCTCATCCTTAACACTTGACTCCAGCATCTTCCAAACCACTGAGGTCAGGCTAACTGGTCTACAATTTTCTTTTTGCTGGCTTCCTCCTTTCCTAAAGAGTGGAGTGAAGTTTGCATTGCTCCAATCCTCTGGCACCATGCCAGAGGCTAATGGTTTTTGAAAGGTCATTGCCAATGCCTCCGCAATCTCAACCACTACCGCTTTCAGAACCCTAGGGTGCAGTTCATCTGGTCCGGGTAACTTATGTACCCTTAGGTCTTTCAGCTTTTTGAGCACCTTCTCCTTTGTAATAGTAACTGCACTCACTTCTCTTCCCTCGCACCCTTCAATATCTAGCACACTGCTAGTGTCTTCCACGGTGAAGGCAGATGCAAAATACTCATGTAGTTCATCTGTCATCTCCTTGTCTCCTATTATTATTTCTCTGGCCTCATTTTCTTGTGGTGCTATATTCACTCTCATCTCTTTTATTTTTTACATACTTGAAAAAGCTTTTACTATCCACTTTGAGCAACACACATCAAAGTTGCTGGTGAACGCAGCAGGCCAGGCAGCATCTCTAGGAAGAGGTACAGTTGATGTTTCAGGCCGAAACCCTTCGTTAAGACTAACTTAAGGAAGAGTTAGTAAGAGATTTGAAAGTGGGAGGGGGAGGAGGAGATCCGAAATGATAGGAGAAGACAGGAGGGGGAGGGATGGAGCCAAGAGCTGGACAGGTGATTGGCAAAAGGGATATGAGAGGATCATGGGACAGGAGGCCCAGGGAGAAGGAAAAGGGGGAGGGGAGGGAAGCCCAGAGGATGGGCAAGGGGTATAGTGAGAGGGACAGAGGGAGGAAAAGGAGAGAGAGAAAGAGAATGTGTGTATATAAATAAATAAATACCGGATGGGGGGGACGAATGGACAAGGGAGTTGCGTAGGGAGCGATCCTTGCGGAAAACAGGGGGGGTGAGGGAAAGATGTGCTTAGTGGTGGGATCCTGTTGGAGGTGGCAGAAGTTACGGAAAATAATATGTTGGACCCAGAGGCTGGTGGGGTGGTAGGTGAGGACAAGGGGAACCCTATTCCTAGTGGGGTGGCGGGAGGATGGAGTGAGAGCAGATGTGCGTGAAATGGGGGAGATGCGTTTGAGAGCAGAGTTGATGGTGGAGGAAGGGAAGCCCCTTTCTTTAAAAAAGGGGGACATCTCCTTTGCCCTGGAATGAAAAGCGGCTGAGAGCAGATGTGGCAGAGACGGAGGAATTGCGAGAAGGGGATGGCATTTTTGCAAGAGACAGGGTGAGAAGAGGAATAGTCCAGATAGCTGTGAGAGTCAGTAGGCTTATAGTAGACATCAGTAGATAAGCTGTCTCCAGAGATAGAGACAGAAAGATCTAGAAAGGGGAGGGAGGTGTTGGAAATGGACCAGGTAAACTTGAGGGCAGGGTGAAAGTTGGAGGCAAAGTTAATAAAGTCAACGAGCTGAGCATGCGTGCAGGAAGCAGCGCCAATACAGTCGTTGATGTCCTCGTGTACTATCCACTTTGATATTGTTTGCTAGCTTGCTTTTATATTTCATCTTTTCCCTCCTAATGTTTCCCAACTGCTCCATGATTTTCCCATTCATTGCTAATTCTCTGGGAAGGAAGCACCAGCTACGTTGATACTTAGTTCCTCTTTGATTTTGCTCCTCGTAATGCTGTGTAACTCTATCAGGTCCCCTTTCAGCCTCATTTGCTCCAAAGAAAACGAACCCAGTCTATACAGTCTTTCATTTTAATTAAAATGCTCCATCCCAGGCAAAATCCAGATGTTGTCTGTCCTTTGCACCCTCCCTAGTACAATCATGTCCTTCCTACAGCTTGGTAATCAGAACTGCATACAGTACTCAAGTATTGCTGAACCAAGTTGTACCATAACCTTCCTACTCCAATATTCTATGCCCTGAAATGAAATCAGGCATCCTGTATGCTTTCACAACCACTTCATCTTTCAGTGCTACCATCTTCAGGGGTTCTGAAACTTATTCATCAAGGTCCCTTGATACTCCTGGGGCCTTATCATTTTTGGTGGACCTCCTCTGTCCTCCCTGTGATCCACATGCTTCCCACATTCCTTGCATTCACTGTCCTGACCCTTCGCTCTAACGTCTCTGACACTTCAGGGAATAAAGTCCCAGCAATCACTGCCCACAACTGAGTCCCTCAAGTCTTGGCAAAATCAATGTAAGTACTTTCTGCGTTCTGTGACGCCTGTACTACAGCAGGGTGACTAAAACTGAATACAATATGACAAGTGCAGCCTGATAGTTAGCCTCAGATGAGATACATTCACTTTCCTGGTCTAACGGTATTCAAACAGGTTGGCTCCTTTTTTAAGAGTTCAAGATTACATCAAAATCAGTATCAGCAGCTGAAGGAATCTCAGTTTAATCAATCAACTCACAGAAGTTTAGTGAATTCAGTTATAATTCCATCTACTTCGTTTCACAGTATATGAAATCAGTCACTCAAATTCTCATCTATTCAAACAACAATCATTTTACAAAGTGGCATGAGATAGGTCATTTAAAGTTGCTCCTGTGAACTGAATGCTCCTTGGTGCAGTCAAAACATACTTTGGAATCAGTGTTCAGCCAGTTGTATCTACAATTAAGCTCTGAAGTTGTCCACAGTACCGAGGCCCAGGTGAGCTTGACGAGAGAAACCCGTGATGTTGCAGTTTCCCAATCACCATTCACAGCAGACACAAGGAGAGTGCTAGGAAGTGATGAAAAACAGAAATCATGAAATATAAATTAATTATATAAGATATCCTACATCTTGGTTATATTATATAAATCGTGAGGATTGCCCGATGTGGGTTTTTTCAGAAGCTAATTCTGTTAATAAATTCTCTATTATTTCTCTTCTTGGATCCTCATTCCTTTGTCTTTGAGTAAGTTCATTGATAATCTGGTAGTTAAACACACTATGAGGATTTGGATACAATTCCGAAAATATTTTGGCTTATTGAGATTTTCTCTTTCACCCTGCCCTCAAGTTTACCTGGTCCATTTCCGACACCTCCCTCCCCTTTCTAGATCCTTCTGTCTCTATCTCTGGAGACGGCTTATCTACTGATGTCTACTATAAGCCTATTGACTCTCACAGCTATCTGGACTATTCCTCTTCTCACCCTGTCTCTTGCAAAAATGCCATCCCCTTCTCACAATTCCTCCATCTCCGCTGCATCTGCTCTCAGTATGAGGCTTTTCATTCCAGGGCGAAGGAGATGTCCCCCTTTTTTAAAGAAAGGGGCTTCCCTTCCTCCACCATCAACTCTGCTCTCAAACGCATCTCCCCCATTTCACGCACATCTGCTCTCACTCCATCCTCCTGCCACCCCAAGAGGAATAGGGTTCCCCTTGTCCTCACCTACCACCCCACCAGCCTCTGGGTCCAACATATTATTTTCCGTAACTTCTGCCACCTCCAACAGGATCCCACCACCAAGCACATCTTTCCCTCCCCCCCCCACCGCTTTCTGCAGGGATCACTCCCTATGCGACTTCCTTGTCCATTAGTCCCCCCCATCCCTCCCCACCAATCTCCCTCCTGGCACTTATCCTTGTAAGTGGAACAAGTGCTACACATGCCCTTACACTTCCTCCCTCACCACCATTCAGGGCCCCAGACAGTCCTTCCAGGTAAGGCGACACTTCACCTGTGAGTCGGCTGGGGTGATATACTGCGTCCGGTGCTCCCGATGTGGCCTTCTATATATTGGTGAGACCCGATACAGACTGGGAGATCATTTTGCTGAACACCTATGCTCTGTCCGCCAGAGAAAGCAGGATCTCCCAGTGGCCACACATTTTAATTCCACATCCCATTCCCATTCTGATATGACTATCCACAGCCTCCTCTACCGTAAAGATGAAACTACACTCAGGTTGGAGGAACAACACCTTATATTCCGTCTGGGTAGCCTCCAACCTGATGGCATGAACATTGACTTCTCAAACTTCCACTAATGCCCCACCTCCCCCTTGTACCCTATTCGTTATTTATTTATTTATATACACACATTCTTTTTCTCTCTTTCCTTTTTCTCCCTCTGTCCCTCTCACTGTACCCCTTGCCCATCCTCTGGGCTTCCCCTCCCCCTTTTCTTTCTCCCTGGGCCTCCTGTCCCATGATCCTCTCATATCCCTTTTCCCAATCACCTGCCCAGCTCTTGGCTCCATCCCTCCCCCTCCTGTCTTCTCCTATCATTTTGGATCTCCCCCTCCCCCTCCCACTTTCAAATCTCTTACTCACTCTTCCTTCAGTTAGTCCTGACGAAGGGTCTCGGCCTGAAATGTCGACTGCACCTCTTCCTAGAGATGCTGCCTGGCCTGCTGCGTTCACCAGCAACTTTTATGTGTGTTGCTTGAAATTCCAGGATCTGCAGATTTCCTCATGTTTGTGTTTTCTCTTTCGAGTCTCATTTTTTCTAATTATTTTTTTAAACCCTCTATGATTGATGCGGCTTTTAAAGAATGGGGTAGATTAGGTATTAAATGCTTTCAGGACTTATTTATAGAGGGAAGTCTTTTTTCGTTTGAACAATTGTCAACTAAATACAGTTTACCAAAAAAGCATTTTTTCCGATATCTACAAATAAGAGATTTTTTATGGTCTCAAATAAGTACATTTCCTAAGAGTCATGATAAGAATCTACTAGATGTAATCCTTAATCTGAAACCTTTTTTATAATGGATCTATATCTAATATTTATAATATGCTGTTGGGAATGAGAAGTGTTCCTTTAGATAAAATTAAAAATCTCTAGGAACAAGATTTACAGACTTCAATTTCTGAGGAAACTTGGAATCAAATTTTTAAATTGGTCAACAGTTCATCATTATGTGCCCATCACTCTCTCCTTTAACTTAAAGTGGTCCGTAGGGCCCATATGACTAAGGATAAGTTGTCTCGCTTTTATTTAGATATAGCTCTGTATCGTGATAAATGTAATAATGGAGGAGCTTCACTCATTCGTATG
Source organism: Mobula birostris (assembly GCF_030028105.1). Classification (NCBI taxonomy): domain Eukaryota; kingdom Metazoa; phylum Chordata; class Chondrichthyes; order Myliobatiformes; family Myliobatidae; genus Mobula; species Mobula birostris. The sequence continues at coordinate 18,713,793 of NC_092396.1, forward strand.
TTTTGGACATGTCCGAGTCTTGGAAAATGTTGGAAAGAAGTATTTCAAACTTTCTTGAAACTTTTTAAAGTAAATTTGAAGCCTAATCCTTTGACTGCTTTACTTGGTATTGTTGGAGGAAAGGATATTATTTTGGAGCCATCTGATTTGCACATTTTGGCTTTTATGTCTCTTATGGCCAGAAGGACGTTTTTGGTTAAATGGAAAGATGTGGCCCCTCCTATTCACGCCCAATGATTACGTGATGCGATGTCATGTTTAAATTTAGAGAAGATTCGATGTTCAATCTCTGAATCTAATCAAGACTTCCAAACATTATGGGGACCTTTTCTGAATTATATTCAAAACCTTTGATTTGCTGTTAAAGCACAAATGATGACGAACAATTATTTTCTTTTTTTTCCAACTAATCAGCTTCAGTCTTGGTAGTGGGTTAGATTTTTTTTGCATAATAAAATTATTATTTTTCAATGTTATGAACTGATTAAATTGTATAAATATAGGGTAAGGAGTCTTTGTATAAGATTTAGTTTAATGTATTGACATATATATTTTTTTCCTGTGCTCTGAATACTTATATATATAAATTAATAAAAATATTGGAAAGAGAAATATAAATTAATCACTTAATATATTCCAATTATTCATTTTTTTAGTATGATTTTCAAAATAAGCCTCAATTGTAAAATAAATTAACAACACTATTCTAATTGATAGCCAATCAACTATCAACAACATATCCAAAAGCAATGGACAAGTCAGAAAAACCTCAAATATCATCTGCAACCAATTCAACAAGAAAAGGAACTTCAAACAACATATCCTCATCGGAAACAAAATCAACAACAGAAGCAGCAATAGCCAATGAATCTTCAACACTCAACAGAACAAGATCATCGATAACTTCAGATACAAGATCTTGGACAAAAACACATTCAACAAAATCTTCATTGCCAATACAGAAAACAAGACAAGCAGCGAACACAATATCAGAATCACACCACACTTCCTCGGCATTGTCAACGGCTGCCGAATCAACACCAGAAAAAAAGTCACCAGCAACTGAAGTATCAGAGACATCTGAGACTTCAACACAAACCCATCCAATGTCAGAGGTATCTTCATTTACCACGTCTACTTTTGAGAGTCTCACACCAACATCTGAATCACCACAGACAATACAAACACATTCAAGCACAACACGCATTTCCTCAGAAACCATGTCCCTATCAGAAACCCATGTAAAAGCAACAACGTTAAGTTTGGTAACTGAGAGCTCTGCCACAATATATTCTGAATCAACACAACCCACCATATCCACAGAAACTTCATCGGAATCCCAAGCAACCACAGAAGTACCAGCGAGTTATTTCTCCTCAACTGAAACATCTCACAGCACAACCCAGGAAATATTGACTTCGATACACCCAAACACAATACGACCCTCGACAGAAAGTGAATTGCCATCCCAAAAACACTCAACAACACCAACCACAGCAGTGACTCAGTCCTTCTCCACAACGTATTCAAGCACAACAGAAGAATCTTCGGCAACAGAATACTCATCGCAAACACCAAAAGCAAGACAAGCATCTTCAGTGACATTCATGTCAGCAGAAACACAGCCAACATCGCAGGAATCCGCAACGACAACATTTTCACAAGAAACCCATCCAAGTACGTCAACAGTGTCGAATGTAAATGTGTCCACATCACAATCACACTTAACAACACCTTCATCCCTCGGAACTGAGTTTTCGACTGAAAAGTATTCTACATTAGCAGAAGTGTCATCCACAACAGAATTGTCATCGGAAAGACCTACAACAAGAGAAGTATCATCAACCACTGCATCCTCAGCAGAAACACTTCCACCAGCCGAGTCATCTACAATCAGCAGACCCTCTACAGAAACAACTACACACGCGCAGGAATCTCCAACAACACAAATACTTCCACACACTTCAGAAGCGTCATCATCAGCAACTCTCTCCCCATCAGAAACATATTCAACTGCAACATCATCATCAGCAGAAACTGAGATGTCAGCAGAGACCTCTCAAACAGCGCATTTATCAGCAACGACCAGGTTTTCATCAGAGACACTCCCAACGACAGTGCAAACTTCTTTGACTGAACAATCAACACAAATTTATCAAAGCTCAACAGCAGCTTCTACGGCAACTGTGTCTCCATCAGAATCACACCACACTTCCTCGGCATTGTCAACGGTTGCCAAATCAACATCAGAAACAAAGTCACCAGCAACTGAAGTATCAGAGGCATCTGAGACTTCAACACAAACCCATCCAATGTCAGAGGTATCTTCATTTACCACGTCTACTTTTGAGAGTCTCACACCAACATCTGAATCAACACAGAGAATACAAACACATTCAAGCACATCACGCATTTCCTCAGAAACTGTGTCCCCATCAGAAACCCATGTAAAAGGAACAACGTTAAGTTTGGTAACTGAGAGCTCTGCCACAATATATTCTGAATCAACACAACCCACCATATCCACAGAAACTTCATCGGAATCCCAAGCAACCACAGAAGTACCAGCGAGTTATTTCTCCTCAACTGAAAAATCTCACAGCACAACCCAGGAAATATTGACTTCGACACACCCAAACACAATACGAGCCTGGACGGAAAGAGAATTGCCATCCCAAAAACACTCAACAACACCAACCACAGCAGTGACTCAGTCCTTCTCCACAACGTATTCAAGCACAACAGAAGAATCTTCGGCAACAGAATACTCATCGCAAACACCAAAAGCAAGACAAGCATCTTCAGTGACATTCACGTCAGCAGAAACACAGCCAACATCGCAGGAATCCGCAACGACAACATTTTCACAAGAAACCCATCCAAGTACGTCAACAGTGTCGAATATAAATGTGTCCACATCACAATCACACTTAACAACACCTTCATCCCTCGGAACTGAGTTTTTAACTGAAAAGTATTCTACATTAGCAGAAGTGTCATCCAGAACAGAATTGTCATCGGAAAGCCCTACGACAAGAGAAGTATCATCAACCACTGCATCCTCAGCAGAAACACTTCCACCAGCCGAGTCATCTACAATCAGCAGATCCTCTACAGAAAAAACAACACACATGCAGGAATCTCCAACAACACAAATAGTTCCACACGCTTCAGAAGTGTCATCATCAGCAAATCTCTCCCCATCAGAAACATATTCAACTGCAACATCATCATCAGCAGAAACTGAGCTGTCAGCAGAGACCTCTCAAACAGCGCATTTATCAGTAACGACCAAGTTTTCATCAGAGACACTCCCAACGACAGTGGAAACTTCTTTGACTGAACAATCAACACAAATTTATCAAAGCTCAACAGCAGCATCTACGGCAACTGTGTCTCCATCAGAATCACACCACACTTCCTCGGCATTGTCAACGGCTGCTGAATCAACATCAGAAACAAAGTCACCAGCAACTGAAGTATTAGAGGCATCTGAGACTTCAACACAAACCCATCCAATGTCAGAGGTATCATCATTTACCACGTCTACTTTTGAGAGACTTCCACCAATATCTGAATCACCACAGACAATACAAACATATTCAAGCACAACACGCATTTCCTCAGAAACCGTGTCCCCATCAGAAACCCATGTAAAAGCAACAACGTTAAGTTTGGTAACTGAGAGCTCTGCCACAATATATTCTGAATCAACACAACCCACCATATCCACAGAAACTTCATCGGAATCCCAAGCAACCACAGAAGTTCCAGCAACATATTTCTCCTCAAATGAAAAATCTCACAGCACAACCCAGGAAATATTGACTTCAACACACCCAAACACAATACAAGCCTCAACAGAAAGTGAATTGCCATCCCAAAAACACTCAACAACACCAACCACAGCAGTGACTCAGTCCTTCTCCACAACGTATTCAAGCACAGCAGAAGAATCTTCGGCAACAGAATACTCATCGCAAACACCAAAAGCAAGACAAGCATCTTCAGTGACATTCACGTCAGCAGAAACACAGCCAACATCGCAGGAATCCGCAACGACAATATTTTCACGAGAAACCCATCCAAGTACGTCAACAGTGTCAGATATAAATGTGTCCACATCACAACCACACGTAACAACACCTTCATCCCTCGGAACTGAGATTTGGACTGAAAAGTATTCTACATTAGCAGAAGTGTCATCCACAACAGAATTGTCATCGGAAAGCCCTACCACAAGAGAAGTATCATCAACCACTACATCCTCAGCAGAAACACTTCCACCAGCCGAGTCATCTACAATCAGCAGACCCTCTACAGAAACAACAACACACACGCAGGAATCTCTAACAACACAAATACTTCCACACACTTCAGCAGTGTCATCATCAGCAACTCTCTCCCCATCAGAAACATATTCAACTGCAACATCATCATCAGCAGAAACTGAGCTGTCAGCAGAGACCTCTCAAACAGCGCATTTATCAGTAACGACCAAGTTTTCATCAGAGACACTCCCAACGACAGTGGAAACTTCTTTGACTGAACAATCAACACAAATTTATCAAAGCTCAACAGCAGCATCTACGGCAACTGTGTCTCCATCAGAATCACACCACACTTCCTCGGCATTGTCAACGGCTGCTGAATCAACATCAGAAACAAAGTCACCAGCAACTGAAGTATTAGAGGCATCTGAGACTTCAACACAAACCCATCCAATGTCAGAGGTATCATCATTTACCACGTCTACTTTTGAGAGACTTCCACCAACATCTGAATCACCACAGACAATACAAACATATTCAAGCACAACACGCATTTCCTCAGAAACCGTGTCCCCATCAGAAACCCATGTAAAAGCAACAACGTTAAGTTTGGTAACTGAGAGCTCTGCCACAATATATTCTGAATCAACACAACCCACCATATCCACAGAAACTTCATCGGAATCCCAAGCAACCACAGAAGTTCCAGCAACATATTTCTCCTCAAATGAAAAATCTCACAGCACAACCCAGGAAATATTGACTTCAACACACCCAAACACAATACAAGCCTCAACAGAAAGTGAATTGCCATCCCAAAAACACTCAACAACACCAACCACAGCAGTGACTCAGTCCTTCTCCACAACGTATTCAAGCACAGCAGAAGAATCTTCGGCAACAGAATACTCATCGCAAACACCAAAAGCAAGACAGGCATCTTCAGTGACATTCACGTCAGCAGAAACACAGCCAACATCGCAGGAATCCGCAACGACAACATTTTCACGAGAAACCCATCCAAGTACGTCAACAGTGTCGAATGTAAATGTGTCCACATCACAATCACACTTAACAACACCTTCATCCCTCAGAACTGTGTTTTCCACTGAAAAGTATTCTACATTAGCAGAAGTGTCATCCACAACAGAATTGTCATCGGAAAGCCCTACGACAAGAGAAGTATCATCAACCACTGCATCCTCAGCAGAAACACTTCCACCAGCCGAGTCATCTACAATCAGCAGACCCTCTTCAGAAACAACAACACACACGCAGGAATCTCCAACAACACAAATACTTCCACACACTTCAGAAGTGTCATCATCAGCAACTCTCTCCCCATCAGAAACATATTCAACTGCAACACCATCATCAGCAGAATCTGAGATGTCAGCAGAGATCTCTCAAACAGCGTATTTATCAGCAACGACCAAGTTTTCATCAGAGACACTCCCAACGACAGTGCAAACTTCTTTGACTGAACAATCAACACAAATTTATCAAAGCTCAACAGCAGCTTCTACGGCAACTGTGTCTCCAGCAGAATCACACCACATTTCCTCGGCATTGTCAACGGTTGCCAAATCATCACCAGAAACAAAGCCACCAGCAACTAAAGTATCAGAGGCATCTAAGACTTCAACACAAACCCATCCAATGTCAGAGGTATCATCATTTAACTCATCTACTTTTGAGAGTCTTCCACCAACTTCTGAATCACCACAGACAATACAAACACATTCAGTCATACAACGCAATTCCTCAGAAACCGTGTCCCCATCAGAAACCCATGTAAAAGCAACAACGTTAAGTTTGGTAACTGAGAGCTCTCCCTCAATATATTCTGAATCAACACAACCCACCATATCCACAGAAACTTCATCGGAATCCCAAGCAACCACAGAAGTACCAGCGAGTTATTTCTCCTCAACTGAAACATCTCACAGCACAACCCAGGAAATATTGACTTCGACACACCCAAACACAGTACGAGCCTCGACAGAAAGTGAATTCTCATCCCAAAAACACTCAACAACACCAACCACAGCAGTGACTCAGTCCTTATCCACAACGTATTCAAGCACAACAGAAGAATCTTCGGCAACAGAATACTCATCGCAAACACCAAAAGCAAGACAAGCATCTTCAATGACATTTCCGTCAGCAGAAACACAGCCAACATCGCAGGAATCCACAACGACAACATTTTCACAAGAAACCCATCCAAGTACGTCAATAATGTCGAATGTAAATGTGTCCACATCACAATCACACTTAACAACACCTTCATCCCTCAGAACTGAGTTTTCAACTGAAAAGTATTCTACATTAGCAGAAGTTTCATCCACAACAGAATTGTCATTGGAAAGCCCTACAAGAGAAGTATCATCAACCACTGCATCCTCAGTAGAAACACTTCCACCAGCCAAGTCATCTACAATCAGCAGATCCTCTACAGAAACAACAACACACACGCAGGAATCTTCAACAACACAAATACTTCCCCACACTTCAGAAGTGTCATCATCAGCAACTCTCTCCCCATCAGAAACATATTCAACTGCAACATCATCAGCAGCAGAATCTGAGATGTCAGCAGAGACCTCCCAAACAGCGCATTTATCAGCAACGACCAAGTTTTCATCAGAGACAGCCCCAACGACAGTGGAAACTTCTTTGACTGAACAATCAACACAAATTTATCAAAGCTCAACAGCAGCTTCTACGGCAACTGTGTCTCCATCAAAATCACACCACACTTCCTCGGCATTGTCAACGGTTGCTGAATCAACATCAGAAACAAAGTCACCAGCAACTGAAGTATCAGAGGCATCTAAGACTTCAACACAAACCCATCCAATGTCAGAGGTATCTTCATTTACCACGTCTACTTTTGAGAGTCTCACACCAACATCTGAATCACCACAGAGAATACAAACACATTCAAGCACAACACGCATTTCCTCAGAAACCGTGTCCCCATCAGAAACCCATGTAAAAGCAACAACGTTAAGTTTGGTAACTGAGAGCTCTGCCTCAATATATTCTGAATCAACACAACCCACCATATCCACAGAAACTTCATCGGAATCCCAAGCAACCACAGAAGTACCAGCGAGTTATTTCTCCTCAACTGAAACATCTCACAGCACAACCCAGGAAATATTGACTTCGACACACCCAAACACAGTACGAGCCTCGACAGAAAGTGAATTCTCATCCCAAAAACACTCAACAACACCAACCACAGCAGTGACTCAGTCCTTATCCACAACGTATTCAAGCACAACAGAAGAAACTTTGGCAACAGAATACTCATCGCAAACACCAAAAGCAAGAAAAGCATCTTCAGTGACATTCACGTCAACAGAAACACAGCCAACATCGCAGGAATCCGCAACGACAACATTTTCACGAGAAACCCATCCAAGTACGTCAACAGTGTTGAATATAAATGTGTCCACATCACAACCACACTTAACAACACCTTCATCCCTCGGAACTGAGTTTTCCACTAAAAAGTATTCTACATTAGCAGAAGTGTCATCCACAACAGAATTGTCATCGGAAAGCCCTACGACAAGAGAAGTATCATCAACCACTGCATCCTCAGCAGAAACACTTCCACCAGCCGAGTCATCTACAATCAGCAGACCCTCTACAGAAACAACAACACACACGCAGGAATATCTAACAACACAAATACTTCCACACACTTCAGGAGTGTCATCATCAGTAACTCTCTCCCCATCAGAAACATATTCAACTGCAACATCATCATCAGCAGAAACTGAGTTGTCAGCAGAGACCCCTCAAACAGCGCATTTATCAGCAACAACGAAGTTTTCATCAGAAACACTCCCAACGACACTGCAAACAACTTTGACTGAACAATCAACACAAATTTATCAAAGCTCAACAGCAGCTTCTACGGCAACTGTGTCTCCATCAGAATCACACCACACTTCCTCGGCATTGTCTACAGTTCCTGAATCAACATCAGAAACAAAGTCACCAGCAACTGAAGTATCAGAGGCATCTGAGACTTCAATACAAACCCATCCAATGTCAGAGGTATCTTCATTTACCACGTCTACTTTTGAGAGTCTCACACCAACATCTGAATCACCACAGACAATACAAACACATTCAAGCACATCACGCATTTCCTCAAAAACCGTGTCCCCATCAGAAACCCATGTAAAAGCAACAACGTTAAGTTTGGTAACTGAGAGCTCTGCCTCAATATATTCTGAATCAACACAACCCACCATATCCACAGAAACTTCATCGGAATCCCAAGCAACCACAGAAGTACCAGCGAGTTATTTCTCCTCAACTGAAACATCTCACAGCACAACCCAGGAAATATTGACTTCGACACACCCAAACACAGTACGAGCCTCGACAGAAAGTGAATTCTCATCCCAAAAACACTCAACAACACCAACCACAGCAGTGACTCAGTCCTTATCCACAACGTATTCAAGCACAACAGAAGAAACTTTGGCAACAGAATACTCATCGCAAACACCAAAAGCAAGAAAAGCATCTTCAGTGACATTCACGTCAACAGAAACACAGCCAACATCGCAGGAATCCGCAACGACAACATTTTCACGAGAAACCCATCCAAGTACGTCAACAGTGTTGAATATAAATGTGTCCACATCACAACCACACTTAACAACACCTTCATCCCTCGGAACTGAGTTTTCCACTAAAAAGTATTCTACATTAGCAGAAGTGTCATCCACAACAGAATTGTCATCGGAAAGCCCTACGACAAGAGAAGTATCATCAACCACTGCATCCTCAGCAGAAACACTTCCACCAGCCGAGTCATCTACAATCAGCAGACCCTCTACAGAAACAACAACACACACGCAGGAATATCTAACAACACAAATACTTCCACACACTTCAGGAGTGTCATCATCAGTAACTCTCTCCCCATCAGAAACATATTCAACTGCAACATCATCATCAGCAGAAACTGAGTTGTCAGCAGAGACCCCTCAAACAGCGCATTTATCAGCAACAACGAAGTTTTCATCAGAAACACTCCCAACGACACTGCAAACAACTTTGACTGAACAATCAACACAAATTTATCAAAGCTCAACAGCAGCTTCTACGGCAACTGTGTCTCCATCAGAATCACACCACACTTCCTCGGCATTGTCTACAGTTCCTGAATCAACATCAGAAACAAAGTCACCAGCAACTGAAGTATCAGAGGCATCTGAGACTTCAATACAAACCCATCCAATGTCAGAGGTATCTTCATTTACCACGTCTACTTTTGAGAGTCTCACACCAACATCTGAATCACCACAGACAATACAAACACATTCAAGCACATCACGCATTTCCTCAAAAACCGTGTCCCCATCAGAAACCCATGTAAAAGCAACAACGTTAAGTTTGGTAACTGAGAGCTCTGCCTCAATATATTCTGAATCAACACAACCCACCATATCCACAGAAACTTCATCGGAATCCCAAGCAACCACAGAAGTACCAGCGAGTTATTTCTCCTCAACTGAAACATCTCACAGCACAACCCAGGAAATATTGACTTCGACACACCCAAACACAGTACGAGCCTCGACAGAAAGTGAATTCTCATCCCAAAAACACTCAACAACACCAACCACAGCAGTGACTCAGTCCTTATCCACAACGTATTCAAGCACAACAGAAGAAACTTTGGCAACAGAATACTCATCGCAAACACCAAAAGCAAGAAAAGCATCTTCAGTGACATTCACGTCAACAGAAACACAGCCAACATCGCAGGAATCCGCAACGACAACATTTTCACGAGAAACCCATCCAAGTACGTCAACAGTGTTGAATATAAATGTGTCCACATCACAACCACACTTAACAACACCTTCATCCCTCGGAACTGAGTTTTCCACTAAAAAGTATTCTACATTAGCAGAAGTGTCATCCACAACAGAATTGTCATCGGAAAGCCCTACGACAAGAGAAGTATCATCAACCACTGCATCCTCAGCAGAAACACTTCCACCAGCCGAGTCATCTACAATCAGCAGACCCTCTACAGAAACAACAACACACACGCAGGAATATCTAACAACACAAATACTTCCACACACTTCAGGAGTGTCATCATCAGTAACTCTCTCCCCATCAGAAACATATTCAACTGCAACATCATCATCAGCAGAAACTGAGTTGTCAGCAGAGACCCCTCAAACAGCGCATTTATCAGCAACAACGAAGTTTTCATCAGAAACACTCCCAACGACACTGCAAACAACTTTGACTGAACAATCAACACAAATTTATCAAAGCTCAACAGCAGCTTCTACGGCAACTGTGTCTCCATCAGAATCACACCACACTTCCTCGGCATTGTCTACAGTTCCTGAATCAACATCAGAAACAAAGTCACCAGCAACTGAAGTATCAGAGGCATCTGAGACTTCAATACAAACCCATCCAATGTCAGAGGTATCTTCATTTACCACGTCTACTTTTGAGAGTCTCACACCAACATCTGAATCACCACAGACAATACAAACACATTCAAGCACATCACGCATTTCCTCAAAAACCGTGTCCCCATCAGAAACCCATGTAAAAGCAACAACGTTAAGTTTGGTAACTGAGAGCTCTGCCTCAATATATTCTGAATCAACACAACCCACCATATCCACAGAAACTTCATCGGAATCCCAAGCAACCACAGAAGTACCAGCGAGTTATTTCTCCTCAGCTGAAACATCTCACAGCACAACCCAGGAAATATTGACTTCGACACACCCAAACACAGTACGAGCCTCGACAGAAAGTGAATTGCCATCCCAAAAACACTCAACAACACCAACCACAGCAGTGACTCAGTCCTTCTCCACAACGTATTCAAGCACAACAGAAGAATCTTCGGCAACAGAATACTCATCGCAAACACCAAAAGCAAGACAAGCATCTTCAGTGACATTCACGTCAGCAGAAACACAGCCAACATCGCAGAAATCCGCAACGACAACATTTTCACGAGAAACCTATCCAACTTCGTCAACAGTGTCGAATGTGAATGTGTCCACATCACAATCACACTTAACAACACCTTCATCCCTCAGAACTGAGTTTTCAACTGAAAAGTATTCTACATTAGCAGAAGTTTCATCCACAACAGAATTGTCATCGGAAAGCCCTACAAGAGAAGTATCATCAACCACTGCATCCTCAGTAGAAACACTTCCACCAGCCAAGTCATCTACAATCAGCAGATCCTCTACAGAAACAACAACACACACGCAGGAATCTTCAACAACACAAATACTTCCCCACACTTCAGAAGTGTCATCATCAGCAACTCTCTCCCCATCAGAAACATATTCAACTGCAACATCATCAGCAGCAGAATCTGAGATGTCAGCAGAGACCTCCCAAACAGCGCATTTATCAGCAACGACCAAGTTTTCATCAGAGACACCCCCAAAGACAGTGGAAACTTCTTTGACTGAACAATCAACACAGATTTATCAAAGCTCAACAGCAGCTTCTACGGCAACTGTGTCTCCATCAGAATCACACCACACTTCCTCGGTATTGTCTACAGTTCCTGAATCAACATCAGAAACAAAGTCACCAGCAACTGAAGTATCAGAGGCATCTGAGACTTCAATACAAACCCATCCAATGTCAGAGGTATCTTCATTTACCACGTCTACTTTTGAGAGTCTCACACCAACATCTGAATCACCACAGACAATACAAACACATTCAAGCACATCACGCATTTCCTCAAAAACCGTGTCCCCATCAGAAACCCATGTAAAAGCAACAACGTTAAGTTTGGTAACTGAGAGCTCTGCCTCAATATATTCTGAATCAACACAACCCACCATATCCACAGAAACTTCATCGGAATCCCAAGCAACCACAGAAGTACCAGCGAGTTATTTCTCCTCAGCTGAAACATCTCACAGCACAACCCAGGAAATATTGACTTCGACACACCCAAACACAGTACGAGCCTCGACAGAAAGTGAATTGCCATCCCAAAAACACTCAACAACACCAACCACAGCAGTGACTCAGTCCTTCTCCACAACGTATTCAAGCACAACAGAAGAATCTTCAGCAACACAATACTCATCGCAAACACCAAAAGCAAGACAAGCATCTTCAGTGACATTCACGTCAGCAGAAACACAGCCAACATCGCAGGAATCCGCAACGACAACATTTTCACAAGAAACCTATCCAACTTCGTCAACAGTGTCGAATGTGAATGTGTCCACATCACAATCACACTTAACAACACCTTCATCCCTCAGAACTGAGTTTTCAACTGAAAAGTATTCTACATTAGCAGAAGTTTCATCCACAACAGAATTGTCATCGGAAAGCCCTACAAGAGAAGTATCATCAACCACTGCATCCTCAGTAGAAACACTTCCACCAGCCAAGTCATCTACAATCAGCAGATCCTCTACAGAAACAACAACACACACGCAGGAATCTTCAACAACACAAATACTTCCCCACACTTCAGAAGTGTCATCATCAGCAACTCTCTCCCCATCAGAAACATATTCAACTGCAACATCATCAGCAGCAGAATCTGAGATGTCAGCAGAGACCTCCCAAACAGCGCATTTATCAGCAACGACCAAATTTTCATCAGAGACACCCCCAAAGACAGTGGAAACTTCTTTGACTGAACAATCAACACAAATTTATCAAAGCTCAACAGCAGCTTCTACGGCAACTGTGTCTCCATCAAAATCACACAACACTTCCTCGGCATTGTCAACGGTTGCTGAATCAACATCAGAAACAAAGTCACCAGCAACTGAAGTATCAGAGGCATCTAAGACTTCAACACAAACCCATCCAATGTCAGATGTATCTTCATTTACCACGTCTACTTTTGAGAGTCTCACACCAACATCTGAATCACCACAGAGAATACAAACACATTCAAGCACAACACGCATTTCCTCAGAAACCGTGTCCCCATCAGAAACCCATGTAAAAGCAACAACGTTAAGTTTGGTAACTGAGAGCTCTGCCTCAATATATTCTGAATCAACACAACCCACCATATCCACAGAAACTTCATCGGAATCCCAAGCAACCACAGAAGTACCAGCGAGTTATTTCTCCTCAACTGAAACATCTCACAGCACAACCCAGGAAATATTGACTTCGACACACCCAAACACAGTACGAGCCTCGACAGAAAGTGAATTCTCATCCCAAAAACACTCAACAACACCAACCACAGCAGTGACTCAGTCCTTATCCACAACGTATTCAAGCACAACAGAAGAAACTTTGGCAACAGAATACTCATCGCAAACACCAAAAGCAAGAAAAGCATCTTCAGTGACATTCACGTCAACGGAAACACAGCCAACATCGCAGGAATCCACAACGACAACATTTTCACGAGAAACCCATCCAAGTACGTCAACAGTGTTGAATATAAATGTATCCACATCACAACCACACTTAACAACACCTTCATCCCTCGGAACTGAGTTTTCCACTAAAAAGTATTCTACATTAGCAGAAGTGTCATCCACAACAGAATTGTCATCGGAAAGCCCTACGACAAGAGAAGTATCATCAACCACTGCATCCTCAGCAGAAACACTTCCACCAGCCAAGTCATCTACAATCCGCAGATCCTCTACAGAAACAACAACACACACGCAGGAATCTTCAACAACACAAATACTTCCCCACACTTCAGAAGTGTCATCATCAGCAACTCTCTCCCCATCAGAAACATATTCAACTGCAACAAAATCAGCAGCAGAATCTGAGCTGTCAGCAGAGACCTCCCAAACAGCGCATTTATCAGCAACGACCAAGTTTTCGTCAGAGACACCCCCAACGACAGTGGAAACTTCTTTGACTGAACAATCAACACAAATTTATCAAAGCTCAACAGCAGCTTCTACGGCAACTGTGTCTCCATCAGAATCACACCACACTTCCTCGGCATTGTCAACGGTTGCCGAATCATCACCAGAAACAAAGCCACCAGCAACTGAAGTATCAGAGGCATCTGAGACTTCAACACAAACCCATCCAATGTCAGAGGTCTCATCATTTACCACGTCTACTTTTGAGAGTCTTCCACCAACATCTGAATCACCACAGAGAATACAAACATATTCAAGCACAACACACATTTCCTCAGAAACCGTGTCCCCATCAGAAACCCATGTAAAAGCAACAACGTTAAGTTTGGTAACTGAGAGCTCTGCCACAATATATTCTGAATCAACAGAACCCACCATATCTACAGAAACTTCATCGGAATCCCAAGCAACCACAGAAGTATCAGCGAGTTATTTCTCCTCAACTGAGAAATCTCACAGCACAACCCAGGAAATATTGACTTCGACACACCCAAACACAATACGAGCCTCGACAGAAAGTGAATTGCCATCCCAAAAACACTCAACAACACCAACCACAGCAGTGACTCAGTCCTTCTCAACAACGTATTCAAGCACAACAGAAGAATCTTCGGCAACAGAATACTCATCGCAAACACCAAAAGCAAGACAAGCATCTTCAATGACATTTACGTCAGCAGAAACACAGCCAACATCGCAGGAATCCACAACGACAACATTTTCACAAGAAACCCATCCAAGTACGTCAATAATGTCGAATGTAAATGTGTCCACATCACAATCACACTTAACAACACCTTCATCCCTCAGAACTGAGTTTTCAACTGAAAAGTATTCTACATTAGTAGAAGTTTCATCCACAACAGAATTGTCATCGGAAAGCCCTACAAGAGAAGTATCATCAACCACTGCATCCTCAGCAGAAACACTTCCACCAGCCAAGTCATCTACAATCCGCAGATCCTCTACAGAAACAACAACACACACGCAGGAATCTTCAACAACACAAATACTTCCCCACACTTCAGAAGTGTCATCATCAGCAACTCTCTCCCCATCAGAAACATATTCAACTGCAACAAAATCAGCAGCAGAATCTGAGCTGTCAGCAGAGACCTCCCAAACAGCGCATTTATCAGCAACGACCAAGTTTTCGTCAGAGACACCCCCAACGACAGTGGAAACTTCTTTGACTGAACAATCAACACAAATTTATCAAAGCTCAACAGCAGCTTCTACGGCAACTGTGTCTCCATCAGAATCACACCACACTTCCTCGGCATTGTCAACGGTTGCCGAATCATCACCAGAAACAAAGCCACCAGCAACTGAAGTATCAGAGGCATCTGAGACTTCAACACAAACCCATCCAATGTCAGAGGTCTCATCATTTACCACGTCTACTTTTGAGAGTCTTCCACCAACATCTGAATCACCACAGAGAATACAAACATATTCAAGCACAACACACATTTCCTCAGAAACCGTGTCCCCATCAGAAACCCATGTAAAAGCAACAACGTTAAGTTTGGTAACTGAGAGCTCTGCCACAATATATTCTGAATCAACACAACCCACCATATCTACAGAAACTTCATCGGAATCCCAAGCAACCACAGAAGTACCAGCGAGTTATTTCTCCTCAACTGAAACATCTCACAGCACAACCCAGGAAATATTGACTTCGACACACCCAAACACAGTACGAGCCTCGACAGAAAGTGAATTCTCATCCCAAAAACACTCAACAACACCAACCACAGCAGTGACTCAGTCCTTATCCACAACGTATTCAAGCACAACAGAAGAAACTTTGGCAACAGAATACTCATCGCAAACACCAAAAGCAAGAAAAGCATCTTCAGTGACATTCACGTCAACAGAAACACAGCCAACATCACAGGAATCCGCAACTACAACATTTTCACGAGAAACCCATCCAAGTACGTCAACAGTGTTGAATATAAATGTGTCCACATCACAACCACACTTAACAACACCTTCATCCCTCGGAACTGAGTTTTCCACTAAAAAGTATTCTACATTAGCAGAAGTGTCATCCACAACAGAATTGTCATCGGAAAGCCCTACGACAAGAGAAGTATCATCAACCACTACATCCTCAGCAGAAACGCTTCCACCAGCCGAGTCATCTACAATCAGCAGACCCTCTACAGAAACAACAACACACACGCAGGAATCTCCAACAACACAAATACTTCCACACACTTCAGAAGTGTCATCATCATCAACTCTCTCCCCATCAGAAACATATTCAACTGCAACATCATCATCAGCAGAAACTGAGATGTCAGCAGAGACCTCTCAAACAGCGCATTTATCAGCAACGACCAAGTTTTCATCGGAGACACCCCCAACGACAGTGCAAACTTCTTTGACTGCACAATCAACACAAATTTATCAAAGCTCAACAGCAGCTTCTATGGCAACTGTGTCTCCATCAGAATCACACCACACTTCCTCGGCATTGTCAACGGTTGCCGAATCATCACCAGAAACAAAGCCACCAGCAACTGAAGTATCAGAGGCATCTGAGACTTCAACACAAACCCATCCAATGTCAGAGGTATCTTCATTTACCACGTCTACTTTTGAGAGTCTCACACCAACATCCGAATCACCACAGAGAATACAAACACATTCAAGCACAACACGCATTTCCTCAGAAACCGTGTCCCCATCAGAAACCCATGTAAAAGCAACAACGTTAAGTTTGGTAACTGAGAGCTCTGCCTCAATATATTCTGAATCAACACAACCCACCATATCCACAGAAACTTCATCGGAATCCCAAGCAACCACAGAAGTACCAGCGAGTTATTTCTCCTCAACTGAAACATCTCACAGCACAACCCAGGAAATATTGACTTCGATACACCCAAACACAATACGACCCTCGACAGAAAGTGAATTGCCATCCCAAAAACACTCAACAACACCAACCACAGCAGTGACTCAGTCCTTCTCCACAACGTATTCAAGCACAACAGAAGAATCTTCGGCAACAGAATACTCATCGCAAACACCAAAAGCAAGACAAGCATCTTCAGTGACATTCATGTCAGCAGAAACACAGCCAACATCGCAGGAATCCGCAACGACAACATTTTCACAAGAAACCCATCCAAGTACGTCAACAGTGTCGAATGTAAATGTGTCCACATCACAATCACACTTAACAACACCTTCATCCCTCGGAACTGAGTTTTCGACTGAAAAGTATTCTACATTAGCAGAAGTGTCATCCACAACAGAATTGTCATCGGAAAGACCTACAACAAGAGAAGTATCATCAACCACTGCATCCTCAGCAGAAACACTTCCACCAGCCGAGTCATCTACAATCAGCAGACCCTCTACAGAAACAACTACACACGCGCAGGAATCTCCAACAACACAAATACTTCCACACACTTCAGAAGCGTCATCATCAGCAACTCTCTCCCCATCAGAAACATATTCAACTGCAACATCATCATCAGCAGAAACTGAGATGTCAGCAGAGACCTCTCAAACAGCGCATTTATCAGCAACGACCAGGTTTTCATCAGAGACACTCCCAACGACAGTGCAAACTTCTTTGACTGAACAATCAACACAAATTTATCAAAGCTCAACAGCAGCTTCTACGGCAACTGTGTCTCCATCAGAATCACACCACACTTCCTCGGCATTGTCAACGGTTGCCAAATCAACATCAGAAACAAAGTCACCAGCAACTGAAGTATCAGAGGCATCTGAGACTTCAACACAAACCCATCCAATGTCAGAGGTATCTTCATTTACCACGTCTACTTTTGAGAGTCTCACACCAACATCTGAATCAACACAGAGAATACAAACACATTCAAGCACATCACGCATTTCCTCAGAAACTGTGTCCCCATCAGAAACCCATGTAAAAGGAACAACGTTAAGTTTGGTAACTGAGAGCTCTGCCACAATATATTCTGAATCAACACAACCCACCATATCCACAGAAACTTCATCGGAATCCCAAGCAACCACAGAAGTACCAGCGAGTTATTTCTCCTCAACTGAAAAATCTCACAGCACAACCCAGGAAATATTGACTTCGACACACCCAAACACAATACGAGCCTGGACGGAAAGAGAATTGCCATCCCAAAAACACTCAACAACACCAACCACAGCAGTGACTCAGTCCTTCTCCACAACGTATTCAAGCACAACAGAAGAATCTTCGGCAACAGAATACTCATCGCAAACACCAAAAGCAAGACAAGCATCTTCAGTGACATTCACGTCAGCAGAAACACAGCCAACATCGCAGGAATCCGCAACGACAACATTTTCACAAGAAACCCATCCAAGTACGTCAACAGTGTCGAATATAAATGTGTCCACATCACAATCACACTTAACAACACCTTCATCCCTCGGAACTGAGTTTTTAACTGAAAAGTATTCTACATTAGCAGAAGTGTCATCCAGAACAGAATTGTCATCGGAAAGCCCTACGACAAGAGAAGTATCATCAACCACTGCATCCTCAGCAGAAACACTTCCACCAGCCGAGTCATCTACAATCAGCAGACCCTCTACAGAAACAACAACACACACGCAGGAATCTCTAACAACACAAATACTTCCACACACTTCAGCAGTGTCATCATCAGCAACTCTCTCCCCATCAGAAACATATTCAACTGCAACATCATCATCAGCAGAAACTGAGCTGTCAGCAGAGACCTCTCAAACAGCGCATTTATCAGTAACGACCAAGTTTTCATCAGAGACACTCCCAACGACAGTGGAAACTTCTTTGACTGAACAATCAACACAAATTTATCAAAGCTCAACAGCAGCATCTACGGCAACTGTGTCTCCATCAGAATCACACCACACTTCCTCGGCATTGTCAACGGCTGCTGAATCAACATCAGAAACAAAGTCACCAGCAACTGAAGTATTAGAGGCATCTGAGACTTCAACACAAACCCATCCAATGTCAGAGGTATCATCATTTACCACGTCTACTTTTGAGAGACTTCCACCAACATCTGAATCACCACAGACAATACAAACATATTCAAGCACAACACGCATTTCCTCAGAAACCGTGTCCCCATCAGAAACCCATGTAAAAGCAACAACGTTAAGTTTGGTAACTGAGAGCTCTGCCACAATATATTCTGAATCAACACAACCCACCATATCCACAGAAACTTCATCGGAATCCCAAGCAACCACAGAAGTTCCAGCAACATATTTCTCCTCAAATGAAAAATCTCACAGCACAACCCAGGAAATATTGACTTCAACACACCCAAACACAATACAAGCCTCAACAGAAAGTGAATTGCCATCCCAAAAACACTCAACAACACCAACCACAGCAGTGACTCAGTCCTTCTCCACAACGTATTCAAGCACAGCAGAAGAATCTTCGGCAACAGAATACTCATCGCAAACACCAAAAGCAAGACAGGCATCTTCAGTGACATTCACGTCAGCAGAAACACAGCCAACATCGCAGGAATCCGCAACGACAACATTTTCACGAGAAACCCATCCAAGTACGTCAACAGTGTCGAATGTAAATGTGTCCACATCACAATCACACTTAACAACACCTTCATCCCTCAGAACTGTGTTTTCCACTGAAAAGTATTCTACATTAGCAGAAGTGTCATCCACAACAGAATTGTCATCGGAAAGCCCTACGACAAGAGAAGTATCA
Organism: Mobula birostris; assembly: GCF_030028105.1. Lineage (NCBI taxonomy): Eukaryota > Metazoa > Chordata > Chondrichthyes > Myliobatiformes > Myliobatidae > Mobula > Mobula birostris. The sequence goes on from NC_092396.1 coordinate 18,733,712, forward strand.
TCAACCACTGCATCCTCAGCAGAAACACTTCCACCAGCCGAGTCATCTACAATCAGCAGACCCTCTTCAGAAACAACAACACACACGCAGGAATCTCCAACAACACAAATACTTCCACACACTTCAGAAGTGTCATCATCAGCAACTCTCTCCCCATCAGAAACATATTCAACTGCAACACCATCATCAGCAGAATCTGAGATGTCAGCAGAGATCTCTCAAACAGCGTATTTATCAGCAACGACCAAGTTTTCATCAGAGACACTCCCAACGACAGTGCAAACTTCTTTGACTGAACAATCAACACAAATTTATCAAAGCTCAACAGCAGCTTCTACGGCAACTGTGTCTCCAGCAGAATCACACCACATTTCCTCGGCATTGTCAACGGTTGCCAAATCATCACCAGAAACAAAGCCACCAGCAACTAAAGTATCAGAGGCATCTAAGACTTCAACACAAACCCATCCAATGTCAGAGGTATCATCATTTAACTCATCTACTTTTGAGAGTCTTCCACCAACTTCTGAATCACCACAGACAATACAAACACATTCAGTCATACAACGCAATTCCTCAGAAACCGTGTCCCCATCAGAAACCCATGTAAAAGCAACAACGTTAAGTTTGGTAACTGAGAGCTCTCCCTCAATATATTCTGAATCAACACAACCCACCATATCCACAGAAACTTCATCGGAATCCCAAGCAACCACAGAAGTACCAGCGAGTTATTTCTCCTCAACTGAAACATCTCACAGCACAACCCAGGAAATATTGACTTCGACACACCCAAACACAGTACGAGCCTCGACAGAAAGTGAATTCTCATCCCAAAAACACTCAACAACACCAACCACAGCAGTGACTCAGTCCTTATCCACAACGTATTCAAGCACAACAGAAGAATCTTCGGCAACAGAATACTCATCGCAAACACCAAAAGCAAGACAAGCATCTTCAATGACATTTCCGTCAGCAGAAACACAGCCAACATCGCAGGAATCCACAACGACAACATTTTCACAAGAAACCCATCCAAGTACGTCAATAATGTCGAATGTAAATGTGTCCACATCACAATCACACTTAACAACACCTTCATCCCTCAGAACTGAGTTTTCAACTGAAAAGTATTCTACATTAGCAGAAGTTTCATCCACAACAGAATTGTCATTGGAAAGCCCTACAAGAGAAGTATCATCAACCACTGCATCCTCAGTAGAAACACTTCCACCAGCCAAGTCATCTACAATCAGCAGATCCTCTACAGAAACAACAACACACACGCAGGAATCTTCAACAACACAAATACTTCCCCACACTTCAGAAGTGTCATCATCAGCAACTCTCTCCCCATCAGAAACATATTCAACTGCAACATCATCAGCAGCAGAATCTGAGATGTCAGCAGAGACCTCCCAAACAGCGCATTTATCAGCAACGACCAAGTTTTCATCAGAGACAGCCCCAACGACAGTGGAAACTTCTTTGACTGAACAATCAACACAAATTTATCAAAGCTCAACAGCAGCTTCTACGGCAACTGTGTCTCCATCAAAATCACACCACACTTCCTCGGCATTGTCAACGGTTGCTGAATCAACATCAGAAACAAAGTCACCAGCAACTGAAGTATCAGAGGCATCTAAGACTTCAACACAAACCCATCCAATGTCAGAGGTATCTTCATTTACCACGTCTACTTTTGAGAGTCTCACACCAACATCTGAATCACCACAGAGAATACAAACACATTCAAGCACAACACGCATTTCCTCAGAAACCGTGTCCCCATCAGAAACCCATGTAAAAGCAACAACGTTAAGTTTGGTAACTGAGAGCTCTGCCTCAATATATTCTGAATCAACACAACCCACCATATCCACAGAAACTTCATCGGAATCCCAAGCAACCACAGAAGTACCAGCGAGTTATTTCTCCTCAACTGAAACATCTCACAGCACAACCCAGGAAATATTGACTTCGACACACCCAAACACAGTACGAGCCTCGACAGAAAGTGAATTCTCATCCCAAAAACACTCAACAACACCAACCACAGCAGTGACTCAGTCCTTATCCACAACGTATTCAAGCACAACAGAAGAAACTTTGGCAACAGAATACTCATCGCAAACACCAAAAGCAAGAAAAGCATCTTCAGTGACATTCACGTCAACAGAAACACAGCCAACATCGCAGGAATCCGCAACGACAACATTTTCACGAGAAACCCATCCAAGTACGTCAACAGTGTTGAATATAAATGTGTCCACATCACAACCACACTTAACAACACCTTCATCCCTCGGAACTGAGTTTTCCACTAAAAAGTATTCTACATTAGCAGAAGTGTCATCCACAACAGAATTGTCAGCGGAAAGCCCTACGACAAGAGAAGTATCATCAACCACTGCATCCTCAGCAGAAACACTTCCACCAGCCGAGTCATCTACAATCAGCAGACCCTCTACAGAAACAACAACACACACGCAGGAATATCTAACAACACAAATACTTCCACACACTTCAGGAGTGTCATCATCAGTAACTCTCTCCCCATCAGAAACATATTCAACTGCAACATCATCATCAGCAGAAACTGAGTTGTCAGCAGAGACCCCTCAAACAGCGCATTTATCAGCAACAACGAAGTTTTCATCAGAAACACTCCCAACGACACTGCAAACAACTTTGACTGAACAATCAACACAAATTTATCAAAGCTCAACAGCAGCTTCTACGGCAACTGTGTCTCCATCAGAATCACACCACACTTCCTCGGCATTGTCTACAGTTCCTGAATCAACATCAGAAACAAAGTCACCAGCAACTGAAGTATCAGAGGCATCTGAGACTTCAATACAAACCCATCCAATGTCAGAGGTATCTTCATTTACCACGTCTACTTTTGAGAGTCTCACACCAACATCTGAATCACCACAGACAATACAAACACATTCAAGCACATCACGCATTTCCTCAAAAACCGTGTCCCCATCAGAAACCCATGTAAAAGCAACAACGTTAAGTTTGGTAACTGAGAGCTCTGCCTCAATATATTCTGAATCAACACAACCCACCATATCCACAGAAACTTCATCGGAATCCCAAGCAACCACAGAAGTACCAGCGAGTTATTTCTCCTCAACTGAAACATCTCACAGCACAACCCAGGAAATATTGACTTCGACACACCCAAACACAGTACGAGCCTCGACAGAAAGTGAATTCTCATCCCAAAAACACTCAACAACACCAACCACAGCAGTGACTCAGTCCTTATCCACAACGTATTCAAGCACAACAGAAGAAACTTTGGCAACAGAATACTCATCGCAAACACCAAAAGCAAGAAAAGCATCTTCAGTGACATTCACGTCAACAGAAACACAGCCAACATCGCAGGAATCCGCAACGACAACATTTTCACGAGAAACCCATCCAAGTACGTCAACAGTGTTGAATATAAATGTGTCCACATCACAACCACACTTAACAACACCTTCATCCCTCGGAACTGAGTTTTCCACTAAAAAGTATTCTACATTAGCAGAAGTGTCATCCACAACAGAATTGTCATCGGAAAGCCCTACGACAAGAGAAGTATCATCAACCACTGCATCCTCAGCAGAAACACTTCCACCAGCCGAGTCATCTACAATCAGCAGACCCTCTACAGAAACAACAACACACACGCAGGAATATCTAACAACACAAATACTTCCACACACTTCAGGAGTGTCATCATCAGTAACTCTCTCCCCATCAGAAACATATTCAACTGCAACATCATCATCAGCAGAAACTGAGTTGTCAGCAGAGACCCCTCAAACAGCGCATTTATCAGCAACAACGAAGTTTTCATCAGAAACACTCCCAACGACACTGCAAACAACTTTGACTGAACAATCAACACAAATTTATCAAAGCTCAACAGCAGCTTCTACGGCAACTGTGTCTCCATCAGAATCACACCACACTTCCTCGGCATTGTCTACAGTTCCTGAATCAACATCAGAAACAAAGTCACCAGCAACTGAAGTATCAGAGGCATCTGAGACTTCAATACAAACCCATCCAATGTCAGAGGTATCTTCATTTACCACGTCTACTTTTGAGAGTCTCACACCAACATCTGAATCACCACAGACAATACAAACACATTCAAGCACATCACGCATTTCCTCAAAAACCGTGTCCCCATCAGAAACCCATGTAAAAGCAACAACGTTAAGTTTGGTAACTGAGAGCTCTGCCTCAATATATTCTGAATCAACACAACCCACCATATCCACAGAAACTTCATCGGAATCCCAAGCAACCACAGAAGTACCAGCGAGTTATTTCTCCTCAGCTGAAACATCTCACAGCACAACCCAGGAAATATTGACTTCGACACACCCAAACACAGTACGAGCCTCGACAGAAAGTGAATTGCCATCCCAAAAACACTCAACAACACCAACCACAGCAGTGACTCAGTCCTTCTCCACAACGTATTCAAGCACAACAGAAGAATCTTCGGCAACAGAATACTCATCGCAAACACCAAAAGCAAGACAAGCATCTTCAGTGACATTCACGTCAGCAGAAACACAGCCAACATCGCAGAAATCCGCAACGACAACATTTTCACGAGAAACCTATCCAACTTCGTCAACAGTGTCGAATGTGAATGTGTCCACATCACAATCACACTTAACAACACCTTCATCCCTCAGAACTGAGTTTTCAACTGAAAAGTATTCTACATTAGCAGAAGTTTCATCCACAACAGAATTGTCATCGGAAAGCCCTACAAGAGAAGTATCATCAACCACTGCATCCTCAGTAGAAACACTTCCACCAGCCAAGTCATCTACAATCAGCAGATCCTCTACAGAAACAACAACACACACGCAGGAATCTTCAACAACACAAATACTTCCCCACACTTCAGAAGTGTCATCATCAGCAACTCTCTCCCCATCAGAAACATATTCAACTGCAACATCATCAGCAGCAGAATCTGAGATGTCAGCAGAGACCTCCCAAACAGCGCATTTATCAGCAACGACCAAGTTTTCATCAGAGACACCCCCAAAGACAGTGGAAACTTCTTTGACTGAACAATCAACACAGATTTATCAAAGCTCAACAGCAGCTTCTACGGCAACTGTGTCTCCATCAGAATCACACCACACTTCCTCGGTATTGTCTACAGTTCCTGAATCAACATCAGAAACAAAGTCACCAGCAACTGAAGTATCAGAGGCATCTGAGACTTCAATACAAACCCATCCAATGTCAGAGGTATCTTCATTTACCACGTCTACTTTTGAGAGTCTCACACCAACATCTGAATCACCACAGACAATACAAACACATTCAAGCACATCACGCATTTCCTCAAAAACCGTGTCCCCATCAGAAACCCATGTAAAAGCAACAACGTTAAGTTTGGTAACTGAGAGCTCTGCCTCAATATATTCTGAATCAACACAACCCACCATATCCACAGAAACTTCATCGGAATCCCAAGCAACCACAGAAGTACCAGCGAGTTATTTCTCCTCAGCTGAAACATCTCACAGCACAACCCAGGAAATATTGACTTCGACACACCCAAACACAGTACGAGCCTCGACAGAAAGTGAATTGCCATCCCAAAAACACTCAACAACACCAACCACAGCAGTGACTCAGTCCTTCTCCACAACGTATTCAAGCACAACAGAAGAATCTTCAGCAACACAATACTCATCGCAAACACCAAAAGCAAGACAAGCATCTTCAGTGACATTCACATCAGCAGAAACACAGCCAACATCGCAGGAATCCGCAACGACAACATTTTCACGAGAAACCTATCCAACTTCGTCAACAGTGTCGAATGTGAATGTGTCCACATCACAATCACACTTAACAACACCTTCATCCCTCAGAACTGAGTTTTCAACTGAAAAGTATTCTACATTAGCAGAAGTTTCATCCACAACAGAATTGTCATCGGAAAGCCCTACAAGAGAAGTATCATCAACCACTGCATCCTCAGTAGAAACACTTCCACCAGCCAAGTCATCTACAATCAGCAGATCCTCTACAGAAACAACAACACACACGCAGGAATCTTCAACAACACAAATACTTCCCCACACTTCAGAAGTGTCATCATCAGCAACTCTCTCCCCATCAGAAACATATTCAACTGCAACATCATCAGCAGCAGAATCTGAGATGTCAGCAGAGACCTCCCAAACAGCGCATTTATCAGCAACGACCAAATTTTCATCAGAGACACCCCCAAAGACAGTGGAAACTTCTTTGACTGAACAATCAACACAAATTTATCAAAGCTCAACAGCAGCTTCTACGGCAACTGTGTCTCCATCAAAATCACACAACACTTCCTCGGCATTGTCAACGGTTGCTGAATCAACATCAGAAACAAAGTCACCAGCAACTGAAGTATCAGAGGCATCTAAGACTTCAACACAAACCCATCCAATGTCAGATGTATCTTCATTTACCACGTCTACTTTTGAGAGTCTCACACCAACATCTGAATCACCACAGAGAATACAAACACATTCAAGCACAACACGCATTTCCTCAGAAACCGTGTCCCCATCAGAAACCCATGTAAAAGCAACAACGTTAAGTTTGGTAACTGAGAGCTCTGCCTCAATATATTCTGAATCAACACAACCCACCATATCCACAGAAACTTCATCGGAATCCCAAGCAACCACAGAAGTACCAGCGAGTTATTTCTCCTCAACTGAAACATCTCACAGCACAACCCAGGAAATATTGACTTCGACACACCCAAACACAGTACGAGCCTCGACAGAAAGTGAATTCTCATCCCAAAAACACTCAACAACACCAACCACAGCAGTGACTCAGTCCTTATCCACAACGTATTCAAGCACAACAGAAGAAACTTTGGCAACAGAATACTCATCGCAAACACCAAAAGCAAGAAAAGCATCTTCAGTGACATTCACGTCAACGGAAACACAGCCAACATCGCAGGAATCCGCAACGACAACACTTTCACGAGAAACCCATCCAAGTACGTCAACAGTGTTGAATATAAATGTGTCCACATCACAACCACACTTAACAACACCTTCATCCCTCGGAACTGAGTTTTCCACTAAAAAGTATTCTACATTAGCAGAAGTGTCATCCACAACAGAATTGTCATCGGAAAGCCCTACGACAAGAGAAGTATCATCAACCACTGCATCCTCAGCAGAAACACTTCCACCAGCCAAGTCATCTACAATCCGCAGATCCTCTACAGAAACAACAACACACACGCAGGAATCTTCAACAACACAAATACTTCCCCACACTTCAGAAGTGTCATCATCAGCAACTCTCTCCCCATCAGAAACATATTCAACTGCAACAAAATCAGCAGCAGAATCTGAGCTGTCAGCAGAGACCTCCCAAACAGCGCATTTATCAGCAACGACCAAGTTTTCGTCAGAGACACCCCCAACGACAGTGGAAACTTCTTTGACTGAACAATCAACACAAATTTATCAAAGCTCAACAGCAGCTTCTACGGCAACTGTGTCTCCATCAGAATCACACCACACTTCCTCGGCATTGTCAACGGTTGCCGAATCATCACCAGAAACAAAGCCACCAGCAACTGAAGTATCAGAGGCATCTGAGACTTCAACACAAACCCATCCAATGTCAGAGGTCTCATCATTTACCACGTCTACTTTTGAGAGTCTTCCACCAACATCTGAATCACCACAGAGAATACAAACATATTCAAGCACAACACACATTTCCTCAGAAACCGTGTCCCCATCAGAAACCCATGTAAAAGCAACAACGTTAAGTTTGGTAACTGAGAGCTCTGCCACAATATATTCTGAATCAACAGAACCCACCATATCTACAGAAACTTCATCGGAATCCCAAGCAACCACAGAAGTACCAGCGAGTTATTTCTCCTCAACTGAAACATCTCACAGCACAACCCAGGAAATATTGACTTCGACACACCCAAACACAGTACGAGCCTCGACAGAAAGTGAATTCTCATCCCAAAAACACTCAACAACACCAACCACAGCAGTGACTCAGTCCTTATCCACAACGTATTCAAGCACAACAGAAGAAACTTTGGCAACAGAATACTCATCGCAAACACCAAAAGCAAGACAAGCATCTTCAGTGACATTCACGTCAGCAGAAACACAGCCAACATCGCAGGGATCCGCAACGACAACATTTTCACGAGAAACCCATCCAAGTACGTCAACAGTGTTGAATATAAATGTGTCCACATCACAACCACACTTAACAACACCTTCATCCCTCGGAACTGAGTTTTCCACTAAAAAGTATTCTACATTAGCAGAAGTGTCATCCACAACAGAATTGTCATCGGAAAGCCCTACGACAAGAGAAGTATCATCAACCACTACATCCTCAGCAGAAACGCTTCCACCAGCCGAGTCATCTACAATCAGCAGACCCTCTACAGAAACAACAACACACACGCAGGAATCTCCAACAACACAAATACTTCCACACACTTCAGAAGTGTCATCATCATCAACTCTCTCCCCATCAGAAACATATTCAACTGCAACATCATCATCAGCAGAAACTGAGATGTCAGCAGAGACCTCTCAAACAGCGCATTTATCAGCAACGACCAAGTTTTCATCGGAGACACCCCCAACGACAGTGCAAACTTCTTTGACTGCACAATCAACACAAATTTATCAAAGCTCAACAGCAGCTTCTATGGCAACTGTGTCTCCATCAGAATCACACCACACTTCCTCGGCATTGTCAACGGTTGCCGAATCATCACCAGAAACAAAGCCACCAGCAACTGAAGTATCAGAGGCATCTGAGACTTCAACACAAACCCATCCAATGTCAGAGGTATCTTCATTTACCACGTCTACTTTTGAGAGTCTCACACCAACATCCGAATCACCACAGAGAATACAAACACATTCAAGCACAACACGCATTTCCTCAGAAACCGTGTCCCCATCAGAAACCCATGTAAAAGCAACAACGTTAAGTTTGGTAACTGAGAGCTCTGCCTCAATATATTCTGAATCAACACAACCCACCATATCCACAGAAACTTCATCGGAATCCCAAGCAACCACAGAAGTACCAGCGAGTTATTTCTCCTCAACTGAAACATCTCACAGCACAACCCAGGAAATATTGACTTCGACACACCCAAACACAGTACGAGCCTCGACAGAAAGTGAATTCTCATCCCAAAAACACTCAACAACACCAACCACAGCAGTGACTCAGTCCTTCTCCACAACGTATTCAAGCACAACAGAAGAATCTTCGGCAACAGAATACTCATCGCAAACACCAAAAGCAAGACAAGCATCTTCAGTGACATTCACGTCAGCAGAAACACAGCCAACATCGCAGGAATCCGCAACGACAACATTTTCACGAGAAACCTATCCAACTTCGTCAACAGTGTCGAATGTGAATGTGTCCACATCACAATCACACTTAACAACACCTTCATCCCTCAGAACTGAGTTTTCAACTGAAAAGTATTCTACATTAGTAGAAGTTTCATCCACAACAGAATTGTCATCGGAAAGCCCTACAAGAGAAGTATCATCAACCACTGCATCCTCAGCAGAAACACTTCCACCAGCCAAGTCATCTACAATCCGCAGATCCTCTACAGAAACAACAACACACACGCAGGAATCTTCAACAACACAAATACTTCCCCACACTTCAGAAGTGTCATCATCAGCAACTCTCTCCCCATCAGAAACATATTCAACTGCAACAAAATCAGCAGCAGAATCTGAGATGTCAGCAGAGACCTCCCAAACAGCGTATTTATCAGCAACGACCAAGTTTTCGTCAGAGACACCCCCAACGACAGTGGAAACTTCTTTGACTGAACAATCAACACAAATTTATCAAAACTCAACAGCAGCTTCTACGGCAACTGTGTCTCCATCAAAATCACACCACACTTCCTCGGCATTGTCAACGGTTGCTGAATCAACATCAGAAACAAAGTCACCAGCAACTGAAGTATCAGAGGCATCTAAGACTTCAACACAAACCCATCCAATGTCAGAGGTATCTTCATTTACCACGTCTACTTTTGAGAGTCTCACACCAACATCTGAATCACCACAGAGAATACAAACATATTCAAGCACAACACGCATTTCCTCAGAAACCGTGTCCCCATCAGAAACCCATGTAAAAGCAACAACGTTAAGTTTGGTAACTGAGAGCTCTGCCTCAATATATTCTGAATCAACACAACCCACCATATCCACAGAAACTTCATCGGAATCCCAAGCAACCACAGAAGTACCAGCGAGTTATTTCTCCTCAACTGAAACATCTCACAGCACAACCCAGGAAATATTGACTTCGACACACCCAAACACAGTACGAGCCTCGACAGAAAGTGAATTCTCATCCCAAAAACACTCAACAACACCAACCACAGCAGTGACTCAGTCCTTATCCACAACGTATTCAAGCACAACAGAAGAAACTTTGGCAACAGAATACTCATCGCAAACACCAAAAGCAAGAAAAGCATCTTCAGTGACATTCACGTCAACAGAAACACAGCCAACATCACAGGAATCCGCAACTACAACATTTTCACGAGAAACCCATCCAAGTACGTCAACAGTGTTGAATATAAATGTGTCCACATCACAACCACACTTAACAACACCTTCATCCCTCGGAACTGAGTTTTCCACTAAAAAGTATTCTACATTAGCAGAAGTGTCATCCACAACAGAATTGTCATCGGAAAGCCCTACGACAAGAGAAGTATCATCAACCACTACATCCTCAGCAGAAACGCTTCCACCAGCCGAGTCATCTACAATCAGCAGACCCTCTACAGAAACAACAACACACACGCAGGAATCCCCAACAACACAAATACTTCCACACACTTCAGAAGTGTCATCATCATCAACTCTCTCCCCATCAGAAACATATCCAACTGCAACATCATCATCAGCAGAAACTGAGATGTCAGCAGAGACCTCTCAAACAGCGCATTTATCAGCAACGACCAAGTTTTCATCGGAGACACCCCCAACGACAGTGCAAACTTCTTTGACTGCACAATCAACACAAATTTATCAAAGCTCAACAGCAGCTTCTATGGCAACTGTGTCTCCATCAGAATCACACCACACTTCCTCGGCATTGTCAACGGTTGCCGAATCATCACCAGAAACAAAGCCACCAGCAACTGAAGTATCAGAGGCATCTGAGACTTCAACACAAACCCATCCAATGTCAGAGGTATCATCATTTACCACGTCTACTTTTGAGAGTCTTCCACCAACATCTGAATCACCACAGAGACTACAAACATATTCAAGCACAACACACATTTCCTCAGAAACCGTGTCCCCATCAGAAACCCACGTAAAACCAACAACGTTAAGTTTGGTAACTGAGAGCTCTGCCACAATATATTCTGAATCAACAGAACCCACCATATCCACAGAAACTTCATCGGAATCCCAAGCAACCACAGAAGTATCAGCGAGTTATTTCTCCTCAACTGAGAAATCTCACAGCACAACCCAGGAAATATTGACTTCGACACACCCAAACACAATACGAGCCTCGACAGAAAGTGAATTGCCATCCCAAAAACACTCAACAACACCAACCACAGCAGTGACTCAGTCCTTCTCAACAACGTATTCAAGCACAACAGAAGAATCTTCGGCAACACAATACTCATCGCAAACACCAAAAGCAAGACAAGCATCTTCAATGACATTTACGTCAGCAGAAACACAGCCAACATCGCAGGAATCCACAACGACAACATTTTCAGAAGAAACCCATCCAAGTACGTCAATAATGTCGAATGTAAATGTGTCCACATCACAATCACACTTAACAACACCTTCATCCCTCAGAACTGAGTTTTCAACTGAAAAGTATTCTACATTAGCAGAAGTTTCATCCACAACAGAATTGTCATCGGAAAGCCCTACAAGAGAAGTATCATCAACCACTGCATCCTCAGTAGAAACACTTCCACCAGCCAAGTCATCTACAATCAGCAGACCCTCTACAGAAACAACAACACACACGCAGGAATCTCTAACAACACAAATACTTCCACACACTTCAGAAGTGTCATCATCAGTAACTCTCTCCCCATCAGAAACATATTCAACTGCAACATCATCATCAGCAGAAACTGAGTTGTCAGCAGAGACCCCTCAAACAGCGCATTTATCAGCAACAACGAAGTTTTCATCAGAAACACTCCCAATGACACTGCAAACTTCTTTGACTGAACAATCAACACAAATTTATCAAAGCTCAACAGCAGCTTCTACGGCAACTGTGTCTCCATCAGAATCACACCACACTTCCTCGGCATTGTCTACAGTTCCTGAATCAACATCAGAAACAAAGTCACCAGCAACTGAAGTATCAGAGGCATCTGAGACTTCAATACAAACCCATCCAATGTCAGAGGTATCTTCATTTACCACGTCTACTTTTGAGAGTCTCACACCAACATCTGAATCACCACAGACAATACAAACACATTCAAGCACATCACGCATTTCCTCAAAAACCGTGTCCCCATCAGAAACCCATGTAAAAGCAACAACGTTAAGTTTGATAACTGAGAGCTCTCCCTCAATATATTCTGAATCAACACAACCCACCATATCCACAGAAACTTCATCGGAATCCCAAGCAACCACAGAAGTACCAGCGAGTTATTTCTCCTCAGCTGAAACATCTCACAGCACAACCCAGGAAATATTGACTTCGACACACCCAAACACAGTACGAGCCTCGACAGAAAGTGAATTGCCATCCCAAAAACACTCAACAACACCAACCACAGCAGTGACTCAGTCCTTCTCCACAACGTATTCAAGCACAACAGAAGAATCTTCGGCAACAGAATACTCATCGCAAACACCAAAAGCAAGACAAGCATCTTCAGTGACATTCACGTCAGCAGAAACACAACCAACATGGCAGGAATCCGCAACGACAACATTTTCACGAGAAACCTATCCAACTTCGTCAACAGTGTCGAATGTGAATGTGTCCACATCACAATCACACTTAACAACACCTTCATCCCTCACAACTGAGTTTTCAACTGAAAAGTATTCTACATTAGTAGAAGTTTCATCCACAACAGAATTGTCATCGGAAAGCCCTACAAGAGAAGTATCATCAACCACTGCATCCTCAGCAGAAACACTTCCACCAGCCAAGTCATCTACACTCCGCAGATCCTCTACAGAAACAACAACACACACGCAGGAATCTTCAACAACACAAATACTTCCCCACACTTCAGAAGTGTCATCATCAGCAACTCTCTCCCCATCAGAAACATATTCAACTGCAACAAAATCAGCAGCAGAATCTGAGATGTCAGCAGAGACCTCCCAAACAGCGCATTTATCAGCAACGACCAAGTTTTCGTCAGAGACACCCCCAAAGACAGTGGAAACTTCTTTGACTGAACAATCAACACAAATTTATCAAAGCTCAACAGCAGCTTCTATGGCAACTGTGTCTCCATCAAAATCACACCACACTTCCTCGGCATTGTCAACGGTTGCTGAATCAACATCAGAAACAAAGTCACCAGCAACTGAAGTATCAGAGGCATCTGAGACTTCAACACAAACCCATCCAATGTCAGAGGTATCTTCATTTACCACGTCTACTTTTGAGAGTCTCACACCAACATCTGAATCACCACAGAGAATACAAACACATTCAAGCACAACACGCATTTCCTCAGAAACCGTGTCCCCATCAGAAACCCATGTAAAAGCAACAACGTTAAGTTTGGTAACTGAGAGCTCTGCCTCAATATATTCTGAATCAACACAACCCACCATATCCACAGAAACTTCATCGGAATCCCAAGCAACCACAGAAGTACCAGCGAGTTATTTCTCCTCAACTGAAACATCTCACAGCACAACCCAGGAAATATTGACTTCGACACACCCAAACACAGTACGAGCCTCGACAGAAAGTGAATTCTCAACCCAAAAACACTCAACAACACCAACCACAGCAGTGACTCAGTCCTTATCCACAACGTATTCAAGCACAACAGAAGATACTTTGGCAACAGAATACTCATCGCAAACACCAAAAGCAAGAAAAGCATCTTCAGTGACATTCACATCAACAGAAACACAGCCAACATCACAGGAATCCGCAACGACAACATTTTCACGAGAAACCCATCCAAGTACGTCAACAGTGTTGAATATAAATCTGTCCACATCACAACCACACTTAACAACACCTTCATCCTTCGGAACTGAGTTTTCCACTAAAAAGTATTCTACATTAGCAGAAGTGTCATCCACAACAGAATTGTCATCGGAAAGCCCTACGACAAGAGAAGTATCATCAACCACTACATCCTCAGCAGAAACGCTTCCACCAGCCGAGTCATCTACAATCAGCAGACCCTCTGCAGAAACAACAACACACACGCAGGAATCTCCAACAACACAAATACTTCCACACACTTCAGAAGTGTCATCATCATCAACTCTCTCCCCATCAGAAACATATTCAACTGCAACATCATCATCAGCAGAAACTGAGATGTCAGCAGAGACCTCTCAAACAGCGCATTTATCAGCAACGACCAAGTTTTCATCGGAGACACCCCCAACGACAGTGCAAACTTCTTTGACTGAACAATCAACACAAATTTATCAAAGCTCAACAGCAGCTTCTACGGCAACTGTGTCTCCATCAGAATCACACCACACTTCCTCGGCATTGTCAACGGTTGCTGAATCAACATCAGAAACAAAGTCACCAACAACTGAAGTATCAGAGGCATCTAAAACTTCAACACAAACCCATCCAATGTCAGAGGTATCTTCATTTACCACGTCTACTTTTGAGAGTCTTCCACCAACATCTGAATCACCACAGAGAATACAAACATATTCAAGCACAACACACATTTCCTCAGAAACCGTGTCCCCATCAGAAACCCATGTAAAAGCAACAACGTTAAGTTTGGTAACTGAGAGCTCTGCCACAATATATTCTGAATCAACAGAACCCACCATATCCACAGAAACTTCATCGGAATCCCAAGCAACCACAGAAGTATCAGCGAGTTATTTCTCCTCAACTGAGAAATCTCACAGCACAACCCAGGAAATATTGACTTCGACACACCCAAACACAATACGAGCCTCGACAGAAAGTGAATTGCCATCCCAAAAACACTCAACAACACCAACCACAGCAGTGACTCAGTCCTTCTCCACAACGTATTCAAGCACAACAGAAGAATCTTCGGCAACAGAATACTCATCGCAAACACCAAAAGCAAGACAAGCATCTTCAGTGACATTTACGTCAGCAGAAACACAGCCAACATCGCAGGAATCCACAACGACAACATTTTCACGAGAAACCCATCCAAGTACGTCAATAATGTCGAATGTAAATGTGTCCACATCACAATCACGCTTAACAACACCTTCATCCCTCAAAACTGTGTTTTCCACTGAAAAGTATTCTACATTAGCAGAAGTGTCATCCACAACAGAATTGTCATCGGAAAGCCCTACGACAAGAGAAGTATCATCAACCACTGCATTTTCAGCAGAAACAGTTCCACCAGCCGAGTCATCTACAATCAGCAGACCCTCTACAGAAACAACAACACACACGCAGGAATCTCTAACAACACAAATACTTCCACACACTTCAGAAGTGTCATCATCAGTAACTCTCTCCCCATCAAAAACATATTCAACTGCAACATCATCATCAGCAGAAACTGAGTTGTCAGCGGAGACCCCTCAAACAGCGCATTTATCAGCAACAACGAAGTTTTCATCAGAAACACTCCCAACGACACTGCAAACTTCTTTGACTGAACAATCAACACAAATTTATCAAAGCTCAACAGCAGCTTCTACGGCAACTGTGTCTCCATCAGAATCACACCACACTTCCTCGGTATTGTCTACAGTTCCTGAATCAACATCAGAAACAAAGTCACCAGCAACTGAAGTATCAGAGGCATCTGAGACTTCAACACAAACCCATCCAATGTCAGAGGTATCTTCATTTACCACGTCTACTTTTGAGAGTTTCACACCAACATCTGAATCACCACAGACAATACAAACACATTCAAGCACATCACGCATTTCCTCAAAAACCGTGTCCCCATCAGAAACCCATGTAAAAGCAACAACGTTAAGTTTGGTAACTGAGAGCTCTGCCTCAATATATTCTGAATCAACACAACCCACCATATCCACAGAAACTTCATCGGAATCCCAAGCAACCACAGAAGTACCAGCGAGTTATTTCTCCTCAGCTGAAACATCTCACAGCACAACCCAGGAAATATTGACTTCGACACACCCAAACACAATACGAGCCTCGACAGAAAGTGAATTGCCATCCCAAAAACACTCAACAACACCAACCACAGCAGTGACTCAGTCCTTCTCCACAACGTATTCAAGCACAACAGAAGAATCTTCGGCAACAGAATACTCATCGCAAACACCAAAAGCAAGACAAGCATCTTCAGTGACATTCATGTCAGCAGAAACACAGCCAACATCGCAGGAATCCGCAACGACAACATTTTCACGAGAAACCCATCCAAGTACGTCAACAGTGTTGAATATAAATGTGTCCACATCACAACCACACTTAACAACACCTTCATCCCTCGGAACTGAGTTTTCCACTAAAAAGTATTCTACATTAGCAGAAGTGTCATCCACAACAGAATTGTCATCGGAAAGCCCTACAAGAGAAGTATCATCAACCACTGCATCCTCAGCAGAAACACTTCCACCATCCGAGTCATCTACAATCAGCAGACCCTCTACAGAAACAACAACACACACGCAGGAATCTCCAACAACACAAATACTTCCACACACTTCAGAAGTGTCATCATCATCAACTATCTCCCCATCAGAAACATATCCAACTGCAACATCATCATCAGCAGAAACTGAGATGTCAGCAGAGACCTCTCAAACAGCGCATTTATCAGCAACGACCAAGTTTTCATCAGAGACACCCCCAACGACAGTGCAAACTTCTTTGACTGAACAATCAACACAAATTTATCAAAGCTCAACAGCAGCTTCTACGGCAACTGTGTCTCCATCAGAATCACACCACACTTCCTCGGCATTGTCAATGGTTGCCGAATCATCACCAGAAACAAAGCCACCAGCAACTGAAGTATCAGAGGCATCTGAGACTTCAACACAAACCCATCCAATGTCAGAGGTATCATCATTTACCACGTCTACTTTTGAGAGTCTTCCACCAACATCTGAATCACCACAGAGAATACAAACATATTCAAGCACAACACACATTTCCTCAGAAACCGTGTCCCCATCAGAAACCCATGTAAAAGCAACAACGTTAAGTTTGGTAACTGAGAGCTCTGCCACAATATATTCTGAATCAACACAACCCACCATATCCACAGAAACGTCATCGGAATCCCAAGCAACTACAGAAGTATCAGCGAGTTATTTCTCCTCAACTGAGAAATCTCACAGCACAACCCAGGAAATATTGACTTCGACACACCCAAACACAATACGAGCCTCGACAGAAATTGAATTGCCATCCCAAAAACACTCAACAACACCAACCACAGCAGTGACTCAGTCCTTCTCCACAACGTATTCAAGCACAACAGAAGAATCTTTGGCAACAGAATACTCATCGCAAACACCAAAAGCAAGACAAGCATCTTCAATGACATTTACGTCAGCAGAAACACAGCCAACATCGCAGGAATCCACAACGACAACATTTTCACAAGAAACCCATCCAAGGACGTCAATAATGTTGAATGGAAATGTGTCCACATCACAATCACACTTAACAACACCTTCATCCCTCGGAACTGAGTTTTCCACTAAAAAGTATTCTACATTAGCAGGAGTGTCATCCACAACAGAATTGTCATCGGAAAGCCCGACAACAAGAGAAGTATCATCAACCACTGCATCCTCAGCAGAAACACTTCCACCAGCCGAGTCATCTACAATCAGCAGACCCTCTACAGAAACAACAACACACACGCAGGAATCTCTGACAACACAAATACTTCCACACACTTCAGAAGTGTCATCATCAGTAACTCTCTCCCCATCAGAAACATATTCAACTGCAACATCATCATCAGCAGAAACTGAGTTGTCAGCAGAGACCCCTCAAACAGCGCATTTATCAGCAACAACGAAGTTTTCATCAGAAACACTCCCAACGATACTGCAAACTTCTTTGACTGAACAATCAACACAAATTTATCAAAGCTCAACAGCAGCTTCTACGGCAACTGTGTCTCCATCAGAATCACACCACACTTCCTCGGCATTGTCTACAGTTCCTGAATCAACATCAGAAACAAAGTCACCAGCAACTGAAGTATCAGAGGCATCTGAGACTTCAATACAAACCCATCCAATGTCAGAGGTATCTTCATTTACCACGTCTACTTTTGACAGTCTCACACCAACATCTGAATCACCACAGACAATACAAACACATTCAAGCACATCACGCATTTCCTCAAAAACCGTGTCCCCATCAGAAACCCATGTAAAAGCAACAACGTTAAGTTTGATAACTGAGAGCTCTCCCTCAATATATTCTGAATCAACACAACCCACCATATCCACAGAAACTTCATCGGAATCCCAAGCAACCACAGAAGTACCAGCGAGTTATTTCTCCTCAGCTGAAACATCTCACAGCACAACCCAGGAAATATTGACTTCGACACACCCAAACACAGTACGAGCCTCGACAGAAAGTGAATTGCCATCCCAAAAACACTCAACAACACCAACCACAGCAGTGACTCAGTCCTTCTCCACAACGTATTCAAGCACAACAGAAGAATCTTCGGCAACAGAATACTCATCGCAAACACCAAAAGCAAGACAAGCATCTTCAGTGACATTCACGTCAGCAGAAACACAACCAACATCGCAGGAATCCGCAACGACAACATTTTCACGAGAAACCTATCCAACTTCGTCAACAGTGTCGAATGTGAATGTGTCCACATCACAATCACACTTAACAACACCTTCATCCCTCAGAACTGAGTTTTCAACTGAAAAGTATTCTACATTAGTAGAAGTTTCATCCACAACAGAATTGTCATCGGAAAGCCCTACAAGAGAAGTATCATCAACCACTGCATCCTCAGCAGAAACACTTCCACCAGCCAAGTCATCTACACTCCGCAGATCCTCTACAGAAACAACAACACACACGCAGGAATCTTCAACAACACAAATACTTCCCCACACTTCAGAAGTGTCATCATCAGCAACTCTCTCCCCATCAGAAACATATTCAACTGCAACAAAATCAGCAGCAGAATCTGAGATGTCAGCAGAGACCTCCCAAACAGCGCATTTATCAGCAACGACCAAGTTTTCGTCAGAGACACCCCCAATGACAGTGGAAACTTCTTTGACTGAACAATCAACACAAATTTATCAAAGCTCAACAGCAGCTTCTACGGCAACTGTGTCTCCATCAAAATCACACCACACTTCCTCGGCATTGTCAACGGTTGCTGAATCAACATCAGAAACAAAGTCACCAGCAACTGAAGTATCAGAGGCATCTAAGACTTCAACACAAACCCATCCAATGTCAGAGGTATCTTCATTTACCACGTCTACTTTTGAGAGTCTCACACCAACATCTGAATCACCACAGAGAATACAAACACATTCAAGCACAACACGCATTTCCTCAGAAACCGTGTCCCCATCAGAAACCCATGTAAAAGCAACAACGTTAAGTTTGGTAACTGAGAGCTCTGCCTCAATATATTCTGAATCAACAGAACCCACCATATCCACAGAAACTTCATCGGAATCCCAAGCAACCACAGAAGTACCAGCGAGTTATTTCTCCTCAACTGAAACATCTCACAGCACAACCCAGGAAATATTTACTTCGACACACCCAAACACAGTACGAGCCTCGACAGAAAGTGAATTCTCAACCCAAAAACACTCAACAACACCAACCACAGCAGTGACTCAGTCCTTATCCACAACGTATTCAAGCACAACAGAAGATACTTTGGCAACAGAATACTCATCGCAAACACCAAAAGCAAGACAAGCATCTTCAGTGACATTCACGTCAACAGAAACACAGCCAACATCGCAGGAATCCACAACGACAACATTTTCACGAGAAACCCATCCAAGTACGTCAATAATGTCGAATGTAAATGTGTCCACATCACAATCACTCTTAACAACACCTTCATCCCTCAAAACTGTGTTTTCCACTGAAAAGTATTCTACATTAGCAGAAGTGTCATCCACAACAGAATTGTCATCGGAAAGCCCTACGACAAGAGAAGTATCATCAACCACTGCATTTTCAGCAGAAACAGTTCCACCAGCCGAGTCATCTACAATCAGCAGACCCTCTACAGAAACAACAACACACACGCAGGAATCTCTGACAACACAAATACTTCCACACACTTCAGCAGTGTCATCATCAGCAACTCTCTCCCCATCAGAAACATATTCAACTGCAACATCATCATCAGCAGAAACTGAGCTGTCAGCAGAGACCCCTCAAACAGCGCATTTATCAGCAACAACGAAGTTTTCATCAGAAACACTCCCAACGACACTGCAAACTTCTTTGACTGAACAATCAACACAAATTTATCAAAGCTCAACAGCAGCTTCTACGGCAACTGTGTCTCCATCAGAATCACACCACACTTCCTCGGTATTGTCTACAGTTCCTGAATCAACATCAGAAACAAAGTCACCAGCAACTGAAGTATCAGAGGCATCTGAGACTTCAACACAAACCCATCCAATGTCAGAGGTATCTTCATTTACCACGTCTACTTTTGAGAGTCTCACACCAACATCTGAATCACCACAGACAATACAAACACATTCAAGCACATCACGCATTTCCTCAAAAACCGTGTCCCCATCAGAAACCCATGTAAAAGCAACAACGTTAAGTTTGGTAACTGAGAGCTCTGCCTCAATATATTCTGAATCAACACAACCCACCATATCCACAGAAACTTCATCGGAATCCCAAGCAACCACAGAAGTACCAGCGAGTTATTTCTCCTCAGCTGAAACATCTCACAGCACAACCCAGGAAATATTGACTTCGACACACCCAAACACAATACGAGCCTCGACAGAAAGTGAATTGCCATCCCAAAAACACTCAACAACACCAACCACAGCAGTGACTCAGTCCTTCTCCACAACGTATTCAAGCACAACAGAAGAATCTTCGGCAACAGAATACTCATCGCAAACACCAAAAGCAAGACAAGCATCTTCAGTGACATTCACGTCAGCAGAAACACAGCCAACATCGCAGGGATCCGCAACGACAACATTTTCACGAGAAACCCATCCAAGTACGTCAACAGTGTTGAATATAAATGTGTCCACATCACAACCACACTTAACAACACCTTCATCCCTCGGAACTGAGTTTTCCACTAAAAAGTATTCTACATTAGCAGAAGTGTCATCCACAACAGAATTGTCATCGGAAAGCCCTACAAGAGAAGTATCATCAACCACTGCATCCTCAGCAGAAACACTTCCACCATCCCAGTCATCTACAATCAGCAGACCCTCTACAGAAACAACAACACACACGCAGGAATCTCCAACAACACAAATACTTCCACACACTTCAGAAGTGTCATCATCATCAACTATCTCCCCATCAGAAACATATCCAACTGCAACATCATCATCAGCAGAAACTGAGATGTCAGCAGAGACCTCTCAAACAGCGCATTTATCAGCAACGAACAAGTTTTCATCAGAGACACCCCCAACGACAGTGCAAACTTCTTTGACTGAACAATCAACACAAATTTATCAAAGCTCAACAGCAGCTTCTACGGCAACTGTGTCTCCATCAGAATCACACCACACTTCCTCGGCATTGTCAATGGTTGCCGAATCATCACCAGAAACAAAGCCACCAGCAACTGAAGTATCAGAGGCATCTGAGACTTCAACACAAACCCATCCAATGTCAGAGGTATCATCATTTACCACGTCTACTTTTGAGAGTCTTCCACCAACATCTGAATCACCACAGAGAATACAAACATATTCAAGCACAACACACATTTCCTCAGAAACCGTGTCCCCATCAGAAACCCATGAAAAAGCAACAACGTTAAGTTTGGTAACTGAGAGCTCTGCCACAATATATTCTGAATCAACACAACCCACCATATCCACAGAAACGTCATCGGAATCCCAAGCAACTACAGAAGTATCAGCGAGTTATTTCTCCTCAACTGAGAAATCTCACAGCACAACCCAGGAAATATTGACTTCGACACACCCAAACACAATACGAGCCTCGACAGAAAGTGAATTGCCATCCCAAAAACACTCAACAACACCAACCACAGCAGTGACTCAGTCCTTCTCCACAACGTATTCAAGCACAACAGAAGAATCTTCGGCAACAGAATACTCATCGCAAACACCAAAAGCAAGTCAAGCATCTTCAGTCAAATTCACGTCAGCAGAAACGCAGCCAACATCGCAGGAATCCGCAACGACAACATTTTCACGAGAAACCTATCCAACTTCGTCAACAGTGTCGAATGTGAATGTGTCCACATCACAATCACACTTAACAACACCTTCATCCCTCAGAACTGAGTTTTCAACTGAAAAGTATTCTACGTTAGCAGAAGTTTCATCCACAACAGAATTGTCATCGGAAAGCCCTACAAGAGAAGTATCATCAACCACTGCATCCTCAGCAGAAATACTTCCACCAGCCAAGTCATCTACAATCAGCAGATCCTCTGCAGAAACAACAACACACACGCAGGAATCTTCAACAACACAAATACTTACCCACACTTCAGAAGTGTCATCATCAGCAACTCTCTCCCCATCAGAAACATATTCAACTGCAACATCATCAGCAGCAGAATCTGAGATGTCAGCAGAGACCTCCCAAACAGCGCATTTATCAGCAACGACCAAGTTTTCATCAGAGACACCCCCAACGACAGTGCAAACTTCTTTGACTGAACAATCAACACAAATTTATCAAAGCTCAACAGCAGCTTCTACGGCAACTGTGTCTCCATCAGAATCACACCACACTTCCTCGGCATTGTCAACGGTTGCCGAATCATCACCAGAAACAAAGCCACCAGCAACTGAAGTATCAGAGGCATCTGAGACTTCAACACAAACCCATCCAATGTCAGAGGTATCATCATTTACCACGTCTACTTTTGAGAGTCTTCCACCAACATCTGAATCACCACAGAGAATACAAACATATTCAAGCACAACACACATTTCCTCAGAAACCGTGTCCCCATCAGAAACCCATGTAAAAGCAACAACGTTAAGTTTGGTAACTGAGAGCTCTGCCACAATATATTCTGAATCAACACAACCCACCATATCCACAGAAACTTCATTGGAATCCCAAGCAACCACAGAAGTATCAGCGAGTTATTTCTCCTCAACTGAGAAATCTCACAGCACAACCCAGGAAATATTGACTTCGACACACCCAAACACAATACGAGCCTCGACAGAAAGTGAATTGCCATCCCAAAAACACTCAACAACACCAACCACAGCAGTGACTCAGTCCTTCTCCACAACGTATTCAAGCACCACAGAAGAATCTTCGGCAACAGAATACTCATCGCAAACACCAAAAGCAAGACAAGCATCTTCAATGACATTTACGTCAGCAGAAACACAGCCAACATCGCAGGAATCCACAACGACAACATTTTCACAAGAAACCCATCCAAGTACGTCAATAATGTCGAATGTAAATGTGTCCACATCACAATCACACTTAACAACACCTTCATCCCTCAAAACTGTGTTTTCCACTGAAAAGTATTCTACATTAGCAGAAGTGTCATCCACAACAGAATTGTCATCGGAAAGCCCTACGACAAGAGAAGTATCATCAACCACTGCATCCTCAGCAGAAACAGTTCCACCAGCCGAGTCATCTACAATCAGCAGACCCTCTACAGAAACAACAACACACACGCAGGAATCTCCAACAACACAAATACTTCCACACACTTCAGAAGTGTCATCATCAGTAACTCTCTCCCCATCAGAAACATATTCAACTGCAACATCATCAGCAGCAGAAACTGAGTTGTCAGCAGAGACCCCTCAAACAGCGCATTTATCAGCAACAACGAAGTTTTCATCAGAAACACTCCCAACGACAGCGCAAACTTCTTTGACTGAACAATCAACACAAATTTATCAAAGCTCAACAGCAGCTTCTACGGCAACTGTATCTCCATCAGAATCACACCACACTTCCTCGGCATTGTCAACGGTTGCCGCATCATCACCAGAAGCAAAGCCACCTGCAACTGAAGTATCAGAGGCATCTGAGACTTCAACACAAACCCATCCAATGTCAGAGGTATCATCATTTACCACTTCTACTTTTGAGAGTCTCACACGAACATCTGAATCTCCACAGACAACACAAACACATTCAAGCACAACACGCATTTCCTCAGAAACCGTGTCCCCATCAGAAACCCATGTAAAAGCAACAACGTTAAGTTTGGTAACTGAGAGCTCTGCCTCAATATATTCTGAATCAACACAACCCACCATATCCACAGAAACTTCATCGGAATCCCAAGCAACCACAGAAGTACCAGCGAGTTATTTCTCCTCAACTGAAACATCTCACAGCACAACCCAGGAAATATTGACTTCGACACACCCAAACACAATACGAGCCTCGACAGAAAGTGAATTGCCATCCCAAAAACACTCAACAACACCAATCACAGCAGTGATTCAGTCCTTCTCCACAACGTCTTCAAGCACAACAGAAGAATCTTCGGCAACAGAATACTCATCGCAAACACCAAAAGCAAGAAAAGCATCTTCAGTGACATTCACGTCAGCAGAAACACAGCCAACATCGCAGGAATCCGCAACGACAACATTTTCACGAGAAACCCATCCAAGTACGTCAACAGTGTCGAATATAAATGTGTCCACATCACAACCACACTTAACAACACCTTCATCCCTCAGAACTGAGTTTTCAACTGAAAAGTATTCTACATTAGCAGAAGTTTCATCCATAACAGAATTGTCATCGGAAAGCCCTACAAGAGAAGTATCATCAACCACTGCATCCTCAGCAGAAACAGTTCCACCAGCCGAGTCACCTACAATCAGCAGACCCTCTACAGAAACAACAACACACACGCAGGAATCTCCAACAACACAAATACTTCCACACACTTCAGAAGTGTCATCATCAGCAACTCTCTCCTCATCAGAAACATATTCAACTGCAACATCATCAGCAGCAGAAACTGAGATGTCAGCAGAGACCTCTCAAACAGCGCATTTATCAGCAACGACCAAGTTTTCATCAGAGACACTCCCAACGACAGTGCAAACTTCTTTGACTGCACAATCAACACAAATTTATCAAAGCTCAACAGCAGCTTCTACGGCAACTGTGTCTCCATCAGAATCACACCACACTTCCTCGGCATTGTCTACAGTTGCTGAATCAACATCAGAAACAAAGTCACCAGCAACTGAAGTATCAGAGGCATCTAAGACTTCAACACAAACCCATCCAATGTCAGAGGTATCTTCATTTACCACGTCTACTTTCGAGAGTCTTCCACCAACATCTGAATCTCCACACACAATACAAACACATTCAAGCACAACACGCATTTCCTCAGAAACCATGTCCCCATCAGAAACCCATGTAAAAGCAACAACGTTAAGTTTGGTAACTGAGAGCTCTGCCACAATATATTCTGAATCAACACAACCCACCATATCCACAGAAACTTCATCGGAATCCCAAGCAACCACAGAAGTATCAGCGAGTTATTTCTCCTCAACTGAAAAATCTCACAGCACAACCCAGGAAATATTGACTTCGACACACCCAAACACAATACGAGCCTCGACAGAAAGTGAATTGCCATCCCAAAAACACTCAACAACACCAACCACAGCAGTGAGTCAGTCCTTCTCCACAACGTCTTCAAGCACAACAGAAGAATCTTTGGCAACAGAATACTCATCGCAAACACCAAAAGCAAGACAAGCATCTTCAGTGACATTTATGTCAGCAGAAACACAGCCAACATCGCAGGAATCCACAACGACAACATTTTCACGAGAAACCCATCCAAGTACGTCAATAGTGTCGAATGTAAATGTGTCCACATCACAATCACACTTAACAACACCTTCATCCCTCAAAACTGTGTTTTCCACTGAAAAGTATTCTACATTAGCAGAAGTGTCATCCACAACAGAATTTTCATCGGAAAGCCCTACAAGAGAAGTATCATCAACGACTGCATCCTCAGCAGAAACAGTTCCACCAGCCGAGTCATCTACAATCAGCAGACCCTCTACAGAAACAACAACACACACGCAGGAATCTCCAACAACACAAATACTTCCACACACTTCAGCAGTGTCATCATCAGCAACTCTCTCCCCATCAGAAACATATTCAACTGCAACATCATCATCAGCAGAAACTGAGTTGTCAGCAGAGACCCCTCAAACAGCGCATTTATCAGCAACGACCAAGTTTTCATCAGAAACACTCCCAACGACACTGCAAACTTCTTTGACTGAACAATCAACACAAATTTATCAAAGCTCAACAGCAGCTTCTACGGCAACTGTGTCTCCATCAGAATCACACCACACTTCCTCGGCATTGTCAACGGTTGCCGAATCATCACCAGAAACAAAGCCACCAGCAACTGAACTATCAGAGGCATCTAAGACTTCAACACAAACCCATCCAATGTCAGAGGTATCTTCATTTACCACGTCTACTTTCGAGAGTCTTCCACCAACATCTGAATCTCCACACACAATACAAACACATTCAAGCACAACACGCATTTCCTCAGAAACCATGTCCCCATCAGAAACCCATGTAAAAGCAACAACGTTAAGTTTGGTAACTGAGAGCTCTGCCTCAATATATTCTGAATCAACACAACCCACCATATCCACAGAAACTTCATCGGAATCCCAAGCAACCACAGAAGTACCAGCGAGTTATTTCTCCTCAACTGAAACATCACACAGCACAACCCAGGAAATATTGACTTCGACACACCCAAACACAATACGAGCCTCGACAGAAAGTGAATTGCCATCCCAAAAACACTCAACAACACCAACCACAGCAGTGACTCAGTCCTTCTCCACAACGTATTCAAGCACAACAGAAGAATCTTCGGCAACAGAATACTCATCACAGACACCAAAAGCAAGACAAGCATCTTCAGTGACATTCACGTCAGCAGAAACACAGCGAACATCGCAGGAATCCGCAACGACAACATTTTCACGAGAAACCGATCCAAGTACGTTAACAGTGTCGAATGTAAATGTGTCCACATCACAATCACACTTAACAACACCTTCATCCCTCGGAACTGAGTTTTCGACTGAAAAGTATTCTACATTAGCAGAAGTGTCATCCACAACAGAATTTTCATCGGAAAGCCCTACAAGAGAAGTATCATCAACCACTGCATCCTCAGCAGAAACACTTCCACCAGCCAAGTCATCTACAATCAGCAGACCCTCTACAGAAACAACAACACACACGCAGGAATCTCCAACAACACAAATACTTCCACACACTTCAGCAGTGTCATCATCAGCAACTCTCTCCCCATCAGAAACATATTCAACTGCAACATCATCATCAGCAGAAACTGAGTTGTCAGCAGAGACCCCTCAAACAGCGCATTTATCAGCAACGACCAAGTTTTCAACAGAAACACTCCCAACGACACTGCAAACTTCTTTGACTGAACAATCAACACAAATTTATCAAAGCTCAACAGCAGCTTCTACGGCAACTGTGTCTCCATCAGAATCACACCACACTTCCTCGGCATTGTCAACGGTTGCCGAATCATCACCAGAAACAAAGCCACCAGCAACTGAACTATCAGAGGCATCTAAGACTTCAACACAAACCCATCCAATGTCAGAGGTATCTTCATTTACCACGTCTACTTTCGAGAGTCTTCCACCAACATCTGAATCTCCACACACAATACAAACACATTCAAGCACAACACGCATTTCCTCAGAAACCATGTCCCCATCAGAAACCCATGTAAAAGCAACAACGTTAAGTTTGGTAACTGAGAGCTCTGCCTCAATATATTCTGAATCAACACAACCCACCATATCCACAGAAACTTCATCGGAATCCCAAGCAACCACAGAAGTACCAGCGAGTTATTTCTCCTCAACTGAAACATCTCACAGCACAACCCAGGAAATATTGACTTCGACACACCCAAACACAATACGAGCCTCGACAGTAAGTGAATTGCCATCCCAAAAACACTCAACAACACCAACCACAGCAGTGACTCAGTCCTTCCCCACAACGTATTCAAGCACAACAGAAGAATCTTCGGCAACAGAATACTCATCACAGACACCAAAAGCAAGACAAGCATATTCAGTGACATTCACGTCAGCAGAAACACAGCGAACATCGCAGGAATCCGCAACGACAACATTTTCACGAGAAACCGATCCAAGTACGTCAACAGTGTCGAATGTAAACATGTCCACATCACAATCACACTTAACAGCACCTTCATCCCTAGTAACTGAGTACTCGACACAAAAATATTCTACATCAACGGAAGTGTCATCGAAAACGGAATCATCATCGGAAAGCCCTCCGACAAGAGAAGTATCATCAACCACTGCATCCTCAGCAGAAACACTTACACCAGCCGTGTCATCTACAATCAGCAGACCCTCTACAGAAACAACAACACACACGCAGGAATCTTCAACAACACAAATAATTCCACACACTTCAGCAGTGTCATCATCAGCAACTCTCTCCCCATCAGAAACATATTCAACTGCAACATCATCATTAGCAGAAACTGAGCTGTCAGCAGAGACCTCTGAAACAGCGCATTTATCAGCAACGACCAAGTCTTCATCTGAGACACTCCCAAGGACAGTGCAAACTTCTTTGACTGAACAATCAACACAAATTTATCAAAGCTCAACAGCAGCTTCTTTGGCAACTGTCCCTCCAGCAGAATCACAACACACTTCCTCGGCATTGTCAACGGTTGCTGAATCAACATCAGAAACAAATTCACCAGCAACTGAAGTATCAGAGGCATCTGAGACTTCAACACAAACCCGTCCAATGTCAGAGGTATCTTCATTTACCACGTCTACTTTCGAGAGTCTTCCACCAACATCTGAATCACCACAGAGAATACAAACACATCCAAGCACAACACACATTTCCTCAGAAACCATGTCCCCATCAGAAACCTACGTGAAAGCAACAACATTAAGTTTGGTAACTGAGAGCTCTGCCACAATATATTCTGAATCATCACAACTCAAGATGTCCGCGGAAACTTCATCGGAATCGAAATTTAAATCGTCGTCAGAAAGCCCTATGACAAGAGAAGTATCGTCAATCACTGGATCCTCAGGAGAAACCCGTCCGCGAACCTACAAGTCTCCAAAAACACAAGTTTCAACAAATCCCGTTCCACGCACATCAGAATTGTCACCTTTAACTATGGCTCCATTGGAAACAGATTTCACTGCAAGACCATTGTCAATGGAAACTCAGTCCTCAGCAGTGAGTTATCAATCAGTGCCTTTGTCATCAACAAGCAAGCATTCATCGGAAATGCTCCCAACAACATTTGAATCTTCCAGGACAGATCGTTCAACACAAGTCTATCAACGCTCAACAGATGTTTCATCAGCAACTGTGTCTCACCTCACTTCCTCACCACTTTCATTGTTGACTCAATCAACATTAAAAACCCATTCACCTTCAACCAAAGCATCTTTTAAAACTGAAGTTTCATCTGCGACCCATCCAACTTCTGGAATAACGAGAGGAGCATTCACAACCGGAAGCAGTACAACTAAAATTCAGTCCTTCAGTTCCATTCATTCTACTTTCCCAGTATCCTCACATCCTAATCTGACGACATCTACCTTAGCTCCTGTAATTGACTACTGCAGCAAGTGCCAGTGTTTGAACGGTGGAAGTTGTAACGTTCAGGCTACGACAGCGGATCGCTGTGAGTGCCACTGTCCAGAAGTTACTTATGGAACTTTCTGTCAATATGGATTGGACTACAGCAAGGCTGTCCTTGGTAAGTTCACACTCCTACAGTATTTAATTCTTTTTTAAAATGTTAATATTTTGATAATATGCCTCAATGTTGACATCAAAATGTAAAATGTTGTTAGTGTGATGATTGTGATGGTTAGGATACTTCAGATACCAGCAGCAGGGCATGAACAATTACAATTAATGTCAATGTCCTCATGAGTAGTTTGGGAAAATAAGGAGCAGATCATCTGATCTCGGACATGAGGAATAGAAAAATCAGGGTTCTGACTCTGCCTGTTTGATCCCTCACTCGTTTTACGTAACTAACCACATGACAGGGAATGTGAGAAAGGGGAGAAAATTACAAAAGAGCACTGAAGTCACTTTCATCTGTGCTTTTCTGGTCATCTGTTCCAGGTCCAAAGACTCCGAAGAGGATAGCTGTTGTTATACTCTCACTAAACAAAACCTGGAATGATGTATATGGAGACAATTCAACCAAGCAATACAACAGTTTGGTTCAGCAGTTGATCAAAGAGGTTGGTATTAGTGTCAACGATTCTGCCCTTAGCTTCATCAGTATTTCAAATATATAATCCATACAAAGTATATTTGAAAATGTATTTATAATCAAGAGTTTATTTCTTTCTGGTGGCATTGTTGAGCAAAACACATGGCAGATCTGAGGCAAAGCAACGAAGATTCCATCACTGTCATCGCTAAATTTTATATCTCAATATCAACAGTTGAAATCAATTTCCTCAAGTTCCTGTAACCTTTAGCAGTCAGTAAACCCGTCATATCTGTGCTTAGAAAGCAGTCAGTCACCTAATTGTAAAATACTGCAGATGCTGAAAATCTGAAGTGAAACCAGAAAAAACTGGGGATGCTCAGCAGATCAGACAGCAACTAGAGAGAGAAAGTGAGTTCATGTTTCAGGTCCAGGAAAAGATAAAAATGAAATGGGTTGACAGCGGCAAAGTAAAAGGGGAAGAAGGAAAGAACCAAAGGAAGATCTGTGAAAGAGTGGCAACTAAGGAAGGTTAAATGAAATAATCTGATGGTATCTGCTGAAAGGGAGTGGTAAAAGTATGTTTACAGGATCTGGAAATAGATGGAGATGAATTAAAAGTATAATACCGAGAGAAGGTTTAAAAGATTTAAAGCCGATAATGTCAAATCCATTTCTGGATTGGCCAGTAATTGAATTGTTGAATTCCATCTTAAATAAAGTTGGAAAGCAGGTTGCCATCTCTTGGTTTTATGTTCGGCATCTTTAGAACATTGCAAGACGTGAAAAGCAGGAAGACTGGACTGAGAGTGTGATGGAGAATTAAAGTGACATGTAACTGGGAGTCCACATATTGACCTGAAAAATCTTCATTATATCTGCATTTAGTTTCTGTGATGTAAAGGGGCTCACATTGTGAGTAGGGGCTGCCGAGTACTAAATTAGAGGAAGTGTGTCTAGCTTGAGTCCTTGAATCATGGCAGGTGAGGATGCAAGAGGCAGGTGTTGCATCTACCCTTTAATCTTCTGTCTTCCTGTTACTGTGGATGTAAGGACTCTCTGCACTGAGGCAGCAATTTATCTGTATTTCTTCCAATTTTGTAAGTTACTTTCGGTGCACACAAAGTTGGGTCCTCTTTATCAGCAAAGCCAAGTGCAAATTAACTGACTCCTTTGCAGACCACTTCAAAGTTCAAAGTTCAAAGCTCAAAGTAAAATTTATCGTCAGGGTACATAAATGTCACCACATACAACCCTGAGATTCTTTTTCTGCAGGCATACTTAGCAAATCTATAGAACAGTAACTGTAAACAGGAACTGTAAGCTGTAAACATCAGGGACTGTAAACAGTAAACAACCTGTACAAATGCAGAGAATAAATAAATAAATAGCAATAAATAGCAAGCATGAACTAACAAGATAAAAGAGTTTTTAATGAGTGTAGTTATCCCCTTTGTTCAAGTGCCTGATGGTTGGGGGATAGTAAGTGTTTTTGAACTTGGTGTTCAGTCCATACATGTAACATAAACTTCCAGTCGCCTGTCTGTTGAATACTTCATCACATTTCTACTCTGACCTTTGTGTCTTCAGCACACTTCATATTCCAATGCTCAATAAAAATGTGAGACATAGCTTCTCATATTCCAACTTAATGCATGACAAGTTTTGGTTTCAGGTCATTTGCCTTTTCAGTAGTGTATTTCTGAATTCCCCCATTCAAGGATTTTTTTCTCTCTTTCTTGGTACTTCAGATTTCATACATCTACTGTATATATGTTTTTCGTTATTCACTGGTCTATACCACCCTTGTTCAGCTGATACCAACACCAGTTAAGTCACATCATCATTCCAGCTTTTTGTGCCTTTCAGTTTTGTTCTTTCTAACCCTCCCCTCTTTCCTGCAATTTAAAATTAATTTCATTTCTAACTTTTCCCAGTTCTGATAAAAGCTCAAGAGCCTAAAGTATTATCTCGCTCACAGATGCTGCCTAATATGCTGAGGATTTCCAGCATTTTCAGTTTTTATTTCTCATCTCTGAAACATGAATATTCTTTACTGGGTAATGTTGCTATTCATTCTTGGGTATCTGTTGTGCTTTACATTAAAGTCATAGGGTTATAGAGTTATATTAAAGTCATAGGGTTATATAATTATATAGCATGGAGACAGGTCTTTCAGTCCAACATGCCAGTGCTAACCAAGTTGTCTGCCTGAGCTAGTCCCCTTGACCTGCATTGACCTATATCTCTCTAAACCTTTCCTATCCATTTACCCGTTTAAAGGTCTTTTAAGCATTATAATTGCACCTGCTCGACCACTTTTCTGGCAGATCATTCTACCATCCTCTGTGTTAACTTCTATGTAATCCTCCAGTCAAGACTGTGGCTCGGACTTGATAGTTCTTTTGAGTTTATTTAGGTTCATAGGGATGGAATTAGGGTTTAAGGACAGAGATGTGGGGGAATTAGAGGACAGTATAGAGACTTAGCCTCTGCTTCGCACTCGAAGGCCAGCAGCGTTGAAGTGGGTGGATGTTGTGACAGCAGATCAGGAGATGTCAGCGTGTTCCTGGATCAGAGTTCCATGCAGACAGGAGGCACGAGCAGAGGTGACCACCAAGCCCCTTCCCCAGGTACATAAATCAGCTAAACTAGACTTCAAGTCTTGGTGTTCGGGTCCCATCACTGGCAAGTCCAGTGCTCAAAGCCTGGAGTTCGGGTCCCATCACTGGCGAGTCCAGTATTCGAAGCCTGGAGTTCGGGTCCCATCACTGGCGAGTCCAGTATTCGAAGCCTGGTGTTCGGGTCCCATCACTGGTGAGTCCAGTGTTTGAAGCCTGGAGTTCGGGTCCCATCACTGGCGAGTCCAGTATTCGAAGCCTGGTGTTCGGGTCCCATCACTGGTGAGTCCAGTGTTTGAAGCCTGGAGTTCGGATCCCATCACTGGCGAGTCCAGTGTTTGAAGCCTGGAGTTTGGGACCTGTCACTGGCAAGTCCAGTGTTCAAAGCCCTGGAATTCGGATCCCATCACTGGCGAGTCTGGTGTTCGAAGTCTGGAGGTTGGGTCCTCATTCATCATCATCTGTGAGTCCTAGGTCGTTACTGACAATTGAAGCCCATAAGCTGATCAGGAATCCAGACTGAAGCCCAAAGCTTGATTGGAAATCCAGACGTCAAGGCTTGACTGCTGGAGCACCAGTCTGCCGGGGAAGTTGAAGAATCCACTGGAGGCCAAAGGTGGCCTGCCCTGGGGTGAGAGGTATATGTATATGCGTCAGTGGGAGGGAGGGAGGAACAGGGCTTGCTTAGCTGTTATTGCTTTGTCACTTGGTATGTTCTGTTTTGTTGTATGCTCTATTTATAAACTTCTGTAAGGTCACCCTTTAGCCTCCTGTGCTCCAATGACAGAAGTGCTTGCCTGTCCAGCTCTCCATTCCTGTAATATCCTCAAGAATCTTTTCTGTTGCCTTTCCAGCATAACGACATCTCCCCAAAGCTGGGTGACTAGAACTGTCTACACTTTTCCAAGTGTGATCTCATTGATATCTTCCACAGTGGTAACAAAGGAGGGTCACACAACTGATTCCAGGATTGAATGGTTTCTCATATGAAGAGTGTTTGATGGCTCTGGGCCTGTACTCACTCGAATTCAGATGAATGAAGGGTGACCTCATTGAAACCTATCAGATAGTGAAAGGCCTTGACAGAGTGGAGGCGAGAGGATGTTTCCTATGGTGGGAGAGTCTAAGACCATAGAACACAACCTCAGAATAGAGGAGTGTCCTTTTAGAACGGTGATGAGGAGGAATTTCTTTAACCAGAGTGTGGTGAATCTGTGGAATTCCTTGCTGCAGGCAACTGTGAAGGCCAAGTCTTTGTGTATATTTAAGGCAGAGGTTGATAGATTATTGATTGGCCGGGGCATGAAGAGATACAGAGAGAAGCTAGGTGATTGGGACTGAGAAGGAAATTTGGATCAGCCATGATGAAATGGTGGAGCAGACTCAGTGGGCCAAATGGCCTAATTCTGCTCCTGTATCTTATGGTCTTATGGCAGTGTTTGAATTCATTTTGACAGGACTAGAATATAAGAGCAAGGAAGTAATGCTGAGGCTTTCTAAGGCATTGATAAGACCACACGGAATATGGTGAGCAGTTTTGGGCCCCTTATCTAAGAAAAGATATGTTGCTATTATTGAGGGTCCAGAGGTGGTTCACAAGAATTATGCCAGGCATGATAGGGTTAACATATGAGGAGCTTTTGATGGCACTGGGCCTGTACTCACTGGAGTTTAGAAGAATGAAGATCTCATTGAAACCTATTGAATATTGAAAGGCCTAGAAAGGGTGGAGAGTGGGTGAGTCTTGGACCCACCTGGATGGAGGGATCCATTTAGATTTAAGGTGAGGAGGAATTTATTTAACCAAATAGAAGTAAATCTGTGTAATTTAATGCCACAGGTGACTGTGAGGCCAAGTCATTGAGTATTTTTAAAGCAGAGGTTGATAGGTTCTTGATTAGTCGGGGCATCAAAGGTTACAGGGAGAAGGCAGGAGATTGAGGGTTGAGAGGGACAAAAGAATCAGCCATGATGGAATAAATAGCCTAATTCTGTTCCTGTGTCTTATGATGTCCCAGCTTCTGCAGACAGTGCCCTGACTGATAAAGGAAAGCACTTTCTGCTCCATATTGTTTATCTAAGTCACCACTTTCAGGGAACTATGCCTTCAGTCTTTCTTTTCTACAACGTTCTCCAAGGCATTGCCATTCACTATGGAAGTTCTGCCCAGGCTTAAGTTACCCAAGTGCACACTTCTCACTTGTCGGACTTAAATTCCACCTGGCATTTTTTCCCACTCATCTCCCCAGTTGATCCAGATCCTGGGGTAATTGTAGATAACCCTCTGTCCGATATACCACCAACTTTGGTGTCTTTCCTAAACTGATGATGTCAACTGCATTCTCATCCAAATCATTAATATCAACGATAAACAGCAACGGATCCAGTACAAAGTTCAAAGTAAATTTATTATCAAGGTATGTATACGAGGGCCTGAAGAATTATTGAGGACCCCATGATCTCTTTGCTCCAGTGCCATCAGGAGGAAGGTACAAAAGCATCAGGACGAGGAATACCAAACTGGATATCAGCTTCTTCCCATAGGCTGTGAGACTAATAAATACCTTGCTATCACTGAGATCTCATCACAAGGACAGCAATCTGTTTGGTATTTAATGTACTGTTTTACGGTTTACTCTTTACCTTTTACCTGTGCTGCACGCAACATACATTTTGATTTATATTTTATTAACTTATTTATGATAATATACATTTTATGTGTTGGTGTGATATGTGTTTTGTGGGTGCACCGTGGTCCGGAGGAACATTGTTTTGTTTGGTTTTATATCTATATATAGATAGATATACTTTATTGATCCCGAGGGAAATTGGGTTTCGTTACAGCTGCACCAACCAAGAATAGAGCATAAATATAGCAATACAAAAACCACAAACAATCAAACAACGATATGCAAACTATGCCAGATGGAAATAAGTCCAGGACCAGCCTATTGGCTCAAGGTGTCTGACCCTCCACAAGAGGAGCTGCAAAGTTTGATGGCCAGTCAGTCATATATAGTCAGATGACAATACACTGGGGCCTGAACGTGAACTTGATATACTACCCTGAGATTCACTTTCTTGCAGATATTCACAGTAGAACAAAGAAATACAATAGAATCAATGAAAAACTAAACACAGAGACTGAAAAACAACCAATGTGCAAAAGAATACTAACTATACAAATACCAAAAATATCAATAAATTAATAGTTAGACAGATAAATAAATGAATGCATGACATGGAGAACGTGAGTTGTAGAGTCCTTGAAAGTGAATCCATAGGTTATGGAATCCGCTCAGAGTTGAAGTGAGTGAAATTATCCACACTGGTTAAGGAGCCTGATGATGACAGACCCCTGTGTCACACCTCTGTTCACAGGCCTCCAATATGAAATACAATCCTCTGCTACTACCTTCTAGCTCCAACCACCCAGCCAATTTTGAAAATAAGAACTCCCTGAAACTCACAATTAAATTCCTGTCCGAGAAATCTGTTATTTGACGCACATTCAGTGTCCAATTTATGAGGAGCACCTGTACACCTGCTCCTTAATGCAAATATCTAATCAGCCAATCCTGTGGCAGCAACTCAGTTCATAAAGGCATGCAGACATGATCAGGGGTTCAGTTATTGCTCAGACCAAACATCAGCATGGGGAAGAAATGTGATCTGTGACTTTGACTGTGGAATGATTGTTGGTGCGAGATTGTTGATTCGAGTATCTCAGAAACTGCTGGTCTCCTGGGATTTTCACACACATCAGTTTCTAGAGTTTACAGGGAACAGTGCAAAAAACAAAAAAAAAAATCCAGTGAGTGGCAGCTCTAATGATAAAAACACAGAATAAGAGTGGTCAGAGTAGAATGGTTCAAGCTGACAGGAAGGCGACAGTAACTCAAATAATTGCACATTACAACAGTGGGGTGCAGAAGAGCATCTTTGAAAACACAACTTGTCGAACCTTGAAGTAGATGGGCTAAAGCAGAAGAAGACAAAAACATACTCAGTGACCAATTGATTAGGTGCCGCAGGTACCTGATAAAGTGGCCACTGAGTGAATAACTCTCCCAAATTCCTCAATTGATAACTGCTTCCCATGTGTCTACATTCTATTTACATTTGCTTTGAAATTCAGTCATTGATTATATTTTAGCTATATTTTATGAGCCTGTCATATGTTTATTTGAATTAATTTCTTCCTGTTTCTTCCAGCTGACCCCATTATTCAAAAAAGCCTCACCAAAACACTTCTATGAAGTGACAATCACTAAATTAAGGTATGTTTTAATAAAGCACCTATGAAACAAATATTCCCATCAGCTTTTCCGTCAATCGGTTCTTAGATTCAGAAAGATTACCAGGGGTTAACTAAATCAATGAATACTTGTATGTTTAACAACACAGTTATTTAACATAGTCAGAGACCCGATTTAGGGATTTTTTTTGTCTCAGCAGGTGAAGTAAGTTGGTCACTCTCTTTATATGCCAGAAGTTGCAGATTTGATCTTATGTACATCTTTGTTCAGATTACTCTGATGCAACAACTTGACAATATAAGCCTTTGTGCTTTGATCTGTTTAGGAAGGAATCATCCAGGCTTCCTGATCAGAGCCTAACAGGTTCTGCCATTCCCTTGTAATATACATTAGATGAATCCATAGTGTCAACATGAAAACCAGACCGGTATGGAAGGGGTTGGCAGTAATAATAGATTGAAATTTTCAGCTTGAAACAAATGTTTGTCTGAGGAACAGGATCTGAACCTACACGCTGACACTATTATGACTGAGCCAAAGCCAGTAACATTCCACTCAAAGATCTGTCCATATGTGATTTGGCTGTTCAGACTGCCTGGTTCATCCTTTCATTTAAAGCAATGATCTCTCCCCACAGAATCTAATGGCTTCTTCAATGACTACACAGTCCTTTACGTCAGAACTCTGATTACATTTCCAAAGGCCATCAATCTGAAATACTAACTCTTTTTCTCCCTTGTCTGATGTTACCTGAATTGTTGATTATCTCTGACATTTCCTGTGCTTATCCTTCACCATTGGCTGCTATGTGCCCTTGTGTGTTATGTCAGAATAATGACTCAGGGTAGCTCTTTTGCTTTTACTTGATATATTCAGTCTGTGCTTGAGATGCCTTTTCACTACTGTGCCTTAGGATGTAACGTTGTTCTCTGAGGCTGCTTGCTGGTATCATGATAGAGTGGAATTATTAAAAATTAACCCTATATTATCTTTCTCCACAGGAGTGGAAGCATTGTTGCAGAGAGCCATGGACTCTATAACTACACCAACAATCAGACTGAAATAACCTATTTAAACAATCATTTAGATAAATCACTGACTGCTACTTTTAATAATACAGCTACTCTGAGAAACCTCAGTGAACAGTTGAATGTTAGCAATGTGGTACTCACTCGTCTTTATACTCCAGCTTCAGCAATCCAAAGTAAGTACTACTTTGACCGAAATGTTCTGCACAATAGCTCAATCATTGAATACAGGCAGAAGATACAAGAGCCTGAAAACACAAATTGTATCATTAGGCTCAATGACTGCTTTAATCCTGCTTTTATAAGACGACTGAACAGTGCACTCGTATGATAAGATGGACTCTGGATCTCAGAATTTACCTCATTATGAACTTGAACTCTATCATCTGCCTGCACTATACTTTCTTTGTAGATGTAAAACTCTATTCTGCATTTTGTGATTATTTTCCCTCAATACTGTTGTAATGAAAACGATGCATTTCTACCAATTACCAACATACCTATCAATTTCTTTAGATATCACAGACTTGAATTTAACATGTGAGATCCAATTTTACAATTACAAGGTCAACTGCTCCAATGGGATGTATTGCTATTGTGAAGGACCCTGCAAAAGATACCCTGGCATTTGTCACCAGAGAGGCCAGTGTTTTAATGAAGTTAATGGCTCCATGTGTGAGTAAGTAGAATTTGTATATTGCTTTAGTCAGCTCAAGGGGCTGCCTCTTTCTAAGGTATAATTTAAACCATACTGTTTACTGCATACAAACTGGATTGTCAATAGGTATTTTCAAGAAACTATAAATCCAATAATGGCTTTAGACATTCACCTATCAGGAAACCACAGATACTCTGTCAGTATACACTCATTTTCCAGCTTGGGTCATTAAAGAGTGAGCAGAATTTAGAAACCTGGCAGATGAGTAACTTTGCATTTACATAGCATCACAGGAAGAAAATAATAATAGCACAAGAAATAGAAGCATGGGTAGACGAGTTGGACCAAAGGGCCTGTTTCCATGCCATATAGCCTTTTAACTATACCATTTGGCCTCTTGAACCTCCTACAACCATTCAGCAAGATCACTGGTAATCTCCTACTCAATACCAATAATCTTCTCCTTCATTATCCCCCAACTCCTTTACTGTCAAAAGACCTGCCATTTTTTTTGTTTCAAATGCAATTAATGACTGAACCTTCACAGATCTACAGACAGAAAAATCCAAATATTCACATTTATAACTGAAATGAAGAGATGTTTCTTTAGCTGAGCCCTCAATAGCTTACCTTCTTTTATGATACAATAACCCCTATTTCGCAGTTCTTTAGTTAATTGAACCATTCTCCCTTACTTAGCCTGCTACGCCCTCTCAGAATTTTGTACACTCAATGAAATCCCCGATCATTCTTCTGAACCCTACAGAACAAAATCAAAAAAATGCATGTGATGGAGTTTAATCTGCTGAATCTTCACTGTGCTTCCTCTATAGCAAGTATATTGTTTTGTAGGCAAAGGGACAAAACTTCCACATAATATTCCATGTGTTTTCTCACAAATTCTTCATATAAAGCTTGTAAAATGTACTTACCCTAGTACTCAACTCCTCCTACATTAACGCTTGAGATATTATATCATAAATGACTACTGTAACTTCTTGAAAATGAAGAAAAAAGCTGTGGATACAGTTATATCAATCTTCTAGCAGCACAATATTTCCACATGCTATTACCCACATGACAAAGCAGTATCTACCTGGCACTGCCTTTCTGAAGTCCAGTGTTTGTTCATTACTTAAAAGAAACAGCTCATGAGTTGGGTTTAATTACACAAAAATTCCTAAATTTGAGGAAAGTGCCCTTGGATTAAAAAAACAAATATAATCCCTTTATTTGTAAAAGAAATGAGATGGAAAGCAGTGAAAGCAGTTAATTAACATTTATCAAGGGAAAATACTATAAATTATCATTAGCAGTGCATTTGGAAAAATCAAGGTTATCAGTAAACAGAGATTTGTGATAAGGAAATAATGATTGACAAATTTATTAGAGTTATTCAAAGGGAGAATACATACTGTGAGTAAAGAAGAGCCTTTGTTTAAATAGTAAACTGTTTAAGCTAAACATAATACTTTGACTTCCACAAAATATTTGAAGAGATGTCACAGTTTATTGTAGGAAATAAAAGCTCATTCTCTCAAAGGTGACATTAGTCTGGACGGAAAAGCTCCAGCTACGGGAGACAGAGAGTAATAGATAGAGTGGATGTGGAGAGGATGTTTCCTATGGCGGGGGAGTCTAAGACCAGAGGACATAGCCACAGAATGGAGGGCTGTCCTTTTAGAATGGAGATGAGGAGGAATTTCTTTAACTGGAGAGTGGTGAATCTGTGGAATTCCTTGCCGCAGGCAACTGTGGAGTCCAAGTCATTGGGTATATTTAAGGCAGAGGTTGATAGATTCTTGACTGGTCAGGGCATGAAGGGATATGGCGAGAAGGCAGAAGATTGAGGCTGAGAGGGTAAATGGATCAGCCATGATGAAATGGCAGAGTGGACTCAATGGGTCGAATGGCCTCATTCTGCTCCTATCTCTTATGGTCTTATAAATGGATCTTTTTGTAGTTTTCAAGATGTAGCAAGTGGCATGTCTGAGGCCTCATCTTTTCTTCCAATTCATATACTGTAATTATGTTGGGTGAAGTCAGGGAAGACATGTTTGCTAAATTTGCTGATGACACCAAGACACACAGGAAAACAAAGTGGTGAAGTGGACAGTGTAAAGAAGCAACAAAGGGATATACACAATTTAAGTGAGTGGGCAAAATCCGGCAAATGGTGTATAATATAGGAAAAGGTGAAACTGTCTATTTGATAAGGAAGAATAAAAACAAATAAGAACTAAATAAGAGTCACACAAACAAAATGCTGTAGGGACTTGGCAGGTCAGGCAGCATCTATGGAACTGAAGACAGTCGATGTTTCGAACCGAGACCCTTTATCAGGACTGAAATCAGGAACAAATAAGTATATTATCTAAGTTGTGAGAGATTGCAAAGCTCTGAGATGCAGAGTGATACCTGTTGCAGGCAGGCTTGCAGATAGTAAAACTTGCAGACAGCAAGTGATTAGGAAAGGTAATAATGCTATTGTATACTGAGAAGGGAAGTGAATACAACAATAGGAAGGTTACACTTCAGTTATATAGGACACTGATGAGACCACAAATGGAGCATTATGCACAGTATCCATCTCTTTATTTATAGAAGATGATAATGCATTAGACTCTCACCTTCACTATCCAGGACATGCCATCTTCACAATATTAGACACTAGGCACTAGAATACTACAGCACAGTACAGGCCCTTCAGCCCTCGATGTTGTGCCGACCCATATATTCCTAAAAGAAAGTACTAGACCAACACTACCCCATAACCCTCCATTTTTCTTTCATCCGTGTGCCTGTCCAAGAGGCTCTTAAATACCCCTAATGTTTTAGCCTCCACCACCATCCCTGGCAAGTCATTCCAGGCACCCACAACCCTCTGTGTAAAAAACTTACCCCTGATCTCTCCCCTAAACTTTCCTCCCTTAACTTTGTACATATGCCCTCTGGTGTTTGCTATTCATGCCCTGAGAAACAGGTACTGGCTATCCACCCTATCTATGCCTCTCATAATCTTGTAGACTTCTATCAAGTCCCCTCTCATCCTTCTACGCTCCAAAGAGAAAAGTCCCAGCTCTGATAAACTTGCCTCATAAGACTTGTTTTCCAATCCAGGCAACATCCTGGTAAATCTCCTCTGCACCCTCTCCATAGCTTCCACATACTTCCTATAATGAGGTGACCAGAACTGAACACAAAAGTGTGGTCTCACCAGAGATTGGTAGAGTTTCCCCCTATTAATGAAGCCTAGCATCCCATAGGCCTTCTTAACTATCCTAATCAACCTGTGCAGTGACCTTGAGGGATGTATGGATTTGAACCCCAAGGTCCCTCTGTTCATCCACACCCTTAAGTAACCGACCATTAACCCTGTACTCAGCCTTCTGTTTGTCCTTCCAAAATGCATCACCTCACACTTATCCGGATTGAACTCCATCTGCCACTTTTCTGCCCAACTCTGCATCCTGCCTATATCCTCTCATAACCTTCGACAACCTACAGCTCTATCCACAACTCCTCCAATCTTTGTGTCATCTGCATACTTACTCACCCATCCTTCCGCCTCTTCATCCAGGTCATTTATAAAAATCACAAAGAGCAGGGGTCCCAGGACAGATCCTTGCGGCACTCCACTAGTCACCGACCTCCAGGCAGAATACTTTCCTTCCACTACTATCCTCTGCTTTCTTCCTATAAGCCAATTTTTTATCCAAACAGCCAAGGTTCCACTGATCCCATGCCCTATGACTTTCTGGATGAGTCTCTCATGGGGGACCTTGTCAAATGCCTTGCTAAAATCCATGTAGACCACATCTACCATCAATTTCTTTTGTTACCTCTTCAAAAAACTCAATTAGGCTCATGAGGCATGACCTTCCCTTCACAAAGCCATGTTGACTATCCTTGAGTAGACTGTACTTCTCCAAATGCTCATAGATCCTATTCTTAAGAATCCTTTCCAATAGTTTGCAGGTCAACGACGTAAGACTCACTGGTCTATAGTTCCCAGGATTCCCTCTATTACCTTTGTTTAAAAAGGGTATTTGCCATTTAGATATTTGCCATTTTCCAATCCTCCAGCACCTCCCCGCAGCCAAAAAGGATTCAAAGATCATAGCTACTGCTCCAGCGATCTCTTCTCTCACTTCCCACAGCAACCTGGGGTATATCATGTCCGGCCCTGGGGACTTATCAATCTTGATGTTTTTAAGAAGATCCAACACTTCTTCTTCCTTAATCTCCACATTGTCCAGTACACAGGCCTGTTCTGTTTCAACCTCACCCTGATCAAGGTCCTTTTCACTTGTGAATACCGAAGCAAAGTATTCATTTAGGACCTCCCCAACCTCCTCCGCCTCCAGGCACATGTTGCCTTCTTTATCCTTTAGCGGCCCCACCTTCATTCTTGTCATCCTTCTGTTCTTCACATACGCATAGAACGCCTTGGGGTTCTCCTTAATCCTAAATGCCAAGGCCTTCTCATGCCCCCTTCGAGCTCTCCTAAGTCCTTTCTTAAGCTCCTTCCTGGCTACCCTATAGTTCTCGTGAGCCCCTCCTGCTTCCTGCTTCTTACATCTAACATATGCTTCCTTCTTCCTCTTGATGAGTTGCCTCACGTTTCGTCAGTCACAGTTCCCTTTTCCTATCATTTTTTCCTTGTCTCAGTGGGACAAACCTATCCTGAACCCAGCACAAGTGGTCCCTAAGCTTCCTCCACATTACTTCTGTGCTTTCACCCTTGAACATCTGTTTCCAATTTACTCTCGCTAGTTCCTGCCTCAT
The DNA here is from genome assembly GCF_030028105.1 of Mobula birostris. Lineage (NCBI taxonomy): Eukaryota > Metazoa > Chordata > Chondrichthyes > Myliobatiformes > Myliobatidae > Mobula > Mobula birostris. The sequence goes on from NC_092396.1 coordinate 18,777,892, forward strand.
CCCTTCATAGTTAGTCCTTCCCCAGTTAAGCACTTTCCCATTCTGTCTGTTTTCCATAGCTATGCTGAAGCTAAGGGAGTTGTGGTCACTCTCACCAAAATGCTCCCCCACCAAGAGGTCTGCCACCTGACCAGGCTCATTACCCAGAACTAGAACTTAGCGAAGTTAAGGATGAGCTGCACAGCCTGAAGACCCATGTTCAGTGATTCAGAAAGTTCCTTCTCCTCTGCTATCGGATTTCTGAATGGTCCATGAACAATATCTCATTATTCAATCTCTATACAATTATTTTATAGAGTCATAGACAACTACAGCACAGAAACAGGCCATCTAGTCTGCAATGAAATATTTTCACTACCTAGTCCCATTACCCTGCTCTGAGACTGTAGCCCTCCATACCTCTACAGTCCACATACCTATCCAGACTTCACTTAAATGTTGAGATTGAGCTGCACTGCCAACTCGTTCCACACTCCCTCAACCCTCTGAGTGAAGAAGTTTCCCCTCATGTTCCCCTTAAACTTTTCACGTTTCACCCTTAACCGATTACCTTTAGTTGTAGTCCCATCCAACCTCAGTGGGAAAAGCCTGCTTGCATTTACCCTATCTATACCCCTCATAATTTTGTATACCTCTATCAAATCTCCCCTCAATCTTCTATGTTCCAAGGAATAAAGTCCTAACCTATCAATCTTTCTTTACAACTCAGGTATTCCAATCCTGGCAACATTCATGTAAATTTTTTCTGTACTCTTTCAAACTTATTTACATCTTTCCTCTAGGTAGGTGACCAAAATTGTACACAATACTCCAAATTAGGTCTCACCAATATCTTATACAACTTCAATATAACATCCCATTTCCTGTACTCAAAAATTTGATTTATAAAGGCCAATGTGCTAAAAGGCTTTCTTTACAATTCTATCTACCTGTGCTGCCACTTTCAACTAATTATGGACCTGTATTCCCAGATCTCTTTGTTCTACCACACTCTTCAGTTCCCCCCCACTCACTGTGTACTACCTTCCCTGGTTGGTCCTTTCAAAGTGCAAAACCTTGCACTTGTCTGCATTAAGTTCCATCTGCCATCTTTTAGACCATTTTCACAGCTGGTCTAGATCCTGAGCAAGCTCTGATAGCCTTCCTCACTGTCCACTACACCCCCAATCTTGGTGTCATCTGCAAATTTGCTGATCCAATTTACCACATTGATATTCCAGGGGTGACTGATAAGTTTGTGGCCTAAGGTAGAAGGAGTCAATTTTAGAAAACCTAGCACATTCATTTTTCAACATAGTCCCCTCCTACATGTACACACTTATTCCAGCGGTCGTGGAGCATACGGATCCCTTCCTTGTAGAAGTGGTCCACAGCAGGGGTGATTGATAAGTTCATGGCCTACAGTAGAAGGAAATGAATTATTAACTTCAAACTTTCTGCATTATTACTCAAAGAGTTGACCTGCACGTGCATTAACGAAAGCATCTTGGAGCTCCAGGTGGTCCACAACAGGGGTGATTGATAAGTTTGTGGCCTAAGGTAGAAGGAGATGTTATGCAGCTCTCGTTACATGCACGTGCAATTCAACTCTTTGAGTGAAAATGCAGAAAGTTTGAAGTTAATAACTCATCTCCTTCTACCATAGGCCACAAACTTATCAATCACCCCTGCTATGGACCACTTTCTGGAGGTCCAAGATGCCGACTTCTACAAAGAAGGGATCCGTATGCTTCACGACCGTTGGACTAAATGTGCAAATGTAGGAAAAATAAATGTGCTAGGTTTTCTAAAATTGACTCCTTCTACCTTAGGCCACGAACTTATCAATCACCCCTTGTAGATGACAAACAACAATAGATCCAGCACCAGTCCCTGTGGCACTCCACTAGCCACAGACTTCCAGTCAGAGAGGCAACCACCTACTACCACTTTCTGACTTCCCCACAAAGCCAACATCTAATCCAATTTACTACCTTATCTAGAATGTCAAGCGACTGAACCTTCCTGACTAACCTACCATGCAGGTCCTTGTCAAGTGCCTTGCTAAAGACCATGGAGACAACATCCATCAACTTTCCTGGTAACCTCCTCTAAAAACTCTGTAAGACTGGCTAGACAGGATCTACTATGCACAAAGCCATGCTAGCTATCCCTAATCAGTCCATGTTTATCCAAATGCTCATATATCTGGTCCCTTGAAATACCTACCAATAACTTTCCCACTACTAATATCGGGCTCACCGGCCTATGTTTTCCTGGTTTATTATTAGATCCTTTCTTAAATAGCAGAACAACATTAGCTATCCTTCAATCCTCCAGTACCTCAAATGTCACGAAGGATGATTTAGATGTCTCTGCCAAGGCCTCAGCAATTTCTGCACTTGCTTCCTGCGGGGTCTGTGGGAATACCTTATCAGGCCCTGGGGATTTATCCACCCTTATTTGCCTCAGGACAGTAAACAACTCCTCCTCTGTAATCTGTATAGGGTCCATGAACTAGCTGCTGCTCTCGCTCATTACTAAAGACCCTGAGTAATTACAGAGGCAAAAAATCCATTTAAGATCTCTCCCATCTCATTTGGCTCCACACACAGATTACCATTCTGATCTTCCAGAGGACCAATTTTGTCTCTTGCTATCCTTTTGCTTTTAACATGAGAAAGTCTGCAGATGCTCAAAATCCAAAGTAACACACACACACGAGATGCTGGAGGAACACACAGCAGGTCAAGCAGCATCTATGAAAAAAAATAAACAGTTGATGTTTTGGGCTGAGACCCTTCCTCAGGACTGAGAAAGAAGGGGGTGCTGGGTGGGAGGGAAAATGGGCTAGCTGAAAGGTGATAGGTGAAGCCAGGTGTGTGTGGGAAAGGTCAAGGGCTGGAGAAGAAAGAATCCAATAGGAGAGGAGAGTGGACCATAGGAGAAAGGGAAGGCGGGGGGGACCCAGGGGAAAGTGATAGGCAGGTGAGAAGAAGTAAAAGGTCAGAGTGGGGAACCGGGGTGGGGGATTTGTTTACCAGAAAGAGAAATTGATATTCATGCCATCAGGTTGGAGAGTACCCAGATGGAATATAAAGTGTTGCTCCTTCACACTAAGGTTAGCCTTATCGTGGTACAACAGGGGGCCCTCATCTCCCTTCAGAGCCCCAAACAGTCCTTCCAGGTGAGGCAACACTTCACCTGCAAATCTGCTGGAGTCCAGTGCTCCCAATGCAGCCTCCTCTACATTGGTGAGGCCCATCATAAATTGGGGGACTGCTTTGTTGAGAACCTTTGCACCATCCGCCGCAAGCAGGACTTACACCAGCCAAACATCTTATTCCCATTCCCACTCCCATTCCTGCTTTGACGTCTCAATCCATGCCCTCCTCTTGTGCTAAAATGAGGCCACCTGCAGGGTGAAGGAGCAGCACCTTATAATAGGTTTGAGTACCCTCCCACCTGATAGTAAACAAATATCCCCCCTACCCAATTTCCCACTCTCACAATTTACTTCTTCTCACCTGCCTATTACTTCTTCCTGGGTCTTGTCCTCCTTCCTTTTCTCCAATGGTCCATTCTCTTTTCTTATTAGATTCTTTCTTCTCCTGCCCTTGACCTTTCCCACCCACCTGGCTTCACCTATCACCTTCAAGCTAGCCTCTTTCCCCTCTTCTCATCTTTTTATTCTGACATCCTCCCATTTCCTTCTCAGTCCTTTTGAAGGGTCTCAATCCAAAATGTTGACTTTTAATTTTTTTCCATAGATGCTGCCTGACCTGCTGAGTTCCTCTGGTGATTTGTGTATGTTGCTTTATCTGTAGAATCCCTTAGGAGTCGCCTTCACCTTATTTGCTAGGGCAACCTCATGCCTTCTTTTAGTGCTCCTGATTTCTTTCTTAAGTGTTCCCTTGCATTTCATATTATCTAAGTTCCTAATTTGTTCTTACCTGCCTATATGTGCTATGCACCTCCGTTTTTTCCTTAACCAGGACCTCAATATCTTTTGAAAACCGAGGTTCTCTAAATCTGTTATCTTTACCTTTTATTCTGACAGGCATATAAAAGCTTCACATTCTCAAAATTTCACTTTTGAAGGCCTCCCACTTTGCCAGAAAACAGTCTGTCCCAATCCACACTTGCCAGATCTTTCTGATACCATTGGTCTTTCTCCAATTTAGAATCTCAACCCGCAGACTAGACCTATCCTTTTCCATATTTACTTGAAACTAATGGCAGTAGGTGCAAAGTGTTTCCCTAAACAAACTTCAGTCACTTGCCCTGTCTCATTCTCTAATAGCAGATGAAATATCACACACTCCCTTTTTGGGACTTCTATGTACTGATTAAGAAAACTTTCCTGAACACATTGGCAAACTCTGTCCCATCTAGTCCTTTTACAGTATCGGAGTCCCAGTCAACATGTGGAAAGCTAAAAACACCTACTATAACAACCTTATGTTTCTTGCAACAGTCTGGAATCACTCTACAAATTTGTTCCTTTAAATCCTGTGGACTGTTGGGTGGTCTACAATATAGCCCCATTAACGTGGTCATACTCTTCTTGTTCCTCAGTTGCACCCAAAAAGCCTTACTAGATGAGTATCCCATTCTGTCCTGATTGAGCACTGCCATGACATTTTCCCTAACTAGTAACACCATTAACCCCTTTAATCTCTCCCACTCTGTCATGTCTAAAACAACAAAACCCCAAATATTGAGCTGTCAGTCCTGCCCCTCCTGCAACGGAGGGCTACAATATCATAAGTCCATGTGTTGATCCATCCCTAAGCTCATCTTCCTTTCCTACAATACTACTTTTATAATTTATAGAAAAGTTATAACTTTGCACTGTATTGCTACCAAACAACAAATTTTGTGTCCTATAAAATAATAAATTTGATTTTGATTCTGATTTACTTCCAAAAAGTATATTAAACTGGTACCTCAAATGGGCAGATAGTCTTACAAGGAAAAGTTGGACCGATTAGTCTTGTATCTACTGGAGTTTAAAAGAGTGAAAGGAGCAATTGGAACATCAGATCAGGAGGGGTCTCGGTTGAGTTCTTACAGAGATGACGTCTTCCCTCATGGAAGAATCTAGAACTAGGAAACATACATTAAAATTAGGGGTTTGCCCATGGCTGAAGTAAAATTGTTTCTCATAGAGCATTCTGAGTTTTTTTTGAATACTCTTCCTCAAAAGCTGGTGGAAGCAGAATTTTTTTGAATATATGTAAGGCAGAGGTAGATAAATTTTGTATTTTGTACCCCACCCAGCATTCCCACAGTACTGCCCACTTGATCATATTGCACTACACGGTACTGATTCACTGAAAGTGCGATACTGCACTGAAATGTCAGTTCGGATGATACATGTAAACTTCTGGCGTGTGACCATTAAATCATAGCTTCCAAAGGTAGAAATGATACCACTAATGCATATATCTAGCCCGTGTAACGCAGCTCATCGTGACTCCCTCCCACTGCACTCTCCGAGTTTAGCTGACTAACAATAGTTTAAAATGAGCCATGTTGCTTATTTACATAAGACACCAGATGAGGTCTTGATATATTAACCTCAATGACTTTTGTAACCCAGGTTAATTAAACCCAGAGATGTAATCTCCAGAAGTGTGTGGTTTCTATTCATTGCCTCCTTCTGATACCAGAATCTTCTGAAGGCCTACTAGCATCTAGTGTAGTACTATGCAATTTGATTTTCTCAAAGAGTTTGGCGACTAGTCACACGTGATTAGACAGGTGCTACACAGGCGTTACACACTTTTTACTCGTTTACTCAGTTGCTGGTTTTAGATGTCCCACATAGGTTATTAAGGTGTTCATTGAATGTCTCAACTACAATGGGTCACTTCATCAGTTTTTTTACTTCTTTTTGCAGATGTTTTCAGAGCACATTTTACCAATATACGGGGAAAAACTGTGAAATATTTACAAGGAACTCAAGATTCTATGGGGTGCTTTTTGGCGTGTTGGCTGGTGTCCTCCTTCTCATAATAGTCATCATTACTGTCATTATATATTGTCGGAGGAATAGAAACAGGTATACTTATTAAGCTTGTGCTTTTGTATGATGAACTTTACAGTGAGTGAAATGGGAACATTCAAATCCAGGATTTGGAAAAAGTTACACTTCAGTCAAACATAAACCCTCTCAACTCAAATACAGCGCTGGTTAAATAGAGAGTAATCTCCCTTTAAACCAAGTATCTCTCTTTGCCTGTCCCACTGAAGTGAAGGCTTAGATCTTTACCATTCACAAGCCTCAAGATATCTGCCATAGTCTCCTGTCATCACAAGAAGTGAAGACCATGAACATTACTGCAGGAGTACTGGAGACTGCATCCTATACTCAATTGTTTTCAGTTGCTTCGCTAATGACTTTCAGACTTAAAGTCAGAAGTTGTGCTCTTTTGTAAAGACTGTTCTGTTTCATTAGCTACATTCATAGGTCCCACATATCTCTCAGCAGTTTGTGCATGCTTACAGGAAGAGCTGGACAGGCTTTTGCAAACAATATTTACAGGTGCCAGCCAGTCTTCACATCCAACAACTTTCTATTAGTTTTGTCATCAAACCCCAGCACCAAAATCCTTAAGGTTACCATTGACCAGAAACATAAATAATTGCCCACATTAATTCCATTGCTCCTGGGTGAAGTATTCTGCAGTGAAAAACTTGCCTCCTGACTTTCTAGATTCCCTCCCACATGCATAAGCATGTTGTGGAATGCCCTTTACTTGAATTGGTGCAGCTCCAATACTCAAGATTGTTGATAACATCTATTTGATTGGCATGAAGTGCTGATGAAGGGTCTTGGACCAAAATGTTGACTGCTTATTCATTTCCATAAATGCTGCCTAATCTGCTGAGTGCCACCATTTAGTGTCTTTCATTTGATCTGCATTCCACCCGAAACTTAAAACCCACTACATCCATCACTGATGCAACTAGACAGTGAGTATAGCCATCAGAATATGAGGCAGCAAACCACTGAGGTTTCTGCATCATCACCTTCATCGTCAAGTGGAACATGGGCAGCACGTGCAAGGGAACATTACTATCAAGTCCTCTTCAAATTACACTCCATAAAGATTTAAAGCATATCAAAGCATTTCCTTATCATCACTAGGCCAAAACCCCAGAATTCCTCTCCCAGCATACTCTGAAAGTATCTTTACTGTATGGACCATAGCAGTCCAATGAGAAGTTGGACTGCACATTTTCAAGGGAAATGAAGGATACACCATAAAATGTTGGCCTTGCCAGCAGCTCCAATACCCTGGGAATGAACATAATAAATTAATTTTAAAATCTAGCCTTCTCCTTTCCCTCAGGAGTTCAGACTCTAGCATTTCACGCAAGTGGTATTCAATAGATGAAGAATATTTCCGGTTCCCACATACAGGTATGTGACTGCTTTGACTATCAGAAAATAATTTAATGCTTTTTTCCTTTCATACAAGTGTTTCGATAGCAGATTATATGAAAAATATTTTATCATCTGTCAGTTTTGTCCTTTTGCTTAAGTGTCCACCTCTTGGTATAATGTGTCATTTTCTTAATATATTTAGCTGCAGTTTTAATGAGGAGCTCAGGATGATGCAAATATTTAGATACACGCCACATTAAACCAATAGTTACAGGTGTTTTCTCAGGAATTGTCTCTTAGATTGTTCAGAAATTGGGGCCTCTGTCCAATAGATGGAAACTCAACTGGATACATGGAAGAATCTTCTTAATCCTTTCTATCAATTATTTTCAAACTGAGGTGTGGAAAACCCTCAGGAAAAGATTTCAAAGGTATCTGTGTGGATTTAATTATATGAAGGTAATTTAGTTAGAATGTCCACAAGAATGTAACAATTAATTAAAATATACATTGCATGTTAAGCCGCCCTGGCTATAATGCGTCCACTATTCTGGTAGTCTCTAGTTTTGTCTCAAAGCCTTAAGATGTCTGTAATGGCTGTAATCATTGGAGAGTAAAGATTGTAGTGAGAGCTAGATGCTCTTATTTTACCGTGTGGAAAAGTGAGGCTTTCATTCAAAAAGTGGGAACACCTCTGCATTATACCTCTGGTGTTGCTTGCAAGTAAGTAGACAAAGCCATTAATTCAGTTAGAATAAATGGAATTTGGGAGTATTTCAATCTTCCCTAGTTATCATATCTTTCTCTCATGGACAAAATCTTGCAGCATTTGGAAGCAGAATTCTACCTCACTGAACTCAGCTTACACTGTATGGATTCTATGCTAAAGCCAGTATTTTATCAACTTCATTCCCCTTCTAACCCCATTCTCCAGATTTGACAACAGGGACCCCAGCACCAAATACTGACAAATTACTGGGGAGGAGAAATGGAAAATACAGCCTGAACAAGAGTCCTTCATTCAATGACAGTTTTGGGCGTGGTATCTGGAGACCAAACTTAGACAAAGTGGACACAGAGGCTGAGGTAAATTGAAAGTTGTACGCAAATTGATCAAGATCTGATTATCGGTTTTAGTGATCATATATGAGGGATAAATTTTGCTTAAAGGTGAGGGGAAGATGGATTATTATTGACATTAATAATATGGTGAATTGTTTTTCTCCTGACAGATACATACCAAGCATCCGGAAGTGGTTACACCAAATGAATAGTGATAACTGAAGGCAATGTTTGGACGTTACAGCCCACAGTTCTTTGGGCAATTTTGTTCAACATATATTAATTAAAGGACACTTAAATCATACTTCAAAATTTACTTTTTCAGAAATAATTTTAATTTGTTACACTGACTTCTGTGACAAATAAAAATGATTCTACTGCTTGGTAAACTTCTAAAATTTGAGGATTTTTTTTAAAAATACCTATTTCAAGCATCAGTAGCTACAGAAACCTCTGATCATTTCAATTGATTGTTGTACTGTAACTGCTCTGCTTTTGAAATATACAAGGCTGTCTTGGTTCAGAGTGGCGTAAATAGCCTGTTAGCTTTTCATAAAGTTAGGTGCTAGGAACAGTGGATGGGCTGGGAGAGATTTCAGTGAATCTGTGAAATTTGAATACAGAAAGAAGGCGGTACAAAATATTGCTGTAATTGCATTGCACTATAAGAACACAGTACTCCATCCAGTTTATTTTGGGAATATAGGCAAAAGGAAAGGAAGTAATTTGGTTTCATTTCCCAAACAAAAGAATAGTTAACTAGATGAGGCACCAGATGGTATACATGGAAATGAAGCAAAATCACAGGCAGCATCTTCAGCAGAGGAGAGAGTATTACAAGTACATAAAACAGGTAGTATAATTGGAAAAACTTGAATTTGCATTCAAATCTTTGAAGTCCATTTAATTTTCATAATAAATTTCTAAAATCATTTTTCCATAATGCTTGAGGGAAAGTACATGTTTTGATTACTGTATACTGGTAAATTTTAATTTTATGATAATAGTGTTTCATATTTAATACTGAACTATTGTATTAATTCATTTATTTGTTTTAAAATGAATAGTATTGTTTACAAATAAAGAAAGAATTGTTATGTACTGTATGAATTGTATTTGCTTCCTTCTCTGCAAATAGATTGCCCCAGTTTTCTCACTTTTAGTTTAATATACTGATATGCTGAAGGAGGATTAAAATTAGAAGTACATTATTTTGATACCTGTGGCTTTTGAAATGTATGGGCTGAAAGGGGAAATATATCTAAATAAAGTAAACAATTTGACATCAGTATTTTGGATCAAAGGGGGTTATTTATCTGCAAAACATCACACTCCTCAGAATTCAGAGCATAAACTCTCAGACAAGAAGCTTTTAAGAGTATGCACAGGACACGAACACAATGAAGTCATCATGATGATGTTTCTCTCATGATGGTTTATATAATAGGGTAAAGATGGATGATTGGAAGAAAAATCAGTCATGGCAAAGATAGCATCAGTAGATTTCTACCCTTCCTGTATGTTGTGCACATTGGCTGACTTGTCAAAGCAGTGTAATCCAGGTTCACTATCTCAGTCCACTTGGTAAAGGTACCAGAAGATATTCAGTAACTGTGGAAACACACCCAAGGAGAATTCATAGACGGGGATCAGGGTGATTGAGATTTACGTTGATATTAATGAAAATTCATACGAGATAAAACCAATTACTAAATACCGAAAACAAAATAAATGGGTAATTTATTGATTGAGAGGCTATGACCAGTAGAAAATTGTCCGGTCACCATTAAGTTAATGGCTTGGATAAGGATAATTTAGTTAAGTTTGCTGATGAAACAATGAAGATGCCAGCGATGGGATGTGAGGAGGGTGCTCAGAGGCTTTAGGGATATATAGACAGGTTAAATTTATGGGCAAGGATATAGCAGATAAAATATTGTGTGGAAAATATGAGGTCAGTCCCTTTGCTAAAATAATCAAAAAACAGAGTTTTTTTTTCAAATGGTGAAAGGTGAAGAGGTATTGGTGTTCAGAGAGGTATTGGTGTCCATGTACACAAATCACTGAACGTTAACACATGGGTAGGTACAAAGAAGGCCGATGGTGTTCTAACCTTTATGGCAAGAGTAACCTTGCTCAAATTATCAACAAGAGAAAATCTACAGATGCTGGAAATCCAAGTAACACAGCCAAAATGCTGGAGGATAACAGCAGGCCAGGCAGTACCTATGGAAAAGAGGAAGCAGTCGACGTTTCGGGCCAAGACCCTTCATCAGGACTGGAGAGAAAAGATGAGAAATCAGAGCTTCCAGCGTTATATGTCAATGATTTGGATGACTTCTTTTTTTTATAGGATTTGACAGAGTAGATATGGGGATGATGTTTCCCTTGGGAGACTGATACCAGGAGTGACAGTCTCTCAATAAGCAGTCTCTAATTCAGGACTGAGAAACAAATTCTGGGCTCAGCAATGAGTTGATTTTTGAAATAGTCTTTCCAAGAGAACTACAGAGTCTCGTTTGCTGAGTATTTTCAGGACAATGTTGGAGTTGATTGTTAAGGATATGGATTTGGGGTACATGGAGGCACATGATAAAATAGGCCGGTCAGCATGGTTCCCTTAAGGGAAAATCTTGCCTGACAAGTCTGTTGGAATTCTTTGAAGAAATAACCAGCAGGATAGACAAATGAGAATTGGTGGATGTTGTGTACATGGATTTTCAGAAGGCCTTTGACAAGGTGCAGTAGATGAGACTGCTTTAAAAAAAAGAGCCCGTGGTTTTACAGGAAAGATACTAACATGGATAGAACACTGGGTGATTGGCAGGAAGCAAAGAGTGGGAATAAAGGGAGCCTTTTCTGGTTGGCTGCTGGTGACTAGTGGTGTTCCACAGGGGTCTGTGTTAGGATCGCTTCTTCTTATGTTATATTGTCAATGTTTTGGATGATGAAATTGATAGCTTTGTGGCTAAATTTGTGGATGATACGAAGATAGGTGGAGGGGCAGGTAGTGTTGAGGAAGCAGGGAGGCTGCAGAAGGACTTAGGCAGATTAGGAGACTAGGCAAAGAAGCGGCAGAAGGAATATAATGTCGGGAAATATATGGTCATGCACTTTGGTAGATGAAATAAAAGTACAGACTATTTTCTTAATGGAGAGAAAATTCAAAAATCCGACTTGGGAGTCCTCGTGCAGGATTCGCTAAAAGTTAACATGCAGGCTGAGTCAGTGGTGAGCAAGGCAAGTGCAATGTGTTGAGTCTCTGTTTAATTTCTGATCCTTAGTGTTCTTCCAGCTGTCAAGAATGGCAAAAAGTCTTAATTCCAAGATTTCAGTTTATTTTAGGGTACAAACAAATACTAAGCAAACTAAATAAAGAGCTGAGAAATGATGCTCAGAGGGGAATTAATGCTAAGTGGTGTAAGACAAAGGAATAAAAGATGGCACTTCTGAAAAACCTATCACTTTTATAGATAAGATAAAGAAAATCCCTAAAATAGTGCTAAACTAGTTAATACACTACATAATTAAAACAATTACAGCATGTGTGTAATGTTCTACAATGAAAAATGAGAAAGCTGCTAAGTCGTTAGATTCGCTGCTATACCGCTTTCTGCCAGTGAGTGTGAAAAAGTTTGTTAAAAAGTACATATCTTATAAAAAGTATTATTAAATAACAGTGGTTTCCAACAAATGTTAGCATTTATTTCAAGAGGACTAGAATAGAAAAGCAAGGCTTTCTAAGGCACTGGAAAGGCCTCACTTGAAATATTGTGAGCAGTTTTGGGCCCCCTTCTAAGAAAAGATGTATTGACATTGGAGAGGGTTCAGAGAAGGTTCATGCGAATGATTCCATAAATGACAGGGTTACCATAGGAGGACCAACGAACAGTTCCGAGCTATGCTCACTGGAATTCAGAAGAATGAGGCAAGAATTTCATTGAAACTAATCAAATGTTGACAGGCCTAGATAGAGTGGATGTGGAGAGGATGTTTCCTCTGGCAGGGAGTCTAGGACCAGAAGTCACACCCTCAGAATAGAGGGACGTCCATTTAGAACAGAGATGAGGAAGAATTTCTTTAGCCAGAGAGTGGTGAATCTGTGGAATTCGTTGCCATAGGTGGCTGTGGAGGCCAAGACATTGGGTATATTTAACGCAGAGGTTGATAAGAGTTTTGATTAGTCAGGACATAAAGGGTTACAGGGCAGAGGTTAGGGCTGAGAAGGAAGTGCATCAGCCATGATTAACTGGTGGAGCAGACTAGAAAGGCCAAATACCTAATCCTGCTCCAATATCTCATGGTCTCTACTACAGATGGGGTTGATGCAGGAGACAGGCGAATACCTAATCTTGCTCCAGTATCTCATAGTCTCTACTACAGATGGGGTTGATGCAGAAGACAGGCGTTGCGGCAAACGATCAATCGTGATCATATTGAATGATCGAGCAGACCTGAGTTGTCAACTATGGATTTCACAAAATACAAAACATGAGACAGGCATACGTACAAAGATAAATATGTCACCATATTCATAACTGGATATGATACGTACAATTTCCATTTTGAAATGTTTACCATGTACCCTTCTCTGACCCGCTGAGCAAAGCCAGCGGCAATAGCGGAAACAAAACTGCCAGCAACCTCAAGTGAAAAGTGAAACTGGCGGCGGAATTGCACAGTCCAGAAATGACGCGTTCCTGGTAAGGTAGCCATCGCAACAAATTGTATCCAAAATGACACCAACAAGTGTAGCTTCCGTGGATTGGCTAGTGTCTCCGGCCTTAGAGATTGTTGCTAACAACGTCTCCTGTCGAAATTAGCTGCAGATTCTGGGACACGAGTCGGTTCCAACTCTCGCCGAATCTGTGCGCCAGGTAGGATGTAATCATTTCTTACCGGTTACTCCTAGATTGTTCCGATTTGCAAACTTTCAATAAACTAATAAACAATTCCAACAGCATCTCCGTTAACCCATTTCTATGCGATTCATGCATCATAATTCAATATAGTTCAAGCATATTTCAACTGAAATATTTGCAAATAGACAAGAAATTCCCATTTCTCCCAGTCTGGAACTTGCTAAACTGAAACTTTTTTTTGGAATATTTAGAAAATTCCAATGAAGCTTCAGCAAGTATAAACGTCAGTTCTTGCTAACTTTAATTCCCGTTGTTTTATTCTTCGAAAGTGTCTCCAATGCTCAATGATTCTGAATGAAAGGACTCGGACGGTTCGAAGTGCCATCGCGGGAAGTGTAACGAGTTAAACTAATATTGGCGAATGGTGCTCGGGGCCCCAGGCATGGTCTGGGCGTAGCTGCATTAGGAGGGGAAAATATTCGGGGTTATTGATCACTATCCAGTTTTTCTTATGGGTGTGAATTGACAACCAAACTTGCGCTAACCCCCGGCACTTACTTTTAATAACCAGAGCCTCGCTATCACTCTTACAAAGCTGTTTGTCTCCCATAGACATTGACAACACCTTCCATCCTGCAGCAAAAATAACTCTGACCAATCTCCTAAACTTTCTCCCTCTCCCTGAAGATACGATCTTCCTATACTTCAGATGTAATAACAATCTTACTCGAGAACGGAGGAGGAATCGGCCACTAGGCGGCTCACTCCTCCTCTTTTCAATGAGATCATGGTTATCTGATTGCAATCTCAAAACCAGCACTAATTCATCACTCACTTACTTATCCAGAATCCTTCTACCTCTGCCTTTAAATAAACTGAAAGATCCCACCTCTGTCTCATGACGAAGAATCACAACTACTGGCGAGATAAAGATGTCATATCCCTTCCTTCAATTGCAAATCCTTAACTTTTACACAGTAACCCTAGTTCCAGATAGTCACTGAGGGGAGCATCACGTCAATATCCTGTCTGCCAAGGCCATTGAATGTTTCATTCATTCCCTTTTGCTGTGGATAGAACACCAGGCAGAGCAAATATTCCTTAAAAGACAACCAAGTCATAGCACACCCCAGTCCGATAAACCTTCTTAAAACTGCTTCAAATACACTTCAAGATTCAAAGATTCAAAGATTCAAAAAACTTTATTGTCATTCTAACCACACATCAGCTCTGCAGAGCAGAATGAGACAGCGTTTCTCAGGGGCAGTGCAATCATAACATAACAAACGCAACACTAAATAATAAACATAACAATAAATAGTAAAACACAACAGCCACATGTCAGTTAAGATCAGTTATAAGTGTCCAGTGCAAGTTAAAAGTGTCCAAAGCAGAGTCAGGTGGAGCAGTTATTTAGCAGTCTGACTGCCTGTGGGAGGAAGCTGTTTAGTAGCCTTGTGGTTTTAGTTTTGACGCTCCTGTAACGTTTGCTTGATGGCAGAAGAACAACCAGTTCATGGAGAGGGTGTGAGGGGTCTTACAACCTTCCTTAAAGAAAGAGACCAGTTCTGTATACAGTACTTCAGGCATACTCTTGCCAATGCCTTACATATCTGAATGGTTAATTTTAAGGTGACTGGAAGTAAGTGTAGGGGGAAGTGAGATTTTATTACACAGAGGGTCAGGTAGTGGTGAGATAGCAGGGAGTCTACAGAAGGGCTTACATTGGTAGAATGGGCAAAGTGACAGATGGAATATAATATAGAGAAGTGTATGGTCATGCACTCTGATTAAAGGAATAAATGAGTAGACTATTTTCTCAATGAGGAGAAAATTCAAAAGTCAGAGGTGCAAAGATACTTGGGAGTCCTCATGCAGAATTCCTTAAAGTTAACTTGTAGTGGTAAGGAAGGCAAATGCAATGTTAGCATTCATTTTGAGAGGACTGGAATATAAGAGCAAAGATGTAATGCTGAGGCTTTATAAGGCATTTAAGAAACTGGTAGATAGGCATATTGTTGAAAGAAAAAATAGAGAGCTCTGTAGGAGGAAGGCTAGATTGATCTTAGAATTGGTTAAAAGGTTGGCACAACATTGTGAGCCAAAGAGCCTGTACTATGATTAACGGCTGCCTTTGTATTAAATCCCCTTTGCAATAAATTATAACAGTTTTATAATGAAATTATAAGTTTAGAGTTTCCAATATCCTGATATACCTGTGTAGTGACCTTTGGAACTGCAAAACGTTAAGGAAACAAGCCCCTCAGCCACATAGGCTCCATTTCCCACTCTACTGCTCTTGCCCTATTTGTGATGGTATTGGGTTTGTTGACCGCAAAGCTCTAAACGCAAACGAAAACCTTAAGCCCTTTTGGATTTAAATAACCACAAGTGCTCTCACTGAAGTGAAATTATACTGTAGCTACCCAATCTTCAAAGACTAGTTTACGTCCCTGTTTATTCTCCATGGTGAGTTTAGCTGCCAATACCCACTATTTAGGTACTGGGTTAGCTTGCTATGGAGCAACTCCAGAGCAATAGTGTTAAAGAAGGAGATAAAATCCACAAATAAGATCCTCACATAGGTGTTGGAGAAGTCGAAATGTTGAAGAATGGAATGAAGGCATAGGTCAACTGCATCCTCAACTGAGTGATTTGCTTTATAAGCAAACTGTAGTGGATCAAGAAGAGAATCAGTAATGGACTTAAGGTAGGCCAGCATCAGATGTTCAAAGGATTGGCTGACTGGCAGGAGGCAAAGAGTGGGAATAAAGGAGGCTTTTTTTTTGGTTGGCTGCCGGTGACTATGGTGTTCCACAGGAGTGCGTGTTGGGACCACTTCTTTTCACGTTGTATGTTAATGATCTGGATGGTGGAATTAATGGCTTTGTGGCCAAGTTTATGGATGATATGAAGACAGGTGGGAGGGGCAGGTAGATTGAGTGGACATGGAGATAATGTTTCCTATAGCGGAGCACCGGATGCAATAGATGACCCCAACAGACTCACAAGTGAAGTGTTGTCTCACCTGGAAGGACTGTTTGGAGCCCTGAATGATTGCAAGAGTTGAGGTGTAGGGACAGGTGTAGCATTTATGCTTACAGGGATAAGTGCCGGGTGGGAGATCCGTGGGGATGGACGTGCGGATAAGTAAGTCGTGGAGGGATCGATCCCTGTGGAAAGTGGAGAGGGGTGGCGAGGGAAAGATGTGCTTAGTGGTGGGGTCCTGTTGAAGGTGGTGAAAGTTGCGGAGGATAATGTGCTGGATCCGGAGGCTGGTGGGGTGGTAGGTAAGGACAAGGGGAACTCTGCCCCTGTTGTCTGTCGGGGTCATCTATTGCATCCGGTGCTCCCGGTGCAGCCTCCTCTACATCGGTGAAACCCGACGCCGATTGGGGGACCGCTTCATCGAGCACCTCCACTCCGTCCGCCACAACAGACAGGATCTCACGGTAGCCACCCACTTCAACTCTGCTTCACATTCCCATTCAGATATGTCCATACATGGCCTCCTCTACTGCCATGATGAGGCTAAACTCAGGTTGGAGGAGCAACACCTCATATACCGAGTAGGTAGTCTCCAGCCCCTTGGTATGAATATAGAATTCTCCAGCTTCTGGTAATTCCCTCCCCCTCCCTTCCTCTATCCCTATTTCACTGTACCCCTCCCCCAGCTCCCTCATGGTTCCACCTCCTTCTTCTACCACCCATTGTTTTCAGGGCTATGACGTCAATGCTTCCCCTCCCCCACCCCTTTGTCTTTCAAATTACTGGTCTTTCAACTGAAGCTACAAGTATTCTTCAAATCCTTCGCCATCTTTCATTCTTCAGTCCTGACGAAGGGTCCCGGCCCGAAACGTCGACTCATCGTTTCTAACTGATGCTGCCCAACCTGCTGAGTTCATCCAGCGTACTGAAAGTGTTATTGAATTGGTATGACAGACAAACTGATAGAAACCTATAACTTTGTAACAGGAATGAACATAGCAGATAGAGAGAGGATGTTTCCTCTGGCCAGAGATTCTGGAACCTTAGACGTGTGTCAAGGTGTGGGATATGCCGTTTAGATTTGAGAGTCCGGAGAAATTTCTTCACTCAGATGGTGGTGAACTTGGAGAGAAGGTAGTGGAAGCCAATTTATTAAATATAATTTCAAGGAGGTATTTCTTAACGCTAAAGGAATCAGGAGATATGGAGAACAGGATATTGAAGTGGTTGATCAACCATGATTGTGGCAAATGAAAAGACCTACTCCTGCTTCTATTTTCTGTGTTTCTATTTGCTGCTCACAGTAAGCCCTCATCTACATTGAAGAAATCAAATGCAGATGTGGCAATCATTTTGCAGAATATCTCTATTCAGTCCACAGGGAAGAGCCAAAGCTCCTAGATGCCTCTTTCCATCACCCTCCTATTTGAATTCTGTCCTTGGCCTACTACACCATTCCAAAGAAGCTCCAGGAAAAATATAACTTATGATTTGGCTCGAGTATAAATTCGACATTTTCACATCATCAGCAACAACAGCTTTGCATCTCATACTTCAAGTATTGGTTATTTTTCTCTGACTGTTGTGCTTTCAACCTCCAACGAAGGTTAGGACCATAAGCTGAAGAGCAACATGTCCTTCTACAAGCATACTGCAGCCTTCTGGACTGTGCAGCAAACTCAATAATACTGGATAATTAACAAATGCAGAAAAGTATTTTGCTTTTTTTCTCCTGGTAATTTCAGATAATTATTCTGTTACCCTTATTGGTATTAATCACTAAATTTTTATCAGCCTCTTTCAGAAGGTACTTTTGCAATTTAGTATCTCCCATCTATCACTGACCTTCTGGTGTTGAGCTTCTGTTTTCCATTCCACTACATCATAAAATATGCTCTTTAGTTGACGTACTTACAAAATCCAAAGAAAACCTGTCCCAGGTTTTGGAGTAGATTGAACAGCTACTGAAACAGACATTTAAATGATCTTTCAAACCTTAACTCGGTAGTTAATTAATGTTGAATTTTTGTATAAATTTGCAGCTTCACTGATTTTATGACTTGGCTGAAGTATAAATTCAACAGTTTCACATAATCAACCACAACAGTCTTAAATCTCATACTTTCAAAGGGTCTCGGCCTCAAATGTCGACTGTACCTCTTCCTAGAGATGCTGCCTGACCTGCTGCGTTCACCAGCAACTTTGATGTGTGTTGCTTGAATTTCCAGCATCTGCAGAATTCCTGTTGTTTTGTCTTTCAGTATTCATTTCTTTTTCTCTATTTTCCCTCTAACTGCTTCATTTCCAAACTCCAGTGAAGGTTATCATAAGTTCAAGATCAGTAACTCATTTTTCTACAAGAGTACTTCTTCTTATCGTGTCCATGGACAGTATATACATGGCCCAGCCAGAAATGGACACATTTTTGCCCCTTGTTGTTGAATTCGGCAAGATCTGCAACAGTACAGGGTTCCTCTAGCGATGGGCATTGCAGGAGATGTTACATAGTTTGTGGCTCAGTTCCATAGTCACAAGTTGTCGGGCTGGCTGTATATCCCCATTTGCTTAGTGACACCCTTGAACGACCTACACCAGTTTCAAGAATACTGAAACTTTCTGGACTGAACAGTCCATGAAATTTCCACAGGCTAAAGAGACTCTGAACCTAGCCCATGTAAAAATTGCCTTGTATAGGATGTTGTGAATTTCTGTCTTAACTGCAGGTCCCAAATATAGGAGTTTGTGCAGCTCCCTGTGTTGCCATGGAATGCAGGTTATCACAGAATTTCCAGACATAGATTGTGTCTCAAAGTTCTGTGCATCAATTAATGTGGCCACAAGATGTAAGCTAGCCACTATTCAACAAAATATTATTTCAAGATATTTTTGTGTTTCAGAGAGAATCTAAAAGCATACAATGCCTGGTGGGAGTGCATCAAGTAACCGTTCGAATGGGAGTGATGGACACATGGAAGTGCTTGGTAAGAAACATATATGCCCAATTTCAATATTCATCAGGGTAATGACCTAAGTGATACAGCACACACTAATGTTAATATCATAACAACTTAGATAATTATCAAGAGGTGGGGAAATAATATCAGATATATGCAAGCCTTTTCTTTGAAAATATCCCTACCTGCTCTCCTATTCGTTTCCTTACAGCGGAAAGTGAGCTGGCAAAGCTGCAGCATCAGTTTCGAATCATGGAAGGAGATCGCCAGGCCTATACGCTTGAATCACAGGAGATGCTTAGGAAGCAGGGGTAAGTGTCACCAGGAGAGAGCTCTATGGACTCAGTTTCAGCTGGTACCCACAGCTGGTTGGAGTAACCCTCTGTTCTGTGACCTTGAATCCCATACAGCATGGACAGATGTGAGAGTGGATCTGCCAAATGGATTTATGTAGTAGAAGCATATTTTTAATAGAAATTATCAAAATTTCTATTTATATAATTTATTCAAAATTATCAAAAGTTCAGAGTTAGTGTGGGAAGAGGTTGGTGGATAATAAACACACAGATACTGGAAATCCAGAGCAAAACACATAAAATGCGGATGAATTCAGCATTTCATCCAGGTTAGACAGGTTAGGCCGCATTATGGAGGGGAACAAGGGGTCAACGACTCAGGCTGAGACTCTTTATCAGGATCTGTCCCCGTTGTAGAAGCCACCTGAACTGCTGAGTTCTTCCAGAGGTTTCTGTGTGTTGCAGATTTTGGTGGATGATCTTTTAAAGCTGGGGCAAAATGGAGGATTAGTACAAGCTGTGCTATGCAGGACTGTTTCATAAAACAGCATAAAGGGAGCTTTAATCTGTTTCAGGCCTGTGCTGTACGCAGACATCCCATCCTGCAAAAACTCATTTCAGGGAGGTATCACCACCATTTCAGGGAGGTAGCACCCCCGCCCCCTGCAACCCCATATCCCTCCCCCCCGTCGACCTCCAAGGGTGTATGTAATACTTGGTTTAGTGATTTTGTCTAATCTATAAACCAAGTTGGGTATATGCAGAAAATGTGACATTAAAATATGTACTTATATTATGTTATCATGTTTATTCTATTACAACTTTAAGCAAGTCTACAGGGAGTTTGGCCTCATCACGTAGGACATCAATAGAGTAGCTCCTTAGCAGCCAGCCAGCTAGTTTAAATAACGTTAGCTATGCTAATGAACGAATGACACCTGTTAAACTCACCTCAATATGTCTTTTACATTTTAACCCACCATGGGCAATAGAAAAGTCACTGTTGCAAACAGTGCAGCGAGCAACACTGTCGTTATTTTTGAGGTGGACTGTAAAGCCCACCCACAGAGAAAACTGATAGGTCTACTTAGCAGGGGTCCCCAACGTTTTTTGCACCGCAGACCGGTTTAATATTGACAATATTCTTGCGGAGCGGCCAACCGAGGGGGGGGGGAGGTGTTAATCACGACCAGAATATAGGTGATAAGTCAATTATAAGTCAATAGCATCATAACATTTTAAGTAATGTTTGGATATTAAACACACAGCGCATATTTTCCCAGTAAAGACATATAAAATCATTGCAACACACCAATATCGCTGAATCAGTGGGAGCCCTGGGCTTGTTTTCCTGCAACAACACGGTCCTATCGAGGGGTGATGGGAGACAGCGATACTCGAAGGAGGTTCCTTATGTCCAGTCTATTCCGCAATTTAGTTTTCGTTGCATTCATTGCAGAGGTATGTTGGAAATGGAAGCAACGTTTTCAGTGCTTTCGTGGCTATCTCAGGATATTCAGCCTTGACTTTGATCCAGAATGCCAGCAGAGATGTTATGTCAAACATACTTTTCAGCCCGCAGCCATTTGCAAGCTGGAGGAGTTGATCTTTTTCCCGCGCCGACATGGATGATTCACCAGGGACATTCACAAATGGGTCACGGGCCCATTCTTTTGCACGACTTGGGTCACTGATGACCTTGCGTGCATTAAAATTCAACAGTGCGTGACAGGGAATGAGGAAAGGTGCAGCTGCTTCATATCGCTTCATATCACCAAATCATATCGTTTCCTAGTGGCCCGGTGGTTGGGGACCACTCTTAGCGCGAAGAGAGACCAATCAGGATGCTTGCTCTCCCTCTCCCTCTCTTTCTCAAAAAAATCTATTTCTGGGATATTGTATATAATTTCCAGGCATCAGGGAGCCACTATCGATATGCGGGAGACTCCCGGAATTTCCAGGAGAGGTGGGATGTTTGTGTACCTATACTGATTTGCAAATCGAATGACTTTTGATCCTTCTCATTTTGCTAGGGCAGAAATTGAAAAACTGAAAAAGGATCGCGAGGAGTTAACACTAAACTTGGGGCTTTTCGAGAGCAAACAGTACCGACAGCAGGACCAAGAGGACATGGAAGGTATTCAGAACAGCCTGAGCTACCGGGAGAAGCTGGAGGAACAAATTGCCAATGAAAAGCAAACAATCAAGGATCTGGAAGCAGAGGTGACGATGTGGGTTACTACTTGCCATTGAAAGGAGACAACACAATGTCCGGTGCAAATGTATTCTGAGGTAGAAAGATCAGGAGTGGGGGATTGAGCTAATGACCACTGTCTGATTTACTATCCAAAGCAGAAAAGCAATGTCAGAAAAGAGCACAAGTTTGGGCAGCCCAGACACCACTCCAGCTCCAAGGAGATGGAATATTGTGGGTGTAGGTAGATAGGGGATGCAGGATTTGGTGGAGAGCTTGAACTGGATCCATGCAGGAACCTGGGGGAGAGATGTGGGTGTTGGTGAAGTCCACATCCTCCTGGCTCCACAAAATTGGTTTAATACTTCAGGACTTGGTTCAATCAATACTGACTCTACAAGGAATTCTACTGTCCAGTTTGGAAGGGATTATTCCCTACTGATGTATTTGGACTTGCCGTAGCTTGGCTCAGATAATAGAAGCTTCAGAAACTGGGCCCGTCAGGCCTTCTAAACTTGGGATGTCTAGGAACACTACATCTTTACCTGGTTAACTGGTTCTGCTGGATAGTAAAGATCCCTCAGTGTATCATATATAGGAAAGCTCTAGATCTTACCAGTGTGATTCTTCACGTGCAGCTGGACATAGTATGCAATCAGAGAATATGTTATTATACTAAACAGATCCTGCCCTTGCCCTGCAATTTTCAGAAAGGATTGTGAATCCTAGCTCTCCCAACCCCAACACACACAACACACACACACACACATTCATGCAGAGATACTCTCATTTCTGTCTGTGCAGACATAACGTATATGGCACATGTTGGTATCCTCAACACACACACACACACACACACACACACACACACACACACACACACACACACACACACACACACAGTATGTGAACAATGAGCACATCAGATGCTTGTGAAGTGTAACTACTGTGGCTCACCTAGAGAGAGCATAAACTCAGAGGTTTTTCCCAGTGGCTCAGTTACATGCTGACTTCATTGATCACAAAATCACTAGATTTGTCACACTTCACTTGCTTCATGTAAACGTGCTTTACAATACAATTACAATAATAGTTTATTAATGAACAACCCAAAGGCAGTGTTGCTTTAGAGCTGGTGTTCTTGAAATGTCAGTCTTTTTGGATGATTCTCCTGTTTCTCTGTGTTTGCTTCAACAACTGGGGTCCCTTCCCACAACGGAATATCCTGTCATAGCAGTAACTGTGGGTACAGAAACACAACCTAATATTCTATGGCTACTTCAGATTTTCATGATTGTGTGTGTGCATGGGAGTGTCTCTACGTCCATGTGGATATACACGTGTGTGTTTGAGCATGTGTGTGTGTGTGTGTGTGTGTGTGTGTGCGTGTGTATGTTTGAGGATACCAACATGTGCCATATACATTATGTCTGCACAGACAGAAATGAGAGTATCTCTGCATGAATGTGTGTGTGTCTGTAGGTGTAAGTCAATGTTGACTTGGTTTAATCTTACCCTATCAATAAACGTTTCTTTTTTGTTCAAATACTTTTAATACAGATAAAGGCCTTGGAGCAAAAAATCTTTGAGCAGAAGAAAGGGCTGAGTAAAGGTATTAATGTCAAAGCAATGAATGAACACCTAAAGAAGAGCATTGGGATCATGGAGGACCGTCTGGACAGGGTAAGAACTCTTAGAGTATGACAAAGAAGTCGGTAAAGGCCAGGAATCTTTCAGGCTCTTCATGGTGCTGGCACAGATTTTATGGGCCAAATGGCCTCCTGTACTGTAACACTTCCATGATACTAGTTGCTATGAGGCAAATATTGTTGATATGAACTTAAAAGATGACAGGAGCTGTTGAGACCACAAATAGCAGAAATCTATAAACCCCATATGGTTTGAGTGGGATCGCTTTTAAATTCCCATATTGAATCAATTGCTCTTTTTCTTATCCTTGTTTGCCTCTAATTGACTCTTTCATGCTTGACCTAGGCACAATTGTTTAGAGAACTGCACAGAAGTTGTGACAGCTGTTATACAAGGGATGACTGGAGAGCAACTGAAAATTAATTTCCCAGAGAAAATTGATAGAAATTCTGGCAATTAATATTTAACCGTGAAGCCAAATTACCTCCGCTTATTAGTCTTGAACCTTACTGAACACTCTGGATCAGTTAACAACAGACCTAGGATTCCTGTTTTTTTATGTGCAGATCTGCATTGACAGACACTGTGGAACTAAAGCCTCTTTTAATCATGTTGTAATTTTTTTAAACTAAAGGTACATTTCCTGTTCTTATTCAGTCCTTATCCCACTGTGAATTTCTGGTTTTCTTAGAATCTTGAAACCCAAGTTATCAGGATTAAATTCAAAAGGAAGATTAAGTACAGGGCTTTCTAGCTTGCAATAATGTTCAAATTAGGAATATTCCTTTAGAAATATCTCCATGAAACAAGGAGAAATTAGTTCTAAGGTTATTAATATTGTTACACATCACCTGGGCCCCACCATTTCTGGGCATTTTTAACTCCAAGCGCCTGTGAACTTTGTGCCTAGAATAGGAAACTAGAGCATGGAAGAATTGGCTGGTCAGTTAATTAATAGCAGGAAGTGTGGCAGGGGCAAGGAGGCCACCTAGTGGTGTGGGCTAAGGTGGAAGGAGAGATCATGGTGCCAGCGTCAAGCAAAGCTGGTGACTTCACTGCCCTGAAATAATCTACTGTTTTCAATTTACAGGCACTGAGGAAATTCAATACCCAGCTCATGAAAAACGGGCAGCTAAGAGAACAGATTGATACACTGCGTGTTGAGCGCTCAAGGTTTGAGCAACTCCACAGAAAGCTAGAAAAAGTAAGGATTAAACTCACTAGTTTCTCACTTCTGTGTATATCTTCGCCTTCGCTAGAATATACCTTGTCCTGCTCGAGGTTGAAAGTGACTACACCTCAGCGCCTGTCAACTTCCCTTCTCAGGGGAGGTTCTTTCTCACAAGTCTGCACACCGAGTCTCTAATTAATACAAATTCTCCTACAGCAAGTTGTATCAGTAATACTCTGTTTTTCAATTAGTCTTCAGTGGCACTCAAGAGATTGGCATTTACTGCCCATCCAACTTGCCTCAATGGATTATTTCCTAACATAGAGGAATTGTGTGGATAATCAGGCAGTTATAAAGTCCATTTCCTTGAGTGACTCTACGAGGTGTCAAATTTATTAAATTCAGTTTTACAATTTGCCAGAGTGTCATTTAAACAATTTAACTTTGGTTTCTGCATAAGTTTCATACAGAGAAATCCCAGACTTGGCTCAGCTCTTGTGGAGAGCAAGCAACCAGGAACTGGAGTCAACAGAAAGGAGCTAATTAAATCGTCCTCTTATACTGAATTGTAAATTCAGAAAAAAGAATGGTGGTAGAATGTCAAGTTGAATAGCTTCTTCTTGTTCCTACATTCTTTCGATTGGTGGTTGCTCACTAACTGAAGGAGCAGTGAAGCTGTTATAATTACATAACGAAAACCTGGTATTTCTCACCCCTAATGTACCACCTAAGCCCTAGACATTTGTTGTTCCGCTGCCATGAAACAATAAATTTCATGTCATGTAAGACAGTGATAATTGACCAGATTCTGATGTACCTCTCTCACTTTGATTAGGATCTTCTTGAGACTCGAAAAGAAATTGGTTCCGTGATTGATACTTCGACTGCTGCCTACGATGCCAGGTGATGACACTATGTGCGAGGAACACCTCTTTTCAGTTCTTTTCGCCCTGTTAAAATTAACAGGTCGAAGAAGTCTTCAGAAATATTTCACCACACAGGGAGGCAGAGTGATTTCTGAATGGTGGCATGCTGGAAACCAATTCATTTTTCCTGCTATTCCCTTTGTCAGAGCTGAATATGCTTAACAGAGACCAGATTTAGTTCAGCTGATAAAAATGACTTTAAGGGACACCCATTCCAAACAACCTATTAACTCTTCCTCCATACTAACATGAACAGGCCCTTCATCCCATGATGTCATGTCAACCTCATCAAGCTAATGACACCTAATCCCTTCTGCCTGTCCATGGTCTATATATGTCCATTCTCTGCATATTTA
This sequence comes from Mobula birostris, assembly GCF_030028105.1. Lineage (NCBI taxonomy): Eukaryota > Metazoa > Chordata > Chondrichthyes > Myliobatiformes > Myliobatidae > Mobula > Mobula birostris. The sequence continues at coordinate 18,803,726 of NC_092396.1, forward strand.
TTTGCTTGTCTAAACATTCCCATCACCACCTCTGGCAGCACATTCCTGGCACCCACCATAATCTGTGTAAAAGAAGAATGTCCTGCACATCTTTGGACTTCCCTCCTCCTCCTTCGAATATGTGCCCTCTAATATTAGACATTTTGACCCTGGGAAAATGATACCAGCTGTCTTTCTATCTATGCCTCTCATAATTTTATAAACAAACTCTCGCTGTTATGGTTTTTTATGTATTCAGTTCAGTTCCTCAGGTTTCCATGGAACTATAAGTTATTTATGCTGCACTGATGTCAAGGAACCTGAAATACAAGTTACAAAATTGTCCTCACTTGATCTTCTGCAGGTGAGAATCGGTGGCCAATGGACCAGCAAAATAGGCGATAGTCTGTGCTAAGTTAAGTGCTCTTAGACTATTGAAATGTTAAAACTGGCCTCAGCATCCTAATGCTGAATCAGGATAGAGCAAGACAGAAACATAGTCCTGAAAGCAATCTAGTGATTCCTGATTGCCACTAGATCCTTAACTGGTACTGGATTTGCATAGTATCTTACGTGGTTGTGACACTCCTTTGGTGTAGTAATCTAGAAGCTCTCATGGTCCAGATGAAAGAATGTGGTTAACTCTAGAGCAGCACAACAAACCACTTAATAATATCAACAACACACACAAGGTTAGGTGGCTTCTACGGAGGGGAATAAACAGTCAACATTTCAGACCAAGACCCTTAATGATTGGGTGATCAGGATCCTCCATAGATGTTGCCTTCCTTCTGAGTACCTCCAGCATCATGTGTGTTGCTCAGGATTTCTAGCATCTGCTGAATGTCTTGTTCTGCAGATCTGGCAACAACCACAGAGCATTGGATTGGAGCAGGTTAAGAACAGGGCTCTCCTACACCTTCTTAAAGAAATAAATGTAGATCTTGTCAGTAGCAACATAATCCGGAGATTGATGGGGTCCAGAATACTCACAGAATCTAATTCCAGCATGGGCTGGAGATAATATTTCACTCTTGCTAAGGTGATTCCAAGTAATCTGTAGCTTATCCATTTGCAGGGATGAGGCACAGACAAAGATGCTTCAGCTGAAGGAGAAGGGAGAGAAGGATTTGTCACTGCACACAGCTGAGATGAAGGAACTCCAGCGAGTGATAGACCATGATAAGAAGCTGAAGGAGTTCATGGGAATTAAAGCCCAGGAGCACCCTAGTGAACATGAAGCGTTACATGGCACCTACAAGCAAGGTAAAAAGAAGTTTTTAAAACCCTGCCAACTAAAGCAACAAATTAATAATGAATGATACCTGCACGAGGAGCAAACATTTTTACTATTCAAACTCAGGATGTTGGTGTCAATGGAAATCTAGCAGTTACTGAACACCCTTAAATGTCTTGTGATTATAATACAACTGAAGGTCTTAATAACACATTCCAATTAAGAGTTAAAGGTGTTGGTGAGCCACTGGATCAAATAGAAGGACAAGTAGTTGACGACAGCATGTTTCCATCCCTAAAAGTCATTTGTGAATGAGTTTGGTTTTTAAAAAAGTCAATTGCTTTGCAGTCACTTTAGCTTAAACCACAGCTTTAAAAACTGAGTCCAATTTCTCATACAGCCATGATGAGATTCAAACTCCTGTTTCTGGATTCCAAACCTGGTAATGAATTCTGGATCCTGTGTGGTGGAGGTTACAGTGGCACATCTGGCACTACAACACTCTGTTCTCCTATTCCACCTGGAGTATAGCATAAAATACATGAACAACCAGGCAAACTGTTTCCAAAAGGCAATCGTAAGTGAACAGCTTGAAGCTCAGAGACGTACAATAGTTAATTCATCATGCAACCTGTGTGAAAAGTTGGAAAATCTAGATAACTAGATTTATCACTGACATGATCTTGAGCTTTGAGCTTGTTCCCTTTTGAGAGTTTTAATCATTCTTGTAAATACAGTAATTTGAAATAAAGGATAACAATGCCACAATACTGTAATACATAACACACATCGTACAACCATTACAGAACAGGATGATCCAGCAAGGAAGAGGAAGGACCCAAAAGAGGAGACAATTGAGATGTATGAGGCTGCCTTCCAGCAGATCCAAGCTCTCACTGGGGAAGACAATTTGGACACGATGGTCAGAAAGTTTGTTGAAGGTAAGGAAATACTCTCAGCCTTCGATTTGTGGGGAGAAAGGTTTTAGCTGAGTAGCAGAGTCAGATAAGCACAGTGGATTGTGAAAAAGGAGGAGCAACGAACAATCTGCTGGAGGAACTCACACAGTTGAACATTATCATCCCAACCTCTTCCTCCCCCCCAACCCCTAAACATGCTGCTCAATCTACTAAATTACTCCAGCTGAGTGTTACTTGCCCCAGATTCCAGCATCTGAAGTCTCTTGTATTTCCATTGGAGAAGGGTGATTAGGCAGAAAGGAAATTTGATTCTGGGGTCAGTGGAAAGTAATACCAGTCAGTAGGTAATTGACTGTAAATATTTTGGTGGAATTCAGTGCAAGTGACAGGGATTGTTTTCAATGAATTTCAGACTAGTAATAACCTTGCAGGAGATGCACCAGAAACCTTCCCTGCTAATGCTTGTCAGACAATGCCAACATTACAGGAAAGCTTCAGTTACAACAAAAAAATAAGGTATTACAAGATCCAAAAATTGAAGTAAAAAAAACATAATCTTAGAAATGTTCAAGAGGTTAGATAACATCTGTACAGAATTATTTGGAATTTCAGATTAATTGGATGCAAAGTGTGCATGCACACTTCTTTTGCTACCAGTGTACAAAGGAATTCAAACTACGCATAAAATGTTGTCACCCTCTACCTTGTTGCCATGTTAAGTATATTTCACAATCGTATACAATCACATTTCCTTTTCCGCTTTCTGATGTGGATGGTGTTGACAATGTGGAGATTGCAATGATTTGTCTGCAGATTTTAGAATTGGCTTATTTATACTGTTTTTATTGATGAAGTTATTGATTCACCATGTTGAATTCCAAAGAAGCGAAGGGCATGAAGCGCGAAAGATCTGCTAGTTTACTTAAAGCGAAATGGCTTAATGAAACAGTAGAAACTGCCACACCGAAAGCTCATGAGGTCAGGAACATGCAGCTACAAGAAATATTTATGTACAATACAGAAACTGGTGTTACCTGTGTGTATTGTCACAATGCAAAAGTTGCTGGAGAAATTGCAAGTGGGAAGAAGTGGAGTGATATCTGGAAACTTGACTTTTTAAAGCATCATTTAGCAAGCAAATCACATATGGACGGTGTGCAAAAGCTCCAGTGAAAAAATCCTTCATTACCTGCTACAGGCCTGCTACGTACGTTTTGTGAGAGCGCAGATGAACGAGAGTGAAAATGATCAAACCTAGAGGAGATCAGAGTTCTTATTGACAGTGTTTTGCTCGCTGTACAAATGACTGCCTCTATATATAAAACTCAGTGTGTACATGTTGTTATCACAAGACAAAAAATTGCACAGCACAAGATTTTTGTGCACAGTGGTCATTAGAAATTAGAAGGAACGTTGCTGCCACCAGAAATTGAAAGTTTGTGATTCTGGTTTGGCAGCACCAGCTTAGTCAATGATGTGAAAATGGAACCTCAAGGGATCAAAGTTTTGTAAACTGATTAAATGAGAAATCAGATAGTCGTTCTTTGCTGATTCTAACTTCCAGATTACAACGCTTTTGTTTTCCCTAACAGTGGAAGATCGTAACTTTGCATTGTTTAATTACGTCAATGAACAGAACAGTAAGATCGAGAAACTACAGGAGGAAATTGCTGAGGTAAGTCCACATTAAGCATTTCTTCAAATAGCTGTTCTTCAGAAATGAAGAAATGTTCTTCAGAGCCCCAGGTTAAGAGGAGAGCCGAACAATGCTGGGCACCATTTTCTTTTGTAAAGAATAGAAGATGAAGTTAATTAGGAGTTGGTGTCATCAGGACCATATGCCTGTATACTGTAGTTGAATCATAATCTTATTCTTATTTACTATGCTCTGGCTAATGAAATATCTCATATGCCTTCTTGATTACTTCCACTTCTGCCTTCAGAGATCCCTCTGCTCTTCAGTAATTCCTTAGGTCTTACTATTCATTGTGCCATCCTAATCTTATTGGCCCTATGAAAATGAATCGTCGCTGGATTTTTCAGTATTAATTTCTATCTGCCATTTCTCTGCCCAACTAATACAAACCCCCCCAGCAATCAAAATTATTCAGCTGCCATTTCTCCCCTTCATCACCATAAACAACATGACCATTTTTTGTGCAGGTTGCAAACCTACAAATCTTGTCTTCTATATTCACATCATATCATTAATATATACAGTGGATTCCAATTAATTGGGACACATTGAGACCAGTATATTTTGGATAATTAAGCAGCTGCCTCAGTTAGCTGAGGTTTATTGGAAATCGTTTAAAATGTATAAGACAAACTACCATTTAAGAGTAACAAATTACGTATTTAAATGAATTAGAGAACAAATTAGAACTGTTACAACATGCACCCATCCATTCCAGCTTACGAGGTTTAGACGCTCTAACTTCCCGGAGTAGGGATAGCTGGAGTGGCCCCTTTAAAGATTCTGTATAGTCCTGCTAATTGGTAATCATATTTTGGGCACCAAGGACTGAGCATCTAAGGAACACCTGAACTGAGGTTCGCTGCTCAATCATAAGCCTTCTCGTGATTTCATCTAGTGTTTTGTGCTCAGGTTCTTGATCCAGTTTGAAATAGTGTCTCGATCCTAGCATTTGGCTCCAAGCCATCCTCATCAAGGACTCTCATCACAAGAACACTACCAATGCTACTACAGTATTATAAAACTGTGTATTAGTTCCTACTAGTTATAAACAGAAGAGTTCAGGTGTACGCTGCTGTGTAAGGGGTGTCTAAGAAGGGGTAGCGCATCTGGTGGAGGGGCTTGTCATGTCCATTCTGGGGCAGCTCACTCAACTCTGGTCCTCACTAGACACTCAGCTCTCACCTGTAGCTCTAAGTAGCTGTTTTCATGTGACAGCAGCTACACCCTGGGACACTGCATTAACAGATGGGCTAAACCACATAAGAGGGTAGCTGACAGTGAAATGTCCTCGCATGTGAAGTCTGCTCCAGCAGACTGGGCAGATGAGATCAACAGTAAGATCCAACGGCCTAGAAGGCAGTTCTGCAACATTTTGTGGAGATCAAAGGGTATGATAAGGCACAGAAGAAGTCATAGTTATCCACAAAAGAGGAAAACCCCAGTCTGTGATGACTACTCGTACCACTGGAACCATACTTCCAAGGTTGAAGAAGTGGAACTGTCCCAGTGCAATGGTGCTCCCACTTTAAAAACTCTCCTGCACAGTTTTCACTGTTAGTGTAAGATATGATGGACAACCAACATGCTACTACGTTCTTTTGCTTGACTGTAAATGAACAAAATTAGCGCAGACACGGAGTGCAGATAAAGAGGCATCACTCTTGGCATCTCCAAGCCTGAATGCTCGAAACTGCAGGGAGCAAATCAATTCTAAATTGTCTTCCTGCTTATTTCTTACCAACTATGTGACAAAAATCACTGCTTTTTGAACACAAACACTTGCAACTGACACTATTTAAAAACTTTGCCCTAAGCACAGTGTAGTGTTTAGTGGCCATGCAAGCTCACATGACCGGCGCTAGTTGGAAACCGTTTGGCAACAGTCTCCTGTCCCACTTAAGCAGCATGGCGTCTCAAATAAACAAAGGGAATCCCAGCTATTTTCACGATTATTTTTTGTTCTTTAAGAGTTGTCCTAAATAAGTGGCTGCCCCAATTAACCAATGGACCTATTAACCGGAATCCACTCTATAATAAAAACCAGGGACCACACACCAATCTCTGCAATACATCACTGGTCATAGGCTTCCAGTTGCAATGAGAACCCTCTTCTATTCCTATTATTATTGTCAGGTCCAGTTTGCCAAATTTTTTAGAATCTCATTTAGGGCCTTGACAAAGACTATATTGAAGATAATGTTGAAGGTATTAAACACACTTTCTTCATAAGCACATTTAACTACCTCCTTGAAAAATTCAATCAAATCTGTCACAGACAGGACTGATTAATCCTGCCCCTAGATATATTGTGGCAGCACTAACTGCTGCACCATTGTATAATACAATCATTATAGTCTTAAGTTCATATAGCTCATTTCATTTCTTCTCCAAAGAAAATATATTCTGTTGTCTCCCAAGCAGACCATAGAAGTGATCCTAAGATGAACCAGTTCCAGCTATTGATCACCTTTTATGCGATTACAAACTTAAATCTGCTAAATGATCTTTCAGCCAACATCCCTATAATCAGATTTGGTCACTTTCTCAGTTTTTTTGAAGGATCTTGTAGAGAGCAAGCAGCACAACAAAAATATCTGTAATAAAGTCTTTGAAAAGCTAAAAACTATAGACACCAGAAATCCGAAATAAAATGCTAGACACAATCAGCAGGTCAGGCAGCATGTGAAAGGTCACCAATCTGCTCCCCCTCTAAAGAGCACTTTCAGAATTTTCTATTGTTACTTTTCTCTTCAAAAGTACCCAATGGACTTTGAAGCACTTAGAAGTATCCTGAATTCATTAAAGACATAGCACAAGATGGGGTGCCACAGTACCATAGTAGTTAGCATTATACTATTACAGCTCAGGGCCTCAGAGTTCAGGGTTCAGAGTTCAATTCTGGTGCCATTTGTAATGAGTTTGCACGTTCTCTCCGTGATCACGTGAGCTTCCTCCAGGTGCCCTGTTTTCCTCCCACATTCCAAAGGCATACTGGTTAGGAGGTTCATCGGTCATGGTAAATTGTCCTGTGATCAAGCTAGTATTAAAGGTGGGGCGCTTGACAGTGCGACTCGTTGGGCTGGAAGGACCTGTTCTGCACTACATTTCTAAATAATTTTTTAAAGTAATAGCTCTTCATTGATTCCTCGAAGGATTGCTGTCATTTTAAACTGGTATGCAATAATATTGCTGGTCAGCTCTTTAATATCCTGACCAGTCCTTTACCTTTCCATAAACCTGTTACAAATGTGCCCCAGATCCAACTACAGACCGAAGCCTTCAAATCCCAGGAGATGCAACGGGAAGAGGATTGCAAACGTGTTCTGAAGAAGACAGAAGCTCAGCAGGAGGAAGTGAGCGAACAGTGCGAGTTATATGAAAGCAGACTCACAGCAGGCAAGAAAATACTGGATCAACTCAAAACTGGTATTTGTTTTACTATTTATTTTAATTACTGGACCTATTAACTACAATAATCAGAATCAGATTTATTGTTGACTTATATGTCATGAAGTTTGTTGTTTGTGAGAGCAGTACAATGCAAAGGTATAAATTTTACTATAAAATACAAAAAGTAAATAGTGAAAAACTGAGCAGTTGCTGAGCTCAGAGACAGTATACGCACCAATCAGTATGGGCAGAATTCAAAACTAGTAGCCAGATGTAGTGTGAGAGGAGGGGATTTGGGGGTAGATGACTGAGATGTTGTTCTTTTTTGTGTGGAGGTGTGTTTGGAGGGATTTGATGTTTCTCTCTGAATGACTTTCATGTTCGTTCTTTGTTTCATGGCTATCTGGCGAAGACGAATCTCAGAGTTGTATATGGATACATGCCTCTATAATAAATTAACCTTTGAACTGGTTAGGGCTCAGGAAGTAGAGACAGAAGCTCTGATTCAAATTCTCTGATTACATCCAGTGTGAAATTTGCAACCAGTCCAGCTCATTAAACCTCACATAAAAAAGGACTGATTTCCTGCTACCTGCTCCCCCACCTACCATACACACTGTCTGGGAGAAAAATAGCTATTGCCTTCACATTGAGGCCAGTTACCCTGTTAAATCAGTCCTTCAGTACTTTTGTATTCACTAAAGGATTATGAAGTTAACAAATCAGGTACATGTGTTGAAGGGGTTGGTGAGCAAATGTCACCAACTCTGCCTATTGTGCCCTCAAAATGCAATCAAATACATATCCCTACACTACTTTATTAATTGTTTTATTTGCACTATATTTGTGATTTATAGTAATTTTATGTTTTTCCTCTGTATTGTTGCCATGAAACAACAGATTTCATGCCATATAGAGTGGTGATTCAAATTCAGATTCTGATCACTAATATTAATCGTAAACCATAATTTCAGGTGTTTAAGCATTTTAATGATTGAAGGCAGCCCTACTGTTAGGACTTTGTCCTGTCTCTCATCTCTTCCTGAAGGTGTAGACTCTGGCTAAGATCTAAACCATGGGAAATTATCGTACTTTGTCTGGAACAACTGAACCAAGATGACATGGTCCTCTCTTGAACTGGTATACACTCCCAGGCAATGGAACCAGACAGGTTAAGGTCAGGTCAGAACAGAAAATAGTGATACCATCCATGTGTGCTGACCTTAACCTGAGTAGTTCCATTGCCTGGGATGGTTATTTTCTCCACCATCACCCTTCCCCTCAAACCCCTGTGACCTCATGTCCACCTACCCCAATATCAGTATAATTTCCATTAGATGCTGTCAAGGACTTGCTGCAGTTAATATAGCTTGGGGATTTGAAATTTGGAGTTCAATCCCGGCATCCTTTGTAGCGAGTCTCTCTCTACATCCTTTCCATGGAATATGTGGGTTTCCTCCCACAGTCCAAAGGTGTACCAGGCAGGTTAACTGGTCACTGTAAATTGCCCCGTGATTTGGTTAGGGTTAAATTGGGGTTGTTGGGGTAATGGAGGGCCGGAACGGTCTATTTCGCACTAAATAAATAGAATAAATAAGATATATAAGACTGGACTCAGCTGGCCTGCTTAATACCAGATCTAACTTTATACTTTATACTTTATTGTCACCAAACAATTGATACTAGAATGTACAATCATCACAGCGATATTTGATTCTGCGCTTCCCGCTCCCTGGATTACAAATATTAAAAATAGTAAAAATTAGTAAATATTAAAATTTTAAATTATAAATCATAAATAGAAAATAGAAAATAGAAAAATGGAAAGTAAGGTAGTGCAAAAAAACCGAGAGGCAGGTCCGTATATTTGGAGGGTACGGCCAGATCTGGGTCAGGATCCGTTCAGCAGTCTTATCACAGTTGGAAAGAAGCTGTTCCCAAATCTGGCCGTGCGAGTCTTCAAGCTCCTGAGCCTTCTCCCGGAGGGAAGAGGGACGAAAAGTGTGTTGGCTGGGTGGGTCGTGTCCTTGATTATCCTGGCAGCACTGCTCCGACAGCGTGCGGTGTAAAGTGAGTCCAAGGACGGAAGATTGGTTTGCGTGCAAGGGAGATGAGGCTGAGTACAGGGCTACGGGAGGAAACTTTGTCACATGGTGTGAGCAGAATTATCTGCAGCTTAATGTGAAAAAGACTAAGGAACTGGTGGTAGACCTGAGGAGAGCTAAGGTACCGGTGACCCCTGTTTCCATCCAGGGGGTCAGTGTGGACATGGTGGAGGATTACAAATACCTAGGGATACGAGTTGACAATAAACTGGACTGGTCAAAGAACACTGAGGCTGTCTACAAGAAGGGTCAGTGCCATCTCTATTTCCTGAGGAGACTGAGGTCCTTTAACATCTGCCAGACGATCCTGAGGATGTTCTACGAGTCTGTGGTGGCCAGTGCTATCATGTTTGCTGTTGTGTGCTGGGGCAGCAGGCTGAGGGTAACAGACACCAACAGAATCAACAAACTCATTCGTAAGGCCAGTGATGTTGTGGGGATGGAACTGGACTCTCTGACGGTGGTGTCTGAAAAGAGGATGCTGTCCAAGTTGCATGCCATCTTGGACAATGTCTCCCATCCACTACATAATGTACTGGTTGGGCACAGGAGTACATTCAGCCAGAGACTCATTCCACCAAGATGCAACACAGAGCGTCATAGGAGGTCATTCCTACCTGTGGCCATCAAACTTTACAACTCCTCCTTTGGAGGGTCAGACACCCTGAGCCAATAGGCTGGTCCTGGACTTAATTCCTGGCATAATTTACATATTACTATTTAACTATTTATGGTTTTGTTACTATTTATTATTTATGGTGCAACTGTAACGAAAACCAATTTCCCCCGGGATCAATAAAGTATGACTGTGACTATGACTATGACTATGTGACGTGCTGCACCGTGTTCACGATCTTCTGCAGCTTCTTTCGGTCTTGGACAGGACAACTTCCATACCAGGTTGTGATGCACCCTAGAAGAATGCTTTCTACGGTGCACCTATAGAAAGTTAGAGAGGGTTTTAGGGGACAGGCCAAATTTCTTTAGTTTTCTCAGGAAGTAAAGGCGCTGGTGGGCCTTCTTGGCAGTGAACTCTGCTTGGTTGGACCAAGTCAGGTCATTTGTGATATTGACCCCGAGGAACTTAAAGCTTTTGACCTGTTCCACTTGCGCACCACTGATGTAAATTGGGTTGTGCGGTCCGCTACTCCTTCTGAAGTCAACAACCAATTCAATTCTTTTGTCTTGCTGTCTTCGCACCATGCCACCAGGTTCTTAATTTCCTCTCTGTACTCAAACTCATCATTACCCGAGATACAGCCTACAATTGTTGTGTCATCAGCAAACTTATATATTGAGTTCAATGGAAACTTGGCTACACAATCAACTGAAAATCCTCCTGACACCAGTCCAATAATTAGGGCTGTACATGTCCAAGTGGAGTAGGAACCAGTCATAGACGTCCTTCCCATATATCACCTGGGGGGAAAACAGTGGAGAATTATTTGTGGGATATTCTTTCAAAGACCTCCTCTTGGTTGATGAGACAGCGGTTAACCAACTTTTTCTCACCAACCAGCACACAGTCAAAATGCTGTGCAACACAACACAAGGCTGGCAGGTTTTCCTGCAAATTGCAACAAAGGTTTAGTCAAGTGCATCATTCTGGGGCAGCTCCGACCCTGATAGTAATGACCTTGTGCTGAATTTTGTCATTGTCATTTAGCAATACAATATTATAGACATAATAATAGATTACCATCATTTGTTAACTAGTCCACCATTGCTAAAGCACATCATTAACAGATGGCTTCAATCCAAACTAATCTACAATCACCCTTTATCCTACCTGAAATTACTCACATACTGTAACCTAAAATGTATTTTCAGCAAGAAATGTTATTTACTTTTCAATAAATCAATATCTTTTCCAGTGTATACCTAGGGAACCCAGTTCATAGATTGACTACTCACTGACTAAAGTATTTTTTCTTTGAAGTTTAAGTCTGACTGTATGCCAATTCAAGAAGAGGCAAGATAAGGTCTTACTAGATCTTTAGTAAGTAACGTGTGTACAGTCCGCTGGGATTATGGTTTATGATCAATTTTGGTGATCGGAATTAGAGTTAGAATTGTGTTTATTATCACTGTCTTATATGATATATAATTTGTTACTTTGTGGTGGCAGTATAGTGTAAAAACATAAAATTATTGACTTATATATTGCGACATTTGCCGTGGAGGGGGGAAAAGACTGCCATTGACCTAAAGCTGGAATTTTCCTTTCATGGCAGCTGTAAGCAGTGCCATGTTGGATGTTGGTATTCATCTGGATTTGTTCCCCCAATTTTTCAACGGTACAGTGAGTATAGCGATATAGTCTTTCAGTAGGGGGAGCTGTCTATGACCAAGTTGCCAGTTAGCTCAGTCCAAAACCCAAGAATATATGCTGCAAAAAACACCTAAACAGGGAGCAACCTATACAAAAGAAAGGCAAATAGAACATGCACCAAATTTTCTGTGACACACTGCCTGAAAGGACAATGTCACTGTGGGATTAAAAGAGTGACAGTAATGTGCAAATTTCCTTTTTCCTTACTATTTCTATAAACAAAATCTTGCCTTTATTTGTTTGAACTGTGACCACATTTTTCTATTAAATGCTCTTATTTAAAAATCCTAATAGCAACCACCAAGGCAAAAAACATGAACAGATTTGCAAGGCTAATGTTTGTTTTTTTTTCATTTCATGTTTGGATAGGCTATAGATGTATTACCACAAATTGAATAATCATCCACAACACCATCGTTGTTTTATGATGTGACCAACAGAAGCTGGAATTTCTCATTCAGTTTGTCCTGTGTCTCTATCTCACTTGATGGAAACTTAAAAGTCAAAATTGAAGTGAGGGGCTGATCAGTGGCATTCAGGTCTGGCGACCAAGTAAGATACAAGAGGTCGAGGAACAATCTCCAGAAAGCCATCTGACATGCGAAGTGACAATTCCAGACCAAACTTGAATCACTGAAGGATGCTCAACAGCTGTGGCAGGGTCTAAATGCTATCGCCTCCTACAAGGTGAAACTAAGTGGCATACTGTAGGTGACAACAAGGTTTCACTCCCACATGAGCTCAATGCCTTTTATGCTTGCTTTGACCATCAAAACATGGAGGCACATTAAAAAAAAACACTCAGCCCATGATGACCCTGCAATTTCAGTCTCTGAGGCTGAAATGAGAGCAACCTTCAGAAGGGCAAACCCACAGAAAGCCTCCAGCGCAGATGAGGTATTTGACTGAGTACTAAAGATCTGTGCTGATCAACTGGCTGGAGTGTCCACTGATATTTTTAACTTCTTGCTTTGACATGCTTCAATTATACTGGTGCCAAAGAAGAAAATGGCAATCTGCCTCAATGACTATCGTCCTGCAGCACTTGCATCCATTGTAATGAAGTGCTATGAGAGGCTGGTGATGAAACATATCCAACTCCAGCCTGAGGAGCGACTTAGATCCACTCCAATTTGTCTACCCTCAAGCTGGTCACAGCAGATGCCATTTCATTGGCTCTGCACTCAACACTGAAACATCTGGACAGTGAAGATACTGTACATAGGTCAGGATGCAATTCATTGATTAGAGATCAGCATTCAATACTATTATCCCCTCAAAACTAATCAATAAGCTCCAAGACCCAGGCCTCAATACCTCCTTGTGCAACTGGATCCTCAATTTCCTCACCTGCAGTCCCCAGTCAGTTCACATTGGCAACATCTCCTCCACAATCATCATCAGCATAGGAACATCACAGAATTTTGTGCTTAGCTCCATCTCCTGTTCACTCTATACTTATGACTGTGGGGCTTAGCACAGCTCCAATGCCATATTTAAGTTTGCTGATGAGACCATTGTCGTTGGCCAAATCAAAGGTAGTGATGAATCAGCATTTAGGAGGGAGATTGAAAATCTGGCTGAATGGTGCTACAATAACGATCTCTCACTCAGTGTCAGCGAGACCAAGGAGCTGATTATTGACTACAGGAGGAGGAAACCAGAGGTCCATGAGCCAATCCACATCAGGATATCAGAGGTGGAGGGGGTCAGCAATTTTAAACTCCTTGGTGTTATCATTTCAGAGGATCTGTCCTGGGACCAGCACGTAAATGTCATTACAAAGAAAGCACGGCAACGCCTCTGCTTTCTTAGAAGCTTGCAAATGTTCAGCATTGACTGGTTGCATCACGAACTAGTATGGAAACACCAATGCCCTTGAACAAAAGAAAAAACCTACAAGAAGTAATGGGTACCACCCAGTCCTTGATGTGTAAAGCCCTCTCCACCATCGAACACATCTACGTGAAATGCTGAAAACAGTAAAGCAGCATCCATCATCAAAGTCTGCCACCATCCAGGCCATGCTCTCTTCTCACCACTGCCATCAGGAAAGAGGTACAGGCTCCTCAGGACACACACCACCAGGTTCAGCAACAGTTATTGCCCCTCAACCACCAGGCTCTTGAACCAGTGGGAATAACTTCAGTCAGCTTCACCCACCCCAAAACTGAACTGTCCCCACAACCTATGGACCTACTTTCAAGGACTCTTCATCTCATGTTCTCAATATTATTGCTTATTTAATATTATTATTTTCTCTTTGTATTTACAGTGAATGCCTGCAATAAAATGAATCCCAGAGTTGTATATGGTGACATATATGTACTCTGATAATAAATTTACTTTTTGAACTTTTTTTTAAAGTGGTAACTTTCTCAAATGTGGTGTCACTACCAGAACCTCCAACACAGAAGGCAACTTAAAATCAATATATACATCTATTGTTGGATGGTCAGCTTATTTTTATTTGGCACTGATTATTCTGCTTCCAGCAGTATTAGGGTTCTAGATCAAATTGAGCTTCTGCACTAAAAATTCTAATTGGCCTCATGGGCATCCCATTTAACTTGCACTGCAACCACATTGTTTAGTGTTTCAGCCTGCCTTCATATTGAGGCCTACATCTCAAGACTTTAAAAAGTGGATCTTTGCTCCCCTGAGCTAGGAATAATAGGACTGGTCAAGTTTCATTCTTCTCAGGATTATTCACAGACAGATGACATCACTCCTGATGAAAATCCCATAGGTATTATTATGGAACATGGGTGAATTTGAGCTATGCTGTGTTTTTCTCCTCTTCATGGTCAAAGATTTGATTTTCGTACCCACTCATGGACTGCAGTCCCTTGGGCTTTTCTAGGCCCAATTATAAAATAAGCATCAATTAGAAGAAATGGAAGTAAAATAAATTGCATTAAATCCCATTCAAATCTATTTTAATTTGATATGTATTTCATTTACAGGAATTGAATCATTGTTCAATAAGATAAACTGTGATCGATCAATTTTGGATGAGATGTTGGGATCTTCATCTGGAATACGAGATAACAATGTGATGCAGTATCTGGGCCTCATTGAGCAGCGTACCAATGAGTTATTATCCATTCAATCCTACCTTTCATCTAAGGTATCTAAGCATTACTTCCTTCACCAATGGTCTCTACTTTACAGTTTAGTAAGTAAGAGTTGTATAGGTAGTTACAAAGTGATACTGGTCCCACAAGCTGTCTTCTGTATGATAATGAACACATGGTTGTATTGTGCCATCCACTGAGAAACAATGTCCAAATCATTTTCCTGAATTCCAGTAGAGAATAATTTCTACCTGGAACTAGACTGAGTTCATACCATGTTATGGCATAATTTATCACTCAGTTGTGCCATCCTCACCTCCAACTCAGAAGATTCTGGGTTTGAGATCCAGTTCAGAGATCTGAGGTATAATTTTTTGGTCTTTGTCAACATCAAAAGGTAATGTATCTCATTGCTGCTTGTGAGAGCCTGCTGGGTACAAATTTGCTGCCATGCCACACACATTCAAACAGTAAGCACTTCAAAAATACTTTAATCCATCTTGTCTCCCAGCAGAAAGCTTCATGGCCCTCTGGCAAATTTGAACATTAACACTATTGTAATTCGATGCATTTCTATATCATATGGTGCAGCACCACTACACTAGTAGCTGGGAGCCTCCCGTTTAACCTCCAATCTCTGATGATTTAGCCAATGTAGCTGTAACAGAGAATTTCTGCCCCAAATCACTGTGCCTTTTTTTGGAAGATGCTTGAGTGTACAATGTAAATGGGAGTCAAGTTTAGTAATGGTATCTTCATGTTCAATACTCACCAGAGTTCACTGTCTGGGTTCTCACATTAAGGATGAGCACTTGGCCAAGGCTTAGGGGTATTGCTGTATCTCTATTTTTCCAGTAATAACTGATGACATCAATTCTCCAGTAATAGCTTAGTCTCCAGTAGGAGCAGAAAGAAGGAAATATGTGCCATATGATGGTCCATGTAACTAACATTTAAATTGTGAGGTAATTATAATTGCAAATACTGACAAAAATATCATGAGAGTTTTTTCAACATCATAAAGCAAATGATTCTGACATGTGGTGGCTCCTTTAGTGCTGTATAGTTCTTATCTGGATTGGCTCAAGTAAAGGTACATAGTTCAATTAAATTCAACATACATTTTGCAGATCTTGCTCTAGATTGGTGAGTCTCAGAGTTTGAGGTTAAAATGATTTATGTTTTGTACTTTATTTTACTCTAGGATTATGACAAGCCATATGACCCGTGGAAAACTGCTATGCTGCTGCTGGGCCAGAGCTTAGAAAAACCCACCCAGCCAGTCTACATTGAACCACCTGCTACAGGGTTTGTACCTTCCAAGCTCTTGGGAGGAGCAAGATCAACTCAATCTCCAGCTCAAGTAACATATAGAGATTGCAATCAATGCTGGTTTCATTCTAAGCTGCATTAACTCTATAAAACACATATCAAATATTCCAGTTAACAAGAGGTATTTCAAGCACTATGCAGTCTTAAACTACCACTCTTTTAGAGGAAGAGTTTGCATAAAGGAATGAAGCTGGTGTTTGAGGGCAGTGCAAAAGTGGAGACAGTAAATCAGCAGACCATTTTACACCTTTTTTAAAAGGAAAGTTCAGACATGTAAATGCAGTCTGTTTTTGGGGTGTGAAAAAGTAAAAGTCATGCCTAGGTATCTGAAATTTGGGAAAATAGCCTTGGAACCTACTCTCTGAAGTCACTGCCTTCAGGTGGACCTGGAGAAAATGAACTAGGGAGAGAAAAGTTTGGTCCAAAATGCCTGGTTTTCTTCCTTGATAGTGTTTGGAATTTTCATTTTAGAGTTGGTGATATTTGGATCAAAATGTAAAATAAATTATTTTTGATAACAACTTTTCATTCCTAGAAATGATTATGACAGTGATGCAGACTCTTCGATCACCGATGAGGAGCGGCCTCTCACTCAGAATGAGTTGCGGCAAAGAATAATGAAAGGAGTAAGTGGCAATTCTGTATGTCCAATTAATGAGTTTACACCCTTCTTCCCCTACTATTAGTAATTTGTGCTGAGCATCACTATCAATATAATCACTGTCTCTCTTCTACATTAATTCCCAGTCTAGTGGTGACTCCTTGCTGTGTCCAACAACATAGCATATATGGTACTATGGTAGATTGTCCAAATGATCCTTTATTTGTATTAGCTGTAGAAAGCTAGAATACATTAAATTCCACACAGATTCACAAAAAGAAGCTGTCTGATCTCCAAGGTCTATATGGCTATTGGACTTTATCTTTTCTGGTTGGTTTATTGTATGTGTCCCATCGCTCTTAGGCTGTCCCTCAGGATTGAGGATGACTTGCTTCCCCTCATTTGATGGGTCTGATGTGGTTGATGAAGCCAATGTGGGAACCCATGGACTCTTCCACAAATGGAGCAGAATGTGCCGGATGGGGCAAGTGAGTGGGTAGTTCATAAGGTGATGTGTGCCCTCTGCCAGTTATGCAGGGCTTCTGATGCAAAGGCATAAGATTCTGAATATCAACCCGTGTGCTGTGCTCCCTTCTCCACTTTGAGCAGTCATGTGTAAGAGATTCCCAGTACTCAGTAAGGACGTTGCATTTCCTCACAAGGCTTTGAGCACTTGAATCCCTTTTTTCTGTCCACTTGATAATCTCTACGTGAGATTACCAAGTGGTTAGAACTTGAAATAAAGTGTCTGATTTGGAAATCTTATGTCGGTCATGCATATGACACAGCCAACTATGTGTAACGCACCTAGTTGTTTTTTTTAAATTCTATTCTCCTTACAATAAATAACAACACATTGTTAACATTCCTGACTACTTGTTCTATGTGCATACCAGCCTTTTAGATTCATACACCAAAGATCCCTTTGCATCCCGGAGTTTTGCATCTAGATAACTGATTTTCTTATTTTTTAATGAATCCATGTATCTGTGTTTATGGGCACCCCGATCTCTATTGTTACGCCATTGATAAGTTCTGCACTTTCATTTCTGTCTATTTTTAGGTGATGAAGAAAGAAGCAAGGGCATTGAAGAAAAGCATTCAATTTGACCGCTCTCTTCAAAAACCCTAAAACCTTCAAGAGACCAATCTTCAGTTGAAAGAAGCTCAAGATGATCATACCTGCACGATTTACTACATTATTTACATAGGTTCCTTTACTTAAACCATTTACTTCTCTGTCTAGTGTTCTTCCTTCGGTAATACATTGGCAATATTGCTTGCACTGCATTTCTTTTCATTAGAGTGGTTTTAATTCTAATATCTGTAATCCATTGAGACTTTGCCCCTCATGGTATTCAGCTTATGAAAATATATCAATTCACTTGGAGTCATGATGGTCTTGAATTTCCTCATGTATTCAGATCGTAAAAGATCAGAATCAGAAACACATGACATTAAGTAACTTTAATGTTCACAATAACAAACCAACAACAGAGATCAAAAGCATTTGGTTGATGACTCTATAACACCAACTTACCTTTATAAATCACTAATAATATGGGAATGTGTCCTGAAGAAGGGTCTCAGCCCGAAATGTCAACTGTTTATTCAACTTCATAGATGCTGCTTGACCTGCTGAGTTCCTCCAGCATTTCGTGTGTGTTGCTCTGGATTTCCAGCAGCTGCAGAATTACTTGTGTTTACCAGAGATCAATAATGTAACTGTGTCAATTCAATATTTATGTCTTCATTCCATAAGAATGGCTGTGATTGGTGTATTGTACAGGCACTGCAATGAGTTTGCCTAAGTTCATGAAGATAATGGCAAAAGGCTAACTGGAATTTTGGAGCTTCAGGCAAAAAATACCAGTTCCTCAAGAAAACAGTGAGGGTGTCTACATGAGCAAATCAGTCAGCTATTAAGTGCTTTTAAAATTCCATGCCACTATTTATTTTTGACAGATTATGCCTCTGTAAAATGTGTTAGGGATATTTTTCTACATTATCAATGATATCAGTGATCTGGATGATAATGTGGTAAATTGGATCAGCAAGTTTGCTGATGATACAAAGATTGGAGGTGTAGCAGACAGTGAGGAAGGTTTTCAGAGCCTGCAGAGGGACTTGGACCATCTGGAAAAATGGGCTGAAAAATGGCAGATGGAGTTTAATACTGACAAGTGTGAAGTATTGCACATTGGAAGGACAAACCAACTTAGAACATACAGGGTTAATGGTAAGGCACTGAGGAGTGCCGTGGAACAGAGGGATCTGGGAATACAGATACAAAATTCCCTAAAAGTGTCGTCACAGGTAGATAGGGTCGTAAAGAGAGCTTTTGGTACATTGGCCTTTATTAATCGAAGTATTGAGTATAAGAGCTGGAATGTTATGATGAGGTTGTATAAGGCATTGGTGAGGCCGAATCTGGAGTATTGTGTTCAGTTTTGGTCACCAAATTACAGGAAGGATATAAATAAGGTTGAAAGAGTGCAGAGAAGGTTTACAAGGATGTTGCCGGGACTTGAGAAACTCAGTTACAGAGAAAGGTTGAATAGGTTAGGACTTTATTCCCTGGAGTGTAGAAGAATGAGGGGAGATTTGATAGAAGTATATAAAATTATGATGGGTATAGATAGAGTGAATGCAAGCAGGCTTTTTCCACTGAGGCAAGGGGAGAAAAAAACCAGAGGACATGGGTTAAGGGTGAGGGGGGGAAAGTTTAAAGGGAACATTAGGGGGGGCTTCTTCACACAGAGAGTGGTGGGAGTATGGAATGAGCTGCCAGACGAGGTGGTAAATGCGGGTTCTTTTTTAACATTTAAGAATAAATTGGACAGATACACGGATGGGAGGCGTATGGAGGGATATGGTCCGTGTGCAGGTCAGTGGGACTAGGCAGAAAATGGTTCGGCACAGCCAAGAAGAGCCAAAGGGCCTGTTTCTGTGCTGTAGTTTCTATGGTTCTATGGTTTATGGGAATTATATAAATGTTGTTTTCAGGCTAGTCTGAAGTTAAAAGCATTTGGTTGATGACTCTGTAACACCAATTTACACTTATAAATCCGTTACAATATGGTAAAAACACCTCTGCAGTAAAATCACCCTGTATGATTCATCACTGAACAATCTTCAAACAAATAGTTTTGCATAATGTTTCAGCATCAAAAAGTGTTTGTCTAGTTTGGTATCTGCAGAGATGAAATAGATATGGAAACATTTCTAACATCCTTGTAGTTGATTTCTAGCTGAAGAAATCAGTGATCAATACTACTGTATCATAACTTACATAGGCATCATCAATATTATCTCCCAAAATATGTGGCTTCATGACTAGAAGGGAAGTTATGTCTTTTACAAGTTTCCCAACTCATACACTTCATGTTGGACATATTGTATACTACTGTTCCTTCATCAATTCTTGCTCAAAATTGTACAGTTTACTCCCTAATTTTTGTCCCAAGATGTCCAGTCACTTCAGCTTTATCAGACCTCCCGATGCCACAGCCAAATCTGCTTTGATGTCAAGGCAGACACTTTGCCTTGCCTCTGGAGTTCAGCTGTAAACTGAATGTACTGGTGAAATACACAGATTATTATTGAGTAAATGCAGCTTGAAGAAACTTGGTGACACTTCTATCACTTTGTTAATGATGTAGGTTGACTGTCTAGAGTCTAGGCAACATGTTCCCACTAAAATTATAAGGAAGCTCTTTCCAGTAGACTTTTCTTACCAAACTTATTCAGTCACAGCAGCCCTGCATGAATTGGAAAATAAAAGCAAATTCCAGTAGACTCCCTTTAAATTACCAATTTGAAATCACAAGGGGCAGTTTTAATCCTTCCTATTTAACATTAATCTGACTGTGCCATTAAGTAAATTCACACTTTGTGAAAAGAAAAAAATGATTTACAGTTAAATTCAGTTGATAGAAAATCATCTGTTCTTTTCTAGAACTGTTGTTCAGTAACCTAATTCACAACAAAATCCAGTTACAGCACTTACTGTACTGTTCAAACCAATATAAAGTCAAACAACACTGACCCACCCTTTCTCCTGGTGCAGATTTCAGTTTGCTCAGTGGCAAATAGAATTGATCAAGTTTCCTGATTCATTTTCTCCCTTTCCTTACTAATTTACTCCCTGCCTCATTGACACTCACCTCCATTTAAAGCATTGTCTTACATTGACCTATCTTTTTCTGTTGATTTCTGAAAGTAAATCAAATAACGAAATTAAGTCCCTGATCAATGGTGCTAATAATTAGAATTTACATCTTGGACTATTGTCCACAGATGTGCACAAACCATCTTTTAATACTTCATTATACCCCAGCATTTTAATAACAGACTCAATTCCATTCCCTAATCAATAGTAGACTTTAAAATCTATCTTGAAGAATAGAGCTGACGCTGAACCTGGTTTACTTCCCACTGCTACTGAACGGCAAGTTATACCTGGAATGTATAAAGCTCTACATTGCAAGTTCTAATTCCTGAAAAATCCTCACAAATTTCATCCAGTTGTTAAGTGACTTCAGCTGTTGATTATTCTGTCCAATTACAGTAGACAATGCGACTTTCTCTTCGAGCATGCTCTGCATCAAAGACCAGCAGGTGACTGGCCAGGGTTTCCTCCGGACCTGTCCTGATCAGTGATGGATTATTCTCCTGTGGAACAAAAGCATAAATGAGAAGTCACACAGTAAAACTGTCACAAAACAACGTGCAATGTGCAAGAAGTTCTTCTGCTGTTGATTCATGAACACCCAGACAGAGAATGTGTAAGGGTTGCTGTTTTAAAAGAGGGAATGATGACCTTACATGGCCTGGCAACAATCTGTGGTTAGGTGAAGGTGCACAGACCCAGAACCATGCTTTTGAATCTCACAACTCCACGGAGATAGTTAACCCCTGCTGAAGCACGGAATCAAGATACCAATAAATTAACCGAGTGCTTTGCGCTAAAGGAAAAATCAGAAAACTGTCTGTTCAGTAACCCCAGTAAGTAAATAACCAAAGATTGTAATAATGTACTCCATGGTGGCATATCAAAACGAACATATTCATGTTAAGTTAATTACATAACTTGTGTTGCTATCTTCTTAAGCCCAACTTGTAAACAAGAGCTTTTAAGCTCATGAGGACTTTTTTTTCCCAATTCTTAAGATATTGGGTTGTGTTTCAAGAAGAAAATATTGAAACGAAAACAGATAATCTCAAAAAATATGAAAGAATAAATAAATGAAATTAATGAAACTTGATGTAGTTTCAGTTAATGACTAATCAACTAAAACCAACAGAAACAAGTTTCATTTTTTCCATTGATTATTATTGATACCGTTAGACTAATTTTTGGGGTTAACACATGTAGCAATTAACTTAACCGACTTCAGCCATTAGCCTTTAGATTCAAACATGCATTGAAGATTACATTTAAAATACAGACCAGACAGACCAGAAAACAGGCACTTAACTGAATGTCTACATATGCATGAGTGCAATTGACATCCCATTGCATGGATATGACAGTAATTAACACTTCTTTTGGGTGTGATGTTGGGAAGGTCCAAGCTTTTGAAATTGTCACATATGTAGCTCAAAGAAGGCATTCTAAATATGGACTTGTTTGAATTGTCCTAAATTTTCTTTTATCTTTAGCACATAAAGTGTGTGTAGTGCTGGGCCAGCAGACCTTTTTTGACCAAAAGGGTCTTGATGTGATGCCTGCTGTATCTTGTTTTGTCAAATAAAGAGGCACCAGTGACTTAATTCACACAACAGAAGCACAAGTTTTACTATTTCCATTGATCATTATTGATACATTTAACATAACAATACATCATTATCACTATGATTAACATTAGAAGTTCACATTGAGGGCTGTCAAGCTATTAAAATAATTATAATTAATAGGGACCTAATTCTGCTTTCAATACCACTGGTAATGGAGCACTAATTTTTCAAACAGTTAGATTTTGGCTGAGGCAGGGAGGGGGTGTGGGAGGGAAAGGGTGAAGCAGTGGGGAAGAGAGTGGAGGCTGGGGCATAGAGTGACAGTGTGACAAGCAGAGAAAAGAGTGGGAATAAGGGTAAATAGAGTATGACTTTCAGGGATATGGCAGTGGAGGAGGTCAGATTGTGAGTTTTAGTATCAGGGTGGCCAAGGCAGAGGTCAGGGAGGCAGTATGGTTGAAAGGGGGAGTGTGCGGGGTTAGAGACAAGAGTGAGGGGAGATAGAGAGTGGGGGAAAGAAAGGAACGGAAAAGGGTTTGGTTTTAGAAAAGGTGGTGGGGATAAAGAAAGCTTGGGTGAACGAAAGGAACTGGGACGAGAGTAGGGAAGGAGAAGAGGAGTGGAAAAAGTGAGAAAGGAAATGCAGTGGATTCCGGTTAATTGGAGCAGCCGCTTATTTGGGCCAACTCTTAAAGAACAAAAGCTAATTGAGAATATAGCCGGGATTCTCTTCATTTATTAGGGACACTACGCCGTTTAATTGGAATAGGAAACTGCTGCCAAACGGTTTCTAACTAGTGTCAGTCATGTGTATTTGTATGGCCGTCGACACTAAACTGTGCTTACAGCAAACAGTTTTCATATACCCTCCATGATTCCATTGTGTGTTCTTCCCTCCCCACTTATCGCCCTCCAGGCACTTAACCCTGCAAGCAGTCTAAGTATTACACCAGCCGATATACCTCCTCCCTCACCTCCATTCAGGGCCCCAAACAGTCCCTCCAGTTGAAGCAACACTTCACCTGTGAATCTGCTGGGGACATCTATTACGTCCAGTGCTTGCAATACAGCCTCCTCTACACTGGTGAGACCCATCGTGAATTAGGGGATTACTTTGTCAAGGCCCTCTGCACTATCTGCCACAAACTGAACTTCCCAGTGGCCAAACATTTGAATTCAAATTCCCATTTCCATTCCGATGTGTCGACCTATGGTGTCCTCTTGTGCCAAAATGAGGCCATCATCAGGAGGGAGGAGCAACACCCTTTTGTCCTCCTTCCCCCCTTCCTCTATTCCCCACTCTAACCCTTTTACTTCTTCTCACCTGCCTATTACTTACCCCTGGGTCCCTTCTTCCTCCCTTTCTCCTATGGTCCACTCTCCTCTCCTATCAGATTCTTTCTTCCCCAGCCCTTGACCTTTTCCATCTACCTGGCTTTACCTTCCAGCTAGCCTCTTTCCCCACCCTTCACCTTTTAGTTCAGGCAGCTCCTCCCTTCCATCTCAGCCCTGAAGAAGGGTCTTCATCCGAAATGTTGACCATTCACTCTTTTCCACAGATGCTGCCAAACCTGCTGAGTTCCTTCAGCATTTTGTGTGTGTTGCTTTGGATTTCCAGCATCTGCAGATTTTCTTGTTAAAAAAACAGTGATTTTTGTCACTGATAGTTGGCAAGAAATAAGCAGTAAGACAATTCAGAACTGTTTTGCTCACAGTGGTTTCAAGCATTCAGACTTGGAGATGCCAGAAACGCTGAGAGTAAAAATAAAACAATTTCCCTACTTCAACAAGTTAGGACCTACAAAGAATTGAGAGGTATCGACAATCATCTTGAATCTTACAATGAAAATCAAGATATGGAGATGCAGCCATCAAAAGGAGTATATGATTACAGTCTATTTTCTACATTAGGTGTCGCCACTGAATTTGTTCATTTACAGTCAATCAAAAGAACACGGCATTTATTCCTCTGTCAAAACCTATTAGGAACGACAGTTTTATTATACTGTAGTAATTTTGATAGTGTTCCAATTTGTTCTGTTTTTCATTTAAATACAAAATTTGTTATTCAATTAAATTGAAGTTTGTCTTTTAGATACCTTTTTAATTTTTTCTCTGAATCTTCAGCTAATTGGGGCAGCCACTTAATTGAGCCAAAATGTACTGGTCCCAATTAACCAGAATCTACTGTACAATATTCAAGTTGTGGCTTAACTAGTGCTGAACATATTTTGATGATTTTTCTGCCCTTACTTTCGAGTCTGAACTAAAACAATATCCCCATGCCATCTTACTCTCCTGATCTACCCATCTTCCCTTCTCTTTCACTCCTATTTCTCCACCCTCCACCCCAATCCCTTTCTCCCCTTCACTTTGGCAGTACACTCCAAGGTCTACCTGTTTTCCTGAACCTTGCCCATTATCTCTTATTTTGCATTTCTTTCCTTTGTTTTCCCTCCCTGAATATCTTATCTCACACTGTTCCTGACTGTAACTACAGTATCCTTCATTGTTAATTGCATACCCTCACTGTTAATCGCATACCCAATATTTGCATCATCTTCAAGATCCTTCATCTTGGTTCTTACATTAAGTCTAATTTACTAATAACCACAACAAAAAGCAATGACTTTGCACAAAGCCTTGTGGAATCATAAGTAAGAGCCTTCCCTTCAGTAAAGTAACGATCAACCATGATCCTTTGCTTCATTTCTTGGGCAATTATTGGAAGCAACTGCAACCCGTGATTATTTTCCTGATCAGTTTAATGGGTGGGGTCAAGCGAAGATCTAACCTACATCAAATGCACTCCCCCACAGATCTTTTACTACTTTTTAAAAAAAAATAATTAATTAAACATGGTTTTCTACAATAAATCCCAATTTTATTGCCCATCCTTAACTGTCCTTAAATAGGATTGCCTCACAGGGTAATACAGAGGCTAGGTGAAAGTTAACCTTATCATCATGAGTCATTTACAGATGAGACTGGGGTAGAAACAACAACAATACTCCCTTTTTTTAAGGACAATAATGAACATAGAACAGTACAGGTCCTTTGGCCCACAATGTTGTGCAGGCATTTTAATCTACTCCAGATCAACCTATTGCTTCCATCCTACATATCCCTCTATTTTTCTTTCATCCATGTGCCTATCTAAGATTCTCTTAAATGCCCCTCTATGTACCTGCCTCTACCACCGCCACCCCCGGCAGTTCATTCCACACACCCATCACTCGGTGTTAAACCTGCTTCTAACCAATTTATATCGAAGGCTAGGCAACACACAAAATTTTGGTCCTGGCCCGAAATTTCGACTGTTTACTCTTTTCCATGCCTGCTGAGTTCCTCCAGCATTTTGTGTGTGCTGCTTTGGGTTTCCGGCATCAGCAGGTCTTCTCATCTATATGAAAGCCTTTTGACTGATTTGAATCTTTTAACAGAACTTTCTCTAATAATCTGCATATCACCCTGGTCTGGCTGACTGCCCAGTAACTCACGGCTTTGCTACTTCCACTTAAAGATCCGATAACTAGTAATGGAAGCATTCATTGTCCTGGGTAGTATTAATAGGATACAAATAAAATATATCTGCTTCCACTGGGTAGGACTCATAGAAAATGTCAAAATTAAAAGTGTCCAGGCTGGCCATTCAGATTTTTAAAAATTGCACATTCTAAGTCAAACTGAAAGTTAGAGACTAAGTTCATACTTTCCCATAATGCATGTGGCAATCAGCACCTGTACTGATGTCTACAAACCATTAGGTGGCAGTACAACATCGCAGCAGAGAAAGAAGTACTTTTATTTCCCTTCCTTAAAAATCTCTTTTTCCAGTAAATTTGTACTATACATGAAAGCATTTGATAACTCAGCAATTTCAACGGAACAAGAAAGACACTATTACATAGAAATTGAAGGGTTATTATATAGAGGGATGGGTGATTGGTACATCAGTAATTAGAAGGGGGTCTACTAGGGTCTCAAACTTGGAATTAAGGTGGGAGTTGTGATGGATAAAGGACTGGAGAAATAGGAATACTTAAAGGGGACTATGTGACTGGTTTCACTGGCTGGCAAGTAACTCTGTAGCAATCTCATAGGTAGTGAAGACTTGTCTTAGCATGAATGATCTTCAGGTACAAATTGGTGAAAATTCCAGACACCAATGACATCACTGTATATACCTGGGCTCCTTCACGGGTTAGTACTTTATGTCAACTGAAGGCTCAGAGATCCCAGACAGAAAGTTACAAAATTCATGGAACTTGTCACAAATCCCTGATTTTCCTTTAGATTGCATTTTTCACTGAAATTGAAATTAGTGTAGCATACAAAAACATGGTACTGCAGATTTCATATTCTGGACATGAGTTAGAGTATTTGAACATAATAGAACGAGCAGTACACTGTGTAGTAGTGAACATTCTGCTGGAGCAACTGTGCGGATCAAGCAGTATCTGTGGGAGGAAAGAAACTGTCAACATATTTGAGTCGAAACAAGACTGAGAGTGGAGAAGTGAGATGGCCAGTATAGAGAGGAGAAGGGGAGTGGCAAGAAAGGATTCCAAATCAGAATTAGGTTTATTATCACTGACCGTCATAATGTCAATTGAGAGCTCATCAGTTTAAATGAATCAAAAAGCACAAAATGCTGTGGTTCAAATCAATGTAGTACTGTAGCTATTGGGCATTCTGCTTGGGAAACTTTGTTAGAAATCACATAAAATTTAGGATGAGAAAGATGTCCCCTTAGCCATTGTGTCCCATGGCAGTCAAAGAGCAACTCAACTTAATGACAACTTCCAGCTCCAAGCCCATACCCCTAAATGTCACAACTCTTCAGGTAGGCATGTGTATTTTTAAAAGTGGTGAGGTGTCTGTCTGCAATTAATTCAAGACTGCAATGACTGCATGGATGATACAGAACTTCCTCAGATCTCTTCTCATCTTTATACCAATTACTTTAAGTTACACCCCTGGTTTTTTAACCTATTAAGAGAAATAAGTCCTTCCTATTTACTTCATCTTGGCCCCTCATCAATTTTTATGCCCAGAGCATCCTCCAATTTAAGAAAAACAATCCCAGCTGATCTAATCTTTCCTCATTACTACAATTTTCCAATCCTGTAACAGCCTTGAAAATTTCCTCCCTTCCCTGTACGTGGTGCCAGAACTGTACACAGTCCTCAAGCTATGACCAAACATACTGTACTTCATCAAGTTCTAGCATAATATTCCTGCTCTTATCCTGTATGCTTTGACTAATAATAGAAAGCAACACACATGCCTTCCTAATCCCCTAATTAACCTGTCCTGCTACCATTAATGATCTGTAGAACAAAGCTCCCTTTATTATTCCACACCATTCAACATTCTGCCTTTTATTTAAATTCTCATGCCTTATTTCACTTACTGAAATGCATTACCTAGCACTTCATTTCCCATTTTTCTGCCCAACTAACCAGGTCGTCATTACCTTCCTGCAATCCAAAACTTTTCTTCTCTCTGTCAACCATATGGCCAATCTTTATATCATCTGCAAACAATTTTATTACGGTTCTTGCATTCAAATCTAAATCACTGATATATTTTACAAAAGTAAGGACCATATACTGAATAGCAGCCTTCCAGTCACAGGCACACCAATAAACTATTGCCTGTTAGTCGCTGCCATTGAACCAGTTTTGGATAGAATTTGCCACTTTCTGTGGGATTTCATGGACTTCATCTTTTTAAACAAGTTTGCAGTGTGAAATTCTACCAAAAATCTTACAAAATACATCAAAGACGCTGTCCTCATGGACATTCCTTGTAAACTTCATGAAGAATTGTAAAGAAAAGCAATGTAATCCTAAAGCACTGGTATAATTACCTACTATAGAGTCAAAATTGTAGCACAAGCAAAGGTAAGTTATGTTTTGTGCAACAAATTCTCAAACAATTTGAATGTTCTGTTTTTGCTGGTGTTAGTTAAAGAAGGTCAGCTAGGGAAACTCTGTGCTCTTCTTCACATCTCCCAGAGTAACACACAGTTAAATCTCGCCTGAAGGAGTTCATCTCCAACACTGTAGGACTGCCTCTGTACCAAGTTGGACCGTCAACCTCAATTGTCACTCGAGTTTATTCAAAAGGATAAATGATACTGACATCTAACACTTACCTTCACAATAAAAAATACAAACCTGCAGAATTAAAAACAAAAAAAGTCAAAAGATCTTTAATAATTATAGAGTCACTTACAGCAACAGCCCGTATAAAACTGTCCATAAGGTAGTAGTCTGCTCCACCATGCCCTGTCAGCTGTGTTTGTTGCAGAATGGAATAATCCAAGGGGTATTCTTTCTTTGTCTGTGTAAGGAAGTCAAAAACTTTCACTGGATGCTGGCCCTCACTTGAGAGCTCCCCCTACAAAAGAACAAAGGGGAAAATGAGTAGCAAAGAATCAAGTTCACACTCAAGAAGCCACTAAGTAAAATGACAAGGGCAGATGCAAAGGAGAGATTAATGGATTGATGTAAATACAGGAGACAGGCTACACAAAACACTTGGTTTTGCCACAATGAAGAAAGGATACTTTGGCCAAGTAGATTAGGAGTTCAGCTTTATCAGACTGATAGCCGGAGTCTAGGTTAAAATACAAGGGTTGTATTTTCTGAATTTAGAATGATAAATAGTAAACTGATTTTAGTTTTCAAAATATCAAAAATGATAAGATCTACAGAAAAGAACAAACATTTGTGGGTCTTGGATTAACAGACAGGGTCAAGGGCTTGAGATGAACATTTCAAAGGTAACTCACCTCTATACATAAAGAATGATGGAACCCTTTTGTATATATTAAAAACAATTAATGTTAAGGTCAATTTTATTTTTAAAATCTATGTTTTTAGATGTTTGTTAGCCAAAAAATAGTATGGAGGAGATACTGATCACAAACTTGAGGGGCTGTTACAACCCACTCCTGTTCCTATTTATGGTGCAGATTATTTAACAGATAAGATAATTGACCCACAATGGGCTGTGAGGGCAAAATTTCTACTTCCTTCATCTAAAGCATTGGTGTTTTTGCGAAGTGCAGAATGAGTCAGAATGAGTATGATAATGATTAGCGCTGAGCCATATGCACAACTTGAGTCTGAGCTCAAATTTACTAGCAACATTTCATAATAACTTCAATAATTAATATGTTCAGAACATTAGTCACAGAACAACTAGGGAGAATGAATTGTATGGTTTAAACAAAAACTTCAATGCATTTCCAGCCCATTACACCTAAGAATTTCCAAGCCCAAACGTTTGCCCTATTTATCTGATTGAGGTGATGAGTAGTTGAACAGAACATCAATATGAACAACACTGAAAATTTCCATTGCAATAGCAAATTTAAACAATCTATCTCAGAACCCAGACTATTGCTGTGAAGCATAGGGCCTGATATAGTCATAGAGTCATACAGAAATGGCCCTTTGGTCATCCACAACCATATAATGGTGGGAAATTTATTGGAAAGGTTTCCAAGAGATATGGAGAAAGCAAAGACTAACCAGGCATGATCAACATGGCCTTCTTCATAAGAAATCATGTCTCATGAATTTGACTTGAGTATTTTGAAGAGATAACAAAGAGGGCAGGTTGGTAGGTGGCATCTAAATGAATTTTGGCAGAGCCCTAGATAAGGTCCTGAATGTTAGGGTGGTCCACATGGTTAGATACAATATGAGCTAGCCAATTGGATGCAAAATTGACTTGGTGATAGGAGGCAGAGGGTAATAGTGAAAGTTATTTTTGAGTGGAGGCCGTTGACCAGTGGTGTGCTACAGGGATCATTGCTGGGTCCTATGTTGGCTGTCATATATATGAATAATTTGGATGAAAATATAGTTGGTTAATAAATTTTCAGATGATACCAAAACTGATGGTATAGTGGACAATGTTTTTTCAGAAGCTTTTTAATGTGATTTATCTAAAATTTAATATGAAGTGAAATTAATCAAAACAGGGCTCACGCAGTGAATAATGGCAGGATCCTGGGGAGTGTTGTTGAATAGAGAGACTGGGGTGGGGAGTGTAAGTACATTGTTCCCTGAAAGTGATAACACAGATAGTCAGGGTAGAAGTCATAGGGCACCAATGCCTTAATTGACGAAGGGACAGCAAGCTACAATTATACCAAACATTGGTTGAGCAGCACCTTAAATAGAATAGGATTAGAATGGTGAAGGCCTGAGCATCACATTAGGGAAGGTGCATCAAAATACTGCAAGCCTGGATTTGTGGGCTTGAATTTTAAGGAGATATTACACAGGCGGTATATCTGTTTTCTCTGGAGCAAAGAAGACTGAAAGGTGACATGATAGACGCTTATACTATTATGAAAAGCTTAGGTAGGGTAGATGAGTCTATTTCCCATTGTAGGGGTGTCTAAAACTAGTGGGTATAGGTTTAAGCTGAAAGAGACAGATGGTTTAAAGGTGATTTGAGGGGTAAAATTTTCACACAAATAAATTGATATCTGCAATGAGCCGCCACAGGAGGTTGTAGAGACAGGCACAGTAACAACATTTAAGAGGCATCTGGACACATACTTAACTTAGAAAGGCATGGAGTGAAATGCAGTTAATGCAAGCAGTTGGGATTAGCTTAGATGTTCATGGTGATCAGTATAGACATGGTGGACCAAAGGGTTTGCCTCTATGCTGTCTAAATCTCTGCCCATTTACACTAATCCCATTTTCCTATATTAGGTTCCTATCCTCATTTGCCTTCCCTATTTAGGTGCCTGTTTGAATATCTATTAAGCATAGTGATTGTATCTGACTCCACCACTTCTGGCAGCAAGCTTCAGATATCAACCTCTCTGTGTAAAAACCACCTCAAAATGAGGGGGCATGCCCTATTTTTCTTACTACCATTGGAGAGGAAATGCAGGAACCTGAAGACCCATATTCAGCCACTTCAGAAACAGCTTCTTGTCCTCTATAATAAAATTTCAGAATGGTCCATGAACTCATAACACCATAAGACACAGCAGTAGAATTAGGCCATTTGGTCCATTGAGTCTGCTCTGCCATTTCACTATCGTTAATCTATTTTCCTCTGAACCCCATTCTCCTCATAATCTTTCACATCCTGACTAATCAAGAACCTATCAACCTCCACCTTAAATACACCCAGTGACCTGGCCTCCACTGCTGACTCTGGCAATAAATTCCACAGGTTCACCACCCTCAGCTAAAGAAATTCCTCCTCATCTCTGTTCTAAATGGATGTCCCTCTATGCCTTCTGGTTCTAGACTCCCTCACCAAAGGAAACATCTTCTTCACATCCACTCTATCTAAGTCTTTTAACATTCGATAGATTTCAATGAGATCCACCCTCTCCCCCCTAAGTCTTCTAAATTCCAGCAAATACAAGCCAAGAGCTGTCAATTGCTACTCATATTCAAGGAATCATTCCCATGAACCTCCTCTGAACCCTCTCCAATGCCAGTATTGGAGCACAAAACTGCTCACAATACTCCAAAAAAAGGCCTCACCAGTGCCTTATGTAGCCTCAGCATTACATCCTTGCTTTTATATTCTAGTCCTCTTGAAAAGAATGCTAACATTGCACTTGCTTTCCTCACCAATGACTTAACCTGCAAATTAACCTCCAGGGAATCCTGCACAAGGACTCCTAAATCTCTTTGCACCATGGATATTTGAATTTTCTCTCTGTTTAGAAAACAGTCTATGTTTTTACCCCTCTACCAAAGTGCATGACCATACGCCTCGACACTGTATTCCATTTGCCATTTCTTTGCCCATTCTCCTTCTGTAGCCTCTCCAATTCCTCAATACAACCTGCTCCTCTTTCTTTATATCAACTTCAAACTTGGTCACAAAGCTATCAATTTCATTATCCAAATAGTTGACATACAATGCAAAAAGAAACGGTCCCAAACAGACCCTTGAAGAACACCATCCACCATCAGTCACTGGCAGCCAATAAAAAAAGGCTCCTTTTATTCCTACTCTCCAGTCCTGCCAATCAGTCACTGCACTATTCCTGCTAGTATCTTTCCTGTAACACCCTGGCTCTTATCTTGTTTAGCAGCCTCATGTGCGGTACCTTATCAAAGGCGTTTTGAAAATCCAGATACACAACATCCATCAATTCTCCTTTGTCTATCCTGCTTGTTATTTCTTCAAAGAATTTCCCACAGATTTGTCAGGCAAGATCCACCCTCTCTCTTTAAAATGTTGGGGATACCATCCAAGAGATACCTCACCCTGGTACCTGGGAGGCAACATACCATCTGGGTCTCTCTATTGTGTCCACAGACTCTCCTATCTATTCCTCTAACTATGAAATCTCCTATCACCACTGCATTCCTCCTCCGCCCTCTTCCCTTCTGAGCGACAGCGTCATAGAACCAATCGCTACAGCTCCCCTGGTAGCTCGTCTCCCCCAACAGTATCCAAATGATATACTTGTTACTGAGGGGAACAACAAACTCAGGGATACTCCATACCAGCTGCCTATTTCCCTTCCTTCACCTGACAGTCACCCTTTTACCTGTCTCCTACAACCTAGGGGTAACTACCTCCCTGTAGCTCCTGTCTCAGTTTCCCTTATGAGCCAAAAGTCATTGAGTTACAGCTTCAGTTCCTTCACATGTTCTCTGAGGAGCTGTAGCTCAGTACACCTGGTGCAGATGTGATTATCCGGGAGGCTGGCTGTCTCCCAGAAATCCCACATTGCACACAAAAAAAAAGCAAAACACAGCCTCTAGAGCCATTTTTATTGCCCTACCTGTACACTTACAGATGAAGAATGAGCAAGAAAAAGCTTACTAGATACTTAAGTCACCCATGCCTGTTACCGCCTACGACTGTTGAGCCAAAGCCAAAAGTATCCCCACTCTAACACTGCCCCACTCCATCAATGGCCAATCTGCTTGCCCAACCTTATTTTTATTTGACCTTGCTAATGAATCCCCAAGTTTGATTAGCTGCTGTTCAAGCTCCGAAACGTAAACTCATAAATGCTACCTTGTTATTAACACAAGAGATTCTACAGATACTGGAAATCTTGACCAACACACGTAAAACATTGGAGGAACTCAGCAAGTCAGGAAGCATCTACGGGGTGAATAGTCAACATTTTGGGCTGACGCCCTTCATCAGGACAAGAAAGGAAAGAGACAGAAGCCAGAATAAGAAGGCAGAAGACAGGAAGGAAAACTAGCTGGCAGGAGAGAGGTGCGATGAGGTTAAGGGTAAGGTGCGTGGGTGCGGGAGAGGCATGAAGCTGGGAGGGGCTAGGTGTAAGAGGAAAATGGCTGAAGAAGGAATCTATGAGGAGAGGACAGTGGACCATGGACAAAAGGGAAGGAGGAAGGAAACTGGAGGGAGATGATGGACAAGACCGGAGAAGAGGAGAAGAGAGAGAGGGTAACCAGAATGAGGAATAGGAAAAGAAAGAAGGAGGGAGGCGGGAGAAATTACCAGGTCAGAAAAATTGATGTTGGAGGCTACCCAGATGGAATATGAGATGTTGCATATCTAGCCTGCATTTGGCCTCATAATGGCTGAAAAGGAAGCCACTTGAAGTGGATAGGCTACAGCTGCAGAAGACCACAAACATACACTCCACGAGCATAGTCAGCTGCCAAGCCCCTCTGCTGCAAAGATAAAAATCAATCATATTTCTAAACAAATGGCCTCCATGACCAAGAAGAACTACAGCAACATGTTTCCCAACAAGTTGCATTTCGTCCTGATTCGAGAATATGTCGCTGTGCTTTCATCATAACCTTCAATTCCATATCCAGAAGCATTCAGAATCAGAATCGGGTTTAATATCACTGACATGCACACACTAGCCACTTTACTGGGCACCTTCTGTATTTATTTGGAAAAGGAACCCCACAGGGATCAACATTAGCTTTTTAAGAAATAACGTTTGAAATCCTTTGCACTTTTCAAGGGGACCCAAATGCCTATTACAGGGAGTTTTGCTATACAGTGCTGTAATTGCCCCAGTATATCCTTGTAATCTAACTGGTTGCCTGAAATGGGAAATGCAGTATAAGAGCCTCAAAGGCCAAGATTTACATGTTATACATTTGTCTGAATTATGCTGTTAAACTTGAAAATGATTATAATTTAGGAAATGATTGTACTTCTAAAATTATTTTTGACTGTACAATATCTCCTGTTCTACCTTGCATCTTTCTGATGGTCCCAGATTTTTCTATTCTTTTGGTTATTTCTTGTGCAAATAGCTAATTTGCATTCAGTCAGTTTCCTGCACAAACAGACCAACACCCCAAAGCACCATCTGTTCCAAGCTGTCTCCATATCACAATAACAAGTGCCTCATTTTTCCCTCATGGGACCCATCCACATTGATTTCAAATTAGGAAAATGATATTGAGGCACTCAATTCCCTTCAAGCCACTGGCTGCTTTAGGCACATTGTGACAGGATCCCAGGAGCATCTCCAGTGATGTAATTTGCATCATGATTCTGGCAAAGACCAGGATGAAGAATGACACAGTTAAGTGTGGCATCTTGGAAGGTGCTGGGATTAGCAGTTCCAGAGAAAGGGAAAGAGAAATGAGTAACTATCTTTTGTATATTATAAAAAATTGTGCAGTTCATAACATTCAGGACAACCCAATTCTGAACAGTGCATCAAGATACAAAATAAATCCATGTTAGAGTCATGATGCTTTGTGAAAATGACTCAGACATCCAGTAGGCCAAGGCCGGAAACATATGTGCAGGCTCTTTATTTGACAGAGTTATATATTTGCCATATAAACTGATCATGTTGTCAGTACCGTTACCATAAATCCTTCTCAGCATACCCCTGACCAACACTGATACATGCACAATGCATGCTTCTCTCTCACACACACACACATTCCCTCGCTCAGTATCGAACAGGCACAATACATGCTTCTCTCTCAAACACACACATGGTCCCTCTCCCTCTCTCTCTCTCTCAAACTAGAAGGTAAGAACATAGCTTCATGACCATGCACAACCTCACACAAAGGCAATTACACATGACCATATAATTTTGAGCTTTCTGCAGGTCTGTATTCTCAGATCAATGTTGCTGTGATGATCCTCAACTAGGAACTAGAAATACAGCACTTTGATAATGTTGCTACACCAGAGGATATAGCTGTATAGGGTTGATTGCACCAAAATCACTGGAAAGTGTTTTCAATTTTTAGATTACCTCACGTGGAATGATCTCAGTCAGATCAATTGAACAATAAATATTAGATAAGCCAAGAACGTATTAAATTGCATTAACCACCACCAATATCTCGCCATTAGGACAGTGAGCTGTTTAACTGTATTGTTTACTGTTTACCTGTGCTGTGCACTACATGCACTTCAAATTATATTTTATTAACTTTTATTTGGCAATATTTTGTTTTATGTGCTGTGTGTGACATATGTTTTATGGCCCAGAGGAACATTGTTTCATATAGTTGTATACATGCACAGTCAGATGACAATAAACTTGAATTTGAAATTGTTGAGCAAAGTAGAAGGGCTGAATGGCCTACTCCTACTGCTAATGTTCCTGCAACAGCTCTGACCAGCAGTGGAATAAATAGACAAGAGTTCCAGAAACTTATCCTGTGTATAAACATGGATCTGAGCTGATGTTTGGATTGTGTTTGATTGAAAGGAGGAGGAAAGCCATGTATTTCCCAGCACCCTTCACAATCTCAGGTCAACATTCACAGCTTGCATCCATATTTGAAAATGATAACCTAGTGACAATGAAGGCCGATCAACATTTGTGGATCAAATCCCAGCAAGTAGTAGGAAAAGAGGAGTAAATAGCTAAATTCATGTTAGGCAAAAACAGTAAATGGCAAATAGGCACATAAAGCTATTAATTATCCCAAGGGCACAATATCTGAACTACTTTAGCAACAGGGATAGACAAGCATTATATTGAGACAACTCAGCTGTCTGATCTATTCATAGTACTTTGTCTTTAGAAATGAAACTTTGACAAACAATTGTGCTGTCAGGAAAACACGCCCGATAAAAGGTTCAGATGGCTGAGCCATAAATGCTTTTCCTTTGTTACTTCAATAGCTGAAACATTCATCACAAACAATTTTGTTTCTGACGGGAGAGAAGCAGTTGAGTCTTCATGAGTTTTCATATTTTGCTCTTATCATTTTTATTTTATTTTTCTTGACAACGTGTTAGCTGCCCTGCACTCCTGGACTGCTATTCCTTCATTTGGTGCTAGTGTATTAGAGTAGGACTTCCTCCCCACCCCTCGTAACTCTCACATAATGTGATTCTTAATGCACTCATTTTCTATAACACCAAGGCAGAACCTTCACTCGGCCCAGCACTAGACCTGGCACTTTTTCCAGGGTTGGATCATTCATTTTTTGCTCTGAGTAGAATTATCATCATCAGGCAATGAACAACAGCATTGATAATCAAGTACACGCTGTCACACAGGTATTGCCACACAGCTGCTACTGCTGCACATATGAAAGAAGCAAAGAACTTTAAGCAGAGTTCTGACAATAATACGCAAGCACATACTGAGCATCATAAAGGTAGGTGATTATGAGTAAGACTGGAAAGAACGTGGAGAAGAATGTGGAAACTACTACATCCTTCTCTGTATCTGCTGACAGAAGCCAGCAACACTATACTACACCCTTGGCCTACCAGCTAACATATCCAACGAACAACAGTAATTGCAGGAGCAGGAAAATGTACTGCTAGCTCCAGTCGGCAGTTCTGTTACATGTGGAGGTCTGAAAGGGAAGGGCAGGAAAGTTTACTGCAGGAATACAGATTCGAGTACAGGAGCAGGGAGGTACTACTGCAGTTGTACAAGGCCTTGGTGAGACCACACCTAGAGTATTGTGTGCAGTTTTGGTCCCCTAATCTGAGGAAAGACATTCTTGCCATAGAGGGAGTACAAAGAAGGTTCACCAGATTGATTCCTGCGATGGCAGGACTTTCATATGATGAAAGACTGGATCGGCTAGGCTTATACTCTTTGGAATTTAGAAGATTGAGGGGGGGATTTTATTGAAACGTATAAAATTCTAAAAGGATTGGACAGGCTAGATGTAGGAAGATTGTTCCCGATGTTGGGGAAGTCCAGAACGAGGGGTCACAGTTTGAGGATAAAGGGGAAGCCTTTTAGGACCGAGATGAGGAAAAACTTCTTCACACAGAGAGTGGTGAATCTGTGGAATTCTCTGCCACAGGAAACGGCTGAGGCCAGTTCATTGGCTATATTTAAGAGGGAGTTAGATATGGCCCTTGTGGCTAAGGGATCGGGGGTATGGAGAGAAGGCAGGTACAGGGTTCTGAGTTGGATGATCAGCCATGATCGTACTGAATGGCGGTGTAGGCTCGAAGGACCGAATGTTTCTATAATACAGATATGGATGTTAATATCCAATTTTACCCATTATATAATAACTATTTCAAAGGATATCCTTCAGTATGCTGCCCAAAAAGCTTCAATAGTGAGGTGCTATTTGGCTTTTCCACTGTGAGTACATTGTAGCTGAAAACGATTGAAATCTTTACACACACAATGCCATCTGGCAATACTGTGCAAAATTAGGAGGAAACGGCTGCCTGACTCCGTAGTCCAGGGCAGTGAGGTCAGATAACCTGAACTGTCATTTATGCTGACATTAGCCATCTTAACAGGAGCAGACCTAGAAGCTAGATCTTCTAGATGCTTCTTGTTCATTGAATCAGTTGATAAATTCACATAGTCATCAGCAGGTGATCTTTCTTACACAGCATAATTAAAGATACATTGTCCCACAATGCTCGTTTTCTGGCTATTTAGATTTTCTGTGCCTCCTATTTAAACAAGGTCAATTCTATAGCAAGGAAAATGACACACTAAACAGTTGTTGTGTGGAAAGTTTACTGATTTTTCCTTTGCTCCTCCATACTGGAGAAGTTGAACAACTTCTTCATTCTCTCATTGCATCAACATTAAGTACCGATCAGAGGAAATAAGATACAGACAATTTTGAGGGTTGGTAACTGTGGTTTTCAAGAAGTTGTTATATTGAAATTTATTTTCTCCTCTGCTGCTCTAACAGAAAAGTAGATCTTGGATAATCTTTCAAAGAAAGTTTTTTTTTAAATATGTGAAGCTTATTGTTTTGAAATTTTCTGTTAAACCTAGCCTTAAAAATGTGCTAATGCACTCTGCCACCAAGCGGTAAGACTGGGATTCACAAGCATTTACGGAAGACAATTTGATATGCTTGGAACAATCACCAATCAAGGTTGGAATCATAATTCCATGTTCATATATCTTCAAATAGGTGGCGTACATCATTTAGGACTCCTATCACCCAGGACATCACAACACCACCAAACAAAATAGACATTTTGGTCATTTCTCATGCTGTTTATGGAAGCTGCTATGGACAAACTGCTTACTCTATTTTCTCTCATTTCAGAAGTACTTAATTAGTTTTGATTCATACTGGAATATCAAAAGTGCGTATTACATAAACCTTACCATTGCTTATCCAAGGATCCTTTCTCCAAATTTTACAATTAGTTCCTCTTTTCAACTTACTGACATTCTTTCTTTTGAAGAACATTAACAGTTCCCTCTTTTACCCCTCCAAGTTCCCATATAAAATATAGCAATTGTAATATTTTCAAAACATTTTTCTGCTCTTTCCTTGAATCGTTTACACTTACTGGTCGTGAATGTTGTTCTACCTTGTTGAAATAGTGCATTGTGATTTTTAAATTTCCCTTTTTTATCACCACTCTGTTGCCTAATTAAACATGATTAAAACACTTGCTTTGTCCACAGGTCCGTCTCTAGAAATCAATTAAACATCCATACTACAAATAAAAAGGAAGCTCGTACCTTACACACTTTTGAATTCTGAAGTTTGTAAGACCTGATTTACACGTGTCTCGTGCAGCACAAGTTTAAATGTATTGCCAAGTTGTTGCCAATTTGAGAATACCTTTAATGGCTTTAAAAATAATGGTAATAGTGGAGCAAAGTTATCAGGTAAAAAATAGCTGCAGTTTAAAACATTTTATTCTGTAACATAATTAACTGTTGGAACCAGTTGCTCTCTTGAATCACATCTGAGTGACTATTATTTATCTACAGGATGAAATAATGTGTGTCAACACTCCGGCTATTTATTCTTAAATCTATAGCTTTTTTGAGGTACTGTATTATGCTAACCAGCAAAATTCCAGAATAAGTCCAGGTGAAAAGACAAATGATAATAAATCAGAAGCACTTTCATAACTTGCCCAAGTAGCTTTTCCTTTAAGGGACTGCAATTCCCATTTTCTTATCTTTGTGTTGCTATAGTTGCCAGCTTGAGATGGTGCATCAGAATTAGGTTTAACATCACCGGAATGTTGTGAAATTTGTTAAGTTAGCAGCAGCAATGAAATGCGATATATGATAATATATAAAAAATTAAATAAATCCATTACAGTAAGTGTGTGTGTGTGTGTGTGTGTGTGTGTGTGTGTGTGTGTGTATGTATGTGTATATATATATATATATATATATATATATATATATATATATATAGATAGATAGATAGATAGATAGATAGATAGATAGAGAGAGAGATTAGATTAGATTATGAGGACACTCAGTCCTCGTTTATTGTCACTTAGAATGCATGCATTATAAAAATGATACAATGTTCCTCCAGAATGATATCACAAGAAAACATATAACAAACCAAGACTAAAACTGACAAAGCCACATAATTATAACATATAGTTAAAACAGTGCAAAGGAATACCATAATTTGATAAAGAGCAGACCATGGGCACGGTAAAAAAAAAGTCTCAAAGTCCCGATAGACTCAGCATCTCACGCAGGCGGCAGAAGGGAGGAACTCTCCCTGCCATGAACCTCCAAGCGCCACCAACTTGCTGATGCAGCACCGTTGGAAGCACCCGACCGCAGCGGACTCTGAGTCCGTCCGAAAACTTCGAGCCTCCAACCAGCCCCTCCGAGCACCATCCTCTGCCGAGCGCTTTGACCTCGCCCCCGGCCGCCGAGCAACTAGCAGAGCCAAGGACTCCAGGCCTTCCCCTCTGGAGATTCTGGATCACACAGTAGCAGCAGCAGCAAAGCAGGCATTTCAGAAGTTTCACCAGATGTTCCTCTGTGCTCTCACGTCCGTCTCCATCAAATCAGGATTGTGCACAGCATCCTACTTGACAAATAACAGACAGCATCACCGGAGTGGCAGCTGCGAGCTGCGTCACGTCGCCATCTTCTCCTCCCGCCGCATATGTATGTATATTAAAATTAAGATAGTACAAAAATAGAAATAATAAAACAAAGTGAGGTAGTGTTCATGGGTTCAATGTCCATTTAGGAATCAGATGGCAGAGGGGAAGGAGCTGTTCCTGAATTGCTGAGTGTGTGCCTTCAGGTTCCTATACCTCCTTCCTGACAGTAACAATGAGAAGAGAGCATGCCCAGGGTGATATGGGTCCTTAATATTGGAGGCCACCTTTTTGAGGCACCACTCCTTAAAGATGTCTTGGATACTAAGGAGGCTAGTACCCAAAATGGAGCTGACTAATTGTACAACTTTCTGTAGCTTCCTTCGATCCTGTGCAGTAGTCCTCCCATACCAGATGGTGATGCAGCCTGTCAAAATGCTCTCACAGTACAACTGTAGGAGCTTGAGTGTGTTAAGGTGGCAAACACTCCTGAACCCTGCACCTTTAGGCTGGAAGATGGTAAACGAGTGGTCGTCTAGACTCTGTGAATAGCTGTACTAAGAAATCTGCTTCACCTGGAGGAAAGGTGGAGGGAAATTAAACCAAAGTAAACTGTAAGCTACAGTTACATTAGCCACATCTCTTCAACAGGTGTTCCGTATACTGTACTGAAAACATTTTTGTCTTGGCATTGTGATTTATAATTTACAGCAACTTAATAAACTGAAACATAACTTCCAATTTCTTTGGAATGATTGTACATGGAAGGAACAGCCTGCCTATTCATGTTAATAGATTACAATTAGGTAAACTGTTTTCCAGCCCACAAATCTATCCATTTGTCTGCTGCAGTTAAATGACTAGAAAAAAAAATGTTATTATTTTTTTCCTTCTCTACCTTTTAAAAAAATTCCCATTCTCCTTCTAGCACTTGGTGCTCACCTGTTCACAAGACCCATGTCCACCAATCTAATCCCAAGTTGCTGACAACCTAACTCTCCTTACTGGTTATGTTCTAAAAGATACAAATATTTCACATTAAAATAGTCCAGAAGGAAGCAAAAGAACCAAAACTGTGAGCAACACACACAAAATGCTGGAGAACTCAGCCAGTCAGCAGTTATCTGTGGAAGATAATTAACAGTAAATGTTTTGGTCTGAGACCCTTTATCAGGACTGGAAAGTACGGGAAAAGAAGCAAATATAAGAATGTGGCGGGAGGAGGAGGAGTTCAGTCTGGCTGGTGATATGTGAGATATTTGAAGGGTGACAGAGTAACCAAAATGGGGAAAGGAGCAACTTTCAAGGAAGGAAGAAGGAGAAATTAGCATAAGTTATAGAAATAAATGTTAACTGTTAATTCCCCTCCATAGATACTGCCTCACTTGCGGAGTTCCATCAGCATTTTGTGTGTGTTGCTCAAGATTTCCAGTGTCAGCAGAGCCTCTTGTGTTTAGAACTAAAAGTGTCATGCAGAAGCAAAATGTGCACTACTATATAACCTCAGAGCACACTTGGATTGTGTTGTGTTTTGCGAGACTGAATACCTTTAGTATTCTGAATTTTTGAGTATGTAAGTCTGCTTAATAACGGCTACTCAAATAATCTGTACTTGTTGGACCACCTCATGGTGAATCAGGAATTTGGTATTTTTTAAGCATGCTTGGGTGAACTGAATAGTGCTGTTTGATAACTGGTAACAAGAAACTAAGCAAGTTGTTTTTCTTGGGAGTATATCTTCTTAACGTTCTGGAGGTTTTAGAAGAATTCATGACCTAGTTAGGACTGTAGATAAAGCTGAGCCCAAGTCCAGGTGTTACAGCAAACAAGTAAATTTGCGATCTGAAATTATGCCCAATGGTTGAAGTACATTTTATTTTCATATGCAAATAAATCAAAATCCAAATCAAATTTATTATTGAAGTACACATATGTCACCGTATACCACCCTGAGATTAATTTCCTTACAGGAATTCATAGTAGAACAAAGAAATACAATAGAATCAATGAAAGACTACATACAAAGATTGAGAAGCAACCAATGTGCAAAAGAAGACTAACTCTGCAAGTAGAAAAATAAACAAATAATA
This sequence comes from Mobula birostris, assembly GCF_030028105.1. Lineage (NCBI taxonomy): Eukaryota > Metazoa > Chordata > Chondrichthyes > Myliobatiformes > Myliobatidae > Mobula > Mobula birostris. The sequence continues at coordinate 18,846,497 of NC_092396.1, forward strand.
AAAAATTAGTAAATAAATACCACCTCACTCTTCTCCGGGTTGAACTCCATCTGCCACTTTTCAGCCCACTTCTGGATCCTATCAATGTCTCTCTGCAATCTCCGAAGGGGCTAGAAAGACATTATAAAATTCCAAACTGGAAGTTGTCCAATTTGCTCTCATTTTGAACCAGTAATACCAGTCTCGTTAGCCTCAGATAAACCAGAACACAAGACATTTACACAGTTGACTAGACTGGTTGAACAGCAAGTGTGTCCTAATTCCAGACCCACAGTTTGATTGTACATGTCTAACAGCAGAGTTCAGGATCTAAGGGAAACTCCTGCAGATTTTGAGATAGTCATAGTCATACTTTATTGATCCCGGGGGAAATTGGTTTTCGTTACAGTTGCACCATAAATAATTAAATAGTAATAAAACCATAAATAATTAAATAGTAATATGTAAATTATGCCAGGAAATAAGTCCAGGACCAGCCTATTGGCTCAGAGTGTCTGACCCTCCAAGGGAGGAGTTGTAAAGTTTGATGGCCACAGGCAGGAATGACTTCCTATGACGCTCTGTGTTGCATCTCAGTGGAATCAGTCTCTGGCTGAATGTACTCCTGTGCCCAACCAGTACATTATGTAGTGGATGGGAGACATTGTCCAAGATGGCATGCAACTTGGACAGCATCCTCTTTTCAGACACCACCATCAGAGAGTCCAGTTCCATCCCCACAACGTATACCTGAACGTTGCAAGAATAGCACAAGTTTGCAGGAGTACTGCAAGATCCCATAGCTTGTGAAGTCTAAATCTAAATTGTACATACTCAAGAGAGGGCGCTCAATGATAAAAAAAACAATTTCCAGCAGGCAGTATGTAGACAATGGCGATAACAGTCAGGCAAGCACAGTGTAGAGTGAACGCTCAGTGATAGCAAGTTGTTGACAATCTCCACAGTGTCTTCTTTAAAAATACCAGTACTGAAAGGAAAGATTTTGGCTAATGATTGCAGATACAAAGATAACTTTATAATCTGCCAACTGATTGTTTGAAAGCAAAACAAGACCACGACAAAATCAAACAGCCCGAAAGCTATCGATAAAATTGTATTTGGTATTATATGCATATATTAGGTGGACAAGGTGGTGGCAGAGATGGATCACGTGCATTTTTTATGTTAAATCAGAAGAATATTGATCCTTTCAATACATAAGTAAATTGAAGGAAAGAGAGCATGATGCAGAATCAGGAATTCCAACAACATTGGTCAGGTTGCACAGCAAAGTTCATCTGACATTTTTCTTTTCTTACCCACAATGGGAAAAGTATCAAAGGGACAGAGATATATGTGGTTTGAGTGAGAAGCAGAAGGACTTAAACAAAACACTCTCTTCTCATGGTTCTGGGACAAGGATACAATTTCAAAAGCTCATAATGGCTATCAAAGATCTGGGCAGATTAGGGTGTAAAATCATGAGCTCAAGGGAACTGTCTGGAACAGCTGTACTTGATTAATTTGGAATCGTTCACGATAAAAGAGACAAGATTCACCTGAAGCAACATACATCAATGTTGCTGGTGAACACCAGCAACTTTGATGTGTGTTGCTTGAATTTCCAGCATCTGCAGGATTCCTGTTGTTTGCATTTTAAGATTCACCTGAAGGATGCTTTACCTCTTCAGAGTGCAACCTGCATCTTCCAGCACAAAGGCAAAGGTTAGGGAAGATCTGAAGAGATTAGAGGAAACAGGTTTCACTTAGTTAAATTTTCTGACTGGAGGGCTCTAATTAATCCTGTAGTAAAGGCAGATGGTATTATTAGGCTCTGAATAATAAACAGAGAAACAAGAGTGGATAAATATCCCCTAACTTGATCGATAATTTATAAGCCGAACCAGGAGGAGGACAGATCCCTACAACAATTGACACATGCTGTTTCCACATTCAGACCAAATTGGAGAATAAGTTCAGATATATCTGTACATGATAAACTCATCTTGGAGTGTTACATTGTTACAGGTTCCCATTTGAGACAATATCAGCTGCAGTTACTAACAGATAATTTCATGATATATCTTCTCTGCGACTGGAAAGACACATCAGAAGAAGCTAGAAGATTTTAAGATGCAGGAGCACAGTTGAGGGAGGACTGCCTCAGTCATCTTAGCTACAAAACAAATGGTTAATTCTCCACCAATTTAGGGCAAAGACATAGTCAAACCAATTTAACAGAGTTGAAGGCCTCCTCACTTACTGAGAATGCTTCCTATTATCTTTAAATACTGCATAGGACCCTGGCCTGAGTTAATGAATCATAATACAAAGTGGAAGTTGACAAAGAAACAAGAAGCTATGTTCCCACAGTTGAAGCAGTGCTTGTGAGTTATTAGTTTCTCGTTCGTTATGATCCAATGAAGCTGTTGCTGCTGTTATGTGATGCATCCAACGCCTAATAACACTGGTATAGTTTGTTGCAACACACAGACAGCAAAGAAGACAAATGATTGTTATTTTTTCATCAAAGTCTCCTTCCAAGGGAAAACAACATAACTCACAACCAGACAAACAAGTCTTTGCGACTGCCAAGAATGAAGGAGTTCCATGTGTTTGTATGGCAGGAACAGTACAAGTTTCATGACCTACAAGGCTCCCCATCTCATTTTTTGTTATTTCAGCAGAATACCTCTGACAGACTGTAGTGTTAAGTGTTTCTAACAGCAGGGCTGTCTGCCATGACCTACAAACCCATATTAATAAGAGCAAAAAAACCCAAGAATCACAGATGGATGACAGGCTGAAATGACCAGTTCCAATACAGACACAGTGAGTTACCTAAAGCTTTATAATTCAATATTGAGTCTAGAAGGCTGCAATGTGACCAGATGGTGTTGTTTCCCCAAGTTTCAGTTGGGCCTTGTTGTTAAGGTGCAGGAGGATATAGACAAATAAATCAGAGTGAGAATGGAATAGAGAATTTAAGTGGCAAGTAACTGGAAGAACAAGGTATCGTCTGTAGCCAGAACAGATCACGCAATCTGCATTTAGGTTCTCTAATGTAAAGGGGATTACACTGTAGACACTAAATACAGTACACTAGATGGTACGAAGCACAAGCGAGCTATGTTTCATCTGGAAAGATTGGTTGGACCTATGGATGTTCAAGATCAAGTTCAAGTTTAATTATCCTTCAATCATACATGAATACCTACAAATACAGCCAGTTGAAACAGTGTTACTCCGAGGCCAAGGTACAAAACAGAGTACCAACAGCTATACACAGCAGACAGCAGTGAACATACAGTCAAATATAATACAGCCCTAGTCCCTGAGCGTCATGTCCTGCAGAGTGCTGGTGACTGGATGTTGTCAGTAAGAAAAAGCCCGCAGCAGTCTGCAGACAAATGCAATCCACTTGTGTTCCACAGGGCAAACACTGGAGGGTAGCACTGACATGAGGGGCCAGACCCAAACAGCACAGACTTCAGCACCCACCAGGCCCCTGCTCTCTCCCATACTGACTTTAGCATCTCTCCCCTTTCAAATGCAACAGGCACCTCACGGCTTGAGGCCTAGTCCGTGCTACAACTGAAGTCATGCAGCTCCCCCACCATGGGTCTCAACAATGTACCAGTGAACTGGACTTGCAGTATTCTACGTTACCAATCTCCAACAAGGCCTTGCGATCACAGGAAAGATGTCCAAGATAACCACTTGCTCCATTTGTTAGACCGCACACCACCTTCACGCACTGGCTCCAATGCCTTCCTGTGGCAGGCGGCCAAACAGCATTCAACAAATCCAGCTCCATCGCTACCAGGCAACTCACTGATGGAGCAGACCTGTAGTACTTAATGTTCTTGATAACCAGCAGTGTCTTGCAATGATCAGAAAGACAAAGGATGAAAAATTGCATCTTTGGTTGGACCCAGAGTAGCCACTGCAACAATGCGCGCCACTATATTACCAGAAGATGAGATATTGGGAAGGGACAAGTTGCCACATCTCCTGCAATTGCACGGAAATGTGCCGTAAGATGGGAAGTGGTTGTGGGGTGGGAGTGTGGAACAGGGAATAATCCCTAAGCAATGTTGAATTGGAAGACCAGGAGTTTAAGTATTTGGTCATGTGATTTTGTTAGACCTGGCAGAAATTATGAAAAGATACTCTTTAAATGTGGAAACTTGTCATGGCGCGGCATATGTGGTGACAAGGTTCTGCTCTCAGATGAGCTCAAAGATGTTCGTGTTCACTCTGACCAACAAAACATGCAGACACCTTCACAAACTCCTGTAGTCCCCAAGGACTCTGTGATTTCAGTATCTGAGGCCAACATGAGAGCATCCTTCAGGAGAGTGAACCCAGAGAAAGCATCTGGCCAGACAGGGTACCTGACTGAGTACTGAAGACCTGGGCTGATCAACTGGCTGGAATGTTCACTGATATGCTTAACCTCAGGACTGAAAGAAGCTGCCGGAAGTTGTAAATCTAGTCAGCTCCATCTTGGGTACTAGCCTACAAAGTACCCAGGACATCTTTAGGGAGCAGTGTCTCAGAAAGGCAGTGTCCATTATTAAGGACCTCCAGCACTCAGTGCATGCCCTTTTCTAAACACAAAATAATCTGCAGATGCTGTAAAAGATCAAAGCAACTCAGAGTTCATCCAGCATGCTGTTTTCTCATCGTTACCATCAGGAAGGAGGTACAGAGCCTGAAGGCACACGCTCAGCAATTCAGGAACAACTTCTTCCCCTCTGCCATCCGATTCCTAAATGGACATTGAACCTTTGGACACTACCTCACTTTTTAAAAAACATACAGTATTTCTGTTTTTGCACTTTTTAAAATCTATTCACTATACGTAATTAATTTACTTGTTTATTTATTTTTTTTTCTCTCTGCTGGATTATGTATTGCATTGAACTGCTGCTGTTAAGTTAACAAATTTTACGTCACATGCCGGGGATAATAAGCCTGATTCTGATTCTCATTCTGGCCATCCGAAGTACCCACCCACTTCAAGCAGGCTTCAGTTATACTGGTGCCCAAGAAGAACGTGGTGACCTGCCTCAATAGCGATCGTCCAGTAGCGCTTACATTCAATTCATTTCAAGTTTATTTGTCATTCAATCATACGTGAATACTCATGAATACAGCCAAACGAGACAGTGTTACTTGGGGTCAAGGTGCAAAGCATACACAGCACAAAGCACACAGAGCACCTATGAGATAGAAAGTTACAACCACTTAATCAAGGAGTCCAAACTCAAGCCATCCAATGCCACCAAAATCTGCAGACATCCACAACAGAGCTTGTCTGCTGCTGAGCAAACTCTAGGGAGTTCCCAGCCCGGAAGCTGCACCACCAACGCCCGGTGGAGTGCACTGGTTCCAATGCCTCTCTCCCAGCAGTCTGAGACCCCTGATTCTAACTGAATGCCGCTGAAATCTGCAGTTGACCACAACAGAGCTGTGATGAAGTGCTTTGAGAGGTTGGAGGTGAAACCTATCAACTCCTGCCTGAGAAGTGACTTGGACCCACTCCATTTTGCCTAAAGTCACAGTAGATCAACAGCAGATGCCATTTCATTGGCTCTTCGCTCAACACTGGAACATCTGGACAGTGCTGATGCATACATCAGAGTGCTCTTCATTAACTGCAGCTCAGCATTCAATAACGTCACCCCTTCAAAACCAATAAATAAGCTCCAAGATCAAGGCCTCAATACCTCCTCATGGAACTGTCTGCTTGATCTCCTCACTTGCTGACCCCAGTCAGTTTGGATTGGCAACAACATCTCCTCCACAATCACCATCAGCACAGCTGCACCAGAAGGCTGTGTACTTAGTCCCCTGCTCTACTGGTTTTATACTCAAGACAGGGAAGCTAAGCACAACTCCAATGCTATGACACCACTGTTACTGGCTGAATCAAAGGTGGTGACTAATCAACATTTTAGCAGGAGATTGAAAATCTGGTTGATTGGTGGCACAACAACAACCTCTCACTCAATGTCAACAAGACCAAGGAGCTGATTATTGACTACAGGAGCAGGAAACCAGAGGTCTATAAGGCAGTCCTTAACGGGGGATCAGATATGGAGAGTTAGCAACGTTAACTTCCCCGGCATTATCATTTCAGAGGATCTGTCTTGGGCCCAACACATAAATGCCATTACAAAGAAAGCATGGCAGTGCCTCTACTTCCTTTGAAGTTTGTGAAGATTCGGTATGTCATCTAAAACTTTGATGAACGTCTGTAGATGTGCAATGGAGAATATACTGACCGGTTGCTTTATGGCACGGTAGGAAAACGCCAATACCCTTGAATGAATGAAAAAAAGCCTCCAAAACGTAGTGAATACAGCCGAATCCATTAAGGGTAAAACCCTCCCTACCAAGGAGCCATCAACATGGAGCAGTGGTTTAGGAAGCAGCATCCATCATCAAGGACCCCCACCATCCACTTTATGCTCTCTTCTCACTGCTGCCATCAGGAAGAAGGCACAGGAGCCTCAGGACCCATCTCACCAATTTCAGGAACAGTTATTATCCCTCAACCATCAGGCTCCTGAACCAGAGGTGATAACATTACTCAACTTCACTCACCCTAACATTGAACTGTACCCACAACCAATGAACTGACTTTCAAAGACTCTTCATCCAATGTTCTTAATATTTATTGTTTACTTATCTATTGTTATTGTTTTGTATTTGCAGAGTATATTGTCTTTTGCACATTGGTTGGTTTCCGTCTTGTGTGCATTTTTTAAAATCAATTCTGTGGGTTTCTTTCTACTTACTGTAAATGCTGGCACAAAAATTAATTTCAGGTTTGTAAATGGTGACATATGGACCTGAAATATTAACTACTTTTCTTTCAACAGATGCTCCTGACCTGCTGAATGTTTCCAACATTTTCTGTTTTAATTTCAGAATTTGAGCATTTGGATATTTTATTTTTCTTTTCTGGAAGTTTTGTTGAAAGGCTGGTTTAGACATGAAGGGCAGCAATGCTCATGATTACTTGGTAGTTAAACAAACAAAGCAAGAGTAACAACATAATGCCACAACCATTATTTCAGTGACCTTGTATGTGTATCACACAATGATGCATTAATTACCATATTCATCAACTGCACTGGATCAGTTGCATCTGTGGTTTGTCCAGATGATGGTGCTATGCTGAAGTATTAATGAGATTATGGATTGCTGGTTATCAAGTCAGACTGGGACCAGAAGTTTCCACACCATTTTTTGCTCCTAGTAAAGGAAACACCTTAAGGTGCAATGTTCTCAGCTACTAGTGACATTCCACCACAATCTGAGCTCCACCATTGTCAACAAGACAGTTTCCATATAAACTAAATTTATAACTGTCATAAAGGGCAAAGTAATTTTTGTTGGTGACCATGAGTAATGCAAATGTTGGACCACCTCATGAAGAATGAGAACATTGTTTTTTTTTAATTTATTGAGATACAGTGCAGAATAGTGAGCAGTGGCTGTTGATAGGGCAAAATTGCTGTCAAGTGGATGAACTGCAATGTAAAAGGTGGACAAAATCAAAAAGGATGAATACACGACTGAAGGTGTTGTATTTGAATGCATGCAGTATACAGAATAAAGTAGATGAACAGTTGCAGATTGGCAGCTATCATGTTGTAGGCATCACTGAACCATGGCTGAAAGAAGATTACAGATGGGAGCTTAATGTCCAAGGATTCACATTGTATCGAAAGGACAGACAGTAAGTCAGAGGGGGCGACATTGCTTTGCTGGTAAAAAAAATGGAATCAAATCATTAGAAAAAGGTGACATGGGGTCGGAAGGTGTTGAATCATTATGGAACTGCAAGGGTAAAAAAACCCTGATGGCAGTTGTATACAGACCCCCAAACAGTAGTAAGGATGTGGCCTACACATTATAACAGGAGATAGATAATGCATGCTAAAAGGGCCATAGGAGATTGGGAAAATCAGGTTTGTGCTGAATTCCAGGAGGAGGAATTTCTAGAGTGCCAACAAGATGGCTTTTTAGAGCTGCTCATGGTTGAGCCCACGAGAGGATCAGCTATTCTGGATTGGGCATTGAGCAATGAACCAGAATTGTTTAGAGAGCTTAAGGTAAAAAAAAAAACCCTGAGGGGAAAGTGATCATAATATGATTGAATTCACTTTGAAATTTGAAAAGGAAAAGCTAAAGTCAGATCTATCAGTATCACAGTGGAGTTGGCCAGAATTGATTGGAAAAAAACACTGGCAGGGATGACAGCAAAGGAGCAATGGATGGAACTTCTGGAAGCAATTCGGAAGGTACAAGATATATACGTTCCAAAGAGAAAGAAGTATTCTAAAGGAAAGGTGAGACGACCGTGGCTGACAAGAGAAATCAAAGCCAACAGAAAAGACAAAGAGAAGGTATATAATAGAGCAAAAATTAGTGGGAAGTTAGAGGATTGGGAAGCTTTTAAAAACCAGAGGGCATCTACAAAGTCATTAAGAAGCTAAAGGGGGAAATATGAAAGTAAGCTAACCAGTAATATTAAAGAGGATACCAAAGTCTCTTCAGATACTTTAAATGTAAAAGAGAGGTGAGAGCGGATATCATACCACTGGAAAACGATGCTGGAGAGGTAGTAATGGTGGACAACGAAATGGCAGACGAACTGAACAAATATCATCAGTCTTCACTGTGATGACACAAACACTATGGTGGAAGTTCCAGGTGTCAGGAGGCATGACGTGTGTGAAGTTACCATAACTAGACAGAAGATTCTGGAAACTGAAAGGTCTAAAGGTAGATAAGACACCTGGACCAGATGGTGTACACCCCAAGAGTTCTGAAAGAGGAGGCTGAAGAGATCGTGGAGACATTAATAATGATTAATCATGATCTTTCAAGAATCATTGGATTCTGGAATGGTTCTGGAAGATGAGAAAATTGCAAGTGCCACTCCACTCTTCAAGAAGGTAGAGGGGCTGAAGAAAGGAAACGATAGGCCAGTTAGTCTGACCTCAGTGGTTGGGAAAATGTTGGATTTGGTTATTAAGGATGAGGTCTCAGGGTACTTGGAGGCACAAGATAAAATAGGCCATAGTCAGCATGGTTTCCTCAGCAGAAAATCTTGTCTGACAAATCTGTTGGAATCTTTGAAGAAGTAACAAGCAGGACAGACAATGGAGAATCGGTTGATGTTTTGTACTTGGATTTTCAGAAGGCTTTTGACAAGGTGCCCCATATGAGGCTGCTTAACAAGCTACAAGACCTGGATAAAGCAGTGGCTGAATGGTAGGAGGCAAAGATGAGGAATAAAGGGAGCCTTTTCTGGCTATTAGTGACTAGTAGTGTTCCACAGGGGGTTTGCGTTGGGACCAATTTGTTTTACGTTATATGTCAATGATTAGGATGATCGAATTGATAGTCTTGTTGCAAAGTTTGCGGATGATATAAAGACAGGTGGAGGGGCAGGTAGTTTTGAGGAAGTAGAGAGGTTACAGAAAGACTTAAACGGGTTAGGAGAATGGGCAATGAAATGGGAGGTGGAATACAGTGACGGGAAGTGTATGGTCATGCAGTTTGGTAGAAAGAATAAAGATGTAGATTATTTTCCAGATGGTGGGCAACTTCAGAACTTAGAGGTCCAAAGGGATTTGGGAGTCCTAGTGCAGGATTCCCTAAGGATCAATTTGCAGGTTGAGTCTGTGGTGGGGAAGATAAATGCAATGTTAGCATTCACTTCGAGAGGACTAGAATACAAAAGCTAGGATGTAATGTTAAGACTTTATAAAGCACTGGTGAGGCCTCTTTTGGAGTATTGTGAGCAGTTTTGGGCCCTTTATCTTAGAAAGAATGGGCCGAAACTGGAGAGGGTTCAAAGGAGGTTTATGAAAATGATTCCAGGATTGAATGGCTTGGCATATGAAGAGCGTTTGATGGTTCTGGGCCTGTATTTGTTGGAATTTAGGAGAATGGGGAAAGGCTATCTTAGATTGGGTGCTGTGTAAAGGAGCCCTTAGGAGGCAGTGATAATAATATGACTGAATTCATACTGCAATTTGAGAGAGGGAGAAGCACAAGTCACATGCATCAGTATTGCAAAGGAATAAAGGGGATTACAGAGGAATGAGGGAGGAGCTTGCCCAGGTGAATTGGAGAAGGATATTGGCAGGGATGATGGCACAGCCGAGATAGCTGAGGTTTCTGACAATAGTTCACAAGGTGCAGGATAGATATGTCCCACAGAAAAAAAAGTCCTCAAGTGGCAGAGGTAGGAAACAGTGGCTGACAAGGGAAGTTAAGGACTATATTAAAGCCAAGGAAAGGGCACCTAAGATAGCAAAAGTGAGTGGGAAGCTGGATGATTGGGAAGCTTTTAAAATCCAACAAAAGCAGCTAAAAAAGCTATAAGAAGGGAAAAGAAGAAATATGAGAGGCAAACTAGCCAATAATATAAAGCAAGATACCAAAAGTCTTTTTGGTTATACAAAGAGTAAAAGGGAGGTGAGAGTTCATATTGGACCACTAGAGGATGATGCTGGTGAGGTTGCAATGGGGGACAAAGAAAAGGCAGATTAATTTAATGGGTACTTTGCATCAGTCTGGAAGACAGTAGCAGTGTACCAGAGGTCTATGAGCGTCAGGGAGCAGGAGTGAGTGCCATTGCTATTACAGAGGAAAAAGTGCTAGGAAAACTCAAAGGTCTTAAGGTGGATAAGTCGCCTGGACCAGATGGACTACATCCCAAAGTCCTGAGAGAGGTTACTCAAAAGATAACAGCGGTATTGGTCATTATTTTTCAAGAATCATTTGATTCTGGCATGGTCCTGGAGGACTGGAAGATTGAAAATGTCACACCGATCTTTAAGAATGGAGGAAGGCAAAAGATAGGCCAGTTAGCCTGACTTCAATGGTTGGAAAAGTACTGCAGTCTATTATTGAGGATGAGGTTTCAGGGTACTGGGAGACTAGTGATAAAATAGTTTCTGTAAAGGGAAATCTTGCCTGACAAATCTGTTAGAGTTCTTCAAGGAAGTAACAAGCAAGGTGGACAACGGAGAGGCAGTGGAAGTCACTTACTTGGATTTTCTGAAGGCATTTGATAAGGTGCCAGACATAAGGCTACTTGAAAAGATAAAATCATATGGCATTACAGGAAAGATACTGGCATGGATTGAGGAATGGTTGACACCCAGGAGGCAGTGAGTGGGAATAAAGGGGGCCTTTTCTGCTTGGCTACCAATGACTAATGGTGTTTTTCTGCAGTATTGGGACCGCTACTTTTCACATTGTTTGTCAATGATTTGGATAATGGAATTGATGGCTTTGTGGCAAAGTTTGCGGATGATACGAAGATAGGTGGAAGGGCAGGTAGTGTTGAGGAACCAGTGCGATTGCAGCAGGAATTAGACAAATTGAAAGAATGGACAAAAAAGTGGCAGATGGAATACAGCAATGGGAAATGTGCAACAATGCATTTTGGTAAAAGGAACACTAGTGCAGACTATTTTCTAAATGGGGAGAAGGTTCAAACATCAGAGGTGCAGAGGGACTTAGGAGTCCTCGTGCAAGACTCCCAGAAGGTTAATTTTCAGGTTGAGTCTGCTGTAAAGAAGGTAAATGCAATGTTGCCATTGATTTCAAGGGGAATAGAATATAAAAGCAAGGAGATAATGCCTAGGCTTTATAAGACACTAGTGAGGCCGCACTTAGAGTATTATCAACAGTTTTGGGCCCCAGAAAGAATGTGTTGTTATTGGAGAGGGTCCAAGAAGGTTCACGAAGATGATTCTGGGAATGAAGAGGTTAACATTTGAGGAGTGTTTGGCATCTTTGGGCCTGTACTCTCTGGAATTTAGAAGAATGTGTGGAGATTTTATTGAAACCTACCAAATGTTGAAAGGACTAGATAAGGTGGATGTGGAGGGGATGTTTCCTATGATGGGGGTATCCAGAACTAGAGAGCACAGCCTCAAGATTGAGGGACGACCTTTTAGAACAGAGGTAAGGAGGAACTTTTTTAGCTAGAGAGTAGTGAATCTGTGGAATGCTCTGCCACAGAGTGCGGTGGAGTCCAAGTCCGTGGGTATATCTAGGACAGAAGTTGATAGTTTCCTGATCGGTCAGGGCATCAAAGGATATGGGGTTGAATGGGATCTGAAATCAGCCATGATGGAGTGGCAGAGCTGAATTGATGGGCTGAATGGCCTAATTCTGCTCCTACGTCTTATGGACCTCATTGAAACCTATCAAATAGTGAAAGGCCCTGATAGAGTGGATATGGAGAGGATGTTTCCTATGGTGGGAGAGTCTAAGACAAGAGGACACAGCCTCAGAACAGAGGACATCTTTTTAGAACAGAGATGAGGAGGAATTTCTTTAGCCAGAGAGTGGTGAACCTGTGGAATTCTTTGCCAGAGGCAGCTGTGCAGGCCAAGTCTTTATGTATATTTAAGGTAGAGGTTGATAGATTTTTGATTGGACAGGGCATGAAGGGATACAGGGAGAAGGCAGGAGGTTGGGGCTGAGAGGAAAATTGGATCAGCATGATGAAATGGCAGAGCAGACTCAATGGGCCAAATGGCCTAATTCTGCTCCTATATCTTATGGTTTTATAGAATAGGTCCTTCCAGCACTTCAAAACATGCTGTCCAACAACACCCTAATTTAATCCTAGTCTAACCAGGGGACAGTACTAACCACTACGCTAACAAGCTGTCCAATATAGAAATATATATAGAAACTGTGGATCATATGGTTGGACCATTATGATAACGATAATAATAAAATGTTTCGGAAAGGTGCCCAAAGCGAGGAAAATGAGAATAACCTCATTATGATACTGTATAAAAAATTCTGAGAAGGGTTGACAGGATAAATTCAGAAGAGTTGAAGCATGTAGGATTTGGGGAAATTTTAAGAATAAGTGGTGAACTCTTTAAGGTTGAGCAGGAATTTCTTCACCTGGATGAATGGAATTTGGGATTCTTCACTCGGGAACCTGTGTGTGCTTAAACACTGAGCATGTTTCTAGACACCAAAGCAATCAGCAGATGATCAGGAGATCAGTTAGAAAAGTGGAACTGAGGCACAGAATCAATTACATGGCAGGATCAACTGCTTTTTTTTTAAACTCAGAAGCTTATGACAGATCACAAAGCACACAAACATCAGGCTCTGTTAAGAGATCATCAACTGAAACTTTAATTCTTTTTCCCTATAACCTACTGGGTGTTCCAGCATTCTTCAATTTTTTTTAAAAACCACATAAATTTGAGTCTGCCACAGAATGGAACTCCACCTTCCTCACATTAGCAAGTTTCTTACTGTGGGAGAACAGTATGTCCATAACTCTCAGCATACCCCCGACTAGAGTAGCCTACTGAAGATATTTAACTTGCAGCTTTCCGGGTTGTTCTGCTCAGCCACAAACTGCCTTGAACAACGGACGCTACAGAAAAGCACCACATACATTTTCTGAAACTACTTTTGCAGTCGCATGAAACACCGGCTGCAGTCATGAAATACACCAGCTGTATTTGATAAAAACATTTCTAAAAACTAGCCTAGCATTTCATACATTTTGAAGCTACAGGTCTGAAATTTGACACCCTATTTCGGATTGATCAGTGCAGTGAGGCCCTGAGGCTTGTTGGAGTCCTTTTTCTTTTCTGAATGTTACCATGGCAGCAGACTGAGGTTTAATCTAAATGTAATCTCATTCCTCATTTCCCCTCCTTCAATTGCCATGGTAATAGCAGAAGTGCAGCCCCATTGGGTTACTAAAGAACTTGTTTCAGCCAATTGGCATTAATCATGGTTGTGCAGCCGCACCCCTGGCAGCAGCACAGCTAACTAACAGGGTCAAGCTGTTTGCTCCAACATGACAGTACAAGAATTTATTTAGGAAATGGAACAGTGGTTGTGAAATCTGCTCGTTGCAGATTCTCTTTTGACACAGAGCATATGAAAAATACAACTCGAGAGCAAAGAAGATGACCAATAACGACGGTTTTGGAATGATGATTTTTAAAAATTCCCTTTGCCATTTTCAATGGACAATATGTTCCTATTTAGAATAAATGTTTACTCAAACACTGCTTTGTGAATATGTGGTACAGAACTGCCACAGTCTACAAAGTTGCATGTCTTTATGAAAAAATACGACACCCATTGTTTAAAAATCCTCAGGTATGGCAGAAAAATATGAAGCATTACATCCAATTGGTATGTTACACAAAATGAAATGTGGACAGTCACAAGCTCCTACAAATCTTCTTGTGGCACACTGGAGCACCACCTCCATTAATTAGTTTCATAACACAATCCCTCTCAAATAACAGAAAAATATGGCGATTGAACTCATGCCATACAAAATGTAAAATTTCACAATCTTGTGGCTTATTAATGGCCTTCGGGAAAATGAACAATTAGAAGGAAATCTTCCAGAAATATATAATTCAACGGCTGTTTTCTGACCACCGAAGGTAATAGTACAGTTAGCAGAACTACTGTTTCACAGCTCTAACAACCCAGGTTCAAACCTGACCTCCTGTGCAATTTGTGGAGTTTGTACATTTGCCTTGTTTTTGTATGGATTTTCTCCTGCTGCCTTGGTTTCCTCCCCCCATCTCAACATGTGGGTTGATAAGTTAATTGACTGCTTTAATTTTTCCCTTGTATGTAAATGAATGATAAAATTTGGTGCAGTAGATTTAGAATCATAGATACATAGAAAACTACAGCACAACAGGCCCTTTGATCCATCCAATCCATGCTGAACTATTTAACCTGCCTTGTCCCACTGATCTGCACTCAAAACATAGTCCTCCATACCCCTCCCATCCAAGTACCCAAACTTCTCTTGAACGTTGAAATCGCATCCGCCACTTGTGCTGGCAGCTCGTTCCGCATTCTCACCACTCCCTGAATGAAGAAGTTTCCCCTCATGTTCCTGGTAAACATTTCACCTTCCACCCTTAACCCATGTCCTCTAGTTGTACCTTCACCCAACGTCAGTGGAAAAAGCTTGCTTGCATTTACCTTATCCATACCCCTCATAATTCTGTATATCTCTATCAAATCTCCTTTCAATCTTCTATGTTCTAGGGATGCTGTGGATGTGTGGGCAATAAAATGAGTTAGGATAGAATTAGTGTAAAAATGGGTGCTGGATGATTGGCAAGGATTCAGCAAGCAAAACAGCCTTTTTTCGTGCTGTATCTCTCTATGATTCCTCAATTCCTATTTTGAAATTTGAATTTTATATCAGGTTAACCTTGATAATTTATTCCCAGCGGCACAATGTAGTTCATCTGCTGTCTATGTCATCTGCTAAAGAGAAGATAATTACTCTATGACCCTTAAAACATTCAGAACTTGAGTTTCCACAGGGAACTCTGCAAAGAGCAACTCTTCTCTGTGGTTCCCAACAAGCCAACAATATAATGCAAGAAGCAGAAGTAAGGATATTTTAATCTGTTGATCACTGATACACATTGTTTGGACTCATCAACCAACAATATTAAAAAAATAGCACAGCATTCATCTTGGCCAGTAAAACTAAAGATCTTACAACACTTAGGAAATTGATAAAACTTGCATTCTTGGTAATTTATTCAATTTACTGTTCACAGTACCATTGAAACAACCACTATACAGATATGACTTTGGAATACTCAGAGATGTACTGAAGAGCTATCATAAGCATATGTCATTCTTTCAGATCATAATCCACTGATGTCAACCATATAACAACAGAATTTACTTTTGTTGTGATCCTCTATGTATACTAGACCACCGTATTAGGTGTCTCTTGTACCTAATAAAGTGGCCACTGAGTGCATGTTCATGGTCTGTTGTTGCGATAGCCCATCCACTTCAAGGTTTGATGCATTGTTCTGTACACCACTGTTGCAACATGTGGTTATTTGAGTCAGCTTAAACCAGTCTAGCCATTCTCCTCTGACCTCTCTCATTAACAAGGCATTTTTGTCCACGGAACTGCCGTTCAATGGATGTTTTTTTGTTTATTGCACCATTCCCTGTAAACTCTAGAGACTGCTGTACGTAAAAATCCCAGGACATCAGCAATTTCTGAGATACTCAAACCACCCTGTCCGGCACCAACAACCATTCCACGGTCAAAGTCACTTAGATCACATTTCTTCTCCATTCTGATATTTGTATTAACAAGTAGGTGTACAGGCGCCCTTAATAAAGTGGCCGCTGAGTGTAAATACCCAACCAACAGTCACTCTCTTACACATCAACTGGGGCATGTAGAGGTGGAATGCACCTGCAGGCACTGCAGGAGAAGGACATGATGGACACAGTGGGGTGGTTCCCTGAGCAGACTGTCCAGTTCATCTGGCAAAATGCCTCATCGCCAGATCTCACCAACAGGCACCAAGACCTCGCCTGGCTGGCGGTGAGAGGGGCCCTCCCAGTCAGAGCCCTCCTGTACGCCCGGAACGTCGTCTCCGCACCCCACTGCCCACGGGAGGACTGCAGTGAGGAGGAGTCTGTGACCCACCTCTTTGCACACTGCCAGTTCGCAAAGAGGGTGTGGAGGAGGATGGACGGGCTAGTGTCACGTTTCATCCCCAGCAGCTGCGTGACAGAGGACTCTCTGATCTACGGGCTGTTCCCGGGGACGCACACGGAGACCAACATCCGGTGCTGCTGGCAGATCATCAACTCGGTGAAAGACGCTATTTGGTCAGCCCGAAACTTGATGTTCTGCCAGCACATGGAGATGTCTGTGGGAGAATGCTGCCGACTGGCACACTCTCGGCTGCAGGAGTACGTGCTGAGGGACGCACTGAAACTCGGTGCAGCCACCGCAAGGGCCCGGTGGGGGAGGACCACAGTATAGGTTTCTCCACCCGTGGGAGTGGGAGGGGTCGGTGGGCGGGGAGTATACCCCTCAACAATGAGATGCAAAGCTGAACTACTGGAGTGCCACGTGGGTGGCTATAAACACGGGTATTTTACTGAGTATAATGGAAACGTATGTAAAGGATGAAAAGTTATTGAATGGCTTACTGTATATATTTATTTTTGAATAAAGTATATTTTGAAATTAAAAAAAAAAATGTAGAGGTGGAATGCAGGCACCCATTGAACAATACTGCAGTAAAACTCAATCCATTTAAGAGTTGCTGTTCTGAGTTGGGTTCAGCATGAAGTTTGGATAGATTTTTTCTCTTTGATCATTCACACTAAATAAATGTTAAATTATCAGTGCTCATTATACATTGACTTTATGGAACTAAGTGCTGGAAGGAAAATACAATAGGTGTTTGACAATCTAGCATCAGATTAGTGCTAATGACTAAAGATAAGTTCCTACCGTTTTTTAAGCATTCAGTGTTGGGTATCAGTGCACGATATCACTGGTGTGATCAGAATAAATTCAGTTTCTCTCAGTATTTTGTTAATGCAGCAGAACTTCGTGAACTCAGCGCACATGTACAGTCCTAGATGCTTCTGTTAATCATTTCGAGATATTATTAAACAAGAGTAGCAAACTAAATTGAGAGATATTAAACACGAGTAGTATATTAAACTGAGAGACTCCGGTAGGTGTAATATGGTATCTAAAGGACTGTGGATATTTTTAATACTAGCAGATTATTAGGTCATACTGGAGTAATGATTCTAATCTATTCTACTAAAATACATTCTCCCAAAGCCTGTTAACCATTTTAAATTGCAAGATCACACTCAGTGCTGGTCAAACAGATCTAAAATGAATGTGATAACCCTGCACTAATACTCACTTCTGCCCTCATCCTTTACTCCACTTCCCCTAATTCCGTTAATGTTGAAAACACGAAGTATTATCAGCTTGCTACATGTGCTGTGGGTTTCCTCAGGCCACTAAATGAATGGAAATTCAAATATCACTATTTATATGTCTGCTTCAAGTTCATGAAATTATAGCCAACTTAGAATGAACTTGGAAGGCAGGAATGCCAGCATTTGATTGAATTTTTACCTTGAAATGCCTGTTTATAAACAGTTAAGTGTTAAAGGTGGCAGCAACCTTTAATAAATGTTAACTTTGTGTGCATGTGTTTGCCTCTTGTGAGCTTGATTGTATGTGCCTGTATTTTATCCATGTTAGAGTATATGACTTGTTTATTGAGCAGTCTGCGTTGCATGGCAATCATAATCTTCTAAACTTCTACATATAACTTAAAATAGACCAAGGTAAATTTATACACTTTTTTGCAATTTTTTTCAGAAGTTTTGACATATTTAGGGTATCAAGTTGCCTTTTTGTATATATAATTCCGCAGTGCCAGCAAGATACTTTATGATGTATAGCATCTCCGCTGCCTCTACAAACGAGGTTCCTAGTCGGAGTTATTGGATAACCGTCATGAGCATCCCAAGGCTCTTGAACACTGAGGTTAACTGAGGTTATCTAAGCGCTGACTCAGCTTAGACCAACTAATAATGGAATCAGTCAGTCTGGGAACTTGATGTTCTACACACTTCATTTCACACTGGGCAAACCTTACCAAAACACAAATCAATGAACAGCTCCATATTTGCATTTCTCTTTTCTACAGTTTAAGTTATGTCTGAGGCACCTTTTTAAATGATCCATATGATATGGCCATATAGTAGTACAAAAATTACATAATGATTCTCTTACTCTTCCATGTTCTTTTGCAACATAGAGACTATCATATTCAGCAATCTAAACATAAACTAAATTCAAACACTCGAGGAAGTTCACAACATTCCATTACTTTTGCAACTCTTCAGAAAATAAAGCAGTCCATGTTTGTATTGACCTGGATAACATTCCGGCATGAGCAATAAATGGTAAACACAACTGCACTATGAAGTGCTCGGGCATTGATCATCTCCAACAACCCCACTCCTTCCCAGAACTTTAACATTTAATAATATCCCTGTTTCTCCACTATTAATATCCCAAGAGGGGTGGTGGGAGGGGATGGTGGTCCCCATTGTCCAGAAACTCAAAATGCTGCTAAAGAACAGGTCAGAAGTTGAGTATCTTCCAGCGAGTGACTCACCTCCTGATAACCAAAACCATCAGCAAGGTACAACTCAGGATCCAGCAGGATATACTTGCTCAGGTGAGTGCCTCTCCAATTATACTCTAGAAGCTCAACACCATCCGGGACAAAGCAGTAAAGAGCTTGCTGAATGGCACCTCATCCACGATGCTCACCAACCCCTCTCATTCGCCATAGGTGTATTGTTAATGACTCATTGACTGTAGTTATTCACCTAGCAACTCTAATAGCAACCCCATCCATATAGTCAAGGACAAGGACAGTAAATCCAAGGGGGGGCAGGGCTGTTGAATCAAAATCCTATAATTACTTGCCCAACAGTACACAGGTGGAGGGCCTTCATCAGAAGGACTGCAACATGCCAGAAAGCTGCTCACCAACATTATATTCAGGCCAAATCAGAGACAGGCAATTAATACTGGCCTTGCCACCAAATGCTCAGACACCAAAAAATAAATAATGGTTAACTAATCTCAATCAAGGTAGCTATAAGACTGGAAATGGTAAGATCCTGCTTCTCACTGACTTTCAATGAACACTGTAACAAAGTTCTGTGTATAGGTATTATATGTAGACACGATAGAACCTGAGCTATGATGCTCAAAGCAGTCAGATAATCTGTTATCCATTTAGAAGAGGTAATTTGCATGAGATATTGCAAGTCATCATATAAAACAACTATCAAGGGATAAAAGAGAAAAACTAGAATTTATGTTATTGACAGTTTTTGAAACAGATCAAATTGTACTACATCCCTTACCACTGAACAACAGAGATATTATGTTCCATGCAAAACCTGGATCAGAGCTTCAGGTTTTGAAAGCAGATTATCTGTTTGGACATGTTGGTAGTACTAACTTCTTAAATGGCTTCCTCATTCAAGAAAGAAAACAAAGGACTTTATCATTCTAGCAATGACTAAAACATTTCCCTGCAAAGCTAAGAGTTTATCTGCAATGCAAGAACAGTTATCAGTACTGCAGGAAGCACACTCCAGTCTTCCTTTGGGGATTAGATTATCCAACTGCCCTTCTCTTTGCCACACAATAAGTTACTTCATTAGTATGCTGTCAATAAAATGTATATCCCAAAATGGATTTGGCTGATACAAAAGAATAGTCAACACATTCCTAATAAATTTCTGTCAATCGACTTGGTCAGAAATCATGCTGAAGCATGATGCAGCTCTTATTGTATGGTCCATGAGTTACACAAGTTACCCAAGTCATGGTCATATACCGTGGAAACAGACCCTTCAGCCCAATTCATCCATGCCAACCATGATGTCTAACTGAGCTAAGTCCAATTTGCCTATGTTTAGACCATATTCCTTTAAAACCTTTCATATTTAAGTACCTTTCCAAATGTCTTTTAAACTTTGCAATTGTACCCACTTTCACAACTACCTCTAACAGTTTGTTCTATATACCCACCACTCCCTGTGTGAAAAGTTGTCCTTCAGATCCCTTTTAAATCTTTCCCCTCTCACATTAGATCCGTGTCCTCTCATCTTAGATTCCCCTACCCTGAGAAAAAGGCAATGGTGTCCATTTTATCTACACCCCACATGATTTTATATACAGTACCTCTATAAGGTCACTTCTTAGCCTCTTATGTTTCAAGCAAAATTGCATCAGCCTATGACTCAAGCCCTCCAATTCCAGGAGGATTCTCAAAAGACTTTCTGTACTCTTTCCAGCTTAATGACATCCTTTCCATAGCTGGGAGACCAGAACTGCCCACGAGAGCGTTCTATGCACTTGGTGTAATAATGCAAATGCAAGCAGATAAACTCAACAGCATGCAACACATATACCTGGACACACTTTTATTAATTTCACTTATTCTCCCAGGGTCCACAAATGTCTGGGATACTAAATCAGACCTTTGTAAGATGTACAATTTGTTACATTCTAAGAGACCTGCCTGAGGAAGTGGCTCCAGGATTCAAAACAGCCATGCTGAAGAACGGTAACATTTTTTACAAGTCAGGATGGTGTGTGACTTAGACAAGAACACACAGTGTGCTAATGTTCTTCTGTGCTTGAAGCCTTGTCCTTCTCAGTATTAGTTCTTGATCGGTCAGAATAATTGAGACAGGAGTGAAAGATTCAAGAGAAATACTCCAGGGAGGAAGAGCAGGAAATGTTGCTAGCTACTGGATGGACTTAAAATGGAATAAAGGCGACTGCTGATAATAGTACAGGCTCAGAGCTGCCAAATGCTCCTGGTATGTTAACCCCTTCATTGACGGTTTCAGTGTTTTGAATGTTCACTGTCAAATAATCATCACTTTATTAACCAATTTCCCCCGGGATCAATAAAGTATGACTATGACTATGACTTTCCCTAACATAATGCAAAAAAAAGTGACATATAGAATATAGAAATGGTTAAAGTTCTAACACAGCATATAAAGTGTCATTAGTATTTATACAACAACTGATTCCTTGCTTGTGAACTCTTTAACAAAAATACTATAAGAGAAACAGAGGGTAAATCTTTGGGAAACTTTGGAGGTGATGGTGCAAGAGCCTGAAGATGCGCTGATTATTTTCAGATAGGTGGGAAATGAACTACACAAGGGCACTCCAGACAGCTGGTTAACAAAAGACCTAATGAAAGGGGGCAATTTGAACCCTATTAAACACCACAGAAAGATCAAGGTGAATGCAGTGAAATAATATTTCACTGGATTACCATCAGGAAATGACGAAATTAATGAGCAACCAAAGCTGCATCTTAACTATGCAAATGTTAGAAGTCAAACTCTTTGAGAAATGGACATAAAACTACGTACATAGGAACAATGTATTTTCAGATCCCAGAAAGAAAAGGGTATAGATAGGCTAACACACAAAAAAATCTGAAGGAACTCAACTGGTCGGGCAGCATTTATGGAGAGGAATAAACAGTGGATGTTTCAGGCCGAGATCTTTCATCAGGACACTATAGATAGGGTGATAGCTGGTGATCATATATTGTGTTGCTTGTGAAGAAAAGGAACGATAATCATGGTTTTGAAAGGCAAAGTTTGGTAATGCTAGAAAGCTAGCTATTGATAGCAGCAACTATCCTGAGTGCCAAAAGCTTTTGTGTGCTATGTCAAAAGAGCAAGTTGTGTGTTTAAGGTAACACTATAATGGGTGGACATGGAATGAATTAGAAATTAAATAGAAAAGTATTGGGGGAAGTCAGAGATCATTAGAAGGAGATTGCAATTAAACAAGAGTCACAACAATGATCAATAATAATGACAATAGTCCATTATTTCTCTTTATCAACCTTAAAATTCTTTGTGGAATATGAAAGTCAATCTTACTCCCCCTTTTCTATTGTTCAACACCAGAGACTACCCTTGACACTCTTATCTGTTGCAATATTGCTGGTGGAGTCCTGGAAAGATTCACAGAGGGTAGGAGAGAAAATGAGAAAAGTGGCGGAGTCCAATAAATGAGTCAGCTACATAGACATTCGCAATTATAGAAATAAAGAAAAAGATGATTAGTGTTGAGGATAATAGTGGAAAAGATGGGGCAAAGAAACTTCAGGGGATTATTAGTCATGGGAAAGAAAAATATGATCCAGCGGAAAAACTGAATATAGAAATGAGCACTTCAAATACAGTGGTCATAGAGTTATAGAAAAGTACAGAACAGAAGCAGGCCCTTCGGCCCTTCTAGTCTGTGTTGAGCCATTTAAACTGTCTACTCTTGTCGACCTGCACCAGGACCATAGCCCTCCATACTCCTACATCCATGTAGCTATCTAAACTTCTCTTAAATCTTGAAATTGAGCTTGCTTGCACCACTTGCTTTGCAGCTCATTCCATACTCTCATGACCCTCCGAGTGAAGAAGTTTCCCCTCATGTTCCCTTAAACTTTTCTTCTTTTGCCCTTAATCCATGACCTCTAGTTGTAGACCCTCCCAATCTCAGTGGAAAAAGCCTGCTTACATTTACCCTTTCTATACCTTTCATAATTTAGTATTCCTCTATCAAATCTCTTCTATGTTCAAAGGAATAAAGTCCTAATCTATTCAATCTTTCCATATAACTCAGGTCCTCCAGACCCGGCAATGTCCTTGTAAATTTTCTCTGTACTCTTTCAACCTTATTTACATCTTTCCTGTGGGTAGGTGACCAAAACTGCACACAATACACCAAATTAGGTCTCACCAATGTCTTCTACAACTTCAACATAACATCTCATCTCCTGTACTCAATACATTGATTTATGAAGGCCAATGTACCAAAAGCTTTCTTTTTGACCCTATCAACCTGTGACACCATTTTCAATGCATTATGGACCTGTCTTCCTAGATTCCCTTTGTTCTACTGTACTCCTCATTACCCTAAACATTCACTAATGCAAGACCTACTGTGGTTGGTCCCACTGAAGTGCAACACATTACACTAGTCTGCATTAAGTTCCATCTGTCATTTCTTAGCCCTTTTTTCTAGCTGGCCCAGATCCCACTGCAAGCCATGATAGTCTTCCTTGCTGTCCACTACACCCTCAATTTTGGTGTCATCCACAAATTTACTGATCCAGTTAACCACGTTATCATCCAGATCATTGATAATATAGATGATAAACAACAACAGAGCCAGCACCGATCCCTGCGGCACTCCACAGCCCTCCAGTCAGAGACACAACTTTCTACTACCACTATCTGGCTTCTCCCACAAAGCTAATGTCTAATCCAATCTCATCTTGAATGCCAAGCGACTGAACCTTCTTGACCAACCTCCAGTGGTAAGGAAACAGTTAAACTGGTTGACGAAGACAAGTTATTGTGGTAGGTGGAAGATTATATTTTGAGGTAGAATTCATTATATTGAAAAAGAATGGAATCATAAAGGGGACAGTAGTGAATCTAGAGGCTATTCAGTGTGGGTTGAGATCACTAAGAGCAAAAGTCACTCATAAAAGAGGATCAAGCAAAGATAACTCAAAGAGGAAGTTTTCATTGTCCTTGAAAGTTACATATTAATGCCAGTGACCATTTCCTGAAACTGAGGTGGATAAAGCTTGCTGTCTTTAACTGTGTTCTTTGTTCTGATCTATGAGTCAGTGCCTTAGTTAAACAGCTTTCGCCAAAAGCAAAAGATTAATGCAAAGGTAACAGCTCCACGCAGTCCACAAGGCAGACTTGACAGTCTGACACTTGACGTGAATTGTGAAATGATATTAAAGCAGCTGCCAACTAACAACCTGCCTTTTTAGAAGAAACAAGCATTTTTTTCAAAAACCCATTTCTGTTTCTAAACAGGAACCGGAGGTTTCCGTTTACTGCATTTTCTGGTTTAACGGTTAGTGATCAGATTCTGCTAAGGATGCCGAGCAGGTGCATTTGCACCACAGATATTCTCGCAAACATTGACAGTTTTTAAAAGCTTTTGCTTTGCAGTTTACCAACCAAAGTAATCACATTACTACATCACATACTGTGCTGGATTAAGTTACTAAACACTAATAATCAATCAAATCAACAGGTTGATAGTATCAGTTAATTAGCATAGTTCAGGGCTCAGGATAATTAGCTAACTTATTTCACTATATTTGTTTCATATTCCAAAAAAAATTAATGTATCTATTCATAGTGCTCACCTCTTGCCCTAACCTCTGGGGAATCAACCTCAGAAGCTTAGTTTTTGACTTCAAATCTCACACCACTCCAATGCCATCCTATCCTCTAAACTTGTACTTTTTCTCTTCATCTCCAATTCTATCCTTCACTCAGTCGTTGCTGGCAGAGTTTATCGTTGGCACTATGAAGCCTACACCTATTTTCCACTTCAATGCTTCCACTTTTTTTCAAAGTCCTTCCAAAAGCATGAATTTCTTATCATGCTTTCAGATACCACCAACCTTCCTAACAATAGAGTCCACTGCTGCTTTTTTAAGATGTTTAAAATATTTGCCTACTTGAAAGAAAAACTACATATTATATTCTTTTCTCTTCCGAAAAAACAGTTCTTTATGGAATACGGTTCAGTTGTATATCCAAATAATTAGATTTGATATTTTTAGACTGTCCCATAAGATAAAAGAATGACTTATTTCCCTCCCCTTCTCCCAGTTTCACCTATCACTTCCTCCCCTCCCCCCAACCTTCTTAGTCCGACTCCTACCCCCTTCCCTTCCAGTCATGATGAAGGGTCTCGGCCTGAAACATCGACTGTTCACTCTTTTCCATAGATGCTGCCTGACCCGCTGAGTTCCTCCAGCAATTTTGTGTGTGTTGCTTTGGATTTCCAGCATCTGCAGATCTTCTCGTCTTTACGACTTATTTCCTTCCCACTTCACTTGTGGATTCTGAGGTGATTGGTAAATTGGTTTATTAATGCCACATGTACCGAAGTACAGTGAAAAATTTATCCTGCATACTGTTCATTACAGCACTGATTTGAGTGTAATACCACAGCAGAATGCAGAATATACTGTTACAATTACAGTGAAAGTGCAATGTAGGTAGGCAATAAGATGCAAGGTCATAACGAGGTAGATTGTGAGATCACGAGTCCATTTTATCATACTGGGGAACTGTTCAATAGTCATAGCAGTGGGATAGAAGCGATCCTCAAGCCTGATGGTACGTGCTTTCAGGATTTGTAATTTCTGTCTGATGGGACGGAGTGGGTGGGATCTCTGATTATGCTGGCTTCTTTATCAAGGCAGTGAGAAATGTCCACAACTCTCTGCAGTTTCTTGTGGTCACGAGCAGAGTAGTTGTCGAACCAACCTGTGATGAATCTGGATAAGATGCTTCATATGGTGCAACAATATAAACTGGTGAGGATCAAAGGGGGCGTACGAAATAGACTTCTGAAGTAATAGAGGTGCTGGCCAGCTTTCTTGGCCTTTCCTGGCTGATGAGACTAATGTGAACTTGCAGATTCTTTCACAGATGGAGGTACAGATATGGTAGGCAGCCTGGCAGTTTGCAAGGTAGTGCATTCCTCCTGAATATTTCAGATGGATGCACTCCAAGGTTTCAATATCATTTCAAATGCTCCTTCTCTATTTTATGGAGTCATGAGCCAGAGATTCCAAATATCAATGGAGACGCAGCAGATTTTCAAAGAGATTTTGAGCACATCCTTGAATCTGTTCATAAAGATGGAGACACACTTCAGTAAACTACCAAAATTGAGAAGAGTATTCTACAGTTCCTCTTTGTTAAATTGTGCCTCCAAGTGGACAGGAGCACCATTACTATTTGGGGAGCAGCTCCTTGGCCACTGGGGGGAGGTAAAGTAGTTGAGACTGACCCTTGTGATGATTTTCACTGCAGTAAAACTGGGAGACCCTTCTGCAATTATCACATATGATCTTGTCTCCTTTCTTAATGGTGGTCAGTAAGATAGCATCTCCGAGGTGCCCAGGTAGAAGCTCTTCTTCCTAGATGTGGAAGATGCGATTGTGGATTCATAACTGAAGCTCTTCACTGCTGAATTTTACAACTTCACCAGGGATGCTGTCTGCTCCTGAGACCTTGTTATTCAAAATTGGGATATGGACTGTCGATCAATAATGACCAAATCAATAGCTGTGGGATGCAGTCGTGGATTTCATGATTGGGCGTTGACGAAGGCTATTTTCCTTGATTAGGTTCACTGTCCTTATTTGATATCAACAGACAAAAATATTCTGTCAGAAACTGATGGACAATAATGAGGAGTAGCTGACACCACTGTGGAAAAGTATTATAGCCAAGCCATTCATGGCTCAGTGGGTAACATTCTTACCTCTGAGATCCCTGATTATCATCCCCATTCCACAGACTTGAAATCAGAAGTCACAAAGAACTGCTGGTACAGTCATAAGCTACTGTACTACTGTCACTGTTTTGGTTGGCACATTAAGTGAAGCTCCATCTACTGTTTCAAGTGGATGTAAAAGGTTCTATAACATTACTTTAGAGATGAGTTGGGGAGAATAGCCCAGTCTCCTAGCCAATGTTTAGTTCCTGTCATTATTTTACTGAAACTTCACTGAGTGCCAACCAGATGTTAACCAACTTTAAACAATGACTACAGTTCAACATAATTTAATTGCCTACATAGTGCTTTAGGGTAGTCTAATGACAAGATTTGTACTAAACATTGCCTCTCTTTTTTATTTTTCAGAACTGGAGTCAATTTTAGTCTTTTCTTAATGGCAACCACCCCTATTGAAAAATCTAAGATGTCTGACATATTCCCATTTCATTTTGCAGTGCTGAATGAAACACTAGGGATTAAGTAGTTTGAAATTCTATTTGTTTTGCAAATAAAACAAAAGAGTCCAGCAAAACTGACAACACTGTTTGCTCTGCTGTGTGGGAGCCGTTAACAGCTAGCATCCTTCACTTAAAAATGGTGACAGAAATAAGTGCACTTCTGAATGACAGGAAATCCACATCAGGAAGCCATGTAAACACTAACTCTTTTAGTTTTAATTTCATTTCTGTACTGAAAGCCTTAAAAGCCATGCAGGATAAAGCATCCATCTCTACAGCCATACAATGATCCAGAATTTGAGCCCTGCCATGTCAAACTTGCACAAGAGTAGTTGGCCTAGAAATTGTTGCGGAACGCTGTTGAGTTTGAGAAACAATGTTGTACTCTCAGGGATGTAGCTAATGATATGAGAAATTTTCTATCTACTATCAGTGGGTCTCTTAATAGGAAACTTCCCATACCGTCCAGGTTTCCACGTAGAAACTTATTCTGTAGACAATCACCCATTCATACTCTAGGTAGAATGTAAATAGAGTAAACACGTATTTTTTGGACGGCTCCCCATGTGATATATGGCGATGCATGAAAAAAGAAATGGTAGAAGCAGATACAATTACAAAGTTTACAAGGCATTGAATGATATGATAGGAGGTACTCTTGAATCACAGTCTACCTCGTTATGGCTTTACACCTTATTCGCTGCCTGCACTGCACTTTCTCTGAATTTGTAACAAGTATTCTGTATTCTGTTATTGTTTTCCCTTGTACTACTCTACTCCAATGCACTGTTGCAATGAAATTATCTGTATGAATGGCATGCAAAACAACGGTACATGTGACAATAGAAAACCAATTTATCAATTTGAATAGGAACCTGGAGGCAGGCAAATGGGATTGGCATCACAATTAGCATCAATGTGGTGGGCTGCTTTTGGACTATATGATTCTATGATTTCTATGAAGAAAGTATTTTAGAAATTAAGACATTTGTACATAGAGATGTGAATAAATGCATTGCTTACTGTGACTGTGAACAACACAGATTGTGATGTCCCAGGTCTGACCCCATTGTCTGAGCAGGAATAGCCGGAGGGTGCAGCAACTGTACTCAACAGCTCCAAATTATAAATGGGTGAGGATCAGATAGTGTTCCTGCTGCAGTTGCAGACATGATGTCTTCTGACAATAGATCAGACTAGGTACTTGCGTACTAATTTCTGAAGTAACAAGTGGTACTACTTCAGTAGAAGCTGTTTGTACAATGTACAAAAGCATCAATAAAGGAAAAAGTCCCAAGATTCAATAATTTTGACATAAAAAGTAAATAAAGAAATGAAAAGTGAGTCTTGCACTTTTTGCCATACAATGGATGAAAATCTTCTGTGTTAACAGTGATAGGAACATATACCAAAAAACATGTGTTAGCTTGTTTCAAAAAACTGATATAAAATTGCAGCATTTCAATAATTCTAGAGAAAAGGGCTGGGTCACAAAAGGGAAAAAAACTAATTATATTTGAGAGTTAAGCAAATTTTCTGTAGTAAGCCCTCCAGTCTCCAATTACCTGCAACATTCAGCTCTGACCCCAAAAGACAGATGTCTTAATGAAACTATTTCACTTCAGATTTAAGAAGCCACATTTTTCATACTGAGGCAGCTGCATTGATCTATAGATTCAGATTCATTTACTTATCATGTGCACATAAAAACAGGCAGTGAAATGTGTCGTTTGTGTTAATGACCAAAGGATGTGCTGATGGATGTCTGCAGTGACAGCACACATTCAGGGGCCAACACAGCATGCCCACAATGTTTTGCAGAACAACACATGCAACAACAACAACACAACAATAGCAAGAAAACAAAACAACAACAGAACGAGCTCCTTTCCTCCCCCCTCCCCCCACTCACCCCAGAACAGGCCACCTCAGGGCTTCCAGCCCTCAGTAAACATGCAGACAACAGGCCTCCAACTTCCAACAAGCCAACTCAAGGGCTTTGACTATCAGACCTCGACTTCTGGAGTCTTCAACTTTGGTCTTCGACTTTCAGGTTTCGATCTTTGGTATCAACCCCAGGGCACAACAATCACAGACTTTGAGCTTCAGACCTTGAATTCTGGACACGCACAGACCTCCAATCCTGGGACTCACTGACCTGGGGAGTCACCAGCCCTTGACAATGGAGCTCACCAACATCAGTCATTGACCATGGGGCCCACTGTTTTTGTCCACAGCGCCTAACCTGAATCCACAGGGATCACAGGCCTTTGATGGTGGAGCACTCCGACCTGGACTCCACCAATGGCACCTGCCTCTGACTCCTCATTGACTACCCCTGACCTCTAACTCCCCCTCCTCCCTGTTGCTAAACCCTAAACTGAACCCCTAACTCCGGATGCTATCCCAAAAAAAAATCCCTATGAACCTTAAAAACAACCAATTCCGAGCCGCGACCTCAACATATATTGCAGCTCGATGGCATCTTGATCAGAGGTGGAGATTCAAAACAATTCCAGCAGTAAAAAAACATTTCTTTAATTTGGTAATTTTGGGTATTAAAAAGCTTCCAAACTGCTCCTTTTATCCTGGAACATGTTTAGGTCAGATTGTGAAGAAACCATCCGCCATCACGTTACCAAAATTCCACTCTCTTATCCTGCTGGCACAATGTTGGATCTAGATACAAGATTCAGTTGCTGAAGCTGGAGAAAATGAGCATGACCTTGTGCAATCAAACCAGTATCCAATGAACTTTTGAAGCAACATCAACATGTTTCATCATACATTTAGGGAAGCAATGTGTTTTATTTATAGAAAGATACATATTTAGTAGCTTCAAGGTCTAAGAACCTCTGAAAAAGGCACTTGGTCTTTTTCATGAGTGTGTGTAGCTGACATGAAGCAAATCCACAATAGCTGCTCCATGAACGCTGGGGACTCTTCCCACAGTAAGCTCCATCTCAGTGTTCTGTAATGTTTTATGCTGATGTCATTACAGCATTTAGCTCTTTGGATTTTGGTAACCAGAGATCTATCTGTTCTTGTGATCATGATATTAAACTCATGCAGGGGAATTAGGAGAACAGAAACACTAGTCAAGGAAGTATACCAATATAGTGATGTGCAATGGAGAGATGTCTTGCCAGATGTTATTTTAAACAAACAGAGCATGTTCTCTAGAATTGCATCAACTCCCGCTCTCACAGAAACAAAGCTAACATAGGTTCTTTCTACTGCAGAGTAGCTAAGGCAATCATATTATATATTCATGGGGATATAAAATGCATTGGTGAAAAGGGAGGGTATGGTTTTAGCAAGGTTAAATAAAGAGTTTAGGTTAGACTCAAGAGGGATATAACTCCAGCAATGCATCTTGAGTGGCCTTTTTCTGTGATATAAGTTCTGTTGAATTCTGAACATAAAGTTAGCCAATTCAAACTGAAAACAGACTGCACTTTCAATATTTAAACTGCAGCACTTTATGCTCAACTTCTCCCAAAGTCACTGCTTATAATCCCTTAAATGAGGGAATCCGGAAAGAAGTTAGGAAAAGGCAGAGGCAAAAAGGAATGAGGGGAAGGGACAAACAAGACAAAAAGAAAAGGAGGGAACAGCAAAATTACATATGGATAGGAAGGGGACGAGTGAAAGAGAAGTACTGTGGTTATCACAAAAGGCACAGATCACTCCTCAAGCCTTAACTTCATGTGTGAACAGAGCTTATCTGACAATTCTTCTTTTGCTGTTAAATATTGCCTAGAGTTAATCCATAAATAACCTATTATTCTGGAGCTTGCCCTGATGCAAGTTAAACTGAAGTTTCAGAGCAGTTGTTCATAACAGGATCATTGATGTGAAAGCAAAGTTGGGATCATATCACAAGTTAATGGACATAGAAGATACTACACATTTGGATCAATTAAAACTAGTCATCCATGAACAGATCGTTTGCTACTTACAAATTCTTACTACTTAACAAATAGGAAATATAGGAAATGCAGAATGGAGTCAATGTACGTATCCAATAGAACAAAGAGGCAAGAAGTGCAGTAAGTAATTTAACTCTCAAACGTCAATCATGAAATTACAGCCAAACTGAACTAATACCGTAATGACTTCAGTCAACAAAACTATCAATCATAGTTTTAATATTCATAATTGAGATTGAATCTAATGCCCTTTGCAGAAGAAACTTTGAACTTTTTACCAATTTTATTTGTGGAAGTGTACGTTGAAAGGCCTAGAGTACATATACAATGAAGTTACAGAACACATATCCTCAACTAACAAAAATAGCACCTATCAATATTGTTTTTCATAGGGTCAGGAAAAATTCACGGAGGGAAATTTCTCTTTAGTTGCCAACACTAAACATACCCAGAAAATTTGTCCACTACCTCCAGAATCCTTGAAGCCAAGTATGCAGAGATACAAAACGAGCAGCTGATACCCGCAAAAGATTCACACTGGAAAGCACAGATGAGTTTCTCTCCGATCATAAAGTGTGTCTGTTTTTGCATACAATTAAGGCTAACATTCGGTGTTGTTCAAGATCCTGTCCCTTGGCTAAAAATTATGGATCCAGTTGCCTGCTCCACTGATTCAGGTGAAAGTTAGTAACCCCAAAACATTCTCTGAAGAGCTGGATATTTCACTTAACATTATTCCCCCAACCAACTTCACAAAAATATTAAGACTACTTTTTCAAGTTTGTGGCCTGAAGTAGCAAACTGGGTTATCTAACTGGTAGATGAATGGATTTGTGATACATTAAACTACAGCATTTTAGATAGTGAAGCATTCCCTTAAAAAGTAACGTGACATCAGCCCGGTCTAATAGAGTACCCTAGGACCCAGAAACATCTGCAGTACCAGTGCTACCAATTGAAGCAAATTCATTATGCAAAGGATCTGGAATGGCTCAACAAAGGAATATTGCAGGATTAAATAGGAACCCGCAAGATCTACACTGTTTGGGATCAATTTGAAGGACTTTTGGGAAAGTTCAATTTTTTCTAAAATCAACGTTTTCGATACATAGGAAGCACATTTTATTAAATGACATACAAGGATCCTTCTAAGATGATATAACTAAGCTGTCTTCATGAAGAAATCTTTTGAAAGGATCTTCAGAAATGGCCCAGCCAAGGAACATGCAGTAGTAGCTTTCACACAAAACAGTTCTCAAAGGGCAAATCCCAATCCCAAAGCTTTAGCATTTTAGTTCATGTCAAAAAAAAACTTCCAGTTCCAATATCCTTGCTGGATAACAGGTGTGATGGTACTTTTAGACAGTCAGCATTAGAGACTAACATGAACTCTAATTAAACTCCTTTATCCCTTGCTGCCAAGGCAACACAGTCTAAGTACTTTTGAATCTAATTTTCATCAATGCAATTTTGCTAATCTGAGCCTGTTAATCAGACCGTGCTGTCCAAATAGCCGCCTTTATTAAATGTATGATAAAAGTATGGAAAACACTTCATAGATGTTGAATGTATTCAAAATATCATTGTGCAAGGCATGAACCAAAAAGTAAATTCATAACAGACTACTTTTTATGAGATACCGCAGTAACCCAGCCAGTTTGTCCATTGAATAGTCAAGTCCCCAAAGCCAACAAAGGTTCAAGCAAGGTTCCACCATTTGACTTGTTAAGTTATTCTCAATTAATCACACAGTCATAGAGTAATACAGCACAGAAACAGGCCCTTCAGCCCAACTGGTCAATGCTGACCGCAGTATCCTCCTGGTTAATTTCAGTTGTGTTCAGCCCATAACCCTCCAAGCTTTCTCCCCCTACGTACCTAACTGAATTCCTCTTAAATGTTTTAATTGTACCCACCTCAACCACTTTTACTGGCAGCTCTAAACAGGTACTCACTACTCTTTGTGTAAAGAAATTGCCTCTCAGGTATCTTTTAAGATCAATTATAGTTCCTCTTTTAAGAGAGGAATCAGCACTATTCATTATGATTCAAGATTCAAGACCTATGTTTATTTTTCATTGTACATCGAAACATAGTGAAATGCGTCGTTTGCATTAGCAACCAACACACCCAAGGGTGTACTAGGGGCAGCCCACAAATGCCACAAATTCTGGCGCCAACATAGCATACCCACAGTGCTTGGCAGAACAACACAGAACACAGCTAGCAGCAAAGAACAACAGCAGAAACAAGCCCCATTTCTTCCTCCCACTCACGAACATACCTAGTCCTTTAATCCCAGAATAGCCCTCCATCTTCCAATGAACTCAGACTCACAGACAGCGGGCTTCGACCTCCCCAGCAGACTCACAGAGATTCACAGACTCGGCTCCAGCAAATGGGCCTCGACTTCCAGACTTCCGATTTGTCCTCTAGTCTTGATCCCCAGCATCAATCCCAGGGCAAGCCGATCACCGAACACCAGGCCTCGAACTCCAGACTTGCCAATGGTGGGACCTTGAACACTTTGCCTCAAATCCCAGACTGGCAAATACCTAATTCTGCTCCTATGTCTTATGATCTTCTGGTCATCAGAACTCGCTCCTCCTGCCCGCATGGAACTAAGACTCCAGAACCTGCCAACAACTTCAAATCTGGGCAGCCCTCAATCACTCTCTGCAGATTTGACATCTTACATCTGACCATGGATATCCCACATTCCATCACTGGTCTTCGAACATGGAGTGGGGACTACAGCCTGACCTGCAATTCCTGATGGAAGTGGACAAGGTGGACGCTGTGGCTGACATGGACTAGTTGGGCTGAAGGACATGTGTCCATACTATATTGCTCTATGACTAAGTTCCGTGCACCCACCACCCTCCCCCAAGCATCACACGAGCAATACAGCCTCTACAATTATTGACTACACTTGCAACAAAAAATTATTGCGCTATGTACTGGCACATGTGCTAAGTTCAGTATCTTCATGAGAGATGGGAAGGGAAGGACACTAAACCCTAAAACAGAGCTCAGTCTCAAAATCTTCAGTGTTATATCGAACGCAAACACGAGGAAATCTGCAGATGCTGGAATTTCAAGCAACACACATAAAGGTTGCTGGTGAACACAGCAGGCCAGGCAGCATCTATAGGAAGAGGTACAGTCGACTTTTCGGGCCGTTTCGTACCTCTTTCTATAGATGCTGCCCGGCCTGCTGCGTTCACCAGCAACTTTTATGAGTGTTGTATAGACATGGTATTATCTTGTCATAACACTCTAAAATGGAAAATAGAGTGACAGTTACATGGGACAATTTGGTGCAGGATCCTTGTTCTTGGAGATGCTATGGATAAAGTCAATCTCTCACATATTCAGCAAGGAAAGGCTAACTGGGCTCTTTTCCTCACAGGATGCTTGGAATACAATCTTATCATAACTGAAATCAGAGGGAAACGTTAAAGACTTCATGACAAAACCCTGGTATTGTTAATTGATATTATTATGGTCTAAATGAGGACCTATATCACACAGGCCACAATAAACACTGAAGACACCTAAATTGAGTCTTCACTCTATTGTCTCCAGCAACAATTCTACTGTTTGCCATTTGGTGGTGCTGTGCTCTGTTATTTCATGTAAATGTAATTGTTCTCAGGCAAGCTCTCTGTTTCATAGCACTATGCTAACCACATAATTAAGCAGTGTGGAAGAGTGTGCATTAAAATAAAAGCCATTGCACTGAATTCCCTGAGGTAGAAACCATGTCAGTAGATCATACCACTGCAAATGAAGCATAGGGGAGCACTGTATTCATGAATAAACTTGGTAAACAAGTCAAAACTCACATCGCTGAAACTTAATTCCCTCCTTTTCCACTAACTTTCTCTTCATCTTCTACCGAAGGTACTTTGAGTTATGGCCTTGTGGATTTCTTATGCTTGTTCATTCAGTTCTCAAGGAACCAGTCAGCACAGATAACAATGTTCTAGTTGTTCAGACTGTGTTAGTGGAAATTTTGGCTGAGACTTGTTTAGCAGAGTTAAAATATGGGACCATACTTGTTTGCATGGTTCAACTATTTATTGAGTTAAGCAACTAAGCAGTTGTTGGAGCAAAGATCTTGTTACTTGGGATTCTCTTGGCATGCTGCCACTTGTCCAATTAACAACTTTGGATTCAAGCCTAAGTCACTTTTCCTGTTTTATTTCCTTCCTGATTCTCTCCCCTCCTGTCTCTACTAATGGTGCTGACATGTCAGTGTGCGATTCTACAGTCACTAGTCTTCTATAGTATATTTCCCAAGTCGTTGTACTTAATGTGTAGTCAACAGGATAAGTGCACCCACAGCACATCTCATTTGGTTCTTCCAGCTCATGGTGTACCACATTAGGTTTGAGGTCATGTTGGTGAGGCCGCAACATGACTTGGAGCTAGGAATGCTATAACAAAGCCAAAGCTCATTCCAAACTGGAAAATGGGGCCTTAAAAGTCATTGTGAAACTTACAAAGATATAGGAGCAGAAATAGACCATACTGCCTTCAAGCCTGCTCTGCTATTCAACCATGGTAGATTTTTCTCTTTTCTCAAGCCCATTTTCCCTTCTCCCCATAATCCTTAATTTCTTTACTATCAAGAGATCATCAATAGCAATCTTAAATACACTCAATGACATGGCTTCCACAGCGCTACATAGCAACAAATTCCACATATTCGCCACCCTCTGGCTGATTTAATTCCTCTTTATCTCAGTTCTAAGGGAACAACCCTTTATTCCGAGGCTGTGTCCTTGGATCCTAAACTCTCCTCCTAATGGAAACATCCACTCCATATGTATTCTACCCAAACCTTTCAGTATTCAGTAGGTTTATTTGAGATGAATTCTCTTCCTACTGAACTCCATTGAGTACAGGCCAAGAACTGTCAAACACTCCTCAAACATGGATCATTCTCATGAACTTCCTCTGGACTCTCTCCAAGGCCAGCACATCTTTCCTTAAGATAGCAGGTCCAAAATTAATCACAATAATCTGAATGTGTTCTGACTAACAGCTTATTAAGCCTCAGTAGTACATACTTGGCTTTATATTTTAATCCTCTCAAAACGAACACTAACATTGCACTGGCTTTCCTTATCACCTCCTCACCCTGCAAGTTAATCTTAAAGGAAACCTGAACTAAGACTCCCATGTCCCTTTATGCCTCCAAATTTTGGAATTCTTTCTACATTTAGAAAATAGATTACATCTTTATTCTACCCACCAAAGTGCATAACCTTACATTTCCTTGTGCTGTATTCCATGCGCCACTTCTTTGCTCACTCTCCTAACCTGACCAAGTCCTTCTGCACACACTCTGGACCTGTGACAAGACTACTTAGCTTTGTGACACTTGCAAACTTGGCTGCAATGCCAGCAGCTCCTTCATCCAGATCACTAACGTGTAAAATGAAAAGTTATGCTCCCACCACTGATCCCTGCATAACTCCACTAGTCACCAGCAGCTGTCCTGAAAAGGACTTCTTTATTCCCATTCTCTGTCTTCCGTCAGTCAACCAATCTATCATTTATGTAGGTAGCTTGCTGCTAAGACCATTATTTCTTATTTTGTTTACAGCCTCATGTGTAGTGGCACTTTGTCAAAATCTTTCTGAACCCTCCTTTGTCTAACCTGCTTGTTACCTCCTTAAAGAATTACATCAGACCCTGGAGAACTTCTGGGAATCCTACTCCTGACTGGCCATTTTCTACTCCTTCTCACTTTCAAATTGTTCATCTCTGACATTTCACTTATATTTATCGCAAGCCCACAGATACACATAGTTTTCGCGACTATAATTTCTTACACCCTGCTTCCTGCTACGACCTCCTTCTATTCTCCCAATTTCTCCACCTCCATCATATCTGCTTTGATGATGACACTGTCCACACAGGTATGTCTGAGATGTCTTCCTTCTTCCTCAATTGTAGCATCTCTACCATAGTTGACATAGCAATTACTTTAATCTTAACTGTTTACTGTACCTCTGCTCTCATCTCTCTCGAACAGAGCAAGGATAGATACTTTCATTCTTTTAAGAGACATTCCCTTTTTTCTGCCCATTGCTGCCATAGTACTTTCTACACTTAGACCAACAATTTTCTCAGTTCTGTGAGAAGTTTCACTTTCAACAAATGTTGTTCGACTTGCTGAGTTTTCCCATTTTGTTTTATGAAGGATAGAGCTCCCTTGGCCCATACTTTCCACATTTCCAGCCTCTGCAATCAACAGTTCATCCACCCATCCTCCACTGAGATTCTGTGGCCCTACCCTTTCAGTCTTCTAAAGGGACTGTCTCTTTCATGATTCCCTAGTCCATTCATCCACATCCATTAACCACTTCCTTTTTCATAGCACTTTTCCATACAACTGCAGGAGATCCGCCATCAGAAACTCAGAGCTTTCAGGTGAAGCAATGATTCACATGTTTTCAGTGCTCACAAGGTGGTCACTTCTACAATGGAGAAACCAAGCACAGATTTGGAGATTGTTTTATAGAGCTATTACATTCAGTTTGCAGGTGAAGTCTTGACTGTTCAGTAGCCTGCCACTCTAATTTTCCATTTATCTTTGGTCTATTGCATTGTTGTAACAAAACATAATGTAACGTTGGTAAACAGCATAGCATCTTCCTGCAGCCATCCAGATTTGTATCGATTTCAAAAACCTCCAATGTCTCACTTTCTGTTCTGGCTGGTTCTACTGTGAGTCATTCGTTTCTTATGTCAGCTCAGTTTTTTCTCTCCATTTTCTGCCGGATATTCTCTACAGCTCTTCATTTTATTGCTCTTTCATTTTATTTTGTTTGCATTTTCTCTTCCTAAACTGGGAAGTAAAATCAACAATAACTTTGCAACAAAATTTTACCACTGTATGCCTGGCCTCACCCTATCCAAGTCACAGGCAGATATAGCACAGAAACAGAACCCTTGGCCCACTGATTCTGCACTGACCATTGAGCATCTATTTGAAACCAAGTTTATTCTAATCCATTTTATCCTCCCTCCCTTAGCGATAGTCCCCAAGTCTATCTGTCCCCTTCTTGCCCGCTCTATAACTTAAACCAACTTGTTTTATCTTTCTCCAATCCTGATAAAGGGTCTGCATTCTGAAACACTAACTCTGTTTCTTCTTCAACACACATTGCTTGACCTGCTGAGTTTTCAGCTTCAGTTTCAAATCTCCAGCACTTTGCATGATGAATTAATTAACTGCAAATAAGATTACTAGATGTAAAGCAATGCACCTCAATTTCAAACACTCTTGACATTTGGTTCAGTTTAATGAAAAAGATTCCCCCCCCCCCCACTGAACCCCAGCCCTTCAACATATATCTGTTAAACTTACAGAACTGGTTAAACAAAATTGTTTCCTTGGCACAAGATCATTTGAGTTTTTAATCAAAATAAAGCATTTTTCATGTTTAATTCTAAGAAACCACTTGAGGCAGTGCAATAAAGTTGGAGATATTATGCAAACTGCATATCATATCTTGTTAATTGCTTCCCCAAAAGTCCTGGAAAACTGTAAAATCATATAAAAATGCTGAAAATGCACAGCAGTTCCACCTTAATCTGAAAGGAATACAGACTGATGTTTAGTGTGGTTCGTCATATGAGTGTGATTAAAGAAGGGTCACTTCTTAAATATTAACCTATCTTCTCTTCCAAAAACTGCTGTGAATTTCCAATATTTTACGTTTTGATATTGAGAAATCTAGGGAGGGACTTTCAAAGAAATGAATGCAGAGATTTTTAAGAGATCTAATTTTAACAGACTTGAAACAGAGGTCAAGGAAGGGAATTTCAAACTTCATAAGAACGTTAACGGATAGGTAGAGCTCCTTCACGAATGACACCAGTGTTCCAGTAGCTTTCTGAGCTGGTCAATCTTCAATTATATGTGATAAAGTGATTATGATGTGTCTGATGACAGTGTCTGAAAGGTAAATCCAGTCCTATATATACATATAGAAATTGTTTACAAGCCATTAATCAGGATGAAATATCACTGCCTACTTTTTTCTCAAGCCTGACTTCAATTGCAGTGCTTAAGAATCCAATAATTCTGCTCAAACCAGAAACTGTCAGATTCAGAATCAGGTTTAATATCACCGGGTTTTATATGTGGTTAAATTTGTTAACTTTGTGGCAACAGTACAATGCAATAAATGATAATAGAGAGAAAAAGAAAACTGCGAATGACAGTAAATGTGTGTATTTATAATAGTTAAGTTAAATAAGTAGAGCAACAAAAAAGGAAATGAGAATTAGTGAGGTAGTGTTCACGGATTCAACGTCCATTCAGAAATTGGATGGCAGAGGGGAAGAATCTGTTCCTGAATCGTTGAGTATGTGCCTTCAGGCTTCTGTACCTCCTTCCTGATCGTAGCAATGAGAAGAGGGCATGCCCTGGATGATGTAGGTCCTTAATGATGGATGCCATCCTTC
Source organism: Mobula birostris (assembly GCF_030028105.1). Taxonomy (NCBI): domain Eukaryota; kingdom Metazoa; phylum Chordata; class Chondrichthyes; order Myliobatiformes; family Myliobatidae; genus Mobula; species Mobula birostris. The sequence continues at coordinate 18,886,189 of NC_092396.1, forward strand.
TGAGGCACCACTTCTTGAAGATGACACCTGGACACTACAGAGGCTGGTGTCCATGATGGAGCTGGCTAACTTTACAACTCTCTGCAGCTTACTTTGATTCTGTGCAGTAGCCATTCACTCAGCTGCCCCCCCCCGCCCCGTGGAAACTGTATCTAATGTTTTCCTGATTTAATTCTACAAAACCTGTATCACTTACCAACACACTAATGAGGAGACTGTCTAGCTCCATTTTACAACTGAATCATATTTTACCGTTTGCCCTACTATAATTTACATGTAATTCTCAAAGTGACAAAACTTATGAAGATTATAGTAGGGCTTTAAAATAGTAATTATACCAAAGTTCAGTGCACTCAATTTATTTCTTGCCATGTATAGTGGAAGATGACTGTTATGATAATGCAACATTTTCCAAATATACAATGATTTGACTTATTTTATAGAATCCCTCAGTTTGGTCTCATTTTGCAAACTCAAGTTCAAGTTGTCCAGAATCCAAAGCAACTTAAGTTTCTGATTATTGGAGTGAAACCAGATACCTGGTCTGTTCATCAGTCTTCAACTTATATTGTTTGACAATTTAACAAACATATTATTGGTGGTGTCTATGCACAATTTACTACAATACAGTTGGTTATATGCTGTAAACTACAAAAAAGATTATGGACAGTCATTTGAGACTTTAATCACTCTGGGCAGTTGTCTCTGGAGCACCAGAAGCGGAGGGGAGACTTGACAGAAGTTCACAAAATTATTAAAAGCATAGATAGGGTAGAGTATTTTTCCCAAAGTGGAAATATCAAATACTAAAGGATAATTAGTAGCCGAAGTTTGTCCAACTTCTCCTTATGGTTAATACATTCTAATCCCAGCAACATCCTGCTGACACACACAAAATGCTGGAGGAACTCAGCAGGTCAGGCAGCATCTATGGAAAAGAGTACAATCGACATTTTGGGCCAAGACCCTTCAGCAGGACTGAAGAGGGCGAACTTTTTCTTTACCCTCTCTAAAGCATCCACATTGTTCCTATTGTGGGGCAACTAACTGTTAGGGATCATTCTGGAGTTATGAAATTATGGATAACATATTTATCAATTAAATAAAATGAAAACAAGTCTTCAGGAAATATAATCTGTACATAATTATGTCCCAATTGATACTTTTTGGTAGTGAAATCAATCATTCTGATTCTGTCCCATTAAAACTTCATAGGGAAAGACAACAGATGGTCCTGCTATAGTGCATTGTTAAAGGTGAATTGTTGCAACTTCAAGCATAGTTTGCAACAAATCGGTTTTGTCACTTAACCTTCTGGTTAGTTGCATATTGATAAAGCCATAGAAACAGAAAACCTACAGCACAATACAGGCCCTTTGGCCCACAAAGCTGTCCTTACCTTAGAAATTACCTCGGGTTACCCATAACCCCCTATTTTTCTAAGCTCCACGTACATATCCAGTAGTCTCTTAAAAGATCCTATTGTATCCGCCTCCACCACTGTCACCGGCAGCCCATTCCACGCAATCACCACTCTCTGTGTAAAAAAAACTTACCCCTGACATCTCCTCTGTACCTACTTCCAGGCACCTTAAAACTGTGTCCTCTCGTGGCAACCATTTCAGCCCTGGGGAAAAGCCTCTGACTATCCACACGATCAATGCTCTCATTATCTTATACACCTGTATCAGGTCACCTCTCATACTCCATCACTCCAAGGAGAAAAGGCTGAGTCCACTCAACCTATTTTCATAAGGCATGCTCCCCAGTCCAAGCAACATCCTTGTAAATCTCCCCTGCACCCTTTCAATGGTTTCCACATTCTTCCTGTAGTGAGGTGACCAGAACTGAGCACAGTACTCCAAGTGGGGTCTGACCAGGGTCAAATATAGCTGCAACATTATCTCTCGGCTCCTAAACTCAATCGCACGATTGATGAAAGCCAATGTACCGTATGCCTTCTTAACCACAGAGTCAACTTGCGCTGCTGCTTTGAGCATCCTATGGACTTGAACCCCAAGATCCCTCTGGTCCTCCACACTGTCAAGAATCTTACCATTAATACTATATTCTGCTATCATATTTGACCTACCAAAATGAACTACCTCACACTTATCTGGGTTGAACTCCATCTGTCACTTCTCAGCCCAGTTTTGCATCCTATCGATGTAACCTCTGACAGCCCTCCGCACTATCCACAACACCCCTAAACTTTGTGTCATCAGCAAATTTACTAACCCATCCCTCCACTTCCTCATCCAGGTCACTTATAAAAATCACGAAGAGTAGGGGTCCCAGAACAGATCCCTGAGGCACACCATTGGTCACCGACCTCCATGCAGAATATGACCCGTCTACAACCACTCTTTGCCTTCTGTGGGCAAGCCAGTTCTGGATCCACAAAGCAATATTCCCTTGGATCCCATGCCTCCTTACTTTCTCAATAAGCCTGGCATGGAGTATCTTATCAAATGCCTTGCTAAAATCCATATACACTACATCTACTGCTCTACCTTCATCAATGTGTTTAGCCATCCTTCAACACTGTAACAAAAGAGGTATATTTTTGGTGTCTACAGCTTTAGAAACAGACACAAGTATTAAATATTCAAACAGGTTCTGTTATTTGGGATGTGCTAGCAGGAGTCTGAGGTCTTGGGCAAGGATTGATTGGATTGGATTCATTTTTAGAAGACCCTGTGGCTCGTGTTACATACGTTACTGATTATTTTTTTATTACTATTTTGTGCAATTTTGATCAGGGCACTTCAACACGAACTGGCTCTGCTGCATGCAGTCCACGCACAGCACAGCACTCAATCGAACTGTTTCAAGGACTCTGCAGTTTGATGTTTAATATTCTGTGTGTTATTCGCTCCTTTTTGTCGTTTGTGTGATTTGTTCTTTTTTAGCACGTGTTGGGTGTTTGATGTTTTCTTTGAATGGGTTCCAAAGTGTTTCTTTGTTTTATGGCTGCCTGTAGGAAGACAAATCTAAGAGTTGTATATTGCATACATACTTTCATAATTAGTGTTTTATATCTTTGTTGCCATTGTAAACATGTAATTCTTAAATTTACCTGACTATATTCCAAATGTTAAAGTTAAGTAGGTGATTATAGCGATTGAAACCACAGTAATAATTTATTGTTATCTTTGTGTTGAAGAAGATTAAAATATTGTGTCAGGAGAGTGAGATTTTCTTGGACTCTCATGCCTGGGGGTTTGTTGCGCAAATAAAGTGTTTTATATTTCCCAGACACAGCTTCTGTGTGGCCCAGTCTCAACACCAACCATAATTAGAGCTAGTACTCCAAATGTGGCCTGACCAATGTTTTATCTAGCTGCAGTATGACTTTCCAACTTTTGTACTCAATGAGGACAAGCATACCGTATGACTTCTTTACCACTTAGCCACTTGTGTTTCCCTTTCAGAGAGCTAAGGAATTGCAAAAGGTCAATGTTGAAAGGTTAATTTTGAAAGCATTTGATAAACAAGGAATAAAGTCTTCTTGAGCTTCCAGCGGGTACAGATATCTATTTTAACTGACATTTTGATGACAAATTCGGCCATCTTCATCAGGAATGATGCCTGGGCATGTCTAGCCCTGTTGTCCGTCCATCCTGATTGATTAGTCCTCATTCAATTAGGTTTCCAGTTCGATTATAAACAAGGTGGGACAGTGAAAACCTGATTGGATGTGAACTAACCAATCAGGAGCGCTGGATGACAGAGATATAAATACCACCAGACTAAACATGCCCAGGCATCATCTATGGTGAAGATGGCTGAGCTTGTCATTGAAATGTTGCTTAAAATCGATACCTGTACATGGCTGGAAGCCCGAGAACAGTTTATTCTTCATATACACCAGAGTTCTGACTAACAGACCCCAATCAGTTAAGTTAGACAACCTCCCCTCCTCCATTCTCACCCTGAACACCGGCGTGCCTCAAGGCTGTGTGCTGAGCCCTCTTCTGTACTCCCTTTTCAACTATGACTGCATTCCTGTACATGGTTCTAAGTTCATAATCAAGTTCGCGGACAACACCACGGTGGTTGGCCTGATCAGAGAGGATGACGAGACGGCCTACAGGGATGAGGTCCAGCACCTGGCCATGTGGTGTGCTGACAACAACCTGGTCCTTAACACCCAGAAGACCAAGGAGATCATTGTGGACTTCAGGCATGCTAGGAGCCACACTTACATCCCCATCTACATCAACGGAACTGTAGTGGAGCGTCTGTCAAGCTTCAGATTCCTTGGTGTCCACATTTCTGAGGATCTCACCTGGTCCCTGAACTCCTCCATCCTGAACAAAAAGGTGCAACAGCGCCTTTATTTCCTGTGGAGCACCAAGAAAGCTCACCTCTGTGCCAGGATACTGACGGACCTTTACCGCTGTACCATTGAGAGCATACTCACCAACTGCATCTCAGTGTGGTATGGCAATTGTCCCATATCGGACTGCAAAGCGCTCCAGCGTGTGGTGAAAACTGCCCAGCGGATTATTGGCACCCAATTGCCCACCATTGAGAACATCTACCATAAACACTGCCTGAGCAGGGTGAAAAGCATTATCAAGGAGGCATCTCACCCTAACCATGGTCTTTTTACTCTCCTCCCATCTGGTAGGTGCTACGGGGGCCTCCGCTCCCGCACCAGCCCAGGAAGAGCTTCTTCCCTGAGGCTGTGACCCTGCTGAACCTCACATCACAGCGCTAAGCAGTACTGCACCCATATTGTACTGTCTCAGTACTTTTATATTTGTGTGCTGTAGCACTTACTTTTTATTCATAGTTATTTTGTAAATAACACTATTCTTTGCATTTCTGGTTAGATGCTAACTGCATTTCATTGGCTTTGTATCTATACTCGGCACAATGACAAAATTGAATCTAATCTAATCTAAAGAATTAGATCCTTTTTCAAGAATTTAAATGATAAATATATGGGATTTTAAGCTAAATTAAATGTATTGTATAGTTGTTTTTATTCCACAGATTTTCAAAGGCAGAAAGATTAAAGGGAAGAGGGGCAATGTCATTGCAAGGGAATTCAGCAATCTTTGTATTGGACAGTATGTAGTCAGAAGCTTGACTTGGGGTCAGTCAGATGTCAAGTCTACAAGTAATTTAGTGCAGACTCTGATGGGGAAATGAACTGAGTCAGTGGCAAAGGCATAGATTTGTCTGTGCACTGAAAATGATGGCTTCAATTTTCCCAATGTTTAGCTGGAAGAAATTACAGCTTCTCCAAAGATGAATTTGAACAAGTGACTTCTAAAGTGATAGGGAGGAATCTAGAATGTTTGCTTTGCATTCAGACAAAATAATCCACAAAACTTTTCAGATTTTGTTTTGTGTTTGAACAAAATACTTTGCTTTTGATTCTGCATTTGTCAATTGCGTTAAGGCAGTCTTCAGAGGTGGATATAAAATGTTTTGTAGAATACACAAAGAAGGAAACCCTCCAATGCCAATGTTAATCCTTCAATCAACATTGTTTATCTCATAGTTTATAGGATCTCACTGAACACATGCTAGCTGCTGCTTTTTTAAAAAATCACTGTTAACTACATTTGAAGTACAATTCATAAATTGTGGAATGCTGTGGGATGTCCTGATAACATGAAAAACCCTAATTAACTGCTGGAAGTTTTTTTTTAAAAGAAGTGAGTTTTGGAAGCTTAAAAAATTCCAAGAGTTAGTCTTTGGCATTTTAATGTCACATTCTTAAGAATTCAAAGGCAAGAGCAGCTGATCATATGGTTTTAAAAGCAAATCCACCCCCCTCCCAAACTCATCATGCACTCTTCAAACTCTCTTTATTGCCTTTGTCAGTTGCTAAGCAACTACGAGTAATTCATTGAACCAATCACAATATAGTTTCTTTTAAAAAGCAACAATCACTACCCAGTCCACTGTGAAGTTTGCTGTTGATTGGTTAATAAAGTTAACTAACAATTTTATTGAATTAAGTTTAAATAGTGTCCAGATATGTCAATGAAGGTATACAGTTTTTTGGAATATTTAAAAGTCCCTGAAAATTTATTTATAGATAGCTGGAAACAAAATTATGTGTTACTGGTTTAAATAAAGATATTTTAGTGTCTTTCAAAGGCAAGATTACAAAAGAAACTAGTAATGTCAAGAGATTTCCATTTTGTGCAAAATTATTCACTCACACATTTTTGTAATCATTCTATTTGAAGTTGGAAATATTCTTTAAGAACTTAGCCAGCTATCTTGATTTTCAAATTGATTGAGGATACGGGACACAGTGAACTTTAAAACCAAAAAAGTTCACCTTCACGCTGATTCAGGTCATCTATAGCAGGATCGAGAGCTGCACAGGATGCCTACATCTTACCTTTACTGGAAAAGAGGACAAGTGAGTTTCAGGTTAAAAACAAAGACTAGCAGAATTCAGGGTGTCGGATTGTTTGCTGAAGGACACAGCTGGTGCAAAGGCTCTGTGTACCAGCCACCACTCATGACCTTGTGGCCTTCCTGATGTGTGGAAAGACAACATAAAGACCTAAATCACAGGCTCTAATATATTTTTTTGTTATCAAAGGTTCAAATATGTAGGATCCACAGTAATTCAATCAATGATTAGATCATTGTTGGATAATGTATCAGCAGATAAATCTGGTTACTGCCAAATTCTTCAATGGGATCTCTTGTTATTCCTTGCCTAAACATTGCATACAAAGGATAACTTGTAAAACTACAGATAGATTACTAAATGCTGCACTGAAGTGTCACTCCGGGTACTGTATTCAAATCTCTCAGGTGTGGCTAAAACCAAAATATTTCTGTAAAAAGTACAAAGCTGTTGTGTAAATTCAGGTCTTTCTACTTTCAAATGCGAGTGCCTTCAAAGTGCTTTTAATTCCAGACAGCTGGAGCAGGAACCAGGAAGTTGTAATGACAGGCTATCTATTTCTTTAATGTGGTTTTCAACTTTTAATTGTGATTATGTGGCACAACATAAGAACATAAGAAATAGGAGCAGGGTTAGGCCATCTGCCCATCGAGCCTGCTCGCTATTCAATAAGATCATGGTAATTTGGCCATGGACTCAGTTCCACCTACCTACCTTTTCTCCTACTATGCAAAAATCTACCTCTTCTCAAATATACTGTATGTAATGAAGTAGCCTTTAAATACGTACTTCCCTGGCCAGAGAATTCCACAGATTCACGACTCTCTGGGAAAAGCAGTTCCTCCTGTTTTCTGTTCAAAATCTACTCCGATGAATTTTGAGGCTACGTCCCCTAGTTCTATTCTCACCTTTGAGGGGAAACAACTTTCCTGCCTCTGTCTTATCTATCCCTGTCATAATTTTGTAGGTTTCTATAAAATCACCTCTCATTCTTCTAAATTAAGGTGAGTATAGTCTCAGGTAACTCTATCTCTCCTTATGGACTAACTTCTCATCCCAGAATTGACCTACTCTACACCTTCTCAAAAGCCAATACAGGGGGATATCTGTTAATTGGGACATATAGGGACAGTACATTTTGGCCCAATTAAACAGTTACTCCAATTAGCCAAAGTTTCATGGAAATAGTTAAAAAGGTATAAAAAAATAAAAACTGCCATTTAACTGAGTAACAAATTATGTATTTAAATGAAATACAGAACAAACTATAATACTAACAATACTACTACAGTACTATGAAAATATGTATTAGTTCCTAATAGTTATTCACGGAGGAATTTATCCAGTGTACACTGCCGTGTTCTTTTGATTGACTGTAAATGAAAAAAATCAGTGGAGACACCCAGAGCAGATAATGCACGGCCTTCATACATTTTCAACGTCCTCCAAATCTTCAGTTTCATAACATTCAAGATTATCATCATTATCGTTAAATTCTTCTTAGTTCCTAACTTGTTGAAGTTGTGAAATTGTTTCATTTTCACTCCTGGCCATAACTAGCATCTTCAAACCTGAATGCTTGAAATCGCAGTGAGCAAAACAGTTTAGAATTGTCTTACTGCTCATTTCTTGCCAACTGTCAGGAACAAAAACCACTGCTTTCCTCGAGGAAAGAGGACCAGGTTGAGACAACAGAGACTTATGGAGAAGAGGAGTTTGGTGGGTAATACCGTTCCGGCTGACCGGAAGTGCACTGGGAACGGTAAGCGTAAAGGAGTTGGGTGCTTACTGTTCTGGTTAACAACAGATGGTGCAATCCGGGTCATATTACAATCGAGGAACGTGTTTGTAGACTGGATATTGAACTTTTTACTGTTGGACTTCGGCCACATTCCACCGTGATACAACACTTGGCGGCACGGGAGGTCATTCCTGCCTGTGGCCATCGAACGTGCAGCTCCTCCCGTGGAGGGTCAGACACCCTGAGCCAATAGACTGGACCTGGACTTATGCGCTTGTATTTTGCTGTTTGATTGTTGGTGGTTTTTGTATTGCTATATTTACACTCTATTCTTGGTGGTGCGGCTGTAACAAAACCAAATTTCACTCAGGATTAATAAAGTATATCTATCTATCTATCTTTTTGAAGACAAACGCACCAACTGATGCTCTTTAAGAACTGTCACTCTAAGCAAGGTGTACTGTCTAACAGCCACAGAGGTGTACACAACTGACGCTAATGACAACAGTCTCCTGGTCAATTAAGTGGCATTGTGTCCCAAATAAACGAGGGGAGCCCCGGCTATTTTCTTCGTGAGGTTTTGCTCTTTAAGAGTTGTCACAAATAAGCAGCCCTGATTAACCGGAATCCACCGTATATCTTTTCTCAAGTAAGGAAACCAGAACTGCATACAGTGCCCCAGGTGCGGCCTTGCCAATACTCTGTACAAATGCAGCACAAACTCCCTGCTCTTCAATTCAATCCCTCTAGCATGAGACCAACATTCCATTTGCCTTCTTTATAAACAGTTGCATCTGCAAAGCAATCTTCTGCAATTCAGGTACAAGTATTCCAAAGATCCTCTGCACAGCAGCATGCTGCAATCTTTCACCATTTACATGATAATCTGACCTTCTATTTTTCTTTCCAAAGTGGACGAACTCACATTTATTGACATTGTACTCTGTCTGCTAGACACTTGTCCACTCACTTAACCCACCTATATCCCTCTGCATCCTTTGCATGATTCATTTTTCCACTCAATTTAGTGTCTATGTTAATACACTATCCCCAACTTCATGCATTCTTATCTTACGGGTAAGGCTTTTATGTGGCACCTTTACAAACACCTTCTAGAAATCTAAGTATACAGCATCAAGCTGTTCCCTTCTATCTACTGCACTTGTATCATGAGCAACTTATTAGAGGAGGTTCAAAGTAAACACGATTTAAATGCAGCTTGGAGTGAGACGTGGGAGCCATATAAGGTAGTGAATTTAGGGACCCTGCTCTTTTCCAATAAAAGAGGCACACATGCAAACTGCTAATTGATAATTGATTAGGTAATCAACTAATCAATAGTAGCAAAGAGTAAAGTGGAGTAACTATCGTGGGAGCAGCTATAGTGTGAGTGGATAGTGTTAGAATGGGGAGCTAAGACTTTGGCTCAAGATGTTTTGGTGAGAAGTGGTAGAAACTGAGGTGAGACTCTTACGTTCTCTCTCTTTCTTTATTATTGCACAGATAGAGCAGTGAGAATGGCAGTGGTGTACTCGTCTTGCATGATGTGAAATGTCATGGAGACATCCAGTGTTCCTGCTGAGTACACATATGGGAAGTTCATCAAGCTGCAGTTCCATATAGATTGTGGAAGGGAACTGGAGATAAACCTTTGGATTAGTTGGGAAACTGAGGCGCTGATAGACAACAGCTACAGTGAGGTAGTCACACCTAAGTTGCAGGAGAAGATTGCTATGAGACTGTCAGGAGGAGTAAAGATATGTAAGTATTTGGATAGACAGGTCCTGATTACGGATAGTCAACGTGGCTTTGTGTGTGGTAGGTCATGTCTAACTAATTTCATAGTGCTTTGTGAGGAGTTTGATGAAGGAAATAGTTGTTATCTACATGACCTTTGAGAAGACCACTGTTAAAATCCTGCTTGGGAGGTTGGTCCATAAGGTTAAGTTGCTTAGTATTCAGGATGAAGTAACTAATTGATTTCAATATAAGTTTTGCAGAAGGACTCTAAGTGGTAGTGGATGGTTGTCTCTCTGACTGGAGGCCTGTGCCTAGTGGTGTGCTGTAGGGACTGGTGCTGAGCCCATTATCAACAATGCTAATCATTTAGATAATGTGGTAAACTGGATCAACAAACTTGTGGATGACAGCAAGAATGGGGGCAGAGTGGACAGCAAGAAAGGCTATCAATGCTTGTACTGTATCTGGACCAGTTGGAAAAATAGGCTGAAAATGGCAAATGGAATTTAAAGCAGGCAAGTGTGAGCTGTGCTGTAGAACAAAGGGACCTGACAATACAGATCTATAATTCCTTGAAGTTGGCAATGACAGGTAGATAGGGTTGTAAAGAGAGCTTTAAGCATATTGACTTTCATACATCAAGGCACTGAGTATAGGAGTTGGGATGTTATGTTAAAGTTATACAAGATGTTGGTGAGTTTAAATTTGGAGTATTGTGTACAGTCAAGGTCACCTATTTATAGAAAAGATGTCAATGAGATTGAAAGAGTGCAGAGAAACCAGCGAGACACTGTAAGGGTCAAGTTTTTTGACTTCTCCAGTGCGTTCAACACCATCCGCCCTGCTCTGCTGGGGGAGAAGCTGACAGCGATGCAGGTGGATGCTTCCCTGGTATCATGGATTCTTGACTACCTGACTGGCAGACCACAGTATGTGTGCTTACAACACTGTGTGTCCGACAGAGTGATCAGCAGCACTGGGGCTCCACAGGGGACTGTCTTGTCTCCCTTTCCCTTCACCATTTACACCTCGAACTTCAACTACTGCACAGAGTCTTGTCATCTTCAGAGGTTTTCGGATGACTCTGCCATAGTTGGATGCATCAGCAAGGGAGACGAGGCTGAGTACAGGGCTACGGTAGGAAACTTTGTCACATGGTGTGAGCAGAATTATCTGCAGCTTAATGTAAGACTACGGAGCTGGTGGTAGACCTGAGGAGAGCTAAGGTACCGGTGACCCCCGTTTCCATCCAGGGGGTCAATGTGGACATGGTGGAGGATTACAAATACCTGGGGATACGAATTGACAATAAACTGGACTGGTCAAAGAACACTGAGGCTGTCTACAAGAAGGGTGAAAGCCGTCTCTATTTCCTGAGGAGACTGAGGTCCTTTAACATCTGCCGGACAATGCTGAGGATGTCCTACGAGACTGTGGTGGCCAGTGCTATCATGTTTGCTGTTGTGTGCTGGGGCAGCAGGCTGAGGGTAGCAGACACCAACAGAATCAACAAACTCATTCGTAAGGCCAGTGATGTTGTGAGGATGGAACTGGACTTTCTCACGGTGGTGTCTGAAAAGAGGATGCTGTCTAAGTCCCATGCCATCTTGGTCAATGTCTCCCATCCACTACATAATGTATTGGTTGGGCACAGGAGTACATTCAGCCAGAGACTCATTCCACCGAGATGCAACACAGAGCGTCATAGGAGGTCATTCCTGCCTGAGGCCATCAAACTTTACAACTCCTCCCTTGGAGGGTCAGACACCCTGAGCCAATAGGCTGGTCCTGGACTTATTTCATAATTTACTGGCATAATTTACATATTACTATTTAACTATTTATGGTTCTATTACTATTTATTATTTATGGTGCAACTGTAATGAAAATCAATTTCCCCCGGGATTAATAAAGTATGAGTATGACTCTGACTAGGAACTTTACAAGGATGTTACCAGGACTTGAGTATCTGAGTTATAGGGAGAGGGTGAACAGGTTAGGATTTCATTTCCTGGAATGCAGGACAATGAGGGGAGATCTTATGGAGGTGTACAAAGTTGAGGGATATAGATACAGTGAATGCATGCAAGTGAGCTGAGCATGGTGCAGCCAATAAATCTTGTTGTAAGTTCTGTGAACTTGGTTTGGTTTTGACCTAAAGTGCTCCAGACATCTGACACCTACTCTCCCAGCTATCAAGCACGAAAGAGTTCCTCATACCTACTAAATCATATTTCATCAGGTTCAGAATATTAAAGAAGAGGAACAGAAGAAGGAAATAATGGGAAAAATGGACCTGAGCTACATTATAAACAAAAACAACTCCACTGGACTCAACCTGAAGCTTTAAATGGTGCTTTCAAAGCAGTTTAACCTGGGCAAAACAAACAGCAAATCTTAAAATTTTATGTCAAAACATGTAATAAATGAAAGTAAGTCATTCTCTCAACAAAAACAGATTACTGACAAGCACGTAATAAAGATTTACTGGTTTAAAAATTACTGACAAGCACGTAATAAAGATTTACTGGTTTAAAAATAGATCACCTGGCATTTAACCAGGCACAACCATCAACACTTCATTCATAAAATCAACAAAAATAACACCCAGTGCAACAGTGACACCACACAGGTAAGACAAAGAAACCACCTACACTTAACTTCAAAATCACAAAGAATACTTTGCAAATAGCCTTGTAATGTTGATATATATCAGGTTTTTTTTCTTCGTGGTCCTGCATTTATTTAATGAAGCGGTCCCCAACCACCGGGCCGTAGACCAGTACCAGGCCGCAAAGCATGTGCTACCGGGCCGCGAGGAAACGATATGATTTGGCGATAGGAGTCAGCTGCACCTTTCCTCATTCCCTGTCACGCACTGTTGAGCTTGAACGCACGCGAGGTCATTACCCGCGCGTCATCCATGTCAGTGTGGGAAGGAGATCAACTGCTCAAGCTTGCAAATGACAGTGGGCTGAAAATGACATAACATCCCTGCTGGCATTCTGGATCAAAGTCAAGGCTGAATATCCTGAGGTATTCATGAAAGCACTGAAAATGGTGCTTCCATTTCCAGCATATCTCTGCAATGAATGCAACGAAAACTAAATTGCGGAATAGAATGGACATAAGGAACCCCCTTCGAGTATCGCTGTCTCCCATCACCCCTCGATGGCACCGTCTTGTTGTGGGAAACAAGCCCAGGGCTCCCACTGATTCAGCGGTACTGGTGAGTTGCAATGATTTTATATGTTCACACGGTGAAAATATGTGCCGCGTGTTTAATATCCAAACGTTACTTAAAATGTTATGATGCTATTGACTTATAAGTGACTGATAATTGACATATCACTATATTCATGCGAGGAAAATATGTGCTGTGTGTTTAATATTAAATTCATTAGATAAACCTTTTTAGAAACAAAATTGAGTGTATTAGCCACTTATCACCTATATTCTGGTTGTGAGTAACACCCACCCCCCCCCGAACAGAATCGCTAAAAACGATTTGTAGAGACATGTGGTGGAGAGCATTCTCACCAGATGCAGCACCGCCTGGTACGGGGACCACAACATGCGGGGTCAAAAGAGGCTGCGGAGTGTGGTAAACTTGGTTGGCTCCATCACAGACACAACACTCCCCCCATCATTGAGGGCATCTTCAAAAGGCAGTGTCTAAAGAAGGCAATGTCTATCACTAAGGATCCTCATCATTCAGCACATGCCCTCTTCACACTTGGAATGAGCCTAAAGATCCGCCATCAGTGTTTGTGGAACAGCTTCTTCCCCTCCACCATCAGATTTTGGAACGGTCTGAGGAACACGACCTCATCATTCCTCTTTTGTACAATTTAATTACTTTTGTAACTGGTAATAAGTTTTGTCTTACACTGTACTGCTGCAAAACAAGATTTCATGCAGATCTATGGAAGGGGAGTAAACTGTTGATCTTTTTGGCTGAGACCCTGCATCAGGACTGGAAAGGAAGGGAACAGAAACCAGAATAAGGTGGGGGGGGGGAGGGGAGGGGAAGGAGTGCAAACTGGGAGGTGGGAGGTAGTAGCGGAGGCCAGGTGAGTGGGTGGGAGTTGGGGGGGGAATAAAGTAAGAAGCTGCGAGGGATAGGTAGAATAGGTAAAGGGCTGAAGGAGGAGGAATCTGATAGAAGGGACATGGATTATGGAAGAAAAGGATCCAGAGGGAAGAGAAAAGGAGAAAGGGTAGCCAGAATGAGGTGTGAAAAAAAGAAGGGGAGGTAGAAATTACTGGAAGTTAAAGAAGTGTGTTGCTCCTCCAACCAGAGTTTGGCCTCATCATGGCAATAGAAGGTGCCATGAACCAACATGTTAGAATGAGAATGGGAAGTCAAATTGAAATGGGTGACCCCAGAAGATCCTGCGTTTGTGGTGGATGGAGTGAAGGTGCTCAACCCAGCAGTGCCCCAGTCTGTGTGAAATCTCACTGATGTACAGGAGATCGCACCAGGAGCACCCCATATAATAGATGACCCTAACCGACTCGCATGTGTAGCCTCACTAAGAAGGACTTCTTGAGGTCATTTTTTTTAAAAATTAGTTTTTCAGTCATTTTAGTTAATTGAAAGGTCATTGCTCATTTCTTTTTTGTGACTTTTTTTTCCATTTTTGGATATAGTTTGTTTTGAGGTGACATCTTTGAAAATAGGCGATGATGGTTATTCCTTTAGGAGTTTCAAAGACTGCATAATTGACTGCAGTTGCTCTGTGACCAATTACTAATTGCCTGCATACTGTAAATAAGGGAGCCCATATGTTAATTGTAGAACCAGGATTGGATTCAGCTGCAACACTATCACAGTTGTGATAAGATTCCAATCTTTCCAAAGTTAGTGTGGTTTATTTCTGATGTTCCCGCATTTAACCTGATCTCCATCAGCAGGCTATGTTCAATACTTTCATTCGGATTTGTTAACTGGTTCTGGTTTCAACATGTTCAGAATTAGCTGCAATCCAGGCAGCAGATTCCCCAACTAGAATGCTTGAAATCGGACCTTGGGTATCAATTTTAACATTATGCATGCCTATTACCCCTTTAATGGATACCCATCCATTTAACAATGAAAATTTTCTGCCCATTGCTTCATTGGCAGTGAGCCAAAGGGCTGTCTGGTATAGCAGGAAGAAAGTAAATAGACAACATTGGAAGAAATAACTATTCTCTGTACTTTGAGAAATGGCATGGCTCCTTCTAGCACACAGATTTTATAAACCCATCTTCTGCAGATATTTGCTGATCATGGCATAAGCCTTCTTTATATATGTACTTGCAAATTCTCAGACAGGATTTCTAATATGTCTAATGATGACTACCTGGGTGGCTACCAGCTCAGTTGTCTCTCAGGCATGCTCTAATGATGGGATTTTAGTCTCAAGGTGCAGTATTTAACCCACTGTTTCAGAAAATGCAAATAGGTAGGTTCAATTCATGTTTAGTTTACATAGAGAGGCGTACTTAATTACACATCGTTTTTTATCACACATGGTTTCAAGTATCTGCAATCTGCAAACTGGTTTATTTACCAAGGAGTAAATATAACACTAGGAACAGTGTTGCCATTTGTATTCAAAAATGTAAAAGTCCCTAAACTCTGAGTTTGGCTCATGCTTGAACAAACACAGAAATCTGGATTATTTTAGATAACAAATGTGATTGCACTAATTCAGTATGGAGTTCCCCACTGATCTCAAATAAATTAGCAAATGCTTTCATCAAAATGAATACACCAATGTAACAATAAACTTTCAGCAAAAAGAATAATTAAGAGATTTCATAGTTGATGACAGTTTACATTATATTTCCCTGTTAATTCCTTTACTAAAAGTTACCACAACAGGGTGGCTAAGCATTCATACAAAACAGTGACATAATTTCTTAGTATCGAAGGATATATTTTGAGGATAAAATGATTAATTAGAAGACACTGAGGGAAATGGGTTAGAAGTTAAAAGACCAAATTTACTAATACAATATAGCACAAGTTATTTCTGCCCTGATCCCATATTATATAGTACAGGTCGACCTTCACTAATCCGGCACCATTGGGACCTGAGGAGTGCCAGATTAGTGAAAATGCCGAATTACAAAAGGATCACATTAAACAAAATCAGTGCCGGATTATCGAAGGAACTGGATTACAGGTAGTTGGATTAGTGAAGGTCGACCTGTATCATGAACTCAAAAGGCATTATTTCTTAAAGGGTTTTCACTATTTAGACAATTTTATTTACTATATGTATGGACTGATCACAATGAATATTTCAGACATTAAAATGGAAAGTTATCCTAGATTAGATACATTATTGCTTAAAAGCAATTTTCTGTTCAAATATGAAATACCTAAGAAATTTTTAGCATGTTCCCAAAACAGAATCTTTCTTTCACCTTTTTCATTTAATTACATTGTAGTCAATGTTAATGAGTCAGATGTTTAGCCTTGTTACCTTGCTAACTCTGAAGGTGTGCTTACTGGGACTTTCACAGATACCTGCCATTGGCAGCCCAAAAGCGGGTCTACTCACACTTTCTCAGAAGCCTGCCACCGACTGCTCTTGAGACAGTTTAAATCAAGTCTTACAATTCATTTCTGGATGCTAAGCATATAACAGGACCGCTGCATTATACTCTGCCTCCAAAGTCCATTCCAGTGAATTCAGTGGTTCACATGTTGGAGTATATTTGACACTACTGACTAGGGATTCGGTCCTTTACAGATTAGGGTTACAATGACAAAAGAGGAACATTTACTTGCAAGACCAGAGCTTACAATACAGATACTCCAATAATGGTCCTCATTTCCAATTAGGAAATGGCAAAAACATTTTTATTTTGGAGCCATCGTGCCAGCTGGGTTTTGTTACACTTCAAGGTCACCTCAAACCCACTCCCTAATTAGGCTTCATTGCCAAAAAGAGTCCCAAATATTATATATATTATATATATCAAGAGCCATGTTGATGGCTGTAGTTCAATGTCATATTGAAATTAGACATGACATGATCAACTCTCTGCCTCCACATTTTTTGTCCAGCTAGCATGCCACACTGGAATAAAAATTCATCTAGTATCATTTCTACTCTCTCACCCAGTATGCGACATCATAAAGTTTTTTAAAATCCTGAGCAAAGCCCCTCCTGTGTGAACCTGGCATGACACGAGTTCATTTTCCAATTGTCTTTAGCAAGAAAAATCTGATTCATGTTTACCAAAAGATCCTTTCTCCTACCTTAGTTCCATAAACCGTTATGCTCCTGCTACACAGCTTTTCAGTGAAGGCCACCATAGTGAAAGCTGCTGTCACTCCCCCTTCAAACTCCATATTCACAACCTGGTGGGAAGGTTCACTTGTCAGTGTTCTTCAAACTACTTAAGTGACTATTGTGGCTTGGTTTCAGATCTTTCCAGTTGTGTTTCACAATATTTTCTTATTTACATTATGAAGAACAAGCTGTACCTTATTTAAATGAGTTTATTATGTGTTGTAACGTAGCTGTTATGCAAGAACTATAAGAAAATTTCCCAAGTGAAAGCTGTTGCCTTTAATGGGTGGTTAATGGATCACAATTCTTTGTAAAAAAAAATTACATAAAATATTTGAATGAGCAAAACACTAAAGGATAAAGAAGTGATAAATAGGATTGGTGCTGGTAATTCCAGCATGGCAGCATTGCATTAGCATTGGTTCTGATGACATAGAACGAAGTACTTCCTTTGCAGAAGTTTTTATAACTCTAATTTTTAATGCACTATAGAGGGTGTATATATGAAATATGCAAAGATTTTGTACTATTATTGTGATGGTGTACTGCTCGATGGTAAAATTCAAAGAATTTAATGAGTGATGCACTTACTTGATGGGTGACAACATCGTTGTCGCATTCGTACACACATCTCCCATACGGTCCTTTACGAAGTGCCTTAGTAACCGACTCAATATCAACATCGGCGCCTTCACAGATAGTCGAGATAGGCCATTCTTTATGACCCTGCTCAATGAAAACAAGCAGAATACTTAATAACCATTTCTTTCTCATCATCAAAAGCACTAAAACTGCCAAGACTCCCACCATCAACATGCAGGTGATCAGAAGTAGCCAGTGGCTGGATACTCTGTAACAAGTGGCTCACCTCTTGACACCTCACTGCCTTTCCACTGTCTGTGAGATTTAAGCTAGGAGTGTGATGTACCACTACCATTTGATTAAATGGTTGCAGTTGCAACAGTCAAGAGGCATGATGCATCTGTGATAGAACAATTTGCTTAATTAGTGCTCCTGGCATTGGTCTCAACATCAATCCTGATCACTGCTGGGATTGCATGGATAAAGAATAAATGTTGTGTATGCTCTGCTGGTTGCAATGCACCCACAACCCAAATGTGTATACAGAATTCCAATGATGAGTGCAGTTAATTAGTAATTGGTCGCAGAGTAACGCAAGTCTATTATGCAGTATTTGAAACTCCTAAGGGAATAGCCATCATCGCCTATTTAAAAAGGTGTTACCTCAAAACAAACTAACCAAAAATGCAAAAAGGTACAACAAAGAAATAAAATGGCCTTTCAAGTAATCAAAACAATAGAAATAATCAATTTTTAAAAATGCCCTCTAACAGTCTGTCAGGTGAGGCAACACTTCACCTGTGAGTTTGTAAGCCTGATTTATACTTGTGCATCAAATGTGCGCCGTAGGTACGGTGTAGCCGCGAACCCTTCGCTGTATCTATGCCGAATCCTACGCCGTAGCCTAACATGCACCTCTCCAAAAATGTAACTACGCGTTGCAGCGACACAGACTGAAACAACTGTGATTGGTCTGCTTGGTAGCATCGCATTTCCTCCTACGCTGCAATAACTTGCTATTGGGCGACTGAAGGGCAGGGAAGGAACCCTGGCTGCAGCGCTTTCCATAAAGCTTTACAGACCTCTGAAGTTATGGAGGACCCTGTGCTTCACGCCAGTTTGCAGCTAGTTGCTACAGGTTGTTGACTTCCACCTGAAGCTAAAACTCGAATGGTGATTGCCAGTCTCTGAGTATACTGTGCGTACACTGATGTGAAATAAATGGTTGGAGACGATGAACCAAATCATCAAACTCTACCTGCTGACATCCGAAAATCTTTGAAATGCATTTCCTCGTCCATGTCTCTCATTGGCCAGACAAGCACAAAAAATTCACCCTCCTTCACTTTCAGTTGCCATTATTTGAAGTTTGAGTTTCTTCATGTTGAGTTTCAACACGAAGAAACTCAACACAGTGGCATAGAAACCCCACCGCCAACTAGCGTTTTGGCGGTGAATTGCAGAGCGATGCAGACACACAAACGCACAAGTATAAATGCTCACAACGGCAGAGGCCACTTGCATAGGCTATGGCAGGAGCTAGAATGCACAAGTATAAATCAGCCTTTAGGGTCATCTATTATATGGGGTGCTCCTGGTGTGATTTCCTCCACATCAGTGAGACGTCACATAAATTGGGGCACCGCTTGGTCAAGCAGCTTCGTTCTATTCACCACAAAAGGCAGGATCTTCTGTTGTCACCCGTTTCAATTCTACTTCCCATTCTCATTCTGACACATTGGGCCATGACCTCTCTTACTGCTGTGAGGAGGCCAAACTCAGGTTGGAGGAGCAACACCTCATTCCAATTAGATAGCCTCCAACCTGTTGGTATGTTGGTATGAGCATCTACGCTCCATCTGCCAGAACAAGCGGGATCTCCCATTTTAATGCCAGCCAGTTTAATTCCACTTCCCACTCCCATTCTGATATGTCCATCCATGGCCTCCTCCACTGTCATGATAAGGCCACATTTAAGTTGGAGGAACAACACCTTATATTTCGTTTAAGTAGCCTCCAACCTGATGGCATGAACAATCGATTTCTCAAACTTGCAGTAATGCCTTCTATCCACCCCCTCCACTCACACCACTTCCCATCCCCCTGTCTCTCTCTCGTGTTATCTCCTTGCCCCCCCCCCGATCACCTCCCTCTGGTGCACCTACCCCCTTCTTTCTTCCATGACCTTCTGTCTCTTTCACCAACCAACTTCCTAGATCTTTGCTTCATCCCTCCCCCTCTAAGTTCCACCTTTCGCCTGGCATTTCTCTCTCCCCTCCACCCACCCTTCAAATCTACTCCTCGGCTTTTTTTTTTCTCCAGTCCTGACGAAGGGTTTCAGCCCGAAACATCCACTGTACTTTTTTCCACAGATGCTGCCTGGCCTGCTATGTTCCTCCAGCATTTTGTGTGCATTGCTCGGATTTCCAGCAACTGCAGATTTTCTCTTGTTTGTGCTGTTGGTAGGAACATCGATTTCTCTAACTTTCAGTAATTTCTACCTCCCCTACTTCCTTCTCGCTTTTTCAATTCCTCCTCACTTTTTCCATTCCTCATTCTGGCTACCCTTTCTTCCCTTTTCTTTACCTTACAAACACTCCCCTCTGGTTCCTCTTCTTCCACAGTCTATGTCCTCTCTAACAGATCCCTCCTTCTTCAGCCCTTTACCCTTTTCTACCTATCCGTTTGCAGCTTCTTACTTTATCCCCCCCTTCCTAACCTATCATGAGGTCTGTACTACCACCTCCCAGCTTGTACTCCTTCCCCTCCCCTCCCCCACCTTATTCTGGTTTCTGTTCCTTTCCTTTCCAGTCCTGAAGAAGGGCCTCAGTCCAAAACATCAACTGCTTATTCCCTCTCCATAGACGCTGCCTGACTTGCTGAGCTCCTCCACAATCTTGTGCATGTTGCTCAAGATTTCTAGCTTTGGCAGGATCTCTTATGTTTAAAACAAACTCATCATCCATCATAAGAAACCTGTGTGAGCTCCAGTTTACAGTCTTTATAAATAAGGCTTGTGCTTCCGATAAAACAAATAAATAAACCCAGGCGCAGGCCCCGATCCAGGCCACTTAAATAGAGATTTAAATATTCTAATAAAACGCTCCTCATGTGGACACACCACAGGAACACAACCTCACTTGGAGTGTAGAATTTACACTGACTATTAGGGGCTGAGTTTTAAACAGATGCAGACTCTTTTACTGCTGCCAACCAAACAAGGGATTGTTTCATTTGTTGTAAATTTGAAAAGACTGGATAAAGAGAGCTGACTGACCCGCTGGTCCTGCATTGAAAGTGATTTAATACAGTATGTTATCTGACACAAGGAGGCAAAACTGTGTTTAAACAGTTTGGAGCCCTGCTAATTGGATCATATAGTTTCCTTTTTGGCTTTTCTATCCTATCAGGTTTGCTTTTTAAGCTGCAGTCCACCTGGTAGAGATAGTGCCAGGTTGCCACAATACAGTACTAAAGAGGCAGACTTCACTGTCGACCGCCTGAGCTTCACCAGATGTCCTCTTATACTGGCACAGACAAATCGGTCATGCTCAGCAGCTGCATGATGAGCATCCCCTTGCTCTCCTGGCAGAAGGCATGGGCTTTTGTGCTACACTCTGTTCAAGCCCTGGCCTTTTGCTCTCCCATTTAGTTTTCTTTTTAATGTCTATTTGTCATTCATGCAGTATTAAGAGGCCTGCACAACTTTAATGAGCAGATGGCCACATTTGTGTAGCCTGTAAAAACTTTGAACAAAGAAGTCCTTAATTGTATGACCTTTATATTATTAGTCTGACAAAAGCAAAGCGTTTCTCCCTGGTTACAGATTTATTCCTGTGGCTTTTGTTGCACTGCTGTTAGTTACTCATGTAGCTCAGATTCTGATAGCTAGCTGCACTAGTTAAAAATTGTATACTGATAAAGAGGTATATTTATCAAGGTTGAAGGATGATTTTGGACAACTGTACGTCTGTCATTTTAACCATTCTAATTCATGACAACTAGATATCTACATTCAGGAAATATTAAATTACTGAAAGCAAATTATTACTGGACCATAAAGGAAGATTTCATGGTTTAGTCCCCGATCTGTACTGATGTAGCTGATCACAGTAACCAATAGACTAGAGCATTTTAAACGGTCGAGAGAGAGATGAAAATCAGGCAGGTAGCTGCTTGTAAGTTGAAAGTCAGAAGGGGGCAGGGTTAGGCTCAGTTGTGAGGCCTCAACAGGATACATTAGTTTGCTGACACTTAGCATCAATAATTACGTGCAAAGAATGGCTATTGGGTCAAGTACCAGAGGATAGCCAGTATGAAACAATCTGTTCCTGCCCATCAGTTAGCTGCATCAGGTCAGGAAGGGAGATAAAATGAAGACTAAAAGAAAATAATTTTTGATCCACATGACTGTGATTATAGTTCACGTGCCACTTTGTTATCATTACACAGGCTTGCCCAACTATCACTTATGTGTGCTGGTCAACTTTCAGAGAGAGAACAGGCACCATCAGATATCTGATAATATATATATCAATAAATCACAGAGTTGATCCTTCACTTGGACTGAGTTAATTGATTTCAGATTGGAAATAAGAATTTATTTTCAAGAGTGTTCCTTCCATACTTGGCCAGCTGAAGAAAAATAGTGAATTGCAACAAACAAGACAGGGCAAAGCCAGAATAGATAGGGCTAACTTTATGCTCCTGTGCACTGCAAGGTTGTAAACCCTGAAGTTTACATTGTGGCTCTTCGATCCAACCACTGTATGAATATATTATTTTCAGGCTGCAACTATTTATGCTGAGTGGGTGTATGGACAGCACATGCAACTCAATTTCTGCATCAGAAAACATCGTATTTAGAGTCTGGCATTAGAAAGTGAGGTGCAAAGAAGGTAAGGCTAAGGGGCTGTGATGAAATCGCAAAAACATGATAACCTAGAAGTTTCAAAGGACTCTGAAGGGCACACAATAGGCACTACATCTGGGCACCACTATTTGTTTCCAAATTATACTATGGCTGAGTATGGGACTGAGGTAATAAGAGCCCAATGTTACGATGCTTCATGGATGCAAAGAGACATCAGGATTACTTTGATGTGCTGTGAGTTGGGGAGGAACAGCAGATATCTTTAACTTGATACTTGATGGCCAGTGGCCGGGGGTGGGGGGGGGGTGGCAGTTAAAGTGTTCAAGTGATTCAGTAGATTGTGGATTTGCAGGACCAGAGAAGGTTGATGGGAGGGGGAATGGTAGCTGAATAATACAAAGTAAATGACTTTCTATTACAAAGGAAAAAGTGCTAGGCATACTCTTAAGGTGGACAGGTCTCCAGGATCAGGTGGACTACACGCCAGAATCCTGACAGAGATTGCTGAAGAGATAGCTGATGCATTGGTTATGATCTTTCAAGAAACACTTGATTTTGGCATGGGCCCAGAGGAATGAAATATTGCAAATGTTACTTC
Source organism: Mobula birostris (assembly GCF_030028105.1). Lineage (NCBI taxonomy): Eukaryota > Metazoa > Chordata > Chondrichthyes > Myliobatiformes > Myliobatidae > Mobula > Mobula birostris. Next base: position 18,909,409 of record NC_092396.1, read on the forward strand.
ACTCTTCAAGAAGGGAGGAAGGCGAAAGAAAGGAAAATGTAGGCCAGTTAGCCTAACCTCAGTGGTTGGGACAGTGTTGGAGTCTATTATTAAGGATGAAGTTTTGGATTACTTGGAGACTAATGATAAAATAAGTCAAAGTCAGTATGGTTTCTGTAAAGGGAAATTGTGCCTGACAAACCTGTTCGTTCTGCGAGGAAGTAACAAGTAGGTGGACAAAGGAGAGTAATGGATGTCATTTACATGGATTTTCAGAAGGTATTTGATAAAGTGCCACACATGAGCCTGCTTAACAAGATAAAATCCTAACACATTACAAGAAAGATAGTGGCATGGTTGACAGGCAGGAGGCAGCAAGTAGTAATAAAAGGGGCCTTTTCTGGTTGGTTGCAGGTGACTAGTGGTGTTCCTCAAGGGTCAGTATTGGGACTGCTACTTTTCACATTGTTTGTCAATGATTTGGATAATGGAATTGATGACTTTGTGGCAAAGTTTGCAGATGATACGAAGATAGGTGGAGAAGTAGATAATGCTGAGGAAGCAATGCGATTGCAGCAGGACTTAAGACAAGTTGGAAAAATGGGCAAAAAAGTGGCAGATGGAATATTGTGTTGGGAAATGTACAATAATGCATTTTGGTAAAAGGAACAATAATACAGGCTATTATATAAATGGGGAGAAGGTTCAAACTCAGAAGTGCAGAGGGACTTGGGAGTCCTTGTGCTAGACTCCCAGTAGGTTAATTTACAGGTTGAGTCTGTGGTAAAGGCAGAAAATGCAACGTTGGCATTTATTTCAAGGAGAATAGAATATAAAAGCAAGCAGATAATGCTGAACAGAGAATGTCTGCAGATGCTGGAAATCTGAGCAACAAAAACAAAATACTGGAGGAACTTGGCAGGCCAGGCAGCATCTATGGGAAAAAGTACAGTCGACGTTTCGAGCTGACTGTATTATTTAAGGCGGAAGTTGAGCATTTCCTGATTGGTCGAAGGATATGGCGAGAAGGCAGGTGTATGGAGTTGAGTGAGATCCGGGATCAGCCATAATGGAATAGCGGAGCAGACTCGATGGGCTGAATGGCCTAATTCTGCTCCTATATCTTATGGTCTTATAGATGAATTTATCTGATAGAAGCCCTAGTCTCACACTCTGGGAAATATCAGATTGTGCCGGAAGTAACTAAAGATGATGAGGCATTGCAGTGGCATAATCCTGTGTGGTATTGGCATGGAAGTTACGTCCTTGGCACAAAAGTCACTCATCCAAGAATACCTGGTTATATTTACAGGGAGCTACAAAATAACTCCAAAGTGGATGCCATTGTGTTTTGCACAAGAGAAACAAAGATCAACTTTCAATTTCCTAACACTAAAAAAAAATCACGTGAAAATTCACCTGAAAGGAAGAAGAATCTACCAGTTTTACAAACAAAGTATGATTAGAAAATACCACCGGAGAAAGGTGATCTCCTCAGATCCTCGATCCAACGCAAAAAGAATTCAGTGACTTCATCACATTAACAATGGTGTGTATTGACACGGTCAGCTACATCCTGACACACTCTGACCCCTTTAGTTTGCCCACTTCATATTACTGCCACACATCACTCCTCAGACCACCTGCCCTCATAGTTACATTTGTCCATCTCTCCACGTGCATCCTCATCTATTCAGTCACTACTGACAAGTAACCTCATCTCTATGCAATTACATGCTCTCCATCCTTTTGTTCAACATATGAAATTTACAGTTTTAATTCATTGCTAAAGACCTGTCAGAAAACAAACATGACTACTCTGCCTTCCCAAATGTCACCTACTCTGAGAACACTAAGAACTCATATCTAGGGCTCACTGGCTCAGATACTTGTACTTAGGTGCCTTGGGCAGGAACTATACTACGGGTTTAACATGCTTCCTCACACAAGTTCCAGAGAGACTACTGGAATTCAAGTATGAGGGCATGTTGTGGAGACCTTTGGAATGATATTGTGATTTATGAAGGGAATAGCTATTTGCACAAGACATCCCATTAATATAGAGGGACACGGAAATGTGGATTCTGACTAAAATGCTCCCACAGTATGCCATGGTGGTCAAAATACAGAGTGCACTAGCCAACAACATCTCAGCTGTCAGCAGCAACGTGAAGAAACTGCTTCTACCTCAGCAGTAGCCACATGGATTAGTCATGCAGGACTTCTTGGAAAATACACATTACTGCCTAAATGCACAGTACAATGTTAGATTGTTAAGTTTCTGTTATTTTTACTCAAATAAATATTATTCTTTGACTCCACATTCAGGTCTTGCACATTTTTGGTTAATGCTTGGCAAGTGACCTTTTAATTTGTGCAGAATGCAGAGACATGGATTGACACTGAACAACCAGGGACTGTGCAAGCTTAAGTGAATGATTGTGCTGGGGGAATAGTGCTAGGAAAGAAGAGGGTTTGGCATCCAAGTTTCAAAGAGATTTCTTCATGCAGACTGTGAACTTCAGTGATTCATATGCAACGTCACCATCCTTCCTGCTGATCTTACAAAGATTCTGTGCCCTCCACTTGTATCTCCTGTTAGTTTCATGTATACTATGTGCTATGTATTTTATGTTTTCAGTCAGCCTATCAGCAATTATTGAAAATGTTAAAGAATCAGAGAAGGTACACAGTCCCTGAACAAATGCATTGTGAAAGTTCCCCAAGAATCTTTTACACGTGCAGAAATAACACAGGAAGTCCTTCAAATGATTAGCATGCTTGGGTGATCTGGGGGAGTCTTTATTATCACATTTACTTATGGGAGGATCTACTCACATTTTTGACACCTTCCAGGTACAGCTTCTTGGCAGAGTATGGACAGTTCTGCTCCACAGCACAATTCAAGCATCTGGAAGCAGCACCCCGAGGCTTGATTAAAAAAAAGAGAGTGTTTGCTTATAATGATTTTACCTTCACTTACATAACAAGTTAACAGTATATAATTCAGCAATACTAGAACATGGTTAAATATAGTGGCATTGATACTTCCTTGCATAATGCAATATCTTTACACCAAATAAGTGAATTTTATATAAAATAACGTGGCTTGTGCATAGCTAGTTGATTAACTTCAATCCAGGCTCTCTCTGCATATTTTGTTTGCACTCACAAGCCCACAGGCATGTCTCATGATGTCAAACAGTATGCAAAATGCATAAGCAAATAAGGTTGCAAATGGCACAGGCAACTCACACAGAAGCAAGCATTAACAGAAGAGCTGTTTTGGTATTAATTACAATGGAACCTTAACTGATCTTCTACTGTGAAATCTAAAGGATTCACTTTCTTCTCCCTAGTTTCTATTCTTTAAATTGTTAATGTTCACAGCCAGCAGCCACTGCTGTCACTCACGTGTCTGACCCTCATGTGTCTGACCAATCCGTGCATACTGGATCTCAGATTGTGTCTGTGATCAAATCCCTCACCTAACTCTCACTCAATCATGAGCACACATCTAACTAACCCTTAACTTCTTCCCAAAAGGGAAAAAAAATCTATCCCTGATTATCTTCATCTCCAGACCTCCAGTCTTACCTCTGACCATCCCTCAGGTCACAATCCTACTAGCCCCCTGTTCTGATCCGACCAAGATACCTCATTGGTAGATACCTCATCTAGGATGCTGTCTAAGTTGCATGCCATCTTGGTCAATGTCTCCCATCCACTACATAATGTACTGGGTGGGCACAGGAGTACATTCAGCCAGAGACTCATTCCACTGAGATGCAACACAGCGTCATAGGAAGTCATTCCTGCCTGTGGCCATCAAACTTTACAACTTCTCCCGTGGCGGGTCAGACACCCTGAGCCAATAGGCTGGTCCTGGATTTATTTCATAATTTACTGGCATAATTTACATATTACTATTTAACTATTTATGGTTCTATTACTATTTATTATTTATGGTGCAACTGTAACGAAAACCAATTTCCCCCAGGGATCAATAAAGTAAGACTATGACTATGACTACTCCACCAGATTTCCTTTCTGCTACCAAGTCCCTGTCTCTTTATATTCCCGACCATAATCCTCAAGAGGAAAATGCCTTGAATGTAAAAAATATGCAAGGTCAGTTCTATCACCACAACACATTTGACTTTCTTAGGAACAGTGGAATTTCTAGTTTGTAAATTGCCCTTAATTTTCAAGTCTACCTGATAACAATTCACAGTTTCTCAGATCTGTATAGAAGCAAAAGATCCAAACTTCAATGTAAGGTCTCTACTGACTCAGCTCTAGGCACACTGTAACTGGCATCATCACTGATGGATAAATAAACAAAAAAAATCCACAGTTGCATTTTTATCATTAATCAGAGATTTGTTGAAAAATCAAGGAATTGGTAAAAAGTTTCAATGGGTCGCAGGACTAGAGATAACAAAAAAAAGGAGGAATAAAACTGATGCATTTACTCCGCTGGAAGCTGTCATAGGCCTGATGGTCTGAATGATGTACTCCTATATTGTTAGAAGTACACAAATAAGTGCAAATGCAGACAAATGTTGTCAACAGCATTGGGATGGGATCAGCTATAAAGGGAGAAAAAACAACCAATACACACACTTGTGGCATGAATGTGATGAACAAATACTTAATTTTGATAAATAGAGTATAAAGAGATTTGTGATTTGCAACAGAAGGTTTTCATAGCCTGTGCGTAAATGTACTTGTACATATGACAATGAACTTGATTTGACCTGATGTCACAAAGGAAGAAGAAACATTATAAAATGTTAATAAATGTTATAAAATTATAATGTTTCAATGAAAGAAATAGCTCCAACATGCGTAGATTAAATAATGCATATTCCCTCCCCTTTAAAAACCGACATATTGCCACTGTACAGTTCCAGTTTTCAATATTGCACTTCACTTCAATGAGCTAAATTACAAGTTGAAAGAGAAATTATTCAACCAAGCTTGCCGTCAGCCCAGAATGAAAGCTACTCTTGGAATTCAGATCAGCAAATGAAAGAAAATGGAAAGATCAATATTATTAGAGGTTCCTCCTCTGACTTGGCTTGGACTCAGCCGAACTGTCAATCTTCTTTTGCGTACTGTATATTCACTTGCAGCTAGCAACATTTCAACAATCGTCTTGAAGAGAGACTACACCATTAAGCTTACTTACAAGGAGCACGGATAAGAATGTGTCTACAAACCTCACATTCACACTTCTGGATTTGTAGTAACTCAAATGATCTTGGTTGAGGCACAAATGCCATGCAATGCCTGCTTGGATACTTTCTGATTCATATTTATATATTCTGGTTCACAAATAATATAAATTCAGACAAATACTGTTAATTCAGTCAAGCTGCCCTATTCCTTTCATCCAGAAATATGGCACTATTCATAAATACTCAGTCCTGATGAAGGGTCTTGGCCCAAAATGTTGACTGTTTATTAATTTCCATTGATGTTGACTGACCTGCTGAGTTCCTAAAACATTTTGAGTGTTGCACTCTGGATTTCCACCATCTGCAGAGACTCTTGTTTTATACTGATTATCTAAGTTAAATGAACATCAATACCCAAATTTAATTACTGTTTTTGTGAACTGCCCTAATTACTGATCCTCATGAAATCAGCCAACTGGAAGCTTCCCGTCTCTTACACTGCATTCTATTGGATAAGTTTATCCAGCACATGGTGTATATGAATAGCAGGAACATTTCAAGCAGAAGAAGATATGAAGCTATGGGGTTCCTAAAGAATTGCACCATAGATATATGTCAAATGGCTTCTTTCATCATCTTTTATCAGGCTATATGTCTCAGGTGTATGAGAAGCTGGTGTGCTAATTGATAACAATGTTTTAAAATTACCACTAACCTTATTTTCTTTGGTAAAGTGTGTGAGAGATCCAAATGATGAAACCTTGATGCACCTTAAGAGAAAAATAAAATGTGTAATTAAACACATTAAAGAAATGGAGCACTGTATTTTCACTCAACACACCCGCATTTTCAGTGATCTGCCAAATCCAGTGATGTAAATCAATAATTCAGATAAACATGAGTTCAAATTCCACTATGGCAGTTTGAATTATTTTTCGTTATTCATTTATAAGATGTGGGGATCATTGACAGTGCCAACATTTCTTGACTGACTGAATATTAATTAATTAATTAAAAAACTGATAATAATGAAGAACTGGTAGCAGCTCAAAACTGATATAAAACTATCATTAAAAACACAATAGGCCCAATATCCTTAAATAGAAATTTGCCAACTATAACTGCCTTGCCTGTAAAAATGCAGTTATTGTTACTGCCTCACAGCTACAAGGATTTGGGTTTAAACCTGATCTCAGGTGCTAATGGAGAATGTTTGCATGTTCTCTCTCTGTCTGTGTGAGTTTCCTCCCACATTCTATAGACATGCTGGTAGGCTGATTAGCTACTGTGAAATAGCCTTCACACTTAAGAATCAAGGAGGAGTTGTGAGAGAGAAGACAACTTCATGGGCATGTATAAGAGCCGACATTCATGTCAAACAGCAAAACCAGTATGCAACAGACAGAACTGAGCAATCCTACAATGAGCAGATCAGATCAAACCAGTGCAGTCCTATCACATTTAGTAATGAATGGCATTCGATGATTAAACATCCAGTGAGAGAGAAAACAAAGTTCCAAGAATATCTTTATCTTCCAGATAGTGGGCCTAGCACATGAGTGCTAAAGACAGGGCTGAAACATTTGTAAGTATGTTCACCCAACAATGATGATGACTTAAACTTCTTGACTTCCTCCTAGAAACTAGTCTGCAAAAACTTGATTCACTCCACATGATATAAAGAAATGGCTGAGGGCACCGAATATAGCAAAAGACAATTGAACCAGCCATCAAATCCATAGATTCAAGGACTCTAATTGTGTCTCTTCTCAAGCTGTTCTATTACAGCACTGTCCAACAATGTGTATAACTGTCCTGGAAGCACCTGTCCACAAAAAGCAGGACAAATCCAATCTAGCCAATTACTATCCAATCATTCTACTCTCAATCACTAGCGAAGTGATTGGAATTTAGCCAAACATGAAACAAAGAGCTGTATCCCAGTCAGGCGTGATAGTAACTGTCCTAGACATCAACGTAAAACAAATGCTCCTTTGGCTGAGCATGGCATTAAGCATTAAATTGAAGTTAATGGACATGCATGTTGGGCACCACAGTAGCACAGCAGTTAGCATGACAGCTCGGGGCATTTGGAGTTTTAATTCTAGCGCCGTCTGTAAGGAAACATAGAAACATAGAAAATAGGTGCAGGAGTAGGCCATTCGGCCCTTCGAGCCTGCACCACCATTTATTATGATCATGGCTGATCATCCAACTCAGAACCCTGCACCAGCCTTCCCTCCATACCCTCTGATCCCCCTAGCCACAAGGGCCATATCTAACTCCCTCTTAAATATAGCCAATGAACTGGCCTCAACTGTTTCCTGTGGCAGAGAATTCCACAGATTCACCACTCTCTGTGTGAAGAAGTTTTTCCTAATCTCAGTCCTAAAAGGCTTCGCCTTTATCCTCAAACCGTGACCCCTCGTTCTGGACTTCCCCAACATCGGGAACAATCTTCCTGCATCTAGCCTGTCCAATCCCTTTAGGATTTTATACGTTTCAATCAGATCCCCCCTCAATCTTCTAAATTCCAACGAGTACAAGCCTAGTTCATCCATGAAGGAGCTTACATGTTCTCACTGTGATGCATGGGTTTCCTCCTGGTGTTCCGGTTTCCTCCAACAGTCCAAAGATGTACTGGTTAGTCGGTTAATTGGTCATTGTATTTTGTCTTGTCGTTAGATAGGTGGGTTGCTGGGTGGAGCTGTTTACTTGGCTGGAAGGACCTATTCCACGTTGTATCTCGAAATTAAATTAAATAAATGGACTTGTATCTCCCATGAAAATGGTTGTCTTTGCTGAAGGCCAATCATCCCAGATCTAAACACACTATATGTGTCCCTCAGGGCAGCATCCTAAACTCAGCTATCTTCAGCTACTTCATGAACGGCCTTACTTCTATCCATGGGATTGCTCCCTGGTGAGTGAGTGGACAATGTTTAGTTCCCCACAAAATGAACTAGGTATGTCTAGGTTCAGCAGGATCCAAACAAAATCTCACAGGTGTTCAATAAAATCTGTGCCACAAAACTGCCAATGATCACTTTCAACAAAGGAGAGTCTAACCTCCTACCCTTGATGTTCAATGGCATTAATATTACCATGCTGCTCATATCCCAACCCTTGACCTGAAATACAACACAAGAACTGTGGTCACAGTAGGTCACTGAGGGTGAGTATCCAGTGGCTAGTGACTCACTTCCTGTCACTCTAAAACTTTACAGTTCCTTTAGAACTAGAATTAGAATTTTTTTTACTTCTTACATCCATCTCACGAGGGAGTAAAAATCTTTACGTTGCGTCTCCGTCACTATATACAAGCAACAAGGAAGGGAAATATGGGAGGATATCGCCCAAACATAATTGTTTTGCATACATGCATGTACAGTCAGATAAGCAATCAGATCAATGTGTATTGATAATTCTGATGGCCTGGTGAAAGAAGCTGTCTCAGAGCCTGATGGTTCTGTCCTTAATGCTCTGGTACCATTTTGCAGATGGAAGCCGCTAAAACAGTTTGTGGTTGGGGTGGCTGGAGTCCATGATAATCCTTCGGGCACTCTTTGCGCACCTGGTGCTGTTAATGTCCTGAATAGAGGAAAATTCACATCCACAGATGGGCTGTCCATACCACTCTCTGAAGTGCCCTGATCTTGAAGGTAGTACAGTTCCCATACCAGGCAGTGACACAGCCAGTCAGGATGCTCTCAATGGTGTCCCTGTAGAAAGTCCTGAGGCTTTGGGGACTCATGTCAAACTTCTTCAGCCATCTGAGGTGAAAGTTTTTTCACCACACAGCCAGTATGTACTTCCAGGTGAGATCCTCAGTGATGGGTATACCGAGAAACTTGAATTACTCACCCTCTTAACTACAGTCCCATTGATGTCAACAGAGGCTAGCCTGTCTTCATTCCTCCTGTAATCCATGATCAACTCCTTTTTTTTGACACTGAGGGAGAGGTTGTTTTCTTGGCACCACTGTGCCAGGGCGATGACTTTTCCTCTGTAGGCTGTCTCATCACAGTTGGAAACAAGGCCTATCAACGATGTGTCATCTGCAAACTTGATCAGCAGATTGGAGCTGTGCGTGGCAACACAGTCGTGGGTGTATAGGAGGGGGCTCAGGACACAGCCCTGGGCAATCCGACAGGAACTCCAGGATCCAGCAGCACTCCAGAAACTAAGTGCCATCCAAATCATCCCTCCTTATAAGCATCCCATCTGTGCACCTCATTTCCTCTAACAGTGGTTTACTGTTGCTGCAATCTCTACCACCTATGAAATGAACTATGTTCCTCATCTAGGCAAGTCTAACAGCAACTGCCAAACTCACATCTTCTATCACCACAAAGATCAAGGGCTACAGACACATGGAAACATCACTGTCTCAGCTTCCCCTTCAAGGCACAGATTACCCCGACGATATATTGCTGTTCCTTCATCATCAGTGGGCCTAAATCTATTAACTTCCCTAGCAGCAGCGCTGTGGGAGTGCTTTCACCAGAAGATATGCAAGTTCAAGTTGGTGGATCAAGTGAAACTGGGGACGGGCAATAAATGCCGTGAGTCCCACATCCTGAAAAGTGAACAAATCATACTCTGAAAGGAAAATACAGAATAAGTCAAGTCAAGTGAAGTTTATTGTCATTTAACTACATACATGTATATAACATATATAACCATATGATGTATACAGAAATGAGACAATGATTCTCCAAACCAGGGTGTAAAACCGAATATCTATTATTACAAAAGTTATTATCTATTTTCTAAGTTTTCTTATTTGATTATTGAAAAATTAAATCACAGCAAATAATGTATTTGTGAGTTGGATTCTACAGGTACTGCAACCAGAAATCAAACAACTTTTCTTGGAGTAAAATGGAAGAAAGTAATGGATTGTTGCTGTGCTTAAAAGAAGAAAAAATAATTTCTTTCTGTACTTGATGACTTTATTCCTCAGATACTGTGTTTGGGCAGCTTCAGTTTTCCCACCAGAAATAAATGTTCCCAGGAACTGATCATTCATCACATCTGATTCCGTTTACTCACTATTGGCAAGCTGTTTCATGAAAAACATCACTGTGTGCTTGATCTTGTTCATCCACCAAAGTTCAATCATGTGTTTTTCTCCCAGCTGTTATGTTTTAATAATGATCAGCAGGAGAAACACTCCCCAAGGATGGAGTGGGAGGTAAGGTTGGGGTGAAACTAGACTCAGCTAACTCAGCAAAACAAGTGAAACTAGGTTTTCTCCCCCTCATTTCAAATAGTGTGTGCAGCAATATAAATTTCCTTAAATGCATTCTTTTGCAAATATTTCACCTTTTTTCGATCAGGCTGTTGATGATGTCAATGTCATGGCAAGATTTAGCCATTAGTGAGAAGGTGCTCCCCTGCTCATTTCTCCAGTTCCCTCGCACAAATGAGTGTGCAAAGTGATAAAAACCAACCTAGAATACAGGAAATAAAATCATTCACTCTCATTTTAGTAAAACACTGTTGAAGTACTAAATGAATGGTAAGTTCTTAGTTTTTTAATGGATCGATACTAGCTACAAGTAATATTGTGTGACTAATAGGAGCCCAAATCAGATCTGCTGATCACACTTAAGAACAAAACAGAAGATAGCCTATGCTAACAGAAAGGTAAAATAATGCACAAGCTAAAAGTTGTAACTAAAAACTGAACAAGTCCTAGATTTTGAAAAGCATTTTAAAAGCTACTGGAGTCAGGCATCCTCATAGAGATTATTTGATTAGCTGTTCCCAAAAGCTGCCATGGGACAAAAAACCTCCTATAGGACAGTACAGTTCCATTCAACAAATCTTACTAGAGGTGCTCCACAAAAAATGCTGCAGGAAAATTTTGAAGTATTAATTTATGGAAGTCAGACAACAAAAGGCACATGGAGTCATGGATTTGGTCCCCATTCACATTTAGCATTCATGCCTTCTCTGTTGGGTACATAAGCGAGAATTTGTGCATTGGGAATTCTACTAGTACTAGTAGTGTATTGGAAATTGCTCTCTGTGCTGACCATAAAAGGAAAAGGACAGAAAACCAACAAAGATTAAAGAAAGGGACAATTTCAGAATAAAAATAAAACCAAATGATGGAGGCTGTAAAGGAAAGGAAGTGAGGTGTGCAAGAGGCAAGTAAGTGAAAGGTTATAAAGAAAGTGAAAGTGTTTGTAGAAAACTATTCACAAGAATTCTAGAAAACAAAGGCACTAAACAAGATAGAGCATAAAATTTCAAATTTAATTTACAGTCTATATTAATTTGCCAGTGCACCAATGATGTTGCTATAATTTCATGTGACTTTCATATGAACAAAATAGCTTCCTTCCTTGTGGCTTGTTAAATACAGTAAGCTTTCATTTGCCTGGAATTTATGTATCTGAATATTCATGCCACTGGCTAACCATTTCGAAGAACATTAAGCAATTTCGTTTTTTTTTTCAAAACCATAAATTTGAATTTGCTCTGATGTGTTCATGCACTGTCTCCCATTAGTCTACTGCACAGTAGCCGGTCTTAGTCACTTGCACATGTTTACAATTGGTTCCAATTGTAGTTCATAAGCTGTACTGCATTTCTTCCATCTATGCTGGATAAGAATAGATATGAATAGACATTTTTAGTTTATTTATGTTTACATACAAGGGCAGTTTGGTTGTAGGTTAATTAGCAACAATGTCCTTTGTGAAGATTTGGCACTTCATATGATGATAAGTAGCCCCTTGACTTATTTTTCTATATTTTACCTTAATATTGGTTAGCTCTAAAATACAGAATTGCAGTGTAAAACACTTATTTAAATAGGTAAGAGAGAGTTTGACATCTTAGTTGAAGGTTTATGTAAAATGTTTTACATAGGAGTGAGTGATGCAATTACATTAGCAAACATTTTTCATGCAACTGGCTCCCCCTTTCCCCATCAATGCTGTAAGGTTATGAGTAATGAATTGTTCATCAACAATTAATGTCGAGGCTTCCGGATGCAACATGGTCATTCAGGTGGCGTACAGAAATCTACCAATAACTGAGAAACCTCGTATCTTCTGGATTATATTTTTTAAAGAAAAGATTAACTTTTTTAAAAAATCAACCATTTTATTGTGCTTTGACTAGCACCAAATCCCTGCACTGCACTTAAGTATAAAATACCACTATGGATTGGAAAATATAGCAACTCGTGAGAGCACGAAGAATAAGACTGCTCAGTGACCATGTTTCATGGCTGATTTGATCTTGGCTCAGCTTCACTTTCCCCTTACCCTTGAGATCACTGCAGTCCAAAAACTAGTCTGTCACAGCCTGCATGGTTTTCTGGGATAGAAATTTCCAAAGATTCACAAGAACAAAAATAACTTTCCTCATCTGCCTGAAGTGAGCAACCCTTTGTTCTGAAATTATACTCCCTAGTTTCAGATTTCCCCATAAGAATCAACGCTCTGCATCCACCTCGTCGAGCTCATTTGGCTACTTTTTTTGTTTCAGTCAGACAAACCCTCTTTCTTCTAAAAGTCCTTTAATCCTAATTTTCCCAATCTTTCCTTGCAAGTTGGCAGTGATCATAATGTTTACTTTCCAAGAATCAGCATAATACATCTTTTCTGAACTCCCTATAATCCATCCAGAAACAAAATTACCAAAACTGTGCAGAATGGTCCAGTTGTGGTCTCAGCAAAATCCACAACTGTCAGCAAGACTTCACTACTTTTCCACTGTATCACTTTTGCAATAAAGGCTAAAGTTCCATTTGCCTTCCTAGCTACTTGCTACACTTGCACAGTAATTTTCTGGTTTTCATGTACAAGGATACCCAAATCCCTCTATCCAGAGCATTGTGTTGCCTCTCTCCATTTAAACAATATTATGTTTTTACATTCCTCATACTTGTGGATAACTTCAAATTCCGTCACATTGTACTCCATCTGCTAAATTTTTGTCCACCCACTAATCTATATCTATGTGACTCTTTGTGCCCTCCCTCATAATCTGTTTTCCCACTTAGCTTTTTACTATCAGCAAATTTGGCTCCTCAGGAATGATTTCTGTGAAAGAAAGATTATTGACTAACATTTTGTCTTATGACTAAAGATTTTCACAGGGACATTTAAAAAGGGTCAAGAGAGGTTGTTCATTCCAATCTGTCCTATTCAGGTATGGTAAAAGAATTCAACAACCCCTTAACCCAATCTTTAGACCAGCGATTTCCTGATAGGTCCAACAAATTCCCTATCATGCACCATTAATTCTTGACAGCAGTGACAGCCCTATTGAAGGTAAACCATGCAGTTGGATTTGTGACTTTACTCTTAGGCTTAAATGGATGAGTTCTACTCCATGCATGGGACTGTTACATAAACTACATTAACAGTGAACTGCAGAGTACTGAATCCTATAAATAAGAAACTGTGGCTCAGTCTTCCATATGGCAACAAGGACATGGTAAAGATTTCATGGCACTATTTGAAGTTCTCCCAATGCTCGATTCCCCTTCAAATAATTTCATAAAAATATCTGTACACTATTTAATAATAACTTATTTATAGAGCACATTTCATACAAATGATGTAGTTTGGAATCAGGTTTAATATCACTGGCATATGTCATAAAATTTATTGTTTTGTGGCAGCTGTACATTGAATGCATAATAATAAAAACTATACATAAGAAGAATAAGAAATACATTTTAAAAATTGAATAAGTAGTGCAAAAAGAGAGGAAAAATTGAGGTAGTGTTACATGGCTTCATTGCCCATTCAGAAATCTGATAGCAGTGGGGAAGAAGCTATTCCTAAAGTGTTGAGTGTGTGTCTTCAGGCTCCTGTAACTCCTCCTAGATACTATCAATGAGAAGAGGGCATGACCTGGGTGATGGGAGTTCTTAATCATGTTTGCCGCCTGTTGAAGCATAATATTTTGAAGATGCTGGACATCTTTACTTTGTGCTTTACAATGGGATAAAGTGCAAACATAAAAATAAATGGCAAAATTATGTTAGTTAAAAGCAAGGTAGGTTTTGAGCTGGCATTTAAAAGATTCAACTGTGACTGTATCCCTTATAGTTTCAGGTATTGAATTCCATAGTTTAGGAGCATAGTTAAACAAAAGCTGCCAACTTTCTTTTGAGGGAGTTTGTTGAAATTTAGGAGACCGGTAGAAGAGGACCTGAGATCTGACATTTTTATAATCAGTATACATACTCACGTAATAGAGTAAAACTCTAGTGATGCAACATATTTGGAAGATTGATGGTGCCATGCTTACAAATTTTCCAAACCATTCAATGTTGTTGTTTATTACTCTAATGCACTTTTGACACACTTTTTATTTCCCTCTAAGATGTTACCTTGTATTATGATAAATGAGTAATTCAGTAAAGGGAGCATAAGAGTAAGTGAGTAAAAAGGGAGTATGGAAATTAGACTCAGGTGAGTGGGAAAGAAGTGCATGAAATATGGTTCTAAAGAATGGAATGGAAGAACAGAAAACATTATCTTATGAGTCAGATGACAAAACAGTCAGGATTTCCAAATGGTCAGCCAATGGATTATCAGAGTTTTACTGCACATAAAATATCCAAAAAGATTCTTCTTAAATAAAGGCTTACAATAACACATTTTAGTTGGTTTGGTGGGAGAGGAAGGCAAGAGTTTTGAATTTCAAAATATTTGCTGAAGTGTTTTGATGTTTAACAATAGCCAAAAGATGATATAAATTGATTAATGGACAAATTTGAGCATGATGTGATTATCTTCTCAAATGAATAGCTAGATATTGAAAATCAATAGAGATATTTATACCTAAAACTAAATCGTTACAACATTAGTTTAACTTAAAAAATATTTTGTCTGTAATTTTAAAATATAAACGATCTTAAATGGGATATATAACTGTTCATACACAACATGGATACAAAGATCCAGAATGAAATAAAAAGCAATTGCTAATTGGTTTATTATTATTACATGTACCAAGATAGAGCGAATGAACCAAAAACAAAAATCTTGATGCGTTCCTCTATGAAAATGATTGTTCTGGAGTCTGTTAGAGTGAGTTGAAATACCTCCAGTTGTTGGTGACATAATTGAAAGTGCATAATTGAACCCAAGAAACAGGAACAAGGATAAGCCACTGAACAATGTTGAGGCCTAATCTACAGCACAGTCCCACTTTCCTGCACTAACTATATATCTTAATCCTCTTCATATCTGAAAGTCCAAGATGGTAGTAATGTGATCTTGGTTTTCAATGCCCCAGTCTGAATATATCCTGTTAATAACGGTTAACTTATTATGTTTTCATGAGCTAGACTCTCATCTACCTAAATGTCAGGAAGTATAGGCCCCAACTCGGGAATCAAATATGACAAATCTTTGTTACATTCTGATTATCAGATAAGTATCCCTCCATAGGGAGAAAGGTCAGGCCTGTACATAATATTCCAGATTGAGTCTCATCAGGATACAATAACTTCAACAGTACTCTAAACATTCGCCATCATATTCTTAGCTCAGATTTCCAATTATTGAGTGTGTGTATATGAGTAGGGTTTTGCAAATGATCAGAAACAAGAAGTCTATGCATTATAAACACAAGAAAGATTACACATTACACAAGTGCTTTTAAAGTATGTATTTATTTGTTCACATACAAACCTGTAAAACAGTTTGCTGAAACACTTTGCATAAATCTGTATGTGAAGTACAGTATATTCATATAATGTAAATTTAGTGATTTGATTTGAAATAAGATTAATAATACTGTGTATTTTGAAATTAAAATGAAAATTCAAATGTTCTCATTATTTTAGGTGTTGACATACAGATGAGGATTTTCACTTTCAGGGGAAATAGGACAATTTTATTTTAACAAAATTAAGGTGTTCCCCCCCCCCCACACACACTGTAACACTGGAAATGTTGAAATGCTGTGCCACCAATATTGACACACCACTCACACACACTGTTATCACATCAACCCAAGCCTCGAGTGTCAGGAATAGACTCAGTCTTTCACAGCCAAATCTGAGTCTATCCCACACACAGTTACCCACACACGCGCACACACACACACACACACACACACACTCACACGAAAGGAAAGCTGGAAATCAATTAGGAGCAAGAAATCTATGTAGATGCATCCCAACGCCAACCCAGATGAGACACACTTTATTTACCTGATTTTCAAAATTTTTTTCAATAATTTGTGAAACAAAATAACCCAATTATTAGCTAGTAAAAAGAGCCTGTCGCAAACTTCAGTAATAAATACCATTTTAGAATAACACATGTACAGTATTCAGGATCAGAAATAAATCTAACCAGTATTGATCCATATTGAAACAAACCATTTAAGAGTGTTTGGGCTGCATCCAAAGAGAATATATAATAACATATCAGGAATTACTTCTACTGAACAATTCAGATACATTTTTGATTTAAAAATTTTCGGATTTCCAGAAAAATGAAATATACTATCAGGTGGAAACACAATTTTGATTCTTTATGCAATTCTGCAGAATAAACTGTTTCTTGTCATCAGTCATGGTCACTGTATAGATTATTTTAGAACAGATTAATAACACCAGTAATTTAAATATCCTTTTTTATTTTAGGGGAGTGAGAAAAGAAAATTCAGAATTTGTCAAACTATTACTGAAATTAATGTGTACTGGATGAACTGCAAAGACTAGTTTCTAAATACAAGCTCCAATTTTCCAAAAGATTGTTAAGATACATTTAAAATGGTAGTATGATACTATTAACCCCCAAATGAGTATGCAAAATTTAGAATATTTTGTCCCCACTGTACATATGTTTCTTCTAACAAAGATATCAGCCTTACCGATGTTTGCAACCAGTTTCTTTTTCCACTGTTCAACACCTTGTGACAAGATCACTAGCAACCAATGTTCAGGTGCAGCCAACATTCAGTTTCACCTCACAAATGCTTCACTTATGCTGTTCAGCTCTTGCCATAATCTCCACATCCAGTTCTGCAGACAGAGTAATGTAAAAAAAAGCAAAAACTCATCGTATTGTGAATAGTACAATGGAAGTAGGAAGAAGCTGGGAGAAAAGAAAAATCGCAGCCAAAAAAACACAAGTGAGATATTTCTTTTAAAGTTGTTTTGCAAATCTCCAAAGATATTAATGTATCTTGCAGTAAGCCTTTATTAAAAAAAAACATTGCCAGTATTCAGTATTGCTCCTTAAAGTCTTTTTTTCGGTTTGCAGGCTCTTAAGTTTTTAGTTTTCTGTCGATAAAATTCAGCAAGCTGTTAAATTCAGTAAGACTGGCTGTCCCTTTAACTGAGAAAAAAACTAACTAAGCGGAAATAAAAGCCTTTCATGAAGAACTAAGTAATACTCACAGGTTCCAGATGTTGGATGTGGACCACTTCTCCTATCACTCCCTGGCTTAGCAGCTCCTGCATAAATAGACCATGACATCATTCAGTAGATTTGCATCTTGCAATCAGCACCCACTTTTCCACTGATATCACTTGCAGCAATATCCAATCAAAACCTAGCATGCATACTAGTTTCCAAAATTTATGCAAGCCCCTACAGTGCAGCTCATGAATCCCCTCCACATCAATGTTGACATCCAAGTCAGACCTCGACCTTCTTCAATTTCTCTGTGTTGTGAACATGATGGAAAATTCCACTTTAAAAAGCAAGAGGGCGGTTCAGTGGGCAGAGTTAAGAATTCAGACATTGAACAGACTATCCAGAAATAATCTTGTCACTCAAATGTGCACTGGGCTTTCACAGGAAATAGCCTGGTTTAGCACACAGGGAACTGAAACACACACACAAAAAAAACAATCTTCGGGGCTTTCTGTCCGCCATTGCATTTTACTTTGCAGATCTGCTCAAAATGAAATTACTCCTAACTACTCAAACCTGCTCTGCTCTGTTTGTTCATAAAGGCAAGTGTAATCACAAATACAAGAAGGAAAAACATGAACAGTCAAATTAACTGAAGTTACCTGCATAGCCAAAATACAAACATTTGTCTATTGTCATACTTAACACACCAACAGCGCATAAAAAATTACTCCTTTTGTAACCAAAGGGACTTTCCATAAAAAGTAAAATGAATGTTCTCAAAAAACACATACCACACATGTTACAGGAAGACCAACCAGCTTGTATTTTGTTGTTTTGATGCAAGGCTGCACATACTAAATATTTAACCAGCTTTTCATTTCAGATAATTGGCAGACGTGCACCAGCCATTAAATGTGAGATTTATCAGGAGCACAATAAACAATATGGCCCTGCTTTCATTTGACAGAACTGTTTATTAATCCAAATTATTGTATATTGCAAGGAGTCTTTTTAAATCCATCATCTGCAAAATCTGTATGGACTTCTTTTTCTCTAATTTATACCATCTAATCATCTGTCACCATTGCTTCCCTTCCTCACGTGCATTACATTTGCTCTAAAGCGTCTATCTCTTCACCAAATCCCATTTCCTTCCAAATTTCTCTCCTACTCTAATTTCTTCCAAGTTCACTTTGTCCAAGGTCGGTACCCCTGCTCCGGAAACCCGGGAGCAGCAGCACAAAGGGTGAGCTACAAGCATCCAGGAACCAAGCAGCAGTGTAGAGAAGAAGAATTTGGGAGTAGCAACTTTGTAAACAAAGTTCAATGCAAAACTTCAAATTTTAATCAAGCTCACCCTCCTCCAAGAACATTGCCTGATTACCCACAGTGGAAACGAAGTGGTAGAGCAGATCAACTCTGGTGTTCCTGTCCTGGACAAATGCTATAGTTTGTGTCAACAAATTTTGATGTGACTAAGTTGTGTACTTCAACATTAAAATGGATTTAGAGATAACATCTATAACATGAGCAGTGTACAAAGCACCATGTGATCTGCTGTGATGTAAAGTTACCTCACTACAGTCAAGGGTGATGGCTTCATTTCTTGGAGTGCAGTGAACTGCAGTACAGCGCCATTGCTAATAGTTATGATAGTGGCAGTGGAAATTATTCCTCTAGTCTAAGTATTCTACTGTAAAGAAACAAGTTCACTATGAAGACATTTTGCCTAGGATATACTAACACCCAGCCTGTTGGGAAGAAAAGGCCAAAAATATTACAATAGCTCCCACTCCTGCTGGTGATGCCTCAGCCAGTAGCCTGGGGGTTGACTTTGAGACAGCAATGTTCATACCACTTCTGTATTCCTGATCCGTATGGTAAAAGGTGTAAAGTTCTGAGATAGTCTTAGTAAACCTGCTGTTGGAGCACTGACAATATGCCTGGCCAGTCCAGTCCAAAAAAGATTTTCTCCTTGCGGTCAAAAGGCTCACTGTTAAATGCACCAGAATCACACACTGGTGCCCTTTGATCACAGCCTTTTGTAAGCTGACTGTCACCTACAGGAAAACCAGAGGGTTTGCAAAGAGATATAAGACCTCAACATGAAACAATTGACCCTAAAAAGCACTGAAGGACTGTCAAAAGATTACACAGGTTGGAGAATTGCAAACCTTCTCTTCAATTCTCCAATATTCTTGTGGATACAAGTCAAGGCAAGGAGCTAGAGCCTTAATCCTCAAGGGTATGCATAAAGGAAGAGAAAGTCTGAGAGAGATACAATAACCCTAGGAAAGAATGCAGAACCTATCCCCTTGGTGGAATAGGTTCATATTATATACCAAAAAAATGAATGCAGAATATAGTTAAAGTAAAGGAAAAACTCAACTCGTCTTCCTCTTGGTAGCTCCCCAGAAAGGATGACTTACTTTCACACCATGTTTCTGATAGCTAATAAGGCCAATTTGGGAACTGCAAACTTCTCTACACATAAGAAACTGTCATACTGACAACTTTCAAAATCACAGGAAAGAGTTTGGTCAGTAGTTGTAAGGTGCTCACTTTGTTGTTGCACTTGCTGGAGATTAGGTCTATACAGCACAACTATACTGTTTGAATCATATTAGATCTTTCCCAGTTCATTTGAGGCTCAAATGGATTGAGCTTGCAAAACTTTATTGTATATACCTCCAGAAAATGGGAGGAGAAATTCTACATGGCCGTTGGTCTGAAAACTGTCATTGTGTGTGGTTGCATCATGCTTGCAAGTAGACTAAGTATCATCAGAACCTGATGCAGTGGTTCCCTGAGTAGATTGTTGAAGGCATTTAGCAAAGCTTTCAATTAAGCGTCAAGACCTTGCTTAGTTGTGATGAGGAAGATTCTCCCCTCCAGATCTTTCTTATTAAAGGCATCCGTTAGTCTTGCGAGACCATGGATCTGCGCCTGGAAAGTCTTCACTCTCCAGGGCGCAGGCCTGGGCAAGGTTGTATGGAAGACCAGCAGTTGCCCATGCTGCAAGTCTCCCCTCTCCACGACACCAATGTTGTCAAAGGGAAGGGCATTAGGACCCATACAGCTTGGCTTCAGTGTCATCGTAGAGCACTGTGTGATTAAGTGCCTTGCTCAAGGACACAACACATTCCCTTGGCTGGGGCTCGAACTCACGACTTTCAGGTCGCTACTCCAATGCCTTAACCACTTGGCCACGTGCCCACATGGTCTTTATATGATCAGAATATCTACCACAATGTGGTGCTATCCTTTATTAAAGGCCACAAGTGATATGGGGTTGATGTTTTTTTGCCAGGAAGTTCTAGGAAGACATACGGAGGTGTTTGTCACAGTTTGTTCAGCATAGCTGCTTAGCACATGATGTCAACCTATTCCTGAGTATGCATGCTGAAACCATCAGCACAGTGAAAGACATCCTCTTGAATACTGAAACTCACTGATATTGGAGAGGAATGTGTTGTTTACAACAGAATGCTGCAAACTGGAACACTCTTAACACCCACGACTACTTGCTAAGTGATAGGCTGAAACTGGGAGCAACCACTACAAAGGCTCAATGGGGAAGAGGCATACCTCAGGGCCCTCCCTGCACACTAATTGAAAACTGTATTAGAACTCCATGAAATATTTGCTTAAGGGTTCTTACCTATATTTAATTATTTTACAATTGAAATACATTTTGAAATTAAAAGAAAACACAAATCTTCTTCATAAAACCACCAACTCCTGTGCCCAAACTTCTGATTACCAATGTCCTTTCCTGGCTACACACTCCATATTAAACTGCATTCCACCTATCCTTCACATGTGAGCTCATTATCCCTATTCTCAAAAATACCTTGACCATCAGTCCCTGCCAACCACTAACCTATCTCAATAATCCCCATCTTTGCAAGTCTTCAAAAGTAAGCTAGCTTCCTAAATCGTGCTTATTTCTCCTGGTAATGCATTTGAATTCTTCCAGTGACATTTCTCCTTCTGCACAATTTTAACTAACTCTGTTCAAAGTCATAACTGTCATTCAATGTGGATTGTGTTCAATATTAATCTCCAGACCAGTAGCTTTACACAAAACTGATGTCACTTTTCTCCTTCAAAATCTCTCCACTGCCTTCATCCCAGGCTTCCTTTCTTAATTATTCAGGCTGAGGATCACCTTCATCTTCCCCTCCTGCAACAGGTTTCTAATCTTTCCCGAATGATCTATCCTTAGCACCCTTGTATTTCTAATGCTGTTTCTTAGCAACAGCAAACAAATAGCATTGGTTTCCATCACCATATTTTTCATCTTATGCCTCAAAAACTGTAAGAATGTCCATTAAATATTCAGTTCTGATGGAAGATCAATGTCATGAGATAATTACTGTTTCTCTTCCCACAGATGCTATCTAACAAGCTAAGTATTTTCATTAATAAGACCACCTCCACTCGCTTCCAGAAATCACCCGCACATCAGCCAACCAATTACTGGAACCTTCATTTAAGATTTTGTTATTTTACCAATCTGACACTCCTGGTTGGCCTTTTTTTTAAAAACTGTACTTTACTTAAATTTGAAGTAATATAAAACTCTGCTACTGTGTCTTATTTCATATAAAATCCTACTCAGGTACAAATACAGTATACTGTATAAGACCATAAGACAAAGGAGCAGAAGCCGGCCATTCGGCCCATCGAGTCTGCTCTGCCATTTTATCATGAGTGGATCCCTCCTCCCATTTAGTCCCACTCCCCCGCCTTCTCACCATAATCTATATGTGCTACTAAAGTACACAGGATTCTGGTTTACAGTTCATATTTAAAATTTTTATTTTCATTTTCAACTTCCTCCTTGGTATTTCCCCTACATACCTCTGCAATCCCTCCCAGTCCTACTACCTTTTCTTTACCCACACATCATTAATTCGAGCTTGTGAAAAATCCTCAAATGTAATCCCCCATCATTTGGTATGGTGTACGGTTCAGACCATTAAGCCCTATTCCTATTCTCAATGCCCTGACTAACAGAAGCCAATGTGCCAAAAGCCTTCTTGGCCACCCTGACTACCTGTGATGACACTTCTAGGAAATATTGAAGAAGATGCTATTAAGTCGTAAAGAGTGCAGAAAGATTTACAAGGATGTTAACAGGGCCTGGGTTACAGGAAGAGTTACGCAGGCTTGGAGCATAGAAAACTGAGGGGTGATCTTATGGAGGGGCTTGGAGAAGGTGAATGCAGAGTCTTTTCCCCAAGGTTGTGAAATTAAAGACTAGTGGGCATAGGCTTCAGGTGAGAGGTGAAAGATTTAATTGGAACCTGAGGGCAAGTTTTTCACATTGAGGATGGTACACATAAAGAATGAGCTGTCAGAAGGATTATTTGAAGCAGGTAGAATAACAACATTTAACAGACACTCGGGCAGTAAGTAGACAGAAAAGGTTCAGCGAGATATGGTCAAAGGTGGACAAGTGAGTCCGGCTTAGATGGGCAGCTTGGTTGGAATGGACTAGTTGGCCTGAAGGACCTGTTTCCATGCTGCATGACTTTATAAGCTCTATGATTCCTTCCCTAATATCTATTTCTCTGTTTCCCTTTTTCTCCTTATACTGTACATTTTTAATCAAGCTTTGATTATCTGCATGAATTTATATAGGTGTGGCTTATATATGTTACAACTAGGTTTCATTCCCAGATGAGCCCAATGCCTGTTATGCTCATTTCAACTGACAAAACATGGAGATACCTTCACAAACTCCCACAGCCCCCAACAACCATGTGATTTCAGTTTCTAAGGCTAACATGGGAGCATCCTTCAGAAGGGAGAATCCACGGAAAGCACCCGGCCCAGATGGGGTACCTAGCTGAGTACTGAAGACTTGTGCTGATCAACAGGTTCGAGTGTTCACTGATATCTTTAATCTCTCACTTCAGCAGTCTGAGGTACCTACCTGCTTCAATTATACTAGTGCCCAAGAACATGGTAGCCTGCCTCAGTGACGAACACCCAGTAGCACTTCCATCCACTGTGACGAGGTGCTTTGAGAGGTTGGTGATGAAACATATCAACTCTTGCCTGAGGAATGACTTGGATCCACTGCATTTTGCCCACCATCACAACAGGTTGAAGGGGGATACCACTTCATTGGCTCCTCACTCAACACTGGAACATCTGAGCAGTGAAGATGCATATATCAGGATGCTCTTCATTGACCACAGCTCAGCATTTAATACTATCATCCCCTCAAAACTAACTAATAAACTCCAAGGCCTAGGCCTTAATACCTCCTAGTGCAACTGGTTCCTTGACTTCCTCACTTGCAGACCCCAGACAGTTCAGATTATAAAAACATCTCCTCCACAATCACCAGCAGCACAGGTGTGCCACAATGTTGTGAGCTTAGTCCTTTGCTCTATTCACATTATACTATGACTGTGAGGCTAAGCACAGCTCCAAAGGTTCAAAGGTTCATTTATTATCAAAGTATGTATGCAGTATATATCTCTCTGAGATTCTTCTCCAGATATCCATGAAACAAAGAAAACCGTGGAAGTCAGCTCAAAGAGAAACAGCAAACCACCCCTCTCTCTCACACACACACCCACACACACAACAAGGACATTGGATCCTAAAACCCCCTCACCCTACATGGAACTCAACAGGAACAACAGCCCCCAAATCCCCCTCCTCTGCACAAAACACAAACAAAAACACAACAAGAATATTGATACCCCTCCTTTCCCCCACAAAAAAAAAATAAAGTCTGCGCGTCAACACAAAATATAAAAACCGTTAAGACTGAAGAAGTCCATAGTCCAAATCGCAGAACCTCATTAACATCATTCGACATCATCAAAAGAGAGACACTGCTCAAACCCAGAGGCCTACTCGCTGGGCCATAGAAATTGGCCACAAAGGTTCCTTCTCTGGTTCTCTGGCAGCAGAGCGATCCCAACAGCAATCGAAAGGCAGGTAGTTGGCGCTGAACCCACCTTCCACCATTCACCTTATGTTTCAGTCCTCCTTGTCACTTTAATCAGGGAATGATGGAAGCTTTTATCAGTGAGTTGGAGTCGAACATCAGCTCAAGTCCTGTCTCGTGGTTTCTTCACCTCGAGGCTCACATTTGCTTCCTGGAATGTTCTCGGAGTCAGCAAAGTGCTGGGTCACTCAATCGATCTCCAAACTGTATCGCAGTCTCTAACAGTTCCAGAAACACATTTAAGATGAAAAACAGATGTAATAGAGATGAATTAAACAGCTTCATGATCTACCCAGAAGATGTTGACCAAGGGAACGTTGTACGCAGGCGCCACCATGACAGGAAGAACGACGTATTTAAGTTTGCTGACAACACTGTTGTCATTGGCCAAATCAAAGGTGGTGACGAATCTGCATACAAGAGAAAGATTGAAAATCTGGCTGAATGGTGCCGCATTCTCACTCAATTTCAGCAAAACCAAAGAGCTGATACAGGAGGATGAAACCGGAGGTCCATGAGTTTGTCCTCTTTAGGGAATCAAAGGTGGAGAGGGCCAGCAACTTTAAACTAGCTGGCGTTATCATTTCAGAGGATATGTCCTGGGTCTAGCATGTAAGTGTCATTACAAAGAAAGCACCACAGCACCTCTACTTTCTTTGAAGTTTGTGAAGATTCAGTATGCTATCTAAAACTCTGTCAAACTTCTATAGATGTGTGGTGGAGAGTATACTGATGAGTTACATCATGGCCTGGTATGCATACGTGAATACCCTTGAATGGAAAAGCCTACAAAAGTAGTGGATATTATAGTGGATACCAGTCTATCATAGCCATCAGGAAGCAGGTACAGGAGCCTCGAGACCAACACCACCAGGTTCAGAACAATAATTACCCCTCAATCATCAGGCGCTTGAACCAGAGAGAATAACTTCACTCATCCAAAAATTTAACTGTTCCTACAACCTGTGGATTTACTTTCAAGGACTCTTCATCTCATGTTCTTGATATTTTTTGCTTATTTATTTACTATTACTGTTTTGTTGTTTTTTCTTTTGTACTTGCACAGTCTGTTGGCTTCTGCACATCAGTTGTTTGTCCATCTTGTGTGTGGTTTTTCATTGATCCTATTGTGTTTCGTTGTATTTACTGTGGATGCCCACAAGAAACTGAATCTCAGAGTTCTATATGGTGATGTATATGTACTTTGATAATACAAACGTTTGTAAATTTACTTTGAACTTTAGTGTCCAAATGCATTTGAGAACAATCCTGTTCAGCTTCAACATTAGAAGCTTTACAAGTAGTGTTGAAATATGATCACATTTACGTAGGGAATGTAGGGAAATGATTAGAACAAGTACAGAGAAAGGCTCTGTAAGGTTTTACAATTATATAATCACCAGATCACACTCAAGTATCTTTTTCAAATGAAGTATTTCTTAAATCTAGAGCCACCACAAAATTTATGAAGAATTCCTAATAAATTTGAGATGTTATGGATAGAATAGGGGGTTGTCTAAACTTCTAAACCTACAGCAGGATATAGATCAGATGGAAAGTTGGGCAGACCGATGGCAGATAAAATTTAATCTTGGAAAGTGCAAGGTGGTGCATTTTGTTAAGTCAAATAGGAGTAGGATATACAGTAATCAGTCAGGCACGAAGGATTGTTGATGAACAGAGAGATCAATGGTCAAGCCCACAATACTGTACTCTGAACACAATAACACAGGTCAGTAGGGTGATAGAGCAGCTATACGGCATACTTGTCTTCATATGGTGGGGATTATAAGAGTTGGGATGTTATGTTAGGCTACATCTGGAGTATTTATGGTGTCCTGGTCACTACACTCTAGGATGGATTCAGCTGTGCTGTATAGAGAGTGCAGAAGAGTTTCACTATAACATTGCCTGGATTGGTTTAGTTCCGAAGAGAGAGTTGAACCACCTGATTAGCTTCCCCTGGCACAGAGGTGGGTTAATAGACATCTGGATAAAAGTATATAAGATTATCCAACACATAGAAAGGATAGATAATCAAAATCTTTTTTTTCCCTGATGGTAAGGGTACTATAAAGACAAGGGCAAAATTTTAAGGTCGGAGGAAGCAGTTTTAAAGAGCATCTAAGGGGTTAAGTTTTTTTTACACAGACACTGTTTAATAGCTGGAACTCACTGCCAGAGGAGCTGATAGAATTATACACAATCACTATGTTTAAGAGGCAATTGGACAGGTGCATAAATAAGCAAGGCCAATAAGGATATTGTCCTAATGCAGGCAAACATAGCACGTAAAGGTCAGTGAAAAGGTCAGTAAAGGACCTGATCTTCTGCTGTACAATTCTATGACTAATTGCACACTTCAATTCACTACTTCTTTTTGATTTAATGTTAATAACTTTTGGACATGGGCAACTTGAAAATGAATAAAATAGGAATGCAGACAACATAGAACTAGTTTCGTCCTGAATCTAACCACAATCTGAAGACAAAATGGAAGGCCAAAATGTAGGCGAAAAGCTCTATAAAACAATGACAAATTGCAGACAGTTGTGAAACTGGCAGGGGCAAGGGCCAGTGTTTAGTGAAATCCATAGCCAGTCTCGTTTTAATGACAAACTGAATGGACTGATTGGCTGTCTCAAACTATAAAACTTTACTAAGATTAACTGTTCTTGCAACTTCATTGCTCAGTCCCTGTCCCTTCTCATGTTTGTCCCTGACAAAAATCTATTATTAATATATGACAAATAGAAACATTTTTGTAGCTATTTAAAAACGTAGCTATCGATGCTACCTATATATAGTTTTGAGCAAAATGTGTGCAACATAACTATTTTTGAGTTTAGTAATGCTTCTGCTTTTAGTTAAATTGAACAAAACCCCTTAGATAGTTTGATAAATCTACTGCTTGGTGTGGAATAACCATCCAGAACTGGAAAGTTGCAAGTTGATTCTTCGGCACCAATTTTCACTTACAAACTGCTTTAAATACAGAAGAACATCCCAATGCACTTTTCAAACATTTCCGTCCAGGCAAGGACTCAATATCTTCAAAAATATGTAAACAATGCATTGCTTATGTCTTTCTACTGTGCATAAAGGAGTTCTACATAGTTGAAGATTCCAACTTACAGATGATTTATTAAACAAAACTCCATCTCACTCCACATCTTTTTTAAAAATTATTAAATATTGTGGATCAGTGCGTCACTTGCAAAACCAACATCATTTGCCCTTCATAATTGCACACGAGTAGTCCTGATGAGCTACCTACTGAAAAATGGTGTGTATCCAGGAGGGGATTACGTAAATAGTGAATTCTCATGTAATTGAAGCCCTTGGCTTTCTAGGCATTACATGCTGCATGTTTAAGAGCAGTCCAGGCAAGTAACGGTTGGTTATTTTACAGATGGGCATGCTACCATAACTAGTGGAAGTAATGAACATTTAGAATGGTTGGTAGAGTGCCAATCAAATGGGGTGTTTTATTGTAAATGCAGTCCAGCATTAATACTACTAGAACTGCACTCATCAAGGCAAGCAGAGGACATCCTATCATACACCTGAAATGTACATGAGGAAAGCTTTGTAAGTTCAGTGCTAGAGGATAACCAGCCTTCAAACTGCTTTTGTTTACAGTTATGTAATTCGTTCAAAGAATGAAATTGCCCTCACCACCACCACCATCTGTATTCAAGATGGGGGGACTCTAGAGTACCTCAATCACCTCCGTACTCTGGATAGAGATAGTTACTCTAGCTGTGCTGCCTGCTGTGGTCTAACAGTGGTACAGAGTATACACAGGAATTGTAGAGAAGTATGGCATGCTAGCTGGTCAAATTTTGTGATGACAACCAACTGAACACATTTTGATGTACAGAGGGATTTGGGGTGCAAGACCTTAACTCCCTGAAAGTGACACACAAGTAGAGGGGGTGGTAAAGAGGGTGTAAGGCATAGTTGCCTTCATCAGTTGAGATGCTGAGTAGAAAAGTCAGGAAGTCACGTGGCAGCTGTATAAAGGCTTGGTTAGTTCACATTTGGAGCACTGTGTACAGTTCTGGTCACCACTTTATAGGAAGGACATGGAGGCTTTGGAGAAGGTTCACCCAGATTAGAGATCATTAACTATAAGGAGAGGTTGAACAAGCTTGGATTGTTTACTTTGGAGCATCGAAGGCTGAGGGGCAACATGATTAAGTGTATAAATTTTGAGAGGTACCAAAGGGTACCTTGAAGACCCGTACGGCCAGATTTGGGAACAGCTTCTTTCCAACTGTGATAAGACTGCTGAACGGATCCTGACCCGGATCTGGGCCGTACCCTCCAAATATCCGGACCTGCCTCTCCATTTTTTTTGCACTACCTTACTTCCCATTTTTCTATTTTCTATTTATGATTTATAATTTAAATTTTTAATATTTACTAATTTTAACTATTTTTAATATTTTAATATTTAATATTTGTAATCCAGGGAGTGAGAAACGCAGAATCAAATATCGCTGTGATGATTGTTCGTTCTAGTACCAATTGTTTGGCGACAATAAAGTATAAAGTATAAAGGGTAGATAGTCACAATCTTTTTTCCTATGATTCCTATGATACAAATGTCAAATTCTGAAGGGCATAATTTTAAGCTGTGAGGGAGAAAGTTTAAAGGAGACTTACAGAGACCGGTAGAGGCCTAGACCTTACTTCCAGGGAAAATGATGGAAGCAGATCTGATAGCAATGTTTAAAAGATATTTTGACAGGCACATTAACAGGCAGGAACTGAGGAATATTGATAATGTTTAGGCAGAAGTGGCATTTTAACTGAACTCATGGTTGGCATAGACAAAATGGACCAAAGGGACTGTTCTTGTGCTGTGGTGTTCTATGTAAATGGATTGCTGCTCAGCTAATGTGTGGAACATCTTTCACAATTTAGCGTAGTGGTTAGTGTGATGCTACTACAGCTCAGGGCATTGGACCTTGGAGTTCATTCCTGGTGTCCTCTGTAAGGAGTCTCTGTTAGTCCTCCCCATGGAAGGTGTGAGTTTTCCCCAGGTGCTCCAGTTTCATCCCACAGTCCAAAGACATACCGGTAGGTTAATAGGTCATTGTAATTTGCGCTATGATTGGGTTAGGGTTAATTGGGGTTGTCGGGTATTGCTGGGTGGCGTGGCTCAAAGGGCTGGGAGGGCCTTTTCGATGCTATACGTCTCAATAAAGATATAGCATCTTTATGCGTCTGCAGATGTTTATGAGGAGGACTTAGTCTCAAATGAACTGAGCGATTTTGTTATGCTGACTTTGATGCCCACATCTGGTTTTGTTCTTTGCTTTGACATGGCCCTTTTGGTACAACTGACTGTCCTAATGTGGAGGATGTTCAAGCGTCAACCACATCATGTGACTCCAGATCCACACGGCCAGTATGTGAGGGAACTTCTCCGTGGATTGTCACCCTGTTGCGCTGTGGCCCTGTGATCCCGAGAGCAATGACATCTGGAGCTATACTCCTGGTAGGGTCACCCATGGCGGTAAGGTTGAGGGTGAGCTCCCTGACAAAGAACAATCCAACCAAGACCTCAACGGTGGAACAGGCGGACGAAGTTACTTCGAACTCAACGGCTGTGAAGGCGGGTGAAGGCTGCAACAAATCCAA
The DNA here is from genome assembly GCF_030028105.1 of Mobula birostris. Lineage (NCBI taxonomy): Eukaryota > Metazoa > Chordata > Chondrichthyes > Myliobatiformes > Myliobatidae > Mobula > Mobula birostris. Next base: position 18,939,558 of record NC_092396.1, read on the forward strand.
CAGCTCTAATCGTCATGGTTTCCATGCCATTGGAATCAGTTGGTTGATTTATGAAGTATTGTGTGCTTCTTGGAGTGCAACATCAAGTACACGTTAAACAAATACACATACAGGCATCTTTGCTCTGTGGGCCACTTCTTCAGAACGAAGACCATCAACCTCGACCTCGAGGGAACCAGATGTGTTTTTACAACGATCTAGTGTTATGGTCATCATTACCATTAATCAGATTGTTTTATTTTCAATTCCACAGCTATCATGCTGGATTTTGCACGCCTCAGCTGTTCATCCAGATCCCTGAATTACATAATGAATCATTTAACTGCTTGTTCCTCGCTAACATACTCTAAAATCTCATACAAGAGAAAGTCTGCAACTGACAGAAATCTAAGAAACACACACATAATACTGGAGGAATTCAGCAAGCCAGACAGCATCTTTGGTTGAGACCCATCCTTCATCAGGAATAGAGAGAAAAAAAAAGATGAGGAGTCAAGAGTTGGAAGGTAGAGGGAGATGGAAGAGATGCAGTTGAGGGCCGTGTTCCTCCAGCATTTTGAGTGTGTTGCTAAAATCTCATGGCACTATTCGAACAATAAGTAAGATTCTCTCTCTCTGTTCTAACCTAAAGAAACATTTCAAAAGAAAAGATTATTTAGCTATTAATCACTTTTACAATGTTGAGGTTTTGCTAGATACAAGTTGCTATATCCATCCCACATAATTGTACTGTAACAACAAGGGTACTTTATAAATGATTCATTTTCTGCAAAGTGTTTTAGGACATCCTGAGGATGTGATTGGCATCACATAAAAGTTTGTTATTTAACTATTTATCTGCAATATGAAGCAAATACCATTTTAAAGGCTGTTTGATAATTTAACATACAAGTGCATTGAGAAAAACATTTGCTGTGGTCACAAGACATTTTGCTTACAGTTCACTTTGAAACATGTACATCTTTATCTCACTTCAATTTGTGTGGTATTTTATGCTCTTTTCTGTTTCAGTTTCTGATAACTGCTGCATCTTTTTCACCATTTGGAAATGAATTATCCTTATCTATTTACAGCACAAAGTCAAATTAATTGCAGACTCCAGGAAGTACTGCACATTAGAGTGAAAGTAGCACACTTCAATTAATTCAGAGCAAAACTGTGCAGGACAAATACAAGGACTCCAGGCTTCGACCAGAAATGCAACAAATCAAGAGCACTTCATTCAATTTACAGCACAAGGTTAGCATAATGTTGGAGGCAAATACAGCTGTTAATCTGCACGCAGCCCCACAAATGCAATGAGATGAATCATCACCTAATTTGTTTCACTTGCAATAACTACTTGGACAGAATATTAAGAAAACACTTCTTTTCCTCTTCCTACGCCTTTTTTCAGTTCCCTAAATTAGATATTCAGGAAGCTTGATTTTGTGTTTACTCTGCTAGTACTGCACCAAAGGCCATTCAGAACCTTAACCTTCTAACACAGTGCTAAGAAGTTAACCAATGTACCAATTACACTGTATCTCCAAACTCTACTTCACACAGTCTCTAATTCTTCCAAAACTGCATAATTCAACTTCTTTCAGTCAAATTCTTTACCTTCTTCCTTGTAGCTCCTGCTGTCGTTGCCAAGGACAGTGGAAACGTGCCCTATGCTGCAGTATCTTCCAAGAGATGAAAATGAATAGGAACTGGCAATTCTATTAAATGATTATAAAGCTGTATCCAAGGCAACATATTTTCTAATGCAAAAATATATATGACTTAAAAAATAAATCAGGCATGATAGCATGCCAAATACCATCATTGCTTACTCTGTAGTTAGGCTCCCCAGTATAGAATACAGTGGGATTTCTCACAGACATTTGCATGTACCATACAGTAAGTCAGCAAAACAGCAGGACAGTGGATTTATTCTTCGCTCCCTCTCCTGGAGGCACTGTCTCCAAAGCACCATATTACACATCCACTTTACACCAAATAAATAGAAGAGACGTGCTACCCATGAGTCCACCACTAGGAGGTGCGAGAGAACTTCTATGAGCTGTTCTTCAATTTTATAGCATTGTTTGTCCTCTGCTTGTATTTATCTTCTATTATTTACATCTATTCAGAGACCACGCTCAAGTGATAAACCTCCCTCAGCCACTATCATTAATTACGTATGATATTCAGCCCCCAAATGTCAAATATTGCCTTTGTTCGCTCCTTCCTTCCCACTTCTCATTAACTTAAAACATGTTCCCATCTTATTTCTGGTGACGGGTCATCAAACTGGAAATGTTTCTTCTCCTCAGATGCTGCTTGAATTGCTAAACATTTCTGGCATTATGCTTCTATTTCAGATTTCTATCATCTGCAGTTCCATTTCCAGCTTTACTTGCAACTTAATATGCTTGTTTAAATGGGCACAGAGTAAGAACCGACTGGACATTTTTAAGTTCTTTCATTGCTAAATATTATCAGTTGGTAGGTTAACTGGTCACTGTATATTGACCTGTGATTAGGCTAGGATTAAATTGGGGGTTTGCTAGGTGTCGTGGCTTGAAGGGCCAGAAGGTCTACTCTGCGTTGTATCTCAATAAATAAACAAATGAAATCTAGTAGCTGAAGCATCACTCTCTACTTAAGGGAAAGCTCAATAAATATATGAATGAGAACCAATGAGAGTAGATTAAACAGAGTGTGTTGAGAAAACCGCTCAAATAAATCTTCTGTGTTTGCAATTGCCCAGTGACAGAGTAGTTTTGCCATAAGACACACTTGAAACATCCTTGCAAAGAACTGAAAAACTCCCAATTCTTTTAGACTAAAGTTATAAACTTTTGGTAAGGAGGAGTACGATTGGCAAACGGAAATATTTCATTGAATAGGCAGCAAGCAAAATAGCTACAAAAGGTGTATTTATTTGTGGTACCCAGTGAGAGGAGACTGTAGTTCCATGAAGTACACTGTAATTCAATAACATAACCTTTGCCAGTAATAGCATCATACTTAAAGCCACTGGATAATCTCATAGATCTTTCTGCCAAGAATTGCATTTACCAGATGGAAGAGTCTGAACAGCAACAAGCCTCAACATACACGTCAGGCTTTTTTTTGTTTCTCGGCTGTTCTCAGCAGTCAGAAAAAAACAGCAGCTTATACTGTAGCAGGTTTAAAGATACTCTACTATCAATACCCTTGTACATTGATTTATTGTTATAGATTTAATTACAACAAAGTTTGACAAAAATATTTTGTTTTGATTCCCTTTTTGTGTAAAATATGATAAAGAGAAGTAGTGGACCAATAATCTCAGCACATCGGATGCTGATCAGTTTGTTTCTGAACTATAGGAAGCAATTGGATAAATAACAAGGAGACTTGTAGCAGCAGGGAATCTACAGTATTAACTTGTCCTCAGGGTGAACTCCCACCATCTGAATTTTAATCTCTATTAAAATTTTAAATCTCTATTTTAGGGCACCCCAGATTGCATCATGTACTCCAATTTCAATCCTTAAACTGATGGTATAATTCTGTATAAGTGGTACACCAATCAAAGACTGGCTTTTATTGGGATTCCTGCTAACTTAGTAAGGAAAGTGCTCATTTTGTCCTCAATCCCTAATTTACATTCAATTAATTGATCTCAACTGGGGCAAGAACAAGAGTGCTACAATTGAAAAGAACAAGTCTCATCGGGAGTGAGGCATAATTTGAAGTAGCAAGTGAGAAAGAGACATTATTGCATGGCAGGAGCCATTTGAAAAGAAAAAGTCTCATTGGGAGTGAGTCATAATTCCAAGTAGTGAGTGAAAGAGACGTTATTGCAAGGTGGGAGCCACTTGAAAAGAACAAGTCTTGTCGGGAGTGAGTCATAATTTGAAATAGTGAGCGAGAGAGAGAGAGGAGGGATATCATTGCAAGGTGAGAACTATTTGAAAAGAGTACGTCTTGTCAGGAGTGAGATTTATTTGAGCCAATTGAAAAAAGAAAGAAATAAGCAAAGTGGCCATTGTTGGGTGGGCCAGCGTTAGAGTGGGAGGCTTTGGCTCAACAGGCTTCAGCAAGACCAGAGATGAGAAAATCAGCAGATGCTGGTAATCCAAGCAATGCACACAAAATGCTGGAGGGACTAAACAGGCCAAGCAGCATCTATGGACAAGGGTCCGGTCCGTAACTTCGACTGTTTTACTCTTTGCCATAGATGCTGCCTGGCCTGCTGAGTTCAGCATTTTGTGTGCATTGTTTAGCAAGACTGGGCTTGGTCAAGCACAGACAGAGGTTCTATGTGAGTTCCTAGTAAGTTTTTCCCCCTCTTTCTTTGCCTATTAGTACATACAGTAGCTAATGGGCTGAGAATGGGTCCACAGAATGTGATTTGTTCTTTGTGTGGGATGTGGGAACTCTGGAAGACCTCCAGTCTTCCTAAGAACTACAGCTGCATGAAGTGCATCAAGACACAGCTCTTTAGAGACCATGGAAGGAAATGGAGCTGTAGCTCAATGACCTTCAGCACATACGGGAGAATAAAGAGGTGACAGAGCTACAGGGAGGTAGTTACTCCTAAATTGCAGGAGGCAAGACCCTGGGTGACTGACAGGGGAGGGAAGTGGACTAGACAGCCAGAGCAGACTACCCCTGTGGCCTTTCCCTTCAATAATAAGCATACCACTTTGGATACTGTTTCGGGGAAATGACCTACCAGGGGAAGCCACAGTGACCAGCTCTTTGGCACAGAGTCTGACTCAGAAGAGGAGGAGGGAGAAGAGGAGTGCAGTAGTGATAGGGGATTCCATAGTTAGAGGAGCATACAGGAAATTCCACAGACATGAAAAAGATATTCAGAAGGTATTTTGCCTCCCAGGTGCCAGGGTCAGAGGTGTCTCAGACTGAGCTCACAGCTTTCTAAAGGGGGGCTGTGAGCTGCCAGGAGTCATGATACATATTGGTACCAATGTCATAGGTAGGAAAAGGATGGAGGTTCTGAAGAGAGAATATAGTGAGTTAGGTAGAAAGCTGAAAAGCAGGATTTCCAGGGTAGTAATCTCTGGATTGCTGCCTGTGCCATGTGACAGTGAGGGTAAGAATAGGGTGACTTGGCAGAAGAATGTGTGCCTGGGGAACCAGTGCAAAGAGTAGTGTTTCAGATTTCTGGATTATTGGGATTGCTTCTGGAGAAGTTATGACCTGTACAAAATGGACAAGTTACGCCTGCAGCCAAGAGAGACCAATATCCTTGTGGGCAGGTTTACTGGAGCTGTTGGGGAGGATTTACACTAATCTGGCGAGGGATGGGAACCGGGGTGATAAAGCTGACCCTGTGGCAGTTGGAATACAAGTAGATGCAATGTATAGTGAGACTGTGAGGAAGGTCAGGCAAGTGATAGTACAAAATTGTAGTGAGTGGAATGAGTTGAAGTGTAACATGGGGACATAATCAAAAAGGGTGACGAATACAGGACAAAAGGTGTTCTATCTAAATGCACATAGTATACGGAATAAGGTAGATGATCTTGAGCACAGTTAGAGATTGGTAGGTATGACGCTGTAGCATCATTGAGTCGTGACTTAAAGAAGATCACAGTTGGGAGCTTAACATCTGAGAATACACATTGTACCAAAAGGATAGGCAGAGGGGTTGGGTGGCTGCACTGGTTTAAAAAAAAATCAAATGGGTTCGGAAGATGTAGAATTCTTGCGGGAAGAGTTAAGAAACTACAAGGGTAAAAAAGGTCCTGATAGGAGTTATATACAAGCCTCCGAACAGTAGACAGGAGTGGGATACAAATTACAACGAGATAAAAAAGGTATGTATAAAGGATAGTGTTACGATAGTCATGGGGGATTCCAATATGCAGGTAGGTTGGGAAAATCGGGCTGGCGCTGGATGTACCTGGATGTGCCTGAATTTATAGAAAGCCTATGAGATGGCTTTTCAGAGCAGCTTGTGGTGGAGCCCACTAGGGGAAAGGCAATTCTGGACTGAGTGTTGTGTAATAAACCAGATTTGACTAGGAGGTAGTGATCATAATACGATCGAATTTACCCTGCAGTTTGGGAGGGAGAAGATAAAGTCAGATACATCAGTATTACAGTGGAGAAAAGAAAAATACAAAGGCATGAGAGAGGAGGTGGCCAATGTTGATTGGAAGGGGACACTAGCAAGGATGATGGAAGAACAGCAATGGCTGGAGCTTGTGGGGGCAAATCAGAAAGCGCAGGACAGATACATCGCAAAAATGAAGATGTCTAAAGGGAGAATGAGGAAACCATGGCTGACAAGGGAAGTCAAGATAGCAAAAAGCAAAAGAGAGGGCATATCATTTAGCAAAAGTTAGTGGGAGGTTAGAGGATTGGGAAACTTTTAATACAGCAACAGAATGCAACTGAAATGCCATAAAGAGAGAAAAGATGAAATTTAAACAAAAGCTAGCTAATAAAATAAAAGATACCAAAAGTTTTTTTTCAGATATATAAAGAGAAGAAGAGAAGTGGGAGTGGATATTGGTCCACTGGAAAATGATGCTGAAGAGCCATTAATGGGGGACGAAGAAATTGCTGACGAAATTAATAAGTATTTTGCTTCAGTCTTCACTGTGGAAGACACTAACAATGTACCAGAAATTTGAGAGTGTCAGGGGGCCGAAGCGAGAGAGGTTGTTATTACTAGGAATAGGTGCTTAAGAAGCAACAAATTAACAAATTTGTTAACAAATTGTTAACAACCTAACAAATTAACTGCTTTTTGGAATAATTCCTCAAAATATCCATGCTATCTCTGTGTCTGACCAACATGTTATTGCATTTGTTACATTGATAGCTAAGAGGGCCATTCTGTTGAAGTAGAAGCATACATGAGCTCCCACTTTGTCACAATGATTCTCCATGCTATGTCCTAGTTTGGAGAAAATTAGAAGTCGAACCTTTGAACCTATGTTTGATTTTGAGAAAACATGAGGTTCATTTGCTCATTATTATCATTCGAGTTAATTGATAGATTTCCTCCACGATCTAATTGTAAATTTTTGGTACATTTTTTTTTTCTTGCTGGCGGTTTGAAGTTTATCTTTAGAAGCTTTTTGTATGATGCATGGCTCCGTGGTTGAACACCTAATGGGGTTTTTCGCCCCACATTTTCTTGCTTAATAGGGTTTTTTTTAAATCACCAAAATTTTTTCAATCTTTAAGATAATGTTTTTTTTCTTGAGACATTGTAAATGTTGCTTACTTCGATGTACTCATGTTAATTTTGGATAATAATAAAAAGATTTGAAAAGAAAGAAGTTGAAAGGTCTGAAGGTAGATAAGTCACCTAGACTAGATGGTCTACACCCCAGTGTTCTGAAGAAGGTAGTTGAAGAGATTGTAGAGGCATCTTTCAAGAATCACTGGATTTGGGATGGTTCCTGAGGACTGGAAAATTGTAAATGTCACTCCACCCTTTGAGAAGGGAGGAAGGCAAAAGAAAGGAAATTATAGGTCAGTTAGCCTGACTTCAGTGTTTGTGAAGATGTCAGAGTCCATTATTAAGGATGAGAATTTGGTATACTTGGAGGCACATGATAAAGTAGTTCGAAGTCAGCATGGCTTCTGTCAGGGTAAATCTTGCCTAACAAACCTGTTGGAATTATTTGAGGAAATAACAGGCAGGGTAGGCAAAGGAGGGTCAATGGATTTTGTTTACTTGGATTTTCAGAAGGCTTTTAACAAGGTGCTGCACATGAGGCTACTTAACAAGATAAGAGTTCATGGTATTACAAGAAAGATACTAGCATAGATAGAAGATTGGCTGACTGGCAGGAAGCAAAGAGTGGGAATCAAAGGGGCCTATTCTGGTTGGCTGTCAGTGACTAGTGGTGTTCCATTGGGGTTAAGATTGGGGCCACTTCTTTTCAAGTTATATAGTATGTCACTGATTTGAATGATGGAATTGATGGCTTTGTGGACAAGTTTGTGGTTGATATGAAGTTAGGTGGAGGGGCAGGGTAATGTTGAGGAAATGAGTGGTCTATATAAGAACAGACAGACTGGGACAATTGGCAACTAAGTCGCAGATGGAATATAGACACTATAAACAGGGAGAAAATTCAAAAATCATAAGTGCAAAGGTACTTCGGAGTGCTTGTGCAGGATTCCATAAAGGTTACCTTGCAGGTTGAGTTGGTGGTAAGGAAGGCAAATGCAATGTTAGCAATCATTTTGAGAGGACTAGAATATAAAAGCCAGGATGTAATTCTGAGGCTTTGTAAAGTATTGACCACACCACAGTTGGAGTATTGCAGTTCTGGGACCCTTATCTTAGAAAAGATGTGCTGACATTGGAGAAGGTCCAGAGGAGGTTCACAAGAATAATTCTTGGAATGAAAGAGTTAATGTATGAGGACTGTTTGATGCCTCTGGGCCTGTACTCACTGGAGTTTAGATGAATGGGGGAGGGGGTGAATCTCATTGAAATCCATTGAATACTGAAAAGCCCGGATAGAGTAGGTGCGGCGGAGATGTTTCCTATGAAGGGTGAGTATAAGGCCAGGGCACAGTCTCAGAAGAGAGGAGCGTCCATTTTGAACACAGGCGAGGAGGAATTCTTTTAGCCAAAGGGTAGTGAAATTCAGTGCTGCAGGCGGCTGTGGAGGCCAAGTAATTGAGTAAATTTAAAGTGGAGGTTGATAGGTTCCTGATTAGTCAGAACATCAAAGGTTACATGGAGAAGGCAGGGAAATTGGATTGAACGGGATAATAAATCAGCCATGATGGAAAGACTGAGCAAGGTTGATGGACTAAATGACTTAATTCTGCTCCGTGTCTTATGGTCTATAATTAATGTCCACATGTAGTGTTCAAACTGCCTTGTCTTGCTTACTCAGCAAACGGGGCGGGGGTTAAAGAGAGGATTACAGAGTTGATTTAATGCATGTTAATCAACTCTGGTTTCACTTCCTGCTTGTTCAAACAGTTGCTATTCACCTGATATTGCCTGATTGAATCAGGTTATGGCAGTAATATAACCAACCAGACAGAAGCCAGAGCACAGCCCAGCCATTCAAGATCTGTATCTTATTAGCTCGCATTAGCTGCTGGAAAAGACGTATAGTTAACAAAAACCAAGGATTGCTGGGCAAAATGAAGTTATGGAAACATACATAAATGATAAACATACAATTAGATGTTAAAAGTATTCTGATTGGGAAGTTTATTGGTTTTTAGAATTATTCTGATTCATAATTGCCGATCCCACCTTTAGTGACAGATCACAAAGGTATTTCTTGTGGATAAACTGGTTCTAAAGCATTTTGAGCTGGAGATTTTACATGGTTATTGTAATAATCCGTAAGTTTGGTAAGTGTCTATATGGAAAATCTACATAAACAGAGTAAACTGTCATACATATAGTTTATCTTAGCTCTCCATCAAATTTATAGGTTACAGTTGGGGGAGGTTGAAGAAACTGAGTTTTCAAGTAAAGTTTTCCTGGAGAAAGAATGAGACTGGCACACACCGTGAAGCAGTGGTATGGTTAGCGGTTGATTGACTTGGTAATGGTATCTGCGACAGTCCGCAGCTCAGGATCAATAATGATTTATTGCCCTTGCACTTCTGTGGGCACCGGAGTGCTTGACCAGGTCAAATGGAGGGAATCAGAGACTCTACCACAGATGGGGCAAGGAGTGCCTCACAGGGCAGATGGGTGTGAGGCTTGAAATACTGTGCTCCGTCTGCCCTCTGCATGTACTTGAGCTTCTCAAGACCATCCAGAATGTTCTTTCTCAAACTTTTGAGTGGTCAAGTGTCAGGCACTTAGTTGTTATGGAGGCTTTGAACACATCCTTGAATCTATACTCCTGTCTCCTTGGTAATCCCTTTACAAGATGAAATACAAGTAGCTAAGCCCAACAGTCTGCCCTGTCTGAGCACTGCCATGACATTTTCCCTGATGAGTAATGTCACCTTAGCCCCTTTAATTACTCCCACTCATCATGTCTAAAACAACAGAACCCCAGACCTCTGCCATAGTTGGATGCATCAGCAAGGGACATGAGACCATAAGATCATAAGATATAGGAGCAGAATTAGGCCATTCAGCCCATCGAGTCTGCTCTGCCATACCATCATGGCTGATCACGGATCTCACTCAACTCCATACACCTGCCTTCTCGCCATATCCTTCGACCGATCAGGAAACGATCAAATGAGGCTGAGTACAGGGCTACGGTAGGAAACTTTGTCACATGGTGTGAGCAGAATTATCTGCAGCTTAATGTGAAAAAGACTAAGGAGCTGGTGGTAGACCTGAGGAGGGCTAAGGCACCGGCAACCCCTGTTTCCATCCAAGGGGTCAGTGTGGACATGGTGGAGGATTACAAATACCTGGGGATACAAATTGACAATAAACTGGACTGGTCAAAGAACACTGAGGCTATCTACAAGAAGGGCCAGAGCCGTCTCTATTTCCTGAGGAGACTGAGGTCCTTTAACATCTGCCAGATGATGCTGAGGATGTTCTACGAGTCTGTGGTGGCCAGTGCTATCATGTTTGCTATTGTGTGCTGGGGCAGCAGGCTGAGGGTAGCAGACACCAACAGAATCAACAAACTCATTCGTAAGGCCAGTGATGTTGTGGGGATGGAACTGGACTCTCTGACGGTAGTGTCTGAAAAGAGGATCTGTCCAAGTTGCATGCCATCTTGGACAATGTCTCCCATCCACTACATAATGTACTGGTTGGGCACAGGAGTACATTCAGCCAGAGACTCATTCCACCGAGATACAACACTGAGCGTCATAGGAAGTCATTCCTGCCTGTGGCCATCAAACTTTACAACTCCTCCCTTGGAGGGTCAGACACCCTGAGCCAATAGGCTGGTCCTGGACTTATTTCCTGGCATAATTTACATATTATTATTTAATTATTTATGGTTTTATATTGCTATATTTATATTCTATTCTTGGTTGGTGCAACTGCAACAAAACCCAACTTCCCTCGGGATCAATAAAGTATGACTATGACTTTGAGCTGCCAGTTCTGTCTCTCTTGCAATCAATTCTCATTAATGGCTACAATATCATAATTCCATGTTAGAAGTAACAAATATTCTGAAAGAATTCCAGATTTCTCAATTTACTGGAAGAACAGTTGCTGGAACTCATATCTGCACAATACTCATATCTGTTTTAATAGATTTCTTGTACTTTAAGTCAAACAGGTGAGTTCTTTACTCAACAAACATTAAGTAATTAGACAATCAATTCACGTAGGACATGCCAGTTTGTGGAAACTTGCTTTGCATCAAGTTAGTGCTACTTTTTCCTAGATAACAGTGACTATTCTTCATACGTATTTCATTGGTGACAAGTGCTTTTGGAGACTCTTAGGTCATCAAAGTTGAATAAAGGGGAACCAGTAGATGCACTGTATTTGGATTTCCAGAAGATATGTGGTAAGATTCCAGAGAAAAGTTAATGCACAATACAATAATGTGGACAGGGGAGGGGCTGACTAATAGAAAAATAGTGAGGCAGGATCAATGGGTCACTTTCAGATTTGCAATTAGTTACTTCTGAGATGACTTAGGGCCTCGACCACGTACAATCTATTTGATGTCCTGAATGAAGGACAGACTAATATGGCTGTGAAAAGGTTACAGCGAGCCTGCAAAGAGTCACAGAGAGGACAAGCAAATAGACAAGAAGCTAGCAAATGGAGTAAAATGTGAGGCTGTCCACTTTGGAAGGAAGGATGAAAAACATCATTATTTAAATAGGGTGTATCTACAAAGAGTAGAGGTATTAGGATACTGGTATATGAATCACAAAAAGTTAGCTAGCAGATACCTCCAGAAATTAAGAGGGCTGGTGGAATGTTGGCCCTTATTGCAAAGGATGTTAAGTTTAAAATAAGGAGGTTTAAAGCAAAATTGTCAGGCACTGAAATTGCACCTGGAATACCTTCTGGTCTCCATATTTAAGGAAATAGGTACTTGCTTAAAAAAAAAGTCACTAAATTTAATTCCTGGAATTAAAAAGTTGATGTTTGAAGAAAAACAGAACTATTTGTGCCTATACTCAATGGGATACTGAGAACAAGAAATTACTTTATTGAAATATTTAAGGATATGAGGAAAACTGACACTGAGAATGCTGAGAGAAATTCCTCTAGTGTACATCTCTAGAATAAGGACACAGTTTCAGTATAAAAATGTCACATTTCTATGCGATCGGAAGCCTTTTTATTCTCAGCAGTTTATCAATCTATGGAATACTTTACTCCAGGTCACTGTGCAGATGAAATCATAAGACCATAAGATATAGGAGCAGAAGTAGGCCATTCGGCCCATCGAGTCTGCTCCGCCATTCAATCATGGGCTGATCCAATTCTTCCAGTCATTCCCACTCCCCTGCTCACCCCATACCCTTTGATGCCCTGGCTAATCAAGAACCTACCTATCTCTGCCTTAAATGCACCCAATGATTTGGCCTCTACAGCCGCTTGTAGCAACAAATTCCACAGATTTACCACCCTCTGACTAAAGTAATTTCCCCGCATCTCAGTTCTAAATGGATGTCCTTCAATCCTCAAGTCGTGCTCTCTTGTCCTAGAATCCTCTACCATGGGAAATAACTTTGCCATATCTAATCTATTCAGGCCTTTTAACATTCGGAATGTTTCTGTGAGATTTCCCCCTCATTCTCCTGAACTCCAGGGAATAAAGCCCAAGAGCTGCCAGACATTCCTCACAGAGCAACCCTTTCATTCCTGGAATCATTCTTGTGAATCTTCTCTGGACCTTCTCCAATGTCAGTAAATCCTTTCTAAAATAAGGAGACCAAAACTGCACACAATACTACAAGTGTAATCTCACGAGTGTTTTATAGAGACTCAACATTATACCCCTGCTCTTATATTCTATACCTCTAGATATGAATGCCAACTTCTTCACAACTGACTCAACCTGGAGGTTAACCTTTAGGGTGTCTTGCACAAGGACTCCCAAGTCCTTTTTCATCTCTGCTTTTTGAATTCTCTCTGCATCTAAATAAAAGTCTGCCCGTTTATTTCTTCCACCAAAATGCATAACTATACACTTTCCAACACTGCATTTCATTTGCCACTTCTTTGCCCATTCCCCTAAACTATCTAAGTCTCTCTACAGGTTCTCTGTTTCCTCAACACTACCCGCTCCTCCACCTATCTTTGTATCATTGGCAAATTTAGCCACAAATCCATCAATACCGTAGTCCAAATCATTGACATACACTGTGAAGGGCAGCAGTCCCAACAGTAACCCCTGTCGAACTCCATTGGTAACTGGCAGTCAGCCAGAATAGAATCCCTTTATACCAACTCTCTGTTTTCTGCCAACCAGTTAATACTACACCCATGCTAGTAACTTCCCCGTAATTCCATAGGCTCTTATCTTGCTAAGCAGCCTCATCTCACCATATAACTATATAACAATTACAGCATGGAAACAGGCCATCTTGGCCCTTCTAGTCCATGCCGAACTCTTACTCTCTCCTAGTCCCACCGACCTGCACTCAGCCCATAACCCTCCATTCCTTTCCTGTCCATATAACTTTAACTTTAAATGACAACATCGAACCTGCCTCAACCACTTCTGCTGGAAGCTCGTTCCACATAGCTACCACTCTCTGAGTAAAGAAGTTCCCCCTCATGTTACCCCTAAACTTTTGCCCTTTAACTCTCAACTCATGTCCTCTTATTTCAATCTTCCCCACTCTCAATGGAAAAAGCCCATCCACATCAACTCTATCAATCCCCATCATAATTTTAAACACCTCTATCAAGTCCCCCCTCAACCTTCTACGCTCCAAAGAATAAAGACCTAACTTGTTCAACCTTTCTCTGTAACTTAGGAGATGAAACCCAGGCAACATTTTAGTAAACCTCCTCTGTACTCTCTCAATTTTATTGACATCTTTCCTATAATTCGGTGACCAGAACTGTACACAATACTCCAGATTTGGCCTTACCAATGCCTTATACAATTTCAACATTACATCCCAACTCCTATACTCAATGCTCTGATTAATAAAGGCCAGCAAATCAAAAGCTTTCTTCACCACCCTATCCACATGAGATTCCATCTTCAGGGAACTATGCACCATTATTCCTACATCTCATGTGTGGCACCCTGTCAAAGGCCTTCTGAAAATGCAAGTACACCACGTCTACTGCATCTCCTTTGTCTACCCTGCTTGTAATTCCCTTAAAGGATTCTAGTAAGTTTGACAGACAGGATTTTCCTTTTAGGAAACCATGCTGGCTTTGGCCTATCTTGTCATGTGCCTCCAGGTACTCTGTAATCTCATCTTTAACAATCGATTCCAACAACTTCTCAACCACTGATGTCAGGCTAACAGGTCTATACTGTAGTTTCCTTTCTGCTGCCTCCCACCCTTCTTAAATAGCAGAGTAACATTTGCAATTTTCCAGTCATCCGGTACAATGCCAGAATCTATCAATTCTTGAAGATCATCGTTAATGCTTCCACATCTCTCCAGTTACTTCAGAATCCAAAGATGCATTCCATCAGGTCCAGGAGATTTATCCACCGTCAGACCATTAAGCTTCCAGAGCAACTTCTCAGTTGTAATTTTCACTGCACAAACTTCACTTCCCTGACACTCTTGAATGTCTGGTACACTGCAGACGTCTTCCACTGTGAAGACTGATGCAAAATACACACTCAGTTCCTCCGCCATCACTGCATCTCTCATTACAATATCTCCAGCGTCATTTTGTATTGGTCCTATATCTACCCTTGACTCTCTTTTACCCTTTATATACTTAAAAACATTTTTAGTATCTTCTTTGATATTGGTTGCCAGCCTCCTTTCATAATTCATCTTATCCTTCCTAATGACCTTCTTAGTTTCCATCTGCAATTTTTTTTTTAAAGTTTCCCAAACCTCTATCTTCCCACTAGCTCTGGCTTCCTTGTATGCCCTCACTTTTGCTTTACTTTGGCTCTGACTTCACTTGTCAGCCACGGTAGTGTCCTTCTTCCCTTTGAAAATTTCTTTTTATTTGGAATATATTTGTCTTGCACTTCCCTCATTTTTCCCAGAAAGTCCAGCCATTGCTGCTCTGCTGTCCTTCCTGCAAATGTCCAGTTCCAGTCAACTTTGGCCAGTTCCCTTCTCATGCCATTGTAATTTCCTTTATTCCACTGAAATACCAACACATTGGATTTTATTTTTTTTTCTCTCAAATTTCAATGTGAACTCGACCATATTGTAATCACTATTCCCTAAGGGTTCCTTAATCTTAAGCTCTCTTATCACCTCCGGATCATTGCACAACACCCAATCCAGCACAGCCGATCTCCTAGTGGGCTCAACAACAAGCTGAGCCCACTATCATTGAATAAGTTCAAGATGAAGAGTGACAGACATTTAAACTGCAAGAGAAAAAGTGGGATTGGTGAGAAACCGGGCAAGCAGTGTGCCAGTGTCGGCACTGTATCGCCCATGATCCTATTGAAAAGCAAAGTAGGCTCCAGGGATCAAATGACCTCCAATTTATGAAAGATGCTACTAAAATGCAATTTCTATATTGATTAGCATTCATTGACTTCTAAATGGGAATATGTGTTTCTCACTAGGCATTCAAATTCTGACAATGCAGAGAAATTCTTTGCTTTAGGGCTTGATGAACTGGACTTTGATAGTCACAGTGCAATTAGATTTAGGTCTGGATTTGGAGGCAAGGCTTCAACTGAAGCAACTGGGACTGAGTTCTTTTTACAGCTACTGGCCTTCTTCTCAACAGCAGTACCAAAGGGAGTACATTTGCAGTTTTGCAATTCCCCCTCCCACATCAAGTAATTTAAATGATGCAAGTAAAATCTAATCTCACTGATGTGAGCCTGTGTGTTTCAAATACTGATTTCTTGAAATCTAATCAACCACAAATCAGGTGCAAATTACTGAAGATTTATTAGGTCTTTGCACAGGATGAGTGACGACAGTAATTGAGATATACAGTAGACTTGAGGCACTCAGTATGAGCAAAGTAGCCAGAAGAATTGCCTGAAGTACTACAGACATTTGGAATGGAGAAACCACTGCATTCAAAGTGGAAAATTTAATAAATATTTGAAGCACATCATCCCGCGGGAAAAAAAAAGAGTATTAGTTTCCAGGAATGCTTACAAATTATGTCATGAATGCAAAATTACTACAGTGCATTACTTCACTTCATTCAGTTTCATTGGATTCAGTGTCCAGACTTCATTTATAAGATACAAACACAATGGTGTATTATAACCATTTCAACACAAGCACCTCAATTAAATTTAAATGCTTCAAAAGGCATATAAAATGTTCAAAAGTAGAATGCCGGAGGTGGTATAAATCTGAAATGGAACAGGAAGAGCAGGAATTATTCAGCAGACCGAGCAGCATTGGTGGTGACCTGAACTTTTAATTCAGTTTCTGACTCCAAAGACATTGCTTAACCTAACCTATTTCCAGCACAACCTGAGAAACTCTTGCATGATTTGGCATTTAACTAGAATTTAAATCTTTGAATTGCTTGCAAGTTCCAATAATAAAAATTTAGAACAAGTAAATGTATGGTTTTGATCTTGACCTGCTGTAAGAAACTGAAATCGATTGCTGATTTTGCAGGTCCTGTGTTTCGCAGTTCTTATCAACATGAAACTGATATGAAGTAATTCCAGTGAAGAAATATGGGAAAGATAATCTTGTGAAGCAGCAAATCCAGGATTTTTGCAGTGAAGAGAAAGGAGCACATATCTAGCTCCTAAGTAGTATGGAATGTGAGACTTACAGGCTAACTTGCGTCCTCAAAGTAGGCTGCTTTGTCCTGGATAATGTTAAGTTTCATCGATGTTGCTAAAGCTTCATTTGGCCATGCTAGTGGAGAATATTTCATATGCTTGGACTAATACTTTATAAATGGCAGAAAAATGTTGAGTTTCTTGCTACAGAAAGATCAGCCTCTAACATGCTCTTATAACCAAATTTTGAGTTTGTTCAGGCAACTTTCTAGTCAATGGTGGTCCTCAAGATGTAGGTGACATGTTAATTTAGAAAATTATTTAATACATGGGAAGTAGTTAGACTTTCTTCTGTAGGTGACCCTATATTGCTTTTGTAGCACAAAAGTTACTCGCAACATTTCAAATGAAGCAGTAAAGTAATCTATTTCTTTCTGTTTGCTGGCACTGATATCCACATTACCTGATCCTTACTTGAAAAGAAAATCAGTTACTCTCTTTCTCAAAGTAGGCCTGCTCACTGCCATTTTTTTTCCACAATGTTCCTCCCCTTTTTGTGCAGGCAACGATCCTGACTAAATTCTGGTTATGCCCTGGAGGATGCAACAAGCTATCAGAAATCAAAAAGCCCTCTGCACTGTACTGCAATTCACTTTCACAGCAATCTCGGCATGAAAACATTTGATCTACTATAGCAAAGTAGGGCAGAAGAAGACACAAACAATAAGACCAATATGCCAGAAGGGATTCTTCACAAATCAGGTAATTTCCACATTTTGTACAACACAACTCTCACTAGAAGAATACTTGCTACTTGTTTGTTCTGTACTGAATAAGAAGCCAAGTATAACAGTGACAGTCCTTGTTCTGTATCAGACAATAGCTGGTCTGGAGGGATGGCTGAACAGTATTGGTCAGGTGGGCTGGCCGGGTGGTTTGTACTCACAACAAACATCTGGCTATAGAGGCAGACAAACTGGCACTATTATAAATGCCTTGCTGTTCCATAGAAATCCTTTGGTATAGTTAGAGTGTAATTTATCAACCCCTGCATCACAGGGATGCCTACAGTACCAGTGAAGCTCCAGTTATCTAGCTGCCTGCAGCTTTCTACCAGACGAAAAAGAGATACCTTTCTTTCTCCTTGATTAAATGGCCTCTGTAACCTGCCTGCTGCAGCACTGGGCACCATTCTGGGAGATCCTGATCATGTTGCCAACTCCCTTCTGAAAGGAGGCAAAGACAGAGGCAAAGAAATTTTACCTACTCAAAATGATTCTCTCGGTGCGTCACTCTTCAATGTCCTAAGTCACTGACACATTTGCTAAGGGAAGCGGGTGGGGGAGCAGGGGCACCAATCAAAAACAAGACCATATAGTGCAGTTCAGCCCCAGGGCCTGGTAATCATGACATCGTTCTTCATGGAACATAGTTGGAAACAACTGGTGTGTTACATTGGATCTGTACACTATATAACGACTTCAGAGACTTGGGGAAGATCTAAGTCATGAAAGAACACCATGTAAATGCAATTTTTCTTTCAGCACTCATGAAAATATGGTTCTGCAAGCCAGATCTTTTTTCAATTAGCAGGTTTCAGTTCAGTATGTGAACTAAGAAAGGAAAACAGTTACAGTATCTAAAGTAGAATGATAGCACCTTCTCCCCATAGTAATAAATGAAGAGTCTGTTCATTTCTGCAGTTACCAAATATTGCCCACTCCTTCCTCGTTTACATTGCCTGGTTTGGTTTTACAATCTTCAAACTATCCATCAGTTTAGTCAAACAAACACTTCCTGCATTTGGTGCTATATTCAATGCTCTGGGAAAGTAATAAGACAGCTGGAAGCAATTATATCCTCTACAATTTTAAAGCTAAAAGATTTGGACCAAAGAAACAGTATTTCTTTTGATATTCAGAAAAGTGGTTCCTCGTCGAGCAAATCCCAAACTACCTGCTTATAATTCCAAGGAAAAGCTACATGAACTATGCAACACAACTTCACAGTACTTTGTAGTTCAAATGTTTGTGAAATATCAAACTTCTCAATCCAGCAGCAAAACTCTTATGTATGTCACATGCCAATTTGGCTCTGTCCTCAATCTGCAGCTGTTCTACATTACTGTCCACTGTGCAAATGCTCAAAATGTCTGGGCTATGGGAAGTATAAAAAAAACACCAAGTACAGTACTGGTAATGTCAGAACAACTCTGATATGTAGATACAAACAGGCTGTGTGCTTAGCCCCCTGCTCTTCTCACTTTATACTTATGACAGTGAGGTGAAGCACAGCCCCCGATGCCATATTTGAGTTTGCTGATTGCACCACTTTCGTTGGCTGAACCAAAAGTGGTGACGCATCAGCATTTCGGAGAGAGATTAAAAATCTGGCTAAGTGGTCCCACAACAACAACCTTAATGTCTGAAAGACCAAGGAGCTAATTAATGACTTCAGGAGGAGGAAGCCAGAGGTCCATGAGCCAGTCCTATTCAGGGGATCAAAAGTAGAGTGGGTCAGCAACTTTAAATTCTTTGGTGTTTTCACTTCAGAGGATCTGTCCTGGATCTGACTTGTGGGTGCCATTATAAAGAAAGCATGACAGTGCCTCTACTTTCTTGGAAGCTTGAGAAGATTCTGCATGTCATCTAAAACTTCAACAAATTTCTATAGATGTGCGGTGGAGAGTATATTGACTGGTTGCATCATGGCCTGGTATGGAAACACCACTGCCCGTGAGGGGAAAAGCCAACAAAAAGAAGTGGATACAGGCCGGTCTCTGACGCATAAAGCCCTCCTCACCATTGAACACATCTACATGGAGTGATGTTGCAAGAGAGCAGCATCCATCATCGAAGATCACTGCTGCCATTAGGAAGAAGGTATGGGAGCCTCAGGACCCACACCACCAGGTGCAGGATCAGTTAACCTCAACCATCGGGCTTTTGAACCAGGGAAGATAACTTCACTCACCTCAACACTGAACTATTCATACAACCTATGGGCTCACTTTCAAGGAGCTTCATCTCATGTTCTCAATATTTATTGCTTCTTTCTTTCTTGTTTTTCCCCTTTTTTTGTATTTGCACAATTTGTTGTCTTTTGCATATTGGCTGTTTGTCCATCCTGTTCGGTGCAGTCTTTCATCAATTCTATTGCATTTCTTATATTTACTGTGAATACCCACAAGAAAATGAATCTCACAGGGATGTATATGGTGATATACATGCATTTTGATAATACATTTAACTTGAACTTTGAAATTAAAGGCCCATGCAGGTCTACATTCATCAATGAAATAATTGAAAAAAAAAATCTTTTCACCTTCTTGAAGAGGATAATCTTGCTGGTAACACAAAGTGAAATTAATGAATCTACTGTTTCCAACAGCAAGCATTGTTGATTAATAACATCAGCCCTAATTCTTCAACAGCATCTCTTTCAGGAATCATGGAGCTCAAATGCATGCACCTTCCTCAGGTGTTCAAATGTCATGTGTGAAGCTGTTGTTATCTTATCAGCTAACTCATCATAAAAGATAAAAGTACAATTTACATAATGGCTATAACAACCATGAAATATCCCAAAATCTTAAATGCAATAAAATGCAGTCATGGTTGCAATGTGGAAATGCCTCGGCCAATTTACTCTCCCATTCTTCTTCAAGATAGTGCAACAGGATCCAAGTCCTAAAATCAGCCTGTGAATACACAAGAGGGACTGTGCGTGCTGGAATCCGGAGCAAAAAAAAATAAACTGCTGGAAGATTTCAGTGAGTCAAACAACATCTGTGAAGAAACAGGTTCCAAAATGTCAACTATCCTTTGCCTCCACTGATGTTGTTCAGTCTTGCTAATCTACAAACATTACATGCTATTTATTGTGAGTATATCCTTTCTTTGGTAAGGATACCCAAACTTCACACTTGTCCAGGTGTGGTCTCATTAAAGCTCTGTATGATTATAACAAGACGTATTTACTCTGTACTCAAAACATACCATTTGCCCTCTTAACTGTTTTATTTTCACCTGCACGTTTATTTTCAATGAATCAGAATCAGATTTAATATCTCCGGCATATGTCATGAAATTTGTTAACTTTACAGCAGCTTTACAATGAAATGCATGATAAATAAATATAGAAAAAAACAATTACAGTAAATATATACATTTGTCTTTTAAATAGTTAAGGTAAAATAAATTGTGCAAAAAAACAAATAAAAACAGTAGTGAGGTAGTGAAGAAGGGTCCATGATATTAATGTAAGATTGTATTCTACATAAAATATTGAATTTCATTTGGAAAAACTAAATTTTAAATCTCTTGTGGGAAGTTGCTATTTCACTTTTGAGTGCACATGCTGGTTTGTTTTTATTATATTTTCAACATGGTCTAGATGGATTATACGGCCTGTTTCTGTGCTGTAGTGCTCTATGATTCCAAGGACATCCAGATCAATTTGTGCTTCAACACTCTTCAGTCTATCATCTTTAAGTTTTTCTGGTTTCTGCCCCACCAGATTTATCTGTATTTATCTACATCATAATTGCATCTGCCATGTATCACTCACTCAACTCCACTTTCTTGTTTCAAATCCTCTTGGCATCCTCATAACAACCAGTTTCCTGTTGTCAGCTAACTTGGAAGAATACAGTATTTGGTTCCCTCATTGAAATAATTGATAAATAGCATGAACAGCTGGGGTGTAAGCATCCATTCCTGCAATAGCCTTCTAGTTACCATTTGTTGTCCAAAATAAAACACCCATTTATTTTTACTCCCCATCCACTATCTTTCAACCAATGTTTAATTAATGCCATCATGACAGCTCAATCTCCTGCTTTAATTTTGTATACAAGTCTCTTATGTGAATTTTATCAAAGACCTTCTGAAAAATCAACTACACCATATATACTCCTTCTCCCTTACCTATTTTACTAGTTACATCCTCAAAACATACTATATTCCATAGATGTTTGGAAGATCATGATGTGTGTCCTCTTCATTGAAGACAGAACCAAAGTATTTGTATAATTGCTCTGCAATTTCTGCTTCCAATTATAAATTTCCCATTTCCGTAATGGATCTATGTCTTAACCAAATTATTTCCTTTTACAAACTGCTTTTATTTCGTTTGTAAGTTTACTGTCGTACTCCACTTCTGCTCTCATAGTCCAACTCATCCATGCCAACCTTGGTGGCCACCAAGCTAATCCCACTTGTTTGTGATTGGCCCTCTGAACTGGGTGTTACTATTCCAGAGGACCTGTACTGTACTCAACATGCAAGTGAAATTGCAAAGAAAGTACGGCAGTGCCTCTACTTCCTTAGGAGCCTGTGGAGATTTGGCATAACATCTAAAACTTTGACAGACTTCTATAGATATGTAATGGAGAATATATAGACAGGCTACATCATGTCCTGGTATGGAAACATCAATGCATTTGAACAGAAAATCCGACATGTCAGTGCATGACCTTCCCTACTGCCGTGTGAGGCCACACTCAGGTTGGAGGAACAATACCTTTTATTTCATCCGGGTAGCCTCCAAAAGGATAGCATGAACATTGATTTTTCAAACTTCTGGTAATTGTTCCTCCCCTCTCCTTCTCCATTCCCCATTCCAATTTCCCTCTCTCACTCTATCTCCTTATCTGTCCATCATCTCCCTCTGATGATCCTCCCCCTTCCCTTTCTTCCATGGCCTTCTATCCTCTCCTATCAGATTTTCCCTTCTCCAGCTCTTTATCTCTTTTGCCAATCGACTTTCCAGCTCTTTACTTCACACCTTCTCCTCTCCCGGTTTCATCTATCATCTACCACCTTTTACTTCTTCCTCTCCTCCTCTCCACCCTCTTATTCTGATTTCTTAACTCTTTTTTCCAGTCCTGATGAAGGGTCTCCGTCCAAAACATCGACTGTTTACTATATTCCACAGATGCTACCCGGCCTGTTGAGTTCCTCCAGTAATTTGTGTGTGTTATACTACAAAAGATAGTGGATTAGGCCCAGTGTCTCACAGGTAAAGCCTTCCTAACCACTGAGTACATCTACATGAAACGCTGTAATAGGAAGGTAGCATCCATCGTCAGAAATCCTCACCACCCAGGGCATGCTCTCTTCTTGCTGCTGCTATCACGTAGAAGGTACAAGAGCCTCAGGACTGTTGGACCTTCTACCTGATAGAAGAGAGTAGAAGGGGTGAGCAATTTCAAGTTCCTGAGTGTCAAGATCTCTGAGGATCTAACCTGGTCTCAACATATTGATGCAGCTATAAAGAAGGCAAGATTGTAGCTATGTTTCATTAGGAGTTTGAAGAAATTTGGTTTGTCAACTAAAGCACTTGAAAACTTCTATAGGTATACCAAGGAGAGCATTCTGACAGTTTGCATCACTGACTGGTAATGGTTGGGGGGTGGGGGAGGTTACAGCATAGGACCAAGAGAAGCTACAGAAAGTTGTAAAATTAGTCAGCTCCATCTTGGGTACAGGCTTCTGTAGTACCCAAGACATCTCCAAGGAGCGATGCCTCAGAAAGGCAACGTCATTAAGGACCCCTATCACCCAGGGCATGCCCTCTTCTCATTGTTACCATCAGGTAGGAGATACAGAAGCCTGAAGGCACACACTCAGCTATTCAGGAACAGCTTCTTCCCCTTTGCCATACGATTCCTAAATGGACAATGAACCCATGAACACTACTTCACTTTAAAAAATATATTATTTCTGTTTTTGCAATATTTTAAATCTACTATATATATATATACACACACACACACACAATGCGCTGGAGGAACTCAGCAGGTCACTCAACATCAGTTGAAAAGATTAGTCGATGTTTCGGGCTGAAACCCTTTGTCAGGACTGAAGAAAGAACTTTGGGGAGGGTTTGAAGAACACTGGTAGTTGAAAAAAACAGTAATTTTTAAGACAAAGGAGTGGGGGAGGGGAAGCAGGGAGGTGATTGGCAGGAGAACAATAGTAGAAGGAGGCGGAACTATGAGGGAGGTGATGCGAAATAGGGATAGAGGAACTGCTGCTGCTAAGTTAACAAATTTCGCAACACATGCCGGTGGTGACAATAAACCTGATTCTGATTCTGATTCTGATTCAGGACTCACACCACCTGGTTCAAGAACAGTTACTAACTCTCCCATCAGGTTCTTGAATAAACTACATTCACTTGCTCCATCATTGAAATGTTCCTACAACCAATTATGTCATTTTAAGGACACTTCATCTCATTATCTCAAGTTTTTGTTATTTATTACGATTTATTTATATTTGTATTTGCAGTTTGTTGTCTTCTGCACTCTGGTTGATCTTTCATCAATCCTGATATATTTACTATTCTATCGATTTGCTGAGTATGCCCACAGGAAAATGAATCTCAAGGTTGTATATGGCGACATACATGTACTTTGATAATAACGTTTACTTTTGAACTTTGATAATGAGGTGGAAACTCTCTGCTTGAAGGCTGATAGTAATTGAAAGCCGCAACATGTTTAATAAGTAACTGAATGTGTATTTGAAGAACTGTGACCTGAAGGACTGTGAACTCACCACTGTGATCTAACTGAATTCTTCTTTAAACTGGTATAAACATGATGGGCTGGAAGGCCACCGTCGGTGTTGCATGTTTTATTTAATGATTCAATGATACGGAAAGTACCAGGGAGGAAACGAAGGTGCCTTGCAGAAGAGGAGGAAAAAAATGTTTTTTTAAAAATGTTTAAAAATAATGAAACATCTGATTTTATTTATTTATTTAGAGATACGGCGGGAAATGACCAATTAACCTACTAACTAGTATATCTCTGGACCGTGGGAGGAAATTGGAGCACCTGGAGGAAACTCACGAGTTCATGGGAATGACACATAGACTTCTTACAGATAACATTGGAATTGAACTTCAGACTCCGCTGCTTCCGAGCTGTAATAACGTCATGCCAACTGCTATGCTACCTTTCGGCACATGAGCTTCCAGTCGTCCATAATATCTTTCTAAATCTTAACAACTCTTTTACCAGTAGTGTATAAATTATCCTGCCTGACTCAGTTACAAGTACAGCTGTAGATGACTGATCATTCAGCTAATCTTTAGTACTTCTGAATTTGGTCATGGAAACAACAATGCCTTAGCCATTACGGCCCTATGGGATAAGGACACTTGGAGGCAAAAGACGTAGTAAGCACATAATAAATGGAGGCAACAGAGAAGATGCATCTACTGAAATGGTATTCACAATACTGCATCTGAGGAAGTTACATTGGCCTATATTTTTCTGGATTTTGAATGAAAAGCAAAAGAGAAGTCAGTATATTTCCAAAGCAAACAAGGAAGTTCCAAATTGGCCAGCAGAACTCTACCAGCTATTTCACTACTGGGCTCCAAGAAAAGAATAAAACGTTGTTGAGTTATTTTTGTTCTGTTTAATACTTTAAATTCCATCAAAAATAAGTAAAGGTGAATAAATATTGTAGCATGGCCACAAGAAGGCAGCATCTCTCATCAAGGACCCCCACCGTCCAGATCATGCTTTCTTTTCCCTGCTGCCATCAGAAAGAAGGTTCAGGAGCCTTAGGTCCCACACCACTAGGTTCAGGAACAGTTACTACCCTTCAACCATCAAGTTCCTGAACCAGTGTGGATAACTTCACTCACCTCAACACTGAACTGATTCCACAATCAAGTGTGCGCCACAACGCTGAGCTCTTCTTCCGTCACCCCTGTGTCCGAGCCTACTTCTTCGGCAAGAATTCCACTCCCCGCACTGATGATCCCTTCTCCCACCTCCAACCCATCTCCTTTTCTTTGACACTCCACTCTGGTTCTCTGTCTCCTCTGGATCTTTTCATCTCGAATTGCCAACAAGACATCAACATGCTTGACTTCAACACTTCTCTGTCTTCCTCAAACCTTACCCCTGCCATTCGACTTCAATGCCAACCTTACCATCAAACCCACAGACAAAGTGGGTGCTGATGTAGTGTGGTAGATTGACTGCTACCTTGCTGAGGCCAGGCAGCAACCAATGTTCCCTCTAATTTATAATAACAAGTGTGCACAAAAATTTTGAGCTGTGCAATTTTTTTTGCCCAAAAACAACAACTTGTGTGCACTGAATTTTATATATAGAAATATTCATTTTAACTAGCAAAACACTGTCAATAAGAACTTGGATCTCCTCTGGGTTTGATCATATTCACTCTCATTCACCTGCACTCTCTTAAAACATACATAGCTGGTCTGTAGTGAGTAATGAAAGATTCCCTCCCCAGAGAATTTGCACACCTTCCATATGTGATTTCCTTGCTAAGTGACACTTTGAAAAGTCAAGTTTCCAAATATCAGTCACTTCTTCTCAGTTGAAAATTCTCCAGCAACTTTTGCAGGTAACACCGACTTCTGTACTGTACATAAATATTTCTCGTAGCCGCACATTCCTGACCTCATGAGCTTTTGGTATAGCAGTTTCTACTGTTTCATTAAGCCATTCGTTTTAAATGAACTAGCAGTCCTTTTGCGCTTCATGATCTTTGCGTTTTTGGAATGTGACATAGTGAAACAATAATTTCTTCTGTATAAATAAGCCAGTTCTAAAATCTGCCGACAAATCATTGCAAACTCCACGGTATCAACACCATCCGCATCAGAAACTGGAAAAGAAAATGTCATTGTGTACGATCATGAAATATACTTAACATGGCAATGAGGTAGAGGGTGACAACATTTTGTGCACAGTCTAAATTCCTTTGTGCACTAGTAGCAAAAGATGTGTGCATGCACACATATACACACCCTACAGGGAACATTGGCAACATTTTTCAGATATCTCTTGTACTTGCTCCTTAAAGAAGACCGCACTCTAGACCATCAGAAAACTGTCTCTGACACCATCACTGACTTCATCAATTCTGGAGAACTCCTATCCACTGCCACCAACCTCTTAGTTCCCTTACCACACACTGCTATCTTCTACTTCCTATCCAAGATCCATAAACCTCACCGTCTGAGTAGGCCCATTGTCTCTTCCTGCTCCTGCCCCACTAAACTTGTATCTTCATACCGCAACACCATTCTATCCCCTTTGGCTCAGTCTCTTCCTACCTACATCCACAGCACTTCTCACGCTCTGGATCTCCTTACTAACTTCCAATTCCCTGGCCCTGACCACCTCATTTTCACCATGCATGTCCAGTCCCTATATACTTCTATTTCCCATCAAGAAGACCTTAAAGCTCTCTGCTTCTTTCTCAGTAAAAGAACCAACCAGCTCCCTTCTACCACCACCCTCCTCCGTCTGGCAGAACTAGTCCTCAACCTCAGGAATTTTTCCCCACTTTCTCCAGACCTGAGGGGTAGCCATGGGCTCCCACTGTGCCTGCCTTTTTGTTGGCTACATAGAGCAGTCCATTTTCCAAGCATTCCCCTGTAATGCTCCCCAACTCTTTCTCCACTACATTGACGCCTACATTGGTGCTGCTTCATGCACCCATGCTGAGCTCATCAATTTCATCAACTTTGCCTCCAACTTCTAATCTACCCTTAAATTCACTTGGTCCATTTCTGATACCTCCTTCACCTTTCTTGATCTCTCTGTCTTGATCTCTGGAGACAAACTGTTGACCAACACCTTTTATAAATCTACCAATCCCCACAGTTATCTTGACTATACCTCTTCCCATCCTGTCTCCTGTAAAAATGCTATTTCTTTACTCAGTTCCTTCATCTCCACCACATCTGTTCCCAGGATACAGCTTTCTTTTCCATCTTTAGAGAACAGGGCTTCTTTTCTTTCACCATTGATGCTACCCTCACCCGCATCTCCTCTATTTCCTGAACATCCAGACTCACCCCATCTTCCTACCACTTTAACAGTGATAACCTTAACTATCATCCAACAAACATTTTCCACAACTTCCGGCATCTCCAAAGGGATCCTATCACCAAATATATCTACCTGCCTGCTCTCTCCATTTTCTGTAGCGATCGCTCCATCTGTGATTCCCATGTCCATTTGTCCTTCCCCACTAATCTCTCTTGCAGCACTTATCCCTGCAAGTGGCCAAAGTGCTACAACTGCCCACTCACCTCCTCCCTCACTTCCATTCAGGGCCCCAAACAGCTCTTCCAGGAGAGGCAACATTTCACTTGCGAATCTGCAGGGGTCGTCTATTCTGTCCAGTGCTCCTCTGCATTGGTGAGACCCATCGTAAATTGGGAACTGCTTTGTCAAGCACTTCCGTTCCATCCGCCAAAAGCAGAACTTCCTGGTGGCTAAACAATTTAATTCCAATTCCAATCCCTGTTCCGGAATGTCGTCCAAGGCCTTCTCCTTAGCCACGATGAGACCACTCTTATTTTCTATCTGGGTAGCCTCCAACTTGAAGGCATGAATATTGATTTCTCCTTCCAGAAAAAAAATTCTCTCCCCCTCCCCTCTTCTTCTACTCCCTACTTTGGGCTCTTACCTCTTCTCCTCACCTGCCTATCACCTCCCTCGGTCCCCTCCTCCTTCCCTTTCTCCTATGGTCCACTCTCCTCTCCAGCCCTTCACCTTTCCTACCCACCTGGCTTCACCTATCACCTTCTAGCTATCTCCCTGTCCCACCCCCACCTTTTATTTAGCGTCTTTTCCCTTCTTTTACAGACTGTTTATTCAATTCCATAGATACTGCCTGACCTGCTGAGTTCATGCGGGGGTGAGGTGTGTGTGTGTGTGTGTGTGTGTGTGTGTGTGTGTGTGTGCGCATGTATTTGTCTTCTTTTACACAATGGTTGTCTGTCAATCTTCAGCATAGTTTTCATTGATTCTCTTGTTTCTATTGTATTTCTTTGTTCTACTGTGAATGCATGTAACAAAATGAATCTCAGTGTAGTATGTATACTTTCAACTTTAAATAACTGAGCTAAAAGACACTGGAACCTTGCACCTTTAGAATGCTGCTCCCACATTTGTAAGGTCTGAAGCAAATAATATTTTGAATTTCTGCTTGATTAAGCCTGAAATATCACCAATACAGCTTTCGGCAAATGGACATACCCCTGGACTTTTTGCATGTCTAACAAAGTTACAACCTGTTATTGGCAGATAGAGGGCCAAAAGAGAAAAAAAATCTTTCTACAATTGCATCAAAGCACAGTAAGCCAAAGATCTACTCTAGGCACTGCCCAAATTCAGTACTCAAACATAATCTAGATTCACAGAGGCCTGATTATCTTTAACCATTAAGAAGCTTCAGTTTATTCTTTGAAATAAAGGATTATTTTATTTAATTTAGAGATACAGCACGGTGGCGGACCCTTCTAACCCAATAAGCCTGAACTGCCCAGTTACATCATGTGACCAATTAACCTACTAACCTGCACGTCTTTAGAATGTGGGAGGAAACCAGAGCACACGAAGAAAATCCATGGGTCACGGGGAGAACGTACAAATTCCTTACAGAGAGTGGCAGGAATTGAAACCCGGTTGGTGGTATTGTAATTATGTTTTGCTAACTGCTATGTTGCTGTGCCACACAGAAAAAAAAGTGGTGGGGAATAATCAGGTCAAATGCAAGCAAATCCAAAAAAAAATTATAGGGCAAACCACTATGTAATTGCAATAAATTTACCATAAATGTCAGTAAGGGAGTACACACACATCCCACCCTCAACTTGGGATATCAAAGGAAGTTGTAAATGTCACAAAATAATAAAACGGCTGATCTGCTAATCAGTTTGGAAAAACATGCATCTTTAGCTCTCAGGCACATTATTACTATAAAAATATTGTATGTTTTCAAGGAACTAATATTGTAGTGAAGTACAATAGTTAAATATTGATGAGTTAAAGAAGCCATAACAACTTACCTGCATTTTCCTAACCCTGAAATGTATCCAATACTATAAAAAACACACTTATGCATTTTTTAACATTTTGCAATTACCTGTTCACTGTTGTACAATTCCAAGGAAATTTCACAGAATGAATCATTCACTAAGAATCAGCAACAGACAGTTCAGCAGGCTACTTAATCAGAAGGTTTTATAACAAAATCCCAGTGATATTCAGCAGACGACACATCAAACATTTTCTATTGAAGCCATTGGACTAAATATAGTCGGAGAAATCAAGTCCATTTTGTTACCTCCCTAGCCCAAGGGATTCAGACCGATTTAGAAACTCTCAGCTTTTAGTTTCACTGAGCTGACCTAACTTCATATGCCAGAACTCTATTTTTTGGATAACATAGAAATATTTATGTATACTCCCAATCAGATGTTCAGCACAGAAATAGGCCCTTCAGTTCATCACATCTACACCAATCATCAACAACCCATTTTGCATTAATCCTACATTAATTCTATTTTTATTCTCCCTGTATACTCCTGAACAACCCCCCTCCCCCAAGATCCTAGCACTCACCTACAGACAAGGAGCAATTACAGACGTCCCACCTCTCCCAGAAGTTCCGGGAGTCTCCCGCATATTAATAGTGGCTCCCTGATGCCCGCAAATTATATACAATATCCCGCAAATCAATTTTTTTTGAGAGCGAGCGAGCGCAAGAGCGACCACGAGAGAGAGAAAGAGGGAGTGAGAGAGAGAGCGAGTGAGAGAGAGAGAGAGAGCGCGAGAGAGCGCGTGCCATGATAGAGTGTTAACTCAGTGCATATTGCATTAGCCAACTTGGGTCTCCTCTGTGCTAAGTGAGAGTTCTGCCTCCTAAACCACTAGTCTTGTCACCTCACCATGATGATGCTGTCGGTATGCAAAGTAAATTATAGGTACAGCGGCATGCAAATGTTTGGGCACCTCTGGTCAAAACTTCTGTTACTGTGAATAGTTAAGCGAGTAAAAGGTGACCTGATTTCCAAAAGGTATAAAGTTGAAGATGACACATTTCTTTAATATTTTAAGCAAGATTTCTTTTTTATTTCCATCTTTTACATTTTCAAAATAACAAAAAAGGAAAAGGGTGCGAAACAAAAGTTTGGGCACCCAGCATGGTCAGTACCTAAGACTGATTTATTATACTTGTGCGTCAACTCAACGCTGTAACCTACACAAGTGGCCTACGCGCGTTGTGAGCATTTATACTTGTGCGTTGGTAGTGTCTGCATCACTCTGCAATTCGGGCACATCACGCATGCACACACACCTGCCTGTGCAAGGCTTCGTGGTCATGGTAGTCTTTCCCGGGGTAAACAAGTTTAAAGCGAGCGCCTTTTTTCGTAAAAGCGAAATGTGTGCTCCATAATTTCGGAGGTCTGTAAAGCTTTACAGAAAGCATTGCAGCCAGAGTTCCTTCCCTGCCCTTCAGTGGGCCAATGGGAAGCTATTGTAGCGTTGGAGGAAATGCGATGCTACCAAGCGGACCAATCACAGTTGTTGCAGTCTGTGTGGCTGCGATGTGCAGTTACATTTTGGGAGATGTACGCGTCAGGCTACGGCGTAGGGATCCACGTAGGCCCTACGTAGGGTTCGCGGCGACACCGTACCTACGGCGTCGAGTTGACGCACAAGTATAAATCAGCCTTTAGTAACACCCCCTTTGGCAGGTATCACAGCTTATAAATGCTTTCTGTAGCCAGCTAAGAGTCTTTCAATTCTTGTTTGGGGGATTTTTGCCCATTCTTCCTGGCAAAAGGCTTCTAGTTCTGTGAGATTCTTGGGCCATCTTGCATGAGCTGCTCTTTTGAGGTCTATCCACAAATTTTCGATGATGTTTAGGTCAGGGGATTGTGAGGGCCATGGCAAAACCTTCAGCTTGCACCTCTTGAGGTAGTCCATTGTGGATTTTAAGGCGTGTTTAGGATCATTATCCTGTTGTAGAAGCCATCCTCTTTTCATCTTCAACTTTTTTACAGATGGTGTGATGTTTGCTTCCTAAATTTGCTGGTATTTAATTGAATTCATTCTTCCCTCTACCAGTGCAATATTCCCTGTGCCACTGGCTGCAACACAAGCCCAAAGCATGATCGATCCACCCCCGTGCTTAACAGTTAGAGAGGTGTTCTTTTCATGAAATTCTGCACCTCTTTTTCTCCAAACATACCTTTGCTCATTGCGGCCAAAAAGTGCTATTTTAACTTCATCAGTCCACAGGACTTGTTTCCAAAATGCATCAGGCTTGTTTAAGATGTTCCTTTGCAAGCTTCTGACGCTGAAGTTTGTGGTGAGGATGCAGGAAAGGTTTACTTCTGATGGCTCTTCCATGAAGATCATATTTGTGCAGGTGTTGCTGCACAGTAGAACAGTGCACCACCACTCCAGAGTCTGCTAAATCTTCCTGAAGGTCTTTTGCAGTCAAACGGGGGTTTTGATTTGCCTTTCTAGCAATCCTACGAGCAGTTCTCTCGGAAAGTTTTCTTGGTCTTCCAGACCTCAACTTGACCTCCACCGTTCCTGTTAACTGCCATTTCTTAATTACATTACAAACTAAGGAAACAGCTACCTGAAAACACTTTGCTATCTTCTTATAGCCTACTCCTGCTTTGTGGGCATCATTTATTTTAATTTTCAGAGTGCTAGGCAGCTGCTTAGAGGAGCCCATGGCTGCTGATTGTTGGGACAAGGTTTGAGGAGTCAGGGTATTTATAAAGCTTTGAAATTTGCATCACCGGGCCTTTCCTAACGATGATTGTGAACAAGCCATAGCCCTAACAAGCTAATTAAGGTCTAAGATCTTGGTAAAAGTTATCTGAGAGCTCAGATCTCTTGGGGTGCCCAAACTTTTGCATGGTGCTCCTTTCATTCTTTTCACTCTAAAATTGTACAAAACAAAAATAATACATTAATCTTGCTTAAAATGTTGAAAAGAATGTTTCATCTTTAACTTCATGACTTTTGGAGATCAGTTCATCTTCTACTCACTTAACTATTCACAGTAACAGAAATTTTGACCGGGGTGCCCAAACTTTTGCACACCACTGTACATCTCTTGGTAAACACTTGAACGTCCTAAAAACACCTTTAAGAAAGCAAAATTTGAGGGCCGATGTCTGGAGCTCCGCACCCGATCTTTTCAGGAGCAAAGGCAGGACTCATTTCTCCAGTTTGAATAGAAATTAATGTTCCATGTTTTCAAGATTTCTTAAAACCAATTAAATTCTAATTCCCAATCTAAGGAATACTTTGTGGATAGCTTTAAATTCATCCTTTACAGCATGGAATAGATTTACACTAACACTTACAAACATAACTAGAATGGAACCTCTAACCTCTTTCAAGAAATCTCAACATGATGCCTGCATCCTTTAGACCAGTGATTCGCAGTGCGGGTGGTTACATACCCAAAGGGGGCATTAAGGGGAAATAGGAGTCGTCAGGGTGGGGGGTAATTGGCACCCTAACTCAAGGCACAAGATCTGACCAACTGTTAGTAGAACAGCTACTTCCAAAAAAAATGGACAAGAAACTGGAACACAGGAAGAACAATAGCTCTGCAGGCAGTGAGCACAACACGTCTGAAACTAGGCAATCTCATCCAACCTTACCAACCAAACAGAGATTATTGGAGATGCACAAATTAGCAACTAGGGTGCCCAACAGTTACCCTCGACTCGCAGCACACAATGAGTTCATGCAATTTAACAGTTGGTAAGTCAAATACACCCTCTCAACTTTCTCTACAGATCTACAGAAAACAGGTCATGCAACGATAAACAGTTAACTACTCAGATTCACTGTCCAGGACCAAACAGTGAAATAGAGCCAATCAGTGAACCTGACAAAGGGTCTTCAATCTGAATAGTTAACTGTTTATCCTTCCACAGTTAATGCATGAATGAGCATTTTCTGTTTTAATGTCAAATTTCTGGCAAATTTGTATCAATTTTCTAATTGATACTAAGTCTAGTCTTTTTCTCACACAAGTTAAATGTCTCCAAACTCAGCTTGCAAGTAAACTTACCTTTATTTTTAAAATTGCTGGTGAGTACCTCAGGACATGACAAACCGCAAGCATCACATTGTGCTTCTTGCATGCTGCAATGATGTCCTTACAATCATCAACAGTCACCTGGTTAACAAATCAAATAAAATCAACTAAGTTATTTGAGAAATTCTACTCTAAAAGAAGTCTGCATTCTCAAAAAAAAAGTTAAATAACAGAGAAGGGTGTGAAATAACATGAGGTGGATTAAGGTGGTAGCACATGTAATTTTAAGGACCTGATAAACAGATCTTTGGATGTGAAGGGAATCAAGGGTTAGTACATGGAAGTAGCCCCGAGGTAACAGATCAGGCACAATCTTACTAAAGGTAGCAGCAGGTGTGAGAAACCAAATAAGCTATTCTTGTATTTATTCATATTCTCAATTAGAATGCCACTGGGAGATTTTTACATGGCAACTAACAACTGGGATGACTTGTCAGAAAAGTTAACTGATGCCAAGCCACCTGGTTTGCTTAAGGACCTGGATGGGATTTTTTAAAGGCGTATAGTCTGGCCTCACTAATTGGATCCACAAAAATCCCAACTCCGTCCAAAGCACAATTTCCATGTTGAATCTTATTTGCATCATAATTCAGAATCATTGTTCAAGTTTCTGTTTATTCCACAATGGCTGAAGTTACATGTAATTCAAAATGTTCATCCAACTCAATCATAGCTCATCCAGCTGACCATAAATCCTGGTGGGTACTGTCTCACGGTCAGGCCTCGATACCACTTGTCCAGTGGATTACAACCACAGAAAGTGCTCTCAGGAAAAGATCCTTCTCTCCTTTAATTGTTCCTTCCTTGCCCAGTTGTCATTCTTGTCTCCAATCTTTTGTTTGTTGCAAATACCTGACAGGGTGCCGCCTGCAGTATTCTTATTCATTTTTCTGCCAAAATGCAGCAACTCTCAATGACTGCATTTTCTATTCGTACCCAGGCTCCGTAGTACTTTTGCTCTCCCACTGCCAGGATATCCAGCGCCTCCGTTCTCTGTCACTTTAATGAATTTACTCCTCTGCCACATCCCCACAGATTTTGGTCTTTATTCTCCTCAACCCCCTTACATTTCTGTAGGACTTTGCCAGTGGCAATTTCTGTAGATTTTCCATCTCCTATTGATTGACCTCCTCTTCCCTTCACCATTTCCTTCTCCACTAATTTAATCTGACTACATTCGTTCAATTGAATGCCATGTTCTAAACCTGTATGACCCAAATATTAAAATTTAGCCTAGGCTTGTGTGAGTATTTTGTGGACCTAGGGCCCAGTTTTTACTACTCCCACATCAGATAAGTTCATACTTCATAAGACACAGAGCAAACTATCAAATCACTAGGTAAAGTGGAGAGCCAGTAATTTCTGCACCATTTTACCAGCTTTGATGATAGCTCGATATTTAAAAGCATCTGTCAAGTTAATACAGCAAATTATAGGGATTAGGAGTTTGAGAAGCAGCAGCTCCAAATGTCATTTCGCCAAAGCAACAGAACAATACATTGTGTATTGCATGGTATAATATTCTTCTTTTAAAACAGGTTATCAATCTCCTTACCAAAAACACCGAGGATATAGAGACACAAGACACAACAGATGCTGAAATATATATGTAATAAATTAAAACTTGGGCAGTATTTTTTTTTTAAACTCTATCTCAATCTGATTCCTGTTGATCCAATGTTGCCTTTGATAATCTTTTACTCACATGATACTGGGGGAAATGTATGAGGCTCTGAACTGTATTACCATCTGACACGGTCAGTCCCACAGTAGAGACAGCACTTGATTTTCCAACCAATACTTGGCAATTACATTTCTCTGTAATAGAATTGAAGTCTGATAAAATTGCCTTCACAATTCTCATTGGTCTACTGTCAAGTTCAAAAGCATCAAGGATGATTATTATCCCTTACACGTGCTTTTTCCCCCCTCCTTTCTCCAGATGGTACGCTGACTGTACACACTCAGTTTTATTCTACTTTGCCCTTGAGCTGACCACCAGGGAATATACAAGGATGGGCTTGGTGACTCCCACCCATATGTTCCTTTTGATTTTAAGCATGTTTGTTTAGCTTTGGAACTGCCAGTCAAAGATGTGGGTGTCTAGCATGACAAGATCCAGTCAGGTACCACTGCTTCAGTAATGCAACAAAAATAGGGTCCTGTCTTACTTTAGCAAGCTGGGATTTCTTTAGGGTCAGAAGAAAAAAAAATGTAGGTCCTGGTGGGTTAAAGAAAGATTCAATTCATTCACTGAGACCAAATACTTATTCATAAATTAGCTGAATTTATTGAATCAAAAATATAAATATAATGCAGATCATTTTGCATCAGACCCAAACATCATAATAAACATTTCAGTATCTTAAAGGACCCACAATGAAAAATATTCTATGTTATATAACTGGAGATATTAGACGCAGGCTGTGCTCAATAATATAGATGATCTAGGATAAGTTGTCTAGTCATTATGTTTTGACTTGACAAGCAAACAGGCTCCCAGTGATTTATTCTTTTGAAGGGATTTCACATGCTGAGGCTTTTCACTGTTAAAGAAGAGTGGTCAATTATATCTGAGGTAAGTAACTAGATCAAAGTGTTTGGATATGCCTGTGTTTGAATGATAGCTAATGCCAAGGATTTAATGACAAATGACATAGAACATGACAAGATGGAATTGATTGACTACAGCCAATGAGCATTAATTCCAATATTCTCCAGAAAAACCTCAGAATATACTTTCTAACTTGAAAGAGAACCATATTAAATTGGCATCTAAGCCAAACCGAGAAATAAACTGTGTAGGTCTCAATAAATAATAATGACAAGCCGCAATGGCATCATTTCACCTTGATATTGCATGAGATTGGTGAACAGTTCTCTAACTTAAGTGACCCATACTCAAAAAAAGACAATGCAATGTATGGTTAGAAAGATCGTAAAGTACTGAAGAATTTCACAGAAATTTCTTGTTCTCTTGAGATACTTCTAGTTGTTAATGCAAAAGTCTTTGACAACTTGTCAAACAACATAATAATCTATAAGTAGCAAGCTACAATTCAACCTTGCATTTTGCTCTCACTTATTGCTCCCAGAGGAAGGCGCCTGTGTTTGACCACTCTCTCTCCCTCTTGCTCAATGCTGTCAGAGTCTTGTGTCTCGGGCAAGGTTTAATCGACACGTTTTTTGGATTGGATTCTGCAGTTTATGTTATGATGTGTTTCTGGCTACTCTTTTTATTGCTATTTTGTGCAATTTTGATCAGGGCGGACTGGCTCTGCGGCCTGCACTCAATGAACAGCACAGCACTAAATTCAACTGAACTGATCTAAACAGAACATTCCTAGACTGTTTCTATGACTCTGTGGTTTGCTGTTTTATATTCTGCGTTTTTTGCTTGTTTTTTTTTGCCATTTGCGCAATTTGTTCTTTTACTTACACATTGGATGTTTAATGTTTTCTTTGAATGGATTCCACAGTGTTTCTTTGTTTCATGACTGTCTGTGGAAAGGTGAATCTCAGGGTTGTATACTGCATACATACTTTGACAATAAATGTATTTCGAATCTTTCAATCTTTGAAGAGAAATGTAATGAATCTGTTGAATGCCTTGAGCTGGCAATATTGTAATGGTTTCCTATCAAAAAAGTCTTTTTGCACCTGTAACTGTATTTTTTCCACCAAGATTTTGCATTGATCATTTTTTCCCTTCTGCTTGCTAACATCAATGGATCTGGGGTTAAGGGGGTGAACAGCTTTAAGATCCTTGGCATAAACATCACCAATGATCTCATGTGGTCTGTACATACTGGCTGTGCGGTGAAAAAGGCACAACAGCACCTCTTTTACCTCAGGTGGTTGAAGTAGT
Organism: Mobula birostris; assembly: GCF_030028105.1. NCBI lineage: Eukaryota > Metazoa > Chordata > Chondrichthyes > Myliobatiformes > Myliobatidae > Mobula > Mobula birostris. The sequence goes on from NC_092396.1 coordinate 18,977,114, forward strand.
TTGGTATGGGCCCCCAAATTCTAAGAACTTTTTATAGGGGCACAATTGAGAGCATCCTGATTGGCTGCATCGCTGCCTGGTATGGGAACTGTACTTCCCTCAATCGCAGGTCTCTGCAGAGAGTGATGTGGATAGCCCAGCACATCTGTAGATGTAAACTTTCCACTATTCAGGACATTTACAAAGACAGGTGTGTAAAAAGGGCCTGCAGGATCATTGGGGACCCGAGTCACCCCAACCACAAACTGCTCCAGCTGTTACCATCCGGGAAGCGGTACCACAGCATAAAAACCAGGACCAACAGGCTCCGGGACAGCTTCTTCCACGAGGCCATCAGACTGATTAATTCATGCAGGCACAACTGTATTTCTATGTTATTTTAACTATCCTGTTGTACATACTATTTATTATAAATTACTATAATTGCACATTTAGACAGAGACATAACAAAGATTTTTACTCCTCGTGTATATGAAGGATGCAAGTAATAAAGTCAATTCAATTTCATTCACTCTAATGAAGTGCCTTGGAATGTAAATAGCTCTATATAAATGAAACCTGTTGTTATTGTAGTCCTGAGGCTTCTGTGAGAGTACTTAAATTATTTTCAGTAATCTTCTGAACTAGTGCCTAATGTGGGTGTAATGAAGAAACCAGACACTACAGTAGCTGCTTAATGTCCTTCAAACCCTCAATTTTTAGAATTAACAATTGATTTAGTACCAATCATTATTGCAGCAGTGTTCCAAATTTCTACGTACTTCATTCTTAAAAGGTCTGTCCCTACCCTAATTTTTAGATTCAACCCCTACACCGGGACTCCCGAGCAATACTTTTATTCTATTCTTCCTATATCTATTTCAGATATAATATGGTGTAATGAAAAGAGATCAGTTACAAAAAAAAGGTCCCAAAATGAAAGAATTTTATAGAAAATTTGGAAGTGATTTGGGAATATTACATTTGCTCCCCTTATCCAAATCATTGATCTATTATTTGAACAGCTGGAACCTACCACAATCCCTGCAGCATTTCGCTATTTAGTGTCTCAACTCAAATATCCAGACTTTCTTCTTTAACCAGCTGGCATACTACCCATAATTCCATGCCCACTTATTTTTAAATAATCTCTTGTATGGCACATTATCCAAAGTCTTCTGAAAGTTCAAATGTGTCACCAGCTTTCCATTCTACCCATCTTTGTGTTATTGTCATAAGATAGTTTTTCATTTATAAAATCATTTGAGTAGTGCACATTGTTACAACTAAAACAGACCACTTCTGAACATCACTAGACACATCATCCAAAGTATAATTTCCTTCCCTTCAGTCAATTTCCAAGCTCAAGTTTGTCTACAATCGTATACTGTCTGGGTAGCCTCCGGCCCCTTGGCATGAACATTGAATTCTCCAACTTCCGGTAATTCCCTCCCCCTCCCTTCCCCCATCCCAGTTTCACTCTGCCCCTCCCCCAGCTGCCTACCACCTCCCTCTTGGTTCCGCCTCCTTCTACTACCCACTGTGTTTTCCCCTATTCTTTCCTCACCTTTCCTGCCTATCCCCTCCCTGCTTCCCCTCCCCCACCCCTTTATCTTTCCCCTTACTGGTTTTTCACCTGGAACCTTCTAGCCTCCTCCCTCCCCCCACCTTCTCTATAGGGCCTCTGCCCCTTCCCCCTACAGTCCTGACGAAGGGTTCCGGCCCAAAACGTTGACTGTTCATTTCCACGGATACTGCCTGGCCTGCTGAGTTCCTCCAGTGTGTTGTGAGTGTTGCTTTGACCCCAGCATCTGCAGAGTATTTTGTGTTTACGATTGTAGACAATCCTATCAACCTCAACTATAACTTATCATTACAATATGGAACTTTACCAAATGTCTTTTAAATAACATCTATAGAAAATTTCCTCCATACTTCCTCCAAAGAATTCAAACAGGTTTGTCAAGTCTGATCTACTTGTTACATATCTGTACCATCTTTCAAAGTATATATATTATCAAAGTATGTTTACTTTGTACAACTTGAGATTAGTCTTCTTACAGGCAGCCACGAAATAAAGAAACCTCAAAAGAACCCATTAAAGAAAAGATTGTCAAACACACAATGCACAGAGAGAAAAAAAGACAAATCATGCAAACAATAAAGGTAAGCAAAGGGCTACAAAACTGAAGTTTTACGAAACACACGAAGCCAGGCATCACTGCAGTTGGAGAAGGGCACAGCCTCAGTTCATCACAAAGCCAAGTAAAAATTGCGAGACCACAGATGCAAAGTCAGGCATCACTGCAGCCGGAGCAGGCCACTGCTTCACTTCAGCACGGAGCTGAGTAAACTTCGCAGAACAGCAAGCAGAACTGAACAGAACCCGCCCTTGGCCTCCGGTCCCAACACTGACCTGGCGCTTAAATCATCCAAACATTGGGTTGTTCCTCCTCGCTCTCGGACCCCTTTGGGGCCTGAAACCCGCTGCCAAAATTCAGTCCATTCCCGACCCTTCCAATTCAGACCAGCACTTAAGTCGACTGGAAATCGGGACTCTCCTCACTCTTGGGGACACAACACTGCTCGACTCTGCTTCAACCCCGTCTCAGCCTTCACCTGCCTTGTCATGCTTCCCCGCGCTTCCACCTCTGCCACCGTTTCCCTCTGGTTTCCTTGGCAACTTCTCACCTGCGCTCACCTCTCCATTGTTAGCAGTGATCATTACTAACAGAATTTAGTAGTTTTCTTTGTTGCTGCCATCTTAAATCTTAAGCTTTCTCTGATCAATGGAAAATTTCCCCAAGTGGTTTCAAACTCTTTCCTTAGTCCTTTGCCAGGTGTTAAATTAATTGGTCTTTCATTCATTCATTCATTCTCAGATGTTGTTTCTTTTCTTTTCTGAAGAGGAGAATTTAAAGGGCAGGTTCTTGAATAGATGGAATTTCACAAGATTATATTTGAAGATGTGCAATGTTTAGTCGTTAAAATCCCAAGTTGGAAACCATCTGGTTTTGAGGATCTGTCACCTTTTACTGCAATTACTTTTTCCAAAATCAGTATTGTATTTAGAATTTTTTTTGAATGGATCCTTGTCCCAGGTTCAATAGTACCTTCTTAGAGGCGTCCAGATGCTGCTATTGTCCTCTAATGTAAATACTGTACTAGCAAAAATACTCAACATGGCAACCATTTCCTTGTTTTCAGTTATAGTAAATATATTCATGGAACCCCTGATCAACCTTTTCTTTCCAAAATAAATATATACTTTGTTTTAATTTTGACACGCTTTCCAAGTTTACATATTCATTTTTCTTTCTCTGTTTTTATCAGCTTTTGTTGTCTCCAGTCACTGGGGTCTGGTCTTGATTTTGTTTCATAATTGTTTTTAATATCAGTAATCCATGGCTGGCAATTAAATAAATAAATCTGGCTCAGTACTCATTTTTATATCTAAATGGTCTGTCCCCACATTGTTTACTTATGACTTTTTACAACATACTTCCAAGTGTAAAGACAAAGATGACACTAGTCCCAACTCTATGCAAAACTTCTTTGTTCTTGCTGGGAGGCAAACATTCTATATTGTTTAAAGCTGACACAGTCTGCATCTCACACTCTCACCCACTTGGCTGAGATCAGAAAACACTACATGGAAATTACAGGAAAACTTGTTTATATTCAATTAATTCTTGGAACAGAACCAATGACTGACACGATCACTTCACTTTAAAATTTCCCATATATAGAAATTTGGATTAAGTTTGGGCATGTAAACTACGACACAAACTCTCTTTATTTAACAGAACTGCATTTTGCTGTATCATAAATACAGGTCTATAGTAATAAAATATTAAAGACCTACAGCCATGGGTTTCTCCAGCAGGATGTGGTAGCCCTTTTCTGCAAATGCCACTGCTGGTTCCTGTTGATTTAAATGATACAATATTTCAGCAAATGGGTTTCAGTTAACAAACAATAACTTAAGGTACAAACCATTTGTTAAAAATATGGTCACAACTAATTTCAGACAAGGACTATATAAGAAAATGAAAACAATTTCAATCTTTGTGACCAGCCCTCTGATGCCATTAATGTACAAACATTTAACCTTCCTGATGACTTAGCTGCTTAGATTAGAGAGTAACAGAGCCATACAGGTCAAGTCTACTATCCAACTACAATCACTAGCATGGTTTCAACACAAATGCTACATTTGGCCTCAATATGCAAAGATTAAGAGGAGAAAGTCCTCAAATAGTAAAAGCAAAAATATTGAAGCTGCTGGAAAATTGGAATAAAGAAGGGAAATCTTCATCTTCAACCTCCATATCTTATGGAAAATTCTCTGATATGGCTAGCACCTCCAGTGTGATGTCTCCAGCAAACACAGCTTTCTTTCTACCATTATGTTCTAAGCACAACGCTCTAGTCCATTCCTCAATCAGAAATTGAGTACCCCCCCCCCCCGCCTTTTGGCAGTACCTTTTCACGAAAAGACAATGGAGGCAACATTTGTTATATTTCCTATCCCTGTCCATTGTCCAGTCTGAAACTTCGATTTAATGTTCATTTATTATCAAAGAATAAAAGAAACCCAAATGAACCCAATTAAAGAAAAAAAAGAAAAGGAAAATAAAAGACCGGCACTCAATGCGCAAGAAAAAATTTAAAAATTTTATTTCCAAATGAAAAGCAACTTATTCAATTTATTTCAATTTAACATGCTATCTAAATTGTTCACAATGGAGTTTCCTGTACATTGGAAGAAACCTAAATTCAGATATGGTGACCACTTTGCAAAGTCCATTCAATCCACATGTGTACTGTAACTTCCAAGCTTCCAGTCAAATGTAGCTTTCATTCTTCAGACAACTCTGACCTATTTTTGTAACCCCCTGAACTGTTCAAGCAGCTCACTGCAAGTTCAGTAACATAATTTCAGATTTTGACCATACAACCGTAAGACATTAGAGCAGAATTAGGCAATTCGGTCCATCAAATCTGCTGTGCCCTTCCATCATGCCTGATTTATTATCCTTCTCACCAATGTACACTACATTTTAGATTCAAATACAATTCAGCTACTTCAGGTAACACTTTTTCTATTCCAATTTACAGATTTTCCAGACCAACTATTCATTAAAAAAAATAACTCATCTAATTATCACCCATTTTGCCTTCAACCATTATCACTCTGGTCATCTAATTTTTAATGCATACCAAACCACAAAATGCCCTTTGCTCTCCTTCCCACTTTGCCCACATCTTAAAAGTTCTTTTTAATATCCAAATCTTTACATTTCTAATGAACAACTGCTAAGATGAAACCTAAACTCATTTTGCTCTACACAGCTACCAGATAATCTTCTAAGTATTTCTCATTTTTTCCTTTCTTTTGATAATTCAAAGGAATTAATCTTTTTCAATCTTTATTGCTCTGTAGTGTCAATATACATTATACGAAAATATTTTTTCATGTTCTATTTTAATTACACAAATACATTCTTCTTTCTGCTATTTCAGAATTATTTTCTAAGCAAAGCTCTTCAGTCTAGAAGGTTAACTCCTTTCTTCTCCACTTGAGCTGCTATGTATTCCTAGTCCTTTTGTTTACACTAAATAATGGAAATGATACCTCTTGTGTACCTTGTGCTGTCTGTCAGGTGTTGCTATGATCACTGCGTCTGCAAACTTCTCCCGTGATGCAGCTCCCCTCCAATCTTCCAGCAAAAAGAAGAGATTGAACAAATATTATTGATAAAAATCAGATTTGATTAATCCTTCCTATTAAAGAATAGACTTATCTGTATTTGTTCACAACATTTTTATCCAAGTCATGTTTTATTTTTATCCAAAAACTATTATTTTGGTTAATATTTTGAAGAATACATTTAGAAAGACAATTAATTACTCTCCAGCGACATCCTCAAATAGTCACTGCTCACATACAAAGCTTCAGCTTACTACTTCCATTCCTGATTCTGTCTTCATCTGCAAACAGTCGATCAAGAGTTCCAGCAAAATATTTCGAAAGAAATTGTTCCTGCAAAAGTAACTCGATACTGTTCAGAATCAGATTCTGGCTGTTTTCTGCGCAGTATCTTTGAGTCCCATAATTATCTTTTCTTTCTCCTCAAAGTCAATTAACTTGATGCAGGCAAAACCCTAGATTAAATGGGGCACACATGAGGAATTCTGCAGATGCAGGAAATTCAAGCAACACACACCAAAGTTGCTGGTGAATGCAGCAGGCCAGGCAGCATCTCTAGGAAGAGGTACAGTTGACATTTCGGGCCGAGATGCCAGGCAGCATCTCTAGGAAGACGAAGGGTCTTGGCCTGAAATGTCGACTGTACCTCTTCCTAGAGATTAAATGGGGTTTCACTTTATTTCATTCTGCCTGTTACTCACTGCCTTATTCAACAATGTATGGAGAAAACTTGACTCATGCATTATTAACATACTAGTCTGGAGCTTCTTCCTGGAATGCATTTTTGCTGAAGGTGGGTGTTACTTAAAATGACGTGAAAGACCTCTGAAAAATTTGAAATAATTTCTTGAAGAGCATCAAACAAGCTAGAAATTGATTTGTTTCATAACAAAAATCACCAATAGGAGGGTGCTCATGGCATGTCTCAGTAACCAGAGCCCATAACCTATGCTGGAGCAGAAAGAAATGCAAGACATGACTGAACCCCTTTCTCATATCAACATCAATCTATCAGTGTAGTTTAAAAGTTAGAAATGGAAGAGGCAGCAGTGATGGGAAAAGCAGGTGGGACAGTTGAATAATCTGGAATATTTCTTTCGGGTAAAGTTTGCTCGCGGCTAACACAATTTTTCTGATGAAAGTAATGAGGATATCTCCACACAACCAAGTGATAAATAGGAATCATTTCTTGAAGAGCAGAACAATATCACACAATCGAGGAATGTTACAGAACAGAGGAAACATTCAGCTCATTGTGTCCTCGCCAGTTCTTTACAAGGGCAGCCCAGTAATTTCAATTAGTAGCACCTTCTCCAAAGCATTGTAAAATACCCCTTTCAATATAGTTATCTACTTCCCTTTGAAGGACACAATGGAATCTCCCTCCACCACATCAGCAGAAAGTAAATCTCAGCTCCAAAAGCATTGTGGAAGTAACACACAAAAACTGAAAGAACTCAGCATCTATTGAGGGAAATGAAAAGTAGACTGCAAAATAGAGAGGAGATAGCCTGTATAAAAAGGTGGATGGAAGGGTTGGAGCAAGAGTTAGCAAGAAGAGGGATCTGAGTGAGTAGGAGTGATAGGCAGATAGGGGAGGAGAGAGTGGGAATATCAGCAGAAGCTGTGAAGCGATAGGTGGAAGTGACCAAGGTTTGGCTTCAGAGATACTGTCTGACCTGTGAGTTCTTCCAGCTCTTGTGTGTTGCTCCAGATTCTAGCACCTGTAGTATCATGCCCTTACAATGTGTTCAAGCCATTGGGTTGTAGCCTACCCAGCTGTAACATGAAATGTTGTTCTTCAGATTTACATTTGACTTTGTCCTGGCAATAGAAGAGGCCAATGACAGGTCAGTGGGGCAATGGGAAGGTGAGTTGAAATGGTATGCAACTGGGAGTTCCCGATGGCCATTGCAGACTGAGTGCAGGCACGCTGCGAACTTCTTGCTGCTCTATACTTGTTCTCACGAATGGATAGAAGCACACATCAAGATGTACTGTACCAATTTCAATCACCAAGACTGCAAGAACTGCTTGGGTGCCTGGATGGTGAGAGAAGAGGTATAGAGACAGTGCTCCCTGTGAGAGAATGATCTGCGTTTTTCCTCTTCTGCAGAGCATGGTAAATACTAATTCCTCACCCACAAAGCAGATTCATTGCAAACTTATCAAGAAGAATCTCTCAGAATGCAATGTGGACGTGGACCAGATTGGAGCAGCACAGTAATGCTTACTTTCTCAGCAGTAGACCCAAAGAATCACCATGATAGAACAGAGAAGTACAGCCCAGAAACAGGCCCTTCAGCCTACAATGTCTGTACTAACTGTGATGCCAAATTATACATCCCATTTGCTTGCACTTCATCTGTATCCACCTCCCCCTCATTCCCTTTGTCTCTATTTCTCAATTTCAGTATTGCAGAGGATTTTGTTCCAACCTGCACTTCATCAAAATGTCTCTGTTCCAGCCACCACCATTCTTGACCACCAGATGAACAACATAAACTAGTTCCAGAACCTGGGCAACACAGTCTCAGAAAACTTGACTCATGCATTATTATTGTGGTTTCCCAGAATTCATAATTGGCTCCGGAATCAGAAAACAGCCAGACCTTCGGCCAAATGCATACACAAGGCTTTAACCAACACAGCCTCTATTTCTCCACCAACATAAAGATTTAAATTGCACTTCTTTATGGCTCAGAAATAGGAACAAATTTTTCAATGAACACCATGAATGAGCAGCTTGAACCAGTCTGCTTCATCATGGGCACTAGCCTCCTCAGCATTCAGGACATCTTTAACGAGTGATGCCGCTAAAAGGCGGCAGTCATCATTAAGGACCCCCATCACCCATGACATGACCTCTTCTCATTGCTGACATCAGGGAGGAGGTACAGTAGCCCGAAGGCACACACTCAACAATTCAGGAATAGTTTCCTCCCTTCTGCCACCAGATTTCTGAATAGAATTGAACCCATTAACACCACCTCACTACTTTTTTTCTGCTACCACATGATAACTAATTTCACAACACAATTCTGATTCCACTGTTTCTTCCACTTCCTAATGAGCATTTGCCAGCAGGTCAGAATGATCGACATTGAAGACATTAAGTATACAGACTGACTAGAATTGAAGAAATGTTGCTGAAACCACATCTTGAGTGGATTGAAAATGTCACAGCAATGTCATGAGACCATTCACTTTCAAAACTGATCTTTTCTGGAGAGCTGAGGCAGAACAGAGAGGTCATGCATACAAAGTCAATACAAACAGCATTTCCAGTGACTAGCAATTGTCAGAAGCTTAAGAGACAAGAAATTGAATGCATGTGAAAGACACGACAAGAAGCTGAGAATTAACGTTATTACTACAAAACTGTTACACTTGCAGTGCAAATTACTTTGTGTATCATTCTTGGTATGTCAGAAGCCCATGTGTAACCATGTGATACTTGCATGTTGGCATTATCATCAGAGACAGAAGAGCAAGAAGAATTGTTGGAAGGGAATTGATTGAAAAAAAATGGGTGTTTTTTTCCCCTCCTTTTCCAGATAACAATTTTATTGGTACCACAGTCCTGTACTTGTCTTATTATTATTGATAATACTATGGCCAACAGATAAAGAAACCAGTTGGGCCAAAAGGTCTGACTGTTTATCTTAATCTCCAGACAAACAATATGTCAAATACTTACACTTGCTTGCAATGTTTTGATGAAATGGAAATCATTATTTCTAATTTGGAATCAACTCAGCTGTGATACAAACCTGCTTCTTTCTCCATATATATCAGATGATCTCTTAATTATATTTAATACTTATAATTTCATATCAGCTTTCATATATATACATTTTTTTAGAGATTTATACACTGTATAAACACCAGTAGCTGTATCATCATGAAAGTGGCTTGGTAAAGCAACTCACCATCAAAGACATTATAATCCGCCACTGAGTATTTCATTTGTAAATTCTGTCTGGCAACCTGGCAGCAGTCTGCAACTCCCACAATCTAGAGCATAAGTAAAATAATAATAAATTAATCCAAATAAAAACAGGGAAACACTGGTGTAGTAAGTATTAGAGATAACATAACCACAATAGAAATGCAGCCCAGCACAAATATATTCTGCTACAAAGCAAAAATCAACTGAACACCAAGAAGAAATGCTATGTAATACTAAGAACAGTAAGAAGGTGAATAAATAGATAGGCAGAAAAGTGAGGGCATGAATAAACTACATTGACAGCATGTTAAAGATGAATATGAAATGATTAAAGAGAGTGCGCAGTGAAACATTACCAGAATGATTCCTGGGATGTCAGGACTGTATACATGCCATCACTGGATTATGAATGCCCAACTAATGGATAACCCCCACATGCAAATGAGATCACGCTTTATTATTACATTCAGAAGTCAGACAAATGCACATATATTCATTCCTGCAAACGAAAGAAGTAGTTTCTTCTCTCTAAGCTTTTGTTATTTGTTCTTTCTTGTCATTCTTAACTCTTGATGCCACTCAATACAGTGCAAGTATAGTGACCATATCAAGTGATTTCAAACATATTATTTCTGCAGATGTTGCAAATCCAGAGTAAAACACACAAAATGCTGGAGAAACTCAGAAGGTCAAGCAGCATCTATGAACAGGAATAAAGATCTAACGTGTCAGGCCAAGACCCTTCACCAGGACTCAAGTGATTCATCAAATGATTTTCGTTTGTTTTCCAGCTTATGGCAAAATCAGCTTTGTAACACAGGGATGACCTGTAGTTCAAGGCGACTAAAGAATGTTAAATGTGGCGAGAGGAAGAAAAATAACTAAATCCCAACAGGGAAAAATAAACCAAGGCATACTCACGTACACACTCATTATGTTCACTTCCTTATGGCTTGCAGGATAAGACTGTTGAGCTCAACCAAAGAATGCAGCACCACCTTTTGCAGTCTAACAGTCTGAAGCAGAGGGTGCTGGCAATCATGGCTTCAACCACCAGTTTAATATTTAGAAATCATGTAAGTTGCAAAACACAAGTTCAAGTGATAGAATAAAGAAAGCAGCATACCAGTACACTTGTTAGCTTTGACTAACTTCAGCAGACTTGGATATCATTATACTTTTTCAATACTGAAACAAGGCCATCTTAGTATTACCGAGCATTAATCTCCCTCGTCACTTTCTATTACTAGGTCATTCTGGCACTCGTGATGTATTAGCTCTGTACATTGCAAAGCATGTCTTTTCCACTCGAGCCACAATGTCCACATCAGTGAAAGTGGAGGTTCACTTCCAAGGCTGTTGCCCATGTTACTACTCTCCCTTATGTTGGCAATATTTTATTGTTGTTGGATTCAGTGGTCATTTCTCCTTTAAAGATGTAAGTTAGTCTCAGCTTCTGATATTATGCACATTTTTAATGTGTGCTGAAGGAAGAATATTACTATTTGTGCCTCCAAACCATTACACGAGTTGGGAATACAAGAATCATTCATCAACAGCACTGACAAATTGGTGGTGTTTTCCCAGACAATGAATGGCACTTTACTCCATTCTAGGCAAAGGTATTTCCAGTTTTATGGGGGGGGGGGAGCATGGGAGTTGAGAAAAGAAAATAATTTGAAGAGGAAATTAGATCCCATCATGTCAAATACTTGCCAAGAAACTATCAAGGGAATTCAGGAAAAAAATCTTCACCGAATTGTTAAGCTCTGTCATTGTAAGTCATTAAAACAGACTAGTATAGCTGCTAAGTATAATCCAAATAAGTACTTAAAGGAGAAGGAACTACAAAGTTATGCTGATAGTTAAATGGGCAAGATTAAGAGGAGATTTAAGTGGAGAATAAATGTGTATGTTCTATGAAACACACTGAAAACTTAAAATACATTTAATAAAAACAAATCAGTCAGTGGCTACACTATTAGGTTCCTCCTGTACCTAATAAGGCAGCCAGAGTGTAGGTTCAAGGTCTTCTGAAATGAATAAATTAAGTTTGTTACTAAGTGCTTACTCAGAAAAGTAAGGTGTATGAGATGTCTGGTGAAGAGGCCTGTTGTGTCCATTCCAGGGTAGCCCACTCGCCTTTGGTCCCCACCAGACACTCAGCGCTCACCTATGGCTTCAAGTAGTTGTTTGCATGCGACAGCAGCCACACTCTGTTACACCTCTTCAACAGGCAGGCTAAGCCAGGTGAGGGTAGCCAGCAGTCTCGTACTCCAGTGAGATAGGGACATGCCCGTCCTAGCATGTGAAGTCAGCTCCAGCAAGCTGGATGAATGAGACTTGCAGTGAGACCCAATGGCCAGGAAGGCGAAACTGCAATGCTCCATGGAGAGCGAAGGGCACGACGAGGCATAGAATACATCATGGTCATGCACAGCAACTAAGGAGGACTCCAGTTTGTGACACTTGTTTGTGCCAGTGGACCCAGACTTCTAAAGTCAAGAGTGCCAGCACAACAACTCTTTGACTTTGAGAACTCTCCCGCATAGGTTTCCTGTCACCGTCAGCCATGACAGTCAACCACCACTCAGAAGAACTTGCCATATAGAACTAAAAGAAAACATAGAGGTGAATTGAATTAACCCTTACAGCCCAATACCACTTTGATGTGAATTATGATTTCTGTTAGCAGCCACATTGCAGTGTTATAAATTAATCTCACTATCCCCAACAAAGAACCATGGCTCATTTTCCTTTTCCTAAATCTTGGATTGTAGAAGATGCAAGGTTGTAGGATACCCTCCATAATAGGTCCGTAAATTCAATTGTGTGGTATTTTTTTTCCAATATATACATCACAGCATTGAATTACATAAAATAATTAGATTAGATTATGAGGACATGCAATCCTCTTTTATTGTCATTTAGAAATGCATGCATTAATAAATGATACAATATCACAGAAACACAGGACAGACCAAGACTGAAAAAATAACAAAAACCACATAATTATAACATATAGTTACAACAGGGCAACAATACCATAACTTGATGAAGATCAGGCCATGGGCACAGTAAAAAAGTTCAAAGTCTCTCTAAAGTCCCACATCTCACGCAGATGGGAGAAGGAAGAAAACTCTCCCTGCCGTGCCCAACCACAGTCCGATTCTGAGTCGTCCAAAAACTTCGAGCCTCCGATCAGCCCTCCGACACCGAGTACCGAGCACCATCTCTGCCGAACGCTTCGACCCCAGCCTCGGTCGCCAGCAGCAGGCAAAGCCGGGGATTTTGGGGCCTTCCCTCCAGAGATTCTCGATCGCACAGTAGCAGCAGCAGCAAACCCGACATTTCAGAAGTTTTCTCCAGATGTTCGTCTGCGCTTCTCACGTCTGTCTCCATCAAATCAGAATTGTGCACGGCTTCCTATTTATAAATATGATATCATTTCACCGGAGAGCTGCGCAAATTGTGAGTTTGTAACAGCCCTTGTATAAAATGATAGAGTCAATAATACTTTTATTTGTACATTAAACACACAAGTTCAAAGTCTGCAAAGTATGCAGGATGATGTTAATTGCCATGCAACACATGCATGGGTACATTAATAAAAGTGTCCTGATGAAGGGTCTCAGCCTGAAACATCGACTGTACCTCTTCCTATAGATGCTGCCTGGCCTGCTGCGTTCACCAGCAATTTTTATGTGTGTTGCATTAATAACAGTGGTTATGTTTCTAGCGGTATCCAGAGGCGGGAACTATTAACCTGAATATCAGAGTTTGAATCGCATCATAGCAATCCTGGAATTAAGTGACTGTTAGACCCACTGGTAAGCTGCAATGCACCCCAACCAACATAAAATCTTTCCTTTGAGTTTTTCTTTAAAAATAGACACCATTGCAAATAAGTATCTTAAAGGAGAGGAGGAATTCCAACTTTAAGGCCCAGATGACCAAGAGCATGGCCTCCAAAGGCACAGCAATGAAAGTTACTATTGATCTTTTATTTTAATAAGAATCTAAAACATGTATTGTTACTTTCTCACCAATATTCTCTATTTATTTCTTAAAAATATTGCCATCAATGAGGCATCTCTAGCTGGCATATTCCTAGAAAGAAAGGACATTCTTACACAGGCTTAGTATTAAGCTTTAGCTTTTCCTCATCCATAATGTGTCCAGTGTGGATCAATGGACAAAAATCAGTAACTAAAATCTAGATTACTTTTCACCTAAATATCTTTATTTTTAAAATTGCTTAACTGGCTTTTATGTGGCATTTGCTTAATAATTACTTCAAATGTTGATAAAGGTTGAACTTTATCATTGACTAGTCTATATGTGTTCAGTGGCCATAAAGTGCTTCAGGACATCCTGCAGTTTGAAATTCACAAGAGAAATACCATTAATTGTATTGTTAAGGCCAGAATTGACTATATTAGATTTGTTTACAATATCTATACCTGATCTAAACAAGACCACTTCAGTTCTATGAACATGATCAGATTTTGTTTTCAGTATCATCAGATGAAACTAGAGGAACAGAATGTTTTTCAGCACCTCAATGGGTGTTTTAATCTGGTACCACACTAAAGGAAGCAGGGCAGTGATATGTGAAAACACAGGTTTTGTGTATGGCAACCCTCCCCTCCAACACAAATCATCCCAGCAGCAACAATACTGAACAGTTGGCCCAAGTCCCCAAAAGCCTTTCCACTCATAGGCATGCCAGGTTAATCATACATCATTGTGGTGCAGAAAAACAGTTGAAGGAAGTCTCGGGGAGGGGTGTTGGCATTGAATATAAAAAAAACATCCTACGAGGTTGTACATGACAGACTGAGGCCTTGGGATCAAAAGTCATGAACGTGGACAAATAAAGGCTTGGTCTTGTTAAAATTTGTTTCAGTACAAGAAGCCTTCATTGCTTGCAGGCCATAAATAAGCAAATAACTTATTTAAATAAATAAGCAAATGCTTATTGAAAAAATAACTTTTTTCAAAATAGCATTAATAGCATTTATTGCACAATGTTTAACATCACTCTGCGTATGTAAGAGAGACACGAAAGGAAGGAGTGGAGGGGCAAATCATCCCATCGTGCCGATGCTGGATCTTTAAAAGAGAAAACTTTTCAATATGTTTCTAAAGGCTTTGAGATTAAATAGCCACAATCTCACCGACTTTAACCACTTAAACTGTCCTAACCACCAACACTATTTCAACAGAGCCTAAAGTAAGCACAATGAGCAAAAACTGTATCTTTTGGGTGGGAACATTTATTGCCTCCAAGGCTAAACAACTGCTTTCAAACATTTATATAGCCACTCTTCTGTTTTGCTAGATTTCAAATGCTGATAAAACAGTAATATTGCCACTTATTACTCCTGCAGACTCAACTTCTATTTTTTCAAACATCTATACTCTTCCAGCATGCAGTCATCACTGCATTTATTTAATCAGCACTCCCCTTCACCCCATCCTAAGCTTATCTTTTAATGCCTTTCACCCTTTACGTCAGTGCTTGCTAAAACCAACTGCATCTCTTTTTGTTTATAGTTCTACAAGATAACCTAGCAATCCAAAATTTTAGTTGTTGCTTTTTCCACAAATTGTTTTTAAAAGCTGTGTCTTTTGAACCAATCATAAACCCTACACGCCCACCCCCTTAAAAGATACTTTGATCATTGTGCTTCCAGCCAACAAATGTTTTCGGCTGGTTGAATTTCCCAAGTCCATTATGTTTAAATAGTTACAATGCAGGCCATTTTATTACAAATTGAGCTAAAAGCTGTAACACAAGAGATTCTGCAAATGCTGAAAATCCAGAGTAACACACAGAAAGCACACAGGAACTCAGCACGTCAGGCAGGATCTATGGAAAGAAATAAACAGTCGACATTTTGGGCTGAGACCCTTCATCAGGACAAGTCCTCATGAACAGTCTCACCCCAAAACCTGTTTCTTTCCATAGATTCTGCCTGACTTGCTGAGTTTATTTATTTATTGAGATGGTCGGGGAAGCCAGTTATCTCAGACAATTCTTCAAGAACAAAAAATAATCAAGAAAGAGCCGTGATTCCCTTCAGTTATTTTGGACACTATGCAGCTTAGTGGGGCTGAAGACTGTTGCAAACAGTTTCTAACTAGCGTTAGACGTGTACACTCTTATGGCCATTAGACACTACAATGTGCTTTTGAGGGAACAGTTTTTAAAATGGTGTCAGTTGCACATATTTGCATTCCTAAATCAGTGATTTTTGTCACTGATAGTTGGCAAAGAATAAGCAATAGGACAATTCAGAACTGTTTTGCTCACTGAGGTTTCAAGCATTCAGGCTTGGAGATGCCAAGAGCAGTCTGAATTGAAAAGGAAACAATTTCACTACTTCAGCAAGTTCGAAACTACGTAAAAATTGAAGCTATCGACGATCATCTTGAATGTCACAATGAAAACGAGTATTTGAAGGATACAACTATTAACAGGACAGTATGAAGGCAGTCCATAGTCTGCACTGTGTGTCTACGCTGATTTTGTTCACTCATAGTCAATAGATCATGAAGCAGATGAATTCCTCTATCAATAAGTATTAGGAACTAATACAGCTTTATAGTACTGCAGTAGCATTGGTAGCATCCTAATTTGTTTTGTATTTCATTTCAGTACATAATTTGTGAGCCAGTTTGTCATTTTTTATAGCTTTTTAACTATTTCTGTGAAACTTAGTCTAATTGGGGCAGCCGCTTAATTGGGCCAAAATGTACTGGTCCCAATATGTCCCAATTAACTAGAATCCACTGTAGTTGTTTTCTTTGTAAATTTATTTCCCAGATTTTGAATCACCCAGAGATTGGTAGACGTGTTACTAGTCCTAAACCAGTGTTATTCCATTACTGTGCAATTTAGTCCAAATATAGCTGCAGAATTGAGTGCCCTTCCCAAAGATTGACCACTCTTGACTACCTAGTATGGGAACTGTACTTCCCTCAACCACAGGACTCTGCAGATTGAGGGAAGTAAAGTTCCATACTAGGCAGTCAAGGCAGAGAAAATGTGGACTGCCCAACGCATCTGTCGATGTGAACTTCCCACTATTCAGGATATTTACAAAGACGAGTGTGTAAAAAGGCCCAAAGGATTATTGACCTGAGTCACCCCAACCACAAACTGTTCCAGCTGCCACCACCCGGGAAACGATACCGCAGCATAAAAGCCAGGACCAACAGGCTCCAGGACAGCTTCTTCCACCAGGCCATCAGACTGATTAATTCATGCTGACACTACTGTATTACTATGTTATGTTGACTGTCCTGTTGTACATACTATTATAAATTACTATAAATTGCACATTTAGACAGAGACTTAACGTAAAGATTTTTACTCATGTATATGAAGGATGTAAGTAATAAAGTCAATTCAATTCAATTCATGCGATTAAATCAACAGTATAAACTAATGCTCACTTGGTAGTATGTCAGAGATCCACGTTTCTCCTCTGCAGCATTTCACAATAATATTTTGCAAATGAAGTAAGGCACTACAAAGTAAACTAATATGAATACACATATCTGGGGCATGTTGTTGCAAATTGATTTACTCAGAATATATATTATGATGACTCCATCCCTACTCGACTTTAAAGTATATTATTTTAAAATCTGCTCCTGTGCATCAGATAATCATTGTTTTCCATAAGCAGTATATTAGCTAAACTAATTCATTTAAATTGCAAGCAAGACTTTACGTTTCTGAAACATGTAACATTTAAACAGCATCAGCACTGCCAGATTATCAGGGATCGCATTCCCACACCCTTACATTAAATGTCAGTTAATTCTGTAAATCATTTACTTTTCGTGTATTTTTCAATTAGTGATATCAGGATTGTCACAAATGATATGTGTCGTTTTTGACACAAGAACAAGTTGAGGGTTTAAAATATTCTGAACTAGTTCATTACAGCTCACAGCAGTAAAAATAAAACTCCAACAACTAAAAATGTTTAAATGAATGCATAAGATTCTGTTCATTAATTTGAAATACCATAAATATACAGCAGCACAAATTACCAAAAGGACAGCTAAAATCTCTATCGCTTTAGGAATACAACAAATGGAAGCAGCTTTTATTTATTTTGTGTTCTGGTTACGGCCATTATAATATACACAATCACTCCAAACCAGGAAGCTATTGTGCGTGTGTTGCCTCTATTTGTTGATTACCTACATTATAAAATAATACTGTTGAAAATCTTTTCAATTTCACTTAAACTTTCCCCAGGAATCATTCAAAGGCTACATTTTGTAGCTGTACTTGCTTACTTGATTGAGACAATACCTGTATGTGGTTATTGTCCCAAGTTGAAAACAGGTTGTTGGGATGAGCAATATTTCACAGTTAGTATTTATGTACGGTAATTGGGCACAGAGCTTGTTCTGTGTTTGACACCCAAGGTAAAACACTGGAAGTAGGTCTGAATGGGAAGTCGAACATTTATTTTTGTGCGTGAGGGTATGAGAAATGGAGGATTGCTGTTAGCAGGAAGCCGAAAGTAGTTGATTGGAGATTTGTTTTTCAACATGCATGTGAATTAGATACCGTTAACTTTTGAAAACCTCTTTCTTTAAAAGGAAGTTGAAAAACAAGCCCTTTAAAAACATGAGAAAACTTCATTCTTATTTCTTCCTCCTATTTGCAAACAGCAATAATGAAAACAAGGATTTCAAAAAGGATTAGTTCCATTGTCCAACTACGCAACCTCATAAAATAAACAATTCAATTTAGTCAACTAAAGCATTCATTCTGAGCAACGTGAGCAAGTGTTTGGGGAGAGAGACAGTGAGCATGTCCTTGCTTTGGTGTTTGGCCAGCACAGTCCAGATAAGTACATCTCATGGTAATACACTGCTTCCGCAGATACGCCAAAGAGAAATTTCTCATCAGGTTCATGGAGTTTAAATATTACCTGCGGAAGTCAGGAAATTAATGCAAACACTGGGCAAAGTCCCCTGCAACAGGATGATTCCCCTAACTGGTTGCTCTAAAAGGAATAACTCCTAATCAAAATCCTCCTCCCATGCCCAAGTAAGAAAAAATAAATGTAGAAAATAATCACGGAAAAAGTAATCTTTGATATTTAGCATCATGCGGTGTACAAAGGAAAACCAATAGGTTATATACACCTCCTTTCATTACCAAAGATAACTAACATGAAGGCTCAGCAACAGAATATGAAAAATTACACAAGATAACCAAGGAAAACATCTTCAAATCACTGATCCTTTGAATCAATTTCCCCATGCAACAGGAGGGAGCTGGTTTCGTTTCACCAACGTCTTTCAGTCAATGTTAATTGAAGCTTTAGAAAGAGAAACAGAATTAACCTTTCAGATCAAAGACCCTTCAACAAAAGCAAGAAAGAGATAAAACAAATTGCAAAAAGGATGGAGGGAGAGATGGATAAATCAAAGGGAATGTCTTCAATTGGAATAATGCCAGGGTTTTCATGCTGACAAACCTTTGGTGAAGCCAGTCAGCAGAAGTGAGTCCCTCTTATTTTTAAGTATTAAAACAAGGTGAAGGGATAAAACCTGTATGGTGCATTGCATGCTTACAAGACATCCCTGATTGACACATGAATGATTTCCTTTCAGTAATCCACCAGTTGTCATGGTCATGCTTTCCTAGAGCCAATACACAAATTAACAGACCAATTAAATGTAGTTACATAACTTCTGCAAGGGAATTTCAATTTACAAACTCTAATAAAGTTGGTAAAAGAATGCTAATTAAACAATTTGTGTCACATCAGCGAGTAGTTTGTTTAAGGATCAAAGATCAACTTCATTTGCCTTATGCATTTTCGTGTATTAAATGCTCACTGCTGGATATTTCAGTTGTTAAATGAGGCCCAAGTCACAGATGGGAACAAAATCCTACAGTAGTGTAGAAATCGAGGAAATGGTTAGGGTGATCACAGATAAAATGGGTAGGGGATTAGCCCCATCATTAAGCAAAAGGATTAAAGCAAAGGTTTGTAGGGGTGGTTCTGATCAAGAAAATACAGCTAAGTATGTGCTTTTTGGAGGAGGAAGGCTTTAACAAGGGTTGCAAGCAGAGAGTCTGAAGGAAAGCCTGCCAAGTAAAGGTAGTCAACATGAACTGGGTTGTTGGCACATGACTAGGAGCCAATCAAGCAAGTGACCTTTAAGTAGCAATGAAATTGACATTAAGGGGATTGTAAAAGTCTGGCTGAACATGAGTTGAAGGTGGACAGTGTATACATTTCAGAAGTGGCATCCAGACATAGAGGTAAATTGGACAGCAATGTTCATGTCTGGGCTCCTCCATACATTAGATGTTCTGAGGAATTGTAAGGAAAGCTGTAGGCTTTGTGATACACAGGCAGGCCTCTGATGTTCAATAACAGCTTATTTTCCATTTAAATTTAATCATTTTAAGATCCAATGTTCAAGTTTATTAGTCACATGTACATCAAAACATACAGTATAATGCGTTATTTACGTTAACAATCAACACAAGCGAGGATGTGGTGGGGCAACCTGTAAGGTTTGAAACACATTCTGGTGCCGACATAGCATGCCCACAAAGCTCAGCAGAACAACACGTCACCAATGGCGGGAACTTAAAACACTAGGCCTCAAATTCCAGTCTCACCAACTCATGAACCTAAGGAGTCATCAGAACTTGTTCCTATTGTCTGCACAGAACTTGCTGACCTGGTGGGGACTTCATCCACTCCCTACTGGACCAACATCCAAGCTCTGATGTCCCACGTCCATGTCGCAAGTCTTCAAATGTGGATCGGAAACCTAGACTCTGGCCTGATCTCTAATTCCTCCACATCCCTGTTCCTAAAACCCTAACCTGACCCTCAAGTCCCTTCTCCGTCCCCACAACCACCCTTATGTACCTAAAAAAGCAATTAAAAATTAAATAAGTACAAACCAACTAAATCTGAGCAGGGATTCAACAGAGGTCACAGCTCAGAGCCCTCCTGATGTTTATGCACAAATGTCATGCTGCAAGATCCATTTTCATGGGAAGTTCAATAATGCTCCATACAGTTTCTTCAACACTTCAACTACCATCTATCCAACAGATAATTTATTAATTCAGCCAAAAATTTGTACGTTTTGTTGAACAGCAGGTTTTAGTGATCTGCAGGCCTTCCTGTTTTATCTTCCTTAATACTGGCAAATTAACACCTCAAATTTCGCACATGTGAACACAATTTGGAGATTAAACTGGGATGCACACTTACTTAAAGAGAAAGAATACTAAACAAATTATTCCCCTAATCCAGAAAATAATAAGTAGAATGTGTCAGCTTCCTTTTCATGTCCCTGTTTTCAAAAGTGTCACCAACAATTTCTCAGCTTTTTGTGTGTTTAAAAAAATCAAAAGATTTTAAAGGGTGAGATTTTTCTTTATTGCTACTTTAAGAATTTTTTTGACAAGTGGGATTTGAAACATTAAACACTTCCATGAGCTGATTTATTTTCACTTTTTGAAGTAGCAGGGTTTGTTAGTGCAGAGACAATTATACTGTGGGGTAAACACGTTCACATATAATTTCCAATTGCAGGATTCATCTCAGTGAACTTAAATCACTGTTAATACTCAGTTGAAATCACGGAGACATCTCTCCTTTACACAGGGCTTTTCTTCACATTCACTAATGTTTCAATTATGATTACTCTTCAATACTTCATAAAATTTGCCATTCTTAACATGCGTCTTCAGTATGACTACCTGACAAAAATTGGGCCTGATTTTTAAAAGAGCATCTTTCTTCCTGAAATCTATTAACCTTGTTACGTATCCCGTAACTGGGTTGCCAAACCAGCAGAAATGGATCACTCAGTTGGAGTCTGGATTACTAGAACTAAGAAAGTTTTATTAAAGAAACAAGCAACACAGTAATCGAAAGGATAATAAATGCAACAGTTCAGCAATGATAAACACACATGTGCACAGAATTAAGATAACAGGATCAATCAAGCTCTATCGTTGTCTAGGGGTAAATGACCAATTTCAAAGTGACACAAAGTTCAGTCCAATTTAGTTCAGCTCGCAGTAATTGTTGCCATGGCAATGGACAACGTGGGGGGAGAGAGAGAGAGAACGAGAACAACTGATCATTCAGAACGGCTTCCACTCACAGACCGGCGATATTGCTCACAAGCAGCTTTCGGGCGGGTCCTTTGTGATGTCACCTGAGGTCACCGACTGTGACCCCCTCCTCCAGATGCGGTCGATCCTCTGCAGTGAACCCGGCACCCAAGCGAGGGTGGACACACACCGGGTTCCCGCTGATCATACCTTTCCACCCTGTGCGTTTAAGGCTGATCCCCCGATCAGCCGTCCAAGAGCTTCCCACCGACTTGTGAGAGGCGCACCGCTTCCAAGGTCTCGTTACCTCGGGTGTCGTGTGTGTCTTATCTCTCCCTCCCCTGAGGACAGGCGGCAGACCAACTGCTGATGCCACTGGTACAAGCCCAGGCCAGCAAACATCTTAATTTATGTGTATTCTCGTCACACTTCCCCCCTTTAAGGATTTTTACCGGGAAGTAAAAATTACAAACATGAATACATTATTTGATACACACACAAATATACACCTTTATCAGCTACTTGGCTAACACAGCGAGTTTGAAGTTGTCAACACCTTGACAGACAGTCATCACATTTTCTGTTCCTTTTATATGTGTTATTAATAATCCCTTAGACCAGGCTCCAACTCAGCAAACTTCATAGTGGCCAAAAACACTGATGAATGGCGATCAATGTAACCTCTCATTTGGTTTTGTCCCGGACCACAATAACAAGGGTCGTCCCATTCCGACTTAGGTTTCTCTAGCAAAGGCTTAGTAGGAGGGTGAGGGGTAGTGACCGCAGAGTTATTGCAAAACTTCCTACAGTACCCCACCTTCTCCAAGAGCCTTCTGAGGGCCCTCTTGTCTGTCAGGGTTGGGAGGTCAGCGATAGCCTGCACTGTAGCTTGCATCGCTGCCAGCTGCCCCTGTGTCACCACAATTCCCAGGTAAGTGACCTTCATGTGGCTGAACTCATTTTTTTCAAGGTTCACTATCAAGCTGGCTTCAGACAGCCGTATTAAATTGCCAATACACACCTCTGTGTTCGTCAGCCCTTTAGTCACTGAATTACTCATTATATATGGATGTTGTTTACTAGACTGGCCTATTGTAACAGACATCACCCAACGTCCCAGTTCTTTGCATCGCCTCGGGACAATCAAACACACGGGTGCGAGTCGTTTAATTACTTCTGCTAAAGAGCCGCTTTGTTCGGGGATTAAGGGAGAGACCTTATCAGTAGACCTGGCCAAAACAATAGCCTTCTCCCATCTGATCGATCCCATACTAATCTTTTCAAAATGGTTTTTTTCTCTTATCAGGGGGCCCCTAGCTTCATTGATTTCCACGCTAACACCGACTAGGTTTGTTAGCATATCAAAAGCCGGTGACCGTCTCAGTTCGCGTCAGTCATGATCAATAACATCCTTCCCCCTGGGCAGCCGGTAAACCTCTTTCATGATTCCACCAACTGTTTCCTCCAGCACTGCAAAATGTCCACCGGGGGGTACCTCGTGGGCCATGTTAAAAACCTCATTCCCATAATTCTTTTGCACCACCCCCTATTCCTCATCTGCGGGTACTGTACTTGATTTCACTTTCTTCCTTAGCACTTCCTCCTCCGCACAATAGCCTACTAGTTCCCTTGTTCAAGCTGTGTCAGAGAGAGCTGTCTCTGCCAAAACCATCAGCCCTCGTCTCGCTCCCGCGTCTGCACCAATTCTTTCCTGGCTACTGCTACGTCTGTCCCAGCTCCCCCACTACCTCTTGTCTCACTACACTCCTTCCTTTCATTTTCTACTCTCTTCTCGTACAAGGTTGGCAGAAACGCTTCAGCTAAATTTACCACCGCAGTCCCGTGATGAACCTGTGAGTCCATGGGCGGGGCCTCAATGCTGGCAGGCTGACCTGTCAATCTCACGATTGGGAACACGATTCATTACGACGTCATTACCGAGCAAGACTTCCACGCCTTTCATTGGTAATTCGGACCTCACCCCGATCGTGACTAGTCCAGAGATCAGGTTGCTTTGTAAGTGTATCTGGTGCAAAGGGACTGACTCTGTCCCTGCCCCAACACCTTTGACCTCTACCTCCCCAGTCTGGGTCTCTGAGCTAAACTCTAATACACCCTTCAGTATCAGTGACTGACACGCTCCCGTGTCTCTCCAGATCCACACTGGAACTGGTTTTAACCCCTCCTTCACTGACACCAATCCGGCCAAGATAAACCTCTCGCACCCTTCCTGAACTTTGGCAGACCTGTCCTTCCCTAGCGGTTGGCTTAACAGCTCGATACAGCCATTCAAAATCGCTGTCTTCCCTTTCCCGTCTCCTTCTTTGGGGCAAAGCACCTGGACGCAAAGTGTCCGACTTTCCCGCAATTATAACAGACGACCCCAGGAGACTTCCTACCAGACTGTTCCCGGTCTACCTTATCCTTCTCACTAGTCCCCGGCTTACTTTCTGACTTTTCCGGCGGACTCTCCCCGCCGTCCTGACTACCCTTCTGGTAGCCTTTACTCGGGGCAAACTTCATTTTATGCGTCAACACATACTCATCCGCTAACTTAGCAGTTGCGGCTAACGTGGCTGCCTCTTTCTCATCGAGGTAGGGTCTCGTACCCTCAGGGACACAACCTTTAAACTGCTCAATCAGGATCAGCTGCAGCAGTCTGTCATAATCCCCCTCTACCCCCTTTGAGGCGCACCAACGCTCACAATATGTCTGCATCTCACGGGCAAACTCCAAATACGTGCGGTCCCACTGCTTCTTCGCATTCCGGAACCTCTGCCGGTATGCCTCCGGGACCAACTCATAAATCCTGAGGATGGCCTCTTTCACCACCTCATACCTCTGGGCATCTTCCGCGGACAAAGCCGAGTAAGCTTCTTGGGCTTTCCCTTTCAGTACACTTTGAAGCAAAACAACCCACTTATCCCTCGGCCAGTCCTAACTCATAGCCACTTTTTCGAAGTGGAGAAAGTACCGATCCACGTCGGTATCGTCAAATGGGGGAACCAGCCTAACCTCCTGGGTCTCCCGGAACCTTCCACCTTGGTTCGGCACAAGCCCCTGCTCTGCCCTTATCCTTAACTTCTCCAATTCGAATTCCCTTTCCCTCTGTTTCTCCTCTCTCTCCAACTGTCTGTCCCTCTCTTTCTCTTCCCGCTCCAACTGCCGTACCCGGAACTCGTGCTCGAGTCTCAGTTTTTCAAGCTGCACCTGTACCGCGTCTCCGGCAGGTTTTTCAATAGACACCACCCCCAGCTCGCCTTGGGGAAATACACCTTTAGATACATAGTGCTCTACGATAGCTCTGTGTATCTCCTCTCTCCTCATTGTCGACTTCCCCTTAGCAAGATTCAACCGTTTGGCCACAGCTACCAATTCCGATTTCCTGGCATCCTCTAATGCCTCCAAGGTCGGCGCCTTTATAAATTCCTCAGCCTCCATTTCTACTGTTTGTCTTTTCTTTCTTTCGGGAATTTTAACCCAATCAATTTACTCCGTCCCAAATTTAGCGTTCAAAATCACAGACAAGAACCCCACTTATGTTACGTACCCTGTAACTGGGTTGCCAAACCAGCAGAAATGGATCACTCAGTTGGAGTCTGGATTACTAGAACTAAGAAAGTTTTATTAAAGAAACAAGCAACACAGTAATCGAAAGGATAATAAATGCAACAGTTCAGCAATGATAAACACACATGTGCACAGAATTAAGATAACAGGATCAATCAAGCTCTATCGTTGTCTAGGGGTAAATGACCAATTTCAAAGTGACACAAAGTTCAGTCCAATTTAGTTCAGTTCGCAGTAATCGTTGCCATGGCAATGGACAACGTGGGGGGAGGGAGAGAGAGAACGGGAACGACTGATCATTCAGAACGGCTTCCACTCACAGACCGGCGATATTGCTCACAAGCAGCTTTCGGGCGGGTCCTTTGTGATGTCACCTGAGGTCACCGACTGTGACCCCTCCTCCAGATGCGGTCGATCCTCTGCAGTGAACCCGGCACCCAAGCGAGGGTGGACACACACCGGGTTCCCGCTGATCGTACCTTTCCACCCTGTGCGTTTAAGGACCGGTACTTCCCACCGACTCGTGAGAGGCGCACCGCTTCCAGGGTCTCGTTACCTCGGGTGTCGTGTGTGTCTTATCTCTCCCTCCCCTGAGGACAGGTGGCAGACCAACTGCTGATGCCACTGGTGCAAGCCCGGGCCAGCAAACATCTTAATTTATGTGTATTCTCGTCACAACCTAAAATTTTGAGACTACTCAATGGATTAACAGAGGTCTTATTAATACTAAAATATCAGTCTGATGGTACAATGGTACAAAGTCACAAGGCTGTGGGACCGGACGGCATCCCAGGGTGAGTACTTAGGTTGTGCACAGCACAACTAGCAGCTGTGTTTACTGACATTTTTAATTTCTCCCTCTCCCATTGTAGAATGCCCTCCTGCTTCAAATTATCCACCATTGTCCCTGTACCAAAAAAGACCAAGGTAACATGCCTGAACGACTGGCGTCCTGTCACACTCACCTCAATAATAAGCAAACGCTTTGAGATGCTGGTCAAGGATTATATCTGCAGCTTGCTACCAACCAAACTGGACCCCCTACAATTCGCCTACCAACACAACCGATCGACAGGTGATGCAATAGCCACTGCTCTACATACTGTCCTTACACATCTGGAGAAGGATGCTTATATGAGAATGCTGTTATATAACAATTACAGCACGGAAACAGACCATCATGGCCCTTCTAGTCCGTTCTTGGACTACAGTTCAGCATTCAACACCATAGTTTCATACAGGCTCAACAAGAAGCTCAGAGACCTCAGCCTTGACCCTGCCTTGTGCAGCTGGATCCTGGACTTCCTGTCACATCGCCAACAGGTTGTAAGAGTGGGCTCTCTCACCTCCAACCCTCTGACTCTCAATACAGGAGCCCCTCAGGGCTGCATACTGAGTCCCCTCCTTTACTCCCTGTAAACCCACGACTGTATCCCCACCCACAGCTCCAATCTGCTCATTAAATTTGCCAACCACACTACATTGATTGGCCTTATTTCAAACAATAACGAGGTGGCGTACAGGGAAGTTGTCATCTCTCTCACACAGTGGCGTCAAGGAAACAACTCCCTGCATGTCGCAAAAACAAAGGAGCTGGTTGTGGATTACAGGAGGAATGGAGACGGGCTAACCCCTATTGACATCAATGGACCTGGGCTGAGAGGGTAAACAGCTTTAAGTTCCTCAGCATCCACATCACCAAGGACCTCACGTGGTGTGTACAGACAAGAGGCACAACAGCACCTATTTCACCTCAGAGGGTTGAGGAAGTTTGGCATGGGCCCCCAAATCCTAAGAACTTTCTACAGGGGCACAACTGAGAGCATCCTGACTGGCTGCATCACTGCCTAGTATGAGTACTGTACCTCCCTTAATCACAGGTCTCTGCAGAGTGGTGCAGACAGCCCAGCGCATCTATAGTTGTGAACTTCCCGTGATTCAGGACATTTACAAGGACAGGTGTGTAGGATCACCGGGGACCCAAGCCATCCCGACCACAATCTATTCCAGCTGCTACCATCCGGGAAGCAGTAGTGCAGCATAAAAGCCAGGACCAACAGGCTCCGGGGCAGCTTCTTCCACCAGACCCTCAAACTGACTAGCTCACGCTGACTTGAGTGTACTCTATATTACATTGACTGTTCTATTTATTATAAGTTATTATAAATTACTATGATTGCACATTGCACATTTAGATGGAGACATAATGTAAAGGTTTTTACTCATGTATGTGAAGGATGTAAGAAATAAAGTCAATTCAATTCAATTGCAAACCAGATATTATCTAGAAAAAGCAACTGTAGCAACAAGGATTAGATACCTCCTTTTAATGGCATTAAAAGAGTATTGCGTTTCATTCGAATTGAGAAAAAAATCATTTAAAATTAGATAACTTTAATTGTGAGATTCTCGGTCCTATCAATATTTAACTTGGGCAATACATATGCTAAAGACAGTTTTAAAGGGTCAATCTCTTCAGGGTGTATGAAATGATAAAGAACTTCATCCAAAGAGTTGTACTAATTTATTCCATTATGACACTGGGATTTTACTGCCTAAAACTGAAATCTACCTCCCTGTGGAAGATTCCCAATTAGGTGTTCACAGGACTGGCTTTTGATACTAGTTGGGGGGAAAGAAACACACAAGGTCACGGTCATTCATCAACTTGAAGTGGATTAAAATTACAGAATCAGAATCAGGTTTAATATCACTAGCATATGTTGAGAAATTTGTTGTTTTGCAACAGCAGCACATTGTAATACATAACAAAAACTCATCAAAAAACTATAAATTACATTAAGAAATACATATTTTAATTAGTTGTAAAAGAGAACAAAAGAAAAAGATCAAAAAAGGAAGGCAGTATTCATCAGTTAGTTCATTGTCCAATCAGAAATCTGATGCAAAAGGGAACAAGCTCTTCCTGAAACACTGGGTGCGAGTCTTCGGACTCCTGCACCTTCTCCAAGATAGCTTAATGTCCTTTCCAGTGCACAAGTGTAAAGGGGAACAAAAAATTGTTACTCTGGATCAGATGCAGTGCAAAAAAAAGCACAATAAGTACACAGTAACGATAAAAACACAATCAATATAAATACGTAAGATAGCTTATATACATATTTTGACTGTATGTTGTTAAATGACACTGGGCACGGGAGTGTATGTACATAAGGTGACAGACAGGAAATGACAAAGTAGTGGTACGTTAGTGAGTGATGTTGATCAGCCTTACTGCTCGGGGAAAAGTAACTGTTTTTGAGTCTAGTGATCTTGGCGTGGATGGTACATAGCCTCCTCCCTTACAGGAGTGAGACAAACAGTCCATGAGCAGGGTGGGTAGGATCCTTTATGATGTTACTGTTCCTTTTCCAGTACCTTTCTATATATAGGTCCTTGATGGTGGGTATGCTGGTGCCAGTGATGTGATGGGCAGTTTTGACTACCCGTTGTAGAGCCTTCCTGTCTGCCATGGTGCAGTTTCCATATACTGCAGTGATGCAGCTTGTTAGGACATCTGCAGAATGACATGATATAGATGTGCACAGTTCAGCTCTCTTCAACCTCCATGATGGAACTGTCTGAATTTATAACTTACTGCAGGTTTTTCAGATCCTTTGCAGTGGCCCATCCATACCAGACGATAATGAAACCAGTTAAAATATTCTTCATGGTACATCCGTAGAAACTTGTGGGAGTCTTTGGTGACATACCAAGTTTTATAAAATTCCTAATGAAATATAGCTACTGTTGTGCCTTCTTTATAATTGCATCAATATGGTGGAGTCACGATATTTCTTCAGGACACGTTGATAACTAGAAAATTGAAACTGCTCAATCATTCCATTGCTGTTCCCTTGATGAGGACTGGTGTGTGTTCCCTTGACTTCCCCTTCCTTAAGTCCACAATAAATTCCTTGGTCTTTCTGACAATGTGACACCACTCAACCAGCTGATCTACCTTGCTCCTGCACACCTCCTCCTCACCATCATCACCATTTTTCAGCAGGCTACAATCAGCACCAGAGGTAATTCATTGATGACAACGCGAGGCTTAAAAAGGGTTTGGGTGCTTTCAGCTCTTTTTGGCAGACTGCAATCAGTGTGGGGTCAATAGAAAGAAGGGAGGTGTAAGTGGAGAGCCCATTGTGTGAGTCGGCCACTGTTGGAGTGTTCGGGCCTTGGCTCAACAGGCTTGGGTAAGCACAGGCATAAGTTCAAAGTAAGTTTCTAGTAAGTATTTTTTTCTGTAAGTACATAGCTAGTGTGCTGAGAATGGGTCAGGAGGTAGTGGTACGTTTTTTCTGTGAGATGTGGGAACTCTGGAAGACCTCAAGTCTCCTTGATAACTACATCTGCATGAAATGCATCAAGCTGCAGCTCCTTGGAGACTGTGTTAAGGAAATGGATGACCTTTGGCTCCTTGGGAAAATGAGGAGGCTGTAGACAGAAGCTTCCAGGAGGTAGTCATCCCTAAGCTGCAGGAGGCAGGTACCTGGGTGACTGTCAGGAGAGGGAAATGGAATAGGCAGCCACTGCAGAGTACCCCTGTGCCCGTTCCCCTCAGTAATAAGCATACCACTTTGTATACTGTTGGTGGGGAGGAGAAGTGGTGGTGACGCAACAGGGGGAGGGGCTGCAGCAACTGGGATGTGAAAGAGACACCAGGATGACATGCTGCCTCCCAGGTGTCAGGGTCCATGAACAGCTGTAAGTTGTGGAACATAATCATACCAACGACATAGGTAGGAAAAGGGAGGAGGTCCTGAAGAGAGAATTTAAGAAGTTAGAAAGAAAGCTGAAAAGCAGGATCTCAAAGGGTAGTAATCTCTGGATTGCTGCCTGTGCCATGTACCAGTGAGGGTAAGAACAGGATGATTTGGCAGATGAATGCATGGCTGAAAAATTGGTGCAGGGGACAGGATTTCAGATTTCTGGATCATTGGGATCACTCCTGGGGAAGGTACAACCTGTACAAAAGGATGGGTTACATCTGAACTCAAGGGAGACCAGTACCATATCAGGCAGGTATTCTACAGCTGTTTGTGGGGGAGGTGGGGGAGAAGGGATGGGATGGGATGGGAACTGGAATGATAGTGCTGAGGATGGGGCAGTTAGTATTCAACTAGATGCAGTGTGTAGTGAGACTGTGAGGAAGAACAGGCAGATGAAAGGGCAAAATTACATTCAGTGGGATGAACTAAAGTGTGACAAGTGCAACAAAATCAAAAAGGTTGATGAATGCAGAACTTAAGGTGTTACATCTGAATACATTTGAATAGGGAATAAGGTAGATTACCTTGTAATGCAATAAAGATTAGCAGATATCACTTTGTGGGCATCTGAGTCATAGCTGAAAGAAGATCATAGTTAGGAGCTTTGCATCCAAGGACACACATTATACTGAAAGGGAAGGTAGGCAGAGGGGGGTGGGGTGTCTCTGTTGGTAAAAATGAAATCAAATCCTTAGAAAGAGGTGACATAGGATTGGAAGATGTAGAATCTTTATGGGTAGAGTTAAGAAACTGCAAGGGTAAAAAGACCCTGATGGGAGCTATATGCAGGCCTCTGAACAGTAGCCAGGATGTGGGCTACAAATTGAGATATGGGGGATTTCACCATCCAGGTAGATTGGGAAAATCAGGTTGGTTGATGCTGGATCCCAAGACAGGAAATTTGTAGAATGTCTACAGGATGGCCTTTTAGAGCACCTTGTGGTTGAGCCCACTATGAGAATGGCAATTCTGGATTGGGTGTTATGTAATGACCCAGATCTGGTTAGTTATCTTGAAGTAAAGGAACCCTTAGAGAAGGCAGTCATCATAATATGATAGAATTCACCCTGCAGTTTGATAAGAAGCTAAAACAAGATGTATCATTAAAACAGTGAAGTAAGGGGAATTACAGAGGCATGAGAGAAGCTGGTCAAGGTTGATTGGAAGGGGACACTAGTAGGGATGGCAGCAGAACAGCAATGGCTGGAGTTTCTGGGGGATATTCCATGGGTGTAGGAAAGTTGAAGAAATATTCTAAAAGGAGGATCAGGCAAGAGAGGGCAAATAATATAGCAAAAATAGTGGGAAGTTATAACATTGGAAAGCTTTTAAAAACCAACATAAGGTAACTAAAAAAAAGCCATAAGGGAAGAAAAGATTAAATATGAAAGTAAGCTAGCCAATAATATTAGAAGATACCAATTTTTTCCCAGATATATAGAGTAAAAGAAAGAGGTGAGAGTGTATATAGGACCACTGGAAAATGATGCTCAAGAGGTAATCACTGGAGGGGAGGGGGCGCAAAGAAAAGTTAGATGAACTGAAGTATTTTGCATCAGCCTTCACTGTAGAAGACACGAGCAGTATGCTAGAAATGCAAGAGTGTCAGGAGGCAAAAGTAAGCATCATCGCTATAACTAAGGAGAAGGTGCTTAGGAAACTGAAAGTTTTAAGGTAGATTAGGTGCCTGGATCAGATGGACTACACCCCAGGGTTCTGAAAGAAGTAGCTGAAAAGATTGTGGAGGCATTAGTAATGATCTATCAAGAATCACAAAATTCTGGAGTGTTTTCTAAGGACTGAAAAATTGCAAATGTCACTCCACTCTTTAAGAAGGGAGGGAGGCAGAAGAAGTGAAATTATAGGCCAGTTAGCTTGATTTCAATGGTTGGAAAAATGTTGGAGTCTATTATTAAGGATGTCATTTCAGGGTACTTGGGGCCATGTGATAAAATAGGCTAAAGTCAGCATTGTTTTCTAAAGGGGAAATTTTGCCAAACAAATCTGTTGGGATTCTTTGAGAAAATAACAGGTAGGATAGACAAAGGAGAGTTAGTGAATGGTGTTTATTTCAATTTATAAAACGCCTTTGAGAAGGTGCCACACGTGAGGCTACTTAATCAGGTAAGAGCTTGTGGTATTAAAGGAAAGGTACTAGCATGGATAGAAAATTGGCTGACACAAGAGTGGGATTAAAGGAGGACTGTTTTGGTTGACTGGTAGTGACTGGTAATGTGCCTTAGGGGACAGTGTTGGGACCACTTCATGTTATACGTCAATGATTTGAATGAAGGAATTGATGACTTTGTGGTCAGGTTTGTAGCAATACAAAGATAGATGGAGGGACAGTTATTGTTGAGGAAACAGGGTGATTGCAAAAGGACTTAGACAAATTGGAGTAATAGCCAAAGAAATGGCAGATGGAATACAGTGTAGGGAAGTATATGGTTATGCACTTTAGCAGAAAGAATAAATGCATGGACTATTTTCTAAATGAGGATAAAATTAAAAACTCAGAGGTGCAAAGGGACTTGAGAGTTCTCATGAAGGATTCCCTAAAGGGTTAAGCTGCAGGTTGAGCTGGAGGTAAGGAAGGCAAATGCAATGTTAGAAATCATTTTGAGAGGATTAGAATAAAAAAGCAAGAATGTAATGCTGAGGCTTTATAAGGCATTGGTCAGACCGCATTTCTGTGGAATTCATTGTCACAGATGGTTCTGGAGGCCAAGTCATTAGGTATATTTAAAGCAGAGGTTGACAGGTTCTTGGTTAGTCAGGGCATCAAAGGTTATAGGGAGAAAGCAGAAGAATGGGGTTGAGAGAGATAATAAATCATCCATGATGGAATAGCGGAGCAGACTTGTTAGGTCGAGTGGCCTAATTCTGCTCCCATGTCATATGGCCCTACGTCTTATATTCCAGTCCTCTCAAAATGAATGCTAATATTGCTTTTGAATTCCTCATCACTGACTCAAATTGCAATTTAATAGTCTACACCTTTATTTCTTTGATACTTTGATGGAAGTGTTTTGATAGCTGATATCTGTGAGGGGAAGAAATGTAAATGTACCTGGAAATTGAAAGTTTTGTTATGCTGAGCAAAAAATAATTAAAAGAAAAGAAAAGGTCCCCTTTATTCCTCCACTTTGCCTCCTGCCAGTCAGCCAATCTTTTATCCATTCATTTGACTGACACACAAGGAGTAGCTCCATTGGTAAATAACATAAGACATTAACAATACAGCAAAGGGGCGGGCCCTTTAGCCCATGATGCCCACACTAACCACGATGACAATTTAAACTGCACCTCTCCCTGCACCTGGTCTATGTCTCTTACTGTAATTACATTCCAGCTCATGTGCCTGTCCAAATGTTTTGTAAACGTTGCTGCAACAGAAGCTACCATTTTGAAATAGTGTAGTCAATCTGATAGAATGGCAAAATGTACAAAATCACCTTTTCAGACCAACAGGTAAACTTACCAACAGCATGCTATTTGTCACACATTGCTCCTTTAGCACTTTCACTTCCTCCATTACACTTCTGATAATTATAATGGCAGTGTTGCAAATCACTTCCACAGTTTGGCTTAGGATGTTTCTTTCAATATCACAAAGTCAATAATAGCATTTATACAAATAAGTCTAGTTACCACTGTTTCAAATTGCTCAAGAGACACTATAGTTCCTGCTTAAAGATAGATATATTAAATCCATAGAAAGAATTTGACTGCATTGATGCTTTAATAAGAGATAAATTACATTTGGCTGTTTTCTGGGATCCAGTGGACAAAGAACTCTGAATTAGCCCATGACCTGGAGGAGAAACATCTATGGTTTACACAAAGCACAAGCTCAGGAACTCTGAACTATTCACATTTCATTTATCCTCAGGAATAGCTGAGGAATTCAAATTTCATAAATCTCAATGTTTCATCAGACAGGCAATAGAATAGATAGGGCTCTAACATCTGAAGTTAACAAATAGACAAAACAGCTATTAATATTCCATAACAACTTTAATGTTCAGAAAAATACTGTTTATTTCAAGCAGTCACTATATTTTACAATTTCCTTATGTCTGGCAGTGTATGGATAACACATGAATTTTTGTAAAGATTATGGTGAGAGATTTTTAAATGAACACATTACTAAAACATTGGAGGAAAACATTTTGCACAAAACCATTAAGTAGTGATACACTATCACATCATTACACAGTTTCACAGCAAACATTTTCTCTATGTTACATGAGTTGATAGAGTATCAGTATTTTTTAAATGTACAGTTCAACTTGAATTTTAAAAAGGAACAAATAAAAGTCCTGATGCAGAGTTTTGATCTGAAATGTCAAAAGTTCCCAGCCCCAACTCCAACAAATGCAGCTCAAGCCACTGAGTTTCACCAAGAACATTGTTGCTCCCTATTCCAGCATCTGCAGTCGCTAAGGTTCACATATTATATACAGTATATTTTTTAAATTAAGATATTTTGTTCTTGGACTAAATTAACAGTACAAAAGTTTAACCAAGCTCCAGATTTTCCAGGGCAAGAGAGAGAACTGACAGGCAATATTTTGATTTTGCATGTCAATATCAACTCTCAGCATGCTGTTACGTATTTTGTATTGATAATTTTCCCCTTGAAGATTCATGGTAACATTCCTCACTTTTTCAGAATATATACGAAATTTTCCACAGGAAATTACAAGGTCAAATGCTGCTAGTTGAAAGCATAAAACAGGTGAAAATACTGTATATAACCTAAAATGGGAGAAAGGGAGAATATCAAAGAAACAAAGTACTACAAAGCAGAAGAGGTGATTAAAAGTAATTTGAGGGGAATGGTGAAGGGTGGGGGGGGAGGTTGGATGGCATTGCCGGAAGCTCGAGAAATCGATGTTCATGTCATCAGGTTGGAGGCTACCCAGACGGAATACAAGGTGCCGTTCCTCCAACCCGAGTATGACCTCATCACGACAGTGGAGGCGGCCATGGATGGACATTTCGGAATAGGAATGGGAAGTGGAATTAAAATGGGTGGCCACTGGGAGTCCCGCTTTTTCTGGTGGACAGAGCTCAGCGAAGCAGTCTCCCAATCTATATCGGGTCTCACCGACATACAGGAGGCCACACCAGGAGCACCGGACACAGTATATGACCCCAACAGACTCAGAGGTAAAGTGTAGCTTTACCTGAAAGGACTTTTTGGGGTCCTGAATGGCAATAAGTAGAAAGGCAAACCAATTTACCGAAATCTGCTGCAGTTGATTAGCACAGGTCTTCAGCACTCAGCCAAATACGCTGTCTTTGCCAGAATCTTTCCGCAGATGCTTGAGGATCCTTTCTGAAAGATGCTCTCGTGTCAGCCTCAGAGACTGAAATCATAGTGTCACTGGGCCTGTGGGGGTTTGTAAAGGTGCCTCCATTTTGGTTTATTAGAACATGGA
Source organism: Mobula birostris (assembly GCF_030028105.1). Taxonomy (NCBI): domain Eukaryota; kingdom Metazoa; phylum Chordata; class Chondrichthyes; order Myliobatiformes; family Myliobatidae; genus Mobula; species Mobula birostris. Next base: position 19,012,686 of record NC_092396.1, read on the forward strand.
GGCACCTTCACATGAAGACTCCGTTTTTTTTTTGTAGAAAAGGCTCTTTAAGCCTTCTCTACACAAAAGAAAGCTAATTCCACACTTTTCTGCATTGTCCATTAAAACTGATATTGAATTATTTTTCAAAAAACATATGCGCCACAAGTACTCAATGCTGTAAGTGACACAAGGTATATCACTGGAATTGTCTGCAGACTAAATTTACCAGAACTCAGACAAGTACATTAATTATAATCCATTAATGGTGCTTATTCAAATTGCTTAGTGGATAACTGGACCATTCACTTGTGTTGAATTATTCATGTCAACTGGGACAATGCAATTGGCATTATTGCTATCCATAAGCTGCAAAATGAGTTTGATATTGTTAAATGCAGAACAGGGTCTCAAGGAATAGAGTAACCAAATGTTCTGCATTCACTAAATAAAAGGGTGTATAAATTTGTTCACAATGACCCCTCTCCTCCAACAAGTTGACCGACATCCAACTGTTGAAGCAGACAGCCTGAAATTAGGACAGCAAAAGGCAGCCATTTTGAACTCCAGCAGCTTGCTCAAATTAGTGAAACAACCCGAAAATCTTGTTTGTTGTCATTATACATACATATGCCTTATACACATTAATAGTTGCACTGAAAATTGGGCCAGTACAAATCTTAACCCCAATAATCTCCATAATTTCCTGGCAGGTCAGGTCTCAATTTGCTGGGTTAAGCAAACACATGATTATTTAACTGTCATTTGCTATTTCACTTAAATTTGTATATCAAGCCTGCCAAAGATGCTGATTACGTTGCAAGTATTAAGTGTTAATAGTTTCATTTATTCTTAGTCATGTGGTTGCTTTAAGGCTTTCAACATTATATCCCAAGACCTGGATCCAAAATGCACCAAGGGCTGGTTGTGAGCAGAGGTAGTGCTTGTAAAGGGCAGTACTTTAACCAGCTATACCTCTGTAGCCATGTAGAAAATCTTCTGAAAGATTGTTTGTAGTTAACTCTACAATGACCAGTAGTTGTCTGGCTAGCCTTCAGTATATATATATGCAGTTGACTGTCAATCTTCCACTTCATCCTCCACCATTCATCCATGGATTATACAGTGCCTATGTAAGCTTGTCATAGAAGTTAACACAAGTTCTATATCAGATGCAAGCAAACTGCAGCCTCTCAGGTCTCCAGCGTTTCCCAGCCCTCTTCATCAGGCTCAAGGTCAGGTAAGGTCCTGATGACCGATAGCTCGGTGAGCTGAACATAACATGAGGACCCATTACCCTAATCTGACTCCAAATACCTCAAATCTTCTGTCTCTCTCAGCAGAATCACAACTCCATGTTAAACTTATGGAGTTGTGATTCTTCCAAAGTTGTACGACTCCCACCAACTACAAGGATAATGGAAGGCAAGCAGATGCAAACACCATCACCTGCACCTTCCAGATAAACATTGTCCAACCCAAACACATTGTCATTCCTTCACTGGTGCTGGTCAAAATCCTGCAACATTTAATTAATTGCACAGTAGATGTACCTCCATGGTAGGACTATGATGGCTCAGTACAGCAGCTTGCCACCACTTTCTCAAGGACAATGATGCACACTAAAGGCTGGCTTTACCAATGACACCCAAATCGATACTGAATACTAAAAATATCCAAGTAAAACTATGCTGCATTACTTCCAAATCCAATTTACCATTCTAGAAGTGAGGTACCCAAAGCAGTAAATATTATCCCCAGTGTGGAATTGTGTACCTGTAGCAGAATTGCTACCTACCTTGCATTCTGGTCCTCTACATGTAAAAGCTAACATGTTAGCCTTTATTGTTAACTATCTGTCCTTGACTTTTTAAACACACAGAGATTTATAAATTTTGACCTCTACTACTGATAGTTTATCACAATTGAGATAGTTCTGTCTTTTGTAAGCTCAAAGTGGATGATTCATATTTAACAAGATTGAAACACATTGGATGAAATTTTGTCCAATTTTTGATTGATGTGTCTGTAATTTAATGTTTCAATAATAGTCTGGGAATAATCCTTAACAGAGACTTTTAAAGATTCGAAGACCTACCTTCATCCGCTCTGGAAAATCCTTGGCAAAAGATGAATAAGTCTGTCCCCGATTTCCAGCCCCAATTATAAGCACTTTCACAGGAAGATGCATGGCCACTGTTGAATGGACCAAATACAAAGAAAGTTATGCACACAACAGGAGGTTATAAAAGAACATTTCTTTCAAACAGTTAACTTCTTTTATAACAGAACTCAAGAATGTGACCCTCAAAAAGGATTCTTGGCCTCACAATCTATTTCATCATGGCCTTGTTATCTGCCTTCCCTGCACTTTCTCTGTAACACTTCATTCTGCATTCTGTTATTATCTTCCCGGGTACTATCACAATGCCTTGCTGTAATGAAGTGGTCTGTATGGATGGCATACAAAACAAATGTGTTCCACTGTACCTCAGTAGGTGTGGCAATAATAGACCAACTTGCAGGCTTTCAATGCTCCTTGACAGGAATGCTGTGGTCTCTAACTTCTACATTACATTCACTTTGCACCATTCCCTAATGTCACAGATAGAGCTCCAAACGGAGTGTGGAATTTAACCATATAACCATATAACAATTACAGCACAGAACCAGGCTATCTCGGCCCTTCTAGTCCATGCCGAACGCTTACTCTCACCTAGTCCCACCGACCTGCACTCAGCCCATAACGCTCCATTCCTTTCCTGTCCATATACCTGTCCAATTTTACTTTAAATGACAATATTGAACCTGCCTCAACCACTTCTGCTGGAACTTCTTCTGGTTTTAGGTATTAAAAACAATTACATCACCCATTGTTGACCATTATATCAACCAAATTCTACTGCATCTATATAAAATGTCACTACTCCTTCGTTTTTAACATATCTTACCCAATCAACCTGTGCATAAAATTTAATACAAAACCATTTCCGATTGCAAAGAGCTTTACCGCAGGTTGATTACCCCTTATCCAAGATTCTCAGGCCAGAAGTGTTTTGTATTTTGGAATGTATAATAAGATAGCTTGGGATTGCCATTATTTCCAGCTCTGAATTTATGCGCTACCGGTAAGCAGTTCTCATCTTACACTTGCTCATCACACATATGTACTTAACAGTAAACATTACATACCATTAATATAATTAAAATATAATGTGAGCAGGTAACAAAAGCAGCGCAGCAGCATGGAAAAATACCTGAATCAGCTGTTGAACAATAAACAGTGGTCTCCACCTATGATGCCATGTTTTGATTAAAAGTTTACAGTGCACTGCATTTGAATTTTACTTTTTTTAGGTTTTATGTAAGTCGCAAAAATAATCCATTGTAGACTTGTTCTAGTGTTAGATTTTCGTGATCAGCAGGGACTTTAAAAAATTAATGCAGTGTCTTTTCAAAAATTTCTACAACCATCCTGCTGAATATTCACACCTACCTTCAATTAACAGTTTGTTGTGATAGATCTTTGGTTGTTTCATAATCAGCATACCCATTAGGCGGCACAGGTTCACTCTGACATTGACAATGCATGATTGAGAACTTCATTTTTCGCTTCATGCAGTGTCTTCTATTTTTTATTAACTTCTGTTCATTATATATGTGAGGGCACTTCTCAGAACAGTCTGTGGTGCATGGAGACCTGCACATCACCTGGGAACCTTTCCAATGTCTTGTGAAATTTCCCATTTGTGGCACCATGTCAGTGCTCAAAAAAATTTGGACTTTCGGACAAAGGGTAGTCAACTTGTATTTTGCAAAAGCAACATCTAACATGTGGAACTGAAGTGAATTCCACAGCCATTCTCCTATAGTGAATGTAGTTTCAACGCAAGTGATCACAGTCAACATGAGTTGCCTGCAGACAATGAGGGACCCAAATTACAAAAGTGACAAAAAGACATGGGTTGCATGTCACTATTCATCACTGCATATCATTATAAATGCAAGCTGTTAAGAAATAGTAACCATATCAAGGCCTGGGTTGACAGGTGGCAAGCAACATACATGCCACAGTAGCGCCAGACCACAACAACATCCAACAAAAGAAAATTTAGCTATCACCTTCTGACATTCAAAGTCATTACCATCACTGAATCCAACACTATCAGTATCTTGGGCATTACTAATGAACAGGAACTGACTGGAGTAGCCAAATGCACAATGTGGCCACAAGACCTGGTCAGAGGTTAGGAATTCTGTGGCAAGTAACTCACCTCCAAACTCCCCACAGCCTGTCCACCATCTACAAGGCTCAAGGCACGAGTGTGATCAAACACTCAGCTGGATGAGTGCAGCTTCGATCACACTCAAAAAGCTTGACACCATACAGGATAGAGCAGCCCACTTGATAGACACCCTATCCATTATCATCCACTCACTCCACCAGTGATACAGAGTTTGTACCATCTACTGGTGCACTGCAGCAACTCATCAAGACAACACCTACCAAACCCTTCACCTCGTCAACAGAAGGGCACCAAAGCACGGGAATACCATCACTGGAAGATGTCCTCCAAGCCACACCATCCTGTTTTGGAAGTATATAACCATTCTGTCACTGGGTCAAAATCCTGGAACACATTCTGTAATAAGGGTTGTAACAACCCTTGAATGAAAAACAATCTTCAGCTTGACCCTTTCAACAGAATATGAGCCTCTTTATGTTCCTCAAGGTCCCACAGCAGTTACACCTATTACCCCCATTATTTAGTGTTTGCTTTTACTTCACAGCAGAATGGACTAAGCTCTTCAAACAAGCATTCCCCATTATCATGTGTATTTAATACCTAATAAATAAAACAAGCACTACAGCTCACTGTAACTACATAGCGTAAACTGATAATTATAATTAGCCACAGCATGGCTATCTGACATATTGCGTTCATCTCAATAAGAATATTCTTTTTAATTAAATCCCACTTCCGGCTGTTGTTTTATAACTCAGAGTGAATCCAAGGAAAGAATCCGGTCCGGATGGAGTATCTAGTGGAGTACCGAAGACCTGTGCTGATCAACTGGCTGGTGTATTCACGGATATCTTCAACCTCTCGCTCCAGCAGTGTGAGGTACCCACCCACTTCAAGCAGGCTTCAATCATACCGGTGCCCGAGAACAGCGTGGTAGCCTGCCTAAATGACTGTTGCCCAGCGGCACTCACATCCACAGTGACAAAGTGTTTTGAGAGGCTGGTGTTGAAACATACCGGCTCCTGTCTGAGCGGCAACTTGGATCCTCTCCAATTTGCCTACTGAAGCAACATGTCCACAGCAAATGCCAACTAATTGGGTCTTCACTCAACCCTGGAACATCCGGACAGCAAGGATGCATATATCAGGATGCTCTTTCATCAATTACAGCTCAGCATTTAATACCATCATCCCCTCAAAACTAATCAGTAAACTCCAAGACATTAGCCTCAATACCCCCTTGAGCAATTGGATCCTGGATTTCCTCACTTGCAGAGACCAGTCAATTCAGATTGGCAAAAAAATCTCCACCACTATCTCCATCAGCAAAGGTGCACCATAGGGATGTGTGCTTGGCGCCCTGCTCTACTCGCTTTACACTTATGCCTATGTGGCTAAGTACAGCTCCAACACCATATCCAAGTTTAATGATGACACCACTGTTGTGGGCTGTATCAAAGGTGATGATGAATCAGCATACAAGAGGAAAACTGAAAATTTGGCTGAGTGGAGTAATAAGAACAACCTCTCACTCAATGTTAGTAAGAACAACGAGCTGATTGTGGACTTCGGGAGAGGGAAACCAGAGGTCCATGAGCCAGTATTCATCAGAGGACCAGAAATAGAGAGGGTCAGTAACTTCAAATTCCTGGGTGTCACTAACTCAGAGGACATGTCCTGGACCCAACATATAAGTATTATGGCAAACAAAGCACAACAGTGCCTCTACTTCCTTAGGAGTCTGCAGCGATTTGGCATATCATCAAAAACTTTGATAAACTTCTATAGATGTGTGGTGTACTGACTGGCTACATTACAGCCTGGTATGTGAACACCAATACCTTTGAGGCGAAGATTCTACAAAATTTGGGATTTAGCCCAACACATCACAAGTAAAGCCTGCCCAACCACTAAGCACATCTACATGAAATGTTGCCATAGAAAAGCAGCATCCATCATCGAAGATTCTCACAACCCAGGCCATGCTCTTTTCTCACTGTGGCCATCAGGTAGAAGGTACAAGTACCTCAGGACTTGCACCACCAAGATCAGGAACAGTCACTACCCTTCAACCATAAGGCTCTTGAACAAAAGGGAATAACCATACTCATTCTATTTTTGGTGTTCCCAGACTCGATGGTCTCACTTTAAGGACTTTATCTTGTTAATTCATGCTCTCGTTATTTATTATTATTTGTATTTGAATTTGCACAGCTTGCTGTCCATTGATCCTGTTTACAGTTACTGTTCTATAGATTTGTTAAGTATGCCCACAGAAAAAAGAATCTCAGGATTATATGTGGTGACATATATATACTATGATAATAAATTTTGCTTTGAACTTTGTATGTATTTGTTTGCTTTTTTTCCCTTCATCTCCAATTGTGCATAACATTATTTAATGAGAAAGGTTACTCAATTCCCAACCACAAATTTGCCATAGTTTATTGCTTTAACCCTACCCAAGATATTTCAATATAACAAGATCAAGATAACATGCACAATTTCCAACATGAAATAACACTCTTTCCTTTTTTTAATCAATTTTGATCAAATTATTACAGCAATTAATTCAAAGAGGGAATAATTAAGTGATGAGAAAATTACATGCAATTTGTGCCTACTCTCCCAGCCATTCTTCGAGTTTCCCTGTGCAGACCTAGAGAGTTCCATGATTTATTTCAGGTATTATTCAAGTTAGATAGTGTCAGTTTAAGGCACCAAATAACCCAAGGTTACAAAGGAATAACTATTCATCCAGCCTGCCTAGATAGAATTAGACTTGGCTGTAATGCTGTTCAAATCCTTCTGTTTAAGGTCATAAATAAGGAAAGTATCAGAGTACCAATGCCATTATCCATGAAACTTTCTGGTCAGATTAGATTAGGAAAGTACTGGCCTAATAGGGAAGAAACTTTAACAAGTCCAAGATCTACTGGGACCCTGCCCAGAGCAAAAGTGGACTGTTTATCATAACTGAGCAACACAAATGATAGATAATTGATGACATATATCATACAAGAGGATGTTACTGTCACCAAGTAACCCACCACCAAAATTTTGAGGGTCAACTTGCCCAAATTAAAAGCATATTAACACTTAAGCTACAGAAGCACAGCAGAAAATGAATACTATGTGATAAGCAATTCCCTATCCTGATCGCAAAAGCTCCCAGTCATCCACAAGATTCAATTCAAGAGTACAACAGAATAAACAGCACTCAACAAGTGGTCATAATAGTCAAAAATTCCTGTCTAAAAACACAGCAGTCCATTTGACACATCCTAGTAAATTGCAGAAACACCACTAAGAACAACCCTCTGCTAACTTAGTTTAACCTCTCTCAACCAACCACAATGGATTTCATAATCTGACTTTAAATCATGGCTTTGTTGGTTTCTTCTCTCTAATCTCTTCACACCTTCCAAGATATTGAATTCCTCCAATTCAGACCTGGAACATCCTGATCCTAATCTCTCCAAGGTGTCAAATTTTGAGGTTCTACATCAATGCCTCAAGCAACACACATAAAAGTTGCTGGTGAACGCAGCAGGTCAGGCAGCATCTCTAGGAGGATGTACAGTGTACCCCCTCTGGGCTTCCCCCCTCCCCCTTTTCTTTCTCCCTAGGCCTCCTGTCCCATGATCCTCTCGTATCCCTTTTGCCAATCAACTGTCCAGCTCTTGGCTCCATCCCTCCTCCTCCTGTCTTCTCCTATCATTTCGGATCTCCCCCTCCCCCTCCCCCTCTCAAATCTCTTACTAGCTCTTCTTTCAGTCAGTCCTGATGAAGGGTCTCGGCCCGAAACGTCAACTGTACTTCTTCCTAAAGATGCTGCCTGACCTGCTGCGTTCACCAGCAATTTTTATGTGCGTTGCTTGAAATTCCAGCATCCGCAGATTTCCTCGTGTTTACATCAATACCTCTTCGGTTTTCTCCTATGATTAGATTAGATTCAACTTCATTGTCATTGTGCTGAGTATGGATACAAAGCCTATTAAATGCAGTTAGCATCTGACCAGAAATGCAAAGAATAGTGTTATTTACAAAGTAACAGTGAATCAAAAGTGCTACAGCACACAGATATAAAAGTACTGAGACAGTACTTTTTTTTAAAGTTTTATCTTTAAACAGGCTTTAGGTCACTGGCAATAAAATTTGTATTATAATGCTTTTGTGAAGAGTTATGTTGCAGGCACTATGTAAATCTGTTATTGTCCTCATCTGAACATGCTTTCACTTTTTTCTAAAACAAAAACATAAAGAGCAGGAACTGAAGTAGCCAATTGTGTCCTCAAGCATAATACATCATTAGGTAAGATTATGGCTAATCTAAACATGATGTGAAAACCACTTTCTCCCACCGCCTCTCCATTTTATTTCAAAGTTTAGCAATGTCTGCCTTAATCTGAAACTATAACCTTTAGTTCTAGACATCTTGTTAGAGGAAGCGTTCTCTAGCATCCACCCTGTCAAGCCCTCAGAATCTTAAATGTTTCAATAACTTTGTCTTCTAAATTTCTAGCAATATAAGCCCAATCTTTCTTCATAGATCCATCTTTTCACCCCCAAATTAATTTAGGGATCTTTCTCTGCACTGCCTCCAATACAAAAATATCTTGCCTTAAACATGGAGACAAAAACTGTTCAGAACTGTAAATTTTACTTAAAATATCACTACTTTTGTGCCCCAAATTCCTAGCAATAAAGCCCAATATGACATTATGATTTGTACTTGCATGCTGAATCCTTGTGTTTCATGTACTGTACCATAATGCCTAGATGTCCTTGTATCACAGCACTTTGTTGTCTCACATCATTTAAATAATATTATTACTCATTCTTCCTTCCAAAGTGAAGACCTTCACATTTTCCTACATTACTCTCCATCTGCCATCTTCTTGCCCACTCACTTAATGCCTTTGCAAATATTTTGTTTTCTCCCCACAATCTGCTAACCTATCATCAATGTTGGTCTCTCAGTTATTAATAGATTATAAATAGTTGAGGACCCACCACTGTGGGTTTTGATACCAATTTAAAACTGACCTATCTTGCTCAACTCTGATTCTCTAGTATTAAACATTCCACTATCTAGTCAATAATTATGCCCAAGTTTATGCCCTTACCTTTTTCAACAACTTACATAGCATCCGTTAGTCTTGCAAGACCATGGATCTGTGCCTGGATTCTCCAGGGCACAGGCCTGGGCAAGGTTTTATGGAAGACCGTAAGTTGCCCATGCAGCAGGTCTCCTCTCTCCACACCGCCAGTGTTGTCGAAGGGAAGGGCAAGGGCCGATACAGTTTACATAGCACACTTTGTAAAGTCATATACACTACATCTACTAGTTCTGCTCTTTTCCACTGTGAATTATATTCTCAAATAATCCTAGCAACTTAATAAACATGATTTGTCTTTTATAAAATAATGTAGATTATGCTTAATAAACAAGATTTCCTAACTGTTATGCAATTATCTCCATAATTATGGATTCCAACAATTTCCCAATGACAAGTACTAGGCTAACTGGGTTATTATTTATGCCATCTTATTGGCTCTTCACACAACCCTGGAACATCTGGACAGAAAAGATGCGTACACCTGAATGCTCTTTATCGATAACAGCTCAGCATTTAATACCATCATCCCTTTTCTCATTTGTAGACCCCAGATAGTTCAGATTGGCAAAACCATCTCCTCCACAATCTCTATCAGCACAGGAGCACCACGGGGATGTGTGCTTAGCCACCTGCTCAACTCGTTTTAGACCTAAGACCATGTGGGTTAGCACAGCTCCAACACCATACACAAGTTCGCTGATAAGACCACTGTTGTGGGCTGTATCAAAAATGGTGATGAATCAGGTGCAGATTGAAAATTTGGCTGAGTGGTGTAATAACAACAACCTCTCACTCAATGTCAATAAGAACGAGCTGATTGTGGACTTCAGGAGAGGGAAACCAGAGGTCCATGAGCCAGTATTCATCAGAGGATCAGAGGTGAAGATGGTCAGTAAATTCAAATTCCTGGATGTCACTATCTCAGAGGTCCTATATCAATCATAGAAAAATAATAGCATTGAAAACCAACAGTGCCACTACATCCTCGGGAGTCTGTGGAGATTCGGCTTGTCATCAAAAACCCTGACAAACTTCTATAGATGTATGTTGACTGGCTTTATTATAGCCTGGTATGAGAACACCAATGCCTTTAAGCAGAAAACCCTACAAAAGGTAGTGGATTCGAGCCAGTATGCCATGGATAAAACCCTCCCAACCTTTGAGCACATCTACATGAAACACTATTGTAGAAAAGCAGCATCCTTCATCAAAGATCCTCACCATTCATTTTTCTCACTGCGGCCATCAAGTAGGTGAATTTTGAATCGTAGTTTCCTACCTAGTTTTGTAATCTCCAATTTGATGATGAGTTAGTTTAAATTCCATCTTCCTAGAACCCTTGATTACCTATTAGTATTAGAATATATTTAGTAATCAGTATCATAAAAACCAACATTTAGAATCTCTGCCATTTCTCAGTTTCCCATTATTAGTTCAGCAGTTTCATCCTCCAACAGACATCTATTCCATTTCATAAATGCTGAGTGTATGTATGATTTCTAACGTAATATATTATTTGAAAGAAGAAGGATGAGAAGTCAGTTGATAGAGGTGTACAAGATCATAAGGGGCGTAGATTGAGTGGATAGCAAGAGATTCCCCCCCCCCAAGTCAAAATGGCTAATATGAAGGGGCATAATTTTAAGGTGACTGGAGGAAAACATACAGAGGATGTCTGAGAAGTTTTTTTTTAAACAGAGCGATGAGTATGTGGAACACACAGCCCAGGGTGGTGGTAAAGGCAGATATATTAGGAACTTAGGCACATGAATGATAGAAAAATAGAAGGGCCTCTATTGTGCTGAAATGTTCTATGTTCTATTTGCTAGTTCACTCCATACTCTATCTTCTCCCTCTTTATACTTTTTTCAATCATAGTGTCACAGAACATAGAGATAAGCCCTTCAGCCCTTGCTACCAAGATGCCCATCCAAGCTACTTCCATTTGCCAGAATTTGTCCAAAATCGTTCCAAACCATATACCTGTCCAACTGCTTTTTAAAGTTGTTATTGTACCTTCCTCAAACAGTTTCTCTGACACCTCATTCCAAATAAATTCTACCATTTGTGTAACAAAAAAAGTTGCCCTGTAGTTTCTAATAATTCTTTCCCCTCTTGCCTTAAAACTATGCCCTTCATTTCTTGATTCCCAACCCTGGGAAAAGAGACTGAGTGCATTCACCTTGTCTTTGACCCTCATGATTTTATATACAACATAATTTCTCTCAGTCTCCTAAACTTCAAGGAATAGAGTCCTAGCCTGTCCAACTTCTTCCTATAAATCATCATCTCAAGCCCTGGCGACATCCTTGTAAGTATTTTCTGCACTCTTTGAGTTTAACAATTTCTTTCCCATAGCAAGGTGACCAATACTGAGCACAATACTCGAAGTGTGGCCTCACCAGCAGTCTGTACAACCACATCATGACCTCCCAACTTTTATACTCGATGCCCTGACTGATGAAGGCCAGCATGCCAAAAGTCTTTTCTACCTACAATTCCACTTTCAGTAAACCATGTACTTGTACTCAAGATCCCTCTATTCTACAACACTCCCCATTCACTACTATTCTATATAGGATCAGTGTTTTAGCCCTGGCTGTTCCCACGGTTGAGCAGTTAAAATATCATCTTCAAAATTTTTGGAAAGTAAGTGGGATTGCAACCAAGAATAAGATGTAAAGAGGATATAGGGGATATAGACAAGCTTATTGAATGGGCAAGAACAAGGTAAAATAGAAAATTCTAGGCTATCAGACTATCCTCACAATTTGCTGTTTACTTATACTTTCAAAAGGCCTTTGGTAAGGTACTGCACATGAGACTGCTAAACAAAGGCTCTTGGTATTACAGGAAGGATACAAGCACCCACAGATGATTGGCTGGCTGGCAGAAGACAAATAGTGGGAATAAAAGAGGCCTTTTTTGGTTGGTTGCTGGGACTAATGGTATTCTACCAGAGTCAGTGTTGGGTCCACTACTTTTTTAAGTTATATGTTAATGATCTTGATTACAGAGTTACACACACAAAATGCTGCAGGAACTCAACAGGCCAGGCAGCATCTATGAAAAAGAATACAGTCAATGTTTTGGGCTGAGACCCTTCAGCAGGACTGGAGAAAAAAACTGAGTAGAGTTAAAAGGTGGGAGGAGGAGAGGAAGAACCATCTCCTTTTCCCTCTCTCACCTCAGCTCCTTGCCTGCCCATCTCTGTGCTCCTCCCCACTTTTCTTTCTTACAGGGCCTTCTGTCCGCTCCTATTAGATCCCCCCTTCTCCAGCCCTGTATCTCTTTCACCAACCAACTTCCCAACTCTTTACTTCACCCCTCCCCTCCCAGTTTCACTTATTACCTTGTGCATCTCCCTCCCCTCCCCACCCCCTTTTAACTCTACTCCTCATCTTTTTTTCCTCCAGTCCTGCTGAAGGGTCTTGGCCTGAAACAACAACTGTACTCTTTTCCATAGATGCTGCCTGGCCTGCTGAGTTTCTCCTGCATTTTGTGTGTGGTGCTCGGATTTCCAGCATCTGCAGATTTTCTCCTGTTTTTGATTACAGAACTGATGGCTTTGTGGCCAAGTTTGCAGATGATACAAAGATAGGTGGAGGAGCAGATACTATCGAGGAGGCAGAGAATCTGCAGATTAGGAGAATGGGCAAAGTGGAAAATGTAATATATTGCTGGAAGTGTATGGTAATGCACATTGGTGGAAGGAATCAAGTTGTTGGCTATTTTCTAAACAGGCAGCAAACTCAGAAACCAGAGGCGCAAAGGGACTTGGGAGTCCTAGTGCAGGATTCCCCTTAACGTTAACTTGTAGGTTAAGTAGGTAGAAAGGAAGGCAACTACAATGTTAATATATGCTTTTCAAAAGGAGTAGAATACTGTATAAAAGCAATATATAATGCTGAGACTTTGTAAGGCAATGGTCAGACCACATTTGGAGTACTGTGTATAGTTTTAGGCCCTACATCTATGAAAGGATATGCTGACATTGGAGAGGGTCCAGAGGAAGTTTATGAGAATGACCCCAGGAATGAAAGGGTTAACTTATGAAGTATGTTTAATGGTTCTAGGGTTGTACTTGCTGGAGTTTAGAAGAATGAATGGGGAGGATGCTGTCAAAGTAACTGTCATCGCTGATAATAAAATAACTAAAATATCCAAAATGACTGGGCCCAGAACACATGAACTCTTACAACTCAAGCATTCCTTTTATTTTACTTGTGCACAAGAACAGCATGTTTGTCACCCACATTTTTTACACAGAATTGGTTTATCAGTTATGGATATTGATTACTGTCAAACATTACCACGTGTTTGAATCCCTTACTTGCAAGATCAATTGCCGCTTACAATAGAGGTGCTAAAAGTCAATCGAAACTTCAAGCAGGCAGCCGACGTTAGTAAAGAAAATAGAGTCTTAGTTGTTGGGTATGATTCACATCCTTCTGTTATCTTGTCTGTCCCCATGTATGTTTTAGGAAGACCTTTCTGGAAAAGTCTGACTACAGAGGCCTTACTCATTTGGCTTGAGTACATATTACCTCTTCTGTGGTAAGCAGAGGTGCCTCTGGTGGTCTCACTTGACTACAAATGCCCCAGTCTATCTAAAACTTCCACAGGGAGATCTCATCAAAACCTACCAAATACTGAAAGGCCTAGACAGAATGGAGGTGCAGAGAAAGTTTCCGATAGTGGGGCAGTCCAGGACAAGAAGGCACAGCCTCAGAACAGAAGGCTGAGAGACGAGGGGGGAGTTTCTTTAGCCAGAGGGTGTTGAATTTGTGGAAATCATTGCCATAGATGGCAATCAGTGGAGGCTAAGTCATTTGGGTGTATCGATATCACACATCGATAAAACTCTTGATTAGTAAGAAAGTCAGAGGTTTGGAGAGAAGGCAGGAGAATGGATTGAGGGGGAAAATAAATCAGCCATGATCGAATTGTGGAGCAGAATCAATGGGACAAATGGTCTGATTCTGTTTCTATGTCATACAGTCATCTACTTTGGTGCATGTAACAGAAAAATAGCACTTGTTAAATGCTGAGAGATTGGGTGATACACAACTTCGATGCTTCGTCACGAATCACAGAAAACCAGTATGGAGGTGAATCAAGCAGGTGGGAGCAAAAATGATACATTAGCCTTTATTACAAGATAGCTTGTTTATAGTCATAGTCATACTTTATTGATCCCGGGGGAATTTGGTTATTGGTTATGGAAGCTTTACTGCAATTGTGTAGGCCCTTGATAAGGCCCACGTGGTGTATTCTGTACAGCTTTGGTCTCCTTGCCCCGAAAGAATATACTGCCATAGAGGGAGTGCAACAAAGGTTGATTGGTTCCAAGAAGGCATGTTTGCTATACAAGAAGTCAGTCAATACCCTGGGACTACATTCCTCAGATTTCAAACGACAAGAGGAAATCTTATCAATACTTACAAAATTCATAAAACGACTAGATAAGGAAGGTGTAAGGAGATGTTTACCATCTGAGGAGTCTAGGGCCAGCAGTACAGTTTGTGAATTGGGAATCGGCCATTTAGGACTGAGCTGAGGAGAAATTACTTCAAAGGTAGTAAGCATTTGGAATTCAGCATCCCTTACAGCAGTGAAAGTTCAGTCACTTTATTAATCTAAAATAGAGATTGGTAGTTTTCCGGACATCAAGGAATCAAGGGATAAAGGAAGTAGTGCCATAATCAGACAAATGACATCAAGCTGATGTTACATTTTAATATTCACACATGCTTGGTTAGCTACTGATGATGCAGCCAATTGATGAAGTTACTCTCTCTCAGAAAAATCTACCTCTACTGAGTTTTTCAAAATGTCTGATATTTAATCTACTTCCCCATTCACTTTGCCATAATAAATAATTTTTAATTTTAAATTTAGGATTGTAATTGCAAACTCCAATTCATCATCTAATCAAATTTGGAATTTAAGCATATTATGATCACTTTCCTATGGAATCCTAGATCGATTAACAGGTCTACATAATCCGCTCTTTGGTTGGTTCCACAGTGTATGACTTTAAGAACTCGCCCAAATAAAACTCTCCCAATATAGTTTGCCCGATGTAATTATTGAAATCTCTTCCTCACGAGCCCCCATTACTTCATGTATACACAGTTTTACATTACTTTTACTGCTACCGATTTACTACAAATTACTACTACCAATGAACTCTTACCCTTTCTATATTTTATTTCACCCAAACTGATTCTGGGGCGGATTTTCGCGTAGAATGCTCGATAGCAGTTCAGTAAAGGAACCCCGGATCAATTTCTTTCGCTTCAGTTTAAATTATAGCTATTTTTAGACAATAAAGGATATGTAAAGTAGAATCAAACGAGCATTTCCTCGGGAACTCGCTCTAACCTACTATGGAGACGGCCTTTCTCTGTGTTTAATTAATCTAAAGTGGCAAAGTTGTATAGGTTCCAAACCCTTCACATTAAGGAAGAAAACAGGATGGATGCCTATGTGCTGATAGTTATCCACTGACTGACAATAAGTAAGGATTATAATGATGTACTACAAATGAATTACGTGCTTACATTGAACATGAAACGGGGAAATAAATCAAGGAAGAAAACTAGACGCTGAGGCTTCCCACTCTGCATTGCGTAGTACACAACTAGCTAGCTATTCACCACCTGTTTTCTGTAGCGAAATGCAGCTCGGTCTTTAAACAGAGATCCTTCGCCTGTCTGTGTTCTTTTTCTAAACAGTGACTCGTGGGATCACAATGGGAAAAGAAATGTCTCGAGACAGAGCTGGGAATGTCCCCAAACACTGCCAGTGGAGGCCGACTCCAAGGGAAAGTTCCGACCCAACCACAATCGGCCATAACGGCTTACCTGCTGAAAGCCACGAACTCCGGCGGCCTTTGTTTCCCCTACACCGCTTCCAGTGCAACAACACTGGGGATTCTTAAGGGCCACGCGTGAAACAAGGCCGGGATTATAGTATCAGAGCGACGGGGCAAGGTTCAGGTCCGACCTGGTGGGGGTGAGGTAAACAAGGTTCGGGCGTGAAATACGGCAAGCAGCCATGGAACTTTAGGCTATCAATGATTAAAAGGGGAAAAGAAACTTGCACAAAGGTCCTTTTTTTGATTTTAAAAGACGGGAGGAAATATATTTAAATCCGTGGATGGTTATTGTCACAATGAGCAAATACGTGCAACTGAGACAACTAGTGGCAACTTCTCAACAGTGCACATTATTCTTACTCACCTCCTGGAGGCCGCACAGGACAGTTTTCCATATGACCGGTTTGAAATACAGTTAAGAATATTTTAAAATAAAACCAAAAGTAATTTGTTAGTTAGACCTATATAATTTTGACATGTTGGTTGTAAGCAGACGGGAGGAAGGTAAGGGGAGAGTGGTAACTGTTTTAACAATATCTAACACTAATTAATTGTTTGAATATATTTGAAATATCTTCATTTTTCCATTTTTAATAAGCTGACACTATTACATTACTTAGATCAGCTCTCCCATATTACTTATTCTATAGTATTGATTTTCCCAGGCTTACTGCAAAATGTTCAAAACTCTGGAACATTCACATATTAGAAGCGGTGATGTGGATAGGGGAGATGAGGACAAAATGCCCAGATACGTATACAATATTACAATGGTAACCAAAATAAATATCTCCAATGAGCCAAAGGAAATAATACTAAACCGGTGGAAGAAAGTATTGGGTAAGATTCAAAATCAGCAATATGGTGGAAATGAAGACTAAATGGATAATGGGTAACCTTCCAAGAATGTTCAAATACACATTACAAGCAATACCTCAAGAATAGGGTAAAAGAAGAAATTGGGTGTCACAGCTAGAAGTTTTGATAATGCTAAAACATCACGTTGAGAACCAATAATGTGGCTGATCCACATGACATTCCTTTTCTCCAGCAGTTTTACTGCCAATTTATAAGACAATATGAATATCTACTGTTCAGTTTTAATCAACTAGACAAAGTTTAGTTTTAACCCTGGATGTTGATTGTACCTGTCAAAATGTGGATGCAAGGCAAGAACTGAGCAAGTAAATTTTATGCAACACATATAAAAGTTGCTGCTGAACGCAGCAGGCCAGGCAGCATCTCTAGGAAGAGGTACAATCGACGTTTCGGGCCGGGACCCTTCGTCAGGATTAACTGAAGGAAGAGCTAGTAAGAGATTTGAAAGTGGAAGGGGGAGGGGGAGATCTGAAATGATAGGAGAAGACAGGAGGGGGAGGGATGGAGCCAAGAGCTGGACAGGTGATTGGCAAGAGGGATATGAGAGGATCATGGGACAGGAGGCCTAGGGAGAAAGAAATTTCACGCACATCTGCGCTCGCTCCATCCTCCCGCCACCCCACTAGGAATAGGGTTCCCCTTGTGCTCACCTACCACCCCACTAGCCTCCGGGTCCAACATATAATTCTTCGTAACTTCCGCCACCTCCAACGGGATCCCACCACTAAGCACATCTTTCCCTCCCCCCCCCCCCGCTTTCCTATGTGACTCCCTAGTCCATTCGTCCCCCCCATCCCTCCTCACCAATCTCCCGCCTGGCACCTATCCTTGTAAGTGGAACAAGTGCTACACATGCCCTTACACTTCCTCCCTTACCACCATTCAGGGCCCCAGACAATCCTTCCAGGTGAGGTGACACTTCACCTGTGGGTTGGCTGGGGTGATATACTGCGTCTGGTGCTCCCGATGTGGCCTTTTATATATTGGCAAGACCCAACGCAGACTGGGAGATCGTTTCGCTGAACACCTACACTCTGTCCGCCAGAGAAAGCAGGATCTCCCAGTGGCCACACATTTTAATTCCACATCCCATTCTCATTCTGATACGTCTATCCACGGCCTCCTCTACTGTAAAGATGAAGCCACACTCAGGTTGGAGGAACAACACCTTATATTCTATCTGGGTAGCCTCCAACCTGATGGCATGAACATTGACTTCTCAAACTTCCGCTAATGCTTCACCTCCCCCTTGTACCCCATCCATTATTTCTTTATAAACACATATTCTTTTTCTCTCTCTCCTTTTTCTCCCTCTGTCCCTCTCACTATACCCCTTGCCCATCCTCTGTGCTTTTCCCCCCTCCCCCTTTTCTTTCTCCCTAGGCCTCCTGTCCCATGATCCTCTCATATCCCTTTTGCCAATCACCCGTCCAGCTCTTGGCTCCATCCCTCCCCCTCCTGTCTTCTCCTATCATTTCAGATCTCCTCCTCCCTCTTCCACTTTCAAATCTCTTACTAGCTCTTCTTTCAGTTAGTCCTGACGAAGGGTCTCGGCCCAAAATGTCGACTATACCTCTTCCTTGAGAAGCTGCCTGGCCTGCCGCGTTCACCAGCAACTTTTATGTGTGTTGAGTGAAGTAAATTTTATATTTTCTTTAAGAATCCTCTGCCTTCTCCCCACAGATTCTTGGCCCTCTCTGCTTCAGTCTTCCTGTCATCTCCTAATCATAAAGCCTTTTTCCTCCAACCTCCTTTTCACATCACTTGCCATGGTCTCTGCTCTCAGATCCCATCCCAGTGCTGGTTCATTCAGCTGACAGTTTGAAACTACTGAGATTTTAGAAAAGTAAGGCTTGGGGAAATTAAATAAGACCACAATTGCAAAATTCTATTAAAATAAACCCTCTCTCATCTTGACATCAACTGAAAAGGGGGATAGTATCTTAAGCAAAATGGTTGGTGTAATTTGGAAGATGAAAGAAAAAATAATGGATGGAAGTCATTATGAGGGACAGAGGGATAAGAACAAAATATGAAACAAAATAATCCTGTTGAAATAGGAAGCTACAAATGAAAAAAGATATGGAAAGTCAAAAGGAAGGTTGAAATAACCTTCAAGGAGAAGAAATAAATGGGCTGAGGATGGTGAATATAGGTGATAAAGGTTGCAGGAGTGTGAGAGTTAGTTGAGTAAGAGATCAGCCACATTCCTTCATCAGGAAACTGATGGAGGTAGAAAGCATACAAAGGAGAGTGTGGGGAAGGGTGGATGGGGATTAGAAGTTGTTTAAGAGTATTAGGTGAACAGTGTAGGAAAAGGAGATTAAGAGGTAGCAGATTTAGGAATAAGTTGATGTTCAACACCGCAAAGTGTTGAGGAGTGGAGGTCAAAGCAAGAGGTTATATTGGAAAATTATTTGTGAAGGATGTCAAAATGTATGATGGAAGCATAGAAAGTAAAGGTAGTGGGTGGGAAATTAATGGAAAGAACCAGAGGTAGGAGGGTTTGAGGAAGTAGGTTGAAGCAGGAAGTCGGGGGTTCCCATTGTGCAAGAAAATACATTGGTGGGAGGCTGAGATGTAAGAGGCTGTAGTGGGGAAGAGAACCAGAGATAGATGTAGGGGATGGCTATCAAGAGATAGGAGGGTATAGGAGGATGGTTTAAAGGTGGAAGTACGAGGTGCCAAGGAGGTGCTTAACGTAGTAGAGAGCAAATGTGGGAAAATACAACTTATGATAATTTTTTAATGTCTTGCATTGTATTGCTGACACAAAGTAATAAATTTCATGACATATGTCAGAGATAAAACTAATTCTAATATTGAGAAGTTAGAAGCAAAAGAGACATAGGGGAGGTGTTCAAAGTATGAAGAAATGAGGTAGGAGGATGTGGGGTAGAGGTTGAGGAAAAATGATTAAGGCGGGACCATGTTGAGATGGACAGGTTAGGAGGGCTGTTAGGGGATAAGGAAGTTGGGTATTTGGAAGGGGATAAAGGTCGGAAGGTGTCTGATATCAAGTTGAGATATGCAAGGAAGGAGAAAGTATAGGAAAGTAAGCAAATAAGATGAGGAGGGAGATATTCAGTTAAGCAGAAGAGAGGGAGAAGAGGAGGCCAACTGGGAGGAGGTTAAAAATTGGAAGTGTGTGAGGAGAGAATCAAAGATGGAAATAGTTAAGCAGTGGATGGAGTGCTGGAGAGAGGGTAAAGTGAGAATAAGGCTAAGAGTTAGGAGGATGTGGGAGGAGGTGAAGGCAGCAAGATGGGAAGAGTGGATCTAAATAAGAAGGGGGAGAAGAGGTTGACTTTGGAGAGTTTTGGGAAAGGAGGTCCAGATGTTTATGTGGGAGAGAGAGAGACTGAGACAAAAAGGTTTGGAGACGGATATGAAAGGTTAGATGAAGTCAAGAGGTAAGAGGGCTTGGGGAAGTGATAGAGGATTGGAAAATAGAGGGAAAAGTTCAGGTTATAGGGTTAGGGGATGAGATCACAAGAATGGAAAGAAAGATTGAGAGGAGGGTGTGAGCAGAATATGACTAGTGGCAGGATTGTGCAGGGCAGATTGCAAGATAAGTGCAGATATTCAAGTTTAAGAAGTATGAAAGTGTGGGGAAGGAGGCTGAGAGGTGTAATGGTATGGGATACAAGGTGGATTATTAGAATAATGTGGAGGAATCAGTTATGGTAGTAGTTTGTGGAGAAGTCAAGAGATATGAATCTGAGAGGGGAAGAGGCTCAGATATTGTCAAGTGTAGAGGCTGGGGAGAAAAACATGTTTCTTGTAAACATTACTTAAAATTGTCTGTTGATTCTGAGATTCAGTAGCTAAGTGTGCTTTAAGGTATATTCTGAGATGTTGCTGCAGATGAACGAGTTTGCCCATGGTTGAACAGCAGCCTTCCATCTGAGTTATCCACTCCAGCCTATACCAAGTGAGATAAGAACTTTGGTTCTGAATTCTAAATTGACATTGAATGGGAACCAATAGCATGTGGAATTTGGGACCCCATTTGAAACATTCATCCAGTGATTACCAAAGGATTACAAAAACCAAGGATACTTTGTGACTAGTCAGACTGTTAATGCTTCCAATACCTCACACTATCCTCCAAGCAAAGATTGTGAAGGTACATGTTGGATATATTATTTTTGTACAGCCTAATACATTCTGGTTGTTATAACACAGCCTGCTTGGAATGAGCTGGTGCCATAGAAGCTGATCGCTCTTCTGACCTTCATAGCCACAGACAGCTGCACTAT
Source organism: Mobula birostris (assembly GCF_030028105.1). Classification (NCBI taxonomy): domain Eukaryota; kingdom Metazoa; phylum Chordata; class Chondrichthyes; order Myliobatiformes; family Myliobatidae; genus Mobula; species Mobula birostris. The sequence goes on from NC_092396.1 coordinate 19,034,059, forward strand.
CAGATGATCATGGATACAGACAGTCATATAATAGTTGGCATTATTTGAGGTTGCCAGTTTAGTAAAGCACTCTAATCCACATGTCCCCACTAAAGCCCTTATCGGATCTAAATGGCAACTTCACAGTAGGTGTAACATATTATGGATGCAGCCTTCCTAAACACTGCAGACAGATTCTTCCCTGCTGCTTCTCTTTAATAATAATGATATACATTACAGTATAGTTCCATAGGAATAAGGTTAGAAAACCATCATTGCTCCCAAAAACGTTGTCCTTCTGAGGAATGGGAGTAAATGACAGATATACCAGGAATGAAAATATCAGGTGATGTTCCCTAATGCAGTCCACATCAAATCCAAGGATGTTGATGGTTAATTCTCAAAATTTGATTCTAAACTTCTCTCCATCTGCAGTCATCACCATTCAAACTTTCGGTGGTCTTGGGTTTAAGATCTTCCTGTTTCTGCTATCACAGAAAGGTCACTGCAAAGAAAGAACCCTTAAAGGAAATGAAGAATGCAAGGTTGACAGATCAGCAGTCTGGCTGGCCCCACACTCCCACTCTTTCCTCTAGTTTGCTAGGTGACTTGCTATTATAAGTAACCAATACAGTAAGTGGGTAGCAGGAGAATCAGGTGGCAGGTGAGAGAAAAATGTGCAGAAGTGTGACTGGTGGGAATGCCTAGACAGCCAGCATGGAAACGATGGGTTGAATAGCTTCCTATGTGATTCTTTTTAACTTTTTACTACTCCTCTTTCGAACACCCCAAATGAATCTGCCTCAGAGCAGATGGCAGTTCATCATAGATCCTAACCACTTGCCATGAGGGAGGGAAAGGGAACAAAATAAGCTCCCCCTGTAATGTTAATGGATATTAGTTATCATTACTGTTTAAAAGGTGCAATCTTAAGTATTGTATTATGTGAATCATTCCAGTCAGTTGTTGCAACAATGGTTTACTGTGAAAGATGCCAGAAAGTTGATTCATTCTGTGGAAGAAAGCTACAGTACTAATAAATTTGTAAATGGAAGGAGGAGTTTACAATGCATACATTTTATAGCAGATAAAATGGAGCAGATACTGCATCTCATGGGTCAGGATGGAAGAGAAATGTATAATACCAAAAACACCTTACACTAGAACTCAGATAATGCATTTGGCGCAATACAAGCACAATACAAACCGACCAAAAACAAATAAATAGTTAACTTTTACAGTTTCATGTGCGACGAGTATCAAGGAAAGCCCTTTGACATTTCATTAACAAAGCTAGAATTGTTAGCAGAATGTCGCAGTTTTGCAGACTTGAGAGACTTACTCATAACATACTAAATTTCATATATGTCTTTCACAAAATGGAGAAACTAAAAGGCAAATACTATCTCATCCTAGGTGAGAAGAAGCAGCCAGTGGAATATTACCCAGGCATGCTTCATTCATTTCAAGGAGAAAGCCTTGAAACCAAGCTGGAAAGACGAACTAAGGCAGAGGTAGTTCCTGCTTTGGACACACCTACCCCTCGCATATCCAGCATGACATATGTTGAGAATCCCAAGGGACATGCTGAGATATGTTTAGTCCAAATTTGGTAGCTCAGTCTGGAAAAGTGTGTAGTAGTTCACTTTGGAAGGTCGAACTTGAAAGCAGAGTACAGGTTAATGACAGTTTTCTTAACAATGTGGAGGAACAGAGGGATCTTGGCCACTTTCATAGATCCCCCAAAATTGTAGTGCAGGTTTATAGAGTGGTTAAGGCAGCTTATTGTGTGTGCTTTCACTATCAGGGGATTGAGTCCAAGAGCCACAAGGTAATGTTACAGCTCTATAGAACTTTGGTTAGACCAAATTTGGAATATTGTCTTCAGTTTTGGTTATCTGAATATAGGAAGGATGTGGAAGCCTAGAGCGGGTGCAGTGGAGATTTACCAGGGTGCTTTCTGGATTAGAGAGCATGTCTTATGAAGGAAGGTTGAACAAACTTAGGGCTTTCTCCTTGGTGTGAAGGAGTATGAGAGGTGACTTGATAGAGGTGTATAAGATAATAAGAGGTGTAGATAGAATGAATACCCAGAGACCTTTTCCCAGGGTGGAAATGAATATGAGGGGCATAATTTCAATGTGCAGAAGATTAGGCTGGCATGGATTAGATAGGCTGAAGGGCCTGCTTCTGTGCTGTAGTGCTGTATAAACAGATGCTGAGAGTCCAAATGCAGGGGAATAAAAACTTGAAGTGAAAAATGAACAAGGTCTCCTTTATGGGGCACTGATCATTTAATATGATCTGCAACCGGATTGAGCCAAATCAAAGTAGTATGGAAATGTTGAGAAAGTGTACAACACTTCCTGTGCTTCACCAGCTATTAAACAAAGATGACATAAATGCTAAGATACCTAGAAATTGAACAGGAGACAGCCAGTAGAACAGATGTGCAATAAACCTGCTACCATGAAGAATCAAACATATAATAAAGCTGAGTCCCCCAACAGACTGACACCAGATGCAACAGACATGAGTGATGACATATCATACCCCAGATCGTATCAGGCTATGAATGGAACTGGAGTTGGGCAGGTGCATCCAATATTGAAGAACTTCTGCCACCTTGGGAAGGCCACTAAAGAGGCTTTTTGTCAGCAAATTTGCTTCACATCAAAACTTCTAAAAACAGAAAATGTGACAAACAATTCAAGTACAGTACATCAAGACTGCAAACTGGTAGATGAAATTAGGAAAAACATTTCAATAAATTAAAAAGTCTCATCAAATCATTAAGTTTCCACCAGGATTAGGCAATGATGAATTTTAGACTAAGTACATTATTAAAGCTAATATTATGTTATGGATTTGGAGCTACAAATTAACCTGCATAAATGTATTAGAATTCACTTCTATCCACTTAATTTTCTGTTGTTTAAAATTTAGGAGTGTAATTCCTCATTGAAACTGGATGTTTGACTGCCAATCCATTTGATTCTGATGGTAAAAGTTTCAAAAATTAGCATTCCCTGACAAATGTTGTACAAACAATGGATACACAAATAAACTCTTCTCGGGCTTCCAGCTGGGACAGGTATCAATTATAACCGACATTTCGATGACACATTCTGCCATCTTCTTCGGGGATGAATACACATTCAGAAAACAAATCCAGCATTCTTGTATTTTCTAGTTTTAATTCAAATCTCCAAATTTTTCAATTTTTCCATTTTAATTCATAAGCTTTCATTCTGCTCTAATAGCAGTTCACTGAAACATCTAAGTACCTGTGCTGTTTTGTTCTGTTATACCTCACCAACACACTGCCATAAATTTCTGAAGAAGCTAGAACTGAACTGTTGATGCTATGCTTCAAATCCAAGAACTCTTGACTGTTCTCAGGTAAAGATTAGCTCATCCTGTCCAACTTGAATTGAAACCAAGGTCACAGTGGCAGAAGATCGTTTTGTTTTATACCTGTATTAAAAGTAAATTAATATGTTTTTATTGATAAGTAGGATTGTAAAATGGAATAAATTATGGGTTATAAAATACTTTAAAGATCATTTACTAAGCCAAAATCTGACTTCAAAAAAATCTATACCAACAATATAAATGCATGTTATAGATATGTCATGATTCTTTAATGTTGCTTGAATTATCACCATCTTGCATTGTGAACACTGTTCGGCACCCAAGAAGATTTTAATTATTCATAAAGTTTGTTTAAAATGCTATATACACTGTTTAGAGTCAGACTAAAGTGTTAAAATATCAATATTATTTAAATGTACTTTTAAAATCTAGGTTATGTAGGCCAACAAGCTATGGTACAGAGTTTACATATCAAGCAGAGTATTAAGGGATACAAAAAGAACAATTCAATTTAAATCTAAATTAGTCACAGAATTTAATTGTCTTGGGTTTCCAATGCAAAAGGAAATAGAGTTATTCTAGTAATACTCAACATCTGTCTCATGCCATTCAAGGTAATTAGGTAAACCTATTTTAATAAAATGGAAATTATTTTTAGTGATAGTTCATCAGGAGGGTCATAATTTGAAATGGAATTCCTTCCAACAGAAATTAACTAAGTGTCAAAAGTTGGCAAAGCATTCACTACAAGTTTCTGTACCCCTAATATTTACCCTTCCATTTCTGAAGGAGCCAAATAATGTTTTTAATAGTTTCAATGGCCAAGTTACACCATTACCCTGTCTAAAAAGTCATAAGCAAGTCTAGACTGTGAGTATCAACAAGTTTTTTTTGGCTGTGATTAAACCCAAGTCTGCTCTTGCTCAATATTTACAGGCATTCACCAATTAGAGCCTGATATTAACTATTCAGCACAGATCAAGAAATAAATCCAGGACAGTTGAGACTATACATGTTAATCTGATACCAGCAGAAATCTTACCATGAGGTATTTAGTAACTTGTATCTCAGATTTATAAATCTTAAAGGTCTCCAACAATCTATAACAGGCCAAAATAAGGAAACTGAGAGTAGACCTAATATTTGCACAGATTAGAAATGGGTTCCTATGAGTAACTGGTTATTACATAAATTCATAATCCAAGAAATTACTTAAAATATGAAATTCTCCTCAGCAAATTTTCAAATCTTAATCTACAGATATATGCTACTGTTATTTGGACACTGTAGTTCTGTGTCAAATCATTCAATTCTTGGATTTGTGTAGTTTCTGCCTGTTAAGGTTCTAAAAATTCAAATGGAAAATCTAAAGTTTGCATGAGATGGGAAGTTAGTTATGTTGAGAGCAAAATAAAAGCAAAATACATGGACTGAAGATTTTGGCAATTTACAAGATCGGCATTACAAATACATAGTTCCCTGGTTTATATATTACATATTTGTTATGATTGGTTTGTATGAATTTATTAGTTAATTCTATAATTAGTAATTAAATACATCACACCATGAATTGGTAGGACTGTTGATTCCCAATGTGCTAAAATTACAAATGCAATGAAGTCACCTAGTGAAAACTGATCAAGAGTGAAATCTAACAAAGGTCAGAGAGTTGCTGTTACAATCTTCACAAATGAATGAATGGATAAAATAGGATGTACACAAAATGGATGTTCTTCGAATAAGGCTTACCAGAGTAAATTAATCAAAACTAAGTATGAGCACAGTAGGTCAATGAGCGGAGGGTAGCAGATGGTGCTCAACATAGATAGGATTACAGTTACAGTCATAAAGTAATGTAAATAAAGACTTATGTTTATGGAGTACCCTTCATGATCTCTGGATATCCTAAAAGTAGTTCACAATCAATAAGGATAATTACTGGAAAAAAAAGATCTGAGAAAAAAAAATTCCAGTGGGGTTTAGTTGTGTCTTACAACTGCTAGTTTTGTATTTTAAGTCAGGGAAAAATTACAATATTTAAATATGTGATTATTTATATTACTTAGAAACTTGATGAAACACTGCAATGTGGTCTCACTTGAGAAACAAAATTGGTTTGGACTTTATTAAATAAATGAAGAGCCAATGCTACAGAAACAACTGTTTAATTGTTCATCTGATGGTCCATATCTAGTCATATCAGGTCCGGTCTAGAAATACCTGATGAAGAATGGATGATCACTATTATTCATTCATAAAGCAAATATAACAAGATAAAATGGCCCAAGCAACACACACAAAATGCTGGAGGAACTCAGCAGGCCAGATAGCTTCTATAGAAAAGAGTAAACAAGTCCTGCTGAAGGGTCTCAGCCCAAAACATTGACTGTTTACTCTTTTTCATAGATGCTGCTTGGCCTGCTGAGTTCCTCCAGCATTTTCTGTGAGTTACCTTGATCTCCAGCACCTGCAGATTTTCTCTTGTTTGTAAAATGTCCCAAGGTTCTTCTGAAGAATGGTAACAAATAAAATTAAACATCTTGCCTTGTTAGAAATATGTGAAGGGTAAGCACTGGGAACGGTAAGCATAAAGGAGTTGGGTGCTTACTGATCTGGTTAACAATGGATGGTGCAATCCGGGGTATATTACAATCGAGGAACGTGTTTGCAGACCGGATATTGAACTTTTTACTGTTGGACTTCGGCCACGTTCCACCGTGACACTTGGCGGCACAGGAGGTCGTTCCTGCCTGTGGCCATCGAACGTGCAGCTCCTCCCGTGGAGGGTCGGACACCCCGAGCCAATAGACTGGTCCTGGATTTATATTCCATCTGGCATAGTTTGCATTTTGTTGTTTGATTGTTGTGGTTTTTGTATTGCTATATTTATGCTCTATTCTTGGTTGGTGCAGCTGTAACGAAACCCAATTTCCCTCGGGATTAATAAAGTATATCTATTTATCTATCTATCTATCTAAGAGATAAAGTAAATTATAATCAGCATTATAAAGGAAAAGAGAAAGGAGGTAGCCAAAGATTTTACAGTGAAAAATTGCAAGTTTTCAATTAAATAGCTGCCGCAAGTGAAATAACCAAAATTAGGGATGATTCAGTGGTCACATTAGGAGGAGCAGAGAGATAGGGGTTGTGGGGCTGGAGGAGATTACATTGATAGGGAATAAAAATATCATGGACAATCAGACGAGAATCAGAATATTAAAATTTAGACATCATCAGACTAGAAGTCACTGTAGGTCAATGAGTTTGGGTGAGAGGTGAACAGGATGAGGTGCAGGTTAACATCTAAACAAAAAGCTTATAGAGGATGGAAAATAGAAAACTGAGATTAGGGATTATTTAAACCTTGGGGATTACAACATAATAAAGGAGGGTTTCAACAACCTTTGAGCTGATGCAGGAACAGAATCAAATATTTTGGTGATAGAACAGGTGTTGATCAGAAGTTCACTTTGGAATCGGATATGGTTCAGCTGCAGACAACTGCCAAAGAAAAAGATAGACTCAGTGGTTAAGGCACTGAATTTACAGTGGGACCAAAAGCTGTTCTTTGGCATTGGTATTCCCAGCATTTTAGTTGAAAAAAATTCCGTTTATCCACATAGGGATGTCAGATGAGCTGTATTTCAAATTAGTGCATTGGTTGAAAACAGAACACAGGAACAAGAATAGGACATTTAAGCCTTTTGATCTGTTCTGCCATTCATTATGATCATGGCTAATCATCCATCCCAAAGCCATTTTCCTGCACTGTTCACATATCCCTTGTATCATTTTTAACATCCAGAAAACTATTGATCATTGTTTTGAATGAACTCAATATCCCCCTAGAGTACAGAATTCTAGGTTCATGACACTGAGTGAAGAAATCTCCCTTATCTCAACTCTGAACAGCTTAACTCTTACTCTAACACAATGACCCCTAGTTCTTCCAGCCATGTTAAACAGAGCAAAGTTAAACATCCTCCTTCTGTAGACACTGTAAGAAATTTATAAGTTTCAGTGATTAAGATGAAGGCAATACATTGTATATCTTGGCTATCCAACCTGAGTTGGGCTGTAAGTGTCAAGATTTTGTGGGGTCGAGGGTATATTCTGGTAAAAACATTCAGGATTGGGTTGTGTCACACTAGTTTGGCTCGGAACTTTATCAGGTCAAAACAATTTGCTTAGTGGTACCACATGACCTCTGTTTTTGATAATACCTGATGGTTAATCTCAAACAGATCAATATATTTATGGAGATGACTGGATTAATTCAAATGTAGATTGAGTTATAAATTCATAGGCACTGATTGAGTTTGGGTTGGCTGTGGATGGGTCAGAGTTTAGTTTTATATCTGAATAGGGCTGCCTATAACAGAAAAAAACTGTAGAATTTTAACATGATTTATTGCAATAGTACCAATTACAGCAAGCCACTAGTATAACTTTGGGAAATTCACTTTCCGTGTGAAAAGTACCACACAATAAAAATATTTTCTCTATTTCGATGCTCTTTATATTACTATGTCGTTCCATGTGAAAATAAAAATGAATACCAATGGTAAAAGATCGGCCAGAATTAAATTATATCAGAGACAGCTAATTATTATAAGAAACCTTGACAATGGCTAAAGTTTTGTCTTACAAAAAAGGAAAATAGTTATGGTTGTTAAGGCCAAAGTCAGAATGATTTTATCAAGGTGAAATCTTGCCTGACAAATATATTGGAATTCTTTGAGGAAATAACATGGAGGATAGACAAAGGAGAATCGGTGGATGTTGTGTGCTTGGATTTTCAGAAGGCCTTTGACAAGGTGCTGCACATAAGGCTGCTTAACAAGATAAGTGCCCATGGTGTTACAGAAAAGATACTAGAATCGATAGAGGATTAGCTGATTGGCAGGAGGGAAAGTGTGGAAATACTTTATACTTTATTGTCGCCAAACAATAAAGGGAGCTATTTCTGGTTGGCTGCCAGTGACTAGTGGTGTTCCGCAAGTGTCAGTGTTGGCATTGCTTCTTTTTATATTTTATATTATATGTCAGTGATTTTGATGATGGAATTGCCTGCTTTTTAGGCAAGTTTGCAGATGATATGAAGACAGCTGGAGGGGCAGGTAGTGTTGAGGAACCAGGGAGGCTGCGAAAGACAGACAGATTAGGAAAATGGGGAAAGTGGCAGATAGAATAGAGTGTCAGAAAGTGTATGGTCATGCAATTTGTAGAGGAATAAGAATGTGGACTAATTTCTAAAAGGGGTGAAAATTCAAAAATCCCAGGTGCAAAGGGATTTGTTAGTCTTCATGAAGGATTCTCTAAAGGTTAACTTGCAGATTGAATCGGTAGTGAGGAAGGCAAATGCAATGTTAGCATTCATTTCGAGAGGACTAAAATATAAAAGCAAGGAGGTAATGCTGAGGCTTTATAGGCACTGGTGAGGCCTCACTTGGAGTATCGTGAGCAGTTTTGGGCCCCTTATCTAAAAGGATGTGCTAACATTGGAGAGGATTCAGATGAGGTTCTCGAGAATAATTCCCGGAATGAAAAGGTTATCGTATGAGGAGTAAATCAGAAACATGGGAAAGTCTGCAGATATTGGAAATCCAAAGCAACTTACACAAATTTCTGGAGGAACTCAGCAGCTCAAGAGTAAAAAGTCAATGTTTCGGGCTGAGACCCTTCTTCAGGAGTGAGAAGGAAAAGAGAAGATGTCAGAATAAAAAGATGGGGGTTGGAGAAAGGCGAGCTGGAAGGTGATAGGTGAAGCCAGGTGGGTGGGAAAGGTCAAGGGCAGGAGAAGAAAGAATCTGATTGGAGAGGAGGGTGGACAATAGGAGAAGGGGAAGGAGGTTTGGACCCAGGGAGAAGTAAGTGAGAAGAAGTTAAAGGTCAGAGAGGGGAATAGAGGAAGAGGCAGGGAGGAATGAGTTCGCCAGAAGGAGAAATCGATATTCAAGCCATCAGGTTGCAGGGTACCCATGTAATACAAGGTGTTGCTCCTCCACCCTGAGGAGGCCATGGATTGACACGTAGGAATGGGAATGGGAGTTAAAACTTATGAGGAGCGTTTGATGGTCTTGTGCCTGTACTTGCTGGAATTTAGAAGAATGAGGGGGGATCTCAATGAAACCTCTTGAATATTGAAAGGCCTAGATACAGTAGATGTGGAGAGAATATTTCCTATAGTGGTGGAGTCTGGAACCAGAGAGCACAGACTCAGAATCAAGGGACATCCATTTAGAATGGAGATGAGAAGTAATTTCTTTAGGGTGAAACTGTGAAATTCATTGACACAGGCCAGAGCATTGAGTGCATTTAAGGCGGAGGTTGAGAGGTTCTTGATTAGTCTGGGTATGAAAGGTTATGGGAAGAAGCAGGAGAATGCAGTTGAGAGGGCAAATGGATCAGCCATGATGAAATAGCGATGCAGACTCGATGGACCAAATGGCCTAATTCTACTATGTCTTATGGTCTATCATCCATCCCCTACCCTCCCTACTGTATTTTTGTCTCTCTCCTTCCTAGTTCTCATGAAAGGCCTTTGACACAAATTGTTAGCTGTTTCTCTTCCCACAGGTACACACTTGTGAGTTTACAATTTCAATTTTTATTTTAACTATTCCATGTAAATGGTGAGAGATTGCACAGCTCAATGATGCGAAACGATCTACATTTGAAAACACATGATTCACAAACGGCCAGTATGTAGGTACAAGAACTAATTGGGAAAACGAAAAGAATATTATTGAGAGAACAGAAGATAAGGAAGTTAGGTTTCATTTATTTAAGGCCTTTATAATAGCACATCTGAACAACACTATTTGGTCTCTAAGGAAGAATGTTAATGCACTGAAAGTTATTCAGAGAATGTTTACTAGTTTAATACTGAAATGAGCAGATTGACTTATGAGGAAAGGTTTGTCAAGCGAATTCTGTTCTTGAGTTTAGAAGAACAAGAGAGGGCTTGATTTAATTGAAGGATCTTAGCAGGGATGATGTGGAGAGGAAGATTCTTTTTAAAAGAGTATAAGACGTAGTGGCAGAATTAGGCTATTCAGCCCACTGAGTCTGCTACACAATTGGAACATGGCTGATTTATTTTCCCTTTCGACACCATTCTCTTGCCTATCTTAAAACAAGGACCTATTGCTTTGAAAAAAAAATTCATCCACTTAAGACAAAGATGATGCCAAAGTCTTTTCTTTCAGTGAGTCCTAGGTCTTTGGAACTCTTTTCCTTTAAGGCCAGTGGAGACTTTGCACATTCTTAAAGCAAAAGTAGACAGGTTTTTGTAAGCAAGTGACTGAAAGATAAATATACATGAAAATGCATTGAGGTTAAAATTAGATGAGAAATAATCTACTCAAGACCTGAACAATCTTGAGAGGATAAGAGCGTATTCCCACTCATAATTTACATGTAGTATAAAATGTAATCTGTTGGAAATATTCGTAGCGACTTTGGAGAGTTAAAAACATTGCTTCAGCTCTATGATCTTCAATTAAAAATTGGCAAAAAAAAAGAGACACTAAGTTTTAACAAACATGGCAGGAAGAATGACCACGGGTATTAAATGACAAAAGGAACTCTGTTTCGTCAGTGTGCACGTCCCAAGCTTCTGGTCCCTTTAATTTGCACGCTCACTCAGCACTATCTCTCTATTTATCGAGATACAGCGCAGAATAGGCCTTTTTGGCCCTTCATGCCACGCCACCCAGCAAACCTCTGATTTAGTCCGAGCCAAATCATGAAACAATTTACAATGACCAATTAACCTACTAACCGGTATGTATTTGGACCATGGGACGAAACTGGAGCACCGGAGGAGACCCATGCAGTCACGGGGAGAATGTACAAACTCTTTACAGGCAACAGTGGGAAACTGATCTCTATTATGTTCCAATGAATCTTACACATGTTTCAGGGACAGCAGCCAATTCTACAGCCCTTATAGTTTCAACATTGAGTTGAACTATTTCAGCTAATGATTAAAGCATTCCCATTTAAACTTCCTTTCCAATTCTGGTTCTCTTCTCATGCCATTATCACATACTGTTGAAGCACCATCATCCCATTGTTACTTAATCTCTCCTGCCTTCCACTCTTTCAGAGATCTTATATTTTCTCCCATCACTGCTGATGTGTGGGGGTGGGGGGTGGGGAATGAGGGTTTGTTAAAATAAACATAAAGACTTCTTCTCCTGAGCACTGAGACAAGATCAGAGGGCAAACACTTTAAGTAACTAGTAGAAACATTTGAGGGAATCTGAAGAAATTTCAGAGCCTGAAAGGGTGGTAGAGTTAGAAACCCTCACCACATTTAAAACGTTGTTGGATGTGTGCATGAAGAGCTGTGACCTGCAGAGCTACAGACCTGGTCCTGGAAGGTGGAATTAGGTTGGCGGTGAGAGGGGCCCTCCCAGTCAGAGCCCTCCTGTACGCCCGGAATGTCGTCTCCGCACCCCACTGCCCACGGGAGGACTGCAGTGAGGAGGAGTCTGTGACCCACCTCTTTGCACACTGCCAGTTCGCAAAGAGGGTGGGGAGGAGGATGGATGGGCTAGTGTCACGTTTCATCCCCAGCAGCTGCGTGCAGGACTCTCTGATCTACGGGCTGTTCCCGGGGACGCACACGGAGACCAACATCCGGTGCTGCTGGCAGATCATCAACTCGGTGAAAGACGCTCTTTGGTCAGCACGAAACTTGGTGATCTACCAGCACATGGAGATGTCCGTGGGAGAATGCTGCCGACTGGCACATTCTCGGCTGCAGGAGTATGTACTGAGGGACGCACTGAAACTCAGTGCAGCCACCGCAAGGGCCCAGTGGGGAAGGACCACAGTTTAGGTTTCTCCACCCGTGGGAGTGGGAGGGGTCGGGGGTTGGGGAGTATACCCCTCAACAATGAGATGCTAAACTGAACTACTGGAGTGCCACGTCGGTGGCTATAAATACGGATATTTACTGAGTATAATGGAAATGTATGTAAAGGATGAAAAGTTATTGAATGGTTTATTGTATATATTTATTTTTGAATAAAGTATATTTTGAAATAAAAAAAAACTGACAGGGCGGGGATGACCTGCCAGCAGCACCGGATGTTGGTCTCTGTGTGCGTCCCCGGGAACAGCCCGTAGATCAGAGAGTCCTCTGTTACGCAGCTGCTGGGGATGAAACGTGACACTAGCCCGTCCATCCTCCTCCACACCCTCTTTGCGAACTGGCAGTGTGCAAAGAGGTGGGTCACAGACTCCTCCTCACTGCAGTCCTCCCATGGGCAGTGGGGTGCGGAGACGACGTTCTGGGCGTACAGGAGGGCTCTGACTGGGAGGGCCCCTCTCACCGCCAGCCAGGCGAGGTCTTGGTGCCTGTTGGTGAGATCTGGCGATGAGGCATTTTGCCAGATGAACTGGACAGTCTGCTCAGGAAACCACCCCACTGTGTCCATCACATCCTTCTCCTGCAGTGCCTGCAGGACACTACGTGCCGACCACTGCCTGATGGCCCTGCGGTCAAAGGCGTTCTCCTGGAAGAACTTTGCTACGTAGGACAGGTATGCCGGCAACGACCAGCTGACTGGGGAGTTGCGCGGGAGTGGGGCCACACCCATCCTTCGTAGCCAGGGCGACAGGTAGAACCTGGGCACATAGTGGTACTTGGTGCCCACATACCTGGGTTCTACACACAACCTGATGCAGCCACATACGAAGCTGGCCATCAAGGTGAGGGCGACATTGGGGACGTTCTTGCCCCCGTTGTCCAGGGACTTGTGCATGACGGTCCGTCTCACTCGCTCCATCTTGGATCCCCAGACGAATCTGAAGACAGCCCGTGTGATTTCCGAGCTGTAGGAGCGGGGGACGGGCCAGATCTGCGCCAAGTACAGCAGCCCTGAGAGCACCTCACACCTGATGACCAGGTTCTTGCCCGTTATCCACAGGGAGCGCCCTCCCCACAGTCCCAGTTTCTGTTTTACCTTGGCAGTCCGCTCCTGCCAGTTCTTGTTGCACGCCTCAGCCCCGCCGAACCAGATCCCCAACACCTTCACGTGGTCAGACCTGATGGTGAAGGGGACGCTGGATCGGTCGGGCCAGTTGCCAAAGAGCATGGCTTCGCTCTTCGTGCGGTTGACCCTGGCCCCCGACGCTAGCTCGAACTGTTCGCAGATGCCAATCAACCTGCGAACTGACCTCGGATCAGAGCAGAAGACGCTGCAGATCATCAACTCGGTGAAAGACGCTCTTTGGTCGGCCCGGAACTTGATGATCTACCAGCACATGGATGTCCGTGGGAGAATGCTGCCGACTGGCACATTCTCGGCTGCAGGAGTACGTGCTGAGGGACGCACTGAAACTCGGTGCAGCCACCGCAAGGGCCCGGTGGGGAAGGACCACAGTATAGGTTTCTTCACCCGCGGGAGTGGGAGGGGTCGGGTGGTGGGGAGTATACCCCTCAACAATGAGATGCTAAGCTGAACTACTGGAGTGCCACGTGGGTGGCTATAAATACGGATATGTACTGACTATAATGGAAACGTATGTAAAGGATGAAAAGTTATTGAATGGTTTATTGTATATATTTGTTTTTGAATAAAGTATATTTTGAAATTAAAAAAAACTGACAGGCTCTATCCGTTCCTTTGGGTCGGGTAAGACTCCCGGAAGCGACGGCTTACCGGCTGAGTTGTACTCGGCTCTGTGGAACTGGATGGGCCCAGACCTGCTGGAAGTGTACAACGCTATGCTTCTGGCCGGCGGTATGTCTGAGTCCATGAGGAAGGGCATCATCATCCTCATCTACAAGCAGAAGGGGGAAAGGGAGGACATTAGAAATTGGAGACCCGTCTCTCTCCTGATTGTAGATTACAAGATCCTGTCCAAGGCTATCGCCAACAGAGTCAAGTCTGCTCTAGGACAGGTGATTCACCCAGACCAAACCTGTGCCGTACCGGGCAGGAAGATCTCAGACAGCCTCGCGCTGCTGAGGGACACCATCGCCTACATGCAGGACAGGGGGGTGAACGCCTGCCTGGTCAGCTTGGACCAGGAGAAAGCCTTCGACAGGATATCGCACACGTACATGGTGGATGTGCTGTCCAAAATGGGATTTGGGGAGGGAATCTGGAATTGGATTAGACTTCTCTACACAGACATCTGTAGTGCAGTCCAGGTCAACGGGTGGGAAACAGACAGCTTCCCCATCAGGTCTGGAGTCAGGCAGGGCTGTCCCCTCTCCCGTGTCTTGTTTGTCTGCTGCATAGAACCCTTTGCGGAAGCCATCAGGAGGGATGAGGGCATAAGAGGGGTGACGCTGCCAGGCAGTGGAGGGACCCAAGTGAAAACCTCCCTGTACATGGACGATGTCACCATCTTCTGCTCTGATCTGAGGTCAGTTCGCAGGTTGATTGGCATCTGTGAACAGTTCGAGTTAGCGTCGGGGGCCAGGGTCTACTGCACGAAGAGCGAAGCCATGCTCTTCGGCAACTGGCCCGACCGATCCAGCGTCCCCTTCACCATCAGGTCTGACCACGTGAGGGTGTTGGGGATCTGGTTTGGAGGGGCTGAGGCATGCAACAAGAACTGGCAGGAGTGGACTGCCAAGGTGAAACAGAAACTGGGACTGTGGGGAGGACGCTCCCTGTCGATAACGGTCAAGAACCTGGTCATCAGGTGTGAGGTGCTCTCAGGGCTGCTGTACTTGGCGCAGGTCTGGCCTGTCCCCCGCTCCTACAGCTCGGAAATCACCCGAGCTGTCTTCAGATTCATCTAGGGATCCAAGATGGAGCGGGTGAGACGGACCGTCATGCACAAGTCCCTGGACAACGGGGGCAAGAACGTCCCCAATGTCGCCCTCACCCTGATGGCCAGCTTCGTATGTGGCTGCATCAGGTTGTGTGTAGAACCCAGGTATGTGGGCACCAAGTACCACTATGTGCCCAGGTTCTACCTGTCTCCCTGGCTACGAAGGATGGGTCTGGCCCCACTCACGCGCAACGCCCCAGTCAGCTGGTCGTTGCCGGCATACCTGTCCTACGTAGCAAAGTTCTTCCAGGAGAATGCCTTTGACCGCAGGGCCATCAGGCAGTGGACGGCATGTAATGTCCTGCAGGCACTGCAGGAGAAGGACGTGATGGACACAGTGGGGTGGTTCCCTGAGCAGACCGTCCAGTTCATCTGGCAAAATGCCTCATCGCCAGATCTCACCAACAGGCACCAAGACCTCGCCTGGCTGGCGGTGAGAGGGGCTCTCCCAGTCAGAGCCCTCCTGTACGCCCGGAACATCATCTCCGCACCGCACTGCCCACAGGAGGACTGGAGTGAGGACGAGTCTGTGACCCACCTCTTTGCACACTGTCAGTTCGCAGAGAGGGTGTGGAGGAGGATGGACGGGCTAGTGTCACGTTTCATCCCCAGCAGCTGCGTGCAGGACTCTCTGATCTACGGGCTGTTCCCGGGGACGCACACGGAGACCAACATCCGGTGCTGCTGGCAGATCATCAACTCGGTGAAAGACGTTCTTTGGTCAGCCCGAAACTTGATGATCTACCAGCACACAGAGATGTCCGTAGGAGAATGCTGCCGACTGGCACATTCTCGGTTGCAGGAGTACGTGCCAAGGGACGCACTGAAAGTTGATGCAGCCACTGCAAGGGCCTGGTGGGGAAGGACCACAGTATAGGTTTCTCCACCCGTGGGAGTGGGAGGGGTCGGGGGTTGGGGAGTATACCCCTCAACAATGATATGGTAAGCTGAACTACTGGAGTGCCACGTGGGTGGCTATAAATACGGATATGTACTGACTATAATGGAAACGTATGTAAAGGATGGAAAGTTATTGAATGGTTTATTGTATATATTTATTTTTGAATAAAGTATAATTTGAAATAAAAAAAAACACTTTTTCCAACTAATGTGGCAAATGGCCTTCTTTGGTACTAAATATTATCTATACTTTATGATTCTTTAATATTCATTCAAGACAAGTAGGTGTCACTGATTTCTGTATACTCTAGGATTTAGACTCAAATGACAAAGGAGTGAAATTGTTTTTTGATGATTCCTACCTCAAACAACCCAGTTTATTCATGTGAGATTTAACTATGGCAATGGAATTCAGCATCAAAAGGACATGATTAAGTTATTTTCTTGGAGCAAGTGGTTATTTCAATATCCTTTGCTAATATCAAGCAAAACTGATAAGTAGCAAAGACTATTCTAGGAGTTGTAAATAAAACTAAGCACTCTGCAGTTATCAGCAAACATCTCCTTTTCTGTTTTATGACACGAAAATTATGTCGAAGCCACCAAAAATAGTTGGGTTGATCAAGCAGCCAAAAATGGTTAGGTCTAAGATGTTGTCCTGAGGAATTTATGTTGCAAAACCTCAGAGCTGATATCATTGGCTTCCAACAATCACAACCAGCTTTTCTCATGCAAATTGAGAAGTCAGTTTTACTGGAGCTTCTTAATGCCTCACTTGGTCAAATGTTGTTATTATGTTCGTGTCATAAACAGCAATTCAAACCAGAACTTCAAACAAGCTACTTACATTAACACTGCAGTCACTTGATGCTAGGTTTCACCCTACAGGCAAAATAATCCCCACAACTTTTAGTTCACATATGTATTATGACTACTTTGGTAAAGGATCAAAGATCAATGCTCCCAGTAAAAGAAACTTCCACAACATTCCTGTATGTTTACAGAATCTAAACAGCAGAATAAACAGGCAGCATACACATACAGAAGTAGTAGTAATTAGGCCAATGCAAAATGAACTAGAAAAGTAATTATTCTACATCCTCCTTTCTGGAAAAGTAAAGACAGGTCAAACTATGAAATACAGAACTCAGGCCTCTGGCCTACACTTGAGCTGCTTTTTAATCTTTCTGGACTTGGTCTCTGTGTGCCACATCCATATTCTTCCGGAGAAATTTGGCTGGACTATGTTTGTACGGTCCTTAACACAATAACTGCTGTCAGCATGTGAAACAAAAGAGGGAAACATTCTAAATTGCCTTATCACTTGATCAAGAAAGAACCACTAGTTTTACATAGGGCCTTTTCTTTAATATAGTAAAGTTTCTCAAAACACTTTACAGGAGCGTCATCAAGCAAAATTTGACATCGGGCAGACAGTGAAAAGTTTGGCCGATAAAGTAGATCTTAAGGAAGAAAATGAGTGGAGAACACTTGGCAGAAAATTCCAGAGTTCCCAGGAATATCATAACCAAGAGCACTGGGAAAGGAAAATTATGGAAGGTAGCTCAAGATTATCTCAGAATATCATCAAATTTGAAATCAGCCCAGATCCACCTTTTCTGCAAATGGAATTGACCATGTGATAACAATTTAACCAAACCTGTCCGGCTTGATCTCTTTTTAATATAGAAATCTATCAGATGCAAACTTGCTCTTATCAAGCTAAAGTGAATACCTAGCACAGCTTCTGCTGTTGATCAGCTCAACCTGTAAAGTGATCATTTTACTAAACTTTGCATACGACTCATAAGATCATAAGAAATGGGAGCAGAAATGGAAGTAGGTTGTTTACAAGACATGAATGGCTGATGTGACCTTGGTCTCAGCTGTGCTTTCCTGACTGTCGCCTAATAATGTTGACTCCCATTTAGATAAATATCTGTCTATATGGGCCTAGTCGTATACTTACTAAGTCAGCTTCCTCAGCTCTATGAGCTACAAAATTTCATTTTTCTAACCATCTAGAAAACAAACTTCCTGCTCAAATTGGGTAATCTTTTATTCACCTTAGTTTCTTACTAGTCTCTATTTTACTAACTTTTTCCATTTCGTCTCTTCTGAATATCCTAAGTTCCCACTGAGTTACAATCCCACATTTATTAATAGCTCTCTGGTCGGCAGACTATTTTTGACAGCATCATAATAAAATACAAATCTATCTTAGAACAAGGATCACTTGATAGTGTTTGATAAAACGATTACTATCCTCCTCCATACCCAGGGCGTCTAAGCTACATCTAGAATCCCAATTGCCAGCCAACTGACTAATAAATCAAATGATACCTTCAGGTCTGTATGACGATTGTATATGCCAATTGAAGAAAATTGGGGCAACCTGGGCACGTTTTATTTTAGTGATCATATAAATGAAGTTTATAATTTGGGGGGGTTGAAATACTTTACATTTCAGACAGAGGTGTGAACGTCAAGCACTCCCAGGTCACAGAATTTTACAGCAATGGGAGCAGAATGTCCAATCCAATGTGCTTGAGACAACTTATTTAAACAATAATTAACTTAGTCTCCTTTCTCCTGGTCTCCTTTCTGCTTCCCATACTGTTTCAATCTTAGCTTTTTAAATAAGTATACTTTTACTCTAAAGTGTCTGTTGTTGTTTCCTGTGGAGTATTTTATAACCTAAGCCAAAAGGACAGTCTCTCCTTACTATCCCTTTCTTAATTGATTAGATATTGTACTGCCAGATGTACATAGAATAAAACTCTGTTCCAACAATGTCTTAACCCCAAGCAAAAACACTGACTTAAACTCAGTGTGACATTCCTTACAATAACATTTTGAAGCGCGATAATCAATGCCAAGTTAGGAGCAATTACGTTATATAAGCCAATGACTACTGAGAACTACGTAGAGACAAACGTTTCACATAGGATAGTCACTTGCTTATTTTCTCTCAAAGTTAGTGAATGACACCATCACAGTTATAGAGCAAAAGAGGCAAAACAGCATGGATGCTGACAATGTTGCTGCCCATGCAGTCCCAATTTTCTGCATTTGGCCCATCCCTCTATCAGGGGTGGTACATATTCCACCCTCATATACCTATACAAGTACTTTTTAAATGATATAATTGCACCTACCTCAATCACTTCCCCGGCAGCTCCCTTCATACTCAACTGCTTCTGCCCCTCAAATCCCTTTTTAATCTTCCCCTGTCACCCTACATTTCTGCCACCTAGTTTTGGACATCCCTACCCTGGGGGAAGAATGTTACCATTCACCTTATCTATGCTCCTCATGATTTATAAACCCCTATAAAGTCACCCCTTATTGTCCAGTGAATAAAGACCTCACCTGGCCAACCTCTCCCTTTAACTCTAGTCTTGGCAACATCCTTGTAAATCTATTCTGCAATCTTTCCAATTTAACCATGTCTTTCCTATAGCAGGGTGACAAAACTAGACAGTACTCCAAGTGTGGCCTCACACAACTACAATATAATGTCCCAACACCTAAACTCAATGCCCTGACTGATGAAGGCCAACATGTCTACCTTTACTGCCATTTTCAACAAACTATGCATGTACTCCTGGGTCACTCTGTTTCATTACATTCCCTAATACTCTTACCATCCACAGTATAAGTCCTTTGCTGGTCTGACTTTGCAAAATGCAGCACCTCACATTTATCCATTTGCCAAACCTCGGCTCACTTCCTTAACTGATCAAGATCCCCCTTGTAATCTACAATAACCTTCTTCACTATCAACACATTCCCTAATTTCATGTCAAACTTACTGATCCTTTGCATCCAAATCATTTATATAATCATGAATAACAAGGATCCCAACACTGATCCCTCTAGCACAACACTAGTCACAAGCCTCCATTCCAAGAAACAACTTTTAAACACAACCTTTTGCTTCCTACTTTCAAGTCAATTTTGATTCCACCTAAC
Organism: Mobula birostris; assembly: GCF_030028105.1. Classification (NCBI taxonomy): domain Eukaryota; kingdom Metazoa; phylum Chordata; class Chondrichthyes; order Myliobatiformes; family Myliobatidae; genus Mobula; species Mobula birostris. The sequence continues at coordinate 19,054,093 of NC_092396.1, forward strand.
TAGTTCTCTCTGGATTCTATGAGACCTAACTTTCCAGACCACCCTAACATGCAAGACCTTGTTAAAGGCCTTGCCAAAGTCCAAATAGACAATATTCTCTAACCTACGCTAGTCTAGCTTTTTGGTTACCGCTTCATCAGTCATAACTTTCCATGCATAAAGCCATGCTGATTCCTCCTAATCCTGGTAGCTCTTGTCTCTCCGAATTCCCTCCAATTATTTCTGCACTACTGATACAAGGCTGACTGGCCTGTGGTTCCCTAGCTTGTTCTTCCTACCCTTTTAAAACAAAATATTAACATTACCCACCTTCCATTCTTTGGGACATTCATCAGTGGCTAATGCTGAAGCAAATAAGGGCTTCCACAATTTCACTTCTAATATCGCACAAAGTCCAAGGATGCACCTCAGTCAGGCCGTCAGAATTTATCCACCTTAATGTACTGTATGGCTACGAATGCTTCACCCCTGATATATGTATGCTCTCAAAAATATCTGCACTTGTTTCTCTTCTCTTGAGCAACCATGATTTTCTCCACAGAGGAGGAAAATTTATTAAAAATCACACCCATCTCCTGTGGCTCATGACATAGGCAGCCCTGCTGATCTCAAAAGGATCGATTTTTTTCCCGAGCCACCTCTTTATTCTTAATATAGCTATAGAACTTCTTGGGATTTTCCGTAACCTTACCTGCCAGATCCATCTCATACCCAGTCTTTGCCCTTTTAAGAGTATTCTTAATCTTTTTAGAGTCATCAAGGGGTTCTCTTACACCCAATCTCCTAAATTTCCTTCTTTTTCTTGATCAGAGACTAAATATCTTTTGTCAGGCAAGGTTCTATAAACCTGACAAGTTTACCCTTTACCCTAACATGAACATACTGCTCCAGGACTCTTGATATTATATTCTTAAAAGCCTCCCAGCACTTGCTTTGTTTCTTTCCCTTCAGAAAGGCTCAGCCAGTCAACCTCTGTAAGACCTTGACTAATTCCCTCAAAATGAGCCCTGTTGCAGTTCAGTACCTATAGACCTGTCCTATCTTTTTTTCCCATCACTATCTTAAAACTAATAGAATTATGGGCACTGAAGCCAAAGTGCTACCTGACTGTCACTTCAGTTACCTGCCTCGCCTTGTTCCCCAAGAGAAGGTTCAGTATTGCATCCTCCCAAGTAGACCTTTTATGTACTGACTCAGGAAACTTTCCTGGACACATTTCACAAATTCCACCCCATCCAGTGTAATCTTAGCACTCTGTGTAGTCTTATCAAAAACAAAGCGATTAAAACCTCCCCCATTATTCTTACAGCTATGAGCAATTTCTCCACATGCCTGTTTCCCAGTTCCGCTAATTTTTGGGGAGAGGATTCTATAAAACAGCCTCCCTCTTGTTTCTAATTTCTACACATACAGCTTCACCAGATGACCCACCAAGAATGTCATTGCTAAGTACCGCTGTTACGTCCTCCTTTATCAAAGAAGGCAATGTAACCTTCTCTTTTATTTGTACCTCTATCATGCCTGTAGCATCTGTATCCTGGAATGATGAGCTGCCAGTTCTGCCTTTCTCTCGGCCATGTTTCTGTTATGGCTATAACTTCCCAGTCACAGAGCAGTACAGCATGAATACAATCTCCTCAGCCCAATCACAGTGCCCACCTAGCTAGTCCCAATTTCCTGCATTTGGCCCATATCCTTCTAAGCCCCTCCCTCCCATGTTCCTATCAAAGTGCCTCTTAAATGATACTACTGTACCTGCCTTAACCACTTCCTCTGGCAGTTCATTCCATTTGCTCATTACCCACTGCATGAAGAAATTGTCCCTTAAATCCCCTAGTTTTGGTCTCCCTACCCTAGGGAAAAGGCTATTACCATCCAACTGATTTATGCTTTTTTATAGTTTTAAACATTTCTATAAGTTTAACTCCCACCGCCACTACTTTATCATTTCCTGTCAGTCGCCTTATGTACTGACACCCCTGCGCCAAGCTTCACTTTATGAACATACAATCAATCTATGTAGATAAGCTACCAAATGTATTTACCTATACAGTATTTACGGTGTTTTTTTATTATTGTGTCCTTTATCCTATTGTATTTCTTTTGTGCTGCATCATATCCGGAGTAACAATTATTTCATTCTCCTTTATGCTTGCATACTGGAAATGACATTACACAACCTTGAAGGTCACTCCTCATTCTCCTACATTTTAAGGAATAAAGACCGAGACTGGCCAACCTCTCCCTATAACTCAGGCCCTCTAGTCCTGGTAACATCCTCATAAACAAGGCGGCAGGGTAGCATAGTGGTTAGCACGATGCTTTACAGTACAGGTCCATCGGGTTCAGTTCCCTGTGAACGTGTGGGTTTCCTCAGAGGGCTCCAGTTTCCTCCCACAGTCCAAAGATGTACCAGTTGGTGGGTTAATTAGTCATTGTAAATTGTCCTATGATTAGGCTGGGATTAAATCAGGGCATTGCATCGCTGGATGGTGTGGCTCAAAGGCCTGTATGGGCCTATTCTACACTGCAGCTCAATAAATAATAAATAAATAAATCTTTCCTGAATATTTTCAGTTTAGCACATTTTTCCTATAAAAGGGTAACCAAAACTGTACCAGTACAAGTGCAGCCTCACCAATGACATACAACTGCAACATAGTGTTCCAATACTAACACACAATGCCCTGATTAATGAGTGCCAAGATGCTAAGTGTCTTTTTCACTACCTGTGATGCCACTTCCAACAAACTATGTATTTGTACTCTTTATTTCCTGTTCTATTAAACTATAAATGGCGGGGTATTTGGGAGTGTAAGTCCTATAGTGGTATGACATTCCAAAATGCATTGCCTGACACCTATCTCAATTAAAACCCATTTACCACTCCCTGGCACGTGGATACCATGGTCTGGAAACATAATGCCCTTGAATGAAAGTGCCTACAAAAAAAGTAGTGGATACAGCCCAGTTCATCATGGTGTAAAGCCCCCCCCCCACCCCCCACACCATTAAGGACATCAACATGGAGTATTGTTGCAGGAAAGCAGCATTCATCTTCAAGGCCCCTCACCATCCAGGCCATGTTCTCCTCTCGCTGCCGCCATCAGGAAGGAGGTACCGGAGCCTCAGGACCCACACTACCAGGTTGAGGAACAGTAATTACATCTTAATTATCAGGCTCTTGAACCAGAGGGGATACCTTCACTCACCCCAACTCTGAACTGTTCTCAAAATCTATCTACTCACTTTCAAGGACTCTGAGATGTTTATTGCTTATTTATTATTATTATTATTTTGTATTTGTATAGTTTGTTGTCTTTTGCATATTGGTTGTTCATTTGTTGTGTGCAGTCTTTTATGGATTCTACCGTGTTTCTTTGTATTTACTGAATCTCACGGTTGTACATGGTGACATATATGTACTTTGATAATAAATTTACTTTAAACACTTTGAACTTTGGCCTGCTTCCCTAACTGATCAAGATCCCCTTGTAATTTGTGATAACCTTCTTCACTATCAACATCTCCTAATTTTTACTAATCAAGCTTTCTGTATTTGCATCCAAGTCATTTACATAAATTACAAATAACAAGGGTCCCGACATCAATGCCTATGGTGCACCACTAGTCACTGGTCTCCTCCATTCTGAGAAACAATCTCAACCACCAGCCTCAGCTTCTTACCTCAAAGCCAATTTTGAATCCACGTAACTAGCCCTCTCTGGATTCCATGGGATCTAAACTTCCAGATCAGCCTAGCATGCAAGACTTTGTTGAAGGTCTTGCTAATATCCAAGACGACAATATCCACAACCCTACCCTCATCTATCTTTTGGTTACTTCTTCAACTTTTGCTACAGTAAGCTCAACTTCCCATGCACAAAGGCATGCGGATCCTCCTGATCAAACTCCATCTATCAAAATGCTGGTAGATTCTGTCCCTTAGAATTCCTTCCAGTAATTCCCCCACTGACTGACCTGTAGTTCCCTGGATTGTCCTTGCTACCCTTCTTAAACAACAGAACAACATTAGCTACCTTCCAGTCTTTGGGAATTTCACAAGTCCTCAGAGCTAATCCATGCTCTGAGTTTATCCACCTAACCTGTTAAACCCCATGCATTGAGATTAATTAAGTTTAACTGGGTATTTCTTTCCCTGCCTTTACTTGTCCCTGGCTATCCTGATTACTAAACTTGCTCTCACCAGCTACTGCTTTATCCTATGACTTGCTCCTGCTCAGAGTCCCGCCCCCCCCACCAATCTAGTTTAAACCTTCCCATGTAGCACTACTAAACTTCCTTGCAATGATATTGGTCCCTCTCTGGTTCAAATGCAACCCACCTTCTTGTATGGGTTAGCTCTACCCCGGAAAGATCCCTGTCGTCTTAAGAACCTGGATCCCCTACCCGCAAATTCATCTATTTCTGACCTCATTAACATGAGGAACTGTGAATAATTTGGAGATCACTAACCACAACATATTGCATCTTAACTTCTTATCTAACTCCTTGTATTCATTCTGTAGCACCTCATCCTTTGTTGTGTTGCAGAATGGCTTGCTGAACTTAGTTTCCATGTTGAAAAACTGGTCACCAGCATGTGTGAAATTAGGGCAAAGTATTGCCTATCAATAGAAAGAAAGTTTGAAAACCTTACACATAATATCAAAATAGCTTTAATAGCATAAAGGCATATACTAGAGAAAACAACTCTCTCCTAACAATCAACAGGAAGAGTTTATCACATTTGGAGTCATGTACTATACTCTTGATTGGAAAGTCACACTTTCTAACCAGAGCTATGTGTTGCACAATTTATTTAAACAGTATATTAAAAGAAGTTTTTAAAACCCTACAGTGAGCAACTAAAAGAATCATTAGGAGGGAAAAGATAAAATATGAAAGCAAGCTAGCAAACAATATCAAAGTGGATAGTAAAAGCTTTTTCATGTATGTAAAAAATAAAAGAGAAATGAGAGTGGATATAGGATCGATAGAAAATTAAGCCAGAGAAATAATAATGGGGGCGAAGAAGATGACAGATTAACTAAATGAGTATTTTGCATCAGTCTTCATTGTCAAAGACACTAGCAGTGTGCCAGATATTGAAGGGTGTGAGGGAAGAGAAGTGAGTGCAGTTACTATTAGAAGAGGGTGCTTAAAAACCTGAAAGGCCTAAGGGGTACATAGGTCACCCGGACCAGATGAACTTGTCCAAAGGGTTCTGAAAGGGGTAGCGGTAGAGATTGTGGAAGCATTAGTAATGATCTTTCCAAAATCGTTGGACTCTGGCATGGTGCCAGAGGACTGGAAAATTGCAGAAAGAAGGAAAGCAGCAGAAAAAGACCAGACAGCCTGACTTCAGTGGTCGGAAAGATGTTGGAGTCAATTGTTAAGGATGGTTATGGAATACTTGGTGACACAGGACAAGATTAGACAAAGTCAGCATGGTTTCCTTAAGGGAAAATCTTGCCTGATGAACCTGTTGGAATTCTTTGAGGAGATTACATGTAGGATAGATAAAGGAGATGCAGTGGATGTTGTATATTTGGACTTTCAGAAGGTATTTGACAAGATGCCACACATGACACTGTTTACCAAGAGGTCATCGTATTTCAGGAAAGTTACAGGCATGGTTAGAGCACTTATCCTTATAAGTGGAACAAGTGCTACACCTGCCCTTACACTTCCTCCCTCACCACCATTCAGGGCCCCAGGCAGTCCTTCCAGATGAGGCGACACTTCACCCGTGAGTCTGCTGGTGTGATATACTGTGTCCGGTGCTCCCGGTGTGGCCTTCTATATACTGGCGGGACCTGACGCAGACTGGGAGACTGCTTCGCTGAACACCTATGCTCTGTCTGTCAGAGGAAGCAGGATCTCCCAGTAGCCACACATTTTAATTCCACGTCCATTCCCATTCCAATATGTCAATCCATGGCCTCCTCTTCTGTCGAAGTGAAGTCACACTCAAGTTGGAGGAACAACACCTTATATTCCATCTGGGTAGCTTCCAACCTGATGGCGTGAACATTGATTTCTCTAAATTCCGTTAATGCCCCTCCTCCCCTTCTTACCCCATTCCTAATTTTAATTTTTAATTTTTTTTCTCTCTTTCCCTCGCACAATAACTCTGTGCCTGTTCTCCATCTTCCTCTAGTGCTCCCCTCCCCCTTTCTTTCTTCCAAGGCCTTCCATCCTATGATACTCCCCCTTCTCCAGCCTTGTATCCCTTTTGCCAATCAACTTCCCAGCTCTTAGATCCATCCCTCCCCCTCCAACTTTCAAATCTCTTACTCTTTTTTCCATTAGTCCTGATGAAGGGTCTAAACCCGAAATGTCAACTGTACTTTTTCCTATAGATGCTGCCTGGCCTGCTGTGTTCCACCAGCATTTTGTGTGTGTTTCATGGTTAGAGCATTGGCTAATTTATAGAACACAGCAAGTGGGAATAAAAAGGATCCTTTTTCTGGTTAGCTGCCAGTGACGAGTGGTGTTCCACAGGGGTTGGTGTTGGGACTGCTCATTTTATGCTGTATATAAGTGATTTAGATGATGGAATAGATGGCTTTGTTGCAAAGTTTGCAGATGATATGAAGATTGGTGGAGGGACAAGTGGTGTTGAGGAAACAGGTAGGCTGCAGAAGGACTTAGAACGATTAGGAGAATGGGCAAGACAATGAAATACAATGTTGGAAAATGCATGGTCATGCACTTTGGTAGAAGAAATAAATGTGCCCACTATTTTCTAAGTGGAGAGAAAATCCAAAAATCTGAGATGCAAAGGGGCTTGGGAGTCCTTGTGCAGAACACCCTAAAGGTTAACTTGCAGGTTGAGTCGGTGGTTAGAAAGGCAAAAGCAATGTTAGCATTCATACGAGGGCAGGGATGTTATGCTGAGGCTTTATAAGGCACTAGTGAGGCCTCAGCTTGAGTAATGTGAACAGTTTTAGGCTCCTCATCTAAGAAAAGATGTGCTAGAATTGGAGAGGTTTCACAAGGATGATTCCAAGAATGAAAGGGTTATCATATGAGGAACATTTGATGGCTCTGGGTCTGTACTCGCTGGAATTTAGAAGGATGAGGGCAGATCTCATTGAAACCTTTTGAATGTTGATAAGCCTAGACAGAGTAGTGTGGAAAGGATGTTTCTCATGGTGGAGGAGTCTAGGAAAAGAGGGCACAGCCTCAGGCATCCATTTAAAACAGATGTAGAGAAATTTCTTTAGCTAGAGGGTGGTGAATTTGTAGAATTTATTACCACAGGCAGCTGTGGGGGCCAGGTCATTGGGTGTATTCAAGGCAGAGCTTGATGGGTTCTTGATTGGACACAGCATCAAAGGTTAAGGGGTTAAGGCCAGGCAGTGGGGCTGAGGAGGGAAAAAAAGGATCAGCCATGATTGAACAGCAGATCAGACTCGATGGGCCAAATGGCCTATTTCTGCTCCTATGTCTTATGGATGAGAACAAAATACACTTCGAAGAAAAAAATCCGATTTCTGTGGTAGAACATAAAGAGAGCGATACATTCTGAAGGATACAGCATTTTTCAACCTTATAATTCCTCATATTTACTCAACCACAAGGAACAGGTAACCATCAGAATGCTGCTAGGTCATCACAATTAACATGCTAACCCAACAGAAATGTCAGGAACTAAATTGGATCGGTGGGAAGTTGCGGCAAAACCTGACCATGTTATTCTTCTTCTGATTCTGAGGAGAATCTGAGATCTTCGTGGTCTGTGTGGTTTTACATTAAAGCCCCTTCCTAGAGAATCAAACAAACTAGGTGTTTTTTGAAGATACTAATAGGTGTTTTTGTTGTATAAATCAACAGCAATATCTGGCTTGATTTGAATCTAACCGGAAAATATACTGTACTCACTTTAAATCGGAAGACTGAGGTGAAAGGCCAAGACGAACTTAGTTAAGCAGTCTTAGTTAAAGACGATGCTTTTAGTTTAAAAGCATTCTAACATAGAAAGCTCACGTGACTTTAAATGTCAACCTTGCCCGGCTATTGCTCGGCTCGTGGAATAAAGTGAATCAGCAATGACTTTGTCGTAAAGTTTTGTTACAGGGCGAGTTTAACATTACTGTTCTGAAGTGGCAAGTAGACTCCCGATCTGCTCTAGGCTATGTTGCAACAGTTTCGATTTGCGTGACAGTTGGAAACCATGTTCATAAATCAAAACAATAGCGACTTCTTCTCGAGTAAGCAGATTGCCAAAGGCGGGAAAATAAAGAAATACAAGTCGCTGTAGAGTCAGTGATTGCCAAGTAAAACCTGTTGCTGCACCAGGTAAGAAGGTTTTCTTGTCAGTTAACCAGAGCGAAAGAAATTTTAAAATATAACATACATAGCAAACGTGTACTTAGTACTTCCTTACAAGTAATTAAGAGATGAAGTATGACAAATTGTAGAATTCACATTAAAAAGTGTGATGCGACGTGTAAAAAGGTCAAAGCTTAGTCAATTGTTTAAATCTTCCCCATCTGACTATTCATATGAACGCAAGTCCTCCACCAAAATAAGAAAATGTAAATGTAGGTGTGCTGACACTGCCACCACCGCACTGTGATACAAGTCAGAACTCGCTCAGGATAAGTTTCCATTTTGCTATCATTTGGCGCTCGAGTGCAGGCGAACCTATCCCGCAGCGGTCGAAAAGATTAGTCTAGTGTGGAAGAAAATGTGAAGGTGAGAATTGCACCTGATTAAATGTAGCAAATCGTGCCACGCCAAATTAGTGTCAGGAAGCAAGGCCGTTTATAGTTTTTATATCAGAGGGAAAAACATTTAAAAATTGCGGATCGCATTGTCTGTACTAACTTAGGTCTCCAAACAGGTAACTTCTAACTCCCGACTGAATGGAAAACACTAATTTTGTATACTTCATCGTGTTAATGTTAATAATTTATGGGTTTAAAGTTATTCGGTGTTAATTTTAAACCATTGTTTTAAACGGCAAAGTACATATTTGGATGCTGTTGTATTAAGTCGTCATCCTTAAGTATTCAAATTAAACCTTTAACAGTGGTTGGCCGAGTCCATCATAATATTACGAAATGGACTTTATCAATGGTAAGCGAGAAAAACAAATTCCAGTGCCAATCTAGCTGTAAAACTGGCGCTTAAATAAGTCTACTGGACAGTGGCGATAAGTAGATGACCTTTAAAAAGGAACCAATTACGTTAATCAAAAAGCTAAGCTATTGCGAGGGATTACCAATGCGAATGAAAGGAAGGCAAGTCTTCACACTGCCACCAATTAAAGTGTAGCATTTTAAAAAATTGACAGACAATAGACCAGTAGAAGATGCCAGGTCTCAGCGTTATTAAAAACCATAGGCGGAGCGGCACATTTTCCAATTGGAAGTTCCCTCGGTTGGGGAAGGAGGAGCAATGATCAAGAGCAGAAGGCGAACCCACAAATCATAGAACCCACACTTGCAGCGCTGGCGAGTTGACCCAATAGGAACTACCTGGGTCGGGGCAGGCATCTCCGGGCGGGTCAGACTGCGAGAGAGAGAAAAGGAAAATAATAATTAACATACAGCCAATCAGGGCGAAAAAGGCCGTACTTCAAAAAAGGCGCTGCACCAATCGGAGCCAAAAACATTTGCATAGCTCCAATCAACAGGAGGGGAGGCAGTACGCCGTGTTTAATGGGCAGTGTGAGGAACGAATGGGGGACGGGGAGGGCGTGGCTGCGTGTCCACCAGCGAAGGTATTAAGAGTGTGAGCGCGGCGAACGGCGCCTCATTCCTCCTCACAGCGTGTGTTATACAAAGGAGATCTGCTGAGGGAAATATTTATAACCACGGGATAATTCAGCCTCTGCCTACTTCACTTTTTTTTCCCAATTACATAATTTATATATCTGAAATTTGCTTAGAATGGCTGATGCAGTAGTGGACACCACCAAAGAGGTTAGCCCCAAGGTGAGTTTATATATTTTTACCAAAAACGTAATTGTGAAATTATCCGAAATTATTCTTGATGTTAAACCTTCCTCGTGTTCCCTTTGTTATCTCAAATTTCTCTTTGTGTGAATTGTGCGAATAACCGGTACTATGTGAAAGTGCAGGGATAATTTTGGCAGGGTAATTTGTGGGTTGAGATGATGAAGTTTGCTCCGTGTGGATTTACTTTATTTTAATAAAGTTGAAAACTTAATTAAGGAAGAATGTAAACAGTACGTGCGATCTCCACCTGATGTCCCAGAGTTGCCGGCTTCACCGGAGCGCCTCCGCTCAGCGCTGGTTCTCTGAAGTTGCCGACTTTCCCGCGAGATTACACGGAGACTCGAGTCCGACCGGCCACCGGGACTCGGAGCGAGCCGGGTCCCGCCGCGGCGAGGCCAGTCTCCAGAGACCGCTCAGCTGGCAGGGGTGCCGGAGGGTAGACCGGCGGGGGTGGTGGTGGTGGAGGAGGGCGACGCCGCGGGTCGGTGGTCCTCAGCCAGAGCCAGGCTGCGGCGCCCAGACCCCGGGAACCGCGCCGCTCCTGAGGGGAGCGTTCGCTGCACATTGTTCCCGCCCTCGCGAGTTCTGCCTCGCCGTCCCCTTTTCGGCTTGTCCGGGGGGAATTGTCGCCTCCATCCATCCCGGGACATCCCTTCCCTTGTGTGTGTGTGTGTGTGTGTGTGTGGGGGGGGGGGGGGGGGGGGGTCGCCTCCCGCATCTCCTCCAGCCGGTCCCCCTCGAGCGGTCCCTCTCCACGCTTCCGATTGTTAGTACCCGGTGGTAGACGGACTCACCCGGTGTCCATTTGCTTCCGTGTGATAAAGGTGAGGGAGGAATTTGCGTGTGGCGCCCGGCCGCCGCTTCCCGCTCTTTACTGCCGCCGGTTTTGTTTTCTATGGGGGGGGGGAGATGTGTGTCGAGGGAACGGCGGGAGAGGAGCGCGCGCACGGGCTGGCGAGGCGCGCGCCCGCCCGCTGCCTGCCTCGCTCGCGCGGAAGGAGGCGCGGTTTACCCTCCCCCATGGGGGGGGAGGGCGCGGGGAAGTGGGGGTGGGGGAGAGACCGGGGCAGAGCGCGCATGCGTGCGCGGCTGGGGCCCGAGCGAGCGCGGTATAAAAGCGGAAGGAGCATCGTTGCGGCCACATGCAGCCCTGCAGCTGCGCCATTGCAGCTCGCAGCGTCCACCGCCATTTGCGAGGTCTCGGCCGGGCGAGCATGTTCGCTCCGCTTCCAGTGGAACTCCGCAGAATCCAGCACAAGGCACCAGTTGATCATCTTTTTACTCCCTGTGCCACAGCGAATAGTTAAGGATTGCACGATCTTTAAACTTGGTACGAACAGTTTGGAAATCGTCTTTTAGCATTTATAATTACTCGTGGAATGCAAGCGTCTTTCTCCTTCAGAAACCTATTATCTTATGGAAGGTGCATGGCCCACTAAATGCGCGTTGATGTTGATACAAGTTTGTTGGTATGTCCGGGAAGGACTTGGAGCGGAGCCGAGTTTCCAACCTCGTCTGCCGCGATATTAGTAAACGGAAGTCTGCGCACAAGGGTGGAAACAAGGGTCTGTGTTACAATGAACAGGTTTCACGGAGCTAAACGGAGTCTCCTGCCGCCGGAAGAATTTTTGAATTTGCGTTTCTGAACGGTTTGCTTTCTGGATTTGCAGGACCTAAAAGAAAAGGCTGTGGAGGAGGCAGAGAAGAAAGAAAATGGGAGTGGAGATGCCCCAGCGAATGGAACAGTAGGTATTAAAATGGAAGGGGCGGGGTAAAGGGGCGAAGCGAGTGTAACTGGTCACATTTTATAAGAAGCGAAACCTTCTCACCGTTTACCTGGTAACTTCGTTCACAGGTTAGATTTTTTTTTTGCAATAAAACCAACTGCATTTCAGGTGGATCGTCACTACCAGGCTTCGGTGCTTCCTCTTCCCCCACCCCCGACCAAGCAGGCTTCAGAGAGCCCAGCCTGTATAGTCAAAAACACCATTTTGCTCAACTAAGTGCAGTGGCATTGTATCACATCCATGTGACTGATGTGACAGACATTCTAGAGTCTCTGACAAATTTTCCAGAGCTTGCATCTGAACGTCTTGAACTTAACCTTGGTATTCCTTGATTACTTATTACAGGAGGAGGAAGAGAATGGGGCTGATCATGCTGATGAAAATGCAGAAGAAGTAGATGAGGAAGAGGATGATGAAGAAGATGGTATGTATTCATGATACTGTTGTAGTCAATTTTGTGTTCTATTGGAGAAGGGTGTAGCATTTGCATGAGTATTTCATTCAGTCTGTTAAAATGACCAATGCAATTAACATTAGAAATAGGGGATCAATGATTCCACTGGCAATGCTATCATGATGTATTGTAAATTCATGTTCTGGTTTGTGCATTTTGTATATAGATTCTGTTAGTAACCTGTTTTATTTTCTAGCTGAGGGTGAAGGTGAAGAGGATGGTGATGAGGAAGAAGGTGCTGAGGAGGAAGGTGATGAAACAGAAGGCAATGCGGTGAAGCGTCCTGCAGAGGAGCAGGTTTGTAAAGATATTTAAGTGATTTTTAATTACGATTTGAAATGTAGAATTTGTCATACACCAAGTCATAATGAGCTGGTATGTGTTCAAAGTTCCATTGTCAAATGTGCCAGTTCTTTCGACTGCTGATTCTTGAGATCTCAAGCCCCTTTGGCCATGAGTATGATTTGGGTTGGAGTACAATAGGGACAAACTTAAGCATGTAAAAGGTATGCAATGTGAGAAACTGATTCTGTAGAAATATGAGGGAGTGGATTTTTTGTTTCAAGTCTCCAAGCGGTAGTTTTCTGAACACTTAATTTCCTAATTTGTTCCTCTAGGATGAAGTTGAAAGCAAGAGGCAAAAGTCAGAAAATGGAGAGTCAACAAAACCCAAGACAGAAGCTTAAACATTCCTTTGTTTAAATTTTTATATCTTGATGTTATGGTCAAGTTCAAAATGTAGAGAGTGTGCTTTTTTATGTACATTTGCAGAGTGGGTTTTTATATTGTATTGTACAACTGGTTCTTGAAACACCTGTCCAAGGCATTGCTCTGGGGAATATTTGTTTTTTATGAAGTTATTTATTAATGGTCTTTGTACAACCATGTTTGTAATGGGTTTGAATGCTGTAATAAGTTTTGGGTCTGTTTCAAAATGGGTTTAGAACTTGAATTTGTACATTTCAGAAGCACACACTTTACTGTTTACTGACCATTTTCTTATTTCAAGAAAAGAAAATAATTACTGCCCTTTTTTCTTTTTGTAAATTGTGCTTAGGGTAGAGGTTCATATGCAATGAAGACCAAAGATATAGGTCATGCTAACTTGGGTAGGGGAGGGAAATTGGTCTTCTATTCTGTACAAAAATGAGATTAAAAAAAACAAGAAAAAAAGGCTTTCTTCAAGCTCCACAGTTTTGTTGTTAATGTTTGTGGTGCAGTACATTTCTAGTGAAAATTGACAGGGTCAATTTGTAAATTTTGAACTCATTGTGATGTATGCTTAAAACCCATGGTTTAAAGAATTGATTAAATTAGTATCATTTTTCCATATTGAACAAGGTTTAAATTTGTATACCTCATTAGTTCATGCTTGACCACTACTTTGTATATTCTGGTTAAGTACTATAAATAAATCTGGGTTTTTTTAAAAAGTGGTATTACAGATTGTTTACAGTGCACACAGCAGCATTCCTTTGCTTTCTCTATCACTACCTTTACCTCTTCTCATAAGGAAGCATGAACAGTAACAGCATAGCTATCTGCAGACCAGTGTTAGAATCTGGAAGGTGGCTGAAAATGAACAGAATTTAGCTATTTCAGAAAGGAAATGCAGACTGCTTCTTGATTCAACACGAGTCAAACAACCTTTTGTATAGATTTCAGGTGGAGAACAAGTACACCATTAATAAAGTTTCTGGAAGTAGATGTTGGGCAGCTTTTGAGGTAAAAGTGGTTGTTTCAAATTTGGCTTTTCAATTGGTGGTAAAATATTTGTACAAATTAAACAGTATATTTGGACACCCTGGATAAGAGATTAATCATATCTGATTAAAAAATGGTCTTCCATTTGATCTTAATTATAGAATAATGGGGTACAAGTCAAGTAAAGGAATTCCTTTACCTATGTAATTTTCATGATTTTTCTTTCAAATCCAGGAATTGGCCCTCCTTGGTTCTGCATTGTACAATTCATATTTTTCTATGCTTGATTTGCATTGGATATCTACTCCAACCATATTGTATCAGTTTCAGCTTTCTGTAAGGTTAAACAAGTTACATAATCTTAAATACTGGTGGCTGATTAGAAACATGAATCCTGATTCTGAAGTACTTTATTGATCTTTTTACTAGCCTCAATTATCAGTTTGGCTTTCTCTAAATACAGTCTAGCACTTCACTTCAAATTAGCACAATTGAAATTCCACCATATGGGGAGCCTGCTCTCTTGATACAAGGGACCTATCTTGGTTTTTGATGCTGTAAGCTGTTTTGATAAGATTGAGGTCAGGTTCAGCTCCTGAATGCAGTAACTTCAAATTGCAATGTCAAAGATGGAATTCTTCGGCTTCAAATATTTAAAATATTGCCTGACCTGGCATGTCAAGTGGTTGTCAAATCAAAGTAAGTGATACCTGATTTTGTCCCTCAGACCAACAACTAGCTATGTATTTCTAGTCAAGTATAAAAGCATCTAGCTTTAATGCTGAAGAAAGGATAGTGGGTGCAATGTCTGTATATTACTCTGTGGTAGTTCTGGCAGCTGAATACATAATTGACCGCAGGGTGTTTGGAAGTTACCCAAAAGCACTGGGCTTTTCATTTGGCTCAAGCCACCAGCTGAGTATTAAAGGAAGGTAAAATAAAATACAGCATTTGGTAAAAAGATGTGCTTACATGACAAGCAACACACATCAAAGTTGCTGGTGAACACAGCAGGCCAGGCAGCATCTCTAGAAAGAGGTACAGTGGACGTTTCGGGCTGAGACCCTTCGTCAGGACTAACTGAAGGAAGAGCTAGTAAGAGATTTGAAAGGGGGAGGGGGAGATCCAAAATGATAGGAGAAGATAGGAGGGGGAGGGATGGAGCCAAGAGCTGGACAGGTGATTGGCAAAAGGGGATACGAGGGGATCATGGGACAGGAGGCCCAGGGAGAAGGAAAAGGGGGAGGGGGGGGAAACCCAGAGGATGGGCAAGGGGTATAGTCAGAGGGAGAAAAAGGAGAGAGAGAAAAAGAATGTGTTTATATAAAGAAATAACGGATGGGGTACGAAGGGGAGGTGGGGCATTAGCGGAAGTTAGAGAAGTCGATGTTCATGCCATCAGGTTGGAGGCTACCCAGATGGAATATAAGGTGTTGTTCCTCCAACCTGAGTGTAGCTTCATCTTTACAGTAGAGGAGGCCGTGGATGGACATGTCAGAATGGGAATGGGATGTGGAATTAAAATGTGTGGCCACTGGGAGATCCTGCTTTCTCTGGTAGACAGAGCGTAGATGTTCAGCAAAACATAGAGGTATTTAAAATTATGAGGATTGATAGAGTTGACGTGGTTAGACTTTTTCCATTGAGAGTGC
The DNA here is from genome assembly GCF_030028105.1 of Mobula birostris. Taxonomy (NCBI): domain Eukaryota; kingdom Metazoa; phylum Chordata; class Chondrichthyes; order Myliobatiformes; family Myliobatidae; genus Mobula; species Mobula birostris. The sequence goes on from NC_092396.1 coordinate 19,069,664, forward strand.
GGAAGATTCAAACGAGGGCATGGGTTGAAAATTAGAGGACAAAAGCTTAGGGGTAACATGAGGGGGAACTTCTTTACTCAGAGGGTGGTAGCTGTGTGGAATGAGCTTCCAGCAGAAGTGGTTGAGGCAGGTTCTATGTTGTCATTTAAAGTTAAATTGGATAGATATATGGATAGGAAAGGAATGGAGGGTTATGGGCTGAGTGCAGGTCAGTGGGAATAGGATAGGGTAAGAGTTTGGCACGGACTAGAAGGCTGAGATGGCCTGTTTCCATGCTGTAATTGTTAATGGTTATTTGGGGGCCACTACCAAACTTCCTCAACCGTCTGAGGTGAAAGAGGAGCTGTTGTGTCTTTTTCACCACAGCTGTTGTGTACAGACCACGTGAGGTCCTCGGTGATGTGGATGCCAAGGAACTTAAAGCTGTTTACCCTCTCAACCCCAGATCCATTGATGTCAATAGAGGTTAGCCCATCTCCATTCCTCTTGAACTGGCTCCTTTGATTTTGTGACATTGACAGAGAGGTCGTTTTCTTGACACCTCTGTGTCAGAGAGATGACTTCTTCCCTGTAGGCTACCTCGTTATTGTTTGAGATGTCCAATCGATGTCATGTTGTCGGCAAATTTAATTAGCTGATTAGGGTGGCGACACAGTCATGGGTATACAGGGAGTAAAGGAGGGGACTGAGTACACAGCACTGAGGGGCTCCTGTATTGAGAGTCAGAGGGGTGGAGGTGAGGAAGCCCACTCTTACCACCTGCTAGCGATCTGACAGTAAGTCCCAGGATCCAGCTGCACAAGGCCGAGGTCTCTGAGCTTCTTGTCCAGCCTGTATGGAACTATGCTGTTGAATGCTGAACTGTTGTCCAAGAACAGCATTCTCACATAAGCATCCTTCTCCAGATGTGTAAGGACAGTATGTAGAGCAGTGGCTATTGCATCGCCTGTCGATCGGTTGTGTTGGTAGGCGAATTGTAGGGGGTCCAGTTTGGGTGGTAGCAAGCTGCAGATATAATCCTTGACCAGCATCTCAAAGCGTTTGCTTATTATTGAGGTGAGTGCGACAGGACGCCAGTCGTTCAGGCATGTTACCTCAGTCTTTTTTGGTACAGGGACAATGGTGGTATGTGTTACGTGCTTTCAGGCTCTTGTATCTACTCCCTTGTACTTCACCTTCCCCTCCACCAGACCTTCTTGCTCTGACTTCTCATCTTTTTTCCCAGTCCTGATGAAGAGTCTTTGCCTGAAACATCGACCGTTTACTCCTTTCCACAGATGCTGCCTGGTTTGCTGAGTTCCGCCAGCATTTTGTTTCCGTTTCTTGTATCTTCTGCCCAATCCAATGGGAGAGGGGAGAAGACAGAATGTCTGGGATGAGTGGGGTCTCTGATGATTGGCTGCTTTACTGAGGCACTGATACTGCAAGAAATATTGACAGAGTATATCAAGGGGAGGTTGGTTGTGGTGAAGTGTGTCCAGAACTCTACACTTTCTTGTCATGCCAAGCTGTGATGCATCCAGATATAATGCTTTATATGGTGCATCAATTATCTAGCCTTGCGAGGAAGTAGAGGCATTCGTGGGCTTAGCCATGTTTGGACCACAATAGGCCATTAGTGATGCTCATTCCTAGGAAATTGAAGCTCTCAATCCTCTCAACTTCAGCACAGTTGATGTGGCCACTCAAAAGGTACACCTCATTAATATGCAAATATCTAATCAGCCAATCCTGTAGGAGTAACTCAATCCATAAAAGCATGCAGGCATGGTCAAGAGGTTCAGACCAAACATAGAATGGGAAAAAAATGCGATTTAAGTGACTTTGATTGTTGGTGCCAGACAAGGTGGTTTGAGTATCTCAGAAACTTCTGATATCCTGGGATTTTCATGCACAACAGTCTCCAGAGTTTACAGAAAATGGTATGAAAGAACAACAAAAAAAAATCCCGCGTGCAGCAGTTCTGTGAGTGAAAACCTTGTTAATGAGAGAGGTCAGAGGAGACTGGCTTGACTGGTTCAAGCTGACAGGAAGGCAACAGTAACTGAAATAACCACACGTTACAAATGGTACGAGGAAGAGCATCCCTGAATGTACACCTTGTCAAACTTTGAAGTGGCTGGGCTAGAGCAGCAGCATAACACAAACGTACATTCAGTGGCCACTTTGTTAGGTATAGGTGGTACCTACTATAGCAGCCACTGTGTGTAGATGGGAGGATGTGAACTTCCCCGCCTTGGAGGCACTCACCAGCTCGTTTATTTTGCTGTCATTGTAGGAAGGAAAGGTTGTTATGATGCTATGCAACTATGACCTCCATCTCCCTCCTCTATCCTCGTCATTATATGTGATATGGCCCACTGTGGTGAGATCTTCTGCAAACTTGGAGATGGAATTAGAGCAGAATCAGGCCACATGGCCATGAGTGTTCAGGGAGTGGAGCAGGGGGCTGAGGACCAGTGTTGATCATAATCATGGCAGAAGGTGTTGCTGCCTATCCTTATTGATTGCTGTCTGTTGGTCAGGAAGTTCAAAGTAAGTTTATTATCGAAGTACATATATACAGGTATGTCACCATCTACAACCTTGAGATTCCTTTTCTTGTAGGTCAATACAAGAAACACAAAGATCGCCCCTAATAAGACAGACAGCAAACTGTGCAAATATAAAATCAGAGAAAAAAAAGCAAAATAATAATAATAAATACTGAGAAAATTAGTTGGAGAGTCTACAGGTTGCAGGGACAGTTTGGTGATGGGGCAGGTGAAGTCATCTCCTCTGGTTCAAGAACTTGATGGCCAAGGGGTAATAACTTCTGCTGTGGGTGAGGGGTCTGAGGCTCCTGTACCTCTTCCCTGATGGCAGCAGCTGTAGGAGAGCATGGCCAGGATGGTGGGGGTCCTTGATGATGGATGCTGCTTTCATGCGATAGCATTTCATGTAGATGTGCTCAGTGGTGGGGAGGACTTTGCCCATGATGGACTGAGCTGTATGCACTAGGCTCTTCCATTCAAGGGCATTAGTTGAAGTTTGTCATTTAACTGTACATGAATACAGCCAAACGCAACGGCATCACTCCAGGGCCAAGGTGCAAAATGCAGTCATACTCATCACAAGACACATAGCACATATAAGACAACAGTAAAATACAAAAGAATCCATGAATGTTGTAGTACTCTGCAGTGGAACACAATACACCTTGTCTTCTGCTGTCCGAACATTGGAGGGCAACACCAACTCCAGCATGTATGCCACGCCACACCACCTCAGGCACTCTGGTGGAGCACATCTAATCTGACGCCTCCACCCAAGGCAGCTGCAAATAGCTGACACTGTAGCTTGAGGCCTCGTCCTCGCAATGACCAAGTCCCACGCAGCTCCTGTCTACATATTATCCACTGCACATCTATAGAAGTTTCTCAAAGTTTTAAACGACATGTTGAATCTTCACAAACTTCTAAGAAAGTAGAGGTGCTGCCATGTTTTCTTTGCAATGGCACTTACTTGCTGGACCCAGGACAGGTCCTCTGAAAAGATAACACCAAGGAGTTTAAAGTTGCTGACCCTCTCTACCTCTGATTTCCCTGATGAGGACTTGCTCATATTCATCTGGTTTCCTCCTGAAGTCAATAGCCAGTTCCTTGGTCTTGCTGATATCGAGTGACAGGTTATTATTGTGGCCACTCAGCCAGATTTGCAATTTCCCTCCTATATGTTGATTCGTCACTACCTTTGATTCGGCCAACGACAGTGGTGTCGTGAGCAAACTTAAATATGGCACTGGAGCTGTGCTCAGCCTCACGGTCATAAGGCAAGTAGAGCAGAGGGTTAAGCACACAGTGGTGCACCTGTGCTGATGGTGATTGTGGAGGTATAGTTGTCAATCCAAACAGACTTGGGTACGCAAGTGGGGAAACCCAGTTGCACAAGGAATTACAGAGGCTAAGATCTTGAAGTTTATTGATTAGTTTTGGTGGGATGATAGTATTGAAGAGCATCTTGATGTATGCATCTTCACCATCCAGCTGTTCCATGATTGAGTGAAGAGTCAATTAATGGCACCTGTTGTGAGAATAGTCAAATTGGAGCGGATCCAAGTCACTTCTCAAGTAGGAGTTGATACTCTCATCATCAACCTCTCAAAATACTTCATTACAGTGGATATAAGTGTCACTGGACAATAGCCATTGAGTCAGGTTACCCTGTTCTTCTTTGGCACGAGTATAATTAAAGCCTGCTTGAAGCAGGTGTGTGCCTCAGACTGTCAAAGCGAGAGCGTAAAGATATCGGCGAACACTCCAGCCAGCTGATCAGCACAGGTCCTTAGTACCTGGCCAAGTACTCCGTCTGGGCTGGATGCTTTCCGTGGGTTCACTCTCCTGAAAGGTACTCTCACGTTGACCTCAGAAGCTGAAGTCACAGGGTCACCAGGAGCTTCGGGAGTTCGTGAAGGTCCCTCTATGTTTTGATGTTTCAAGTATCTTGGATCCAAAGGGTGGTGTTGACTCCCAGTTCTCAGAGTCTGTTGAAGACTTTACTTGGAATTTTAGTATTGAAGGTTGAGCTGTAGTCAATAAACCATAGCCTAATATAATAGTCTTTACTGTCCAGATAACTGTAGGGTCAGGGAGATGGTGTCTGCAGTGAGTGAAATGCAAATGTTTAAGGTTATCTGGAAGGCTGAAGTTAATGTGTGCCATTACCAGTCGTTTTGAAGCACCCGTGATGGTGGTTGTCAGAGCCACAGGGTAGTAGCATCAATTAATGTTTAAGATAGTGGATCAAGATGGCTGCATTGTCCCAAATGGTTTTGAAATTGAGGGTTGAGCTTTGTAGGTGGTACAAAACCCTGAGTATCAGGAAGTGACTCACTCAAGGAAGATATTCAACCTTTCTTTCACTTGTTGTAGTTTGTACATGACTGATCTAGTAGAGATTGTGGTGAAAGATTAAACCCACCCCCACCCCGCAATTGTCTCCATGCTTAGAATGTTGATTTGGAGATAGCAGCACAGGTGAATCGAGTTGCATCTTTGCTCCCTGTCTTCCTCTCTTTATACCCATGACTGTGTGACTAAGCACAGCTTGAATACCATCTACAACTTCACTGACAACACAACTGTTGTTGGCCAAGTTATGGGTGGTGGTGAGTCAGCATACAAAAGGGAGGTAGAACAACTGGTTGTGTGGTGTTGTGTAAGCAACATCGTGTTCAACATTAACAAAAGCAAAGAACTAAATGTTGACTTCAGAAGAGGGAAGTTGTGAGGTAAGGTGCTAGTTCTCATTGGTGGAGAGAGTAACTAGCTTCAAATGATTGGACATTTACATCTTAGATGGCCTGTCTATTCCCATTGCATATTTTACAACCACAAAGAAAGCATGCCAGTTTCTTAGAAGCTTAAGAGGATTCTTAATGTCACCAAATGTTCCAACAAACTTCTACGGATGCACTGTTGAAAATATCCTGACTGATGGCATCTTGCCTGGTATGGTAATCCCAACTCACTGTTACCATTGATCAGGAGACTCAGAAGCCTGATGTCCCCCACCATCAAGTTCAGGAACAGCTACTCTCTTGACAGCTCAGGTTCTTGAACCGACCTGCACATGACAATACACTTGACTTGACCTGACAGATTAATGATTAGACTGTACCTTTCCCTCCATAGATGTTAGCCAACCCGCTAAGTTCCTCCAGCTTCTTTGTGTATTGATTAGACTCTCATGTTGAACTTGGCCAATCCCTAACACTTTTGTGACAGGAATGTCATAAATCCATGCTGCTGTCCAAGTCTTTCTGTAAGCAGATAAGGATTGTTTCAATTCCTGAGAAGTGACAAATGGAAATGAACAATTTCTGATAATTCTAGTTTTATGATGGTAGGATGATTATTAATAAAAACAGCTGAAGCTAATTAGGTTTAGCACAATATGTTGCAATGACAATTGTGGTTAACTTCCAACAACCCCATCTTTGATTAGAGTATGACTTCAATTACTGAAATGCTTTTTTCTTTGACTGAAGCTTTGTGAGATGCCCTGATGCTTTACTTTGTCAAATTTTGCCCTGATGTCAAGGGCAGTAACTGTCACCTCGCTTCTGGATTGCAGTTCCTTGGTCCATGTTTGTTTCAAGGCTCTGACGAGGTCTGAAGGAATTTCAGGATGTATGTTGTATACACTTCTCTGACATTAAATGTATCTATTGAAACCTATTGTGGTCTGGTGCTAAGGGATCCTAGCAAAACCAAATTGGGCATTGATGAGCAAATTAGTGTGGGCCTCTTGATAGCATTGTCCACATCCTCCATCACTTTGCTCAGGGTTTTGAATATTTCACTCGTGCCTTTCCAACTTTGGGCCCAGACATTATAGGGAATGGGGATGTTCTTGAATTCTCCTCCTCCTATTAGCTATTTACTTTATACTTTATTGTCGCCAAACAATTGATACTAGAATGTACAATCATCACAGCGATATTTGATTCTGCGCTTTCCTCTCTCTTGATTACAAATATTAAATATTAAAAATAGTAAAAATTAGTAAATATTAACACTTTAAATTATAAATCATAAATAGAAAACAGAAAAATGGAAAGTAAAGTAGTGCAGAAAAACCGAGGCAGGTCTGGATATTTGGAGGGTACGGCCCAGATCCGGGTCAGGATCCGTTCAGCAGTCTTATCACAGTTGGAAAGAAGCTGTTCCCAAATCAGGCCGTGCGAGTCTTCAAGCTCCTGAACCTCCTCCCGGAGGGAAGAGGAACGAAAAGTGTGTTGGCTGGATGGGTCGTGTCCTCGATTATCCTGGCAGCACTGCTCCGACAGTATAGGGAATGGGGATGTTCTTGAATTCTCCTCCTCCTATTAGCTATTGTAAAGTGAGTCCAGGAACGGAAGATTGGTTTGTGTGATGTGCTGCGCCGTGTTCACGATCTTCTGCAGCTTCTTTCGGTCTTGGACAATGAGATGCATTAAGATTGTTGAGCTTTGGTTCTGATCTACAGGCCATGAGATTGCTGATTTCATCCTGTGACATGCTCTTTCTGCTGCTTAGCATGTATATATCCAGAACTAAAGCCTAACTACAGTGGCACTCATTTTACATACAACTACTATTGATCTCCGCATTCCCTCATTGAACCGGGGCTGATGGTAATAATGGGCAGTGATATATTAGCCCATAGTTACAGATTGCATTGATGTACATTTCTGCTGCTGATCTCCTGAAAAACCTCATCAACACCCAGTTTTCAGCTGCCAGATCTGCTCCAATTAGCAAAATTGTTATACTACTCAATATCAGCCTGGCCTGCTGAGTTCCTCCAGCATTTTGCGTGTGTTGCTTGGATTTCCAGCATCTGCAGATTTTCTCTTGTTTATGCCACTCAATATGACGGAGGGGAGCTTCAACATGAAGACTGGACTTGGTCTCCACAATATGTTCATTAGTTACATCTACCAGTACTATAACGTACAGACGTATCTGCCATACGTAGGTTTATGAGGACAAAGTCAAGTAGGATAGCACATCACTGGGTTTAAGACTGACCTTTTGTTTTCTATTAACACCTTCTTTAACTTGCTTTGTCGTTTCATCTCAGCTACCTCTCATTCTCTTTTACCACTATGACCTTTGGGACTCGTCACGGTGCTATAAGGCCACCTTTGGTGATGGGACAGTGAAATCTCGTAATCAGAGTGTAATTATACCCCTTTTACCTCCATTGTCACACTTCTTCTCTCCCGCTCTCAGAATAAGGATGGCTTTCTCCTTGACTTCAAACTTTCTGCTACCACCTTCCCCACAACTCCAATGGAAAGCCATCGTCCTACCTCCTTCACTGACCCTTAAATATTCCAAACAACCTAGCACAATTAAGAATGACAGTAACACTTACAGTAAATCCTGAGAATTTTAAAATATCTGGACAGGTTAAAAATAGCACACAAGCTTTGTTTCCTATACATAGACTTAATTGTCTTGTACACTGTATTTTACTCTAGGAGAAAATTTTTTTGTGGAAAGTCCTGCTTAGTCATAGAGTTACAAAGGTTGGCATTCTACAATGCTAAATTATACTTCCTTAGATTAGTAATTTATCTGACAGCAGGGAATTAGTAATTGATGAAGCATTGTCAGTAATGTGCTGAGGACTTAGGAGGATCTACTGATGTAACTTGCCTTGAATCTTTTACAATAAACGGGGATCTGAATCCCAGTCAGAGTCAGCCACTTTAGCAAAGAGGGTTCACATAAGAATCTAATAATCCTGAGGCATGGATGAATGATACAAAGGTTTGCATTCAAATCCTATCCTTTTGTTGATTAATTAATCTGGACATTCTTTTTAATAGCCAAAGTCAGTAATGGTGACTACCAAATTATCAGATTGTTAAGAAAAAATGTCTGGTGCATTTCAGGTAAAGGAACAATGATCCCCTTCCCTTTCTCCTATTGTCCACTCTCCTCTCCTATCAGATTCTTTCTTCTTGACCTTGGGGAAGGTCAAGCGCTGGAGAAGAAGCAATCTGATAGGAGAGGAGAGTGGACAATAGGAGGATTGTCCACTTCTCCGATTGTGGCTTCAGCTATCGCCTTCCAGCTAGCTTCTTTCCTCTTCCCCCACCCAGTCCTGAAGAAGGGTCTCGGCCTGAAACATCGACTGTTTACTGTTTTCCATAGATGCTGCCCAACCTGCTGAGTTCCTCCATCATTTTGTGTGTGTTGCTTTGGATTTCCAGCATCTGCAGATCTTCTCATGTTTGTGATTCAAAAATAACTTGCCCGCTCACTCCATCAACTACTGGCTGCCCGATCTATAGAAGAGTGTGTGGTTCTCACAATGATCTTATTAGCCATCTCAGAATCCTCGGTAGCAGAGTGGATACTATCTATATCCCTGTGGGACTGCCTTAGGAGACAATTCATGTTTTATTGAATAAAATGAAGAGACCAAATATTGTATTTCATTTTGCTGACAACACAAGATTAGGCGGCTGTGTGAATAGGTGGAGATTGTATTGAAGCTTTAAGGGAATATGAAGCTGAGTGCATAGGCAAGAACATTGTAGATGGAAAAGAATGTGGGAAAAATGTGACATTATCTACTTAGAGCATTTTAAAATGTGAGAATTAGGTAATATTGATATCCAAAAGGACTTAGATGTCCTCATACCCAGTCATTGAAAGCTAACATCCAGATGTAGGGTGCAATTAGGAAGACAAATGATATGTTGGCCCTTATTATGTAAAGATTTGAGTACAGGAATAGAGATGTCTTTTTGCAATTATATCGGAGCACTGAGAGACCACACTTATAGTATGTACAGTTTTGATTTATTTACTTAAAAAAGATACTTGCCATTGAGCAGGGACCCCCGACCTGAGGTCCACAGACAACATTCCCTCTAAGGCGTGCGCGTGCATGTATCTTTTGTTGCTAGCGCACAAACAGCTGTCACTCTCCACCACGTTGGCATGTTAAGTGCATTTCACGATCGTACACAATCACATTTCCTTTTCCGGTTTTTGGTGCGGACAGTGATGGCAATGTGGAGTTTGCAACCATTTGTCTGCAGATTTTAGAACTGGCTTATTTATACTGTTTTTATTGAAGAAATTATTCCGTGTACACATGTTGTTGTCATGTTGGGCAAAAAAAAAATTGCACAGCACAAGATTTTTGCACACACTGGTCATTACAAATTAGCGGGAACATGGTTCACGGACCCTTCGGTTAATGGTAGGGGTCCATGGCATAACAAAGGTTGAGAATCCCTGCCATAGAAGAAGTGCAGCAAAGATTCACCAGACTGGTTCCAAGGATGCCAGGTTTGGGGAGAGGCTGAGTAGATTAAGCTTACGTTCTCTGGAGTTTAGAAGAATGAAACCTCATCATCGAAACCTACTAAATTCTGAAAGGGCTCGATAGGCTGCCTGCAGAGGGCATGTTCCTCCTGGCAGAGATAAGGAGACATTGCTTCATGCAGAAGGTGTTGAATCTTTGGAATCCTCTATTCCTGAGAGCTTTGGAGATCGACTCAAAACAGAGAGTGATATATTTTGGTATGCTAAGGGAATCAGGGGATAGATAAGTAGAGCAGGAAGTTGGCAGTGAGGTAGATGAGCCATGATCTTGAGAATGGTGGAAGGGGCCTGATCCTGCAACTATTTCTTACATTATTATGATTATGATACATTACAGCCAGAATTACAATCCCTGGGTACGTTCAATGGTGTACAGGTAATGGCCCTGTGTGATCCTCTACATTGACATCAGACCGCATGAAGTTTCAGATGTATGTAAAGATCTGATTAGAACCTAGTATCTTCTCTCAGCTGCTGAATCGATACTCCCAAGTGTCAAACTGCGCTTGTGAGCAGCACTGAGAAGAATAAGGAAACAGAATTCACTCTGAGTTGGGACTTCAATGCCCATGCCAAGTGTGGCTTTTGGAGCATCAGCACTTAATGAGCTCACCGTCTTGCAGGACGTAGCTGCCATTCTGAATCTGTGGCAGCTGTTGTTGAACTAGTATCAAGGATAAACCAAGTAGTTACTGTTCTCCATCAGCCTGCTTACTGGGAATGCTCTTGCCCATGACAGCGTCAGCAGTGACCACAATCCCACTGTGTCTGCAAAACCTTCCAAATACACTGGCAGGATAATTGGGCCAACATCAGTGCCCTCTCCTCGGCCAACATCTCCAGCACTAACCTTAAAGATTTTTAAAAAAAGATTAGCTTTATTTGTCACATATACATCAAAACGTACAGTGAAATATGTCACTTTTGCATCCAGGCAAATTGACGAGGATTGTGCTGAGGGCAGCCTGCAAGTGTCGCCCCGCTTCTGGCACCAACATAGCGTGCCCACAGCTCACTAATCCCAACTGTACATCTTTGGAATGTGGGAGGAAACCCACTCGGTCATGAGGAGCACATAAAATATCCTTACAGGCTCTGACAGGAATTGAACCCTGATCGTGATCACTACGACTGTAAAGCCTTGCAGTAACCACTACCACGCCACCTTATTAGGCTCCAGATTAAACTCAGCCAGCTCCATTGAATACACTCACCTGCTCTTGGACGCTAAAAACACTCTATTCCGAGATTCCCAGGTGGAAAAGAACACTCCAAGATGTTCTCAAAATTGAGAGAGTGCAACATGTCAGCTGGCTCCTGGGAATCTCCGGCCCAAGACCACTTAAAATGACAGAGAAGCATTCAGGAAGGCCCCAAGCACTTCAGTGGAGATACAAGGGAACGGCAAATCCTGATGAGAGGTTTCAAACTGAAAAATTGACAATTCCTTCCACCCCACAGCTGCTGCCTAACCCAGGGTTTCTCCAGCAGAATGTTTGCTCCAAGCACTTCAAGTCTTTCAATTGGAAGCCAAGTGAAAGCAGTGGAAAGAGTCCCAACAACCCATCCATTTTCCTCACCTGTCACTGTGTGTGCACATCCTCACAGATCAACTCAGGCTGGAAGCAAGTTATCCTCGACACTAAATGACAATCCAAGAAGGAAACAACACTAACAACAGGAATTCTGCAGATGCTGGAAATTCAAGCAACACACATCAAAGTTGCTGGTGAACGCAGCAGGCCAGGCAGCATCTCTAGGAAGAGGTACAGTCCATGTTTCAGGCCGAGACCCTTCGTCAGGACTAACTGAAGGAAGAGTGAGTAAGGGATTTGAAAGTTGGAGGGGGAGGGGGAGATCCAAAATGATAGGAGAAGACAGGAGGGGGAGGGATAGAGCCAAGAGCTGGACAGGTGATAGGCAAAAGGGGATACGAGAGGATCATGGGACAGGAGGTCCGGGAAGAAAGACAAGGAGGGGTGGGGGGGACCCAGAGGTTGGGCAAGAGGTATATTCAGAGGGACAGAGGGAGAAAAAGGAGAGTGAGAGAAAGAATGTGTGCATAAAAATAAGTAACAGATGGGGTACGAGGGGGAAGTGGGGCCTTAGCGGAAGTTAGAGAAGTCGATGTTCATGCCATCAGGTTGGAGGCTACCCAGACGGAATATAAGGTGTTGTTCCTCCAACCTGAGTGTGGCTTCATCTTTACAGTAGAGGAGGCCGTGGATGGACATGTCAGAATGGGAATGGGATGTGGAATTAAAATGTGTGGCCACTGGGAGATCCTGCTTTCTCTGGTGGACAGAGCATAGATGTTCAGCAAAGCAGTCTCCCAGTCTGCGTCGGGTCTCGCCAATATATAAAAGGCCATATCGGGAGCTATCAACTCTGCTCTTGAACACATCTCCCCCATTTCACGTACATCTGCTCTCACTCCATCCTCCCGCCACCCCACTAGGAATAGGGTTCCCCTGGTCCTCACCTACCACTCCACCAGCCTCCGGGTCCAACATATTATTCTCCGCAACTTCTGCCACCTCCAACGGGATCCCACCACTAAGCACATCTTTCCCTCCCCCCCCCCCCTGCATTCCGCAGGGATCGCTCCCTACACAACTCCCTTGTCCATTCGTCCCCCCCATCCCTCCCCACTGATCTCCCTCCTGGCACTTATCCGTGTAAGCGGACCAAGTGCTACACATGCCCTTACACTTCCTCCCTTACCACCATTCAGGGCCCCAAACAGTCCTTCCAGGTGAGGCAACACTTCACCTGTGAGTCGACTGAGGTGATATACTGCGTCCGGTGCTCCCGGTGTGGCCTTTTATATATTGGCGAGACCCGACGCAGACTGGGAGACTGCTTTGCTGAACATCTACGCTCTGTCCGCCAGAGAAAGCAGGATCTCCCAGTGGCCACACATTTTAATTCCACATCCCATTCCCATTCTGACATGTCTATCCACGGCCTCCTCTACTGTAAAGATGAAACCACACTCAGGTTGGAGGAACAACACCTTATATTCCGTCTGGGTAGCCTCCAACCTGATGGCATGAACATTGACTTCTCTAACTTCCGCTAAGGCCCCACCTTCCCCCCGTACCCCATCTGTTACTTATTTTTATGCACACATTCTTTCTCTCACTCTCCTTTTTCTCCCTCTGTCCCTCTGAATATACCTCTTGCCCATCCTCTGGGTCCCCCCCCCCGTCTTTCTTCCCGGACCTCCTGTCCCATGATCCTCTCGTATCCCCTTTTGCCAATCACCTGTTCAGCTCTTGGCTCCATCCCACCCCCTCCTGTCTTCTCCTATCATTTTGGATCTTCCCCTCCCCCTCCAACTTTCAAATCCCTTACTCACTCTTCCTTCAGTTAGTCCTGACGAAGGGTCTCAGCCTGAAACGTCAACTGCACCTCTTCCTAGAGATGCTGCCTGGCCTGCTGCGTTCACCAGCAACTTTGATGTAAGGAAACAACACTGACATCTATGTGACAAAGTAGAAATTACACAGGTTTGCCTGCTGAATCGAACTGGCTTAGATAACCAGCAAATCAATCTGTTCTCAATCATTGGCAACTTTCTGGAAGATGTCATGACTGTGAATCCCAGTTAGAGGAACCCTCAGGACCTGGAGTCAAAGGGTGCAGATATGCTCAATTTTTGCTGGAGTCAGTAGACTGTTTTCAGAAGTGTCTGGCAACATGAGCATGTATGTACTTTCTGCTCTGCGCTACAATTGCAACTGTGTCTGATTATCCTAGGCTGAGGCGCATCAAACAGAGAAGATAGCCAATTATCAATATTGATTCTCAATGAGTGAAAATATTCCATTTTCAACCAATTTGATCAGTTGTAAAGTGTTCCCGGATGTTAAATTCAGTGAAAGATTCAAACAGGGATTGCACATAGCCATCAAAACCATACACAAATTGACTGAGGAAGCTTCAGTAGTGCCTTGTTCTCTCTTCTGTCTCCTCCCCCCTCGGTGCTGATTCTCATTGGCGATCAGACCCCTCCCCTGAAGGTGCTGACTCTCACTGGGGTTCAGACCCCTCCCCTGAAGGTGCTGACTCTCACTGGGGCTCAGACCCCTCAAATGAAGGTGCTGACTCTCACTGAGACTTGGTTGGACCACTTTCCCCTCCACCTTTCATAATTCTGAATATACCTATTAATTCTCTCCTAAATCTTCCTCACTCTAAGAAATTTGCTCACTTTGTCTTGTCATTTCAGGTAACTGGCCCTTCATCATAGTCTGGTAGTTTTCTCTACCCTTTGCAAACTGGATCCAACACAGCAGAAATTAGGGAGACTGTGTTGGAAACTGTTCTAATTACTCATTACTGCAAACAAGTACAAGACAAGAACCAGGGCTATCCAATACTGAAGGTGGATTATTGGGTCTCTGGGTATTATAATGCATTTTGAAGTGGTGACAACATCATTTCTATAACAATAAATAAGAGATTAGGGAAAATGAGATTGAAATTATATGTGTAGGAACCAATACTATGTCAAACTTCACCGTCTTCTCCATTCCCCACCTCCCTTTTCTTTCCTACGTTAGTAATGTTATCTTCTGGCACCATCACCTGGTGCATTTTGTTAATTGTAGGCTAAACTCGGTTAGTTGTTTGGGATTGGTCAATCCGAAGAGCGAGTGGATGAGCTGATCAGAACACATGGTAGCCAGAGTGATGTACCTGTGGCTCCCTCTGGTGTTGAGCATTAACATTACTGAAGAGGAAATGGATTAAACTGCAATCTGTTCTGAAACCACATGGTAAGCGGCAAATACAATCTCTGTCCAAAGACACCAGAGATCCTTAACCTGCTCCAGGTTGGAGAAACCATGATTCAGAAAGATTTATATTAGTCCAGGCAGGGCAAGCCAGTTCTATGGATAGGTTAACTGCAAACCTCCTCACGTTCTCAACCCAAGTTCTTCAGTCCAACCTGATAACCTGGAGAAAAGACCTTCAGTGGCTGAACCATTATCCCAAAGATGCTGAGAAAAATTGTCACTTATAGCTGGAGAACTAGTTGAGGTCAATGGTCTTGCTGACTGAATGTGGATTGTTCCTGATTGATGTAATAGATTTCCAGCATCAGTAGAATCTCATCAAAGTTGCTAGTGAACGCAGCAGGCCAGGCAGTATCTCTAGGAAGAGGTACAGTCGACATTTCGGGCCGAGACCTTTCGTCAGAACTAACTGAAGGAAGAGCTAGTAAGAGATTTGAAAGTGGGAGGGGGAGATCCAAAATGATAGGAGAAGACAGAAGGGGGAGGGATGGAGCCAAGAGCTGGACAGGTGATTGACAAAAGGGATATGAGAGGCTCATGTGACAGGAGGCCCAGGGAGAAGGAAAAGGGGGAGGAGATAAAAACCCAGAGGATGGACAAGGGGTATAGTCAGAGGGACAGAGGGAGAAAAAGGAGAGAGAGAGAAAGAATGTATGTAAATAACTAACGGATGGGGTACGAGGGGGAGGTGGGGCATTAGCGGAAGCTAGAGAAGTGAATGTTCATGCCATCAGGTTGGAGGCTACCCAGACGGAATATAAGGTGTTGTTCCTCCAACCTGAGTGTGGCTTCATCTTTACAGTAGAGGCAGCCGTGGATATTCTCCTATCATTTCAGTTCTCCCCCTCCCCCTCCCACTTTCAAATCTCTTACTATCTCTTCCTTCAGTTAGTCCTGACAAAGGGTCTCGGCCCGAAACATCGACTGTACCTCTTCCTAGAGATGCTGCCTGGCCTGCTGCGTTCACCAGCAACTTTGATGTGTGTTGCTTGAATTTCCAGCATCTGCAGAATTCCTCATGTTTACATCAGTAGAATCTCTTGTGTTTCAGTGTAATTAAATAAGCGACTCAGAGGAGCAACATATAAGGACCTATTTAATCTCATTTTAACCAAGGTCCTTACTGTGTCATTCATATTCAAGTTAACAAACATTTACAAGTGAAATGGATTCTTATCTAGCAGTCGGAGTAAAGATTAATATAGTTATAAAATTTTTTTTCCTTCCCTACTCCAATTGTGGGATTGATTTGGTTAAAAGATGGTTTTGCTGAGCTAATTAATGCCCCTGTTGTCCTGTTCCCTTCAATGACTTCGCTCCATCAACACAATCAGTTAACCATCACAGTAAATTGCCAAGGCTCTTCGATCTCTGCAATAGAAATTATTGTGGATTCTGGAAGTCGGAAATAAAAATGAAACATTGGAAATGCCCAGCAGGTTAATCAGAGTTAATGTTCAAGTCAGTGGCATTCATTTGGAACTTTCTGATGACTCCTACTGAGTATTATTCTTTGCCTCAGTGAGAACATTTTCATATTTACCCATCATGTAATAAAAAATGTGTCCTTCCTCCTCCCCTAAGACGGTTTTCTGGGGAGATGTTAAATATCGGCATGCTAACCTAATCCAAGCATCCAAGACTTAATTACCTGCTTCCACATAATTGGGAAGCTTGTTAGTGTAAAAGACTTGCATTTATACAGCACTCAACATCAAGACATTCCAGAAAAAGCAGTGACTTGTGTATTTTATGAAGCAGTGACTTTTGCTCTATAGGATTCGAGCTTCAATTTGTTCAAGAATAAAGAGTTATGTAGAAAGGTTAGGTGAAGTGAGCGTGATGCTGACAGAGGGAATATTAAGTGGAAAAATGTGATGCTGTTCATTTCTGTGAGGGTCATGATTCCTGGAATGAAGGGGTTAACACGAGGTGTATTTGGCAGCTTTGGGCCTGTTTTCACTGGAATTTAGAAAAACGTGGCAGGAGGGGGGAAACCTCACTGAAATTTATTGAATGTTGAAAGGACTAAATAGGGTGGATGTGGAGAGGATGTTTCTTATGGTGGGGGAACCTAGAACTAGAAGGCACAGCCTCAAAATTGAGGTGTGAACCTTTAGAACAGAGGTAAGGAGGAATTTTTTTTTTAGCCAGAGACTAGTAAATCTGTGGAGTGCTCTGTCACAGACTGTGGTGGAGGCCAAGTCCGTGCAGATATTTAAGGCAGAAGTTAATCGTTTCCTGATTGGTCAGGGTATCAAAGGATATGGCGAGAAGACAGCTGTACGGAGTTGAGTGGGATCCGGGATCAGCCATGATGGAATGGCGGAGCAGACTCGATGGGCTGAATGGCCTAATTTTTCTCCTACGTCTTTTGGCTCTTTAGAATTTATTCTAAACCCAGAGCTAATCAAGGTTGACAGATTTTTGAATTACAAGGGACTCAAGTGATAAGGAGAAATATTAGGAAAGTGGTGTAAAAGCCATGAGTGGTGTTGGATCAGCCATGATCTTTCTGAGTAACAGAGCTGGCTGCCTGACTTTCTCCTAATTCTGTTTTTTTAAAAAATTATATTGCTATCTAAGGAATGCCGATGCCTCTTTTCGGTCTCAGCTCCAAGGATCCCAAAAAAGGTTTGCCCAACTTGTTAGTGAGCACAAGTTAATGTTAAAAAGCTAACTATAGTGCCACACTAATTGGTGGAAATTTTAACAGAATCTAATTAACAAGTGCCAGGGTTGGACACAACCATACACTGCAATACTAGATGAAGTTTCTCTGTGATTAAGAACTTCATTTAGGGCAGAAGACACAATAAGCCTGAAATTATCTACCACCAGGCTCAAGGGCGGTTTCTATCCCACTATTATCAGACTCTCGAACAGACCTCTCGTACAATAAGGTGGGCTTCTGACCTCACAATCTGCCTCATTATGATCTTGCTACTTCTCTGCAGCTGTTATACTTTATCTGCATTGTTATAGTTTTACTTTGTTCTTCCTCAATGCACTGTGTAATGATTTGATCTGTAAGAACAACATGCAAGACATTTCACTGTATCTTGGTACATGTGACAATAATAAACCAGTAGCAAACCTGCCCTGAGAAAGACAGCACAAATGCATGAACCCATGCACGTCTGTACATCACTTGCCTCTTAGTGAACTGTCGGTGGGTTCATGCATTGAATTAACACAATTTATTTAACTGTAAGATTTCTTCAGCAGAAGAGGCAAGCAGGGCCCTGTGAACCCCTCTCCTGGGTACATTGTTTGATGATCCCTTGAGGCACCACCCAGAAGGTCAATGGTGGGCATCAGGATTAGCAAGCACCTTGTGAAACAAGCAAAGTGTTAACCACCTGGTTGGCCACAGAGAACAAGCACCCTTAACCTATCCTTACTCGAATTCCAAGCATGACCATTGTCCAGCACCAGCACTATGGATTGTGGTCTTTAAATTGGGACAATGGCTTAGCTTCTCTTTCCCTGACTCAAATTGCAATGAACAATACTCACTGTTGCCTATAAGCCAAGATCAGAGATAGAACCTGGAACTGTCATCTCCTTTAGTAAGTCACTGGCCACACTCACCTCATTCTGAATTCATTGCCTCATTAACCTACCTTCTCTATCTTACATAGGATAAGGAATCTCCTATACTGATTGAGGTTCACAAGAACTGTAGGCTGGGAGGTTATGAATGTAGTATTAAAATGCAGTGCCTCATATGAAGATGACGAATTATTCAAGAGGAAGTATTTCACACTCACAGTTTATCAACTCTATCCTATTACCAGTCCTTGTCAACACACGGAATAGGGCGTTGATTTAGGGAACATCTTATGAGGTTGAACGGGTGATAATGCTGGAAATAAACTTGGATGCACGGCTACTTCAATTCTTGTTGACTACCCCTTGGTAATATATCTTATGTAACCACAATCCGTGTCTAGGGACCCACACTAGCTGTCATTCAAGTCTGAGCGAAGTGGAGACATATTAATTGTATCCCATGCCCATGCATATGACTGGCACTAATTAATTAATTCTCATAGCTTCTGTATTACATATATATTTATGCATTTATATTCCAGAGGGACTGGCACCAATTAAAAAAAAGAAATTAGCCCATCATTTCTAATTCTTTTTGTGCAATGAAGACTTGGATTGTGGAGATCTTGGAAAAATGCAAACCTTCAGCTGGATATCTCAGCAGTAAATTCCTTGAATGGTTTATATGTGGAACTTCTACTGTCAGTTGTCCACAAGGAGCGGAGTGTGCTCCTCGCCTTCATCATCAGAAGGGATCTCATAAATAACAAACAAAGAAGAGTACAAGCACCCGATGAAAGAGGTCAGACTGGCAAAGTACATCACCCCGCTGGCACTGCCAACCACTGACGTTAGTGGGCCCATTACAATGGAAACGATGATCTGCGCCAGGAAGTACTGACAGCTGAGGAGTGAAATGTCCACACCCATCCCTCGTTTAGTCCCATTCGCATGTGGTCCTACAAACTAGACAAAAATATACTGCATGTTAGAGACAGGCATTAGTCTTTGTAGAAGAACAACGGAATAACTAATCAAACAAAAGCCAATGATAACCTTCGAAAAAAATTCTAGAGTGAATCAAAGTGATACCCAAATAAATATTATCCATTCCAGTCAGATCTCCAAGAGGACCACAACCTTGTCATAGGGTTTGGAGGCTTGCATGCCTCAGTGATCTGGAGAGCTATATTGACTGGAGTCAGGACCTTGTGATTTGGATCTTGGTAGGGTCCACATGCCATATAGGTCAAAGAGTAGAGGCCAGACTGAGAGTGGTCCACCGGTCTTTCAGGTCGGGGGCGGGGTGGAGGGGTTCAGCTCAGGGCTGACAACCCTGACCAGTTTTACAAAAATTGTTACAGAAACAGAAATGAAGACTCCTTCTATATCTGTGTGAGAGAGATAGAGGACCTTCATCGTCGCCCTAAATACCAGCAGCGTAATGAGCAGTAAGTAATTCCAGTCAGAGAAAATACCCTAGCAATCCCACATATATACAGCACAGGGTAAAGTTACACAGTCATATTAATGCAGATTAAAGATGGGTTAGTCACAGAATAAAGTTCCCTTTATATTGCTTCATAAAACAGTCCAAGTACAACAAAAGTTAGATTCAAACTCTGTCCCATTAAACACTTTCAGGGCAAGTGTAAATCAAAGGGGAGTGGCATTACCATTTTCTTCACCATCTTACAGCACAAATCCTTCACATTGTTAAACTTCTAAATCGGTTACCAAGTTATCCCACTTTTATTAGAATATTTCACAACCTCAAGATATTGTTTAGCTCTGACACTGGAATGACCCAGGATCGATCTCTCTCTCTCTCTTTGATTCGCCATTTCTGCCTCTCTCTGGTGATCAGATACTTGGTGAGTAACATTAAACACTTGGCTCAAACTCCTGTGTCTGATTACCGCAAAATAAGCAGAAACAAAAATAACTCAAAGACTGCTCTCCGAGGCTGGTTGGACGCAGCTTAGTTTCTAACCGTATCATTTGCATGATGTGAGTGCACACCTTTGCTCTGAGTTTATACCTTTTTGCTCTGGTAGTATTCGCACAACAGCGAGTAGGGCAGAGTGCAGAGCGAAGAAAACAGGACCCCATATGTTACGCAAAGAGACAAAAGAACATAACTGTTCCGGGACAGAGTGGCAATGCCAGTGCCAATTCCAAAGCATAGGTAGCCAAAGAAGTAGAGAGTTCGGATACTGAAGTACTCTTCGAGCTTCTCCAACAGTGCTGTGGAGAAAAAGGAAAACGTGATAGAATGCTAGATACATGGCTGCTGGCGGAAATGGTTAGGGTTATTGTGTGGTCATACTTTGAAACAGCTTTAAGTGTGGTGTGTATTGGATGGTCTGGATTAGTTGGCTGTAGAAAATCAAAATACTACATAATGAGAGATCTGCAAAAACCAAAGCAGGGAAGTTGAAGAGAAAGAAACAGAGCAAATGCTTGTGCAATGGATTACGGCTTGCTGTCTTCGGGTGTGATGGGTGGTGGTGCGTGGTGCAGTACTGGCACACTGAATGATACTCCACTTGGCCACTGCTGTAGATGTGGTCAAGTGGAGTGCTGGCACGATGGGTGGCAGCTGTTAAATGGGCATCGTACCTTGCTTTCACACACTCTGCAGGCAAATTAATTACAAGAATTATGCTCCGAGCAGAGAATTTCAGATCCAAGATTCCAGATTTAGACACTTTCTGAAAGAATGCTCACTCCCCGGGTTTGGTTCCACATTTTGATAAGGACTGCAGCCTCTGAAAGAGGCTGTGGTTCAATTTTGCTGAAGTTCGGCTCTTGTTCTCATAGTAAAATGGGTTTCACAATCTCTGCACAGAAACTCTGCTCTTCGGTGGTGATTGGCCAACGGAGGGATAGTTACACACTGGGGCAACCCATAGCTTGTACAAAATCATAGTGAAAGCAAGAAGAAACTGAAATATACACTGAAAATTATGCCAATTTTCACCAGAAAATTCTAGAGAAATGTTTTGAGATCGTAAGACACGAGTCATACTTGAAGAAAGCGCTTAATGTTCTAGATTTTAACGGAATTGACTTCATACATCCTATTGTCCATTCCTGTCCTCTTTTTACAGGGAAATCCTCTATGAAGTGCCAAAGTTAGAAACAGCTCAGGGTAACTTTTTTTTAAAAAACTGACCACATGGATACCCTAGTCACTGAAAGCACCGTGACAGGAAATACTCCATAACAAGTACACAAACAATTGTGGCCACCCTGCTCATCACAGCAAACACGGTCATCTTTCATAATGGCAGATCCAGCCACAAACAGCAGGATCAGTTTGCCCCCATGGTCACCCTGCCTGGGGCAAAAATGTCCATCGCACCCACCACAAATGTGACCATTCTATCATCATGAGCATTTCCTTCTTGCCCACAAGAAGACTATTTTTGCGTGGGATTAAAGGACCTCACTACTTTACCCAATTCCTTCAATTAAAAAAAAAATCACTCTGAAATCAACAGTTTCTCCCACTCCAAATAAGCTACAATTACCTTCCCTTATGTAGCAGGATCTCAGGAACAATATCCCGGAATTGAATATCTTCCCCATTGATTGCTCATTAACAACAGATGGACAAATCCATCATGACTTGAAGCTACTGGGAACTCATTACTGTACTGTGTCTGAAATAGGATCAGTTGTCTGGAAATCCTCCCTGCCTTAATAATTGCACAGAGCAGGGACCCAGCACAACAGAGGCTCTCAGTAAATGAGCCCAAAGGCCTTTCCTCCAATAACAATTAAAAATAAGGTAGCCATGCTATTGCTGGGTTGGCTGTGTTTGTTACTGGTGAGTTAGCAGAGGCTGTCAGATAGCCCAGAGGTTTAGGACTGTGAGGGTGGTGTCAGACTGGATCACACAGGGGAATCAGGGAGGTGAGGGGATAGAGGGACATGAGGGGAAGGTCAGAGCATCAGGGAGCTGGACAAGCCATGGGCAGGGACAATTAGGAAACTGGATGCATAATTATATGATAGGTGGTACCAGAAAAGCGGCCCCACGGTGGATTTGGAGGGATGGGTCTTTTGAACAAACGACTGAGTCCTGAAGAGGCGTCTCGGCCCGAAACATCGACTGTTTATTCACTTGAGTAGATGCTGCCTGACCTGCTGAACTCCTCCAGCATTTTGTGGGGGTTGCTTTGGATTTCCAGCATCTGTAAACTTGCTCATGCTTATAACACACCTTCCGGCTTTGCTGATGTAACTAGGTAATGGATATTTTAACTCTAGTTCATGTAACGCATTTTGTCATTGGGTTGTTAGCATCAGTGCTTGAGCCAGGTTCCATATACCAGGAGGTTACGCACTCTACCTGAATACAGAGCAGCGCTGAATGCATAGATACACATTCCCCAGCAGCCCACGCTCACTCCTGTGTTGTACTTCTGGAATGCCTCCGAGTCGAGGGGTGCCTTGGGGTCCCCCCCGTACACTACCTCCCCCATGAAGTCTGTGTAAAACAGCAGCATGCCTTCAAAGGACAGCCATCCTGCAGAGACAGACAGAGCACACGGGTGATAAGTGAGAAGCTCATGAAAAGGGTTCAGTGAATCTCACTTAAACATGCAATACAGAACGAGACATACGGACAGGTTAGACCATTTGAAAGCCACTTTAAAAGTTATCTACAGCCTGTGGATACTGCTGACAAAGCTAATATGTATTGACCACTCCTAACTCCTCAAGAGGAGGTAGTGAGACAACCTCTTGGACCCCTTCAGCCCAGTGGATGAAAGCACTCCCCTGAGAAGTTTGATCTAACACTTGGACTCAGTAATGAGGCAGAAATGGCAATATACACCCAGTGGCCACTTTACTAAGCACACCTGCGTGGTTACACAAATATCTAATCAGCCAATCATTTGGCTGCAATTCAATGCTTAAAAGCCTGCAGACATGGTCAAGAGGTTCAGTTATTTTTCAGACCAAACATCAGAATGGGGAAGAAATGTGATCTCGGTGATTTTGACTGTGGAATGATTGTTAGTGCCAGACGGGGTGGTTTAAGTATTTTCAGAAACTGCTGATCTCCTGGGATTTTCACGCATAACAGTCTCTAGATTGGGGTTCTCTATGTTTTTTATGCCATGGACCATTAAGCAAAGGGTCCACGGACCCCAGGTTGGGAAGCTCTGCTCTAGGGTTTATAGAGAATGGTGCAAGAAACAAAGAAAAACATTCAGTGAACAGCAGTTCTGTGGGGTAAAATGCCTTGTTAATGAGAGAGTTCAGAGGAGATTGGTTCAAGCTGACAGAAAGGTGACAGTAACTCAAATAACCACGCATTGCAACAGTGGTGTGCAGAAAATCATCTCTGAGTGCACAGCACGTTGAACCTTGCAAGTGGATGGGCTACAGCAGCAGAAGACCATGAACATGCACTCAGTGGCCAATTTATGAGGTACAGGAGGTACCTAATAGAGTGGCCTCTTGGGTGTGTTTTCAAGCCAAGATGGAATGTACTTTGAAGGGGAACCTGCAGTAATGGCAAACATTTGAAGGGGTTGTTCTTGTCCTTTTACAAGTTTGACTGTTTGGTTGATGTTAAAAAAATAACCCCTGTGAATATCAACAGTGCATTTTGTTGATGGGACATAGTGAGAAGAATAAATGTTTAGGGTGAGGAGTGGGTTGTCAGTCGAGGCCTGCTCTGTGCTAAATAGGCAGAAGATTCCTTAGTGATGTTGAAGGGGCATTTATCATGGACAATATTTCATCACACTCCTGATTTGTGATCATTCATGGTGGAAAGGCTTTGATCTATCAGATTATGAGCAACATGTAATAGAACATCCAACTTCCAACTTGCTCTTGAAACCACAATATCTGTGTGTTATTATACTGATCAATAGTAATTACCATGCTGTTTATAGTGGAGAGCTAGCAAAGGTGATGGAATTGAATACCAAGGACAGGTTGTTAGACCCTCTCTGGATGGAAACAATCATTACCTGGCCCAACTATTACTTTTAAATGATCAGCTCATGTCAGAGCTTGCTGGTTGCAGATACGGACTGCTTCATGTTTTGATCAATTGCAAATGGCATTAAATGTCGCACAATCATTTGCAAACAACTCTACTTTGTGATCTTCTGATGGATAGAAGGTGATTGATAAAATAGCTGAGAATAACTGTGCCTAGGACAATGGCCTGAGAAATTCCTTGTCATAGTCTGGGGCTCATATTGATCTTCAATAACCACAGCCATGAGAACACTGTACTCCGATCTTCACTGGCTGCAGCTTTACCTGGGCTCCTTAAAGCCACTATCAGGTGTGACTGTGTCTGTGTGTAGGGTTATCACTCTGGAATTCAGCTCTTTTGCCTGTATTTTAAATCTATAGCTGAAGCCATCAAACTGAAACTCAGAACAGGTTATCGGTGAGTAGGTGCCTTCAGATCGCATTGTTGACAAGCTCCTCCATTCACTTGCTTATGATTGAGAGAGGATTGATGGAATCAAATGTAGCCATATTAGATTTGTTCTTGCTTTTTTTTAATAAATACAGGATATATCTGGGCATTTTTCCTCAATACCAGATGGATGTGAGTATTGTAACTGTGCTCAAACAGTTGGGCCAGAGGCATGGGTAGTTCTGCATCAAAAGTCTTCAGGCCTTGCTTTATCTGACTATCCATGTCATTTCATGATACGTAAGAGTAGCTTCTTTGCTGCTAGGACTTGCAATGGAACTGAGATAAGTCCCTTCTGCTCTCCCCCTCCCCCCTTCTTCTATTCCCCACTCTGACTTCTCACCTGCCTATCATCTCCCCCGGTGACCATCCTCCCTCCTTTTCTCCGGTGGTCCACTCTCCTCTCCTAACAGATTCCTTCTTCTCCAGCCCATTACCTTTCCTACCCACCTGACTTCACCCATCACCTCCCAGCATTCCTCTTTTCCTCCCCCCCCCCCACTTCTTTATTCTGGCGCATCCTCACTTCCTTTCCAGTCCTGAAGGAGGGCCTCGGCCTGAAACACCAACTCTGTTCATTCCCACGGACGCTGCCCGACCTGCTGAGCTCCTCCAGCATTTAGTTTGTGTTGCATTTAGATCTGCTGTGGGTGTACCTGCACCTCAGGGACTGCAGCGGTTCAAGAAGGCAGCTCGTCACCACCTTCTCAAGGGCAACTAAGGATGTGCAAAAAAATGCTGGCTTAGCTGGAAAAAGCCCACATCCCTTTTGCCCTCCCCCACCCCTTGATTTTTCCCCTTACTGGTTTCTCACCTGGCACCTACCAGCCTTCTCCTTCCTACCCTCCCCCCACCTTCTTTATAGAGCCCCTGCCCCCTCCCTCTTCAGTCCTGACGAAGGGTCTTGGCCCCAAAACGTTGACTGTTCCTTTCCACGGATGCTGCCCGACCCGCTGAGTTCCTCCAGCGTGTTGTGCAACATTTCCAATATGGAACCTGGGAGTGGGCTGTGGGGATAAAGTCAATGGTCAAATGAAGTGGGAGGTAGGTTTCCTATGGTCAGATGATACTTGGTAGCAAGTCTGCAGGCTCCTAGACTGAAACAATGCTCAGTGCAATTTGGAAGGTGCAAGAAAGACATTTATAATCTTGTGCGCTGTCTCCCAGCCTTGAAGAAGCCATTCTGGGACAAAAGGTTGGCAGAGCAGTATGCAGGGTCAGGGTCAGGGTCACGACACTCCCCTTCCCAATCCCAACAATCACTTTGCACATTAAAGAGGTTGGCACTGTACTTGTAAAATACGCACCTGCCTGAAATGAAATTCTAAAAGTGATTACACTCTTGCATATGCTTGTGTGTGCACACAGGAAGTGAAACCACAGCTACAAGTGCTGTGTCTGAATGGATTTGCAAGAATAGAACCAGTCACACAGTCAAGTGCAGTAGTTCTGGGATGGACAAGCGAGGAAAGGCTTTGAAAGAGGCAGGCACAGTGAACCATATCAAGTACCAGTTGAGCACCATGCTTCATGTCCGAAAGAATATCCATTGTGACTTTTGGTAGGGCCGACTCAGTGTTATGGGAAGAGATCTTCTTCCCTTGCTATCTCGCTAGCATGTTTTAGAGCATAAGAAATGGACTCATACAGCTCCTCTTATCATCTCAAGCATTCGACAAGATCATAGCTTAGTTTTTAGCACAACCTTGTCTTCCTGCGCTAACTCCATATCCTTGATTTCAATGGAATATATTTGGTGACTGAGCGTCAATAGAGCTCTAGGGGGTAACAGAACTTCAAAGATTCATGACCCATTGAATGAAGAAGTTTCTTCTCATCTCTGTCCTGGGTGGTTCTAGACATCTTAACCAGGGTAAATAAAATCCCTGTCAAGTCTTATAAAAGATCTATATGATTCAATGGGATCGCCATTCCCTTAAAGCCTAGGAGTGTAGCACAGAATGAATAGTCTCTCCCTGTGGGACACACTCAGCGTTCCAGGAATCAGTCTGTTGAACTTTCATTGCACTTTCTCTATCATTTTAGTAAGACGACCAGATATCACATAACTGCAGTATGGCCACATTTTTCATACTTAACTTGCCTCTTAATTTCTGTTCTCAATCCCCTTTCCTGCCCTGGCCTTCCACAGATCAGTATTTAGAGCACAGCCCTTGTTGACAAGCTGATCAGACAGTGAGAGTTATACCTAGGAAGTGATTGACACACAGATTCCGCAGCGGTTTAGGCATCTGACAAATTGATGAGAACAAGACGGATGTGGAGAGCGTCCTCTCGGATAATTCTCCTGAGCTATTCAAGTCAGTCTCGTATTTCACGCCATTCAGCAAGATGTTTGCAACCTGTAACAAGATTAAACCCAGTCACTGCAATCTGAATATATCAGCTTCTCCACCGTACAGCAGATCCACTTATTCTATATGTCTGCATCTTTATGCTTCCTCCTTCCTCTCCCACCTCTTCCCCAGAAGGTTCTGACATTCATTGGAGTTCCCAGTATACCCATCAGCCCCTCTGGCGAACCTCCCAGGATACAGGTAACTTCTTCGTCCAGACAAGTAATAATTTCCGATTCTATTTACACACACAGCTCCAATATCAAATTGGCTAAAAAAAATCACACTCTCTTTTATGTCTAATTTAATCGTGCCCCATTGAAATTACTTACTTACTGCCTGTTACACTGCTGGCTTTTAGGGCTGCAATGACAGTCCTCCATCTCCGTCTGTATAAAAGCATTCTTCATTTCTGTTTTTGTAACAATTGTTGTTTGGCCAGTCAGGGCTGTTGGCCCTGAGCTGAACCCCTGAACCTGGAGGAACTGTGGAGCACTCTTAGTCTGACCTCTACCCTTTCACCTACATGGCCTGAGTGACCCTACCAAGAGCCAAAGCACAAGACCCTGACTCGAGCCAACATAGCTCGCCAGGTCATTGAGGCACACAAGCCTCCGAACCCTATGACAAGGCTGTGGTCCTCACAGAGGTGACCCATTCAAGCTGAACCCATAATGGAAGAATAATCTGTATTCCTACGGCATTATTTGCAGACTTTCAGCAACTGTAGTATCCTTTTGCTTTTCAACTTATATTTCCCAGGCCATGTACAGCATATACTGTAGAAGCAGAGTAATTCTCTCTCTGGTCTGTCTCAATAGTGATTCTTGTCCCAGTTACTCATGTACCTCTCATCCATCTTCCTTAAGTTGGGGACCTTGGCACTGGAACTGAATATTATTGCAGCAGTTAACGGTGAACCATGAACCAACCTGGTGCTGTGTACATACATACTGCAAGGGCCTTGGCTTGGCTGCACCTTGGCAGTCTGCAACCATAGAAACATAAAACATAGAAAATAGGTGCAGGAGTAGGCCATTCGGCCCTTCGAGCCTGCACTGCCATTCAGTACGATCATGGCCAATCATCCAACTCAGAACCCTGTACCAGCCTTCCCTCCATACCCCCGATCCCTTTAGCCACAAGGGCCATATCTAACTCCCTCTTAAATGTAGCCAATGAACTGGCCTCAACTGTTTCCTGTGGCAGAGAATTCCACAGATTCACCACGCTCTGTGTGAAGAAGTTTTTCCTAATCTCGGTCCTAAAAGGCTTCCCCTTTATCCTCAAACTGTGACCCCTTGTTCTGGACTTCCCCAACATCGGGAACAATCTTCCTGCATCTAGCCTGTCCAATCCCTTTAGGATTTTATACGTTTCAATAAGATCCCCCCTCAATCTTCTAAATTCCAACGAATATAAGCCTAGTCGATCCAGTCTTTCATCATATGAAAGTCCTGCCATCCCAGGAATCTATCTGGTGAACCTTCTTTGTACTCCCTCTATGGCAAGGATGTCTTTCCTCAGATTAGGGGACAAACACTGCACACAATACTCCAGGTGTGGTCTCACCAAGGCCTTGTACAACTGCAGTAGTACCTCCCTGCTCCTGTACTCGAATCCTCTTGCTATAAATGCCAGTATACCATTCGCCTTTTTCACCGCCTGCTGTACCTGCATGCCCACTTTCAATGACTGGTGTATAATGACACCCAGGTCTCGTTGTACCTCCCCTTTTCCTAATCGGCCACCATTCAAATAATAATCTGTTTTCCTGTTTCTGCCACCAAAGTGGATAACCTCACATTTATCCACATTAAATTGCATCTGCCATGAAATTGCCCACTCACCTAACCTATCCAAGTCACCCTGCATCCTCTTAGCATCCTCCTCACAGCTAACACTGCCACCCAGCTTCGTGTCATCCGCAAACTTGGAGATGCTGCATTTAATTCCCTCATCTAAGTCATTAATATATATTGTAAACAACTGGTGTCCCAGCACTGAGCCTTGCGGTACCCCACTAGTCACTGCCTGCCATTCTGAAAAGGTCCCGTTTATTCCCACTCTTTGCTTCCTGTCTGCCAACCAATTCTCTATCCACATCAATACCTTACCCCCAATACCGTGTGCTTTAAGTTTGCACACTAATCTCCTGCATGGGACCTTGTCAAAAGCCTTTCGAAAATCCAAATAGACCACATCCACTGGTTCTCCCCTAACCACTCTACTAGTTACATCCTCAAAAAATTCTGTGAGGTTTGTCAGACATGATTTTCCTTTCACAAAACCAGCCAAAAAAAAACAAAAAAAAAATTAGATGTCCACATTTGCAGCTGTTCTGCTAAAGGTCTGAGATTGCCGACGTTGGGACTTTTCCCATAACGCGATGGCTGATTACACGGCAGCAGATTTCAGGCTTGGCACAGTAACAACAAAGCAATAATTAGCCAAGCTATTACCTAATCCAGCTCTTGAATTGTGTACATGCATTATGAAGCTCTGGGGATCAGAAATTTAGAGTACTATATGTTTCTAAAACGCATCAGCCTGATCCTGCGAATGTTAAATCTTTTCAATATTTTATTCTATATTACTTGATTCAGGAGCTGAGACAAAAGATAGGACCAAGAGGTCCAGTTTGTCTTCGATGCCCAGATGTAAATAATCCTACCAAGTAGTCAATGGACAGTGACCTGGAGAGATGAAGACTAACTTCAAAATATTTCTTTAGGGCTTGGATCTCACTCCGAACCCATAACCATACCAGGAGGATAGGTGAACCCTCAAGGTTGTATGTGTAGTAAACAGCAAGTATCGGCTGAGCTCGGCTGAACTGCGACATCCACAATCCGCAACGGAATTGCGAAGTTTGGGACCGAACAGAGTTCAAGGTCAGGGCTGCAAAAGCTGCATTTGTTCCATAATATGACAGCACTGGAACATGCTAACTTGAAGGGTTCTGAGCTCAGGGTCTGAAATAATGAGCGAGTCTGGGTGATTATTGCTTCCCTGACCCTGGGATAGTTTTGTCCCTAACTCAGGGAGGGATGGGTTTGCCACCTAAGACACTCTCCAAGACTGGTCATGGAATTCCCAAATTCCAGAGAGGTGTCATCCTGCTTTTCAAGTAGGACATGCTGTATTCCAAAGTGCCATGAACATTGTCAGTTACTGAGTTTTTCAGACGCAGCCTGTTGTATTTCACACTGATAATACATTGCCAAGAACTGGTGGACTTGTAGTGGGACTGACAACTCATGAGGGAAGACCCGACTTCTTCAAAATTCTTCGACAATGCTGGATGCAAGCTGAGTGTAGCCTAATTTCCCAGAAGCATGGACACTGGGTGTTCATAGAATTCCTCAACTGGGGAAGCCTGAAACGAGGCAGACCAGAAGGGATTGTTCTAATGCTACCGAGTGGGAAGGTTCAGGTCTAAGTGACCCACTTGAGTGGCCAGTTACAATGTCCAGACCAAGTAAAGGTGACATCTTTAACATCATTAGAAACCAGTTGGGTTTTCATATGTTCCAAAACGGACCAATGATCTGTACTTATGAGCCCTGTACCACAAACCTCATTAGAGTGCTTGACTACTCAAACCTAACATTTGCCACCTCTCTGGGCCAAGCACTCCGCACCTCCACCCTCCCGTCCCCCACCCCATGCCTCACCAGGCTATCCGTTTCTTTGATTTTTTTCCCCTGTACCTGTTGACTGAAAGTCACCGTCCTCCTCCGACTGCTGTCGCCACCATTTGCCAGGTAACTGTTCGGAATACTCAAGGTCTCTGGCCTCTTGAGAATTCCCGACGTCGAATTTCGTGTAGCGTCACCCTGTAGGTTCTCAGGATTCTCAGTGACCATTGGAGACCCCGTTTCCTCATTTTCCGCCTCATCCGGTATCCGGGGGAGGCTGGAGCTCAGGGCATGTCTGGGCATGCTGAGGTATTGATCGTTGGCTCCTGTGTAACAGTCAATCAGCACTGTGTCAATATAAGAAGTTCCATATGATGAAGCAAATTCGTTAATGCCAGTCAGAGAGCTGTCCCGGCTCATAAAGCTCCCATACTTCGGGGTGAGGGGGCTCTGTGGGGAGATGGGGCTGGTCATACCATTGTAGACTTGGGTGATATTGTGGTTATTGGTCTGGTCTCTGTCCTCATCAAAAGCCATTGGTGGCGAGGGAGGTAGAGCAAGGCTGGGGCTTTTCATCACTTTTTTCCTTTTGCCCTGTGCAATCAGTGGCTTCTCTGGAATACTTGTCAGTGTCAAGACAGCAGTGACGGTCAGGGTTATTGCTGTGAAGATGTAGACAACCCGGAGCTGACCTCCTAAAGCTTTGCCAAAATCTGTCTGGTCCCACTTGATCCCACCAATGATGTAACCGAACCCGCCTCCCAGACCTGCATCAAGTCAAAAGAGAGGCGTAATCAGCAAAGGAAACTGGAAAATCTACAGTAACTCTATTCCTATAGAGTGCAGGAAAGGAAACGTCACACAAGGGTTATTTCTAGCCAGACCCAGAACCCGCCTGTAGTCACGGAACAGTGACAGATACGTTGCTGGAAGGAAGCAAACCTGCCAGGAGCGCGTGGATGTTCAGGCCCCGGTCCTGATCCTCTGGGCAGCAGACGTCCATCATGTAGGCATGGGTTGGATTGTCTGCCGAGTCGGCACTGAAGTCCATCAGCACGACACCGCAGACGGTCAGGATGATGCCCCATTTGTGATTAGTGACTGTGTCAGCGATTGCAAGGCCCATGTCCCTGCCGTTCAGCAGCAGCGAGAGGCCGATCAGTGCACCTGAAACAAAGCAGCAAGGTGGGCAAGTTTACCTTTGCTAAAATTGACATAATGTTGGAAACGTGACCCCCTACATGTATTTTAAATTGGAGCCACATGTGCAACCTTTGAGGAGAAGCTACTTAGCAATTTCAATAAGGCAACAGTTCATTAAGGCCAAAATTACAGGCTTTGGGGTTTCAGCTTGGTGCATATCATGTTTCCTGAGCTTCCAGGAGCTTCCTGGTTAAGTCAGGATGAGAATACAACAGCATTGGACAGTGGTCAATGTAAACCTATTTTCTTAGTGACCCTATGAAAGACTTGCTTCACAGGAGCTGGACAGGGAGCTCTTTAAAGCTGTTTAGAAAGGCTGGCTTTGTTATAGGAGTCACGCTGGACACACTGGAAACCATGATAGAACAAAGGATCCTACGGAAAATCCTGGCAATCCTGGACAATGTTTCTCACCCTGTGCATGCCACCTTAGCTGAACAGAGCAGCACTTTTAGTAATAGACTAAGACAAATGAGCTGCTCCAAAGAGTGCTGTATGAGGTCATTCTTGCCCTCGGCCACTAGGCTCTATAATGAGTCAAGCTATAGCTGGGGAAGTGATGACCCCCTCCTGTTAGACTGTTTGAGGTAACTTTTTTTTTATTCTTAGCTTTCCTCTAATGTTTGTATATCTGTGCACTTGTAATGCTACTGTGACACCATAATTTGCTTTGGGATGAATAAAGTATCTCTCTACTTATCTTTACAAATGGTAACTTTTTTGAGATCTGGAGGGAGGCAAGTAGGTCTTGAAGCGCTCAGCTGCCTCATCACCTTTACCCTGCGGTACAACTGAGTTTAGAAATGGTCAATAGCCACAGCAAGAGCCTCTGGGACAGCAGCATTAGCTCTTTGAAACCCACAGCTGCAAAGACGACAAAAGGGCAGCAAAGAAATCCAGCTCGCGGGAGTTTACAAGGTGGCTCATGCTACCAGTTGTTAGCAGATCTTTGGAGCATGAAGGTCTCAGACTAGCTTCCTGCTGAATCTGGTAGCCGTACCTCATCAATGGCTGCAAGTTACTGTTGCTCTCAAACGCTCTGTCAGAGACTTCAGTGGCTTCTCACTACCAACTGTGCGTAAATAAGTGAGGCAGGAATTGTGTCTTCTTCTAAGGACAGCTGATCATATCAACTTTTAATGAGGTCAGTCAGAATGTGCAGGCTTTGGGTTCATAGCTCCAGCTGGTGTCCCACAGGTGTAGGATGATCTTAACAGCAAGTAATCAAGCATTCTGGAATTCCACTACTGCTCATCCATTGGAATAGTTTCTGCTCTACCCTATAATAAAAGATATTCACACCGGTGTGTGAAATATTCCTAAACTTCAAACAGACAAACCAGCTGGTTGCTGAAAAGGTGGGGAGCAGTTTCAACATGGCTGATGATCGTCATGAGGAGCCCAATCAAAGCAGCCCAACAGTGCAGGCCAAGAACATTCATTAAGTCCATAAGACATAGGAGCAGAATTAGGCCATTCAGCCCATCAACCCTGCTCTGCCAGTCCATCATGGCTGATCCCAGATACCACTCAACCCCATACACCTGCCTTCTTGTCATATCCTTTGATGCCCTGACCGATCAGGAAACGATCAACTTCTGCCTTAAATATACCCACAGACTTGGCCTCCACCGCAGTCTGTGGCAGAGCACCCCACAGATTTACTACTCTCCGGCTAAAATAAATTTCTCCTTAACTCTGTTCTAAAAGGTCACCCCTCAATTTTGAGGCTGTGTCTCAAAGTCATCGGCATGTTACAATACGCTTCAGGTACTTTAACAGAAATAGAAGCAGCCTTCAGTAGGAAGACATTTTCTGGGATGTTGTTGTTCCCATTATGCTCCGAAAAGAAACCACATGGCACTGCAGTGTGGTTAGACGCACAGGTTGGAAGGAGGGAGTGAGAGAGTGAGATGAGATTTCAGATCACTGTACAGAATGGCAGGATAACCACATCACTGCAGGTTTCACCAGGACCATTAATTTTCCCATGTGATGCCCACATGGCAGCCACTCATTCCTGCCCCAGTTTCCTTCAACAAAACCGGCACAAATCCCTCGCCCACTCTTAATGTTCAGTAAAAATCCTTCTCACCATTTCATACAAGTTAAAATCAGCCTGTTTCACACCAGAAGCTAACGTTACACAAGGCCAAGAACAGAAATTTAACACCAAGTTAGAATCCAGAAGCAACTATAAATCTTGATTTTCCCTTATGTTGGTGTTTTTACATGATACAGCACTTCTGCAGAAGTGGCAGCAAGCTGTACAGGTCTGTTGTTTTTGGCTCATGTCCTATATTTTGGAATCTTGCAACGGCCTTTTCCAATTATGCAGGGCAGGTAGCAATCTGGGCAAGGTGTGGGGTAGGGACGGAGTGAGGTTGAGCGGGCAAGAAGCACTTAACCTTGCACTTCCTCGGTGCTTCTCTAGTGGCTTGTAAAGCTGTATCCTCAGCTGGCTCTATCATGGGTAGCACCTTCAAAATGGGATGCCTCAAAAAGGTGGCATCCATCATTACAGACCCCTAGCACCCAGGACATGCCCTCTTCTCACTGCTGCCATACAGGAGCCTGAAGACGCACTTAATGTTCCAGGAACAGCATATTCCCCTCCGCCATCAGATTTCTGAATGGACAATGAACCCACAAAGACTACTTACTTACATTTATTTTTTTACATATACTTACAGTTTAAATTATGATGCATTGCAATGTAGTGCTGCTGCAAAAGAAAAACACTTCATGGCATATGCTAGTGATATTAAACCCGATTCTGATTCTTTACCCACTTCTCTACTTGCAATGAATTTCTAAACATTTGATACGGTCAAGGCCAGGGTACCATTCATCTCATTCAAGGTCTACATTTGAAGCTCAAAGTTGGTGGAACACGTTTGATGAACGACAATACCTTTGCAAGGGCCTGGAACATCACAGTAAAGGCCAACCTCTCCATTCTTCCTGTCATCATTTTCAGTGAGTGCACAATCTTTACTGCAGTTCCAGACACAACCTCGCTTGCTGGCGGGATTCAAAGTGCAGCACCTGAACCCACTTGCACGGAGCCTGGAGCGTCCCGAGCCCTCAAGCAGGGACTCCTCATCGGCGCCCCACTCTCTGCTACGTGTTCTTGTTCACTCATGGTGTGAAAGTCAACATACAAAACCTCAGTCCCCTTTCTTTGCCCAATTTATTGTAGTGTGAGCATCAAAACTGGTGGATGGTGGACACGAGTTATGTCATGTTGCTATGCCAAGGATCACCTCAGCAAATGCAAGTTGTGAGATGAATGAAGGGCTTTTTTCCACTCATTTCTCTGCCTCTCCTTGGTATGCTGTACTTCCCTTTACCACAAGCAACAAAATATACTGTGAGAGAAAAAAAACGATGAATGTATTGAATGGATGTCTAAAAAATATCTATTGATGGTGGTAACGAGGCAGAGAGATTGACATGCATAAAGATCAGGGTAATTTTCAATACAAGCTGAATAAATATGGGCATAGAAGGAAAGGATGAATGTACCTCCAAGGCACATTGGTACGATGACTTTGACAAGGTTAGCATTATACGTAAATTGATCAGTACAAACTGAACTCTTACCTTATTTGATCTGATCAAGTCACTAGACACTGCATTGAGTGGAAGTGCCATATTCCTGCTGTTCACTTTCATGTCAACCTCCTGTCATGCTTCCTTGGAGATACCAGAAGACTAATTTCTCCATTCACCTGTAAACCTAACGTCACTGTGATGCCTTGCAACCCTGACAGTGACATCCACTGAGGCATCATTCATTTTCTTCACAAATCTGGAGTCCATATTCTGCCCTCACGTCATAAATCAAAAAAAAAATGCCATGTGTACAATGAGACTTTAAACCGTTAATGTAAAACTGAGTCACATGCATTATCATCAGACTCCCTCAACCCAACTGCTTGGGAAACCCGGAAGCAGTCCTGATGAAGGGTCTCAGCCCGAAACATCGACTGTTTATTCCCGTCCGTAGAAGCTGCCTGACCTGCTGAGCTCCTCCAGCACATTGTGTGCATTGCTCTGGATTTCCAGCATCTGCAGTACCTCTTGTGTCTATGTCACTACCATGGCTTTCATAGCAGGCCTGACACACCCACCACAGAAAGTTTTTGCTCCCTTGCCTGCTGGAACACAATTCTCACCCAAGAAGGTAACATTCAGCCAAAACTGAGCCTAGAAACAGATTCAAATCCAGAAAAAGAATCAACGCAGGGAAAACACTCAGCTTCTGAATCAAACTTGGATCCAATTTCTAAATCTAAACTTGCAACCAAAACCAAAACTGGGCAATTGTGAATAAAATTAAGCCAGAAGGAACACTGCCCACAAATCCGTCAGAAATTTTGTCAAAGAGTAACTCTACCAACCCACCTTCTCCCAAATCCCTCTATTTCATCCATTCACCTCCTCCACATATTCCCCATCTATGCATCTCATCTTCATATCCCGAGAGCCTATCAATCTGTGTTCTCCCATATCAGTTCACCTCATCTACCCATTTCACCCCCTATCCTCCGATTAACCTTCCTACATGGCAGCATCTCTACACTGTCAGAGATATTTAGGACATGAGTCACAATGGAAGATATTTTCAGGGACAGGCTGTGTTATGTTTATTTACGGGAGATGGTTCAGTGTTAGAAAGTGTGGGGGGAGCTTTGTAGGTACAGGCTGCCTTCTGTACTTGTGGGGGTGATTCACTTTTATTATGTTACCAACCCATTTCCTCCCCAGTAACATTCCTATCTGCTTCCCATATGCTCGGGTTCATTCCCCACACACAAATCCACCATGACTCAATTTATTCTCGATCTAAAATTCATTCTCTCTATCATTCATTCCACAACCTAATTTTCTTATGAATGGAAAAGTTTTCCAGTATCCTCTCACTCTAATTGTTATCGTGTCCCTGGGTCTTCAACCTTGCAACTCTGGGAACCAGTCATACACTATTTTAGCTTCAGAAGCCCAGTTCAATTCTGCCAACTTACTCTTGGGACTGAAATTTTCTTAAGTGATGTCATCAACCTATAACTCACCAATAGCCAGCACAAGTATGAAGGGTCTGCGCCGGCCAAAACGAGAGGAGCAGCTATCACTCCAGGCACCCAGCACTGGCTGAACCAGGAAACCTGCAACCACAAATAACCAGACTTGAGACCTTCTCACAAAGGGATAAAGGTGAATCACCCCCACAAGAACCTCCCACACTGAGTTGACAGGGTGAGATGAAGAGGTACGAGTGGACTGATACAAGGCATGCATTTCTGGATTGGACCGTTCGGCAAAGTGTCTGTTTTGTGGTGCAGAACAAAGCCAAAACTTGGGGTGGCGGGGGGGGGGGGGGGAATGCACAGGAAAGAATAAAAGAAAGAAAATGAAGAAATCAAAGTGTGGAAGGGAATAAATGGACCTGTGGCTCCTTGTGACGACCTGATGGGTTTGGATTGTTCCAAATAATTGGTATTTATTTACAGTTACTTAAAATATTTCAAAATAAATGTAAAGTGTTTTGGGACTTCTTGATGTTAAAAAATGCAAGTTTTTTAGGCTGCAAGTACTTCTTTTGTATACAGGTTCAGAGCTGCAAGAACCCCATGCTCTATGGCCAACACAATAACTTATCTAGCCCCTCCGGAATATATACAGTGGAATGTACTGTACCTAAGATGGGACTGATGAACCAAACCATGCCATACAGTTCATCTGGTAGACCCATCTGCAGGAGGATGGGGGTGACGTAGGCTGTCTCCATTGCATAGCTGAACTCAATCCCAAAGAGGATGCATCCGTTAAAAAGTAGCTTCCAGAAGGAGTGTCGCAGTGGGATATCACTGAAGTCAAGAAGCTCAATGGGAATTGGAGTATTGGGAGGGGGTGGAGGGGAAGGCCGGATCAACTTCCTTCTCTTGGGATGTCGCTTGTAATTATTGGCTCGGTGACTGATATGTTGGGCAGTGGAATGGGGGAAGGTGCAGGTTGAGGGACACCAGTTTTCCTGAGTAGTTGGATTTGGGAAGAGGGCATCGCTGGGCGTAGTCGGATTCGGGGAACTCATGGTATCACCTCAGTTGATTTCTTCTGATTGATTTCTTCCTGCGGAGGAAAGACCAAAGACTGAATTATCAACAGGGCCATCCAATCACAAACAACTGCTACTAATCCAGTCCTCACCATCATCACAGATTCCACATTCTCTCAAAAATCCTGCCAATTTAGGGTGTTCACAGAGAATTTTCCTTCCTCCTCCTCCTCCTCCCCACGAACTTAACAATAGAGCCTCAAACCTCTAGAGAAGGAAAAGATGAATGACCTGACAGAAATCTTTAAAATGAAGAAGGATTTCCTAACACAGACATAGAGATGATGTTTCCAAAAGGCAGAGCTCAGCCCAGGGTGTAGGTTGGTCATATTTCAGATAGAGAAGTCTTTAAAGTGTAAAACTTTTGACAACTAAAGGTTGCGGATGGATTCAGTGAAAAGCTGGTTAGGTCTAGTTGAGTGAAATCTCTGGGTATCAATGTTTGGAGCCTTCTTGTGCACAGCAGAATGTAGTTGGAGTTGTTGGTGAGCACCAGGATACCTCTGCAAGAATCAATTAGACATCCTAGCTCCAGCTGCTTCACAAAGATCTTTCTTCATTCACAAGGTCAGAAGTCGGGATGCTCGCCGGATGAGAAGCAGAACCTTCAATTCTATTCACAACTCCTCAGCCAACTAAGGCCTGGATAGCATCAGTTGCCGACATTCGCAGTTTATAATGCCAGACAATTTTGTCTCCAACAAGTGAGAGTAAAACCAATCACCTTTCATATTCATTGGTATAACCATCACAAAGTTCCCCTAGAAACAACATCACTATTGACCAGAAACTTAACTGCAACAGCCACATGAATTCAGGCTTAAAAGTCAGGTGAAAGGCTAACTACCCTGTGGCAAGCTTGAGGACTTCCCATCACCTACATAGACACATGTCAGCAGCGGGATGGGATATTATCCATTTTGGCTGCAGCTCACTAGAGAGGTTTGAGACCATCCAGAACAAAGCAGCAGCTTATATGGCATCATATTCACCTCTTAAACATTCAGTCCTCCTACCACTTGCACAGTGACCACCCTGCTCCTTCTACAAAAGCGCACTGCAGTTATTTGTCCAGGTTACTCCTACAATGCCTCTGAAGTTCATGGGCTCTATCACCAGGTCTACTGGCACATCACCATTTGTATGTTCTCCTCCAAGATGGTTTGCTGTTCCTTCCAGTCACTGGATGGAAATCTTAGAATTTCACCTTCACTACAGGGAGGCTCCCCATCTTTACAAGGGCTGTTATGCCTAGGGAAATACATGTTTGCCAGGGACACCCCGAATACCATCCACACCCCTACCATGTGAAAAGAAAATCTAGTATCATTCAGGCTAACACGTTTATTTTAGCTAGCCCATTTCCTACATGTAATCAATATCATGAACATGCACAGTTCTTTTTAAATGTTTAATGACCAAATTATGACTTGCAATATTCATGTATAACTTAAAATAAAATATGTATGGCTCCCTCAAAATTC
Organism: Mobula birostris; assembly: GCF_030028105.1. NCBI lineage: Eukaryota > Metazoa > Chordata > Chondrichthyes > Myliobatiformes > Myliobatidae > Mobula > Mobula birostris. Next base: position 19,109,165 of record NC_092396.1, read on the forward strand.
CTTTCATAATTATTTTTAGACATAAAGAATTGGTGCGTTCAGCCCTGCGTAAAACCCAGACTTCAGTGAACTCGGGGTGAAAGGGCAATTATTGTTGGGGGGGGGAAAGGGGACTTCCCTGGAGATCCAGTCGCAGTTAACTCCCTCTTCCTCGCGTTTTTCACCTTACCGTCCAGAGATCCTGTAAAAAGCGCTCGCCCTCTCCCCTTGGGCCAGAATACGAAGGCCGCGGGTTGCTGCTGTTGGGAAAATAAGAGCCGTCTGTGGCACGCATAGGCCGGAGTTTAAAATCAGAGGAACAGAGAGTAAATCACAATAATCACATCTTCCAATTTCGCGTTTCCGTGGCTTCAGATTTGTTATAACGCCGTAAGCAGCGCCCGTTGAGCGCAACCGAAATACCATTGTCCAATTTCTGGGCGATTTTCTCACTCACACACCTCACAGATTCACACATAGCCAGTCGTGCACTCATTTTCCTCATACCTGCAACATTACCCATCCAGAAATTCACAATAATTTCCTCACACTTGTATACACTCACACAAAGTCACACATGCAAGAATTTGAATACATCATATTCAGGACAATGTGTTAGTAGACTTTAAACGACTAAGGTTCTTTGACCTAAAGGTTTAGCTGTGTGGTTCTCTTTCGACTGATGCTGTATGGCCCGCTGAATGTTTCCAACATTTTCTATCTTTAACTGCATGTACGGTCTATAATGCACATGCCCCTATAATGCTATATACAGGGTTCCAATAACATGCTGTTTCAGTTCAGGTCCGAAATGCTAACAGCTTTCCACAGCCGACTGCCCTGGGAAGAGCTGACACATTGTGTATGTGAAGGATACTGGAAGCGGCCAAGTGAAGCGACCAGGCCTATGATGTAGCATCCTATCCCAGTTCATCTTCCCGGCGACACTGCTGCATACAATACACAGTGCCTTTGAAATATACAACCGCCGCTGAGAATTCACAACATAATCGGCCACCGAGACCCTTTCAGCGCGAAATAATCTTTCCTGTGATAATTGATACCATTTCTTACCGTGTGTCCTTAGCGGCATTTCACATCCTGATCTAATTACTTCCCGTCTTTCCTACTACCCCTAGAATTTGTCCATCTCTGACTACTCCCGTCTGCTTCCCCCACTCTCTCTCTTTATTTCAAGCTTTTTACTTGTTCTTAATCAAAAGTGGCCGCAAGCTGCTAAAAAAATTAACGAAAAGCCCAGCCCATCTGTGAAGCTCCCTCATCGCTTTCCTATATGACAGGGAGACTCGCTGTACCGTACCACCACCTCCATCAGCCCATCCTCTCGCTGGCTCCGGCTGTTCATCTTTTCCAGCAGCCTGCGTACAAAAGCTCAGCGTGATAAAGATTGTAATTACCTCCGACTAGGCCGTTACTAGTATCCTGTCCCCGGGGCGGGGAGCTTTGGCCTGACCCCTCTTCATTCTCCGTGCCTCCTTTCTTTAATCACGCCGTCCCCTTTCCTCACGCATCATGCCACGGCAGTGCAGCGAGTATTCCTGCAGGCAGACCCGTCTCGGACACGCGAGCAGATCCAACACAGCGGCAGGTGCAGCACCACTAACCAATGGGGAAGCAGGACTCAGACCCCATGGCTCCCATGTTACAAAGTTTGTGGGTGGATAATAAATCCCATAGTTACCAATCACAGGATGCAGAGGGAACGGCCGCGTTCAAAGCTCCCAGAATTGAAACAGGTGAAAAAAACAGACCAGGGCGAGAAAGCACAGTGCGGTGGGCGAGGTTAACGTGGGAAGACGCGGTACAGGAAAGGGGAAAAAGAAAGGAATTTAAGGAGCATATCACCGCTTCCTATTTAAAACTCTTCTTTGTACCACACACTCCACCTCTGTCATCTTCCCCCTCAGCATCTGCCTCCCCACCGTCGAAAGTATTCAATTCAGACACTCCCTTAAAAAGGCAACATTTGTCATCAAAGATCTCCCTTTCCCGGACCATGCCGTCTTCTTACAGCTATCATAGGGCGGGAGATACAGAAGTTTTAAGTATTATACTACACCTATCGCCTTTAAACCATTCAGTTCTTGAATCATCGGGCGCAACCCTAATCACTACCACCGTAACAACTCTATGACCACTTTGCATTAGGATAGAACTCTTTTGGTTCTAATTGTGTTCTTTCTTGGCATAAATTTGTATAATATGTCTTTGTAAATGTTGTATCTTTAATGCTATGCGCAGTTGAGTCTGTGCATGCATAGACTTGTGTATATGACCATAAGACATAGGAGCAGAATTAGGCCATGGCAATAAGCTCGACTTCCTAATTTCCCTTTGCTTTTTGCACCATTTTCCCATTACCACTTTGTTTCCCACACCTTTCACCTCTAACAGCCCCTTCCAGCCTTTTAACCCTAGCTTTATCAACATCTTCCTCATCATTCACTAACCCCATCATCTCCATCTTGGTCAACATGAATGAGTTGGGTCAAAGAACAGTTTCCATGATGTATAACTGAATGACCCAACACTGAAAATCTTTCCCTTCCCTTCTGTCAAATCTTCACACCCTTTAAATTCACTATATTATTTTCAAGATGAAAACATTTATAGAGAGACCGTGTGGTTCTTTTTCTTTGTCTCTGTATGCAAAACATGCAAATCAGGAACCTGGAGCAGGCATTGGTCAAACCGCATCTGGCGTGTTGTGAGCAGTCTTGGGCCCCATATCTAACACATTGGAGACAGTCCAGAGTGATGCCTCTGGACCAGAACTTGTTGGGAGTTTAGGGGAGATCTCATTAAAACACACTGAATATAGGAAGGATGTTTCCAAAAGTGGGAGAGTCTAGGATTAGAGGGCAAAGTCGAAAGTAAATTTATTATCAAAGTACATATGTATATGTCACCAGATGCAACCCTGAGATTTATTTTCTTGTAGGCATACTCCATAAATCAACAGAATAATGATCATAACAGAATCCACAAAATACCACCCAGCTGGGACATTCAACCAGAGTGCAGAGTGCAAACTGTGCAAGTACAAAATGAAGAAATAATAACGATAAATAAATAAATACACAATAAATATTGAAAACATGAGTTGAAGGCTCCTTGAAAGTGAGTCGATTGGTAGTGGGAATATTTCAATGATAGGGCAAATGAAATTGAGTGAAGTTATCCCCTTTGGTTCAAGAGCAGGATGGTTGAGGGATAGTAACTGTTCCTGAACCTGGTGGTGTGAGTCCTGAGACTCCTGTACCTTCTTCCTGATGGCAGCAGTGAGAAGAGAGCATGTCCTGGGTGGTGGTGTCCCTGATGATGGATGCTGCAGCATTTCATGTAGATACACTCAATGGTTGGGAGGGCTTTACCCATGATAGACTGGGTCATATCCACTACTTCTTATAGGATTTTCGTTCAAAGGCATTGGTGTTTCCATACCAAACTGTGATGCAGCCAGTCAGTATACTCTCTAATACACATCTATAGAAGTGTGCTGAACTTTTAGGTGTCATGCCAAATCTCCACAAACTCCCAAGGAAGTAGAGGTACTGTTGTGCTTTCTCCATAATTGCACTTATGTGCTGGGCCCAGGGCAGGTCTTCTGAAATAATAACATATAAGAATGTAAAGTTGCTAACCCTCTGCCCCTCTGATCCTCCAATGAGGACTGGCTCATGGACCTCTGGTTTCCTTCTCCTGAAGTCTGTAATCAGCTCCTTGATCTTGCTGACATTGAGTAAGTGTTGCAAAGGAGTGTAGGGAAGTGGACCCAAGTGCAGGACACAGGCACGGAGAGCAGGTTAGGATTCTTACGCGGACTTGAACATTGACTTGGACTCGGAGCCTGGACTTGAACATTGACTTGGACTCGGAGCCTGGACTTGAACATTGACTTGGACTTGGAGCCAGGACTTGGACTTGACTTGGACACCGAGCCTGGACTCGAACTTGGACACAGAGCAACAAAGCCAAACAATGACAGACAATACCTATTGCGGCTTGGAGCAGCGGCAAACGGCCAGCAATACTCGGCCAGACACAAGATGACAAAAACAAACAACGACAGACAATTTGTATCACGGCTTGGAGCAGCGGCAAACGGCCAGCAATACTCAGCCAGACACAAGGCTCTCAATTTGACCCAGGAACAGTGAACGGCAGACTCTTGACTCGACCCAGGAACTGCGGATGACAGGCTCTCAACTTGACTCGTTCTTGGCGGCCCGAAACGAGCATACCCACACTGCTGAGGTGACGAACCAGCAGCGAGTAGACGTAAGCCGGAGTCTTTATGCTGCTGGTTTGAATGAGGATTGGGTGCCCTAATCAAGGAGCCTATGGAACACGGGGAAAAGGAAACTAACTGAAATGAGGAGTCAACGGACCGGACCGTGACAGTAAGAGATTGTTGTTATGACAATACTTAGCCAGATTTTCAACCTCCCTCCTCTATACTGATTCATCACAAATTTGAATCAGCCTGTGACAGGGATATCATCAGCAAACTTGAATATGGCATTGGAGCTATGCTTAGCCACACAGCTATAAGTGTAAAGTGAGTGGAGCAGGGGGCTAAGCTCACAGCCTTGTGGTGCACCTGTGCTGATGGAGATCGTAGAGGAGATGTTGTTGTCAATCATAGCTGACTGGGGTCTGCAAGTAATGACATCTAGGATCCAATTGCACAAGGAGGTATCGAGGCCAAGATCTTTGAGTTTACTGATTAGTTTTGAGTGGATGATGGTGTGAAGTACTGAGATGTAATTGATAAAGAGCATCCTGATGTATGTATCTTTGCTGTCCTGATGTTCCAAGGTTGAGTGAACAGTCAATAAGATGGCATCTGCTGTGGACCTGTTGCTCCTGTAGGCAAATCTGAGCGGATCTAAATCGCCTCTCAGGCAGGAGTTGATAATGTTTCATCACCAACTTCTCAAAGTACTTCACCACTGTGGATGTAACTGCTACTGACAATAGCAATCCACCAAAGTGAGAGGTTAAAGATCACAGTGAACATACCAGTCAGTTCATCAGCACAAGTCTTTGGTACTTAGCCAGATACCCCATCTGGATCAGACGGTTTTAGTGGGTTCAACCTTCTGAAGGCTGCTCGCACATTGGCTTCAGGGACTGAAACACAGGATCATCAGGGGATGTGGGAGTTCACGATGGTTCCTCCATGATTTGATGGTCAAGGTGAGCATAGAAGGCACTGAGCTCAAATGGAAGTGCAGACCCCATGTCGCCTATGTCACTTGATTTAACTTTATAAGAGGTGATCGTATTGAAGCCCTGCCACAACTGTCGAGCATCCTTCATTGATTCAGGTTTGGACTGGAATTGCCACTTCACCTGTGAGATGGCTTTCTGGACTTCTTAGATTATACCTGGACCTCAGAATAGAAAGATGTCCCCTTAGAACAGAGATGAAGAGGAATCTCCTTAGCCAGAGGATTGTGATCTATGGAACTCACTGCCAAAAAATGGCCGTGGAAGCCAAATCATTGGGTATATCTAAAGCAGAAGTTTTAGATTAGTAAGGGTATTAAAGGTTATGAGGAGAAGGTGGGAGAACGGGGTTGACAGCTAATATTGAATGACAGAGCAGACTAGATAGGCTGAATAGCATAATTCAGTTCCTATGTCTTATGGCCTTATAGGAATATTCCACTCAGCACCTTAAGCCTTTTATTCCTTCAGAACAGGAAAGATCGGATCACATTCCCGTCTCTACCTTGCAGAGCCTAGGCAGATGCTCTTGGACGCTTCTTCATACTTAAACTTGGATCATGGCTTCACCAATGAACTGCAGGCTACTATCTCTCATTGTAACATAGATCTAACCACATCTTCCCTCACAGCCTCCAACATGGTGGTGCTTCCTTCTCAAGATCTACACACAAGACTGCTCTGGTAGGCCCATTGCATCTGTCTACTCTTGTCCCACTGAATTCATCTCCTCTTAGCTCAACTCTAACTTGTCCTCCCTTGTCAACTTTGATCCCACCTACATCCTGGACACTTCATATGTTTTACACCATTTTAACAACTTCCAATTCCTTGGCCCCACCACCTCATCTTCACCCTGGATGTCCAGTTCCTGTGTACCCCTATTTTCTGTTAGGAAGGACTTAGGGCCCTCCGTTCTTTTCTAGATCACATCCAACCTATTTTCCTCTACTAACACTCTCCTCCACCTTGCTGAACTTGTTCTCATCCTGAATAACTTTTTTTTTATTCCCCTCACTTTGTACCTATTAGAGATGTAGCTATGAGCACACATGTGCCCTGGATATGCCTGCCTTTTTATTGGCTACCTGGGACTGACCTTGTTCCAAACCTACTTTGGCACTATTCCTTAACTCTTCTTCCATCAATATCCATCTACCATCCTCTGCTAAATTGATGACTGTGTCGGTGCTGCCTCTTGCATGTGCAGAAGTTGTCAATTTTATCAACTTCTATCCTGACCTGAAATTCACTTGGTACATTTCTGACACCTCTCTCCACCTTCTGGTTTTCTCTGCCTCCATCTCAGGAGTCAAACTGTCCACTGACACATAATAAACCCACCAACGGTCAGAGCTACGTAGCTTACACCTTCTCTCACCCTGTCTCCTGTAAGGACACCATTGTTCCATTCCATGATATGTGAAGTGTCCCCCATTTCTGGAAATGTGGTTTTCAATCTACAGTCATTGATGGAGCCCTAACTCACATCTCCTCCATTCCTTGAACTTCTGCTCTCACCCAAAGTTCCCTTGATCTGTACCTTTCACCCTACCAGCCCCCAAATCCAGCACACTGCTCTGTTATTTCAATAAGCTGCATCGCAATCCCACCACCAGTCTCATCTCCTTTCCCCCAACCCACCTCCTGCTTTCCCAAGGGTTCATACTCTCCATAACTCCATAGTTTGCTCATCCACACCCTTGTCCATCACTTCCAGGCACTTTTGCTTGCAACCGTAGGAGGTGGGACACTTGCCCCACACCTCCTCCTTCACCATCACCCAGGGATCCAAAAAACTGTCCGAGGTGAGGTAGAGATTCGCACTTGTTTACTGCATTTGGTGCTCTTGACGTGACCTCCTCTGCACTGGCAAGACCAAGTACAATCTGGGAAACTGCTTTGCCAGGCATCTGGGCCTTGTCCACTCTTGCCATCTTAAGCTCCCAGTTGCAAGCCATTTCAACTCCTCTCCTACACCAATTTGTCCATCCTTAGACTCTTTCACTGCCAGGGCAAGACCTAAACATAAACATATTCTGTGTAGGTCATCTATAACCCAACAGCATGTACGTTGAATTTTCCATTTCATGTAACCTCTGTTCCTTTCTCTAGCAAGCCCTCTTACTCATATCCTTATTTCCAACCACACACACCCACTCTAGTGATCAGTTTTTTCACAACACACACAAATTGCTGGAGGAACTCAGCAGGTCAGGCAGCATCTCTGGAAAAGAGCAAACAGTCAACGTTTCGGGCCAAGATCCTTCAGCAGGACTAGAAAAAAAGAAGAGAAGTCAAAGCAAGAAGGTGAGGGAGGAGGGGAAGAAGTACAAGGTGGTAGATGATAAGCGAAACCAGGAGAAGGGAGGGATGAGGTAAAGAGCTGGGAAGTTGCTTGGTGAAAGAGATAAAGGGCTGGAGAAGGGGGAATCTGATAGGAGAGGATAGAAGACCATGGAAGAAAGGGAAGAGGGAGGAGCACCAGAAGGTGGTGATGAGCACATAAGGAAATAAAGTGAGAGCGGGAAACGGGAATGGGAATGGTGAAGGTGGTGTGGGGGGTGCAATTACCAGAAGTTCGAGAAATCGATGTTCATGCCATCAGATTGGAGGCTACCCAGACGGAATATAAGATGTTGCTCCCCCAACCTGAGTGTGGCCTCATCACAGCAGTAGAGGAGGCCATGGTCTGATGTGTTGGAATGGGAATTGGAAGTGAATTGGTTTCTTTCTCCTGCCCTACCTGGTTCCATATGTCTATCATTCACACTCAATCCAATTTGTCTCCAACCTCTCCTCTCCTTTAATCTCTGTTTCCAGCTGCCCTGCATTCCTCCCTTATCTGGTTCCACACATCATCTTGCTTTCTGCAGCCTTTTGTTGTCTTGACCAATCACCTCTCAGCCTCTGCCCCTCCTCCACCCAGCTCCGAATGCTCATTAAACCATGCCTCACCCCTTTATACTGGCTGTCTTTCCTTCAGACCTTCGATCCTGAAGTAGGGTCTCAATCCAAAATGCTGACTATTCCTTTGCCTGCACAGGTGCTGCTTGACCTCCAGCAGTTTGTTTTTTGTTCCAGATCTCATCTGCAGTCTCTTGCATCTCCATATTTGGATTTATCCCTGGTAACCTTTCACTTTTTGGCAAATATACCTACCTTCCAGCTCCAGTCAAATTCTTTCTATCCTACCCACAGCAGTGTCTTCAGATTCCACCTCCTGTCCTACGCATGACAGTGCTAGTAGAGCTGAGTCTGAGTTATATGACCGAGAATCTCACATTCAAGTTTTTTAAGCTCAGCTTGTTCTATCATTGACAACTGTATGTGTGTCATTTCCATCTCAATTGTATAAACTTTAATAATATAACTTCTCGGTAAGGGTCTTTAATTAATCTAATAGACTAGTGTGAGTGATTTTTTTCTACGCTGAGAAATCCTTGAACAGATCTGTAGATGGTAAAGCTACAGGTGTCCCCCGCTTTTTGAAAGTTTGCTTTATGCCACTTCACTTTTATGAAAGACCTACATTAGTACATGTTTTTGCTAACCTAAAGAAATCCAAAGAGGATTTTCACTTTTACGAATAAAGGCGCCCGCTTTAAATTTGTGTTTAGTCCGAGAAAGACTACCCTGACCGTGAAGCCTTGCGCGGGCAGGTGTGTGAGCATGTGTGTACATGCCGATTTTTTTCTACAATTCGGTTTTGGCTAAATCTTCCTGATTCTGATAAGTGCAACTACACTGTACATACGTTATTTCTACTTTATATAGGCTGTGTATTTATCATACCATTCCTGCTTTTACTATATGTTAGTGTTATTTTAGGTTTTATGTGCTATTTGGTATGATTTGGTAGGTTATTTTTTGGGTCTGGGAACGCTCAAAAATTTTTCCCATATAAATTAATGGTAATTGCTTCTTCGCTTTACGCCATTTCGGCTTACGAACGGCTCTACTTTCGGATAGCAGGGGAAACCTGTATTTCTCCCGTGTCCTTCATTACTGACAAACCATTGGGATCAACTGGTAACTTGAGGCAGAGGTTAGTGCAGAGTTTGATCTCCTACCCAGCTGTCCTGGGGGGAATCAGAATTTATGAATAAGGGAGATCCCTTAATTTCACAAAGCAGGACTGTGTAGAAAAGAAGCTAAAAAATGGCAAACCAGATTGCCTAAGATGAAAAGAACCACGCTAACATGGTATTGAACTTCGAAACCTCAAGGGTTTTTTTCTAACTTCAGACCTTTACCAGGTAATAAAGGGTCTTTATTTGTAATTGCTCTCCCAAATTTGTAAAGACCATTTTATATGCCCAACAGTTTGCTGTCCATATTATCAGGCATTGCTGAAGGTCTAGGTTTTGGACACTTGCTTTTTACAGTTGACCAGAAGTTATTTGCTAAATGAGTGATCATCCTTGCAACTCACGTGGAGCTCTGCATTCTGAAAGAAGGCTAAAGCATCATGTAAATGAAGTCTGTCACTTCCTGAAATGTATGGACACCTGCAATCCTCTCAAATCTACATGCCTCTTAGTCCTAATGAAGGGTCTCGGCCTGAAACGTCGACTGCACCTCTTCCTAGAGATGCTGCCTGGCCTGTTGTGTTCACCAGCAACTTTAATGTGTGTTGCTTGAATTTCCAGCATCTGCAGAATTCCTGTTGTTTGCCTCTTAGTCTGATTACTTTTGCTCAATGAAATGTAAGTAAATCTCTTTCCCCTGACATCACTGACTATGCTTATACAATGGTGTGCAGCAAACTAAGAAACATGAGAAAAATCCATAAAACCAAGGTACATCTTGGTAGCACACAAAGTCCTGCTGAAGAGTCTCAGCTCTTTCCCACAAATTGCCTGCTGAGTTCCTCCAGCACTTTGTGTGTGTGTGTGTTACTTGGATTTCCAGCATCTGCAGATTTTCTCTCGTTTGTGTTAGGGTACATCCTGTGTGGCCAATTAATGTCCAATCCGCCTCAGTCATTTCATTCTCAATCACAGATTATCCTGCATCAAATTAGGCGTTAGACCGGATACAACAAAAAGAGCCCTGTCTGCAAAATACTGCTCAGAAAAATTTGGGGATGGGTGTTTAAGTGAGCTGTCCTCCAGGTAAGTGATAGGTGGATCTTGGTGGGGTGGGGTTGATAGAAAGGCCAGGGAATTGGGAATGATGTAAGAAGCTGAGAGGTGATTGGTGGCAGTCACAAGGAGCTGAAGAAAATGGAATCTTTTCACTAATGTAGAGAAGGACTTAAGTAGGTTGGAGGATCACTTCGCGGCGCGCCTTCACACTGTCCGATGTACCACCGGGATGTCCAAGAAGCCAGCAATTTTAATTCCTCTCCCCAAAACCACACTGACATGTCTGCCCACGGCCTTCTCTGCTGCTAGGTTGAGGCATCACTTGCTAGTCTCTAACCTGATGGTATGAACATCAGCTTTGCTATCTTCTAGACTCTATCCCCATGCCCCCATTTTTATAACCTTATCTCACCAGCTTCATCATCCCACCACTCTCCCTTCTCCTGCCCTTGCTATCTGTCCATCACCCATTCATTACTCCCACCAGTTCCCCACGTCACCTCCTTCCCTTTATTTCATGGTCAGCATCGTGTCAAATGAGATCTCATCTTCGTCAGCCCTTTGCCACATCCACCTATCACCTCCCAGCTTCTTAAATCATTCTCATTCTTCCCCTCCCTTACCTTTCCATCAGCCCCTTCACCTGGAATCACCTATCACCCACCAGCTCTTGTTCCACCCTTTACATTCCCCATGGATGCTGCCTGTCCGGCTGAGTTTCTTGTGCTTCTTGCTTTTGCTCTGGTTTAATTTGGCACCATGCTTCAGCACAGACCCTATGGGCTGAGCCTGCTCCTGTGTCGTGCAGTCCAATGTTCTATGTTCTACGTTAATGTCTTCAGCTAACACCAAAGAAGGGTTTAAATCTCAGGATTAAGGCTACTTACTAATGGGAGTCTGACCCCCATTTGCAGGCCTTGAAAACACTGGAAGAAATGTCCATGTCACAGTAAGAGTAACATGCAGTTTCTCACTAATGCTCATGGCAACTGGACAAAGGAATCAGGCTAAATATTTCCAAAGTCAACACGTGTACACAAAGGATCTGATCAGCCTTAATGATCAAGTGTTAGGTAAACTTCAACCGAGTACGCAAACCAAAAAGAAGGAGCTGAGGCGCTGCTGAATATTGAAAGAAGTTCGAGTCTCAGTTGAGTGCTCTTTGCACACACTGCCACTATCTCTGGCAGGGCATACCCTCCCTGATGATACCCAATGGAATAAGCACAATCTGATAACCAGGTTTCAGACCAACCACTTTTCCGTAGGGAAAATACAAATACTAGTGAGTTAGCACCTTCAGGATAAAATGGAAGAAAACAGAAAAAAGTATTAAGGGAGAACACCAAAAAGGTGTTATGTCTGCCTGTAATTGGCCTATAGTGTTTAGAAAGTTATTGCATGGAACACCAACAATCAAGATGTTGCCGAGCTGTGGTCTTCATTGAAGTTGCGGCTCAGATTGGTTTTTAGGGGTTTTTTTTAGGTTCACGGGAATGGTTTTGGGGATAAAGATTCAAAGTACGTTTATTATCAATACCACTCTGAGACTCGTCCTCCGGCAAGCAGCCATGAAACAAAGAACCCGATTAAGGAAGCATCAAACACCCAATGCGGGAAGAAGGAACAAATTGCGCAAATGGCAAAGAGCAAGCGGACACTGCATACAGTGGAATAGCAAACATCATACCAGGAGTCCAGTGTTCAGTTTAATTCATTTCTGCATCGCGCAGTCGGCCCACTGCTGGCCGCAAAGCTGAAGCACCCTGGATTGCATTGATCGCCCTGATCAAACTACTCAGAAAAATCAAAGAAAGATAAACCAGTACCCAGGAACAGAGCGGGGAGTTAAGGGTCAAATTAGGTCGAAGTCTAAGTCAAATCCTCTGCTTTGCGTTCGAAATCCAGTAGTGTGAGTGCGGTCAGATGTTGAGCCAGTAGAACGGCAAGGGAGTTCGGAGTCCCATCATTGGCGGGACTGGGGGTCAAGGCCTAGTTTTTAGGGTCCCATCCTCGGTAAGTCCGGCCTTCGAGGCCTGGAGTTTGGGACTTCATCCGGGTTCCTTATTCGTCATCATCTGCACGTTCTGGCTCAGTACTGAAGGTTGAAGTTTGGTCAGAGGTCCTGATCAAAGTCCAAAGGTCGATCAGGTCCAAACGTTGAGGCCCAATGGCCAAATCTATGAATCTCTGCAATGTCTGTTGAGGAAGTCAGATCCCAGTGTCTAAGAGTCCACGAATCTTCCGGAGGGTGGAAGCTGAAGTTAGCCTGTCCTGAGGTTAGAGGATTGTGTACAGTATGTGCATGGGTGTGTACAAGGAAGGGAGGAAAGGGGCTGATTCCTCTTTTGTTGCTTGGTTGTTTGGTACATTCTGCTTTGTTCTCTTCTGTATTTTTCTGCCAAGCATAGTGGGCATGGTATGTTGGCGCTGCAATGTGTGGGCACACTTGCAGGCTGCCCCCAACACATCCTTGGGTGTGTTGGTTGTTAATGCAACTGACCCATTCACTATATATTTGAATGGTGCAGGAGGGAGAAGAAGATGCCGGCGCGACGCAGTGCATGCGGCCGTTCCGAATGATATCGTATGTGTTAACTAGGGGGTCATGCACAATCCTGATTTGATGGAGACAGCCGTGAGAAGCATGAAGGAACACCTGGAGAAACTTCTGAAATGCCCGCTTCGCTGCTGCTGCTACTGTGCAATCGAGAATCTCTGGAGGGGAAGGCCCCAAATCCTCGGCTTTGCCTATTGCCTGTTGCCGGGGTTGGGGTCGAAGCGTTCGGCAGAGATGGTGCCCGGTCCTCGGTGTTGGAGGGCTAGTCGGAGGCTCGAAGTTTTCGGACGGACTCGGAGTCGGACTGTGGTCGGATGCTTCCAGGATGCTGCATTGGCAAGTTTGCGGTGCTGGAGGTTCACCGTCTGCGTGAGATGATGGGACTTTCGAGAGACTTTGAGATTTTTTACCGTGCCCATGGTCTGTTCTTTATCAAATTACAGTATTGCTTTGCACTGTTGTAGCTATATGTTATAATTATGTGATTTTTGTCAGTTTTTCAGTCGGTTTGTCATGTGTTTCATTCTGGAAAAACATTTAATGCATGCATTACTAAATGACAATAAAAAAGGACTGTGTGTCCTCATAATCTAATATTTCAATATACATGTGATTAATAAACGTGAATAAATCTGTTTAGTTTATATGCCTTCAGTTTCAATATTCAGAATTAGTAGAGGCCCAAAGCTAGGCCAAAGCTGGACCTGTGTCCATGACGTGGCTACTGGGGGCTGAGCGGTATGTGCTGGAGAACCAATTGATCTCTGGTGAGTGGGGTACTTCCCAGAGATTTTGTGTTTGTCTGGGATTTGAAGCCTGCATCACAAGGTGACAGCTGGGAACAGGGAAGGTTCAGTGCTCATTTTCACTGGGGTGGGGGGGGGGGTCATCAGGATATTGGGGATGGAGGCCGGAGTAAAGGACCACAGCTAAAGTACAGAACAGGAATGGAGCCAACATTGAAATGGTACCCAACAGTGGGCTGGAATTGTGTCTGGCAGCTCCTCTAAGTAATCCTGGTGAACTCAGTAGATGTGATTTAACTCAAAGGGTCATAACTGCAGACATGGGCTTGTTACCCTCTTCCTAAGGTTCAGGTGTGATTATGACAGATCTTGAACATAGAGCAGTACAGCACAGGGAACTGGCCCTTTGTCCCACAGTGCTGTGCCAAACCCATCAAATTTGTAATCACACGGCCAACTAGACTAAACCCTTTGGCCTTCAAAATGTCTGTATCCTTCCATTTTCCTCACATTCATGTGCCTATCTAAACACCCTTTAAAAGCCCTTAATGTATCTGCCTCTACCACCACCCCAGGCACCTACCACTCTCTGGTTTAAAAACTTGCCCCTTACATCTCCTTCGAAATTAACCCCTTCTCATCTTAAGTGCATGTCCTCTGGTATTAGACATTTCAACCCTGGGAGAAAGATACTCCCTGTCTGCTCTATCTATGCCCCTCATAAACTTATAAACCTCCATCAGATCCCCCCTCAGCCCCTGTCGCTCCAGAGAAGAAATTCAAGTTTGTCCAACCTCTCATTGTAGCACATGCCCTCTAATCCAGGCAGCATGCTGGTAAACCTCTTCTGAACCCTCTCTGGAGCTTCGACATCTTTCCTACAGTGGAGTGACCAGAACTGTACGCAATAGCCCAGATGCAGCCGAACTAAAGTTTTATAAAGCTGCAATGTACCTTCCTGACGTTTGATCTCAATGCCTTGACTAACAAAGGCAAGCATTGCCACATCAACACACACAAAATGCTCGAGGAGCTCTGCAAGTTAGGCAGCATCTATGGAGCTGTACAAACAGCCGATGTTTCAGGCTGAGACCCTTCATCAAGACTGAGAAGGAAGAGGGAAGACGCGAGAATAAAAAGGTAGGAGAAGGGGAGGGAGGAGAGCTAGAAGGTGAAAGGTGAAGCCAGGTAGGTTGGCAAGATAAAAGACTGGAGAAGAAGGAATCTGACAGGAGAGGAGAGGAGACCATAAGATAAAGGGAAGGAAGTGGGAATCCAGGGAGGTGATAGGCAGGTGAGAAGACGCAAGAGGCCAGAATGGGGAGTAAAAAAAGAGAGGGGAGGAAAAGAATTTTTTTACCAGAAGGAGAAATCAATATTCTTGCCATTGGTTGGATTCTACCCAGGTTGTTCCTCCACCCTGAGGGTAGGCTCATCTTGGCTCAAGAGGAGGCCATGGACTGACATGTTGGCATGGGAATGGGAATTAGAATTAAAATTAAATCTGATCTAGTGCTTTCTCGGCATGTATGACGAAAATATTCTTCTCAAGCTTTCAGCCAGGTACGGGTATCGATTATGTATGACGTTTAGATGACAAACTCTGCCATCTTCATCAGGGATGATACCTGGCAATGACTAGTCTGATGGTATTTAGACCCCTGCACTCCGTCCGTCCTGATTGGTTAGTCCTCATCCAGTCAGGTTTCTGCTCTCCCACCTTGTTTATAATCAAATTCCAGTTCTTCATCTTTGTTAAAATTCTTTTCCTCTAGTTTTATTTCAATGGCTTCCTTTACCAGGTGGTCCCAAAAGCCATTGGCTTGGCACAGTAGCTTTTTGCTGTTGAAGTCAATCCCATGGCCATTGGGAATGCAATGTTCTGCTACTGCCAATTTCTCTGGGAACCCAAACAGATACACGTCCTGCACTCCTTGATGTGGGTTTGCACCGTCTGGCCTGTAAGGAAGCTCAAATCACAGCTTACGTGGGTCAAAGATAATCTGGGACTCAGGTCAGCTGGTGTTTACAGGGTTCCCTGTGAATGCAGAGCAGCGTATATCAGCCAGATGGGACACACTATTAAGGAGGTGGGAAGATAGGGCGAGCGCGGATGTTTGGGAAATGGAGGAGATGCGGCTGAAGGCAGGATCAGCAGTGCGGAAGGGAAACCCCGTTCTTTGAAGAAAGAGGACATCCCCTCCTCTGATGTCCTGGAAAGGAAGGGCACATCCTGGGAACAGGTGCAGCAGAGATGAAGGAATTGAGAAAAAAGAATAGATTTTTACAGGAGATGGGGTGGAAAGAGGTATAGGCAAGATAAATAAGAGAATCGGTAGGCTTACAAAAGATGTCGGTTGACAGTCTTTCTCCAGAGATGGAGACAGAGAGATCGAGAAAGGGGAGAGAGGTGTCAGAAATGGACCAAGTGAATTCAAGGCCAGGTGGAAGTTAAAGGCAAAGTTGATGAAATTGTTGGCTTAGCATGAAGCAGCACCAATGCAGTCGTCGATGTAGTAGAGGAAAAGTTGAGGAGCTTTACTGGGTAAGGCTTGGAGCATGAATTGTTTTATGTAGCCAGTGAAGAGGCAGGGGCCCATGACTACCCCTTAAGAAAGGAAAAATTGTTGTGGTCAGAGCCAGAGAATTGAAAGTTACTGAGGAGATCAAGAGCATGAGAAGTGTTGTGGATGCAGGTGGGAAGGGACTGAACCAAGGGGATAGAATGGAATTGAGATATGCGGACATGAGTTCAGTGGGGCAGGAGCAAGTAGAGACAATGGACATACCCAGACAGTCAGGTTTGTGGAGCCTGGGTAGGAGTAGATGCGAGCAGTGCAGGGCAAGGGAACTATGAGTTTGTTGGCAGTGGATAGGAGTTCTCCAGAGTTGATGAGGTCAGTCATGGTGTCAGAGACAGTTTTCTGATGGTTCGGATTAGTGCCCTCTTCAAGGGGTAAGTATGAGGAGGTGTCTGACAGTTGCCACCTGGCCTCGGTAAGGTAGCGGTCAGTGCACCACACTACCACAGCACCCCCTTTGTCTACGGGTTTGATAGTAAAGTTGGGATTGGTGCGGAGAGAGTGGAGGGTAGTGTATTCAGAGAGGTAAGGTTCGAGAAAGAGAGGAGGATGCTGAAGTCGAGATGGTTGATGACTCGTTAACAATTTGAGATGAAAAGATCCAGAGTAGGCAGAGAACCAGAGCGGGGTGTGCAAGAAAAGAGGAGGGTTGGAGACGGGAGAAGGGGTCATCAGTGCGGAGTGTGGAATTCTTGCCAGAGAAGTTGGCTTGGAGACACAGACAACGGAAGAAGAGCTTGGAGTCATAGTGGGCACGGAACTCTATGAAGTGCGGGAAGGAGAGCAAAGGTAAGGCCCTTTGTTCTGCCTCTGAGAGGGGAAGGCCAGAAGGAATGTTGAAGACATGGCCCAGATTAGAGCTGGGAAGAGAAATGGTGCCAAGAGATGATGTCAGTAATGGTGTCTTTGGTGGCAGTGATGGGAGTTCTCCAGAGCTGATGAACTCCTGAGAACTCATGCCATATGCCTTCTTAACCATTCTATCAACCTGAGTAGCCACTTTCAGGGAGTTATGAACGTGGACGCCAAATCCCTTTGTTCATCCACACTATTAAGGGTCTTGCCTTTAACAGTGTATTCCCTCTTCACATTTGCCCTACCAAGGTGCAGCACTTCACATTTTTCTACTGATCTACATCTCGCTGTATTCTTTGCCAGCTTTCTGTACTGTTGGCAATACCACCAACCTTTGTATGATCTGCATACTTACTAACTCACTCATCTACATTTTCATCCAGGTCATTTATATTACAAACGGCAAAAGTCCCAGTACGGATCCCTGTGGAACACCATTAATCATAGACCTCCAGCTAGAATAAGTCCCTTTGACCATGACTCTGTCTTTTATGGACGAGCCAGTTCTGAATCCGAATGGCCAATTCACCATGGATCCCATGCATCTTAATCTTCTGGCCAAGCCTCCCACGTGGGACCTTGTTAAACATCTTATTAAAATCCATGTAGACAACATCCACACAGCTCTACCTTCATATATCACCTTGTCAAAAAACTCAGTCAAATTAGTAAAATTCTTGGGTAGTAAGAGATAGATGGATATTTGACAAAGTGCACATGAAAGGTTACCAGGAGTAAGCAGGAAAGTAGAAATAGTCATAGTCATAGTCATACTTTATTGATCCCCGGGGAAATTGGTTTTCGTTACAGTTGCACCATAGATAATAAATAGTCATAGAACCATAAATAGTTAAATAGTAATATGTAAATTATGCCAGTAAATTATGAAATAAATCCAGGACCAGCCTATTGGCTCAGGGTGTCTGACCCACCAAGGGAGGAGTTGTAAAGTTTGATGGCCACAGGCAGGAATGACTTCCTATGACGCTCTGTGCTGCATCTCAGTGGAATGAGTCTCTGGCTGAATGTACTCTGGTGCCCACCCAGTACATTATGTAGTGGATGGGAGACATTGACCAAGATGGCATGTAACTTAGACAGCATCCTCTTTTCAGACACCACCGTGAGAGAGTCCAGTTCCATCCCCACAACATCACTGGCCTTACAAATGAGTATGATGATTCTGTTGGTGTCTGCTACCCTCAGCCTGCTGCCCCAGCACACAACAGCAAACGTGATAGCACTGGCCACCACAGACTCGTAGAACATCCTCAGCATCATCCGGCAGATGTTAAAGGACCTCAGTCTCCTCAGGAAATAGAGACGGCTCTGACCCTTCTTGTAGACAGCCTCAGTGTTCTTTGACCAGTCCAGTTTATTGTCAATTCGTATCCCCAGGTACTTGTAATCCTCCACCATGTCCACACTGACCCCCTGGATGGAAACAGGGGTCACCGGTGCCTTAGCTCTCCTCAGGTCTACCACCAGCTCCTTAGTCTTTTTCACATTAAGCTGCAGATAATTCTGCTCACACCATGTGACAAAGTTTCCTACTGTAGCCCTGTATTTACTATCAGATTAACCATGGTTTTATTAAATCACAGAGCAGGATTGAGGGGTTGAGTGGATTACACCTGCTACAATTTTGAATGTTCATTTGTTACTATTAAAAACAGCTTTATGTATCTGAATTTCTTGACCCATTGTGTCTGGAATAGAAATGTCTACATGGATATAAGCACTAGATGGAGCTATTGGAATGTATTTTTCTCTCTCAGTAACTGAGTGACTCACCCTGGCTCCAGTATAGTAGCAGTTTACACTGCGAGTCATTACCCTCTTCACAAAACTGGAAGTGATGCATTTCATGTTGAGAACTTGAGAAATAGTCATTTCCTTTCAGTCAGTGACTAACACTGAGCTCATTCTTAGCACCTCCAGATATATTGAATACACTAAAGGTCATTGGTTATGCTGTAAAGGAGAAAAACATTCAGGGATCCAAAATACTGGGAGCCAACAAGATCAAAACCATGTGGAGCACAGAACCTCCAAAAATAAAATAATCTAATAAAAATCTGGGAGATGTGCAGATTTCAAAACACAAATCCACCTACTGATTTCATATATATATATACACACACACACATACTGTGCTGTATATACATACTGTATATGTATGACATATACTGTTCCTATACATAGTGCTTTTATGTACAAATGTATATAAGCAGTGTGATTATTGTTTTTCTATATAATACAATATATTGCAATATGTTTATTTTTATGTAGATTATTCATTCCTTATAGTGAATATTATAAATTGTTCTATATACAGTTAATTCTATAAAGTGTATTACGCATTACATAGGTTTGTATTGTTGATATTTTGACAACTACAGTAAAATAATAGTGCATTAAAGAGTCATAGAGCTCATAGAGTCACAGAGTTAATCAGTAAGGAAAAAACCCCTTCAGCGCATCTCCTCCTTGGAGACCAATTTGCCTGACTGACCAGTTGCCTGCGTTTGGCCCATATCACTCTGAGCCAGGGGTCCCCAACTCTTTTAATGCCATGGATGCCTACCAGTAGCCGAGGGGTCTCTGTGGACCCCAGGTTGCGAACCCCTGCTCTAAACCTTTTTCATTCATGCACCTGAATGTCTTTTAAGTGTCTTAAACTTCCAGTGGTCAGTCTAGTAATCATTAATACCTGTCATGATGTGAGTACCTTGATCCTCACCTGAACGGTGAGGTAAACTAGTAGATGCTAATACTGTACTAGAAATAGGGATGTTTCCATCACATCTTCTGTTTGATCCTCTGATGAAACATCGTGCTTACTCCGAGCATTTTCCTACGAGAGGTGCCCTACGGAGATTAGACTTCCATATAATGTAGTACACACAAAATGCTGCGGGAGCTCAGCACTAATGGAGAAGAGTGAACAGTCGACATTTCGGGCCAGGACCCTTCATCAGGACTGGAAAAGGGAGATGAGAAGTCAGAGTAAGAAGGTGGGGAGAGGAGAGGAACATCCCTATTCCTTCCTTGCCAACCATGCTATGCCAGAGGATTAGGTCTTTGGCCACGGTGGCACTGAAGTCATCAAGGATGATCTGTTGTCTTCCTTTGGGATGTTTTGAAGACTGGAATAGAAGTCCTCCTTGGCCTTATCCAAAATTTCAATTTTGGGGCTTTTTGTATATATATATATATATATATATATATATATACTGATGACCATGGCATGATGGTTCTGTGTCAAACCAAGCTGAAGGGTTCACCAATTCCATTCCACAGAAGCTATCAGCGGGGTGCTGGGTTAGCTCGTTCTTGATGGTAAATCTCATTTTGTGAAGGCAGAGTTGCTCCGCCAAGGTATTCCTCCATAATAAAGTGTTTCCACCATCTTGTTCTTTAAGCTGGCCATCTCCTGACTGTTGTTCCTCACCCAGTGCAGAAATGTTGCTATTTATGTGTCTGAGTTTCTGGACCCTACCCAGCTAATTCTGTTCCATCACCCTCTTAGTGTAGCTCTGAAAACTATTTTTCTTACAGCTCCCATTTGATCACAACAATATAATTTGCCACGAGCACTTCAGCCTATCTTCAGCAGTGTATTCTACATCCTAAATGCCTGCTGCTTTAAAGGAGTTTATCCACGTCACCTTCATTTTATACAGTGCGCTGGGAAAGAAAACGGTTGGGGTCTCTATGGAGGCCTTCATAACTTCAAGACCTTCAGAGTGCATCAAACAATTAACGGTCTGCATGCAGTCACTGTTGCAATGTAGGAAAGTGATATATTCTCATGTATTTAGGGAGCAAATGGAGATTTGGTTTGGTATCTCATCAAAAAGATGGTGGGTATTCAGCATGATGATTACTGTGTGGGAACTGTCGCTGAAAAATGTGCATGAGGACAAGATCTGATGCAGATACAATGTTCTCTACAGCGGAAAGGTTTGATGACATTCCAGTGACAAGGCCCTGGTAAGGCAGTGGGCACCAGGGAAGCAATCAGGAAAACACCAAGAAACACACGCTAAAGGCTAGAGGAACCCAGCAGGCCAGGCAGGGTCTCGGCTCGAAACGTCAACTGTAGTCTTTTCCACAGAAGCCGCCTGACCTGCTGAGCTCCCCCAGCATTTTGTGTGTGTTGCCTTGGATTTCCGGCATCTGCAGATCTTCTCTTGTTTGTGACAGGAAAACACTACACTGACTAAGCAAAACCAACATTCAAGAAGGTTCGAGATGAAAGAACATGCAGCATTCACCCGTACGATGAATCTTTCGTAATGAGCCTTTCAGGTAAGTTCATGACAGGAAATGTCAATTACAGATGTGCAGGGGCAGTGTTTGTAAAGCAGTAACTGATAATCTAAGATCAAAGACATCCTGTTATCCGGTAGTCACCTCTAAGTGGATACCATGACACAACTGTCAGTCAAGAATGATCCAATAATTGGCCCAGGCAAAAGTTCCAGATAAAAAGAAACACTTGGAAAGAAAAACAAGGGGAAGAATCGATGACTGAAGCTCATCCTTCCAATAATTCAACTTGCAAAATTTGTGCGAGCCCCTCACTCACCTACATTGCATTTTAGTTCCAGTTCGACATTCAATAATTATAGAACAATATCAATTACACTGCATCTGCTGTCCAACCTCCCTCTCACCCAGCCTTAACATCGAAGTCGCCAGGCCTCTCAAGATTCAGCTCACCTAGCTAAACACCCTGGTACAGGAGTGTCACTGTTAACTGGAAGTGACCAGAATGCTGGCAGTATTTGCAGGGAATGGCTGGGGGCTTTGTCATTATTTATAAGGGGTGTGTTAATCATTACAGATGATGGCTGTTAATATGCCAGTATTATAGGGGATGCCTGGGACTGTGTGAGGGGATGTGCTGGTGTCTGCAGCTGTGTCAGTATTCACAGAGCATCTGCTGAGAGCTAAGTGGTATTTTTACGACTGCGTGCAGGAGTTATTCGGGCATATGTCCTCATAATATCCTGTAGATAGGTGTGTAAGAGACAACTAGTGTCTTGTACCTGACATGCTATTAAAAAATAACCTTTGACCTCCGCCTGTGTGAAGCTCAATGCTTTGATACGCTTAACTAATCGACCTTTGCAACAGCTGCCTGCTGGGTAGTTCGTTAAAAGTAATTAGACAGTGAAATGAGGCAAGACATGTACCAGGTTTCCAGAAAGGCTTCGCGAAGCATCAAGAGATCTATGGATATAGCTTTCGTGGTCTCATGATTCACGTCATAGACTTAAGACTCCCACATGAACCTTGCTCAGCATCGATTACAAAACTGCTAGGTCTTTTCACTAAATTCTGGGATATTTCATGCCCAGAGAACCAACTCCTAATCTCTGTGGTTTTGTTTCCTTTCTTACTAGCCCAGGTTATTTTGAATCTAAATGACTACTCTTTTCACTCTAATCATTATACTTGTGTTTTTACTGTTTACAAAGCTGATTATGTAATATATTCCGATTTCTTAGTTTTAGGTGTGGTGTTTCCTAATCTGTTGCCTGCATCTTTGAGCTAAACTGCACCTATCCCTCAATGAAGTACATATTCTGGACTCACTTATAGGGCTGAGTGCAGTCAATGGAATGTAACCCTGGCACGTGTCTACACCAGACCTCCCAGCTGTCATCAGGACATTGTGCAGTTCTTTAACCATGATAGTTCGGTCATAAATTTCAAAGTCCGCCCTGAGGGAGAATAATTATTGCTCCACTCCATGATAAGGTTTATGCTTTTGCTGGCACCTCTCCTGCTTCCAATTTTTGCCACCTTCTTCAAGGGCCTGACAAGTGCGTACAGCAGAACTGAATTAACTCTTTCGGGTCTTCAAAGCTATGGAAACAGTTGTAGGGTCCTTAATTTTTTTCTTCCCTTGGAGATACTGAATGGGTAGATTCATTTTTGCAGAGTGCCAAGTCCATAACTATCCCATACTCAGATAAGCATGTAGGAAGAACGGTTGGAGGCGAGAGGAGAGAAGAGGGGAACGTGACAAGAGGAAGCAAAGGGAGGAGCAGATAGGAGTGAAGGAAGGGGGAGGGGAGTGGGAATGGTGAGGGTGGCAGAGAATGGTATAGTGTCGAAAGGAAAGGGATGGAAGGAGGAGAGGGAAAGTGAGGCGAACTTTTGGAGGGAAAGGAATCAAAAGAGTCTTCAGGGTGGATATTGAAATAACAACTTGAGTGGAGGGGGAGATGGCAGAAACCCAAGGTACGATTAAGCATTGTTCTAAAGGAGAGGAGTTGACTAAAATTCTTAAAGTCAGCTTTAGGGATTATAGATAGATGGAAAACTAAAGGATATGAAATTATTAAGTGAGAAAAAGGAAATGAAAAAGAGTGAACCAATAAGTGTTGTTGATACAAACACATGGAATGTAGAGAACAACTTATACAAAAGGGACAATGTGGAGGATATGAAGTGCAAGTCATCACTGACGTATATTGGCTAGATTACTAGCTCCAAGACCTTGGCCTCAGTACCTCCTTGTGCAACCGGATCCTCGATTTCCTCACTTGCGTATCCAGATCAGATTGGCAACAACTCTCCTCCGCCATCTCCGACAGCCCAGCTGCACCACAAGGCCGCGAGCTTAGCCCCTGCTCTACTTGCTTTACACTTAAAGCACAGCTGCAATGCCATATTCAAGTTTGCTGATGACACCACTGTTGTTGGCCAAATCAAAGGTGGTGACAAATCAGTATGTAGGATGGAAATTGAAAATCTGGCTGAATTACTTCATAACAAGAACCTCTTACTCAAAGTCAGCAAGACCAAGGAGCTGATTATTGACTTCAGGAGAAGGAAACCAGAGGTCCATGAGACAGTCCTCATTGGAGGATCAGAGGTGGAGGGGGTTAATAACTTTAAATTCCTAGTTGTTATAATTTCAGAGGACCTGTCTTGGACCCAACATGTAAGTGCAATTATGAAGAAAGCACGGCAGCACCTCTACTTCCTTAGGAGGTTCAGCATGACATCTAAAACTTTGACAAACCTTTATAGATGTGCGGTGGAGAGGATATTGACTGGCTGCATCAGAGTCTGGTATGGAAACACCAACGCCCTTGAACAGAAAATCCTATAAAAGGTAGTGGATGCGGCCCAGTCCATCACAGGTAAAACCCTCCCAACCATTGACCACATCTACATGAAACGCTGTTGCAGGAAAGCAGAATCCACCATCAGGGACCCACACCACCCAGCACATGCTCTCTCCTCACTCCTGCCATCAGGGAGAAGGTACAGGAGCCTCGGGACTCACACCAGGTTCAGGAACAGTTACTATCCCTTAACCATCCTGCTCTTGAACCAAAGGGGATAACTTCACTTGACCCATCATTGAAATGTTCCCACAACCCCCTTTCAAGGACCCTTCGTCTCATGTTCTTCACAATTTTTTGCTTGCTTATTTATTTATTTATTTATTTATTTATTTATTTATTTATTTATTTATTTATTTATTTATTATTATTGTTTCTTCTTTTTGCATTTGCACAGTTTGCTATCTTTTGCACTCTAGTTGGATAAATAAGTTGGGCAGGATTTAATTGATTCTGATATGGTGCACTATGCTATAGATTTATTGAGTATGCCCACAAGGGAATGAATCCCAGCATTGTATATGGTGACATATATGTACTTCAATAATAGTTTACTTTGAACTTTAAATTTACCATGTTATGCATCACAGGAAAGATAAGTAAAATGATAGAGTGGGAGTAGTAGCTTTGATGATTGACAATGAAATCACTTCAATTAAAGGAGCTAACAAAAAACAAGGAGATAATGAGACTTTATGGATTAAATTAAGTAGAAAAAGATTTAAGGTTGTACTGTGAATTTCATTTCAGAATCAGAATCAGGTTTATTATCACCAGCATGTGACGTGAAATTTGTTAACTTAGCAGCAGCAGTTCAATACAATGCATAATGTAGAAGAGAACAAAAATAATAAATAGACTAAAAAATAATAATAATAAATAAATAAGTAAACCAAGTCTTTGAGATAAATGTTAGTGTGAAGACTAAAGAGATGGCAGCTGTGGATCTGGAACGCAGTTCAGTACAAGGGAAACTCAGCTGGTAGAGCAGCGTCTATGGAGGCAAAGGTGGAAGTCAATGTGTAATGATCTCTTCCGGCCTGTGCGGGGCGCTGGAGAGCACTGGGCTCCAAGGTTTTTAAGAGCACTTGAATTGGTTAGTGTTGTTCAACGAGAATTATTAATCATTTAGATTTCCTTGTGTTTTTATCGAGTGACTTGCTCTTTGTAATGCAGTCTCCTGGTGCTTTCTGTATAAACTTGGTAACTTTAATTTGATAGACTTGGGGATTCTGTGTTTCCTGTATTATTTAAATGGATGCCCGATTAGTGCTAATCGTGGGGTCATAGTTGTGAGAATGTTACGCCTCGCAGCGTCGCTCAGATGAGTCATCGATGTTCTGTTGGAATTACTATGAATAAACTCTGGTCGCCTTCTCTATATCGGCATCCGTCTTTCCTCTGTATGTGGGTTCCGACATTGCCAGTGTACATTGTGACATAATGTTTCAGATCGAAACCCTGCATTAAGATTGAGAGGGAAGAGGAGATATTGCCAGCCTTATCAGTTATCTTCTATACAGTATATGACCTTTCAGCAAATCATGCATAGGGTTATGATACCGATTCCAGTTAGATAGTGTGTAAGGGCCGTCCCTTTGGAGCCTTTGAAACACTGTATCCCATTTCACCATATTCTTCAATATGTGCCGGTCTGCAGCATTCATTTGTGAATAACATGATACTCTGAAATACCAGTGAGCTCCATGCATACCAGAGAGCATCGTTCACCATGTTAATGGCTCCTCAGTTGCACCAAGTCTCAATAAGTACTTCTAAATCACTTCCCATTCTAGAAAGGGGTGGGCAATCATCTCTTTTCCATTGTAATCATCAGTAGGGCAGCATTCAAGACAACGTGAGTGATTCAACCCAAACCTTGCACTTTATACATTGGGACACAGATTTTATTCCTTATTTTTAGTCACTCTGAGCCCAAATTGGGCATTTCCTTAGATATAGCCATAACCTAGCCTAAGCACTTCTCCTTAAGAATGGTGACTGGATCTTTGTTTTTGATTTCATTGCAAAGATTAATATACTTACGTAGCCCCCCCCTCCCCGGCCACCCTCAGGGTCGCTCGGCTCGCTGTCGTCTAGGGAAACAGCCTCGGCCCCGACAAACTGGATATTCGTTTGTGTGGATGCTGTGTGATGTACCCCACCCCGCCCAAATAACAGACAATACACCAGATGCAATTAAATGATTTACAGTTTATAGATATTACTGGAACTATATAATTAAGAGAGAATAAAATATAAAAGGAAAATAAAAGGCGCCACACTTATCAAAGTTCAATCTCTTCGTGCACAAAACAGTTGGAGCTCAGGACCCTTCTTCTTCACCCTGCGACCCCTCGGACCACCTCGACCGGCCGCCTGGGACGACCAACGGTGGTCGACCAGACGCTCCACACGAGTCCGTCTCCGTCTCCTCGCCGAACGCCCTCCTCGGGGTCCGACCCCGCTAGCGGACATCACAGCACCTCATCCATCCTCTGTCTCGCTCTCCCGCCTTCTGCCCCAAAACACCGTGCATACATTATCTTCAAATACACCAAAACCATAACAACTATCCCAATTGGTTAATAGCACCCTCTTATCACCCTCTAAACCAAAACAAGCTGCTAGCGCAAACTTTCTCAGCGTTTAACACAACAAAGCCGCATTCCCCACATTAACATAACAAAGACGCCATTTTAATTAGCTTCCGCAGTAACATAAAAGTCGAAACCCCCTTACACTTATTTCCAGCCCCTTATGCTGCTGGCATTTAGGGCAGCAATGAAGGTTTTCCATCTCTGGCGATGTTCAGAGCTTCCTTCATCATGCCAGTAGCTTCCTCTCAGTTTTAATTACTGTCAGTCATACAAGTCCTAACTGGAGGGTCAGGAACACCATCACATTCAGATGTAGGATTCTTCATTGCTGTTTCTGTAACAATTCTGTTTTACCCGTCAGGGTTGTCAGCTCTGAGCTGAACCCCCAAACCTGGAGGACTGGTGGACCACTCTTAGTCTGGCCTCTACCCTTTGACCTGTCTGTCATGGGTGACCCTACCAAGAGCCAAAGCATAAAGCCCTGACTCCAGCCAACATAGCTGTCTGGGTCATTGAGGCACACACGCCTACGATAAGGTTGTGATCCCCTTGGAGGAAATCTTAACATAGCAGATTTTAAACAATTAATGGAAATCTGATGTTTACTCAACCTGAAAATTTCAAAACAATTTCTCAAAGCAACCCCTGCCCTCAAAACCATAATTCTCTCTGTGTTGTACACCATTTCCTGAACGACTTGTCCTCCCACATAGCGAGTGAGTCAGATATCCAATAACAGCTCCCAGATCATAAATAATAGAGCATGTCTCCAAAGGGCTTGAACTGTGAAGTGAATTGAACAAGAAGAGGATAAAGATCAGGGAGTGGTACTGAGTGAGAGAAGCAAGCCGACTGGGCTGGGGCAAGTGGAGGGAGTGGAGCCAATTGATGGAAGCAGCCAGTATGGATGGAGAAATTGGTGTGGCAGTGGGTGCTGACAGCGCGAGCAGTTAATCTGTGTTGAAACTGGGGTGGGACTACGGATAGAGGGGAACTGTGAGATGAGGTCAGAGGGAAGGGAGCAGTCAGTCTGTGGCAGAGGTAGGGTGGGTGGTTTGGGGTGGGAGGGCGATGCTTTTGAAGGGGAGTTGTCAGTCTGCGAACGGTAAAACTGGAACAGGGCACTAATCAGCCATGTTCAAACACAGATGATGCTGAAAAACTAAATAACGTTGTGTAATGGCGCTGTCCTCAAGGGCAATGATCCCTGTGGGTGAACGCTAAATAGAAGACTGATGAAGTTGGAGCTGTGTCCAGCCAGAAGTATTAAGCTAAAAACAGTACAGCAAGGAAACAGGCCATTCGGCCCAAAATGTCCATGCCAACCATGATGCCAGTTTAAACTAAAGATGAGGTTGAACCTCTAGTTATTTTTTTTTTTGGTGTGTGCCTGCGTGCGTGCAAGTCTGTGCGGGTGCGTCTGCATGTGCCTGCGTGCGTGCAAGTCTGTGCGGGTGCGTCTGCGTGTGCCTGCGTGCGTGCAAGTCTGTGCGGGTGCGTCTGCATGTGCCTGCGTGCGTGCAAGTCTGTGCGGGTGCGTCTGCATGTGCCTGCGTGCGTCCGTGCGTGCGTCCGTGCAGATGTTTTTTTCATGGCTTTTACAAGGTGCAGAACGAGAGAGAGACCGTGTGGTGCGCCACTCCTCACATACGTGGAAAGCGTACTCGGGAGTGGACCCGACCGGTTTCGAACCCGGGAACCTCCGCTCCCGGGTCTGACACTGATGTCATTGCGCCACCAGCCGGCCCTGAACCTCTAGTTAAGGTATTAAATTGGGTAAGGACTGACTTCAATAGTATAAGACAGGTCACTAGAAAATTAGACTGGAAGTAGCTGTTAGAACAGATGATGCCAACCTTCTTTATGCCATGGACCCCTGCTATTAACTGAGGGGTCTGTGACCTCCAGGCTGGGAATACCTGTGCTGGAGGGAAAAAAATCCATTAAGGGGAGGGGTTCAAAAGCCAAATAGAAAGAGCTTAGACTTAGTATACCCCTCATCATCATTATTATGTGCCATGTCAAGCACGTGCCCCGACTGACTGCATCACCCTCTGGTACGGGGGAAGGGGGGGGGCTACTGCACACGATCGAGATAAGCTGCAAAGAGTTGTAAACTTAGTCAGTTCCATCATGAGCACCAGTCTCCACAGCATCCGGGAATCTTCAGGGAGCAATGCCCCAAAAAGGCGGCTCTCGCGATAAGGACCGCCATCACCCGGGTCATGCCCTGTTCTCGTTGCTACCATCAGGAAGGAGGTACGGAAGTGTGAAGGCACACGCTCAACGATTCAGCACGCTCAATAGCTTCTTCCCCCTCTGCCACCCGATTTCTGAATGGACATTGAACCCATGAACACCACCTCACCATTTTTCATGTCCAATTTTGCACGACTTATTTAATTTAACTATTTAATATATAATGGTAATTCAAGGTTTTTTCTATTATGATTTGCATCGTACTGCTGCCGCAAAGACAATAAATTTCACAACATATGCTGGTGATATTAAACCTGATTTTGATTCTGATAAAGGTAAAAAGCAAAGATAGTAAAATTGGGAAACTTTGGTTAGCGAAGGAAATTGAAGTTTTAATCAGGAAAAAGAAGGAAGTGTGTTTTAGGTGTGGGAAATTGTTATCAAGAGAGTCTTTTGAGGTTTACAGAGGATATAGGATCAATTAAAGATGCAGATGAGGACATGAAATAGCCCTGGCCAACAGAGTTAGAGAGAATTGCTAAACTTGACAGGAAGAATGTGGAGGCTTTGGAAAAGGAGCAGAAGAGGTTCAGCAGGATGCTGCCTGGATTAGAGAGCATGAACTTTAAGGAGAGGTTGGCAAACTCGGATGGTTCTCTCTGTAATGGCGAAGGCTGAGGAAAACCCTGATAGGAATTGATAAAATTATGAGAGGGATAGAGTCATAAAGCAGTACAGCACAGATAAAGGCCCTTTGGCCCAACAATCCCATGCTGACCATGATGCCCACCCAGCTGTAAAAGAGTCATAAAGCAATACAGCACAGATACAGGCCATTCGACCCAAGAATCCCGTGCTGACCATGGTGCCCACCCAGCTGGTCCCAATATCCTGTGTTCGGCCCGTACCCCTCTGAGCCCCTCCGCTCCATATATCTGATCCAGTGCTTTTTAAATGATTCTATCATACCTGCCTCAACCACTTCTTCTGGCAGCTCATTCCATATACTCACAACCCTCTGTGTGGAAAAATTGCCCCTCGCCCCTTTTAAATCTTAACCCCTCTCACCCTAAATCTATCCCCCTTGGTTTTAGACTTCCCTCCCCCAGAGAAAAGACCACTTCCAATAATCTTTTCTTTGCCTCTCATTCTCCTATATTCCAAGGCCTAACCTGGCCAAGCTCTCCCTAAAACTCAGCCCCTCCAGTCCTGGCAACATCTTCGTAAGTCTTCACTGCACTCTTTCCAGTTTATCCACATCTTTCCTATACCGGGGAATTGCATTGTACACGATACGCCAAGTGTGGCATCACCTGCGACTTAAACAATTGCAGCTTAATGTTCCCTACTCAACGTGGTGAAAGCATTTTCCATTGCCCATCTCTCTGTGACGCTGCTTTTAATGAATTATGCAGTTATGCTCCTAATCCCTCTGTTTCACTACACTCTCTAGAGCCCTGCCATTTACAGTACAACTCCTACATGGGTGTGAACTTCCAAAATGTCCTGTAAAAAGGTTTTGGCCTGAACTGTTGACTGTTTGTTCATTTCCATTGATGCTGCTTGACCTGCTGAGTTCAATTTCTCAAACTTCCAGTAATGCCCCCAACCCCTCCCCTTTTACCATTTTCCCCCTCTCCCCTTTCTCCTTGCCTGCCCATCGCTGGTGCTCCTTGCCCCCTTTTCTTTCTTCCACGGCCTTCTGTCTCTTTCACCAATCAACTTCCCAGCTCTTTGCTTCATCCCTGCTCCCCACCAGGTTTTACCTATCACCTGATGCTTCTCTCTCCCCACCCCACCTTTCAAGTCTAGTCCTCAGCTTTCTTCCTCCAGTCCGGCTGAAGGGTCTCGGCCCGAAACGTCGACTGTCCCCTTTCCCACAGGTGCTGGCCGGCCTGCTGAGTTCCTCCAGCGTTTTGTGTATTTGCTTTGGATTTCCAGCATCTGCAGAATTTCTCCTGTTTATCACCTCACACTCATCTGTATTGAAATCCATTTCCCACTGCTCGGCCCTCATCCCTAACTGATCAAGATCCCCTTGAAATCTATGATAACCTTTTTCGTTATCAACAATACCTCATAATCTTGATTAAACTTATTGATCAAACCTTGTGCATTTGCTTCTAAATCATTTATATAAATAATGAGTAACACATGCTCAGCACCAAGCCCTGCGGCACAGTGCTGGTCACCGGCTTCCACTCTGGGAACCAGCCTTCAACCACCACCCTCTGCTTCCTACCTCCGAGTCAGTTTTGAATCCACCTGACTAGCTCTTTCTGGTTCCTAACATTCCAGACCAGCTTTGTCAAAGAACTTGCGCAAGATAGCTGTATAAATAGGATAGTCAGTCAGAATAATTTCCCCAGGGTAGAAGTGTCTGGTATAGGAGGATGCACACTTCAGGCGAGGGGGGGAAAGGGTAAAGGTCAGGATTTTTTTTTGGCGTGTGCCTGTGTGCGTGCGCGTCTGTGCGTGTGCGTCTGCATGCGTGCATCCGTGATGAAGTCTTTTTCATGACTTTTTTTTACAAGACACGGAGCGAGAGAGAGAGAGAGAGACTGTGTGGCACGCCTCTCCTCACACAGACATTTTCGCGGTATTTTTCCCCTTTTGTTTTACGAGGTCGAGTTGCGATCTCAACACTCAACCTGGCACGGATGGAAAGCGGACTCGACTGGTTTCAAACCCGGGAACATCCGCTCTCGAGTCCGGCCCTGATATCATTGCGCCACCAGCCGACTGGGAAGGACTATTTTTAATACAGAGAATGGTAGCTGCCAAGGGTGGGGGGGGGGGAGCAGTTGTAACAGTGGCAATTAAGAGACTGGTAGATACATTAATATGCCAAGAGTAGAGGATTACATACAGACAGAGGAGATTTAATTTAATTTGGCATTCTGTTCAGAGCAGACATGGTGGGTTGATGTGGGTTCGTGTGCTCTACTGTGTTATATAATCCCATCTGCCTGCAAACATTGTATCTCTCTGCCTGCTTATGTGTCTATCGAAATTCCTCTTACCATATCTGCTTCCACCACTTCAAGGCATCTACCATTCCCTGTTTAAAAATCTTGCCTCAAACATCTCCCTTAAACTTTCCCCCTCTCTCCATTATGCTACACTCACTAATATTTGACATTTCCACCCTGAAAATGACTCTATCTAACCTATCTATACCTTTCATAATTTTATATCAGGTCGCCCCTCAGCCCCTGATGCTCCAAAGAAACGTTTTTCCAACCGCTCCTATATTCTTTTATCCAGTGAACCTCCTTTGTACCCTCGCCAAAGCCCCCACATCCTTCCTGTAATACATTGAGAAGAACTGGACACGATACTCCAAAATCAGCCTGACCACAGGTTTATACAAATGTCCAGCCAAGCAGAGTCCACTGCCAAGAAGGCCCACCAGTGCCTTTACTTCCTGAGAAAGCTAAAGAAATTTGGCCTGTCCCCTAAAACCCTCACTAATTTTTATAGATGCACCATAGAAAGCTTCTTCTAGGGTGCATCACAACCTGGTATGGAAGTTGTCCTGTCCAAGGCTGGAAGAAGCTGCAGAAGATCATGAACACAGCCCAGCACATCACACAAACCAATCTTCCGCCCTTGGACTCACTTTACACCGCACACTGTCGGAGCAGTGCTGCCAGGATAATCAAGGACACGACCCACCCAGCCAACACACTTTTCGTCCCTCTTCCCTCTGGGAGAAGGCTCAGGAGCTTGAAGACTCGTACGGCCAGATTTGGGGACAGCTTCTTTCCAACTGTGATAAGACTGCTGAACGGATCCTGACCTGGATCTGGGCCATACCCTCCAAATATCCGGACTTGCCTCTCGGTTTTTTTTGCACTACCTCACTTTCCCTTTTCTATTTTCTATTTATGATTTATAATTTAAATTTTTAATATTTACTATTGATTTGTACTCCAGGGAGTGCGAAGCGCAGAATCAAATATCGTTGTGATGATTGTACGTTCTAATATCAATTGTTTGGCGACAATAAAGTATACGGCTGAATCTTGGCTTCCCTTCTTTTATACTCAGCATCCTGACCAATGAAGGCCTGTGTACACATTCTTTCTCTCCCAATCTGCAGGGAGCTGTAGACTATTCATCAAAATCCATCCTAGGCCCTAGCTTACTCCAGGTCCTTTCACCATCACAGAAAGCAGTTTACAGCCAATTCAATTCACTCTGTGTTATATCAGAAATAGCCAAGTGCTAGATACAACAAAGACAATATTCTGTATAGTACTGAACACAGATGTTCCTACACCAGCTAAGCCAGGGGTACCCAAACATTTTTTGCACCGCGGACCGGTTTAATATTGACAATATTCTTGCGGACCGGCCGGCTGGGGGGGAGGGTGTTCAAGTAGGGTTAAACTCACCTCAACATGTCTTTTACAGTTAGGGTTGCCAACTTTCTCACTCCCAAATAAGGGACAAAAGTAGCAGTCAAATCCTGGAAACACGAGGAAATCTGCAGATGCTGGAATTTCAAGCAGCACATTTAAAGGTTGCTGGTGAACGTAGCAGGCCAGGTAGCATCTCTAGGAAGAGGTACAGTCGACGTTTCGGGCTGAGACCACCTTACCCCAGGAAAGACTACCATGACCATGAAGCCTTGCGCGGGCACCTGTCTGCGCATGCGCTTACGTGCCGATTTTTCCCCCCACAAATCAGTTTTGCCTTCATCTTCCCCACTACACTGTACATACATTATTTCTACTTTATATAGGCTGTGTATTTATCATATCATTCCTGCTTTTACTGTATGTTAGTGTTATTTATTTTCGATTTTATGTGCTATTTGGTATGATTTGTTAGGTTATTTTTTGTGTCTGGGAACGCTCAGAAATGTTTCTCATATAAATTAATGGTAATTGCTTCTTCCTTTCACACCATTTCAGCACGAAAGGATTCATAGGAATGTTTTACCTTAGCGGAGGAAATACGGGACAAGGGCGGTCCCGTATGGGACAAACCAATTTAGCCCAATATACGGGATGTCCCAGCAAATACGGGACAGTTGGCAACCCTATGTTCAAGTTCAACAGTGCGTGACAGGGACTGAGGAAAAGTGCAGTTGACTCATATCGTTTCCTCACGGCCTGGTAGCGCATGCTTTGCGGCCCGGTACCGGTCCGCGGCCCGGTGGTTGGGGACTGCTGAGCTAAGCGACTAGATAAAGACCATTGTTACAATGCTGGCATCTACCTGGCAATGTGGAAGATTGCTCAGGTGTATCTTGCTTACCAAAAAAAAAACCAAATACAATTTAACAAATTACCACCTGGTCTACTTCCAGTTGTCAGCAAAATCTTGGAATGTATCATTAGGAATGCTATCAAGCAGAACACACTCTTCAATAATTTGTTCATTAATGTCTAGTTTGGCTTTGGACAGAACCACTCTGTTCTTGATGTCAAGGTAGCCTTGATCGAAACACGGAAACATAGTTGCGTTCCAGTGACGAGAGACCATCCTTGACACCAAGAAGCCACGCTAAACTCCAAATCAACGTGCATCAGCTCCCTAAGAATTTAAGAGAAGCATCACAATAAACCATACATTTCTGGGAGAATTACAATAAAGGAAAAGTTGTTTCGTAACAAACTGCAATAAAATGCAAAAAGAAATCAATTTTGCCAATATCATTCCTTCATTTTATTATCGATCAACAAAATTATGAGAGGCGGCAGCAATAGAACAATTCTGCAGCTTTTCCTCAAAAGCCAGAAGAGAAGCTGGCAGCGCAATGCAGCTTGTGCGGCCACTCCGGTGAATGATAATATCCGTTATCTGTCAATTAGGGTGCTGTGCACAATCCTGATTTGATGGAGACAGACGTGAGAGAACGGAGGAACATCTGGAGAAACTTCTGAAATGCCTTCTTTGCTGCTGCTGCTACTGTGTGATCCAGAATCTCTGGAGGAGAAGGCCCCGAGTCCTCGGCTTTGCTTGTTGCTCGGTGGCCGGGTCGGGGTCGAAGCACTCGGCAGAGATGCTGCTCAGCCCTCGGTGTCGGAGGGCTGGTTGGAGGCTCGAAGTTTTCAGACGGACTCAGAGTTGGCTGTTGTCGGGTGCTTTCAATGCATCGACAGTTGTCGGCGCCTGGAGGTTTATGGCAGGGAGAGTTTCTTCCTTCTGCCGCCTGCTGTCGGGACTATCGGAAGTCGATCGGAACTTTGAGACTTTTTTTTACTGTGCCCATGGTCTGCTCTTTATCAAATTATGGTATTGCTTTGCACTGCTGTAACTATATGTTATAATCATGTGGTCTTGTCAGTGTTAGTCTTTGGTTTGTCCTGTATTTTTTTGTGATATCACTCTGGAGGAACGTTGTATCATTTCCTAATGCATGCTTTCTAAATGACAATAAATGAGGACTGAGTGTCCTTATAATCTAGTCTAATCTAATCTGATACTCAGTTGAATTCCACCAGAATCACTGAGCTCCATGGTTCATTACAACGTTAATCCAGTAAAGGAATAGAAGAGCTGAATTCTGGAATGAGTTGAGAGTGGCAGGAGTAATTTGAAAGTGGGCGCAAAGAGGTAGCTTTTGACCAAGTCTGAAAACAAAGACCTCAGTTAAAATTATGGATTCAGTAAGATATCCTCCATTGACTGGAGTCATAAATTGTGCAAAGGTAATGGTCTTTGGAAGCTCACGATCAATCACCTCAGCTGCCGATCATCCCAGTTTCAGTCATGATTATCCTTCTCCCACAGGTAGATACTGAGGGGAAATGCTTTCAACCAGATGGTTGGGATCTGGAATTCACTGCTTGAAAGATAAGGAGAAGCAGATATTTCATCACATTTACAATTTGGATGTGTGCGCAAAGTTCATTTTTGCTCATGGACTAAGATGGAACGTAGAATTTAGGTGGAATGCCTTTTCTTAGCCAGTATGATTTTCTTGTGCAGTGAATTTCTGTGCAGTAAGGTTAGAAAGGATGTTGTTATGATTTCTTTGTGTTCAGTTCTGTTCCAAATTGCTTAACTAACAAAGCCGTCCATAAGTGCAACACACATCAAGTCCTGGTGGCAAGTACGAGTGGGGCTACTCATCTGCCATATAACAAACCATCTCCAACAAGGAAGAGGGTGAAGACTTCCTCTTTACACTCAATAGCAGATCACCTACTATCAGCATCCTATGGTCACCAGCAACAAAAATGGCAAAGTGGCCAGCCATATAAACACTGGGCACATGAGACCGATTAGAAGCTGAATATTCTGCACCAAGTGACTCACTTTGTCCTAAAGGCCATCCTTCAGGTGTATGAAGGAGAAGGGTTCTGAGTGCATGAGGACACCAACTTCTCCAAATTTCTCCTCAAGTCACACAATGTTCCATTTGGAAATGTATGGTCTTTCCTTCAATGGCCTGGATCCAAATCCTTGCTCTCCCTACTTATCTGCACCGTACAGTACTGCACGTGACCAAGTGGTTAAGGCATTAGACTAGCAACCTGAAGGTCGTGAGTTCGAGCCCCAGCCGAGGGAACGTGTTGTGTCCTTGAGCAAGGCACTTAATCACACATTGCTCTGCGACAACACTGGTGTCAAGCTGTATGGGTCCTAATGCCCTTCCCTTGGACAACATTAGTGTCGTGGAGAGGGGAGACTTGCAGCATGGGCAACTGCTGGTCTTCCATACAACCTTGCCCAGACCTGCGCCCTGGAGAGTGAAGACTTTCCAGGCGCAGATCCATGGTCTCGCAAGACTAATGGATGCCTTTACTTACAGTACTGCACTGCTGTCTTCCATACTGACAACAGGTTCAGAAGGCAGCTATCCAGTACATTCCTGTGCAATTTGGGATGACAAATATTTGTGTGGAACCCTTGGCTTGCCAGCAACAACAGAAAACTGTATTATCAATTGAACTTTAAAGTATAGATACACTGAGCTGGCCACAGACGCCAAGCAGCGTGGATGGAAGGTGCAGGTTTTCCCAGTGGAGGTTGGCTGCAGAGGGTTTGTGGTCAGATTGCTGAAGTCCGAAGCCAGGGCCCGCGGCAAGCTATAAGGGAACTCCCGGAGGCACCCGAGCGAAGCAGCCACTGGTTATGGATGGAGAGGGGTGACAGCAGCTGGGCCCTAAGATGGCCCATGGGTGGCCAGATGTGAAGGGGGGAGGGGGTGCACCTTGGACGCTGGGTCGCGCTGCTGAGCCCTCTGGTGACATAGTGGGCTTAATCTGATGAAACACCTAAGAAGGGGAAGAGGAGTGCCCACCTGATGACCCCTGAGAAGCATCTGCCACCCACCCAGCCCCACCTCAAGATCTCTAAGCTATGACCCGAGTTAGGATCACAGGGATTGAACCATCTAGCCCTATGAGCTCAAACTAAGTAACCAAGAGAATTGTGTATTTTAAACATTGAAGGCTTATTTCATGTAGTAAATGTGAATGCTTTATTTTTAGTCCCCTTGCTCTTGACTCTGAGACAAAGGGAGTGTGTTTCTGTCTTGGAGATTAATGACATCCATTGGGTGCGGCTGTGTGCCCGTCAGTCATCTCGTATTTCTGTGTTGATTTTTATATTCCAGATTAATTTAAGGATTGATGCCAAGAGTCATTCTACTTGAGATTAATGACAGACATATTACCAGTGAACTTGGCTGCTTTTAATCCATTTTTTATTGTTTAGCGTAGATTGGGTGCGATCAGCTGACAAAGACACTTAACTGAATTACTATGGTAACAGGAAGGAGACTCTGGGGTGTTAAATGACAAACAGGATGAGATGAACAAAATAAGACAACATTACAAACCACAAAAGCACAGAACAATAGAAGTATTTATAAGATTTAAATCTAGTGATATGGTTTCACCTTTTCATCTCCAAGGCTGAAGTTTTTAGAAATAGTGATCACAATTTATGATTGACGTTGTAACTATTGTGAAGACCCATTGTAATTCAGGGGAAATGGTGATGTTGTTGAATTGTCCATAATTTTTACTGTAATGAAGTGCGAGGGGTCTGTTTTGTTGCGGGATGAAAGAGTTGTTATAGCAGAGATAACAGTGTAGACTTCCGCTGGGGACTTACTACATCTGGTTCAGAATAAGTCAGAATCAAAGGCAAAGAGTTGTATTTTGACCTAAAAGTTCAAGGTTCAAAGTAAATTTATTATCAAAGTGTGTACAGTATATGTCACCACATACTGACCCTGAGATTCATTTTTTGTTCTGAGTAGAACAAAGAAATACAATAGAATCAGTGAAAAAGTGAAAACTACACAAAAAGACATCAAACAATGTGCAAAAGAAGAAAATGGGTGCAAATGCAATAATAATATTAAATAAATAAGTAAATGAATAACACTGAGAAAATGTGTTGTGGAGTCCTTGAAAGTGAGTCCACAGATCGTGGAATGAGTTCAGAGTTGAACTGAGTGAAGTTCTCCATGCTGGTTCTGGACCCTGATGGTTATGGGGTAATAATAACTGTTGCTGAACCTGTTGGCATGGGACCTAAGGCTCCGATGCCTCTTTCCCGATGACAGCAGCAAGAAGAAAGCACGGCCTGGATACCGGGCATCCTTGATGAGTGTGCTGCTTTCTTGTGGCAGCACTGCCAGCAGACGTGCTAACTAGTTGCATCGCCATCTGGTATGGAAGGGCGGCTGTACGGGATTGGAAAAGGCTGCAGAAAGTTAGATAGATAGATAGATATACTTTATTGATCCCGAGGGAAATTGGGTTTCGTTACAGCCGCACCAACCAAGAATAGAGCATAAATATAGCAATA
Organism: Mobula birostris; assembly: GCF_030028105.1. NCBI lineage: Eukaryota > Metazoa > Chordata > Chondrichthyes > Myliobatiformes > Myliobatidae > Mobula > Mobula birostris. Next base: position 19,147,966 of record NC_092396.1, read on the forward strand.
CAAAAACCACAAACAATCAAACAACAAAATGCAAACTATGCCAGATGGAAATAAGTGCAGGACCAGCCTATTGGCTCAGGGTGTCTGACCCTCCACGGGAGGAGCTGCAAAGTTCGATGGCCACAGGCAGGAACAATCTCCCGTGCCGCCCAGTGTTGCATCTCGGTGGAATATGACCGGAGTCCAACAGCAAAAAGTTCAATATCCGGGCTACAAATATGACCAGGATTGCACCATCTGTTGTTAACCAGAACAATAAGCCCCCCTCCTTTACGCTTACCGCTCTCAGTGCACTTCCGGTCAGCCTGAATGGTCTGGAAGCCCTCCATGGAAACGCTTTGGTCGGGTATGTCCTCGTGCGGCCACGTTTCAGTAAAACACATAACACTGCTCTCAGTGTAAGGTTGCTAACTCAGCCAGATCCATCACTGGCACTAGCCACCCCGGCACTGAGAACATCTTCAAAAGCTGATGCTTCAAAAAGGCATCATCCATCATTCAAGACCTGCATCACCCAGAAACTGTTCTTTTCTCATTGTCACCTTCAAGGAAGAAGTACAGGAGCCTGAAGACACATACCCAACATTTTAGGAACAACTTCTTCCTCTCCGCTATCAGATTTCTGAATGAGCAATGAACCCATGTACACTACATCAATAATTTTTTTCTTATTTTGCTGTCTTTTTGCATTAGTTATTTAATTTTTAAAATGTATTTCTTATTGTAATTTATAGTTTTAAAAATTATTATATATTGCAATGTATAGCTGCTGCAAAACAATAAATTTCACCACATATGCCAATGATATTAAACTTGATTCTGATTCTAGTGGGAGGGCTTTTCTGGGCTGTACCCACCACTATGGTAGGATTTTCCATCCAGCATAGAGAGAAAATCGCAATAGAGGAAAAATGCGTTCATTGTAGCATTTAAAGTTTCAAGGCAGAAGAAGATAGCCTATAGGTAAACAGTAGATATTGTGCAAGAGGTGTTGGAAGTTGGTGTGAGACAGGAATTTCTAGTTGCATTACCTTTCTTTAAACTCAATAACTATCCTGTTTCAGAATGTAAGGGAAGACTAAAACATTCACAAGTATCAAATTTTGAGTAAACAGAGTCAAATAGTTAAAATACCTTCAATATCAGCTCATGTTGAAAAGCCTCCTTCAGATTTAATGCAACTTGTTATGTAGATGAATCAATGAATCGTCACTGTAACAAGAGACTTCACAACCTAAAGTAGCGACTCACAAGATGAGCATATACAGTTTTAGGATATGTAGTCAGCAAGATAATGCTCCTGATAGTGCCTGTTTTTGACATTTACGACTGTGAGTAGAGACACAAAATGCTGATTGCAACCCACACGCACATTTTTGATGCAAGGCAAGTCAGTAATGATCTTACACATCCTACCACTCCAGTATACCCTCCTCTTCTGTTTTACCTCATTCTTTGCTCAGACTAAATTCCATCCGCCATTAATCTGCCTACATTTCCAACTAGTCAACATTCTACTGGACCCTTTGGGCAACTTTCCTCACAATATACAACCTTGCCAATTTTGGTGTTTCCTGCAAACTTACTAATCAGCCCACCAGCATGAGGAGCATTGATGTTCAGACGGATCTTGGTGTGTAAATCTGTGGCTCTTTGAATGAGGCAACATGAGGACACAGGGCTGCAAAACAGTCATATGGCACATTTGCCTTGATCATTTGGGGTGCTGAGTATGTAAGTCAGGAAATCTTTTGCAGTTGTGCAGAACTTTAATTAGGCCTCATTTGGAGTAAAGTGTGCAGTTCTGCTCTCTGTACAACAGGAAGGATGGAGAGGCTTTGGAGAGGGTACAAAAGAGTTAGACCAGGACATTGTCTGGATTAGAGAGCATTAACTATCAGGAGACATTAGGCAAACTTGGGCTGTTTTCTCTGGAGTGTTATCAGCAGAGGGGGCAACCTGATATAAGTTGATAAAATTATGCCAGACAGATAGGGTAGCTAGAGTTTTTTTCCAGGGTGATAATGTCAAACACTAGCGGGCATAGCTCTAAACTGAAGGGGAAAAGTTTAAAGGAAATTTATGAGGAAAGATTTTTAAACAGAATGTGGTGAGAGCCTACATTACACTACCTGGAGAAATGCTGGAAGTATTAATAATTTAAAATACACATGGACTAAGATGTTAACTGTCCTGTGCTATCACCAGTGGGATCATCAATTGATCTGCCACCTGTCTTCAGGGGTTTCGGCCCGCTTATGATCAAGACTCCCTCGAGGTGGTGGGCCAGCAGTGCTAAAGCACCACCTCCCACTGGTGAGCTTAAAAACTTGGCATCTGCCGCTATCAGAGTTGTTGGTCACTTCCATCCAACAGATAGTCTGCTCTTCAGGTGTCTATGCAACTACTGAAGGGTTTGCAAGATATGTATACACTGTCTGACTATCTGCCCCTCTGGACATACTTGGTCCACACCCATGCTGATCCTTTCTCTGCTGCCTCAGCTACAGCGCTGCTGGTTGACTTGATCTCTCTTCTAGTGAAGCCAAGGTCACGCAGCCACTTCTGGAAAGTGAACGCAATAAACCCACGGCAGCCCACTTCAAATGGATAGCATGAGACCTTCCACCCTCTGTCTCTGCACTCTGATCTTAATTCTGCATATTTGGTTAACTTGCGCTCATGGGCTTCATCGATGTTGTCTTCCCAGGGGACTGTAGATACAATGGCAAAATTTAAGAGGTATTTACATAGGCACACGAAAAGGTAAGGAAAGGAGGGATATGGATCATTGCAGGAAGATGGGATTAGTTTTGCTTGCCATCATGGCCAGCACAGGCAGTGTAGTGGTTAGCACAACGCTTCAGTTCCCACTGCTATATGGAAGGAATTTGTATGTTCTCCCTGTGACTGCGTGGGTTTTCTCTGGATTCTCCGGATTCCTCCCATAGTCCAGAGGGGTACCGGTTGGGATGTTAATTGGTCATTGTAAATTGTCCCGTCAGCAGGCCAAAATTAAATCGGGCTTGCTGGGCAGTGTGGCTCAAAGAGCTGGAAGGGCCTATTGCATGCAGAGGGAGAGAGGGGGAAGTGTGGGAGGGAGAGAGAGAGGGAGATAGAACAAGAAAGAAAGAAAGAAAAAGAGAGAAAGAAAGAAAAAAAAGAATCATGGTCCTGAAAGCTGGCTCCTGCGATGTTCTGTTCTGTGTCCTAGTTTGGATTCATACTACTGTTGCTGTTTCACAACTCCCCTCTCCAGCGATGACCTCTTGCGCATCTTTCTTTGATTAGAGAGACTCAGGGGATTACAAACCGCAGGATGTAGCTGCACCAAATGAGGGATCCTCCTGTCCCACCCTTCCCATCCCACTAATGCTATTTAAGGCGGTCATCAACAATCAGGGTAATTGCTATGTTCTTTCTTCGGGTTTTTGTGTCAACTCTGCAATTTTTTTTGGTGTTTTTCCTCGTGGTCTCAAGTTTCAGACGCCTGCAGAGAGTGGTGAGGTAGCAGCTAAAGTGCTTTTTGCTGACTTTGAATGCCTGGGCATCAACCAGTTTCCCTCCGGCAGAGCACACCGGAAGGCATTGCTCTTGGAACCGAGCACAATTAGAAGAATCAGCAAAAAGGCACGAAGAGGCAAGCTGTCGGGATATGGAGGATATAGGAAAGTCTCTCAGTACCATTCAGGAAGGAACTCTCCCACTTAAATCTCAGCAAGAAGCAACATTCGAAATATCTCAGGTTCAGAAAGTGTTCTCATTTAAATCTGGAGACTACTGAAATGGCAATGAAGTTGAATATGCCTCTGAATTTTAAGAAATATAGCTTCTTCCATGCAGAGATGGAGATAGGTGCAGCATCTAGCCTTTTACAGTCTAGTTCCCCTCTTCTCCCTCTTTCCAGAGACAAGAGGTGCTAGTTGAGAGGATTTTAACTGGGGTGAGAGCAGGGTTGGGACTCTGGGCGGTAGAGTGGCTGATGAGAAATCAGGGGATAAGACTGTAGCCAATGAGAGCGAGCTTAGTCATTAGGATAGACTTATCCTTATTTCAATGCAAGAGGCTTAACAGGAAAGGCAGTAAGGAAAGTCTTACACAGTGAGTGAATGGTAAGAACCTGGGGAGTGTTATGGAGCAGAGGGACCTTGAAGTGCAATTACACAGTTTGCTGAAAGTAGCATCACAGGTAGATAGCATGGTGCTCTTTCCAGTTTAGTAATATTTCCCCATGTGTTGGCGCGTGGCCAAGTGGTTAAAGTATTTGTCTAGTGATCTGAAGGTTGCTAGTTTGAGCCTTGGCTGCAGCAGCATGTTGCGTCCTTGAGCAAGGCACTTAACCTTGCCCAGGCCTACGCCCTGGAAACCTTCCAAGGCGCAAATCCATGGTCTCACGAGACTAACGGATGCCTATATATAAATATTTCCCCTTGATGTCCAAAACTGAACACAATATTCCAGGTGCAGGAAGTTATGTTGCATATTGTTGAGGCCACGCTTGTAGTACTGTGTTCGGTTTTGGTCACACTGTTATAATGTATAGGATGTTACTAAATGGGAAAGAATGCAGAAAAGATTTACTAGGATGTTGCCTGGACTGGAGGCCTGAGTTACAAGGACAGGTTGCGTAGACTGGGACCTTATTCCCTGGAATGCAGGAGATTGAGGGGTGATCTGATAGAGATATATAATACTGGGAGGGGCACAGATAGGTGAAAGCACATAGTCTTCTTTCCAGGGTGGGGTTGCTAAAAATGAGAGAACATAGGTTTAAGATTGGAGGTAAGAGATTTAAAAGGAACATATGGTACATTTGGAATGAGCTGACAGAAATAGTGACATCTAGACAGGTACACGTACAGAATAGTACAGGTTTAGAGATCTATGAGACGAATGTGGGTGGATGGGACTAACTCACTGAGCAATGCAGTTGACATGCACCAGTTGGGCCAATGCTGTTGACTTTACGACTCTAGTGGACTATCCATGGGGGCTTACAAGATTCTCTGTTTTTTCCATGTGCTATTGATTGTACATTTGTTACTCTGCTGTTACTACATGGCAGCTCAATAGCCAATATCTGCAGCAATCCGGGAAGTGACCAGACTCGCCAGATGCATGCTATTATGAACTAAGCTGGTCTGCCATCCTGTTCCTGCGTGTAATTTCCCATCAGGGAGCAGGCATGAAGGCCTTGGACAAACCAGAACATTTCTGATTACAACTGGCAGGAATATGACTTCGGCATGTCAAACAACTTCCAGTTAGAAAAGACCATAATGAATGAGGTTTACTGCAGCAAACGCTGGTCGGGCTTCAGACGATATGGCCTGAGCTTTCATTGTCCCGCAGATGATTTCAACCACCATGGCAAAATAAAGAACGGGCGCTGGCCACTGCTGTGACTCTGGTACAGAATCCCCACAAACAAACTCGCAACTTGAATGAAATGTGAACAGCCTACACACTGATTTGTCTGTCTGAACTGTTCTGGAGGGGCCTTGTGGTATTCAAACCTGCAGGTCTCAAAAATTGTGGTGGTCTGTTGTAGGTTGTGTAAACCCTGCAAAATCAATAAAAGCCAACACAAACTAAACATTCCAAAGCAAACTTAATAATTAAATAACGCTGCATTTTAAGCAAACCTTCTAACCACTAATGCATTCCTTTAGGCGGCATCCCTTTTACTAGTTCAGTGTTTCTTCCTCAGTGGCCACACAGTTTATAGAAGGCTGCTGAACTCAGTGCAGCTTTGGTGGTCTTGTTGTGGCACCAAGCTGAGGGAGCCTGGCTTCTGTCTACACCGTCTTGGCGCGGTCAGTAGGAATCGGGATTTGTGGCAGAGGACGGGGGGCGCTGGTGAAACAACACAACTGGGAGAGTAAATGCTGGCGTTTTGTAAATGGACACAGATATTGTATTCCCCGCATCGATCCTGCTCCCTCAAGGTGCTGCCCCTGCAACCCCAGGTGTGAGCAGCATCGTGATGCAGAGGAAGGACGCAAACTGTGGCATACAAAGGAGCACAAGTCACAGAAGATCTCAGAAGAGTTACAATCCGAGAGAGGTTGATGGACTGCTGTGATATTCCTGTTTGAAAACTGGCATCCACAGAGTGACGACGGCTGCTGTCAGAGCTTGTGTGATAGCATCAGATTCTACATATGTCTGGTGAGAGCTCTCTCTACCTCAATTGAGGCCTTCCTTTCATTGGTCGGGTCAGCCATGGGTATTGCATCCTAAATGCCTACGTGTTGTGTTCGATATTGAGGGAGAGTACAGAGCACACCCAGATGCCAGCCCCGGGATCAATAAAGTATGACTATGACTAATGACTATGACTATTCAACTGAGTTTTATTGATAACATTGGGTGTACAGTATGTGGACTCCTCCGATGAGTGAGTGCTAACTGCGTGGCATACAAATGCCACTATTAACTACCACAACAATACACAAGCCAGGGCAGTACGATACAAAGGGCAAGATGTCTCCCTTGTAGTACGCTCCCACTCTCCATGCAGCCAATGAATCCAAAGGAACGGCAGGGACCGATACATTGGCCAAACGTCGCAGGAGCTGCCGGTCAGCATTGCACTCAACCTAGGACTGCCTTTAGAAACTCCAGTTCCAGACTTTTCCTTGGGCTTTACTTCTGAAGACTTCCCCATGAGTGGGTATAGTTGCAAGGCAGTTTAGGTTTGAGATTAGAGTTTTCCTTCTCCTAGATGAGCAGCCAACCATAGCTGACAAGTCCCATCTGCCTGAAATGACTAGTTTTAAGGCACCAGTAACCTGCCTTTGCCCATTCTCCTGCCAGTAGAAAAAGTTCCAGCAGTCTTAGTTGGTAAGCCACAGATGAAGGCCAGGAGCTGGACTTGTTTGTCAGGTTATTTGAGACACACACTATTGGGAGCATTTAATAAGTGGGAGCTTATCTCCACTGCCATTCTTGGGTATAGCAACCCTAATAAACTTTCTTCCTCGCTAAAAGCTGACCAGGGCTACATTCTCTCCAGCTGGGACTTTATAGCATGATGGAAATGTTAGGCCTCAGGGTCCAGATCAAGGCCTGTGCCAAGCAGGTGCCAGAATCCTCCATGCTTGGTGATGGGGTTTTCAATTCACTGAACATTTCATTATATAAAACCATCAGTATGGCTCATAGCCTGACATTAAATTTCTCAACTTGGTCCTTTGCAACAGAACTTAGCTGTGACTTCAGATTTGGCCATGTAGCACCTGGGTTATGGCTCCCTGTTTCCAAGTATACATCTGCTTGGTAGTGCATTATAAATCCTGTATGTTTGCATCTGAGGAATGCTTAGTGCCCAAGTTGAGCTGATGGCTATGAGTGAAATCAAATGATAGATGGTGGGCTCTCACCAGCACTATCCCCTTGTCCCATCTCCATTAGCAAAACCGTTTGCACTTCTTGGATATGGGAAAGGAAAAAGGCACAGCTTATATCATCTGCAGTCTGCAAGTCCAAATGAGAATAGGGAGTGGGGGGGGGCGGCAGAGGATTATTAAAGAGTATCAGATACTCTTTTAATGGATTCAAATGTATTGCTGACTCTGGCTTCAGCAACAGCAATTCTGACACACCATCTCACCAAGAATGAAAGAATCAAAGTTCAAAGTAAATTTATTATCAAAGTTCATATACGTCTCCATATGCAATCCTGAGATTCATTTTCTTTCAGGCTTACTCAATAAATCCATAATAGAATAACAATCATAATAGAATCAATGAAAGACGGCACCAACTTAGGCTGTTAACCACTGTGCAAAAAACAACAAACTGCAAATACAAAAAGGCTAATCAAGACCCTATCTATCTCTGCCTTAAATGCATCCAATGACTTGGCCTCCACAGCCGCTCGTGGCAACAAATTCCACAGATTTACCACCACTGATGAAAGTAATTTCTCCGCATCTCTGTTTCAAATGGACGTCTTTCAATCCTGAAGTCATGACCCCTTGTCCTGGACTCCCCTACCATGGGAAATAACTTTGCCATATCTAATCTGTCTGGGCCTTTTAACATTCAGAGTGTTTCTATGAGATCCTCCTTCATTCTCCTGAACTCCACGGAATACAGCCCAAGAGCTACCAAATATTCCTCATACGGTAACCCTTTCATTCCTGGAATCATTCTCGTAAGCCTTCTCTAAACCCTCTCCAATGTCAGTATATCCTTTCTAAAATAAGGCGCCCAAAACTGCACGCAATACTCTAAGTGTGGTCTCACGAGTGCCTTATAGAGCCTCAACATCACATCCCCGCTCTTATATTCTATACCTCTAGAAATGAATGCCAACATTGCATTTGCCTTCTTCACCACTGACTCAACCTGGAGCTTAACCTTTAGGGTATCCTGCACAAGGACTCCCAAGTCCCTTTGTATCTCTGCATTTTGAATTCTCTCCCCATCTAAATAACAGTCTGCCCATTTATTTTTTCCACCAAAGTGCATGACCATATACTTTCCAACATTGTATTTCATTTGCCACTTCTTTGCCCATTCTACTAAACTATCTAAGTCTCTCTGCAGGCTCTCTGTTTCCTCAACACTACCCAATCCTCCACCTATCTTTGTATCACAGCAAATTTAGCCACAAATCCATTAATCCCATAGTCCAAATCATTAACATACATCATTAAAAGCAGCAGTCCCAACACTGACCTCTGTGGAACTCCACTGGTAACTGGCAGCCAGCCAGAATAGGATCCCTTTATTCCCACTCTCTGGTTTCTGCCGATCAGCCAATGCTCCACCCATGCTAGTAACTCCCCTGTAATTCCATGAGCTCTTATCTTGCTAAGCAGTCTCATGTGTGGCACCTTGTCGAGGGACTTCTGAAAATCCAAGTACACCACATCTACTGCATCCCCCTTGTCTACCCTGCTTGTAATTTCCTCAAAAAATTGCTGTAGGTTTGTCAGGCAGGATTTTCCTTTCAGGAAACCATGCTGGTTTTGGCCTATCTTGTCATGTGCCTCCAGGTTCTTCGTAATCTCATCCCTAACAATCAATTCCAACAACTTCCCAACCACTAATGTCAGGCTAACAGGTCTATAGTCTCCTTTCTGCTGCCTCCCACCTTTCTTAAATAGCGGAGTAACATTTTTAATTTTCCAGTCATCCGGAACAATGCCAGAATCTATCGATTCTTGAAAGATCATTGTTAATGCCTCCAAAATCTCTCCAGCTACTTCCTTCAGAACCTGAGGGTGCATTTCATCAGGTCCAGGAGACTTATCCACCATCAGACCATTAAGCTTCCTGAGCACCTTCTCAGTCATAATTTTCACTGCATGTACTTCACTTCCCTGACACTCTTGAATGTCTGGTATACTGCAGATGTCTTCCACCGTGAAGACTGAAGCAAAATACGCATTCAGTTCCACTGCCATCTCTGCATCTCTCATTACAGTATCTCCAGCATCATTTTCTATTGTCCTATATCTAACCTCAACTCCCTTTTACCCTTTATATACTTAAAAAATCTTTTAGTGTCTTCTTTGATATTAGTCGTCAGCTTCCTTTCATAATTCATCCTTTCCTTTCTAATGATCTTCTTAGTTTCCTTCTGCAATTTTTAAAAGCTTCCCAATCCTCTATCTTCCCACTAGCTTTGGTTTCCTTGTATGCCCTCTCTTTTGCTTTTACTTTGGCTCAGACTTCACTTGTCAGCCATGGTAGTGTCCTTCTTCCATTCAAAAATTTCTTCTTATTTGGAATATATCTGTCTTGCACTTCCTTATTTTTCGCAGAAACTCCAGCCATTGCTGCTCTGCTGTCCTTCCTGCTTCTGTCTCTTTTCAGTCAACCTTGGCCAGTTCCCCTCTCATGCCTTTATTCTACCGAAATACCAATACATTGGAATTTAGTTCCTCCTTCTCAAATTTCAAAGTGAACTCGATCGTTTTGTGATCACTGTTCCCTAAGGGCTCCTTAACCTTTCTTATCACCTCCGGATCATTGTACAGCACCCAATCCAGCACAGCCAATCCCCTAGTGCACTCAACAACAAGCTGTTCTAAAAAGGCCTCCCTTAGACATTCTACAAATTCTCTCCCTTGAGATCCAGTACTGGCCTAGTTTTCCCAATACACTTTCATGTTAAAATCCTCAACGATTATCATGACATTGTCCTTCTGACATGCCTTTTTGATCTCCTGCTGTAATTTGTAATCCACATCCTGACTGCTGTTTGGAAGTCTGTATACAACTGCCATTAAGGTCCTTTTACCCCTGTCATTTCTTAACTCAACCCATAGAGACTCTATACCTTCTGATCCTATGTCATCCCTTTCTAATGATTATGGATTTATTGAGTATGCCCAGAAGGAAATGAATCTCAGGGTTGTATATGGTGTCGTACACTGTCTATGTGTTAGTGCGTGGCCAAGTGGTTAAGGCGTGCGTCTAGTGATCTGAAGGTCGCTAGTTCGAGCCTTGGCTGAGGCAGTGTGTTGTGTCCTTGAGCAAGGCACTTAACCGCACATTGCTCTGCGACGACACCGGTGCCAACTGTATGGGTCCTAATGCCCTTTCCTTGGACAACATCGGTGGCGTGGAGAGGGGAAACTTGTAGCATCGGCAACTGCCGTCGTCCATAAAACCTTGCCCAGGCCTGCACCCTGGAAACCTTCCAAGGCGCAAATCCATGGTCTCACGGGACTAACGGATGCCTAAAATAATAATAATAATAATACTGTCTATACTTTGATAATAAAGTTACATTGATAGGTCAAAGAGTCTGGCTGTATCCTCATTACTCTATGGCTATGTGTTGTAGCCAATTTTCTATGATTGCCATGTTCGATTCCACTACACTTCGTGCTGAAGAATGCTGCCTGTGATAGGTTAATATTTTAACGAAAAACTTGTAAATTTCTGAGGCATAATATTAAACACATTTCTCTCTGTGACAAACTCTGTGGCATACTTCTGTGGAGACACAAGATATAAGAGTCCAATCTAATATCTGTGAAGTCAAACCTTAGATCAATGTTCGCAGCCCGTAACCACTGTCAAAGCAAAAAGGAATCCTTTGCTTAGCCCTACCAGTTGAAGCTACTGTGAAATCCACAGCACCCAACAATACCTAAGAAATGTTTTGGAATGAATATGTCCTTGGTGGGTTTATCATGCTATAGTCTATTTGCGTAGAGTAAAGTTAAACTTCTGATCCTTGAACCATCTCAAAGTTTTGCAAAACAGACTGCTATTGACCAATACTCTGCTCCAGTGACGTGTGTCATGTTTGCCTTTTGGAGGGGTGAATAAACCAAAACACCCTCCAGCACGTCAAGGCCATTTCCACCCACTCCAGCCATGTGAATTTAAATGGTATCTTTTCCAGAATCTCAGTGCTTTAGAGGATTATTATCTGGAAAAAGTTTTGACACTGACTCAGTGAAGAAACTGTTACAGCAGATGATCAAAGCTTGATCTATTAAAAAGTTGTTAAGAAGCAGCAGTGAGAAAAGCTGGGGGGATTTAAGTGATTCAAAATATGACCTCAAGGGCTGAAGACTTAGCTGCCGAAATAGAGTAGAGAAGGCTCCTTCTACATGCATCCTCCTCTACACTGGTGAGACCCATCGTAGATTGGGGGACTGCTTCATTGAGCACCTCCGCTCCATCTGTCAAAAGCGTAACTTCCCGGTGTCCAAACATTTTAATTCCCATTCCCATTCCCGTTCAGACACGAGTCAAGATGAGGCCACTCTCAGGGTGGAGGAGCAACACCTTATATTCTGTCTGGGTAGCCTCCAACCTGATGACATGAATATCAACTTCTTCCTATAAAAAAAAATTCCCTCCCACTCCCTTCTTCTTCTATTCCCTCATTCTGTCTTCTTACCACTTCTCATCTGCCTATCACCTCTCCCTGGGCCCCTCCTCTTTCCCTTTCCCCTATGGTCCACTCTCCTCTCCGATCAGATTCCCTCCTCTCCAGCTTTTCACCTTCCCCACCAAGCTGGCCTCACATCCCCCTCTAGCTGGCTAGCCTCCTACCTCTCCCCCCACCTATCTATTCTGGCGTCTTCCTCCCTCCTTTCCAGTCCAGAAGAAGAGTCTCAGCGTGAAATGTTAACTATTTATTCATTTCCATAGATGCTGCCTGACCTGCTGGGTTCCTCTTATGATCCAATATGGCAGTCAGTGCTAGTGTACCCCTAAATTACCGGGCAGGACGTAAAGCATGGCATGGAGGCTTAGATTCTCCTTCCATACCGTGTTACAGGGAATGTGGCAAGCAAGCAGTACATGTTCCTTTGAGGGTTGCTACCATTTTAAAAAACTTATTGTGGTACAGCACAGAATAGGGCCTTCCGGCCCTTCGAGCTGTGGGGCCCAGCAATCCCCCGATTTAAGCCTAATCACTGGACAATTTACAACGACCAACATCTTTGGACTGTGGGAGGAAGCTGGATCACTCAGAGGAAACCCAAGTTGTCATAGGGAGAACATACAAACTCCTTACAGGCAGGGGCGGGAATCGAACCCGGGTCACCTATACCGTAAAGCATTGCACTAAAATCTATGCTACCGTGCGGCCTGTGTCTGTGCGACTCGAACCCTGTCTGCATTTGATACTTTGTGTGCTAAAGTTTGCCACAGATGGATCCTTGCAGAGAAATGGAAGATTAAACCAGAATGATTTCAGCATTGTCAAATGTAATCAAAGACATTCTCACCCCTTCCATCAAGCAAAAGATAAAACAGCTCGTAAACATGCACCACTAGGCTCGAGGATAGCTTCTATCCCATTGTTAAAACTCCTGAATGAAACTCTCAAGATGAATTCTTGACCTCACAATCTACATCATCATGGCACTGTACTTTCTCTGTGAATAGCTGCAATCTGTTATTCTTTTTCTTTTCTACCACCTTGATGTACTTATGTTTTGAAATGATCTGCAAGAAAAACTGAGTTTTTATAGTGTCTTGGTACATGTAACAATTGTAGGGGCATTTTTTTAGGGTTAGCACATATAGCAAATAACTTCAGCAACTGACTTCAGCCACCGGGTTTCAGACATGAATATGAACTGCAGATTAAATCTAAAATGCAACTCTGAACAATGGGTTCCCAAGTTAATTGGAAGATCAATGCTGATTTAAATTTGTTACTTGGGTGTCTGGAGTGTGGGTGCGAAGAGGGAGGTGTAAAGGTTGTGTGTAATTCAAAGGAAGCATTGTAAATATGGAATTGTATGAGATTGTGAGCAACGCAAACCACACACCGGGTCTCAGCCCCCTACAAACTATTGATGGGGCGAACAACGCAACTCCCTAATGGGGTAATTACAGGTCGCAGTGAGCCTGGGACTTACAGGGATAGAATGTCACAGTATGTGAAAAAACCTTTGAAACCAACTTAAGGCGTTGAAGGACTGAGCAAAACAACCACAGCATATTGTTGATGAGAGGGAGTTGGAGGGAAAGGAGACAGCAAATTCTTGAAATTGAATTAAAATGGGTAACCAGTTCTTTAATTAGTTCAATGGGTGTGCTATAAGACACGAAAATTGGTGTATGGGTTTTAGTGCATTTGTATTCTGCTGGGTAATTGGATTTATCAACTCTAGATACTGGCCACCTCTGGATTAAGAACACCGGATTTATGGGCACCCTCTACATATGAATGAGCTCCCATAATATTATTATATTCAAAACTGCAGCGTACATATGTACACTTGTCCCTACAAATGAAATACAATGTTGGAAAATGCACGGTCATGCACTTTAGTAGAAGAAATAAATGTGCAGACTATTTTCTAAACGGGTAGAAAATCCAAAAATCTGGGATGCAAAGAGACTTGGGAGTCCTTGTGCAGAACACCCTGAAGGTTAACTTGCAGGTAGAGTTGGTGGTGAGGAAGGCAAATGCAATGTTAGCATTCATTTCAAGAAGTCTAGAGTACAAGAGCAGGGGTGTGATGCTGAGACATTGGTGAGGCCTCACCTTGAGAATTCTGAACAGTTTTGGGCTCCTCATCTAAGAAAAGATGTGCTGGCATTGGAGAGGGTTCAGAGGAGGTTCAGGAGGATGATTCCGGGAATGAAAGGGTTATCATACGAGGAACATTTGATGGCTCTGGGTCTGTACTCGCTGGAATTTAGAAGGATGAGGGGAGATCTCATTGAAACCTTTTTAATGTTGAAAGGCCTAGACAGAGTGGGTGTGGAAAGGATGTTTCCCATGGTTGGGTAGTCTAGGACAAGAGGGCACAGCCTCAAGATAGAGGGGTGCCCTTTCAAAACAGAGATGCGGAGAAATTTCTTTAGTCAGACGGTGGTGAGTTTGTGGAATTGATTACCCCCAGACAGCTGTGGAGGCCAGGTCATTGGGTGTATTTAAGGCAGAGCTTGATAGGTTCTTGATTGGATACGGCATCAAAGGTTATGGGGAGAAGACTGGGGAGTGGGGCTGAGGAGGGGAGAAAAGGATCTGCCATGATTGAATGGCGGAGCAGACTCAATGGACCAAATGGCCTAATTCTGCTCTCATGTCTTATTGTCTTATGGTCTAAATGGCAGAACTAATTTCTTCCCTTTGTCCACTTTAATTATGAACAAGTAGGAGAACCTCATAAACCTCAATAAGTATTCGTGTGTTCAGGGTTTGGAGTATGTGAGTAAAAGGGCCAGCATGGATGTGATAGGTCACAGGGGTCTCATTGTCTCCTGCAAGACTCTATGACTCAATGTTTTGCCTGTTCTATTTGTGCAAAAATATTTGACAATGATTGTGGCTGGTTCAGCTTTTCACCCTTTTACATATAGACGGAATTGTGATAAGGGCTAAAGTTGAAGGTGTGCAGAGAGAATAAACATTTTAATATTTTCCCTTTCCCTTGCTAATGGGTAGTACTAGATTATAAGAGCTACATGCATCAAGTTCTTTTTACCCATCTATCATCAGTCCTGAAGAAGGGTCTCTGTCCAAAACATTGACTGATTATTCTTTTCCATAGATGCTTCCTGACTTGCTCAGTTCCTCCAAAGTTTTTTGTGTGTGTCACTTTGGATTTCCAGCATCTGCAGACTTTCTCATGTTTATCATTATTTAAGCTCCAACCTGTCTCCAGGATTCACCCTGCTGCCTGCTATAGGGACAGTCAATGTCAAGGTCTTCTTCAATTGCTTTTTCACGATGCTTGCTTCTGAAATCACAGCTTGGCTTCCATCAACCTGGAGACATAATGGATGTTGGCTTCACTGTGACACAACTCCAAGAAGTAGCTCCAGCCATTATAGTTGGCCTGCTTTGCCCTTTGACTCCAACAAGCAGGTGGGATTATCTTCCTCAAATTTGACTCTCCAAATTTATGATTGCTCCACGATGGCATGTAAACCAGCAGAATCAATCTCAGTGAAGGATGGTGTCAAAAAAGGCTTTATCACAGCCTTTTTACTAGCCTACTAGCTCTTACTAGCTCTTCCTTCAGTTAGTCCTGACGAAGGGTCCCAGCCTGAAACGTCGACTGTACCTCTTCCTAGAGATGCTGCCTGACCTGCTGTGTTCACCAGCAACTTTGACGTGTGTTGCTTATCACAGCCTCACTATTTTTTCTCAATGTTACACCTCACCTCCTAAAGTCAATTCAATTCTTTCTACAGGAGTGGTGCTAACCTTCAGAAAAATGGGGAAATATTTAACCTACACCAATCACACTCCAAAACGATGACTATCCAAAACTCAGTTGTCGAGCTGCAGTGTGTAGGTAGTGCTAGTGGTTGCAGAGACTGAGCTCCAAGGCTTCACCAGCTTGTTCACTGATCAGCATGAGAGGATAAACTTTATACTCAATGTCTATAAAGCAATCGTCCCCCACCAATCTACTCTGTTGCACCATACTTCTCCGCAACAATGCAGGCTCATGGCAAGACACTAAACGCTGTAGACGATTTCCCATATGTCAAAATTGAAGTAGCCATTGATGACGAAATTTACCATTGTCATTCATGTGTCAGCGTAATCTTTGGTCAATTAAAAAAAGGCTTTGAAAATCAAGACCACATGTAAGTGGTAGGATTTGTATTGCCTGAAAGAGTGGTAAAGGTTGAAGTCCTCACCACTCTTAGAAAAGGTCCGAAAGCCACACATGCCCCATGGACTTTTCATTCTTCCCTATGGATACCTCATTTTTTCCCAACACGCAACCCACTCCGACATTGGGGCGCATTCCAATCCCTGGGAAATGATCAGTGATGCTTCACTCCATCCCCAGGATGCGTCACTCCTAACCCTTGGGACCTTTATTCTTACTCTTAGAGCACCACACTCCAATCTGGAGATGTGTCAGCCCTACCGTTCACCTTGCTCCCTTCCCACGGATGTGCCACTCAAACCCCAGATGCCTCACTCTTACTCCAACAATGCCTCACACCTTCCCTGGGGTAAGCATGCCACGTTCTGCTCCTGGGGTAACTCTTTCCCCAGGGTTGCATCATTCTTTGCCCCATCAAAAATGTAAAACTTTCCTAGCGATGGTCTACTCACTTCCCAGCATAGTTATGCGTCTCTCCCATAGATATTTCACTTATTCTTTTGGACACTCCCTTCTCCCAGAAGCACCTCTGTTTATTTATTTCTTGCTTTCCATCCCCCCTCCTCTGAAGATGTTGACTCTCACCTGAGGTGGAGAACTCTCAATCCTTTAAGGCACTGATTCACTGGGTCCTGGAAATCTTTCAACGCCTCCCATCATTTGGCACATTTTTCTCATTTAAACATTAGCAAGATTTGCTAACGGGATGATTACTGTGAGCCTATCATCAAGGCATTTTAGCAAAGTGTGAAGAAAGGCAAGGCCATTCTAGCTGGGACCTCCTTAACCTGAGGGTATTGAAAACAGTAAATTAACTTAGTTCATAGTCTGGTGTCTGACACATCTGGAATCCTATTTGTGTGATTAAGTCTTTTAAATGAATTGCAGGGACCACCATGAATAGTGTTTCTATTCACTATTGTGGGCACATTTTCCTTGCAGGATTTCCCTCTAAATCTAGATATCATGGATCTAAATTGGGAAAAATCTTTGAAAAAGCACAAATGTGACAATTTCCACTGGGGCTTCATCAGCCAAAACTACTATGGGTCAAAGGGGAATGAAAGTCTGAATCTTCCATCATCTGACATGCTGTTTTGTCGCCAATGAGACTGCAAGGAGTCCTAGTGAACTTTCCTGGTGATCACTAGCTCATTACTGCAGAATTGATACACTTGGAGCTGAGCCTTTGCTGGCTAGATCATGGCTATCAGTAACTGAACACAAGCAAGAAAGTTGACTGGGAAGTACACCATAAAATGGGTGAGGATGCTTACCACTTTCTTCTTGAGAGTATGGAGACCAGAAAGGCAGACTCAGATAGACTCAAATTAGTTGGGCAAAGCTGCACTGCCTTCGATTGTCTGCTCAATATCTCTAGCCATTGTGTTTACATTTCAAATTAGCTCTCCTTTGTGTTAACATTACATGTTTGCCTAATAGTTCCCATCTTGGCCTCAACCCGTTGTGTCTAAAAGTGAGAGCAAGTTAAAATTGGTACAGGTTGAGTATTATCTTATCCGAAATTCCAAAATCTGAAAACCTCCAAAATCCAAAATTCTTTTGAACGCTGATGTGGAGTCATAAATGGAAAATTCCACAGGGTGCTGGGAAGGTTCCCAGGTGATGTGCAGGTCTCTGTGCACCACAGACAGTTCTGAGAAGTGATTTCACATATGTAATGAATAGAAGTTACTGAAAAATCAAAAAACACTGCAAAAAGCAAGAAATGAAGATCCAGATTGTGTGTTGAAAGAGTGGATTTATCAGTGTCGGACTGAACATGTGTCACATAATTGTATGTTAATGATAAAACAAGCAAAGATCTATCACAATGAACTGAAAGTTGAAGATAATTGTCAATTTTCAGTAGGCTGGTTGCAGAAATTTGAGAAAAGGCATGGCATAATATTCTTAAAGATTTGTGGTGATCTGCTAATCACAGAGCAGCAGAGAAATTCATTGATGAGTTTGCCAAGATCATTGGAGATGAGAATCTAACATGCTGAATGGCTGCATCAGTGTATATGTGTGACAAACAACTGTAAGGCAAAGACTGCTTACTGGTAATTTCGAGTCGGAAATTATGGTAATCTCAAGCTATCTCATTATATCTTCCAAAATCCAAAAAAATCTGGAAAACCGAAAAACTTTGATCCCAAACATTTCAGATAAGGGGTACTCAACCTATATTTCGTTGATGCCATGTTGAACTTAGTCAGTTCAGATGAGATATTGTAGTGTGTGAAGGAAGAGAAGTGGGTGCAGTTACTGTTACAAGAGAGAAGGTGCTCAAAAAGCTAAAAGATCTAAAGGTACATAAGTCATCCGGACCAGATGAACTGCACCCTAAGGTTCTGAAAGAGGTACTGTTAGAGGTTGTGGTGGCATTAGAAACGATCTTTCAAAAATCATTGGACTCTGGCATGGTACCAGAGGACTGGAAAATTGCAAATGTCACTCCACTCTTTTAGAAAGGAGGAAGGCAGCAGAAAGGAAATTATAGACCAGTTAGCCTGACCTCAGTGGTTGGGAAGATGTTAGAGTCAATTGTTAAGGATGAGATGACGGAGTACTTGGTTACACAGGACAAGATAGTACAAAGTCAGCATGGTTTCCTTCAGGGAAAATCCCGCCTGATGAACCTTTCGGAATTCTTTGAGGAGATTACAAGTAGGATGGATAAAGGGGATGCAGTAGATGTTGTATATTTGGACTATCAGAAGGCCTTTGACAAAGTGCCACACATGAGGCTGCTTACCAAGTTAAGAGCCCATGGTATAGCAGGAAAGTTACTAACATGGTTAGAGCACTGGCTGATTGGTAGGAGGCAGCGAGTGGGAATAAAAGGATCCTTTTTCTGGTTGGCTGCCAGTGTCTAGTGGTTTTCCACAGGGGTCGGTGTTGGGACCACTTCTTTTTATGTTGTATATAAATGATTTAGATGATGGAATAGATGGCTTTGTTGCCAAGTTTGCAGGTGATACGAAGGTTGGTGGAGGGGCAGGTAGTGTTGAGGAAACAGATAGGATGCAGAAGGACTTAACAGATTAGGAGAATGGGCAAGAAAGTGGCAAATGAAATACAATGTTGGAAAATGCGTGGTCATGCACTTTGGTAGTAGAAATAAATGTATGGACTATTTTCTTAATGGGGAGAAAATCCAGGAATCTGAGATGCAGAGGGACTTGGGAGTCCTTGTGCAGAACAACCTGAAGGTTAATTTGCAGGTTGAGTCAGTGTTGAGGAAGGTAAATGCCATGCTAGCATTCATTTCAAGAGGTCCATAATGCAAGAGCAGAGGTGTGATGCTGAAGCTTTATAAGGCACTGGTGAGGGCTCACCGTGAGTATTGTGAACAGTTTTGGGCCCCTCATCATCAAAAAGATGTGCTGGCATTGGAGAGGGTCCAGAGGAGGTTCACAAGGATGATTCCAGGAATGAGAGGGTTATCATACGAGGAACGTTTGATAGCTCTGGGTCTGTACTTGCTGGAATTCAGAAGGATGAGGGAGGATCTCATTGAAACCATTCGAATGTTCAAAGGCCTAGACAGAGTATATGTGGAAAGGATGTTTCCCATGGTGGGAGAGTCTAGGACAAGAGGGCACAGCCTCAGGATAGAGGGGCACCCTTTCAAAACAGAGATGCAGAGAAATTTCTTTAACCAAAGGGTGGTGAATTTGTGGAATTTGTTGCCACATGCAGCTGTGGAGGCAAAGTCATTGGGTGTATTTAAGGCCGAGATTGATAGATTCTTGATTGGATATGGCATCAAAGGTTACGGGGAGAAGGCTGGGAACTGGGGTTGAGAAGGAGAAAAGAAAGGATCAGCCATGATTGAATGACGGAGCAGACTCGCTGGGCCAGATGGCCTAATTCTGCCCCTGTTTTATGGTCTTATGATATTAGTATCAGCTTAAATCTCCTTCAGTGTGTCATTTTTGTGATTAGAAGTTCATATCTTTTGATACTGATCAAATGGATAGAGAATCCTAGATCTGTCAAGGGTTAAAGAAACTTCTAAAAACTGTATAAATATTTGTTTGAAATATAAGCTCGAGACTAACAAGGCTATTTTTATTTCCTAACTTGAGGGATTTAAGATGAATCAACACAGTATTGCTTTGAAGTCATGTATCCAAATTTAATGACCAACTACTAATTCATTGATTTTATGTTCTTAAGTTCTAGTTTGAGTTTAGCTATCAATACAGGAACAGAGGCATAAGAGCTAAAGGATGCCATGATTCCAAAAGACCTGCTGAGTTTTACCAGCATCTTATTATGTCAGGATTCAGGCTGTTAATAGTATGGGAGAAATCGAGCAGATTATTGGACTATAAGACCGTAAGACATGGGAGCAGAATTAGGGTATTTTGCCCATCAAGTGTGCACCGCCATTCCATCGTGTCTGATTTATTATCCCTCTCATCCCCATTCTCCTGCCTTCTCCCTGTAACCTTTCACAGCCTGGTCCATCAGAAACCCGTCAACCTCCGCTTTAAACGTACCCAGTTTCTTGGCCTCTTCTGCCGTTTGTCGCAATGAGTTCCACAGATTCGCTACAAGTAGTGTAACAGCACATTCAGCAACCGCTCATCACCTTCAGTTGAGTCAGTGGTGCTCAGGTTGGGGAGGTAATAATTGGCTAGATGGCCTCGTTGACTTCAACTGGAACTGTAACACAGGCAGCTATGTCATTATCAGAAACACAAGAACATCTGCAGATGCTGGAGATCCAAAGCAACACACACAACTGCTGGAGGAACTCGGCGGGACAGGCAGCATCGATGGAAAAGAGTAAACAGTTCTGTTTTGAGCAGAGACCTGATGAAGGGTCTCGGCCCAAAACGTCGACTATTTGCTCTTTTCCATAGATCCTGCCTGGCCTGCTGGTAAAAGGCAGCTTTTGTGTGTGGCTTCTTCAATATTGCTTGTTTTACACCATCACCCAAAGTCAACAGCTACCTTTATACATGATACGTGACTGCTGGCTTGTAGTATTTCCCTTCAATATCCTCAGGGGCACTAACCATATTGCAAGTTAAGACACTATTAGGTAAGTTAAGGTACATTGTCCTCCTGCCCAGCTGTGTTGAAACAGAATTAATTAAAAAGCTAAAGTCAATAGATCTGCCTCTAGCTTGAACTGTTTGTTGCTCAATCTCCGCAATGACTTGTGCATATCAACTGGTATTGGTTGCTTGTCAGCAATTCTTGTTCAAATAATTTCCTTCTGCCCACACTTATAACTAACTGGTGATTACAAGCTCACAAAGGATAACTGGCACACAATGCTGATTTGGACAGCCCCATGAGTTTAATCTGTTCAGTTCTTAAGGTGTAAGGGTAGAAATTAGTTTGTATTGGGATGGTTCCTTTGACATAAAAAGAGAGCAAAATGTGCAAATTTTGTAATGCACCACCGTACACTCGGTCTGTTACTTGTGATGTGAGGTTCTCCCCTCCTCCCCTTCCCACCCATCTTCCCCCTCACCTGGTTTCACCTATCACCTGCCAGCTGGTACTCGTTCCCCACCCCCTACCTACCTATTCTGGTTTCTTCCTCCTTCCATTCCAGTCCTGATTATAAGTCTTGGCCAGAAATATCGACCATTTCTTCCTCTCCATAGATGTTGCCTGAAGTGCTGAGTTCCTCCTGTACTTGGTGTGTGTTGCTCTGGATTTCAAGCATCTGCAAAATCTACCATCATTTCACTCATTTCAAGATGGGATGATTTCAACTCTGATCATATACTTTCAGATTAGTAGCCACCAAAGTCGTGAAACATCTTGGTTGCAACAACTCCAAGTGCATTATGATTAAGGAATTTTGTCTATTATGCACTAACCCATAGGCTGAGCATGATGAAATAAGACAGTCTGGGATTTAGAGGGGAGAAATTGCATCATGCATATGCTGGAAGAGGTACTTCTCCAAAGGGTTGTATGTGTAAAGAATTTTGAAGTGTGATGGTGACTCGTGCCTATTGATATTGGTACACCCCGTGGGCTCTTACACAATGTAGTGTGTAGATTGTAATGGGTGGTGTAGAAAGATGGATGAACTTAGTGTCCTGGTTCATTCTGAATAGTCTTTCAACTTGGTAAGCTCCTTGTTGGTTTCAATCCACTTCCAGCCCATTTGTGGGGTTTAACAGATGGGCATCCTGTTTGGGAGAGCAGTTTGAAATTACCCTAAGTGTATTTATCAGGCAGAGCCAAGTTGGATCACAAAGATGAGCTTCCAGTTAAAAAAAAACAGCAGCAGAGAAGAAACCAGACTCAGAATCAGAATCAGGTTTAATGGCATATGTGGCAGCACTACATTACAATGCAAAATACTAAAAATATATAAGGTACAATAAGAATCACAAACAAGTGAAAATCTGCAGATGCTGGAAATCCAAGCAACACACACACACACACACAAAATGCTGGAGGAACTCAGCATGCCAGGCAGCATCTATGGAAGAAAGTAGTCGACGTTTTGAGCCGAGACCTTTTGCCAGGACTGGTGCCACCTAGTGGTGTAGTGGCATCAGTACCGGATTTTGAGGCAAATGGTCCCGAGTTCGAATTTGGCTGGCTCCTTGGACGCATTCCATCCACGCTGGGTTGGGTGTCGAGCTAGCAACTCGGCCACGTAAAAAAACAGTCAATTGCTACAGAAATTGAAAAAATGTCGCCTGATGCCCAACAATGCGCGAAAAGGAACAACACCAACAATTGATCAAACATAAACTGAAATCAAAATCAATTATTAGAATTTTTCTTTAATTACAATAAGAAATATAATTAGATAAGTAGTGCAAAAAGAGAACAAAAAAAAAGAGAAAAATGTATGTCCTGGATGCTGGGGAGACTAGCGCCCACGATGGAGCTGGCTGAGTTAGCAGCTCACTGCAGCCTATTCTGGTCCTATGCAGTGGCCCTTCCATGCTGAATGTTGATGCAACCCGTTGAATGCTCTCCAAGTTTGTGAGAGTCTTTTGTGACATATTGTACCAAGTCTTCTCAAACTCCTAATGAAACATTGTCTTCTTTGTAGCTGATCTCAGGATAGACCTTCACACATGTTGGTACCCAGGAACTTGAAACTGCTCACCCTTTTCCACTTCCAATCCCTCGATGAGGACTGGTGTGTGTGTTCCCTGGACCTACCCTTCCTGAAGTCCACAAGCAATTCTTTGGTCTTAACGACGTTGAATGTGAGGTTGTTGTCGCGACACCACTCGACCAGCTGATCAATCTCACTGCTGTATGGCTCATCGTCACCATCTGAAATTCAGCCAACAATAAAAATGATGCTCGCCCTTCCTCCACCTGTCGCCTAGTCACTTCCCAGTGCCCGTCAACCAGCTCCTCAAAATGACTGGGGTCTGCTGCTGCTTTGTAATTCTTTGGGTAGAAATTTGCAAGTATTTCTTCTTTACTTAAATTGGGTGCATTGTGTTAAACTGGGCATCAAAATGTTGACAAGATGAGGCTCCCCACTGAACAGCTCATCCAGTACTGTGTAAAAGTCTAAGGGACGTATATATATATAAAGACAGGGTGCCAAAGGCTTTTGCACAGTACTGTATTTGTCAACATGCAGAGGAGAGCGAGTTTGTAAATCTGACGAGAGCAAAGGATGTTGGGAATGGTGAGGGTGGGTTGCCGTGGGAGGGATGAGGGATAAGCGGAAGAGAAGGAGTGCCAGGAGTGGGTGCAGACACACCCAGCCCTGAGACACCAGGCAAGATCATTTGATTCCAGACAATTGGTTTATTGATCATTACAGAATGTTGCTCTGGTGCTTCCCACTCCCTCTCCTCTCCCTTCCCCTTTTCCCAACCATGATTCCCCTCTACTCTTCCTACTCTCAGTACTCAATAGAGACCCATATCAGAATCAGGTGTATCATCACCCACATATGTCATGAAATCCATTTTTTATTTTGCAGCCGCAGTACAGTGTGGGCACGTGGCCAAGTGGTTAAGGCATTGGACTAGCGACCTGAATGTCGCGAGTTCGAGCCCCCGCCGAGGCAACATGTTGTGTCCTTGAGCAAGGCACTTAATCACACATTGCTCTGCAACGACACTGATGCCAAGCTGTATGGGTCCTAATGCCCTTCCCCTGGACAACATCGATGGCGTGGAGAGGGGAGACTTGCAGCATGAGCAACAGCCGGTCCTCCAAACAACCTTGCCCAGGCCTGTGCTCTGAAGAGTGAAGACTTTCCAGGCGCAGATCCACGGTCGCGCAAGACTAACGGATGCCTTAAAACAGTGCAATACATAAAATTACCGTGCCAAAGACTTAGGCACCCTAGCTATATATATGTACCTTAGACTTTTGCACAAGCCCTGCATCTTCCTGAAATTTAATCTACAGGTACTTCTGCTCAGCCATTTGCAGTTAATTGATTAAAACCAGCGATCTAACTGCAAAGTAGAACAGCCTTGACCCTTCACAGATGCTGCATTCAAGGGTGCAAGAGATTCAGCAGATGCGGGGAATCTGGAGCAAAAGACGCATTGTGCTGGAGGAACTCTGCATGTATGGAAGGGGATAAACATATTAGTTATTCACTTGTTTAGAGATACAGCAGGGTAACTTTGAAGGTATGAGATGTGAATTAGCTAAGATAGACTGGCAAATGACACTTAAAGGATTGACAGTGGATATGCAATGGCAGGCATTTAAAGGTTGCATGGATGAACTGCAACAAATGTTCATCCCAGTTTGGCAAAAGAATAAATCAAGGAAGGTAGTGCACCCGTGGCTGACAAGAGAAATTAGGAATAGTATCAATTCCAAAGAAGAAGCATACAAATTAGCCAGAGAAAGTGGCTCACCTGAGGACTGGGAGAAATTCAGATTTCAGCAGAGGAGGACAAAGGGCTTAATTAGGAAGGGGAAAAAAGATTATGAGAGAAAACTGGCAGGCAACATTAAAACGGACTGTAAAAGCTTTTATAGATATGTAAAAAGGAAAAGACTGGTAAAAACAAATGTAGGTCCCCTGCAGACAGAAACAGGTGAATTGATTATGGGGAGCAAGGACATGGCAGACCAATTGAATAATTACTTTGGTTCTGTCTTCACTAAGGAGGACATAAATAATCTTCCGGAAATAGTAGGGGACAGAGGGTCCAGTGAGATGGAGGAACTGAGCGAAATACATGTTAGTAGGGAAGTGGTGTTAGGTAAATTGAAGGGATTGAAGGCAGATAAATCCCCAGGGCCAGATGGTCTGCATCCCAGGGTGCTTAAGGAAGTAGCCCAAGAAATAGTGGATGCATTAGTGATAATTTTTCAAAACTCGTTAGATTCTGGACTAGTTCCTGAGGATTGGAGGGTGGCTAATGTAACTCCACTTTTTAAAAAAGGAGGGAGAGAGAAACCTGGGAATTATAGACCGGTTAGCCTAACGTCGGTGGTGGGGAAACTGCTGGAGTCAGTTATCAAGGATGTGATAACAGCACATTTGGAAAGCGGTGAAATGATCGGACAAAATCAGCATGGATTTGTGAAAGGAAAATCATGTCTGACGAATCTCATAGAATTTTTTGAGGATGTAACTAGTAGAGTGGATAGGGGAGAACCAGTGGATGTGGTATATTTGGATTTTCAGAAGGCTTTTGACAAGGTCCTACACAGGAGATTAGTGTGCAAACTTAAAGCACACGGTATTGGGGGTAAGGTATTGGTGTGGGTGGAGAGTTGGTTAGCAGACAGGAAGCAAAGAGTGGGAATAAACGGGACCTTTTCAGAATGGCAGGCGGTGACTAGTGGGGTACCGCAAGGCTCAGTGCTGGGACCCCAGTTGTTTACAATATATATTAATGACTTGGATGAGGGAATTAAATGCAGCATCTCCAAGTTTGCAGATGACACGAAGCTGGGTGGCAGTGTTAGCTGTGAGGAGGATGCTAAGAGGATGCAGGGTGACTTGGATAGGTTGGGTGAGTGGGCAAATTCATGGCAGATGCAATTTAATGTGGATAAATGTGAAGTTATCCACTTTGGTGGCAAAAATAGGAAAACAGATTATTATCTGAATGGTGGCCGATTAGGAAAAGGGGAGGTGCAACGAGACCTGGGTGTCATTATACACCAGTCATTGAAAGTGGGCATGCAGGTACAGCAGGCGGTGAAAAAGGCGAATGGTATGCTGGCATTTATAGCGAGAGGATTTGAGTACAGGAGCAGGGAGGTACTACTGCAGTTGTACAAGGCCTTGGTGAGACCACACCTGGAGTATTGTGTGCAGTTTTGGCCCCCTAATCTGAGGAAAGACATCCTTGCCATAGAGGGAGTACAGAGAAGGTTCACCAGATTGATTCCTGGGATGGCAGGACTTTCATATGAAGAAAGACTGGATGAACTGGGCTTGTACTCGTTGGAATTTAGAAGATTGAGGGGGGATCTGATTGAAACGTATAAGATCCTAAAGGGATTGGACAGGCTAGATGCAGGAAGATTGTTCCCGATGTTGGGGAAGTCCAGAACGAGGGGTCACAGTTTGAGGATAGAGGGGAAGCCTTTTAGGACCGAGATTAGGAAAAACTTCTTCACACAGAGAGTGGTGAATCTGTGGAATTCTCTGCCACAGGAAACAGTTGAGGCCAGTTTATTGGCTATATTTAAGAGGGAGTTAGATATGGCCCTTGTGGCTACGGGGGTTAGGGGGTATGGAGGGAAGGCTGGGGCGGGGTTCTGAGTTGGATGATCAGCCATGATCATAATAAATGGCGGTGCAGGCTCAAAGGGCCGAATGGCCTACTCCTGCACCTATTTTCTATGTTTCTATGTTTCTATGTAACAGGCCCTTCTGGCCCGATGTGTCTGCACCGCCCAATTAACCCATTAACCCATATGTCTTTGCAATGTGGGAGGAAACCTGAGCACCCGGAGGAAACCCACGTGGTTACGAGGAGACAAACTCCGCATGGACCCGGATCGCTGGTGCTACAATAGTGCTACGCCACCGTGCTGCCCCCCCTCCCCCGTTGACGATGCGGACCAAGACAAATGAAGCGAGTTCCCCCCAGCACTTTGTGTCGCTGCCCTCGAGGAGCTGGGCACAGCATTATTGCCTGTTTTCAGCAATTGTTCTTACAGCTGATGAGTTAGCAACCAAAGCAACACGCACTAAGTGCTGGGGGAGCTCATCAGGTCAGCAACATCTACGAAGGGTCGATGTTTCAGGCTGAGACCCTTCATCAGGACCGGAAAGGAAGAAGGGGAAGGTGGGTGGGGTGGGGGAAGGGGGAATGAAGTAAGAAGCTGGGAGGTGATAGGTGGAAAAGGTAAAGGGCTGAAGAAGAAAGAATCCGATAGGAGAGTGAACCCTGGGAGGAAGGGGAGGAGGAAGGGCGGAAGAGGGTGGTGATGGGCAGGTGGGGAGAAGGATAAGTGTGAGGGGGGAGCTAGAATAGGGAATGGGAAAAGGCAGAAGTGGGAGGGGAGAAAAATTATCTGAAGTTAGGGAAAACGATGGTCAAGCCATCAGGTTGGAGCCTACTCAGACAGAATATGAGATGTTGCTCCTGTCACTTGAGAGAGGCCTCATCATTGCAGTAGAGGAGGCCATGGACTGCCATGATGGAATGAAAATAGGGAGCAGAATTAAAATGGCTGGCCACTGGGAAATCCTGCCTTTTGTGGCAGATGGAGCAAAGGTGTCTGACTAATCCACGTTGGGTATTACTGATGTAGAGGAAGCCGCACCAGGGGCACCGGTTACGGGAGATGATTCCGACAGACTTGCAGATGAGGTGTCGCTTCACCTGGGAGCACTGTTTGGGGCCCTGAATGGTGGTGTGGGAGGAGGAGAAGGGGCAGATACAGCACTTCCCACTTTGCAGGGATAAGCGTCAGGAGGGAGATCAATGGGGAAAGGCAAGTGAACAAAGGAGTCAGGTAGAGTGTGATGCCTGTGGAAAGTGGAGAGGGAGAGGGCAGGAAAGACGCGTTTAGTAGTAGGATCCTGATGCAGGTGACGGAAGTTATGGAGAGTGATGTATTGGATGTGGAGGCTTGTGGGGTGGTAGGTAAAGACTAGGGGAACTCAATCCCTTTTATGGCAATGGGGGGATGGGGTAAAGGTGGGTGTCTGGGAAATGGAGATGTAGGTGAGGGTAGTGTCAATGGTCGAGAAAGAGAAATCCTATTCTCTGAAGAAGGAGGACATCTCAGATGTTCTGGAATGGAAAGCCTCATCCTGAGAACAAATACAGCGTAGATGGAGGAACTGAAGAAAGGGAATGGCATTGTTTCAAAAGAGAGGGAGGGAAGAGGCATAGTCAAGAGAGCTGTGACAGCCAGTCAGTTTATGAAAGATATCAGTAGACAGTCTATTTCTAGAGATGCAGACAGAGAGATCAAGAAAGGGGAGAGAGTGGTCAGAGAAGTAAACTTGAGGGCAGGGAGGAAGTTGGAAGCAAAGTTAATGAAGTTGATGAGCTCAGCAGGGGTGCAGGAAGCAGCACCAATGCAGTCGTCGATGTAGTGCTGAAAGAGTTGGGGAGCATTTCCAGTGTAGGCTTGGAGCATGGACTTTTCCAAGCAGTCGACAAAAAGGCAGGCATAGCTGACGCCAATGCGGGTGCCCTTGGCTACACCTTGGGTTTGAAGAAAGTGCGAGGAGCTGAAAGAGACACTTTTTGTTTATTTTTATTTATTTAGAGATGCAGCGCGGAACAGGCTATTCTGGTCCAACGAGCCGCACCAGCTGGCAACCCACCTATTTAACCATAGCCTAATCACAGAACAATTCACAATGACGTACTATTTGGTACGTCTTCGGACTGTGGAAGGAACTGCTGAGTTTGAGGACTAGTTTGTCAGACGGAGCAGGGAAACTGCTTTGTGAAAGACGCACTTTGATCTCCTCAAAAGTTTGTTGTTTTTCTAGTACAATAAGATGTACGCCAGGGAATGCTGTTGCTGCGTACATTCCAGGCACATTGTGCACACAATGCCTTAACTGAATGACACCACTAATGTATAGAATGCACAACATTTACTGCTTTGTATTTCTTAAGTTCTATAAACAATATGTAATTTTTAAATAAAAATTGAGCATTCATTAAATCAAATGTCTGGAAAAGGTCCTTGTTGAGGTTCACCCCAAGGAGCTGCACAACAGAGAAATTTATTGCCATGCATCCCAACCGAGACAACTGCAGCTAGAAGATCACGGACTCAGTGAAAAACACATTTTGGTGTGCCTGGAACTTGTTTTCCACAAGTGAATGTTGCCACATGGCACGTTTCTATTTTCAGGGGTATCAAACCATAAGGCCATAAGAGATAGGAGCAGAATGAGGCCATTCGACCCATCGAGTCCGCTCCACCATTTCAACATGGCTGATCCACTTACCCTCTCAGCCCCAATCTTCTGCCTTCTCCCCGTATGACTTCCTGCCCTGACCAATCAAGAATCCATCAACCTCTGCCTTAACTATACCCAATGACTTGCCCTCCACTGCCACCTGTGACAAAGAACTCCACAAATTCGTCACTCTCTGGCTAAAGAAATTCCTCCTCATCTCTATTTTAAAAGCCTCTATTCTGAGGCTGTGTCCTCTGGTCTTAGACTCCCCCACCACAGGAAACATCTCCGCATCTGCTCTATCGACGTTCAACATTTGCTAGGATTCAATCTCATTCTTCTGAATTCCAGAGAGCATTGCCCCAGAGCCATCAGACGCTCCTCATACGACAAGCCTTTCAATCCCAGAATCATTTTCAGTATACCCTGAGAGATTCACAGAAGTTTGGTGCAGTCATTACAAGGATAGTGGGGAAGACCCCAATCTAAAATCCTGTCATCATGGGATACCAAAAGGCAGGGTCCTGAGCAGGAACCTCTCAAACACTTGGCTGGTGTACTGTATAAAGGTGAATCATGATCGGCATTGTTGCTCTGTAAGATTACGTTTTGTCTCGATGAGTCAATTAATTTATTGTTTTGATGCCACCATGAATTAAAGAGAAACATCTACTGATTTTATTGTGTATATTTTTTGAATAATGCTAATTTTTGAAATAAAAAAGAGAAATCATTGGTGGACTCCAGAGGACCTTTGGCAATCTCAGAACCAGAACTGTGAGGTCATTTTATCTGGCACCATCTCCAACTGGACTCCTTTTCGACTGTAGGAAGTGTTCATATATTTAAACAGCATTTTTCAATGCGACTTATCATCATTATACCTACTGTCACAAAAAACAATCTGGTACTGATGAATGCATGGAACACGAGCCAAAATGGAGAAAGGCTCGTTTTCTTTTAACAAGGAAAATGGCTATTTCTGAAACACTGAGAAATTCAACACAGGTGATGATTGTTTATATAACTCAAAAAAAAAACCTTCATATCTAAGACACTTTCAAATGTAACAACTGCAGGTATATTCTGCAACTTTTCTACACATAGCATAATTGCATAAACATCGATAACATTATGCTGTTTGTTAAGAGAGGTTTGTTGCTATGCACACATTCTGCTGGGGTTTTGGATGCATGTCTATTTTGAAAAACGATGCTAGAGTCAAAGATGTGTGAGGCTGGCATCAAATATATCTGGTTAAGATGGCACTACCGAACGTGTGTGACAGCTTCCTGGTAGTCAAAGCACAAAGCAATCTGACTAAAAACATCACTAAAAAGACCTTTTCTGAGGTAAATTGTGTTAAATTATCGCTGCAAACAGTGAAGGGGCGAGCGATGGTGAGGCAGATTCGGGGGATGAATCGTTGTAGATGGAGTTCCGATGCCCATACAGCTGGCCTGGGAGAGCGAGGTTTGACTGCTTTGGGCACCGAGCTGATTTGAAGAGCTTAAGAGCAGCTTCAGGCTGGGTGATGAAATCTGGACCCAGAGCAAGTTGCTAGGCAGCATGTCTAGGCCTGGAGTGACTTGCTGGGTGGCAAAATCTGGGCCCGGAATGAGTCGCTGGGCAGCATGGAGTAGGCCCGGAGCCTTTCGCTGCAGCTGGATCCTAGTGCAAGGTACAATTCACTGTTTAGACAATTTAAACGCCAGCCCAGAAAAGACAGCGTTGGTTAGGACAGGAGCCGATTTCAGTCGTCCTCCATAATTGTCATCTCTGTGGCACTGAGGCTGTGAAGACCGCCCCGGTTGTTGTACTCTGTGGCCGCTAATATGATGAACTGATAAATAAGGCTTTGGGCCTACCCCAGGCTGTTCTGGGGTTCGATCTGAGGACTCATTTTTGGTTCGGAATGCTGTTGTTTGCTTCAATTGTTTGTATGACTTGTATTTTCTCTTTCTCTTGTGCATCGAGTGTCGGCTATTTATTTTTATTTCTTTAATTGGGTTCTTTCAGGTTTCTTGCTTTGTAGCTACCTGTGAGCAAGCAAATCTCAAGGCTGTATAATTTATACATTCTTTGATAATAAATGTGCTTGAATCTAGCAGTACATTCCAAACACGTTGAAGCTAAGGTAATATTCACCTACATCCTCTTCAGGGCAGGGTGGTACTGATTCTTTGTTAATGGTGGTCAGCTGAATCTGTACTATTTAATCTTTCAGGAAATGATTAAATATTGAACCAGAATAATAAAGTAAAACTGAAACATTTACAAGCCTCCCCACCACTGGTAAGAAGAAGAAGAAAGCCCTTAACTCTGAGTGGAGTCATCGGGACACCGTCATTGAGTCCTGACGAAGGGTCTCGGCCCGAAACATCAACTGTACCTCTTCCTATAGATGCTGCCTGGCCTGCTGTGTTTACCAGCAATTTTTATGAATTACCAGCATCTGCAGATTTCCTCATGTTTGCGTTTTTAAATTTCAAGACATATGTCAATGGTAATAAAACTTGATTCAGATATTATACTCTTAGTTCACACATGGGAGTCCAAAATTTATTAGGCATTTTTCAAGTTTCAATTGAGTACAGGGATAACTCGATTCCTACATTCACCAGGAGCAATGCCCTTGAACAGAAAATCTTACAAAAAGTAGAGGATGTGGCCTAGTCCGTCACAAGTAAAGCCCTCCCCATCATTGAGCACATCTGCATGAAGCATTGTCGCAGGAACCCCCACCACCCAGGACATGCTCTCTTCTCACTGCTGCCATAAGGTAAAAGGTAC
Source organism: Mobula birostris (assembly GCF_030028105.1). Taxonomy (NCBI): domain Eukaryota; kingdom Metazoa; phylum Chordata; class Chondrichthyes; order Myliobatiformes; family Myliobatidae; genus Mobula; species Mobula birostris. The sequence continues at coordinate 19,180,168 of NC_092396.1, forward strand.
AGGAGTCTCAGGCCTCACACCACCAGGTTCAGGAACAGTTATCACCCCTCAACCATCAGGCTCTTGAACCAGAGAGGATAACTTCACTTGCCCCATCACTAAAATGTTCCCACAACCTATGGACTCACTTTCAAGGACAATCTATTTTATGCTCTCAATATTTATTGCCTATTTATTTATTATTATTTCTTTCTTTTTGTATTTGCACACCTGTCCTTTGCACACTGGTTGTATGCCCAAGTTGATGCAGTCTTTCATTGATTCTATTAAGGTTGTTATTCTATGGATGTATTGCGTATGCCCACAAGAAAATGAATCCCATGGTTGCAGATGATACTAACTTTACTTTGAACTTTGAATCAGTCTTTGATATCTAAACATGCAAGATGGCTGCTGGTTACTGTCACCTCGAAAGGCGTCCAGCACGAACAAAGAATTAAGTCTCACCTACTGTACCTGTTTCATCTCAGGGTCCATTAGGTGTGATGTGGGTCCAAGAGCAGGAAGGATCATTTCTGCCAAAGTAAAAAGGTGGGGGGTGGGGATAGACGCTAGCTGGAATGTGATAGGTGGGTGTGAAAGGTGAAGGGCTGGAGAGGAAAGAATCTGCTGGGAGAGGAGAGTGGACCATGAGAGAAAGGGAAGAAGGACGGGACCCAGGGGAAGGTGATAGGCAGGTGAGAAGAAGTAAAAGGTCAGAGTGGAGAATAGAGAATAGTGGAGGGGGGGGGGGGTGAGATTTATTCACCGTAAGGAGAAATCGATATTCCCCATCAGGCTGGAGGGCACCCAGATGGAACATAAGGTGTTGTTCCTCCACTCTGAAGGTGGCCTCAAGAGGAGGCGAGGGATCGACACATCAGAACAGGAATGGGAGCCAGAATTAAGATGTTTGGCCACTGGGAAGTCCCGGTTGAGGCGGATGGTGTGAAAATGCTTGATGAAGCAGTCCTCCAATTTACAGCATGTCTCACCAACGGAGAGGAGGACACAACGGGAGTACCGGAAGCTATAGATGGCCCCAGCAGATCTGCAAGTGAAGTGTTGCCTCAGCTGGAAGGACTGGTTGGGCCCTCACAGCATCTCTCTGCAAAGGCTGAGAAAAGTCCATCTCCCACCCCCCGTCCTCACCACATTCTACAAAGGTTGTATTGAGAGCATCCTGAGCAGCTGCATCACGGCCTGGTTCAGAAATTGTACCATCTCGGATCACAAGACCCTGCAGCGGATAGTGAGGTCAGCTGAGAAGATCATCGGGGTCTCTCTTCCCGCCATTACAGACATTTACACCACACGCTGCATCCGCAAAGCAAACAGCATTATGAAGGACCCCACGCACCCCTCATATAAACTCTTCTCCCTCCTGCCATCTGGAAAAAGGCACCGAAGCATTCGGGCTCTCACGACCAGACTATGTAGCAGTTTCTTCCCCCAAGCCATCAGACTCCTCAATACCCAGAGCCTGGACTGACACCAACCTACTGCCCTCTACTGTGCCTATTGTCTTGTTTATTATTTATTGTAGTGCCTGCACTGTTTTGTGCACTTTATGCAGTCCTGGATAGGTCTGTAGTCTAGTGTAGTTTTTGTGTTTTTGTCTTACGTGTAGTTTTTGTATTGTTTCATGTAGCACCATGGTCCTGGAAAACATTGTCTCATTTTTACTATGTTCTGTACCAGCAGTTATGGTTGAGATGACAATAAAAAGTGACTTGACTTGACGTGACTTGACTAATGGAGGTGAGGGAGGAGGCGTATGGGCAGGTGTGACACTTGGGCTGTTTGCAAGGATAAGTGCCTGGAGGGAGATGAGTGGGGAGGGATGAATGGACAAGGGAATTGCAGTGGGAGTGTAGATTCTTTCTTCTCTTCTCCAGCCATTGACCTTTCCTAACCATCTGCTTCTCCTATCACCTTCCAGCTAGCCTCTTTCCCCCACCTTCTTATTCTGGCGTCTTCCCCCCTCCTTCACAGTCCTAAAAGTAGGGCCTCAGCCCAAAACATTGACTGTTCATTCTTTTCCTGAGACGCTGCCTGACCTGCTGAGTTCTTCCACTGTTTTGTGTGTGTCATTTCGGATTTTCAGCATCTGCAGATGTTCTTTTGTTAGGATCGTTTCTGTTCTTGCCATCTCTAATCTCAAATAACAAAGCACATATTTGTAGTGCATTGATTTCCTGAGTCAACTGTAAGATAAATTTCTGATAGTTGTCTAACTAACGCATTCAAATAAATTGATAGAGCTTTTTTGAGGAGAAATGTGGCATGATCTTTTTTTCAGGATATTGGATGCTACAGGGACATTTGTGGAACACATGGGGAAAATCTTGTGAATGGAGTAAAATGTAGAAAAACATCAAATTGTCTACTTTGGCAGCAAAGATAATGAGGAAACGTCATCAAAATGAATTGCAGTTCAGTGAGACAGTGTGATTTGGTGGTTCTGGTCACGACTTGTTAAAGATCAGTCTGCTGGTTATGTAAATAGGGAAGTTAACATAATCTATTGTTTATTGCTAGAGGAAATGAATACAAATGACATGTGTTTCTATTAAGCAAGTACTGGTGATATCACATCTGGAATACTGCGAACAGTACTGGTCTCTTTTTTAAAGGAAGGATGCAATCACATCAGAAGCATTTCAGAGAGAGTTTACCAGACCAATACCAAGAATGGGTAGGTTGTCTTTTGAGTGAAGGTTGGTTCAGCCAGGCATGTATCCAACTGAGTTCAGAAGAGTGAGAGAGAACTTGATTGAAACATAAACAATTCCGAGCGGTCCTGACAGGACTGAATTGGAGAGGATGTTTCCTCGTGGTAGAACTTCGAACTTGGAGGTCGCTGTTTAAACATAAAGAGTCTTCCATTTAGTAAAGTAATTAGAAGATTTTTTTTTTCTCCGTCAAAGTGTTATGAATCTTTGGAACTCTCTTTCTCTAAGAGTGATGACGATAGACAATAGACAATAGGTGCAGGAGTAGGCCATTCAGCCCTTCGAGCCAGCACCGCCATTCACTGTGATCATGGCTGATCATCCACAATCAGTATCCAGTTCCTGCCTTATCCCCATAACCTTTGATTCCGCTATCTTTAAGAGTTCTATCCTCTCTTTCTTGAAAGCATCCAGAAACTTGGCCTCCACTGCCTTCTGGGGCAGAGCATTCCACATATCCATCACTCTCTGGGTGAAGAAGTTTTTCCTCAACTCCGTTCTAAATGGCCTACCCCTTATTCTTAAACTGTGGCCTCTGGTTCTGGACTCACCCATCAGCGGGAACATGCTTCCTGCCTCTAGCGTGTCCAGTCCCTTAATAATCTTATATGTTTCAATCAGATCCCCTCTCAGCATTCTAAATTCCAGTGTATACAAGCTCAGTCGCTCCAATCTTTCAACATATGACAGTTCCGCCATCCCGGGAATTAACCTTGTGAACCTACGCTGCACTCCCTGGAAGCATAGCTTTGAATGTTTTTAAGGCAAAGGTTGATAAATTCTCAAAAAGTAAGAGGGTGAATGGTTACCAAGTGTTGGTGGGTATGGGGAGTCGAAATTAGTAGTGGAACAAGTAGTGGAACAGCCTTGAGGCCCAAGTGACCATCTTCTGTTCCTGATTATTAAGTTGATATCGTCATATGTCCTGGAAACTCCAAGTAACCCCTGCAAGTTCAGCAAGCCTGGTTAAGCACCAAAAGGTCCCAGCACCAGTTTTAAGCCATTATTGAACAGATTTGCAACATCCCTTAATGCCTTTGAAGCAGCTCACATTTTTGCTGTAAACTGGTCCTATGGCAGAAGTTTTACTAAAGCAACAATTACCATCTTGAGGTTTTCATTAGTCAGAATAGAAACATCCTGGGCTGCTAACACTGCCATGATTAGATCTTATGTGCTAATTGCCTGTATAATTAAATTTACTAAATTTAACGTAAAAACTAATTGATATTCTTAAACTACCTAGAATCTTTTACAACAATCTAGAAGATGCTACAATGGAACTCAACTATTAAATCGGGCTCAGTTGAGATAGTAAGCTCTGTTTCTGAGTCACAGTTCAAAGCAGGGTGACCAATGAGAGTGGTGGATAACATGGAGTCTATTTTCTTGATCCCATCTGATTCTCAGCCCTGTAAAAACATCTTTCATAGATGATTCAACAGCACTCTGCTTGTGAAATCACAGACCCTTTTCACTCTTTCTAAATATCACTGATGAGCGGAAACATTTAGAAACAATGGTAAAACAAGTAATAATAAAATCATATATGTAATACAAACATGAACATTATTGCAGAACAGAGAACAGCACAGCTCTGGGCATGACATTCAACCCAAGATGTTCTAGTCTTGATGCCAATTAATATTAGCTAACCTCTTCCTGTGTATCATTCATTTCCCTCCTTTCTCTTTATATTCAGCTTCTAAAACTCCACCCAAATTCCTGCTCCCAATGCTATACCCACTCTGTATGAGAAACTTGCCTCTCACATCTCCTTTGAACTATCCACCCCCTGACTGTAAAAGGTTGTACTCTGCTGTTTGAAATTTGATTGTCCACCCGTTCAATGCTTCTAACAATTTAACAAAAATCTATCAGGTCTCCTCTTAGCCTCCAATGCACTAGAGTGATAGTTCTTGCGGCCCACTTGAGACTTCCATTTACCTCTGTAGTTCCCCCACCCCTCCCCCATAGTCTCTGTTAGTTGCTAAAGATTTTTTTGGAAAACTGTACCAATTATTCAATATTTATGTTTTAACAGGTTATAGGTATTATTCCTTACAGCTCATACCCTCTAATCCAAACAGCATCCTGATAAACCTTTTCTGCACGCTTTCCCCAGTCTCCACATCCTTCAAACAATAGGGCAACTAGACCTGCAGACAATTCTCCAAGTGTGATCTGACTAAAGTTTATACAGCTGCAGTATAACTTTCTTACTCTTCTACTCAGTGAAAGCCAGCATGCCATATGCTGTCTTTGCTGCGTTATCCACTTGCATAGCCACTTTTAATAAACTATGAATCCAAGAACCCTCTTTATTTCACTGCTAATAGGTACTACTACTACTACGTTGACTCAGGCCAAGGAGGCCGGTGTTAGGCCCGATGACGGACTCTCCACTTCTCCCTCTCCCTCATCAGTGTGTTCAGTTCATCTACATTAGCTGCACCGCTGTCTTCTAGGAGTGTGTTGACCATAGTCTTGGGAGGGCGCCCAGGGTTCATCCTCCCGTGCTTGGGCTCCCATATGATGACTAGGCTGGCAGGTAGCTCGGGGTGGCATAGATTTTAGTGGTGAGCATTGGTAGGTTGTTATAGAGCTCGACGTTCGTCATGTGCTGTTGCCAACTCACGTCAGCTCTCTTGACGTGAGCTAATAAGAGGCCTACTGTTACCTGCATACTTTCTCCTTTCAATTGACCTCCCAAAGTGCAACCCCTCACACTTGCCAGGATAAAACTCCACTCACATTTTCCAGCCAATTTTTGTAATAGATTTATATACCACTGTGTTTTTTGACAACCCTTTGCGCTGTGCATAACTCCACCAATCCTGGTGTCATTCACAGACTTTCTAGTCTATCCATCTACACTTTCATCAATGTTTCTGCACTGATCCACGCGGAACGGCACTGGTTACAGACCCACAGCCAGAATTACAGGCTTCCAGCCTGTTTCTTGGTCTTCTATGGGCAAGTCGGTTCCGAATCCAAACTTGTAATTCACCCTTTATCTCGTGGATCTTTGTTTTCTGAATCAACCTACCCCAAGGGACTTTAACAAATGCCATCCAAAAATCCATGTAGATAATGTCTATCTTCTCATCAGTATCAAAATATTTATGCATTTTAGCATGCTCCTCTCTGTTTTCACTATCCCCCCATCTCTGTATCACATTTACTCCCTGTCATTATCACATCTGAAACAACAAAACACAGGAATGTTGAGCTGTCAGTCTATACCCTTCACACATCCATTAAGCAACAGCACTAATTCCATGTACTGATCCAGAATCTACTTTCTTAACGTTAAAATGAACATATTTCAGTTTGTCGGTCCAACGTATCTATGAGCCTATTCCTCTGACTTGTCACTTCATCTTTCTTTCCCTCGACCCTGTCGCTCTGCTGCTGTGGCAGTCATCACTATGCCTCCATAGTTTAACACTCCCAAGCATCCTGATGGGGATATTCATTCCGTTTCAGTTCGGATGCAAACCATCCTGCTTGTAAAGGTCCCATCTGGCCTGGAAGAGAGCTCAGAGTCCATCAATCTGAAATCCTCCCTCCTGCAGGTTCTCCTTAACTGTGTATTGAACGACACTGTGTTTCTATTTCTCACCTCACTATTACACGGCATGAGTAGTAACCTGAGATTACAACCCTGGAAACCCTGCTTTTTCAACTTTCTACCTGGTTCTCTAAAGCCACTTTGCAGGATCTCATCCCTGCTCCTGCCTGTGTCAATGGTACCAATATGAACCACAACCTCTGGCTGATAGTCATAGTCATACTTTATTGATCCCTGGGGGAAACTGGTTTTCATTACAGTAGCACCATAAATAATTAAATAGTAATAAAATCATAAATAATTAAATAGTAATATGTAAATTATGTCAGGAAATGTCCAGGACCAGCCTATTGGCTCAGGGTGTCTGACCCTCCAAGGGAGGAGTTGTAAAGTTTGATGGCCACAGGCAGGAATGACTTCCTATGACGCTCTGTGTTGCATCTCGGTGGAATGAGTCTCTGGCTGAATGTACTCCTGTGCCCACCCAGTACATTATGTAGTGGATGGGAAACATTGTCCAAGATGGCATGCAACTTGGACAGCATTCTCTTTTCAGACACCACCGTGAGAGAGTCCAGTTCCATCCCCACAACATCACTGGCCTTACGAATGAGTTTGTTGATTCTGTTGGTGTCTGCTACCCTCAGCCTGCTGCCCCAGCACACAACAGCAAACATGATAGCATTGGCCACCACAGACTTGTAGAACATCCTCAGCATCATCCGGCAGATGTTAAAGGACCTCAGTCTCCTCAGGAAATAGAGACGGCTCTGACTCTTATTGTAGACAGCCTCAGTGTTCTTTGACCAGTCCAGTTTATTGTCAATTCGTATCCCCAGGTACTTGTAATTCTCCACCATGTCCACACTGACCCCCTGGATGCAAACAGGGGTCACCGCTACCTTAGCTTTCCTCAGGTCTACCACCAACTCCTTAGTCCTTTCCCCTTACAGAATGTCCTATACTTGCTGGGGGCCATCCTTGACCCGGGCACCAGGGGGGCAACACACCATCCTGGAGTCTTTATTGAGACCCCAGAAATGCCTATTGATCCCTTACTCTCCATTCCCCTATCACAATCCATTGCCTGACTTCACCCTTCCCTTCTTTGCCTCAGAGCCTGGCACAATGCTGGTGCTGGCTTCTGAACAGTAATTCCCCCCCAGTAGCATCCAGAGAGGTATCGATGTCACTGAGGACATTGGCCACCCTGTAATATCTGCCTACTCCCTTTAGATCTCCTGCTAGTGAGCCATCTATCTGTAGGCTACACCTTGGGTGTGACCAATCACTGGAGCTCCCAACTAGCACCTCCTCAGCATCCCAGATGATTGTGAGTACATTCAACTGCACCTCCAGTTCCTTAATCTGGTCTGTCAAGAGCTGCAGCTGGGTGTACTTCTCATAGATGTAGTCATCAGGAGGACTGTGAGTTTCCCTGATTTCCCACATTTTGTAGGAGGAGCATTCAACTACCCCAACTGCTATTTTGTCTACACTAAGTCAAAGGACATGGATTAAAGAAAAATAAAAACTGTACCTGCTCTTTGTCTGTGTTTCCTCACAAAACCTCCTGAGCCAAAGTTTCAGAAATCCCACTCCTGCACTGGCACACTCTGACAATGGCCACTCCCAACAAATTAAAAATAATAAATTCAATTAAATGCAGTTAACTAATATAACTCAATTTAAATGGTATTATTAATCTAATTAAAATAAAAAGAAAACACCCAACTCTGCCCACAAATGTTAGAGCTATTATATAGTTCAGTGTCAAAATCTTGTTCAATGGACACTGCTGTGCAGAATTTTGAGATAGTTTTCCTACTGTATTCTGCTAATCGCAGTGCACCAGCTGCTGATTCCTGCACTTCTCTTCAGAATCAGAATCCGGTTTATTATCACTGGCATGTGATGTGAGATTTGTTAACTTAGCAGCAGTTCAATGCAATACATAATCTAGAAGAAGAAGAAAAAAATAAATAAAAAGTAAGCAATTACAGTATACATATATTGAATAGATTAAAAATCATGCAAAAACATAAATAATATATATTAAAAAGTGTGGTGTTCACAGGGTCAATGTCCATTTAGGAATCGGATGGCAGAAGGGAAGAAGTTGTTCCTGAATAGCTGAGTGTGTGCCTTCAGGCTTCTGTACCTCCTTCCTGATGGTAACAGTGAGAAAAGGACATGCCCTGGGTGCTAGAGGTCCTTAATAATGGACACTGTCTTTCTGAGACACCGCTCCTTGAAGATGTCCTGGTACTTTGTAGGCTAGCCGACTAAATTTATGACCCTTTGCAGCTTCTTTCAGTCCTGTGCAGTAGCCCCACCCCCATACAGATGCAGTGATGCAGTCTGTCAGAATGCTCTCCACGGTACATCTATAGAAGTTTTTGAGTGTATTTGTTGATTTACCAAATCTCTTCATACGCGTAATGAAGTATAGTCACTATTTTGCCTTCTTTATAACTGCATCAAAATATTGGGACCAGGTTAGGTCCTCAGAGATCTTGACAGCCAGGAACTTGAAGCTGCTCACTCTGTCCACTTCTGATCCCTCTATGAGGATTGGTATGTGTTCCTTCGTCTTACCCTTCCTGAAGTCCACAATCAGCTCTTTCATCTTACTGATGTCAAGTGCAAGGTTGTTGCTGCGGCACCACTCCACTAGTTGGCATATCTCACTCCTATATGTCCTCTTGTCTCCATCTGAGACCCTACCAGCAATGGTTGTATCGTCAGCAAATTTACAGATCGTATTTGAGCTATGCCTAGCCACTCAATCATGGGTATAGAGAGTAGAGCAGTGGACTAAGCACACACCCCTGAGGTGCACCAGTGTTGATCGTCAGCGAGGAGAAGATATTAGATAGATTATGAGGACACACAGTCCTCTTTTATTGTCATTTAGTAATGCATGCATTAAGAAATGATACAATATTCCTCCGGTGTGATATCACAGAAACACAGGACAGACAAGACTGAAAAAAACTAACAAAACCCACATAATTATAACATATAGTTACAACAGTGCAACAATACCATAACTTGAAGAACAGGCCATGGTCACAGTAAAAAAGTTCAAAGTCTGTCGAAAGTCCCACCTCTCACGCAAATGGGAGAAGGAAGAAAACTCTCCCTGCCATGCCCGACCACAGTCCGACTCTGAGTCATCCGAAAACTTCAAGCTCCGATCAGCCCTCCGACACCGAGTACCGAGCACCATCTCTGCCGAACGCTTCGACCCCAGCCTCGGTCGCCAGCAGCAGGCAAAGCCGGGGATTTTGGGGCCTTCCCTCCGGAGATTCCGGACCACACATTAGCAGCAGCAGTGAACTGGGCATTTCAGAAGTTTCTCCAGATGTTCCCCTGTGCTTCTCATGTCTGTCTCCATCAAATCAGAATTGTGCACGGCATCCTACTTACAAATACGATATAATTTCACCGGAGAGCTGTGCGCGCTGCGTCGTGCCGCCATCTTCTCCTCCCGCCTCACCAATCCGCACAGATTGTGGTCTTCCAGTTAGGAAGTCGAGGATCCAATTGTAGAGGGAGGTAAAGAGGCCCAGGTTCTGTAACTTGTCAATCAGGATTGTGTGAGTGATGGTGTTAAATGCTGAGCTATAGTCGATGAACAGCATCCTGACATAGGTGTTTGTATTGTCCAGGTGGTCTAAAGCCTTGTGGAGAGCCATTGAGATTGCGTCTGCCATTAACCTATTGTGGTGATAGGCAAACTGCAGTGGGTCCAGGTCCTTGCTGAGGCAGGAGTTCAGTCTAGTCATGACTAACCTCTCAAAGTATTTTATCACTGCAGATGTGAGTGCTACAGGGTGATAGTCATTAAGGCAGCTCACATTATTCTTCTTAGGCACTGGTATAATTTTCACTCAACAGTGCCTTGTTTCCGAGCTCACTTTAAGCCCCCTTAGTTCTGCTCTTCAAGTCTCCATGAAACAAGCCAGGGCATTGGTTCTGTTGTTCACTTGAATCTTACTGTGGCCTTGTTTCCGATAGTCCTTCAAAATGACCAAGTCATAGGAAACTTTATCGTTCTACTGTGTTTTATGCGTGTCAATGTATGTTATCTTAGCAGGTATAATATACATAAATTAGATAATACATAATCCAATAAAAGAGAAAATCTGCTGATGTGGCACAATCAAGGTCCCATGCATACAAGATTAATCTTTTTAATGTATACAGCTATGAAGTTTGTTATTCTATTACGAAGTTAAGTTGTTGCTGCAGTTGCCATTTGCTGCTGCTTGCCTTTCATAGCTCTGGTTAATTGGAAAAGTTCCAGCTCCACCTCTTGGCTACGTGTCCTGTCAACATAAAGGTAAACCTTTAATCACGACACACACCTCACGTACAAGCCAAGCTCTAATTGTGCTGGTGAAAAGTAAACAGGCATCTGCCAAAGCAACAGAGTTTCAGTGATGAGCGCAGAGTATCTGCTCTGATTGATAAAAGACCCAAGTTACTGCAGAGTAAGAATAGTGTATCTTGTTTAATATCAATAGTGATACGGTCCCCACAGTAAGCCTCCAATTAATCATGATAGGAGATAATACCTTGCATATGCCGGTATGCATGCATGCACATCCACACGCATGCACGCCCACACACAGCCGCGCATATACAGGTTTGCTCATAAAGAACCACTGCACACATTCCCAGGCGCATATATACACAAAACACACTCACTGGCATGTGCATTCAGCTGCACAAACACAGGTACAGATATGTTCAAACATAGTCACGGATACACATTTATAGGCACACACAATACATAGATACACTGCATACAGTACTGTGCAAAGTCTGAATCTTCAGTAAACCCTGTTAATTTAATCCTGGGGGTTAATATAAAGCTAGGATGCCTAATATACTCCGTGTTGTGTGTGTGTGTGTGTGTGTGTATTATATAACACAATTACAGTACTATAATTACTATATAGAGTTCCACAGCATAGTAAATTTTGAATTGTCTCATTCAGGCCTAAAGATTTAATTGCTGTGGACGATTTGTGGAATACTGCCTTTCCCAACAAGGGGTGGGTGGTGGGGGAGCGTTCTCTGCTTGACAACTGAGAGTTATGGCTGTGATACAATTTCGGTTCTGGAGCCTCCTCTGTGGTGGTTGTAGGAGATGACTCCAGGACTGCAGGAAGTGGTTCTGACAGCTCAGGGCATCTTTCTTTATCCTTTCTTATCCAATATTCTCTTGACATCCTCTGGACACGTTGGCTTCCTGAACAGTGCATGGCAAGCTGCTCGATCTGCCGATCTGTCCCAGGCCACCAGACAAAGCTTTGAGCCAACGCTTTCATTTTGACCATGCCTAGATGGCCGGCATGTAGCTCCTCCAACACTTGAGTTCTCAGTTTGGATGGTGCAACAATTCTCAACTCCCACGTAAGGCAACCCCCATCAAGGAGAAGTTCATCCCAGTGCTGGTAAAAATGGGGGAACTAGAATTTCTGTTGCACATTCCAGGCATTTTGGGTGGCCGTGTAGACCTGAGACTGTGTGGGGTCTTTTCTGGTTTTCCTTTGGTCCATCTCTGCCATAATAGGGACACTTTTGATTTGCCTTAGGGAGAGTACGGCAAGAGGAGTGTCCTTATTATATGTAACTATTTCAGGTATTTACTAATCCAAGAGTAAACAGGTCAATGCATCAGAATTTCCATGATTTGTCATCCTCATAAATTTAATCTTGTAATTGTGTCTCCCAAGAAACAGAGCCCATCTCCGCATTTGTGCTGCTACTGTTAGTGGAACAGCCTCCTGTGGATTGAAAAAGTTCATTAATGGGGTAATAATGAGGGCAAACTTTCTCCCATACAAGTCCTGGTTGCAAAGTTTTGCACTCCAAACCAGATTCAAGGTCTCTCTGTCAATCTGCGCATATTTTTTCTCTGCCGTGGTAAGGGAGTATGATGCAAGAACTACTCTTACATCACTCATAACTTGTGACATGACTCAGCTATGCCATAAGGAGAGATGTCATAGGCAAGCTACACTGGACGATGTGGATAGTATTTACTGTCACCATTTCCTTCGTCTTTTAGAAAGCCACCTCACACCGCTTTGTCCATTGTCATTTTTTCATGATCTGTAGAAATTAGTTCAAGGGATGGAGCACAGTAGCCAGGTTTGGCAGGAACCTGTTATAGTAATTGACAAATCCTAAAAAAGGACTACAACTGTGACATGTCCTTTGGCTTTGGGGCATCCACCGCTGCCTGAATTTTCTCAGCACACTTGTGTAATCCTGGTGCGTCAATGGTCAATGGTGTGTCCACAGTAAGTGATGCTTGGTTTAAAGAATTCACACTTGTTGCGTTGTGCTCTGAGCCCCTAATTTTCTAATCTTTTTAACACTCTCTGGAGATTTTGGAGCTGTTCCTTGTCATCCTCACCGGTAACAATGATGTCATCCAGGTAACACTGAGTACCTGGTCAGCTTTGTAGCACCTGGTCCATAGCTTTCTGCCAGAGTGTAGACACAAATGCTATTACAAAAATAAGCCTATTATAGCAATAAAGCCCAGTATTTACAGTGAAAAATACTACGGACACTTCTTCAATCTCCATCTGTAGGTAGTCCTTATCTAAGTCCACTTCACTGGAGTATTTCCCTCAAGAAAGAGTTGCAAAGATATCCTCTATCCTGGGCAGAGGATATTCATTTACCTTCAGTACTGGGTTGATGGCGAACTTAAAATTGCCACAGCTCCTGACAGACCCATTCTTCTTGGCTACTGGGACCACTGGCATTGCTCATGGGCTCCACTCAAACTTGGAAAGAATTCCTTTGGCCTCCATGTGGTCTAGCTCGTTGGCAGCTTTATAAGGAACTGGATGGGTTTTGTAGAACTTTGTGTATGGCATTTTCATTTGACATTATTTTACCCTTGATATTTTTGAGTTTTTCTGGAACATTGCTGTGGCATCATCCAGTACCTTTCTTAATTGACTTTCATTTGACTCTATTGCAGGGGATATGGCATGCAAATGGCAGGTAGATCTCAAATTAAGTTGTAGTTGTCTCAGCCAATCATGGCCCTGCAATGCTGGCCCCCTCCTGTTTCTTTTTTACCACATACAAGCCCAACGTGGCTTTTTGGTTGTTGTACTTTAGTGTTACAAATGTCATTCCCATAGGAGTTATCTTTTCTCTTGTATAAGTTCTTAGTTGGATACGTGCAAGCTTCAGTTCAACACCTTTGAAATGCTATTCAAACTATTTTGTGGAATGACTGAAACAGCTGAACCAGTGTCCAATTTCATTTTAATTTTTTACTGTTCAGTTCTGGTGTGAGCCATATTACTTGAATCTTGTTAGTTTTCACATGGTAAATCTCAGGACTACATAGTACTGTATACCTCTCAACAATATCAGATTTTTCATCAACAGCAAGCAGATTAATGCTCTTTTTGAAACTGCAGCTTGACTTTTTATCTTTTTCTCTTCCCTGTGCAGTCCATTTTTCTTGTCTATCCAATATGCTCTCTGTATGTGTCCTACTTTGTTGCATTTTCTGAAGTTTTGCCTTTAAACCTGCGAGTATGCAAGCCCCTGCCACAGTGGTAACATAATTTGTTCAGCCAGGCCGGTTTCTGTTTAGATGTTGTAATTTTGTTCACACTTACTCTCTGCAACTCAATTGTGTCTCTGTCTGCTGTTTCCATTGATACAGTGATTTCAACTGCTCTTTTCAATGTGAGTTGTGCTTCAGTTAGGAACCATTTTTGAATGCTTTCTTGTGGGATTCCACAAACTAAATGATATCTCAACCCATCACTGAACTGACAATGCTCAATTCCTTCAATTCAGACACATAAGCTGAAATGGACTCCCCTCCCTTTTGATACCACTTGTGAAACCTAATGCATTCTTCAATCAGCAATGTTTTCAGTTCGAAATGTTCCTGCATTACTTTCATGATATTAGCAAAGCTCATTTCAGGTGGTTTGATTGGAGCAGTAAAACTACTAAGCAAACAGTATGCTCTTCTACCAATCACATTCAGCAAAATTGGCGCAACACACATCAAGGTTGCTGGTGAACACAGCAGGCCAGGCAGCAACTTTTATGGGTGTTGTTTGAAGTTCCAGCATCTGCAGATTTCCTTGTGTGTACTCGTTTCTCATTAGCTATTTCATTTACTTCAAAATACTGCTCAATTTGTTTAGTATATAACAACTAGTTACCTCTTGTACAGTCAAATGCATCTATCTTTCCGATGTAGTCATCCAATTTTGCTTTTTAAAAAATTTATGATTATAATTACCTGGTACTCATTGTTTATGAACTCATGTATTTTGTCTGTTTTCTGCCTTTTATTTTAACTCGACTGTCTCTCTCCTCTTCCAAAGAAACTACATGCTGCATTTTTTTTTTAACTTGACCGTTTCTCTCCTCTTGAGAAGAAAACGTGGTGTGCTTTTCAAATATTCAACTGGCTCGCTCATCTTGTGAAGAAAAAATACGCTGTTCTTCAACGAATGGATAGTCTTCCTGGGTTCATTTTAAAACTTGCCATTGTTGTGTTCTTTATACGTACTGTGGGTTACCAAGAACAAACCATATTCTGGAAGAATTAAAACTAGAACTTTTATTTACAAGAGCAACAGCAACCACGTTTTTAACCTACAAGTTTCTAGCTCATTCTGTCATTTCTGTGCATGCTCTGAACTCTGTCCACTCTCATTCTTAGACATGACACGTGATATCACCACATCCTCCTTTCCTTAAAAAGAAAAAAACAATTAGCAACATTGATCAGAACAAATACATAATTTAACATGTCTCTATCAGTCTCTCTGGGGGTTTACAAACATGAGTAGACCTTCTAAGTGGTTCATGCAGTTCTTGTGTTTCGTTGTTATTTCCATGTTTTGTCTGATCTGCATCAGTTAACTGAAACTCTGAAGTTGGTTCTTTCTTGAGGTCTCTGCGATTTCTTCTTAACACTGCTCCTTCTTCCGTTTGGACCATGTATGATCTGGGTAAAACATAGAAACATAGAAAATAGGTGCAGGAGTAGGCCATTCAGCCCTTCGAGCCTGCACCGCCATTCAGTATGATCATGGCTGATCATCCAACTCAGAACCCTGTACCTGCCTTCTCTCCATACCCTCTGATCCCTTTAGCCACAAGGGCCATATCTAACTCCCTCTTAAATATAGCCAATGAACTGGCCTCAACTGTTTCCTGTGGCACTCTCTGTGTGAAGAAGTTTTTCCTAATCTCGGTCCTAAAAGGCTTCCCCTTTATCCTCAAACTGTGACCCTTCGTTCTGGAATCCTCAAACTGTGACCCCTCATTCTGATTGTACTTCTTCAAGTACTGTAGCTTTCGTAATTCCTTCCACTTCCATTTGTGATGAAATATGATCTTCTTTTCTAATTCATTCATTAACTGTGTAATCTCTTAAGCTGTGTAATAGACGTTCTAGTTCTATTCTTCCAGAATATAGTTTGTTCTTAGTAACCCACGGTATGTATAAAGAACACAACATGGTGTCAGAAGTCGGTCTGGAAGAATAATACGTTTCGCTAACATGGGAGAAGTGAAGATAATCGAAAAAAGAGAGCGCAAACTTTTTTGTTGTTTGCTAACAGCTTTAAAAATGAAAGTTTTGCAACCCCCATCGATGCTTCAGCCGACTGGAAACGTAGCTGAAAACTGGAAAAGATTTAAACAGTGATTTGAAATTTATTTATCGGCGAACGGAGCAGATAAAAAATGGAAAAAACGAGAGGTGTGATTCTACTCCACGTAATAGGTGATGATGCGATTGAGGTATATAATCAGTTTGTTTTTGAAGATGGAAATAATTTAAATTTAAAAGTGATAATGGAAAAATTCGAAGCATTTTGTATACCAAAGCATAATGTGATATATGAAAGATGTAAGTTCTTTACATGTAAGCAGAAAACTGGTCAAACAATTAATCAATTTGTTACGGAGTTGAGACACCACAGTAAAACATGCGAGTTTGCAGAACTGACAGACTCTCTCATTAAAGACAGAATTGTTTGTGACATTTTGGATAATGGTCTGAGAGAAAGACTGTTGAGAGAAAAAGACATCGACTTGGAAAAAGCTTTGGCGTTCTGCAAAGCTTCGGAAACTGTGACATCGCAGGCTAAAGAGCTTTTTATTGAAAACTACAACATACACACTGTGGGGAACCGCGAACATATTAGAAAAAATAATGAAGCGACAATGAAACCGACAGAGAGCAAGACGTCATCTGAGAGAAAAAAAATTTGTGATCGCTGTGGACGGCACCACCGACCAAAAAAGTGCCCAGCGTATCGGAAAATGTGCAACAACTGCAGTAAGAGTAACCATTTTTCACGCTGTTGCAGAAGTAGAAGGAAAATAAAACAAGCAAATGCAGTGCTTGAAAATGAACTTGAGGAGTTTTATATAAATGTGCTTTGTGAAAACAAACAAAGTAAGAGTGACTGGATTATGCCATTGCAAGTGAACCAAAACAATATTCTGTTTAATCCTGATATTGGAGCACAAGAAAATATTCTTGCAGAATCTGAGTTTAATGCGTTAAAGCCAAGACATAAACTACATCAGACAAATATAAAATTGACTGGGTATTCAGGCGCAAACATTCCAATTAAAGGAACATGTGTGGCAAAAGTATCACACAAAAATATTGTGCACATGCTTTCATTTGTGGTCATGCCAAAAAATGTAAAATCAATACTTGGTTTATCTGCCTGTGAGAGACTGAATTTGGTGAAAAGAGTATTAGTCCTGGACAGTGACACAGAGTCAGAATACAGTGACTTGATAAAAGAACAAAACAGAACAGAATTTGATTCCAATGCGGCAAAAGTAAAAGAAGTCATAAAGAAAGATCCCAGACCCATCCCTTTGTAACCAGCATCTGACAAAGTATTGCCAGTACAGTACAATACTGATCTGAAGCCAAAGAGTGTCAAGAATCAGGATCCAATTGAAGAAGCAATTAGCATTGTTTGGATTTGTTATTATCTGTTTCCCCACTTCTGATATTAGGCTGATAGAGTGAAGAATTGTTGCTTTAGTGCAACAGTGTAAGGTTCAAATTCCACTTGTAACCTGGCATTGAAGAAAGATTGTGTAATGTGGCCAGGATCTCTGAAGTTTCCTTTCTACAACGCGTAGTAACCCAATATCTATAATCAGGTGACATTTTCAAACAAGTAACTTTTTAAACTATTTATTCTGCACCTTACTGCATTTCTGTTTCAATGCTAGGTTGACAGCAGCTTCCTTGTTGCTGGTGATAGGGTTAAAATGGAGATCAAATGGGTTTCCTTCATTTAGACGACAGTGAATCTTTGAAATTGTCCACCTCAGAAGAAAGTGAGTGCTTGGTAGATGAGCTTATTCAAGGATGAGATGGTGAGATCTTTAGAACTCAGAGTGACCAAGAAATTAAAAAATAAACAGTTGGAAAAACATTGTGTGTCAAAGCAGCGTCTGTGGAGGCAAAGGGATGGTCGATTATTTCTTTACTTCCACAGCAGCTGCTCAGTTCCTGAGTCCTCCCAGCAGTTTATTTTTTGCCCTAGATTCCAGTAATTTATGTCTCAAGCATTAGGGTTAGTGTTTGGTCTAGAGATTGTACTGATTAGAATGGAAATTGGATGGTTCAGCCATGACTTAGACAAATAGTGGAGAAGACTACTGGGATCATCTGGCTGACTTCTGTCCTGTATCTTGGGATTTTTATGTTCTTTTCATAGATTCATAGTGCGTATTTAGTATACTAGTATTGTCATCTGTTTCCACAACACACACAAAATGCTGGTGAACACAGCAGGCCAGGCAGCATCTCTAGGAAGAGGTACAATCGATGTTTCGGGCCGAGACCCTTCGTCAGGACTAACGGAAAGAAGAGATAGTAAGAGATTTGAAAGAGAGAGGGGGAGATCCGAAATGATAGGAGAAGACAGGAGGGGGAGGGATGGAGCCAAGAGCTGGAAATTTGACTGGCGAAAGGGATACAAAGCTGGAGAAAGGAGAGGATCATGGGATGGGAGGCCTAGGGGGGAAAGAAAGGGGGAGGGGAGCACGAGAGGAAGATGGAGAGCAGGCAAAGAGTTATTGTGAGAGGGACAGAGAGAGAGAAAAAAGGGAAAAATAATAAATAAATAAATAAACAAACAAACAAACAAATAAATAAATAAATAAGAGATGGGGTAAGAACGGGAGGACTGGCAATAACGGAAGTTAGAGAAGTCAATGTTCATGCCATCAGGTTGGAGGCTACCCAGACGGAATATAAGGTGTTGTTTCTCTAACCTGAGTGTGGCTTCAACTTTACAGTAGAGGAGGCCGTGGATAGACATATCAGAATGGGAATGGGACGTGGAATTAAAATGTGTGGCCACTGGGAGATCCTGCTTTCTCTGGCGGAAAGAGCGTAGGTGCTTAGCGGGTCTTGCCAATATACAGGCTGAACCGGGAGCACTGGATGCAGTATATCACACCAGCCAACTCACAGGTGAAGTGTCGCCTCACCTGGAAGGACTGTCTGAGGCCCTGAATGGTGGTGAGGGGGGAAGTGTAAGGGCATGTGTAGCACTTGTTCCACTTACAAGGATAAGTGCCGGGAGGGAGATCGGTGGGGAGGGATGATATAAGGTGTTGTTCTTCCAACCCGAGTGTGGCTTCATCTAGACAGCAGAGGAGGCCGTGGATAGACATATCAGAATGGGAATGGGACGTGGAATAAAAATGTGTGGCCACTGGGAGATTTCCGTCTGGGTAGCCTCCAACCTGCTGGTATGAACATTAACTTCCGTTAATGCTCCTCCTCCCCCTTCTTACCCCATCCTTAATTAATTAATTAATTAATTCCCCCCTTTTTTTCTGCCTCTCTTTTTTCTCTCTCTGTTCCTCACAATAACTCCTTCCCTGCTTTCCATCTTCCTCTGATGCTCCCCTCCCCTTTTCTTTCTCCCTAGACCTCCCATCCTATGATCCTCTCCCTTCTCCAGCCTTGTATCCCTTTTGCCAATCAACTTTCCTGCTTTTAGCTTCATCCTTCCTCCTCCTGTCTTCTCCTGTCATTTCGGATCTCCTCCTCCCCCTCCCACTTTCAAATCTCTTACTATCTCTTCTTTCAGTTAGTCCTCATGAACGTCGACTGTACTTCTTCCTAGAGATGCTGCCTGGCCTGCTGTGTTCCACCAGCATTTTGTGTGTGTTGCTTGAATTTCCAGCATCTGCAGATTTCTTCGTATCTGTTTCCACAAGTTTGTTTCCTTTTAGATCCCAAATTGGCCCTGGTTTTCCTTCATCTGTTTTTACATTAATTCAATGTTCTAAAAATACGCCTGGTCTCCTTTTCTATTAGATACCAGTCTATTTTCATACTCTGTTTGACTTTTCTTTGATCATCCTACCCACCTACACTATCATCATCCAATGTTCACCCTTTATGCTGAATCGTATTAAGTTTGGTATCCCTAATCATTGAAGAATTTCACAAAATGGGATGTGGATAATCTGTACAAAAACCATCTCCTCATTAAAAGCAACCTATTATTACTGTTTCGCCTGCAAACTTTCTCAGGCAAAATACAATTTCAACTCTGTATTTAACCCTGTTCCTTTTAGGTATGTTTATGCCTGATTGGACTCTGCCTTTTCCATAACTATTTTAAACTTGGTAGTATGATCAGCATACGTTACTCCCAGTTCAAATACGACATTGCTTTTTGTTTCATTGGGCTGGAAATGAGAATAAGAAAGCTCTGTCCCTCAGTATACAGAAACCCATCTACCTTTGATCGTTCTACATTCTAATGCACTGAAATAAATAAGAATCAGAATCAGAGTCCGGTTTATTATCACTGGCAAGTGTCGTAAAATTTGTTAACTTAGCGGCAGCAGTTGAATACATCATATAGAAGAAGATTAAAAAAAAAGATAAATAAATAAATCAATTACAGTATACATATACTGAATAGATTAAAAATCGTGCAAAAACAGAAATAATATATATTACAAAAGTGAGGTAGTGTTCGGGGGTTCAATATCTATTTACGAATTGGATGGCAGGGAGGAAGAAGCTGTTCCTGAATCGCTGAGTGTGTGCCTTCAGGCTTCTGTACACTGATGGTAACAGTGAGAAAAGGGCATGCCCTGCGTGCTGGGAGGTCCTTAGTAATGGACGCTGCATTTCTGAGACACTGCTCCTTGAAGAAGTCCTGGTACTTTGTAGGCTAGTATTCAAGATGGAGCCGACTAAATTTACGACCCTCTGCAGCTTCTTTCAGTCCTGTGCAGTAGCACCCCTGCCCCCAAACAAGACAGTGATGCAGCCTGTCAGAATGCTCTCCATGGTACATCTATAGAAGTTTTTGCAAACAACAGGAATTCTGCAGATGCTGGAAATTCAAGCAACACACATCAAAGTTGCTGGTGAACGCAGCAGGCCAGGCAGCATCTCTAGGAAGAGGTGCAGACGACGTTTCAGACCGAGACCCTTTGTCAGGACTAACTGAAGGAAGAGTGAGTAAGGGATTTGAAAGTTGGAGGGGGAGGGGGAGATCCAAAATGATAGGAGAAGACAGGAGGGGGAGGGATGGAGCCAAGAGCTGGACAGGTGATAGGCAAAAGGAGATACGAGAGGATCATGGGACAGGAGGTCCGGGAAGAAAGACAAGGGGGGGGGACCGAGAGGATGGGCAAGAAGTATATTCAGAAGGACAGAGGGAGAAAAAGAAGAGTGAGAGAAAGAATGTGTGCATAAAAATAAGTAACAGAAGGGGTATGAGGGGGAGGTGGGGCCTAGCGGAAGTTAGAGAAGTCGATGTTCATGCCATCAGGTTGGAGGCTACCCAGATGGAATATAAGGTGTTGTTCCTCCAACCTGAGTGTGGCTTCATCTTTACAGTAGAGGAGGCAGTGGATAGACATGTCAGAATGGGAATGGGATGTGGAATTAAAATGTGTGGCCACTGGGAGATCCTGCTTTCTCTGGCGGACAGAGCGTAGATGTTCAGCAAAGCGGTCTCCCAGTCTGCGTCGGGTCTCGCCAATATATAAAAGGCCACATCGGGAGCACCGGACGCAGTATATCACCCCAGTCGACTCACAGGTGAAGTGTTGCCTCACTTGGAAGGACTGTTTGGGGCCCTGAATGGTGGTAAGGGAGGAAGTGTAAGGGCATGTGTAGCACTTGTTCCGCTTACACGGATAAGTGCCAGGAGGAAGATCAGTGGGGAGGGATGGGGGGGACGAATGGACAAGGGAGTTGTGTAGGGAGCGATCCCTGCGGAATGCAGAGGGGGGGGGAGGGAAAGATGTGCTTAGTGGTGGGATCCCGTTGCAGGTGGCGGAAGTTACGGAGAATAATATGTTGGACCCGGAGGCTGGTGGGGTGGTAGGTGAGGACCAGGGGAACCCCATTCCTAGTGGGGTGGCGGGAGGATGGAGTGAGAGCAGATGTACGTGAAATGGGGGAGATGCGTTTAAGAGCAGAGTTGATAGTGGAGGAAGGGAAGCCCCTTTCTTTAAAAAATGAAGACATCTCCCTCGTCCTAGAATGAAAAGCCTCATCCTGAGAGCAGATGCGGCGGAGACGGAGGAATTGCGAGAAGGGGATGGCGTTTTTGAGTGTTTTTGTTGACATACCAAATCTCTTCAAACTCCTAATGAAGTACAGTCGCTGTCTTGCCTTCTTTATAACTGGATTGATATGTTGGGACCAGGTTAGGTCCTCAGAGACCTTGACACCCAGGAACTTGAAGCTGCTCACTCTTTCCACTTCTGATCCCTCTGTGAGGGTTGGTATGTGTTCCTTCGTCTTACCCTTCCTGAAGTCCACAATCAACTCTTTCGTCTCACTGACGTTGAGTGCCAGGTTGTTGCTGCGGCACCACTCCACTAGTTGGCATATCTTGCTCCTGTATGCTCTCTTGTCACCACCTGAGATTCTACCAACAATGGTTATATCATTGGCAAATTTATAGATGGTATTTGAGCAATGCCTAGCCACACAGTCATGGGTATGTAGGGAGTAGAGCAGTGGTCCAAGCACGTAACCCTGAGGTGCACCAGTGTTGATTGTCAGCGAGGAGGAGGTATTATCACCAATCCGCACAGATTGTGGTCTTCCGGTGAGGAAGTCGAGGATCCAATTGCGGAGGGAGGTACAGAGGCCCAGGTTTGGTAATTTCTCAATCAGGGTTGTGGGAATGATAGTGTTAAGTGCTGAGCTGTGGTCGATGAGCAGCATTCTGACGTAGGCGTTTGTGTTATCCCGGTGGTCTAAAGCTGTGTGGAGAGCCATTGAGATTGTGTCTGCTGTTGACCTATTGTGGCATTAGCCAAATTGCAATGGGTCCAGGTCCTTGCTGAGGCAGGAGTTCAGTCTAGTAATGACCAACCTCTCAAAGCATTTCATCACTGTAGATGTGAGTGCTACTGGACGATGGTCATTAAGGCAGTCCATATTATTCTTCTTAGGCACTGGTATAATTGTTACCTTTTTGAAGCAAGTGGGAATCAGAGGTATCTTGGGGTCCGAGTCCATAGGACACTCAAAGCTGCTGCGCAGGTTGACTCTGTGGTTAAGAAGGCATACGGTGCATTGGCCTTCATCAATCGTGGGACTGAGTTTAGGAGCTGAGAGGTAATGTTGCAGCTATATAGGACCCTGGTCAGACCCCACTTGGAGTACTGTGCTCAGTTCTGGTCGCCTCACTATAGGAAGGATGTGGAAACCATAGAAAGGGTGCAGAGGAGATTTACATGGATGTTGCCTGGATTGGGGAGTATGCCTCATGAGTGAACTTGGCCTTTTTTTCCTTGGAGCGACAGAGTATGAGAGGTGACCTGATAGAGGAGTATAAGATGATGAGAGGCACTGATTGTGTGGATAGTCAGAGGCTTTTTCCCAGGGCTGAAATGGCTAGCACAAGAGGACACAGGTTTAAGGTGCTGGGGAGTAGGTACAGAGGAGATGTCAGGGGTAAGTTTTTCACGCAGAGTGGTGAGTGTGTTGAATGTGCTGCCAGCAATGGTGGTGCAGGTGGATACTATAGGGTCTTTGAAGAGACTCCTGGACAGGTACATGAAGCTTAGAAAAATAGAGGGCTATGGGTAACCCTAGGTAATTTCTAAGGTAAGGACATGTTCAGCACAGCTTTGTGGGCTGAAGGGTCTGTATTGTGCTGTAGGTTTTCTATGTTTCTAACTTCTGCCTGTAGCATTGAGAGGTTGAATATGTCCTTGAATACTCCCGGCAGTTGGTTAGCACAAGTTTTCGGAGACTTACCAGGTACTCCATCGGGGCCTTCCGCCTTGTGAGGGTTCACTCTCTTTAAAGACAGCCTAACATCGGCCTCGGAGACAGAGATCACAGGGTCACTGGGTGCAGCGGGGATCTTCAAAGCTGTAGTTGTGTTCTCCCTTTCAACCTGGCATAGAAGGCGTTGAGTTCATCTGGTAGTGAAGTTTCGCTGCCGTTCATGCTTTTGGGTTTTGTTTTGTAGGAAGTGATGTCTTGCAAACCCTGCCAGAGTTGTCGTACATCCGATGTTGCCTCCAACCTTGTTCGAAATTGTCTCTTTGCCCTCCGCAAGTCATACCTGATTTTCTAGTACAGGTCTGGGTCACCAGCCTTGAACGCCACTGATCTGGCCTTCAGCGGACAATGTACCTCCTGGTTCATCCATGGCTTTTCGTTTGGGAATGCACAGCAAGTCTTTGCAGGCTCTCTATCTTGGCCTGAAACGTCAACTGTTTCTTCCCAGTCCTGAAGAAGGGTCTCAGCCCAAAACATCGACTTTTTATTCCCTTCCATAGATGCTGCCTGACCTGCTGAATTCCTCCAACATTTTTTGTATATTATCACTATTGTGCCAATTTGCATGTTTTTGTAGTTTGCTCTCTTGCTCAAACTCAATACTTAATGGCCTACAGTTAGACTATAGTGGCATAGTAATTCACCTTTTGTTTCTTAGTCCTATCCAATTAGACTCTCATTGTCTCCTCGATCACATCAGTGCTCGCAATGCTTTCTTGGATCAATACTGCAATCCTCACACTTCCTTTACTTTCTCATACTATGTGCTAATCCTCTCCTGTCAGAGCCAGATCACCACGCTTTTCACCACATGCCTAAATATTGTGTATTTTATTCAAAATGTACTACACGCGTTTATACAGATGTATTCCAAATCTATTTTAGATCATTTCACAGTCTCTATCTGGCATGCTACACTTTCTGAACTATTCTTCACCCAGGGTTTTATTTGCCTTTCCCAGTCCTTATCAGCACACCGCATCTCATCCTTAATATTAAGCCTCTGTGATGATTCCCCTCGTATCTCACTGTTTATGATAAAATTTTAGAGCAATAGAAGCCCAGGAAAGGAAATGGTTTACCAAGAACCAATATTGCAAGATAGTTTAACCTCCCCTGGTAGCTCAGTGACTATATCCGAACTACAGTGGTAGACTTGCAAACAGATTCCAAGTATATTTTGTGGTTAGTGTTATGTCAGCCGATTCCTGTGAGTAATCTTTTCCAGGAATAATGGTTTGCCTCAGTTAAATCCTTTGTGAAACAGCTATTCATAACATTCATAACTAATACCGTACACAGATATCTATCTGCAGGTATGACTTGGAAACAGACAGTGTGGTCTGCACTGTGAGCTAGAAGGCACGTTCCAGGTATGTGCAATCTAATTTTAGACCAGGAAGTTGAGTCAAATGGAGCAAAACCACATTTTAATCAACACAGAGACCGTGAACGTACCACTCCTCAAAACTGCAGGTTACAGCAAAGGTGGAACGGGGTGTGGGCAGGAAGTTGGTGGTTGCTTTTGGTGAGGGGCCTTGGCTAATCCACAAGCCACAACATCACTTGAAGTGCTAATATGGGTAAAACACTTTTGAATTCGCAGAACAGAACTCTCCCAGGCTTTTCTCCCTGCTCCTCTCATGAAGGTGCAGGCACTCACTGGGATTAAGAACCACTTCTATCCTGAAGATGCTGACTTTCACTAACTGCCAATGAGAATCAGGTCATCGACTTGCCCGAAGGTGCTGACACTCACTGGCATGATGCTGACTTTACAGAAGGTATACCTGAGCAGCACGTGCTAGATCACAAGGTAACAGTTTTAGGTAAGCAAAAGAATCCAGCTCCTTTGCTTACTCCATCTTGTTTTTGTGTACGGTACTAGTATATAGAATTATTGATTTGATAGCTCTAGGTTTTTGCTTCTATTCTGCAGCAGAATATTTACCTGTTGCTTATTGATCACTTTTGCTCCCTGATGATACCTGTATCTTGAGGTGAGATGGGATGGAATTTGGCATTGGATGGCTATTAGTTTTGAATTTATACCTCTACCTGGTGACTGGAACCCTTTTCACTTACATCCAGATAATCTGATAAAAAAAACTGGGAGAATTGGTAGCATTCTGATCTGTTAACCTTGTGCTGTATATTAGTTAGGCACACAAACCAGACAGGGGCCTTAACATTTAAGTTGACTGATCCACAACCAACTTCTCTGGAATATGTAGCGAGAGCACTCTCCTATCTTGGAGACAATAGCTCTTCCTGATTTGGCTTTTGAGCAGACTACTCTTGAAAAGTTGGTATTGGTATTGGTATTTGATCCTCCACAATATTCCGTGCGAGAATTTAAACTGGAGGTAGCAGTTTTTTTTTAACGAGGTCGAGTTGCGAGCTCAATATCAACCTGGCGCGGATGGACAACGTGCTTGGGAGCGGTCTCTCACTGGATTGAACTCCGGAACTTCCGTTCTCGAGCCCGGCGCTGATCTCACTGCACCACCGGCCTGACGGCATCTTTGTCTGTTTTGCAGATTAAACAATGCAGAGGACAATAAAGTGTAACGTAAAATTAAACTGGATGGGTTATTGAAAGCAAAGGAAAGAATGTGAGCAGAGTAAACTTCCCTATCAGCAGAAACAAAAGCCACTCAGTGCAGAACCTAAAATATAGTTCAGAGATGAGATATAATTTTTAGCTACTGTTCCTCAAAGGAACTTTAGGAAATGATTCTCAGATACGCAAAATGGGCCAGGTTACTGGAATCTTGGAAGTGTGAGCTGCTTTTAATCGACTAAATGGGAAAGGTTGAGTTAAGTGGGGGCCGGTGAGTGATGTGTGAGTGAGAAAGACTGCACAGGGATTAAAAATAAAACTGTCTCCACACTGAGCGCCAGAGGCACATTCCAATGCATGACCTCATTTCCTGCATGTCAGAGTTTATTACGGCTGACTCACCGTCTCTCTGTTGCCTGGTGACTTAGTCTGGGGGGCAATGAGTCCCACCCTCAAAACCTCATTTCCAGAGCACACCCTCAGGTCCAGCTCCGGCACTTTGTTGGTGGTTCTGGTTCACAGCATGTACAGACACTCCATTTCCAACTTCTCTTAAAGGGGCTCAGCAATTTACAGGGAAGTTAGGAGTGCTGACCCACTCTCTCCATTTCAAATTCATTTCAATTTCTCCCAAAGTTATCACTTTTCTCCTCAATATAGGGATCATGGTGGAAACTGCTTTTCCTAGATCGTGACTAACCAAAGCCCAGGCTCCTGCGTTCTTTCCCTGGATGATAATTTAATGATTGCTTAGGTGTTGGTTAAAACATACATTGAATTGCGCTGTTTGTGTTAACAACCTACACAACCTAAGAATGGGCGGGGGGGGGAGGGGAAAGTTCTAAGTTCAAAATACATTTATTATCAAAGTATGTATGCAGACCTTCAAGAGAACTACAACCTTGTCATTGGGTTTGGAGGCTTGTGTGCCTCAATGACTCGGAGAGCTACGTTGGCTGGAGTCTGGGCTTTATGCTTTGCCTCTTGGTAGGGTCACCCATGTCAGACAGGTCAAAGGGTAGAGGCCAGACTAAGAGTGGTTGCCAGTCCTCCAGGTTTGGGGGTTCAGCTCAAGGCTAACGGCCCTGACTGGTCAAACAAAAACTTGTTATGGATACATGAATGAAGAATCCTTCTGCATCCGAGTGGCCAAGGACAGACAGAGGTGGAGGACCTTCACTGCTGCCCTAAGTGTCAGTGGTGAAATGGGAGTAAGCAAGTAGAGTATGCAGTATACAACGTTGAGATTTGTCTTCCTGTGGACAGCGACAAAACAAACAGACACCCATAGAACCTGTTGAAGGGAAACACCAAACAACCCAATGCACAAAAAAAAGAACAAATCACGCTCATGGCAAAAAAAAAATGAGCGAACAACACACAGAATATTAACCATCAAACCACAGAGTCCTTGAAACAGTCTAGGAATGTTCAGTTTAGTTCAGATCTATTTAGCACTGAAACGGTATTACAAATTCACAGGGATGAAAAAGTGCTTCCTATGATGGAGGTTATGTCCACTGAAAATGGGGTAGGATTGGAGGGAGAGAGAAAGCAGCATTGATGGGTCTGAATGGGACAGAGTCTTGGGGTAGAGGTGAGAGGGCAGAATTGGTATCAGGTAGATAGTTAGGTCGGAGAGGTTGGGCTTGAGCCAATCGAAGAGTTGAAAAGGCCCAGGCTGGAGGTAAAATGTATGTCTGGAAGTTACCCTAGCAACTCCCATGCTATCACTGTACTATAAAGTTTAATTGTCCAGAGAGTGGCCAAATTTATTTGCTTCCAGGGCAACTTGGAGCTATATACCATAATTTGATGTGCATCTGACTTAAGCATCACATCAACTTTGCAAGTGCAATTCGCTCCAAGAAATAACTTGCTGAGTTTCAAGATTTAGCAAAAATGAGTTGATAGTCATCCCTAACACATTAGATTATGTTAAATTCATCTTCAGCCATGTAACACTAAAATAACCAACGCTAATCTATTTTCCAAAGGTGGAGCAGTTGAAATTGGAAATGCAATGGAGAATAAAACAGGAAGGCAAAAATATACTGGGTTCTGCAAGAGGTTATAGTAGAGTGAGAGGTAGAGAAATTTCACAGCACATTGAAGATCTCGAAACTGAGGGATTGATTAAATGGAAGCTAATCTGGGTCAGTGAACACAAGATGATGGCTGAATGGGACATAGTGTGAGTTCATTCATAGGAAGGTAAGTTTTGGAAAGACTCCAACTTGTGATAGGTAGAATAAGGTGGAATATAGAAATTTATTCAACTGGCCCAATCCTATTGTACAGAATCCCAGTGGATCAAATCTGTTTCTATTCACTTTTTTGTACAAAATTCCAATAGAGAAAGCCTCTTACTATTCACTTCTATCATACAGAATTACAAGGAACTATAAACATGGGAAATTCTACAGATGCTGGAAATCCAAAGCAACACACACAAAATGCTGGAGGAACTCAGCAGGTCAGGCAGCGTCTATGCAAATGAATAAACAGCAGATGTTTTGGGCCAAGACCCTTCTTCAGGACTGGAAAGTAAGAAGAAAGATGTCAAGAGGTAGGGGGAGGGGAAGAAGAGTAGCTAGGTGGTGATAGGTGAACCTAGGTGGGTAGAAAAAATAAAGGCTGGAGTGGAAGGAATCTGATAAGAGAGGAGAGTGGACCATGGGAGAAAGGGAATGAGGAGGGGACCGAGGGGGAGGTGATAGGTAGGTGAGAGGTAACAGGTCAAGGAATAAAATAAATATGGGGAGGGGGAGGGTTTTTTTTTACCAGAAGGAAAAATTGATATTCATGCCATCAGGTTGGAGGCTACTCAGATGGAAAATAAGGTGTTGCCCCTCTACCCTGAGGATGGCCTCATCTTGGCAGAAGAGGAGACTATGCACTGACATGTCAAAACAGGAATGGGAATCGGAATTAAATTGTCTGGCCACCAGGAAGTTCTGCTTTTGGCAAAGTGGTTCGCCACTATAGGCTCTATAATGAGTCAGCCGGGAAGTGGTGACCCCCTCCTGTTACACTGTTTGAGATAACTTATTTTTTTATTCTTTCTTCTCTTCTATTATTTGTGTATTTGTGCACTTGTAATGCTACTGTGACAATGTAATTTCCTTTGGGATCAATAAAGTATCTATTTATCTATCTATCTATCAATTTACGACGGGTCTCACCAGTGTAGAGGAGGCCCCATTGGGAGCACCGAACACGATAGACGATCCTGGCAGATTTGCAGCTGAAGTGTTGCCTCTCCTGAAAGGACAATTTGGGGCTCTGAATGGAGGTGAGGGAGGAGGTGAATGGGCAGGTGTAGCACTAATGCCACTTGCAGGGTTAAATGCCAGGAGGGAGATTAGAGGGGAGGAACGAATGGGCAAAGGAATCACAGAGGGAGTGATCTCTGAGGAAAGTGGAGAAATGATGGGAGATAAAGATATGTTTGATGGTCAGACCCTTTGGACATGGTGGAAGTTGTGGAGGATGCTATGTTGACTGCGGAGGCTCATTGGGTGGTAGGTAAGGACAAGAGAAACTCTATCATTATAAAGGCAGCTGGAAGATGGGGTGAGCACAGATGTTTGGGAAATGGAAGAGATGAGGGTGAGGAGAGCATCAATTGTGGAGGAAGGGAAACCCTGTGCTTTGAAGGAGGACAACTCTGATGTCCTGGAAAGGAAAGCCACTTTCTGGGAACAGCTACAGCGAAGACAAAGGAACTCAGAAAAGGCAATAGCATTTTTATAGGAGACAGGGTGGGAAAAGGTATAATCGAGATAACTGTGGGAATTGGTAGGCTTATAAAAGATGCTAGTTGACAGTTTGTCTCCAGCGATGGAGACAGAGAGATCAAGAAAGGGGTGGGGTGTCTGAAATGGACCAAGTGAATTTAAGGGCAGGTTGGAAGTTGGAGGCAAAGTTAATGAAATTAATGAGCTTAGCATTGGTGCATGAAGAAGCACCAATGCAGTTGTCAGTGTAGTGGAGGAGGAGTTGGGGACCAAACTCTTACCAGGAAAGACTTGGAACATGGACTTTTCTACATAGCCAATGAAGAGGCAGGCATAGGTGGGGCCCATGATGGGGCCCAGGTCTATCCTTCGAGTCTGGAGAAAGTGGGAGGGGCCAAAAGAAAAAATTGTTGAGGGTGAGGATCAGTTTTGCCAGATGGAGGAGGGTGGTGGTGGAGGGAAACTGGTTGGCTATTTTATTGAGAAAGAAATGGAGAGCTTCCAGGCCTTCTTGATTTGGTATAGATGTGTATAGAGCCTGCACATCCATGGAACTATACAATGCCCATTTATCTGCTGGGTTTGTTGGTTTCAAATGTTGAATGATCCTGGATTTATTCTCAGGACTAACTAAATCTCCTCTTTAAGAAGCCCTATCGATAATATTTTAAACATTAAAAAAAAACAGATTGTTGTTGGAAGCCAGGATGGGGTGTAGAGGATTTCTGTGGACCAAACAGGAAGTGACTGATCTAAATGCTGATGAAGGAGGGAAGAGGGTTTAACTGGAAGCACCACAACTAAATGAAGGTGTGTGTCAGATGTGAGCAAGACTGGGTTAATTCATGGTAACTGCCACAGTTGTACGGCCAGCTTATACTTTGAAGAGTCAGACATTAATTCTGTTTAATTTGAATGAGGTACCAGTTGCGCACATGGAGCCAGAATCGGTGGCTTTAGCAGACTACTGAACTGAATGGAGAATAAGACCACAGAACGATGGCAGCCAAGAACACTGCAGAACATCAGCTCAAGTAGAGCAGCCCATAACCAAATATGTATAAAATTAAATAAAACTTTGCTGGAAGTGTTTTTATAAACAGCGCCAATTTAGGAAATCCTGCAGCCAACACAAAAATAAATATAACCAAAAGAATAATGTGAGTATAGTACTGGAAATTTGTAATAAAAACAGAAAGTGCTGGAATGTTCTCTTTCAGGGTTCCAACAATCACTAATCATTCCCAAATGGTGTGAGGTAGGCAAAGGGAAAGTAAATAGCATTCTTGAATGTGCTACCAGAGCAATGTATTCCTACACTAAGATTACGTTTGCTCTGTTTTATATCTACCACTGGCTCAGAAAGTTGTGGGGGACGGGCATTGGTGCCAGCTCTTATATCCGCCAGTGATGGGGATAGGGCATTTCCAGAAGGAAGGAGAGCAATGTATGTTTCTGTGTTGGCCGAGCTTGGCAATTAGCTTGCAAACTTTTCATCACCAGTTGAGGTGATATCCTCAGTGAGCAGTTGTTGGCATTTCTCCCTGGGAGTGCTCATACATATACAGACCTCCACCCTTGGCTTGCCTCAGTCCTGATTGGCTACCCCTTCAGTTGACCTTTGAATTAGTTCTTAGGGGTTCAGTAGATGGCATCTTGAAGAGCAATACACCAGTCTTGGTCTTCAGTGATGAGGACAGATTATTAATGGAGAAATATGACTACGGTTTTGAAAGCTTGGTGGATATCCCATAGTACTGTTCTAGGATATGAGGGTCTGAGCTGTAATTGATATAGGTGAGCTGTGTTTCATTCTATTTTTGTTTACTCACACACAAAGTTAACAAGTATTGTCCACCCAGTTGTCTACGTTATGTCATATGGCAGGTGATAAACCCACTAGGCATTTCTCATTCGGTCTGATTATCTGATGGAGCTGATGAGAAGTTTCCCAAATTTCATCCTGATTTAGGCTTAACTTTTTGTTCTCTCTGCTTTGGTGGAGGAATGAAGGTAGGAATTTCTCCCGGCGCAGCCTGTAAGGAGTTTGTACATTCTCCCCGTGATTGTATGTGTTTCCTCCAGTCCAGAGACATGCAAGTTGGTAGTTTAATTGGTCATTGTGCTTTGTTCCATAACTCGGACGGGGTTAAATCAGAGGTTGCTGTGTGGCACGGCTTGGAGGCCAGTTCTGCACTGTTTCTCAATAAAGTAAAAATAACATTTAACTGATGGGGGTTGGACCAAATACCTCTCAGTTTATGTTTGTTGTTTGCCTGTCAGCAGTTTAAAAGGAAAGTTTGTGTTCTTCTGTTGTGCTGGGAGGATGTGATCAATGGAGGCAAGTTGAACTTTCCACCAGTGAAGGTACATGGAGCCATTAATAAGACCAAAAGACCATAAGATATAGGAGCAGAATTAAGCCATTTGGCTCATCGAGTCTCCTCTGCCATTTCATCATTGCTGATCCATTTTTCCTCTCAGCCCCAATCTCCTGCTTTCCCCCATGTATCCCTTCATGCCCTGACCAATCAAAAATCTATCAACCTCTGCCTTAAATGTATGTAAAGACTTGGCCTCCAACAGCTGCCTGTGGCAAAGAATTCCACAGATTCGCCACACCCTGGGCTAAAGAAATTCCTTCTCATCTCCATTATCAAAAGACGCCCCTCTATTCTGAGGCTGTGTACTCTGGTCTTAGACTCTCCCATCATAGGAAACATCCTCTCCACATCCACTTTATCGAGGCCTTTCACTATTTGATAGGTTTCAATGAGGTCACCCCTCATTCTTCTGAATTGTGGTGAATAGAGCCATCAAACGCTCTTCATATGACAAGCCATTCAATCCTGGAATCATTTTCGTGAACCTCCTTTGAACCCTCACCAGTTTCAGCACATCCTTTTTAAGATAAGGGGCCCAAAACTGCTCACAGTACTCCAAGTGAGGCCTGACCAGTGCTTTATAAAGTTTCAACATTCCATCCTTGCTTTTATATTCTCGCCTTCTTGAAATGAACGCTCACATTGCAATGACAGAAAGCTGAGGCTCAGATCCCAGCCTGAATCGAGCCAGTTGATCTCAGTCAAGGTAGTTGAAGGATTACTGAACTGACATGAAAGAGAGGAAACAATAAACCACATGACCTGCTCCCTGTTGCTATCGGGTGCTCTTTGCTGCAAAGTACCCAGAGGGTGGATATCCCGTGAAGTCAGGGATTGCTCAATGACTGTGTTGCCTTCCTCTGCTCATGTCCTGCAGACTTGCCCTAGCCTGGGCTCATGTTAGGAACTTGACTGTGAGATACTTGAGGGGTGGCAATGGGTGATCCCAAACTCCAGACGAGTTGGCATTATTCCTGGTGGGAAAGTACACCGGCATTCCAGAACCCCAATTATCAACAGCAGTTAAAGTTTTGGAAGAACAAACAAGTACAGGTGTAAGATTGGAGAGGGAAATCTGGCTGCAAGGGATCCTGATAAGGTGGATATGAATGACAGGCACCAACTGCAAGCACCTTCTGCTGATATCAAACTCCAGAACCAAGATAGTGCCAGATATTTTTATAACACATCTATTTAGCTGATGGCAAACAGCACAGATTATTTATGGACATAATTACATCTGCTCCAAATATGCCTGTCAGTAAAAACAGTTAATGATTACCTAGAACACAGCACTAATCTCTTTCTCTTTCACTGTCTTCCTGCTGAATAATAACAGATAATGAACATGATTCAAATCTACTAACACTATCCGGAAGCATTATACTTCACCATTCCTTTTGTACTAGACTATTGCAGAGCAGAATTACCTTCTATTTTATCAATATGTTTTGCCTTTGCAGATTTATATTTTCCTCTGTGACTCTTGAAGATGCTGATTCTCAATGGAGTTCAGGCCCTCACCTCTCCTGAAGGTGCTTGAAGAGAGGATTAACTTAAACTTTTTCTGTCTCTACAGCCAATTCTGCACAGGCTGGGCAATAACCTGTCCTGTTTGGCTCAGAACCACACTAGGGACCAAGATGATCTGAGGAGGCAATGAAGGATTACTTTGGCGCTATCAGGCAAGGGCTGACTGCCCAAGCCAAGGGCACAGTAGGGTGAAATGGAGTGATGGTACGGCTGACAGTTCAGAATGAATAATCCCTGGCACTGGTCCAGCACAAACAATCACTATTTGTTTCTTCATTCACACAGCTCTTTTGATGGGCCCCATTGGCAGTTACCGAGTTGAGGTACTGAAACACAACAGAGAGAAGATGTTTACCATAATGAATAGTACACCAAAGTTACAACCGATTAAACACCTTCCTTCCTCTCTGCTCCTTAGCTTCAGCAAAACGTACCCAATTCAAGCCCTTTGGCTTAAGTTCTGTTTGTAAACAGATTCTCTCTGCTCGCTTTGTGTTGCTGGGAGACAAAATGCACAGCCTCTTATACAAAAGGCCTGTGAGCTGTGTGTTGTTTAGAATCTTGGTGATTTGTAGTCTCCTATTCCACATTGGCAGTGTTCCTCCCCCCTCTTTGTCCCAGGCAGCCAAATGATTTAGAATTGCCTCAACTGCTGGAATATAACTTGCAATGCAAACTAAGCAGGGCGCAGGGCTGGACTGATCAAAGGTCCAGGATTGTGATGAGCTTCGACTCAGACCCATTGATGCCAGACTTCCATTCAAAAGAAGAACGTATATAAAATGGAGTATTTTAAAAGCTTCAGCCTTTGTACCAAGCAAGCTGCTGGCTGCCAATCTCTGGCCAAATTGCGGTGGACATCAATCTCACTGCAGCCATTCTTACAGAACACCAGGATTTACCACCTAATGATTTCAGTGTTTCCTTAATCCCATGGGATCCAGCAAGGAATGGGTGATGCTGAATTTTTCTGCAGTGTTTGTACTTACCTACTCACCACAAAGTACACTTTGCAATCCAAATAAAAAAAAGCACTTTAAATTAAATTGTTGTTAGGTATGTTTGTTTCTTATTCTGTCCCCTCCAACTCTGGGAAAGTCAGCACCTTAGTGTCGTAAACTCCAGCTAGATTCCGGAAATGAAGAGAAGCAATGCAAATATTTTGGAATCATAATATTTCTCGTAGCATCTTGTCTTAGAAATGATTTTTGTCAAAAACGTGTTCTACTGGCATATTGATGTGCCTTCAAATGTCTCTTTGAGTATTTTGAGAAATCACAAAGCACCTTCAAAAGTTAAAATTACTTAGATTGCACCAGTAAGTTTGTCTGCAAGCATTCGAAAGGTGGAAGTCCAGCTGAAGGCTCAGCTGCTTTACCTTCACTAATTTAGAAAATGCAGCCTTGTGTCAGAATAAACAAATAGTTCAGCTGGGTTTTGCCAGTGGCTGAATAGTGGGAAGTGTTTCACTCAGCTCTCAAACCAATACAACTATTACTTCCAACTGGCACGAGCAGAGTCCTCTCGCAGTGGGCCACCCTCGGGGCAGCACGGTGGCATAGCGGTTAGCACAACGATTTACAGTGCCAGACACACGAGTACATTCCCCAGTGCTGCCTGTAAGGAGTTTGTACGTTCTCCCCGTGAACACGTGGGTCTCCTCCAGGTGCTCCAGTTTCTGCCCACAATCCAAAGACGTACTGGTTGGTGGGTTAATTGGTCATTGTAAGTTGTCCTGTGATGAAATCGGGGGATTGCTGAGTGACGTGGCTCGAAGGACCTGGAGGGCCTATTCCACATGGTATCTTATTAAACGCTGGAGCCTTCCTGCCACCGGATCGGTGTAGGGAAATCCACCCGTCATTGGATCGGTGTAGGGAAATCCACCCACCACTGGATCAGTGTAGGGGATTCCACCCGTCACTGGATCAGTGTAGGGGATTCCACCCATCACTGGATCAGTGTAGGAGATTCCACCCATCACTGGATCAGTGTAGGAGATTCCACCCATCACTGGATCAGTGTAGGGGATTCCACCCATCATTGGACCAGTATAGGGAAATCCACCCACCACTGGATTGGTGTAGGGAAATCCATCCATCACTGGATCAGTGTAGGGAAATCTACCCATCACTGGATCAGTGTAGGAAATCCACCCGCCACCTGATCAGTGTAGAAAATCCACCCGCCAATGGATCAGTCAGAGGATTCCACCCATCACTGGATCGGTGTGGGGAATCCGCCCACCACTGGATTGGCGTGGGGAATCCGCCCGCCACTGGATCGGTGTGGTGAATCCACTTGCCACTGGACTGGTGTGGGGATTCCACCTGCCACTGGATTGGTGTGGGGAATCCACCTGCCACTGGATCAGTGTGAGGACTCCACCCGCCACTGGATCAACATAGGGAAATCCACCCGCCAATGGATCAGTCAGAGGATTCCACCCATCACTGGATCGGTGTGGGGAATCCGCCCACCACTGGATTGGCGTGGGGAATCCGCCCGCCACTGGATCGGTGTGGTGAATCCACTTGCCACTGGACTGGTGTGGGGATTCCACCTGCCACTGGATTGGTGTGGGGAATCCACCTGCCACTGGATCAGTGTGAGGACTCCACCCGCCACTGGATCAACATAGGGAAATCCACCCGCCAATGGATCAGTCAGAGGATTCCACCCATCACTGGATCGGTGTGGTGAATCCACTTGCCACTGGACTGGTGTGGGGATTCCACCTGCCACTGGATTGGTGTGGGGAATCCACCTGCCACTGGATCAGTGTGGGGATTCCACCTGCCATTGGACCGGTGTAGGGAATCCACCCGTCACTGGATCGGTGCGGGGAATCCACCCACCAATGGATCAGTGTGGGGATTCCACCTGCCACTGGACCGGTGTAGGGAATCCACCAGTCACTGGATCGGTGCGGGGAATCCATCCGCCAATGGATCGGTGTGGGGATTCCACCTGCCACTGGACCGGTGTGGGGAATCCACCTGCCACTGGATCGGTGTGGGGACTCCACCTGCCACTGGATCGGTGTGGGGATTCCACCTGCCACTGGATCTGTGTAGGGAAATCCACCTGTCACTGGATCAGTGTAGGGATTCCACCCGCCACTGGATCGGCGTGGGGATTCCACCGGCCACTGGATCTGTGTAGAGATTCCACCCGCCACTGGATCGGCGTGGGGATTCCACCCGTCACTGGATTGGTGTGGGGAATCCACCTGCCACTGGACCGGTGTGGGGATTCCACCTGCCACTGGATCAGTGTGTGTGTGTGTGTGTGTGTGTGTCCCACCTGCAACTGGATCAGTGTAGGGAATCCATCCGTCACTGGATCGGTGTAGGGAATCCACCCACCACTGGATCGGTGTGGAGTTTCCACCTGCCACTGGTTCAGTGTGGGGAATCTACCTGCCACTGGATCGGTGTGGGGAATCCACCCGCCACTGGACCAGCATGCACAGCCTTCCCACAAATGCATCGCAGGTTTGACCCTTGCTACCACTTGGTTAGCATGGAGAATCTTTCTACCATTTGGTCAAACTATGCAGTGTGATATTGCAGAAAGGTCTGTACTGTTCAAACAAACTTTTATTTTGGCATACACCATATACGAAACTGAACAGCTACAACACCTGTAACAAGGTTAAGTGCTTTCAACCTCTTTGTAAGTAATGATTGCTAAAACAAATATATACCATAATTATCAATTTCTTCAGCCTTGTGCTGGTCCTCCTCATCAACACAATCTAGAGTTCACACGAGAGACCCAGTAATGTTCATAAGTTATCAGAGACTTCAATTAATACAGAGAATTCCTACATGTGCAAATCAGGTATTTAGTCTTCACAGAATTCCAAGTTCTGTAAGGTCCTTGAATTCTAAAAGGCATGAAATATCAATGTTAAGCGACACTTTTAAGCTTCTGCTGCAGGGTCAATATCCCTTCTCTTCTGGGCTTTACAGTTGTCAGGGTGCATGAGACAGTGCCACTCCTTTCCCAGCAGGTGATGATAGCAGCTGGAAAAAGTATTACTTTGTGAATAACCTTTAAGATGAGGTTTGTCACTGATCTGATTCGAATTGGGGAATGCTTGTGGGATCTGGAATTTTATATGATAGGCATGAATAAGAAGTGGTGTCATGACACTTCTTCCTGAGATCATGAATATGTTTCTGTTAGGGAGTTTTGTGGTTAGCACACATAGCAAATAACTTCAGTCACCAATCATCAAATCTAAATATAGATTGTAGATTAAATTTAAAATACAGCGCTGAACAATAGGTTCCTAAAAGCCGTGAGCCACAGTTAATGGGAAGACCAGAGAATGCTGATTAAAACTCACTTAGATGTCTGTGGTGTGGGTGTGAACTGAGAGGTGTTAAGTTTATGTGTAGTTCAAAGAAAGCATTGTGGAAGCATTGCAAATATGGAATTGTCCTTTGATCTTTAGCACATAAAATTTCGTGTAGCATTGGATCTATCTGATGCCTGCTGTGTCTCATTTTGTCAAAAAAAGAGACCACTTCAGATCTACTGATGAACTCTCTCCAGTGTGTTTGTTCAGGCAACAACAGTGTCAAAGAAGTGCATGCTTCCAAGATTTTGACTGATGCTTCCTGATGAGTACAAACTTTAAGCTCTGCTATTGGGAGCTCCTAAAACCATGATCTATATCATAAAAGTAACACTAAGCTTTGGTGACATGTTTCACCAGTGTGGAGGACATCAGCACAACAGATGCAGGTAGAAAATCCATCTAGAGCCTCACCCTCTCCAATACCTTAAGCTCCACCATCGATGAGCCTTCTGAGTTTGCGTACCTTCTACTTCTGGAGATTTATAAATACCACTAGTGTCCACTACCTTACATCTGCTAGTATCCTCTACCTACAAACCCCATTTCCAGAAAAGTTGGGATATTTTCCAAAATGCAATAAAAACAAAAATCTGTGATATGTTAATTCACGTGAACCTTTATTTAACTGACAAAAGTACAAAGAAAAGATTTTCAGTAGTTTTACTGACCAACTTAATTGTATTTTGTAAACATACACAAATTTAGAATTTGATGGCTGCAACACACTCAACAAAAGTTGGGACAGAGGCATGTTTACCATTGTGTTACATCACCTTTCCTTTTAATAATACTTTTTAATCATTTTGGAACTGAGGATACTAATTGTAGTAGATTTGCAATTGGAAATTTTGTCCATTCTTGCTTGATATAAGACTCCAGCTGCTCAACAGTCCGTGGCCTCTGTTGTCTGATTCTCCTCTTCATGATGCGCCATACATTTTCAATAGAAGATAGATCTGGACTGGCAGCAGGCCAGTCAAGCACACACACTCTGTGTCTACAAAGCCACGCTGTTGTAGCCCGTGCAGAATGTGGTCCGGCATTGTCCTGGTGAAATAAGCATGGACGTCCTGGGAAGAGACGTTGCCTTGATGGCAACATATGTCTCTCTAAAATCCTAATATATGCCTCAGAGTCAATGGTACCTTCACATACATGCAACTCACCCATGCCGTGGGCACTGATGCACCCCCATACCATCACAGATGCTGGCTTTTGCACCTTTTGCTGATAACGATCTGGATGGTTGTTTTCATCTTTGGCACGGAGAATTCGACTCCCGTTTTTTCCAAAAATTAGCTGAAATGTGGACTCATCTGACCACAGCACACGGTTCCACAGTCTTTCTACCATATGAGATGAGCTCGGGCCCAGAGAACTCGCCGGCGTTTCTGCATAGAGTTGATGTATGGCTTCCTCCTTGCGTAATACAGTTTCAAGTTGCATTTCTGGATGCAGCGACGGACTGTGTTGAGTGACAATGGTTTTCCGAAGTACTCCCAAGCCCAGGTGGCTATAATTGTCACAATAGCATGACGGTTTCTTAGGCAGTGCTGCCTGAGGGCTCAAAGATCACGTGCATTCAACAGTGGTTTCCGACCTTGCCCATTACGCACTGAGATGTGTCTGAATTCTCTGAATCTTTTCACAATATTATGTACTGTAGGTGTTGAAAGACCTAAATTCTCTGCAATCTTGCGTTGAGAAATAATCCTTTTGAACTGACTAACAATTCTCTCACGAATTTTGGCACAAAGGGGTGAGCCACGACCCATCCTTGCTTGCAAAGACTGAGCCTTTGATGGTCGCTACTTTTTTACCCAGTCATGATACCTCACCTGCTACCAATTAGCCTGCTTAATGTGGAGTCTTCCAAACCGGTGTTACTAGAATATTCTGTGCACTTTTCAATCTTCTTTTAACTCTGTCCCAATTTTTGTTGAGTGTGTTGCAGCCATCAAATTCTAAATTTGAGTATATTTACAAAATACGATTAAGTTGGTCGGTAAGACTATTGAAAATCTTTTCTTTGCAGTTAAATAAAGGTTCACGTGAATTAACATATCACAGATTTTTGTTTTTATTGCATTTTGGAAAATATCCCAACTTTTCTGGAAATGAGGTTTGTACATTTAAACTCTGAAATTTTCATTTCAAACATTCTCTTCTCTCTTCTTTTCCTTTACTGCACTTGATAACATCTACATCTTTATCCAGTCTTCCTATCCTAATCTTTCTTTCTTGGCTCGTAGAAGAGTACAGCACAGGAACAGACCACTTGGCCCTCACTGTTGTGCTGAACCAGCTAAAAAGCAAATCAAAAACACCCAAACACTAATCCCTCCTACCTACACTATGTCCATATTCCTCCATGCTCTTTACATCCATGTGTCCATCCAAAAGTCTCTTAAAAACCTCTAATATATTTGCCTCTACCACCATACCAGGCAGTGCATTCCAGGCACCCACCACTCTCTGAGTAATAAAACCTACCCCTCACATCCCCCTTGAACCTACAATGCAAGCCCTCTGGTATTAGACATTGCAACCCTAATGTCAGGGTTGAAAACCTAATATCAGGCCCATTGTCAATTATAGCCTGATTATAATTGACAATGAGCCCGATTAGAAATGGCAATGTTGTAGTACCTTGAAGGATTTGAGGAAATCCAAGTTATTGTTCAGGGTGTTCCTGTAAGTGCCCCATACAACCAACTGCTTTCATTTGTACTGACGAAGCTAAATGATTTTAGCAATGACTTAACAAACACAGGCACAACTTTGTGACAGCTCTGCTGTGTAATGAACCGCTAAGAAGCTATTAATACTTTTCTTTAAGACCTTCCATTTTCTGTTTGATTGAATCAACAATGATTAGCCCTTCTCTGGTTTCTCCTAACTTGATCATTGCTCACTCTTGTGCCTCTTGCATTACAACAAACTCAAAACTCATCCAGTAATGTCCTGCTGTGGCCCAGTCTTTCCCAAAAGCCTATATGATAAACTGATGACTTCCCATCAATCTTCCCTTCTTCCAAGTACCCACTGCTACTGAAGTTCAAACCTTGTCTTCTTAAGGCATCCGTTAGTCTTGCGAGACCATGGATCTGCACCTGGAAAGTCTTCACTCTCCAGGGCGCAGGCCTGGGCAAGGTTGTATGGAAGACCAGCAGTTGCCCATGCTGCAAGTCTCCCCTCTCCATGACACCAATGTTGTCCAAGGGAAGGGCATTAGGACCCATACAGCTTGGCACCAGTGTCGTTGCAGAGCAATGTGTGATTAAGTGCCTTGCTCAAGGACACAACACACTGACTCGGCTGGGGCTCGAACTCACGACCTTCAGGTCGCTAGTCCAATGCCTTAACCACTTGGCCATGTGCCCACAAACCTCGTATTACATCATCAGCACTTCTACTGGGTATTGTCTCTTGCCAAGGTACTTTGTTTATGTTATTCATAGTGGTATCTCAGCCCTTCAATGCCAGTGCCAAAGCTGAGAACCTGCTAGGAACGTTCCCCTGCCGCTGGTGTAGATGTGTCATGTTGTTTTCCCTGTGGAATTATGCAACTCTGATGGTCAGTGCTGAAGGAATGTTCCACATCCTAAATTAGCTGCCAAATGCTATTTGAGGAACAAACTAGGCAAAGATTAACATCATTTACTCAATTGTCATCTCTTTGTACTGGGAACTTTCAGGAACTTGTTGGGCCATTTTTGGCCCTTCGCCGTTGGGAAACCCACACCTGCCCCTAGAGATGGCAGGTGAACGGTGCCTGATGGAAACGTGATGACAAAGAGGAGGAAAAGAGAGGAATTACTAATGTTTGTAACAGTAAGCTAGGCTTTAATATTTTAGATCACAGTTTGGAAATAAAAACAAAAACATACGCAAAGGTTCAAAGGTTCATTTATCATCCAAGTATGCATGCAATATTCAACTCTGAGATTCACCTTCTCCAGATAGTCACAAAACAAAGAAAACCTTGGTAGTCATTCAAAGAAAAACATCAACCCCAATCTGCCCCCCCACACAAAAAAGAATGCCAACACTACCATCATCCCCCAAACGCCCTCCCCTGCTCAAAAAAACTAACAAGACGAGCCAAGCGGTATCAAGAATATAACACCCGCACCACCACCCCCACTAAAACCCCTCCTCCACAGTCTACAGTTTGAAGTCCCAGAAAAGAGTAAGTCCACATCTGGGAGATGAGTGTTGAGTTAAAGACAGCGAATATTTGGAATTTAACAAAAAGGGTAAACGAAGTAAAGAACTTGCACTGTTTGTTTTAAGATCAGCAAAGTAACAGGGATAAGAAAGATAAGGATTTGAGTAAAAGTACTGTCGGATAACAAAACTGATCCATTCAGTAGTGAGAGAGGAGTCAGAGAATAAAGGTGACAAAATTTACTGAATCTTTAGAGTTCCCTACGCAAGAGAGCTGTGGAGGCTTAAGACAAAATTTGGTGGGTTTAAAGTGTAGGATTTTGCAAATAAAACGAAGTGAGGTATTTTATGTTTAATGAAACCTGTGACACATTTTATTGAACTTCAAAACCTAAACACAAAAGCACGCTAAAAATCCTTGCATAATAATGTCAAGTCGTTAGACCGGCCTCTTAAAATGAAAGCCCAAATCAATGTCAGTGGTTGTGGATTATGCACATTTCTCCCAATGATGTTACCCTACACAGTCCCCACCCCCAGAATTCACTAAAACCGGCATTGTGAGCTTGCCTGGAGCTCAGACCAGCCACCCAGTTTGGGTCCTGTGTTCCTTGTGTGGAGGAACCACGGGTGCCTCTGGCTCACTCGAGGTGTGTTGACACATTCGTGGTCACGTTGTGACTCCAGGGGCATGGCAGTGGAATACCTCAAATCTTGGCAGGCCGGTTTAAGGCAATCTACCAAAATATGTTCAGGTTTACCCCTCTTATCTATGATAAAGATCTTTTCTCCCCTTTCCAAAACACGGGACCGGCCGTCATAAGGGGGCCTAAGGGGATGTTGGTGTGCGTCATGGCGGATAAAAACAAACCAGGCAGAACATAGGTCAACAGGAACCCAAGAGTGCTGTACACCATGAACGGAGGTAGGAATAGCTGAAGAGGAATTGAATGCTCTGACGAGGGTGGAACGCTGTTGAGAGGCCAACCAGGGGGTCATGGTGTCAGGAATGAAATCACCTGGTCCTCGTAGCAGCTGCCCATATACCAGCTCAGCTGAAGACGACGCTTGGAGCTGTTCTGAGCCCCAGCAGGACCAATGGGAGACAATCAGCAGTCAGGGAAGCCCTCAGAGCAGCCTTTAAGGAGAGGTGAAACTGCTCGCATAGGCTATTGGGCTGTGGATGATAGGCCGTGGTGTGATGTAGCCTAATGCTGAAGTTCTGGGCCATCGCAGCCCAGAGGCCTGAAATTGACTGGGGACCGCGGTCAGTGGAAATATCGGATGGGGTGCCAAGCTGAGCAACCTAAGTGTTGATGAACGCTCGAGCCATGTCTGCGGCCATCGTAAATGCTAGAGGGACGAACTCTGGCCACCTGGTGGTACGGTCCACCACGGTAAGAAGGTGCATGAACCCCTGGGAGGGGGAAAAGGATCAACAGGCTTCACTTTGACATGGTCAAACCATCGCTCAGGGACGTCAGAAGGTGCCAATGGTGACTGAACGTGACGGTTAATTTTTGCCCGCTGGCGCTCCACACAGCCTGCTGACCAATCACGCACGTCCTTTCTGAGGCTCTGCTGAACAAACTTTAGTGCAAACAGTTTCTGTGAGGCCTTTCCGCCTGGATGCGAGACGCCATGTATGGAGTCAAAAACAGTTCGTGGGCACAATGAGGCCACGGTGACCGGTTGAGACATCGCACAGGGGAGAAACCCCAGCTTCCCCAAACTTAATGTCAGCAAACCCCAGGCCTGTGACCACTGTTTGGTAAATCTGGACCTCTGGCCAGAAACTTGGTTGGCTGCCACGCCAGCACAG
This sequence comes from Mobula birostris, assembly GCF_030028105.1. Classification (NCBI taxonomy): domain Eukaryota; kingdom Metazoa; phylum Chordata; class Chondrichthyes; order Myliobatiformes; family Myliobatidae; genus Mobula; species Mobula birostris. The sequence continues at coordinate 19,224,396 of NC_092396.1, forward strand.
TCGACCCTTATGTGTACGGCATCAACGGCTGGCTGTGAGAGGCAATCAGACACAGCATTATCTTTCCCCTTCATATGTTGTATGTCATTTGTGAACTCGGATATGTAGGCCAGGAGGCGTTGCTGTTGTGCAGACCAAAGGTATGATATGTTGGCCATTGCGTGCACGAGGGGTTTGTGGTCAACAAATGCTGTGAAAAGCCCACACTCTGGCAGAAAACAAAAAATGGCAGACAGCCAAATGGAGACTGAGAAACTCATGATAAAGCATACTATGCTTCCTTTCAGGGGAGAGGAGCTGCTGGCTGAAGAAGGGGAGCAGCTGCCACACACCTCTGCCCAACTGTTCGTGCAAAGCACCCACAGCACCGTCTGAAGCATCAGTAGTGATTGTTATGGGTGTGTCGGGGAGCGGGTGTGTCAGTAGGGTTGCGTTAGAAAGAGCTCAGTTCATATCCTCAAATGTCCTGGTTATGTGTGCTGACCAGTCAAGCATGTGATTAGGAGTATTGCCTTTAAGTGCACTATACAGGGGAAGCAGCTCATGGAATGAAGTGGTGATAGAAATTCATCATGCCTAAAAACTCCTGTAGTTTTTTAGTAGTGCGGGGTGATGGGAAATCCATAATCGCGGCTACCTTTGATGGGACGGGTTTTGCAACTTCTGCAGAGATGCAATGGCTGAGAAAGTCAATGGTTGACAACCCATACTGGCATTTAGCAGCATTAATAATCAACCCGTGTTGGTTTAAGTGCTCAAGATGAGATACGTGTTCGGATTTGGATTCACTGGTGACAAGTATGTCATCCAGGTAAACAAAAAGAAAATCTAAGTCTTTTAATACAGAGTCCATCAGCCGTTGGAAAGTTTGTGCTGCATTTCAGTCCAAACGCCATGCCCAGAAACTCAAAAAAACCAAAAGGGGTTATCAGAACCATGTTGGGAATGCCCTACGAGCACAAAGACACCTAATGGTAGCCCCTAACTAAATCGACTTTGAAAAAAATTAATTTTCTGGCTGAACGAGCCAAAAAGGTCACCATAACTGAGACTAATTTTATTAATTCATGTACTAACTGAATGCAAGTTTTTCAGCCCGCATGATTAGATATGAAGTTTTATCCTTATTCAGACTTCTGAATCCTCTACCACACTGCTCTTCTCCACAGGGAAAATACTGCAAATGTTGGAAATCTGAAATTAAATCAGATAGAGCATAGAAACATAGAGAACCTACAGCACAATACAGGCCTTTTGGCCCACAATGCTGTGCTGAACATGTCCTTAGGTTAGAAATGATAAAGCTAGAAGTGTACAGCAGTTGAGATAGTGTTTGCGGAATAAGAAACAGATTTAACGTTTCAAATTGATGACTTTTTTTCACTTTCTGTTTCTCTCTCCACAGAGGCTGCCTGACTCAATGAGCATTTCCTGTCCTTTTCTCTCTGTCTTTAATGTCACTTTTCTTCCTCGGCTTGCTTGAGCCTTGCGCTGGAGTCAAAATCTTAAAACCCTAAAGTAGGATGTGCAGCTTGTTATCACATGCAGAGCACAAAACAATTGCCGGCTTTCCCCATTTTCTTCCTTGTTGTCCTATTGGGAACAAGGGAACTTTCCAGTGTGAAAACGGACCACAATCTCAGAAAAAAATATTAAAGTGGACGTTAACCTCATTTTATGAATATTTCAATATCCATAGCATATAAATGTTTTTTCATTCATGCATTTTGTTGTAAATACCATCTTAGCCAAGTGATTCTTGAAGTATATAGAAAGAAACTCTTTGTCTTCTTTTTAGCCTATTCACATGAATAACTGTAGTCTAAATATCCAGCATAAGAACATCAGAAATAGGAGCAGGAGTCGGCCATCTGGCCCGACGAGCCTGCTCCGCCATTCAATAAGATCATGGCTGACCTGGCCACGGACTCATCTCCACCCACCTGCCTTTTCCCCACAACCCTTAATTCCCCAACTATGCAAAAATCTATCCAGCCTTGTCTTAAATATATTTACTGAGGTAGCCTCCACTGCTTCATTGGGTTGAGGATTCCACAGATTCACCACTGTCTGGGAAAAGCAGTTCCTTCTCATCTCTGTCCTAAATTTACTCCCCTGAATCTTGAGGCTATGTCCGCTAGTTCTAGTTTCACCTACCAGTGGAAACAACTTTCCTGCCTCTACCTTATCCACTCCTTTCATAATTTTATACATTTCTATAAGATCTCCCCTCATGCTTCTGAATTCCAGCGAGTACAGTCCCAGGTGACTCAATCTCTCCTCATAGTCTAACCCCCTCGTCTCTGGAATCAGCCTGGTGAACCTTCTCTGCACCACCTCTAACGCCAGTATATCCTTCCTCAAGTAAAGAGCCCAGAATTTCATGCAGTACTCTAGGTGCGGCCTCACCAGTACCCTGTACGGTTGCAGCATAACCTCCCTGCTCTGAAATTCAGTCCCTCTCGCAATGAAGGCCAACATTCCATTTGCCTTCCTGATAGCCTGCTGCACCTGCAAACCAACCTTTTGTGATTCATGCACAAGCACTCCCAAGTCCCTCTGCACAACAGCATGCTGCAATTTTTAACCATTTAAATAATAATCTGCTCTTTCATTTTTCCTTCCAAAGTGGACGACCTCACATTTACCAACATTGTACTCCATCTGCCAGACCCTTGCCAGGTTATGGACTGCCTGTGTGCATGAATGTGCATTTGGAAGAGCAGTGAGATAGATTTGCTGGCTACCCTTTGCCTGTTGGGAAGGGGACACTTCTATATGTCTTCCCTCCACACCTCTTCTTCCCCTTCCGCCACCACGAGATGCAACAACTGAGCCAAGCAGAGCTGGGGGCAACGAGCAGGCTTGGTGAGTGAGTGAGTGAGTGAGGGAGGCTGGCAGCCCTCTGTCTTGCAGCTGCGAACTCTCTTGTCACACCTCTTTCTGTGATCCTTTCCCACATTCTTATTTTCTGTTCATTCCAACAATTCACAGGAACAGAACCTTGTCATAATCTGGGGAGGATCTGTAGTACCTTGGGATCTGTGCTTTATTAAAAACTGCAGCAGAGGCCACACACATTAAAAGTACATTATCAGTTCATTCCATCTCTCTCGGCACAGAATAGTATCGGAGCCAATGACTCTGATTAACAATATCTCAGGCATTTGACATTGTGCAGTTTACTTAATCCAGCATGTCAATGTGGCACCTCTCACTTTCATGATTACTGTCCCTATAAAATTAGGCATTGAAGCTCAGGCAAACATTACATGATATGGTCTTTTGTCACCTTCCCAATGTTGCGTTTTCTCAGTAATCACCTGGGACGACCTCCAGTTTTATCTGGGGGTCCAGGATGGAGCAAGTCCAACAGGTCACGGTTCCCAGAGATTGGGGGCAAGAGTGCACCCAACATTGCCCATATCCTGATGACCACCTTCGTCTGTGGCTGTATCAGGCAGTGTGTGGACCTGGAGGAGGTGGGCATCGGGTGTCACTGTGTGCTAAATTTCTGCCTGCCCCTTGTGTTGCGGGCGAGGGCCTGGTTCTTTTGCTGCACACATCCCCGTCAGCTGGATGCTGCATTTGTGGAAGAGCAAGCGCCTTTGCTCTTCCACAAGCAGGGCGTGGAGATGGATGCGAGGGTTCATCCCCAACGGCCGTGTAACAGGTCAGTGGGTTGTTCCCAAGGAAACACAGTGAGACAGACATCAAGTGCTGCTGGAATGTCATCATCTTGGTGAATGATGCCCAATGGCCTACCCAAAACATGCTCATCTGTAAGGGAATGCACAATGCCGGCTGTAGGGGTACGTATGGAGAAATGCACTGAGACACAGTGTAGTTAATGCTGGGTCTCAATGGGAGTCATTGACTCTCATACTATACTGAGCCTTGAGAGATGGAATGAACTGATAATGCCTTCTTAATGTACGTGGCTTCTGCTGCAGTTTTTAATAGATCATAGTTCAGGCTCCTCTCACAACCACACTTGGAGGAGAAGAGTTGGGGGGGGGGAAGACCCCTTAAATAACGACAAGGGTGTTTCACCTCAGGGGTCACCTGAGGGGCATGGTGTTATATTTGTTTATTCCCTTAAAAATAAGTTTATAAAACTCAATGTATCAACCTTGAGCGTACAGGTTTTTGCACTATTCCTCCTTTGAATATATTTTTATTACGAGCAAAGTCTATTTTTGAAAAAATATGCCTTTGTGAAACTAAAATTTTGCACCAATTAAATCCTTGGCAAAGCAGAATTTCATGCTTGATAGTATGATTTCACATGACCTCACCTGGCCAAAGAAAATGAATCTATTGCTGAAAGATCCTTGCACTGAACTGCCGTTCAATTTTAACATGTTCAGCACACTGAAGCTTGGTTACTCATAACTCCATGTCATCTTAAAGTTCTCTTATTGCTTGACATACCCACTTCATGTTTATTTGGCCTGATTCCTTGAACTTCCTACAAACCTGCTGATTGGTTTCTCATCTTTTCTCCTTGCATCTTCTCTTTGGAAGCTGTCTTTCTCCCTTTCAAATCCACTGTCAACGACCCCACCAATTTAACCCCATCATTCCAGCAATATGGCATGATCGGAAGAGTGCTCTTGAACCTCAGTGAGAGTCAGTGCCTTTATGGAAAGAGAAGATCTGAACCCCAGTGAGAGCCAGCACCACACACAAAATGCTGGAGGAACTCAGCAGGCCAGGCTGCACCTATGGAAAAGAGAACCTGAACCAATTCTTTAACAGGTTTGACAATTGCCCCCCTGTTCACACCCCCCCTCAGCCCTCCAGTCAAGGTGCTGAGGCACCCAATGCTCCTCAGCACCGACACCTCCCCTCCTCCCTTCTCCCCCCTCCAGTTCAACACGTGGATGAACAATGCGGGCTACCGCCGTCTACATCCCCTCCAGAACCCCAGTGAGAGTCAGCACCTTCAAGACCTGAGCCCCACCTTCAGAGGAATGGTAACTGATGGAAAAAATGATTGCTCCAGAGTTCACTGCTACCAGGGTGGTTAATGTTGCATGTAGGCATCTTCCTGTTATTTAGTTATCTCCACTACCAGAAACTAGTTAAACATAAACTAAGTTACGTTTGACGCATCATTACTAATCTCTGGCCAGATGAGCTCTTGATGACAGCAACAAGTGTGAAAAGCATCAGTTACTGATTACGTGACCAACGATCACGACCTGCCTTCCATTTCTTAGTAGCCACTGTTTCAGAAGAGGACACGAGAGGAATTTTCTACGTATTTCATGAAGATAACTTACATCCCAGCTGTGTTAAATGATTAGCTCACCAGAACATCTGCTTCCATGGTGATTGCATTTTCACCTGAGGTAGTTAAAAAAAATCCTCTGGTGTTTAAATAGCACACTTCACAATTTCCAAAGAGTTCCAAAATGTTCTGAGCTCAAAGTAGTCATCGTTGTAATACAGGGAATGCGGCAGCCGATTTCCACATAGCAAGATCCCACTAACATCAATGGGATACGAGACATGATCACTTTTCGTTTAGAAACATTGATTGAGGAATAAATGTGAAACAGGATTTCCTTATCCTTTCTCAAATGGTGTTGTGAATTCTTTTGCATCCACCTGGAAGAGCAGGTGAAATGTTGGTTTTAACGTCTCAACCAAAACACAACAGTCCAGCAGTACAACACACACAGGAGTCCTGATGAAGGGTCTCGGACCGAAACGTTGACTCTTTCTTTCCCTCTGCAGATGCTGCCTGACAACGTTTCAGGTTAATGACTTTTATTAGAACTAGGAATGCATAACAATAAAAAAAAAGGGTCTGTGTTTTAAAGAAGTTTGGATAGGTACATGGATAGTAGGGGTATGGAGGATTATGGTCCCAGTGCAGGTCAATGGTTTCAGCATGGACTCGAAACATAGAAACATAGAAAACAGGAGCAGGAGTAGGCTATTTGGCCCTTCGAGCCTGCACTGCCATTCAGTATGATCATGGCCGATCATCCAACTCAGAACCCTGTACCAGCCTTCCCTCCATACCCCCTGATCCCTTTAGCCACAAGGGCCATATCTAACTCCCTCTTAAATATAGCCAATGAACTGGCCTCAACTGTTTCCTGTGACAGAGAATTCCACAGATTCACCACTCTCTGTGTGAAGAAGTTTTTCCTATTCTCGGTCCTAAAAGGCTTCCCCTTTATCCTCAAACTGTGACCCCTTGTTCTGGACTTCCCCAACATCGGGAACAATCTTCCTGCATCTAGCCTGTCCAATCCCTTTAGGATTTTATACGTTTCAATAAGATCCCCCCTCAATCTTCTAAATTCCAACGGGTATAAGCCTAGTCGATCCAGTTTCATCATATGAAAGTCCTGCCATCCCAGGAATCAATCTGGTGAACCTTCTTTGCACTCCCTCTATGGCAAGAATGTCTTTCTAGATGGGCTGAAGGGCCTGTTTCTGTGCTGTACATCTCCAGACTCTATACAGAGAAAGAGAAAGGTAAGCAGACAACAAAGGGGGAAAAGACAGAAGAGACTAAAATGAAAAAGGGTGTGATAACGCAAGGTATAAGAGATTAATAATAAGGCACAGGAGTCTGGAGGACATTTAAAGGGATAGAGAAATATCGGGTGATAGCTGAATATCTGAAATAAAAATATCAGAAACATTCATTATTTACAACTGTTGAACTCAATATTATTTCCAGAAAGCCATAAATTGCCTTGAAACATTTACTGACCTTCTTTCGAACTGCGCATAAATGCAAGGGAAGTGAGGAGATAAAGAATTAATGAGACCCTGGTCATGCATGTGGATAAATGGAAATGTTCCTTAAGACACATCACTTCAAACTCTTTTAAGTACATGTGACCCGTGGTTAGCTGCAATACACCAAATTGAAAGAAGTTGAAGTAAGTCTCTCCTTCACACGGAAAGAGCACGGGGCTCTGGAAAACTGGATGAATGTTGCTCCTCCTGTCAGAAAGGGAAAGGTGGTGAGCATTGTGAGCAGGAAAAAATGAACCGGGGCATTTAGAAGTTATCAGGCAAACTCTTCAACCTTAAAATATTAACTCTATGTCGCCTTCCACAGATGCTACCTGGCTTGCTGAGTGATTCGGCATTTTATTTCAGATTTAAGCCCCTGCAGCTTATTTGATTGTCAATCTCACCAAGGGAACTTGCTGTGGGGTAAGTGGCTGATATCTTTTGCACTGCTATATAGCAAAAACTCAATTATGTCTCAGTCACTGAGCTAATTATTTTCCAATTTGTTTTGTTATTCCATAAGACTATAAGACATAGGAGCATATTCTGTGTGTTTTAAAAAGAAATTCCCTCAGCAAACCAAACCTTAATTCACCATTTGACCTTTCAGCTTGCAGATTAAGACTTCTGCTGCCCTGCTAACATATCATGAGCTACGTATATGTCCCATAACTACAGCCATTCCAATTCCATGAAACCATCAAAACAACATGCTTGGGTTTCACTTCAACCTCTCTATTGTAAGAAGACTTTTCATCCTCAAGGTCAATGTCACAGCTTTCAGAAGTTAGCAGTTGGTCTCCTGGACACCTGCTACAAGTGAAGAAAGCATGGAGCATTAAAAATTAATTTCACTAACCATATTTCCTTGTGGTATTGAAGGAGGTCATTTTGGCCCATAATGTCTACACTAGTTCACACAGTAATCCTACTCTTTCATTAACATTTTTTCCCAGTAGCCTATTCTCTCCACATATCTCTTAATATGAATGCAAAGGAAAACTGCTGAACTGCCTGGTGGTAGAAGATTTTAAAAATGGTAAGTTTTATTTGTCACACCTATGTCGAAACATCAAAACATACAGCGAAATGCGTAGTTTGTGTCGAAGATGCTTTGAGGGCAGCCCACAAGTGTTGTCTTGGTTACACCGCCAACATAGCATGCCAAAAATTTACTAACTCTAACCCGTACATATTTGTAATGTGTTTGGAAACCCGAGTTGTCACAGGGAGAGGCTACAAACTACTTACACACAGTGGTGGGAATGAAACCTCAAATGCAGAGTCATTATGTAAAGGTGTTACGTGAAGAAATCTCCAGGAATGTATCGAACCACTGGTGCCTATTCCGGTTATTAGGGGTGAATGGCATTGTGGCCAAAACTTCAACAGGTTACTAGTTGGCATGTGAGTGAAAAAGGGCTGGGAGTGTGAGGTCAAGGAGGATCCCAAAATTAAATCGTTGTGGAAATGAGGAGGTAGACATCAGGAGATACAAACAATCATTTGAAAATTAAATATATAACAATGATATGCATAAATCAATCCAGTTCTTCAGAAACAACAATTTGTATTTACATTACAAATTTAATATAATGAAATTTCCCATTGCATTTCACTGAAGTGATAAAGAGAACAGAAGTGATAAACACTTTGCCTTTAAAATTCCAAAAATGCTTCACAGGAATGTTATTGGATGAAATTTGACACAGTCAAAGGAAGCGCTAAGACAACTCAACATAAATTGTGTCAAAAAATTAAGACTAGAAACTAGATTTCACTTTTTCTTTTGTGTGCTACTATGAATGTAGAATGGAAAAAGTCGTGAAATTTGCCTGTAAAAATAAGTTTGTTATCACGGTTTCCACCAAAGCCATGGTGGAATTGTTAAGTTGTTAAATTGTGATTATATGGTCCCCGCTGAAGCTCACGCAAATCATCGCTGCAGTTGCTACTTTACAGTGTTGGAAAAGAACTTCATCCCTTTAGGGAATATTCCTCATGTTAGCCAGACAGTAGCAACTGTGGTGTAGGACAAAAAGGCTGATGAGAAAAACAAGGTTTCTTAAAAGAGATATTAAAATGATGATGAATGAGGTAAGTACCAGGAGGGGGAACCCTCATACAATGGAGAAATGCCAAGAAAATATCATATTTCATGATGATCTCTAGAGTACTATAAATGCTCGCTCAAGCACACATGCACACTCACACACGCACACATACACACACACACTCACACACATACACACACACACTCACAGACATGTACATGCACATTCACACACATGTACATAAATATACATGCACACACTCACACATACACACACACGTGCACACACACACACATTCACATGCACACACACGCGCGCACATATACACACCCACTCACACACACATTCGCATGCACACACACACGCACACACACATGCGGGCACACACACACACACATGCACACACAAACGTGTACACACATGCACAAACACACACACATGTGCACATACACGTTCACACACACACGTGTGCACACACACACGTGCACACACGCACACACACACAAACACACACATACACGCGCGCACACACACACGCACACACACACACGCACGTGCACACACACACACACACACACACACACACACACACACACACACACACACACACACACACACACAATCTACAATCTACCACTGTGCCGGAAGAAGGCAGCGAGGATGGTGACATGACGTCATCATAGACATTATCCTCTCCTGCTACATCATGGGCAATGACTCTGCCCATGATTGTAAGAAACTGCCCAGAGTTGTGAACACAGCTCAGCACATCCCAGAAACCAGCCTCCCATCCATGGACTCTGTCTGCACTTCTTGTTGTCTTGGTAAAGCAGCAAACAAAATTACAGACCTCATCCATTCTGGACATTCCCCCTTCTCCCTCCTCCAAATGGGCAGGAAAAGTTTGTACCACCAGGCTCGAGGACAGCTTTTATTCTACTCAGACTTTTGAATGGTTCCCTAGTATGATAAGATGGACTCTTGACCTCCCAATCTACATCATGATGACCTTTCACCTTACTGACCACCTGCACTGCACTTTCTCTGTGTGTTGTTACACTTTACTCTGAACGCTGTTATCATTTTACCTTGTGCAACATACACAAAACGCTGGAGGAACTCAGCAGATCAGGTAGCATCTATAGAGAGCAGTAAACAGTTAACATTTCAGTCCAGGACCCTTCATGAGGAAGGGGGAAGAGGCCAGAGAATGAAGTGGCGGGGGGGAGGGTGCGGATAGGAAGGAAGATAAGCTGGCAGGTAATAGGTGAAGCTAGGTGAGGGAGAAGGTAGGTCCGTGGGGGAGGGGGGAAGAACTTAGAAGTCGGGAGGTGATAGGTGGAAGAGGTTGTTCACGAGAATGTTCCCAGGAATGAATGGGTTAGGAGCATTTGATGGCTCTGTGCCTCTATTCATTGGAGGTTAGAAGAATAGGGGGGGATCTCATTGAAACCTATTGATTATTGAAAGGTCTGGATAGAGTGGATGTGGAGAGGACGTTTCCTTTAGTGGGGCACAGGGCACAGCCTCAGAAATGAGAGATATCCATTTAGGACAGAGATGAGGAAAAATTTCTTTCGCCAGAGGGTGGCGAATCTGTGGAATTCTTTGCCACAGACAGCTGTGCAGGCCAAGTCATTGGGTATATTTAAGGCAGAGGTTGATAGGTTCTTGATTAATCAGGGTGTCAAAGATTACAGGTAGAAGGCAGGAGAATGGGGTTGAGAGGGAGAGCACACTCGTTGGGACAAATGGCCTAATTCAGCTCATGGGTGTTCTGGAGGGTCTTGTGGTCTATGGAAGAGGTAAAAGACTGAAGAAGGAGGAGGACAGTGGGCTATGGGAGAAAGGGAAGTAGAAGAGAAGTGCTGGGAAGTTGAGGAGAAGAGAAGGGGTAAGGGGGACCCAGGATAGGTAATGGAAAAAGAGAAAAGAGGGAGAAATGAGAGAAGTTTAGCCATCAGCTTGGTTGCTACCCAGAGAGAATAGGAGTTGTTCTTCTAAGCTAAAGGTAGCCTCATCATGACAGTAGATGAGGCAATGGCCTGACATGTCAGAATGGGAATGGGAAGTCAAATTGAAATATTGGCCACCAGGAAATGCTGTCTTTTATGGTGGACAGAGTGAAGCAGTTCCCTACTCTACGTCACACCTCACCAATATAGAGGAGGCTGCACTGAAAGCACCAGATACAACAGACGATCCTAACAGACCTGCAGCGTTGCCTCATCTAGTAGCACTATTTGAGTCCTTGAATGAGATTGATGGAGGAGGTGTAGGGGCAGGTGTAACATTTGTGCCAGAAGGAAGGTCCGTGGGGAGGGACAAGTGGACACAGAAGTAATATAGAGAGTGATCCCGGCAGAAAGCAGGAAATGGTGGGGAGGGAAAGGTGTGTTTAGTGGTAGAAAGATGAAAAACATGGAAAAAGTTATGGAGAATGATGTGCTAGATACAGAGGCTCATGGATTGGTAGGGAAGGATGGGGAGGGGGTGGGAACCCTATCCCTATTATGAAAGTGGGAAGTTGGAGTGAGGGCAGATGTGCAGGAAATGGAGGAAGTGCAGGTGAGGGCAGAATTGGTGGTAGTGGAAAGGAAGCCCACTCTTTAAAGAAGGAGGACACCTCGGATATTCTGGAATGGAAAATCTCATCCTTAGAACAGATGCATGGAGATGGAGGAACTGCAAAAAGGGAATGGCAGTTTTATAAGTGACAGGTTGGGAAGGGATATACTCAAAACAACTGTGAGAGTCAGTAGGCTTATAAAAGATATCAGCAGATAATCTGTCTCCAGAGATGGAGAAAGGGAAGACAGGTGTCAGAGATGGACTAAGTAAATTTGAGGGCAGGATGGAAGTGGGAAGCAGTTCATGAAACTGATGAACTCAACATGGGAAGCAGCACAAACACAATTGCCAACATATCATAGAAAGAGTCGTGGGGCATTACCAACTTGGAATATATACCGTTCCACATAGCCAACTGAAAGTCAAGCATAGGTGGGGCCCATGCGGGTGCCCGTGACTACAGCTCGGGTTTGGAGAAAGTGGTAGGAGCCAAAGGAGAGATTGTTGAGGGTGAGAACCAGTTCTGCCAGACCGAGGAGGATGGTGGAGGGGAACTGGTTAGATCTGTTGTCGAGAAAGAAGTTTTAAGACCTACCTGATGGGAATCGAAGTGTACAGTGATGAAGCGATCAGAGCCAGAGGATTTAAAGTGGTTGAACCACAAATACCAGAAAATCTGCAGATGCTGGAAATCCAAAGCAACATGCACAAAATGCTGGAGGGCTTTCAGGCCAATCATTTGGGCCGAGAGCCTTCATCAGTCTTGATGAAGGTCTCGGCCCAAAATCTCAATCATTCACTCTTTCCCATTGACGCTGCCTGACCTGCTGAGTTCCTCCAGCATCTTGTGTGTGTTAGCTTTCAACTGAAGTTTATTTATTTATTTATTTATTTATTTATTGAGATATCGCTGCCCAGCAATCCCCTGATTTAATCCTTGCCTAATCATGGGACAATTTACAATAATCAATTAACCTACCATCAGTACGTCTTTGGACTGTTGGAGGAAACCAGAGCACCTGGAGGAAATCCACTCAGTCACGGGGAGAACGTACAAACTCCTTACAGACAGTGACAGGAATTGAAGCCAGCTCTCCTCTACTGTAAAGCGTTGTGCTGACCACTACACTACCATGCCGCCCTGATCGAGACCACGTGAAATGTCCTGGATATAGGTCGGAAGGGACTGAACCGAGGGGGACAAAATGTAGTCGAGGTATGCGGACATGTGTTTAGTGGGGCAGGGGCCACTGATTTCTGCAACTGGAGAAGCTTTTCATTTTTGTTTTACCTTGTAAAAACCTCAATGTACAGACAAGTTTTTCACTAAAACTTGGTACATAAAAATAAAAAACGAAAGGCATCCGTTAGTCCTGCAAGACCATGGATCTGCACCTGGAAAGTCTTCACTCTCCAGGGTGCAGGCCTGGGCAAGGTTGTATTGAAGATCAGCAGTTGCCCATGCTCCACGACAACAAGGGAAGGGCAAGGGCCGATACAGGTTGGCACCAGTGTTGTCGCAGAGCAATGTGTGATTAAGTGCCTTGCTCAAGTACACAACACACTGCCTCGGTGGGGGCTCGAACTCATGACCTTCTGATCGTTAGTCAAATGCCTTAACCACTTGGCCACGTGCCCACCTTGGTACATGTGGCCATTAATAAACGAATGCTTTTTCCTGCAGTTCCATCACAAGGACCTATGCTCATGACGGGGTGTTGCCCTCCACTTTCTAGCACATATAGATGAAGCTTAGAAATATATAAAATATTGGATATTTGTTTTTTATGCTTCATGAAGCAGAAAATGCCTATAAATGTATTGAGACCACGTGGACAAGAGAAGTTTTTGGGGAGACTGCCCAAAAGGCTGAAATAAAACACGCCCGTGAGCCAGAGAACCACAGGCACCCATGAACCTAACATAGACTTAATGGGCTGAATATCTTCCATCTGCGCCATAGTAGTTCTTTGAACTTATGACTCTGCACTAAGCTCCCCAGTGATTAAATTCCCCCACAATCATTCTTTACCAGCCTCAGGGCATTCTGAGAACTTGAGGAAATGTTTAAGCAGGTTCCAGTGAATTCCAGAGATGCTTTATGAACTGTCCTGTGCCTGAGTGGAAAACTCAGTTGATTTTGCTTACATGTTGGTATGGCTGCCAAATGAGGGACTCGTTCTAAACCCAGAAGCTCTAATTTATATCAAAAAGGCTTTAAGTATTTATTGCAAAGCAATTTTTTTATCATTTGGAGCAAGCAGAGGAGAAGGACCTGGTCCAATTTCATAATTAGTATAATTTCATCCAGAAAAGGCTAATAATACAATAGGTTTGGATGACATGGATATCCTTTCCAATTCAGAGTTGTCACATATTAAACAGCATCTTAGAAGAGGGATAAGGGTGAAGAAACAAAGACATTTAAGACAGGAATGCCAGAACCAAGGGACTTAATAGTTGGAGATGTAAGTCTTTAAAATTGGGACAAGATTTGGTAAAGCAAATATCCATAAGAAAATAATCATAGGAGCAGAAGTAGGCCATTCAGCCCATCAAGTCTATTCTGCCATTCAATCATCGCTGATTTACTATCCCTCTCAACCCCATTCTCCTGCCTTCTCCCTGTAACCTTTGACACCCTTACTAATCAAGAACCTATCAAGCTCTGCTTTAATTATACCCAATAACATGGCGTCCACGTCCATCTGCGGCAATGAATTCCACAGATTCGCTGTCGTCTGGCTTAAGAAATTCTTCCTCATCTCTGTTCTAAAGGGATGCCCTAGTGTTCTGAGACTGTGCCCTCTGGAAACGTCCTCTCCATGTCCACTCTATCTAGGCCTTTCAATATTCAAAAGTTTTCAATAAAACCGCTCCTCATTCTTCAAATTCCAGTGAGTACAGGCACTCCTCACACATTAACTCTTTCATTCCTGGGATCATTCTTATCCTAGAAGATTGAAGGATTAAAGGGATTGAGGAAATTTGGTATTTCACCAAAGACACTCGCAAATTTCTACAGCTGCACTGTGGAGAACCTTCCAGCTGGCTGCATTACCATCTGGTATGTGAAGGGGGCGCTGCACGGGATCAAAATAAGCTGCGGGAAGTTGTAAACTCAATCAACTCCACCCTGGGCACTAACCTCCCCAGCGTCCAGGGCATCTTCAGGGAGCGATGCCTCAAAAAGGCGGCATCCATTATTAAGGACCCTTGTCATCCAGGACATGCCCTCTTCTCATTGTTACCATCAGCAAGGAGGAACAGAAGCCTGAAGGAACACACTCAATGGTTCAGGAACAGCTTCTTCCCCTCTGCCATCCAATTTCTGGTTGGACATTGAACCCATGAACATTACATTGCTAGTGTTTTTGCACTAATTATTTAATATAACTATTTTGTATATATATACTTGTTGTAATTCACAGGTTTTATTACTATGTATTGCAATGTACTGCTCTGCATAACAACAAGTTCCACAACATATGCCGGTGATATTAAACTTGATTCTGATTAGATCAGAAGTGAGAGCTGGGGGTTTTAAAACATGGTTAAGAATGTCAAAGCTAAGGGATTGCTTAAATGGAGCCAACGTAGATCAGCAGGTATAGAGGTGAAGTTTTTGAATGGAGTTGGTATGAGTTAGGATACAGGCCACAGAGTTTCTCACACACTAAACTTAATGGAGAGGAAAAAAGTACATTCAGAGAACTTTTTAAAGCAAAAGCTAATATGGACACAGAGCAGGGTGTCATGACAAGCAAGGGCCGAGGTTGAGTTGGATGATGCTGCAGAGACAGAAATAGTCTTTATAAGGCCATGAATATGCAGTTGGAAACTCATCTCAGGGTTAAATACAACATCACGTTTGAACATAACTTGTTTTGGTCTCATACAGCTGGCACGGAGTCTTGATCGGGGGAGAGATTTGATGACTATTAAACAGGAGATTGCTGCCATGGAAATAAAGGGAAATGAGCCACGAATAGATTATTAAAAATGGAAACATTTTGAAAACAAGGCATTGCCAGAACTGAAGCAAATGCAGGTCGGCAGGCGGAGAAGGGATGAGTAAATGGGATTTTAAGTGCAGCAACGTGCTTGTGAGAACCCATAAAGCATTTGCACCGTCCTTGTAGATTATGAGGCACATTCTCTGACATTGCAGACACAGTCAAATGTGACCACAGAAGGTACAGCGCCTGTTCGTTATTTCTTCCATTTCCACCATCTAGGAACCCAAACACTCATTCGAGGGGAAGCAGAGATTCATTTGCACATCTTCCAATCTAGTATTCTGCACTGAGAGTTCACAGTATGGTCTTGGAGAAATTAAACGTAGATCGGGTCACTGCTTTCAATGGCACGTATTCAGTTCACAGGGGCAACCTTGAGCTTTCTGCGTGGCCTGCTACTTTAATTACCCATTTCACTTTCACTCTGACCTTCATCAGGCTGCCTGCAAACTTTCATGTCGTCTTGAGGAATAGCACCTCGTTTTCTGTCTGGGCACTTGACAACCTTCTAGATTTAATACTGAATTCTCCAGCTTCAGATAACCGGCTTTCTCTGTCAGAATCAGAATGCGTCATGTCATCCATTTGTGATATCAGCTCAGTTTTCTCTCTCCATTGCCACAGTCTGCTGGATATGTGGCTATGGCTCTGCATTCTGTAACTCTTAGCTCTTTACTGTGTTCTCACTCTTAAAACATCATATGCTTCATGTACAAAGGACTATGTCCTCCCTTCCTAAATTTCACCCCTAATGCACCAACAACACAATTTTGTTTACTCCTTATCTCCTGGGTAACTCTAGCCTCACCCTAATAAGGATATTTCCTTTGTCTTTTCCAACCCTCCTTTGTCCTCCTTGCAGCTTGATGTTAACTTATTTTCTCTCCTTCCAAATTCTGATCAAGGTCTTTGCCTTGAAATGTTGATTACGTTTTTTTATCCCCATAGAAGCTTCCTGAACTCCCGAGTTATTTTTGTTTTTATTTTAGATTTTCAGAATCCATAGGTCTTTTTTTCGATTTTCAATTGGCATGATTTCTTGCTTCACACCCTTAGCGAGGTGATACCCAGAAAGCACTGACACAACAATCACACCACAAGTCTAAATGACAATTGGGGGCTCACAAACAAATCAGTAAGTTTGTCTTGAACAAATACATTTTCTTGTTGATCTGAACTGAGTTAATCAGTAGAACGACAAGGGCCACAATTGCACAATTGCAAAAGAAATCAAATCACCTGTTGCCTGCAAGTCATATATTGGTTTGTAGGTGGCAAATGAAAGTGGGGCACTTTGTTTTCTTTTCAAGATAATGGACAGTATTTTGCACAGACAGTACGAACAAACTTTTAGCATTGAGCTTTCACAGTGGAGCCATTGCTTTCATATGCACTTTTGTCTCAGCTCGCAGTATTTGTGACTGAGGTTATCATGGGTTGGACTCCGGAATTAAATTATCAGCTGGACAATCTCTGATGAGAAGAAATATTCATTTTGTTCCACCTCCAACGAGGTCTTTGAAGACCACGGACAGGACAACCCAGCCATTCATGCTCACTTCACTTAATTTGAAAGGCCTTGAGCTGGTGGGATAATGCAGGGAATAGGTCAGTGGGAGGGGTGGAAAATGAGAATACTCCCACTTGTAAAGCAAAGTATCCTATCCAATTTTAAGATTTTAGATTAAAGTCTGTCACGAGCCTTGTGGCCCATCAGGCCGGTGGCTTATGCCGGTTTCCATCCTATCCAATGGCTCACATGAATTCTGAATATCCTGATTTGGGAAGAATGATCAGTTTGTCAATTTAAGTCATGAAAGAGGATCTTAAAATTATTCCTTAATCTGCACATAATGTTTGATTTAATCCTAAATCCTCAATGTCTTGGATTAAATCATTTATTTTACTAGAATATTTTATAGAAGGATGCTTGTTACTACTGACTTCTGAACGTTCCAGTTTGAAAGCAGACTATAAAAGTATCTCCTAGATCTGGTTTCAAAACTTAATTGTGATTGAGTACTGCTAATGCAGGGGTCCCCAACCATTTTTTTGCACTGCGGACCGGTTTATTATTGACAAAATTTTTGCAGACCAGCCGACCCAGGAGGCGGAGGGGTTGCGTAGGGTTGCCAACGGACAAGAGTAGCAGTCAAATACGTTATGTTTACCCCGAGAAAGACTACAATGACCATGAAGCCTTGCGGGGGCTCCAGTGCGCATGTGTGTACATGCCGATTTTTTTCTACAAATCGTTTTTGGCGATTCTGTTCGGTGGGGGTGTTAATCACAACTGGAATATAGGTGATAAGTGGCTAATACACAATTTCGTTTCTAAAAGGGTTTATCTAATGAATTTAATATTAAACACAGCGCATATTTTCCTCGCATAATACAGTGATAAGTCAATTATAAGTCAATAGCATCATAACATTTTAAGTAACGTTCCGATATTAAACACACAGCACATATTTTCCCCGTATGAACATATAAAATCATTGCAACACACCAATATCGCAGAATCAGTGGGAGCCCTGGGCTTATTTCCCTGCAACGAGACGGTGCCATCAAAGGGTGATGGGAGACAGCGATACTCGAAGGGGGTTCCTTATGTCCAGTCTATTCCACAATTTAGTTTTCGTTGTATTCATTGCAGAGATATGCTGGAAATAGAAGCAACGCTTTCAGTGCTTTTGTGGCTATCTCAGGATATTTAGCCTTGACTTTGATCCAGAATGCCAGCAGAGGTGTTATGTCAAACATACTTTTCAGCCCACCGTCATTTGCAAGCTCGAGAAGTTGATCTTCTTCCCACGCTGACATGGATGACGTGTGGGTAATGACCTCGTGTGCGTTCAAGCTCAACATTGGGCGTGACAGGGAATGAGGAAAGGTGCAGCTGACTCCTATCGCCAAATCATATCATTTCCTAGCGGCCCGGTAGCACATGCTTTGCGGCCTGGTACCGGTCCACGGCCCGGTGGTTGGGGACCGCTGTTCTAGTGCACACAACCAGTTGGAAATAGACCAGCTCATATAGTCTCCCTGAAAACTGAAACTAGCTGGTGTGGATATGATGGGTCAAAAGCTTCCTTGAACGTTTTTACTACTTACCGCAAGAACCAGTTTCAATCAGATCATGACTGCCTGGTCCCTTGTGTGTGTATGAAGAACATTGCCATCACAAGGAGCCTTAGGATTAAATATAAAAAATGATGTGCAGGATTAAAAAATAACAGTCAACAGCTTCAGATTGCCCTTCGTGACTCGAATTGGCTATTTTCCCCAAATCTCATCCCAACCCAGTTTCTCCCTGAAAACTGATTTCATTACTGAATGCCCAGCTCTGATTTTAAGATTATTCAAAAGTGAAAGTCAAAGTTGAGACTATCCTTTTGTGTACAATTCCTGGTCCAATGAAAACTTACTTGCAGCAGCATGGTATTGTTGTGGCGCAATGCTTCACAGCACTAGCTGTAAGGTCAAGGTCAAATTCCACCGCTGTCTAGGGTTGTACATTCTCCCCCTGACCACACTGCAGTACTACTGCAGTTTCTCCCACAGTCCAAAGGTGCACGGTCAGGGTTAGTGAGTTTGCGGGCAGGCTATGTCGGTGCCGGAAGAGAGGCAACACTTCTGTACAATCCTTGATGAGTTGACTTGACACACACAACAAATTACACCGTTTGTTTTGATGTTTATGTGACAAGTAAAGCTAATCCCTTTGACATCACAGACTCATAGCACCATATAAAGTGAGAAATGTCAGATGGAATTTAACCCGACCAAACGGGAAGTGTTGCACATTGGTGGGTCAAACGTGAAGATATTTAACAGTGTTGATGCATGGGGGGGGGGGGGGCGGCTCTTGGAGTCCAAGTTCATAACTCCCTGAAAGTGGCTACCAGATGACAGGGCGGTTAAGAAGGGACTGAGTTCAAAGGTCAGCAAGTTATGCTGCAGATTTATGAAACTCTAGTTAGGCTGCATCTGAAGTATTGCATACAGTTCTGGTCGCCTCATTGTAGGAAGGATGTCAAGGCTTTGAAGAGGGTGCAAAAGATGCTTACCAGGATGTTCCCTGGTTTAGAGGGCATGTGCTACAAGAGGCTGGACAAACCTGGGTTGTTTTCTCTGGAGGGGTGGAGGCCGCGGTGCAATCAGGTAGAGGTTTGTCAGATTATGAGAGGCAGAGACAGAGTAGACAGACGGAATCTATTTTCCAGAGGGCATGTATTTAAGGTGAGAGGGGTTAACTTCAAAGGAGCTGTGAAGGGCAAGTTTTTCTTACACAGAGAATGGTGGGTGCTTGGAATGTGCTGCCTGGGGTGGTGGTAGAGGAAGAAACATTAGAGACTTTTAAGAGACGTGAATGTGAGGAAAATGGAAGGATATGGACATTGTGTAGGCAGAAGGGTTTAGTTTAGTTAGCCATTTGATTACTAATTTAATCGGTTCGGCACTACATTGTGGGCTGAACTATTCTGTGCCGATGTTCTATCTACACAAGCAGCATTCACAAGAACAACGTAAACATAAACTATACACGACTTTTACAGGGAGTTGAAACAAAGTGATCAGAATGGTCATCGTGTTGCTGAACTGCAGCGGTGATTAAGATTTTGCCAGCTAATTCTAGATGGAATGGTTGAAGGGGAGCAACTGTTCTTGAACCTGGTGGGGTAGGGCTTCAGGCTTCTGTACCTCCTGCCCAATCGTAGCTGCAAAAGGATGGCCCTGGTCCAGGTGGTTAGGATATTTCATGATGGACGTTGGCTTCCTGAGGCAGCACCTCTTATAGGTACTACTGAAGGCGAGGAGAGATGTGCCCGTGATGTATTCAGCGATGTCCGCCACTCTTTGCAGCTTCTTGCATTCCTGTGCATTCAAATTGCTATCTCAGACCATAGTGCAACTAGTCAGGATACGTTTGATAGTACATCTGCAAATGCTTGTTGGAACATTTGGTGACAAGCTGAACCTCCTCAAACCTCCCAAGAAAGTAAAGATGCAGGAGAGCTTCCCTTATGATTGTAACTATGTGCTGGGCCCAGGACTGGTCACCTAATATGCTAATGCCCAAAAATGTAAAGCTGACGACTTCTTATTCTGAATCATTTTTAGCATTTAAAAAAAATTTTCCTTAATCATTTTAAGCAATTAGGCCTCTCAGTCTATTATACTGCAAAGAGTGATAGCCAATATTATTCAACATTTTCAAGTTCAGCCAGCTTGCCCCTGTTTGGAAGTTTTGTATTGTATTTCATCATTACACAAATCATTAGTAAAGTGTTTTGGACAGCTCAGATCTTAATATCGTGCTGAAAAGTCGACCAAGTGTTTATCAGTCTAAAATTGCTAAATTAACTGATGACATCTAACAAATATTGAACTGATATTTAATCAGCTGCAAACAACTGTTTACCTGTTCATTGTACATTCTCTACGCAATATGGTCAATGGCTAATACCTTTCTCTTTAGAAAAAGCTCAACCGTCCACACGGTGTTAAACACAACTCCACCCCGGTTGCCTTATGCAACATGTTTAAGTAAATCTGAGAAGATAGGGACAGATATTGGCCTGTCCACCCGTATCACCTCCCAAGATTTACCACAGTCAGTGAGGTAATAACCGTTACTCCTGGGTAAGTTTCCTTCCCTCTTTTCTCATTGCATCAGAACTTTGTATGGTGTGTGTGTGTGTGTGTGTGTGTGTGTGTGTGTGTGTGTGTGTGTGTGTGTGTGTGTGTGTGTGTGTGTGTGTTTCTGTGTGTGAGAGTGTGAGTGTGTGTGCGTGTCTGTGAGTGTGTGTGTGTATATCAAGGTGCATTATTATGTAAGAAAAAAAGACCAAGATTGAAGAGAAGGTTAGGGGGTTTTAAAATTGGCCTCAAGATTTCCTTTCTTGGTTTCTCCCCGCTTTCATGGTTTGTTCTAAGACCCTTGACTGGAAAACAGATATATAAGATTATATGCTAACAAGGTCTCTCAAAAATTATAGATGGGTCCCATGTACTTTTTCTTAGGACTGCTGATGCTGCTGATTCTGCAACTTATTGATTCCATTAGTGCCCCGAAGTAACTTTCTTTTCAAATCTTTTTATTGTATATATAGGAAAAATAACATGAGTACATCGAAGTAACAACACTTACAATGCCTCAAAAAAAAACATTATCTTAAAGATTGAAAACAAAATTTTGTGATGCTCTCGATGCTCAAATTACTGAAGCCGAAATTCATAAAGCTGTTTTTTCAATGCAATCTGGTAAGTCCCCAGGACTTGATAGCTATCCTGTAGAATTTTATAAAAAATTTGGAAAGTTGCTCTCTCCGTATATATTGGAAATGTTTAAGGATTCTTTTGTGAAAGGTGACTTACCCTCTACTTTTTATGAGGCCTCTATTTCTTTAATTCTTAAAAAAGATAAAGATCCTACTGACTGTGCTTCATATTTCATTACTGAATGTTGACGCTAAGATTTTGTCAAAGATAATGGCCAATCGGTTGGAGAATATTTTGGGTGCCCGGAAGTAACTAAGTAGGTGCCAAGGAGTCAGTCACTATGG
Source organism: Mobula birostris (assembly GCF_030028105.1). Classification (NCBI taxonomy): domain Eukaryota; kingdom Metazoa; phylum Chordata; class Chondrichthyes; order Myliobatiformes; family Myliobatidae; genus Mobula; species Mobula birostris. Next base: position 19,246,377 of record NC_092396.1, read on the forward strand.
TCAGTCTTAAATGCCACATATAGACCAAACCAGGCAAAATAGCCGATTTCCTTCCCTAAAAGACATTGGTGAGGCAGACTCTCACCTCACCTTCCCAGCTCAACTCTTCTTTCCACATTTGAAGCAAGTCAGTGATGAAATCAGGTCATCCTGGTGAACCAAAACTGTACCTTGGTAATTGCCACCAGAGACCTCTGTCAGCCAACTCCTTACACCAGCTCGCTGATGATCAAGAGTGGCCTGATAGCATGGTCAAAGTTCAAAGTGAAATTTATTATCAGAGTACATGCATGTCACCACATACAGCCCTGAGATTCTTTTTTTTTTGCAGGCACATTCAGCAAATTTATAAGTAGTAACTGAAATCAGGATCAATGAAGGATAAAGAGAAAACTGAAATATAAATAAATAGCAATAAATAATGAGAGCATGAAATAACAGGTAAAGTCCTTAAAGTGAGATCACTGGTTGTGGGAACATCTCAATAGATGAGTGTAGTTATCCATTTTTGTTCAAAAGCCTGTTTTTGAGGGGTAATAACTGTTCTTCAGCCTGGTTATGACATAAATTGAAGTTGTCCTGTTCTCATGAACAGCACACACCTGAGCAATTTCCCAGATTGCTGGTAGGTGTCTGTGTTGCAACTGCACTGGACAACTTGCAAGCCGCAGGAAGGTGTTTTTGCAAAGAGGCTGCCGAAACTTTGTTTGGTCTTCCAACATGCAGAGGTGACTGCATAATGAGTAGTCAATGCAGGATATCACAAACATGAGAAGGCCTCGAGATGCTGGTCCAAAGCAACGCACTCAAAATGCTGCGGGCACTCAGCAGGCCAGGCATCACCTGTGAAATGCATAAACAGCGGAGGTTTTAGGCCGAGACCCTTCTTCAGGACTGGAAAGGAAGGGGAAAGATGCCAGAATTAAAAAGTGTGGGGTGGGGCAAGGGGAAGGAGGATAGCTAGAAAGTGATAGGTGAAGCCAGGTGGGTAGGAAAGGTAAAGGGCTGGAGAGGAAGGAATTTGATAGGAGAGGAGAGTGGACCGTAGGAGAAAGAGAAAGAGAAGGAGGCCTGGGTGAGGTGATAGGCAGGTGAGAAGAGGTAGGAGGGCAGAGTAAGGAATATAACTTTCCCAGCAAGCATTCCCTGTTATACTATCTATAAGTATACTATAACTTTCCTCAGTATCTGTTTTGAGAGAACCAGTTGGCTGTTATATGAGCTTTGCATTGTATGAAACCCATGCTGTGGCTATCTCAGGAAAGTTTTATAAAGTAGGGTACTTCCTAGGTGAATTGCAACCCCTTGGGTTCAGAGTCAGTATATCCATTCCCTGTGCTTATGCTCCTCACTTTAGTAAGCAAGAAAATCAAGCCCTCCTCCGAAACAAGCTGCATAGTTTTAACTCTGCATCAACATGTGCTTATAGTCGAATGAGAATGGAGAATACTAATCTGTATGTCACCCATCTCTTTCTCCCTGCTGTACATGCATGCCTTCTCATTTTCCCTTCTTGGTCCTGATTATTCTACCTGCCAAGAAGTTTGCATTGTTGCAGTATTGTGATAAGGTAACAATGTCAAATTACCTTAGAAACGAGGTACATAGGCACAGAAGGAAATTTATACATCAGGAACCCTCCAACAGCGAAGAATTTGAACAAGAGTTAAACAGGATAAAAGTTTGTTGTGTTTTGCTGGCCTTTCTGAACTCTGGGAAGAGAACTGCACTCTAAACATGAATGAAACTGAGATATTGTTTAATGCTAATCATTGTTCAGAATAGAGTGCAACCTCATCACCAGGGAATCACACTACATAACAGTGAAATATTACTCCTGGAGGGTGACAGATTAGGTTGACTGAGTGCTGTGCATGTTAAATACATATTTTTAGCCGAACATTTGTTGTTCTATTGTAGAAACAAAAACCCACTGGTAGCTTAGTGTTTGCGAAAGATTGCAAACCTTGAAGAAATGGCTTAGACATCACATCAGTCACATAAGGTCCTGGGGAAATTAATTCGATTGCTCACTGGGCCTCAACTCAGCATTCTTGTCCTGTTGCTGTGTTTCTGATACAGATTTTGGCACAGTTTTGTTCGAAGAGGAGTACCAGATTTCTGATCTAGTTATATGTTGGCTCTATTGCTAATTCAAATTATAGATGAACTTAAAGGATTCCTTAACATTGTTGTAAATAAAGGAAATTCCCCACAGTATACAACATTTACGGAAGTGCCGTGGCATAATTTGCTAGAGCTGTTCCCTCACAGTGACAGCAATCTGGGTTCAGTCCAGACATCTGATGCTGTCAGTGTGGAACTTGCAGGTTCTTGTTGTGACCGGGTGGATTTCCGCTGCATGCCCATTTTCAATCACAGGTGAATATAATAATATGTTTTGTTCCCCTCCGTGCCTTGTGGCGCATCGGGTGGCAACCTTGCCGTTTCTTTAGCGTTTATCTGCTTTTATTTTAAGAGGCCGAGTTGCTAGCGCGGCCCTCAACCCAGCAGGGGTGGAAAGCGTGCAAGGAGCCGGCCGGATTCGAACCCGGAACCACTGGCCTCAAAGTCCGATGTGGACACCACTACACAACCGGCCAGAAACATATGAACTGGCTCCTCTAAATTTCCCCTGGTGAAGGGCATGGGTGGGGTGAATGGAAGCGCAGGCAGAGGAAGGCAGTGAAAAGTAGTGATAGAATGGGACTGCTAGATGAGGAAGACAAGTCTCCTTCATTTTGATAAGAAATGTAGGATTCATCCACCTCAAGCAGATTGACTTGGATGTTGCATTTCCCTATTAAAAGAGTGATGCCATTTCAAAAATACTTCAATGTCTGTACTTTCACACTTCGAAGTTATTAAAGAATTAAGAATTGCAAATTTTCCTTCTATCTATGTTGTCTTTTTGATGTATTACTAATTGTAAGGTTTTAACATTCTGCACACAACTCACATCATTCCCTCAGGAAATTGTTGATTTTTTTATTGCTAGGTACAAAACCACATTGCTCGAGGATCTGGGAATAAATACTAGGTGTGACTGCTAGATGAACACAGCAGGCGCCAAGGTGTCCATCCTTCAACGTTGTGCTGTCTCCAAGCAATAAAGCACTTAGTCATTGTTAAGTCAATAATGTTATATTGCATTGTGCTGGTATTCAAATTACATATAGTCAATGATTAAGGTCTTCCTAAAGCAAAGGAAAATAAACTGCTGCAAGAACTCATTGGGTGAAGCAGCATCTGAAGAGGCAAAGGTATGGCTGATGTTCAGGGAGAGATCCTGCATCAGGAAATACAGGAGAGCGTTAGAGACTTTTTTTAAAAAGCAGATAGAATCAGGTGGTGGAGGAGAGAGGGAAGGGAAGAGATAAATGATGGGTAGGTAAGTAAAGAGTAATGGGTAGGTGGAACCAGGTAGGAAGGGGATTGGGAAAGGTGGACCAAAGAAGAAGAAACCCAAGTAGATAGGTATATGGGAGATAGTAGTTGGACATAGTGCTGGATGTAATGAATGTAGGTAACAAGATAGACAGATAGATATTTATTTATTGATCCCAAAGGAAAATACTGTGTCACAGTAGAATTACAACTGCACAGATATACAAATATTAGAAGAGAAGTAAGAAAGAATAAAAAATAAGTTACCTCAAGCTGCCTAACAGGAGAGGATTAACACTTCCCCGGCTCGAGATTGACTCATTATAGAACCTAATGGCCAAGGGTAAGAATTACCTCATTTAGCGCTCTTTGGAGCAGTGCAGTTGTCTTAGTCTATTACTAAAAGTGCTCCTCTGTTCAGCCAAGGTGGCATGCAGAGGGTGAGAAACATTGTCCAGAGTTGCCAGGATTTTCTGTAGGGTCCTTTGTTCCACCACAGCCTCCAGTGTGTCCAGTTTGACTTTTACAACAGAACAAGACTTTCTAATCAGTTCATTGAGCCTGTTGGCATCACCCATCTTGATGCCATTACCCCAGCACACCACTGCATAGAAGATTGTACAGGTGACAACAGACTGGTAGAACGTATGAAGGAGAAGCCTGCATACTCCAAAGGACCTCAGTCTCCTCAGGAACTAGAGGCAACTCTGGCCCTTCTTGTACATAGCCTCCGTGTTGGTGCTCCACTCATGTTGGTCACCTAGGTGCACCCCAAGTACTTGTAGGTCCTCACCACATCCATGTCCTCACCATCAATAGTAACAGGAAGTAATGGAGGCTTAGTCTTCGTAAAGAGTGGGAGGGATGATAAAGGTGGACAAAGAGAGAGAGATCCTGGGTGGATTAATAGGAATGGGACACAAGGGGAAGTGGGAAAACTGGAAAATGGGCAGAATATAAGGTGTCCTCACCATGGGAGTCAAGAAGGACAAAGACAGAAAGGTTGATGTGGGAATGGGGAAAGGGGTTGAAATGACACAGAACAGGAAACCTAAAGATAGAGGTTGCGGAAAAGCACAGGTGATCTACAAAACTGTTTGCCTAGTAGAGCAGGACACACTGTGAATACCAGCTGTAGTAGACCAAGCTGGAGGAGGTGCTCATGAAGCTCCCCTCACCTGGAAGTTCTCTGGATTGTAAGGGAGGAGCTGTAGGGACAAAGGCAGCACCTTCTACAGTTGCAGGGGAAGGGCGGGGACGGAAAGGGGTGCTGGTTTCATCTTCTCCCTTCGTTTCCCCCTCTGATTCCATCTGCCCTTATCTGGTCTACTGATTACACAAGAATCTCTTCCTCTACCCTTCCCCTCCCCCAGCTGGTTCCATTTAGCTAAAAATAGTTTTGTCCCTCTCTTGTGTTTCCAACTATCACCTACCAGCCTCTGTCTCATCATTCCTGCCTCCTGCTACCCCACATGGCTCGATTTGCCCACTACTCCACCTATCAACAACGAGCCTATTTCTTACCCTCCCTCTCACTTCCTACATACAGGTTATTTTCCCTTTATGCTCTGAGTGCCAGTGCAGAGCCTCAACCCAAAACATTGACCATCCCTTTGCTCCTCAGATGTTGCTTAACCTGCTGAGTTCTACCACCAGTTTGGGTTGCTTCTCCAGCCTCCCGAATTTGCTGTCTCTTGTGTTTCCATTGAGGTCATCCTTATGTGGGTTGATAGTGTGTGAATAGGGACCTGACTTTACCTCCTGATCTTTAAACATGACCGTTACCCCTGACTCCAGGGTTTCCTGACTTCAAATTTAGAAGTCTTCAATCTCATCTTTTACTCATACTTTCCTCTGTTCATCATGACTTGCTTCATTTTCAGAAGAGATGGTGAATATTTAAGATGGATAGTGAATAGCTGGTGAATAGCGTTGCCACCAACAAGGGAATGTAAAGTAAGAAAAATTAACGACACTGTCGCAATGTTGGGAGATCGACTGCCTTGCACTTCCAGAAGTGTGGGTCATTCCTGATTTTCTGTGCTATCTACATGGAGTTTCCATGTTTGTTTTATCACCACTTGGGTTTCCTCCAGGTGCTCCAGTTTCCTCCCACATTCCAAATATTTGCAGGTGAGACACTATAATTAATTGGACACTTTAAACTACACCTAGTGTGCAGCTAAATGTTATAATTTACAGGACGTTGATGAGAACTTAGGGAGAATAAACACATGATTGATATAGGGGGTTAGTGCAAGTGGGTGGTTGATGCTTAGCACAGATTCGATGGGCCAAAGGGCCTATTTCTGTGCTGTATCTTTCTGTGATGCTATGACTAAGAAATTGTATCACACCAGAACAATCGATTCTAATTGCCAGTGAGTTAGCAGAGAAAGAATTAAGTCAATAAGCAGGGTACACAGATTTTAAGTAATTGACAAATGGTGAGGAGAATTTGTTTTGTGCACTGAATTGATGTGGACTGTAATGAATAGAGAAAAGAGTCTCAATAATTTACAAAACTGAATGGATATGAACACAAAAAAGAGATTTTAAAAAATACTCTGAAGGGACAAAATGGTGTAACTAACACCTGAATCCAAAGTTTCTATTTAGGCATTTTCAGTCTCATCTTTTGCTCTATTTCTCCTACTCAAAACGATATGCTTCACATGAAGAGGTGGTGAAAATTTAGATAGTCTATTAAGATGTATGATGACTCCGATAATCTGCTCTGTTAACATTCAGAAATTCTGCTGGTTCAGCATCTGGCACATCGGAGTCCCATTTTCCACACTCCTTTAACATTCACTGGGGCCCTATTCCCACACTTCTTGTAAAATCACCAGCCCACACTTCTTATAAATTCACTGGAGCCCTGTTTCCAGCACTTCTTAAAAACTCACAGGACCCTGTTGCCACACTCCTTATAAGTACACCGGGGTCCTGTTTCCCAAGTTCTTATGTACAGTACTCACTGACTTTGATCCCAACACTCCTTCAGAGAATCAGAATGAGAATTAGGTTTAGTACCGCCAGTATGTGTTGTGAAATTTGTTGTCATGCGGCAGCTGTCTAATACAATACATAGTAATAAAAAACTGTAAATTACAGTAAGTATACATATAACTAAAAAGTCAAATTAAATAAGCAGTGCAAAAATAGAGAAAAGAAGTAGAGAAATTGTGTTCATGGGTTCAAAGTCCATTCGGAAAACTGGTGGCAGAGGGGAAGAAGCTGTTCCTGAATCGTTGAATGTGTGGCTTCAGGCTCCTGTACCTCCACTCTATTGGTGGCAGTGAGAAGAGGACATGTCCTGGGTAATGGGGGTTCTTAGTGATGGATGCCATCTTTCTGAGGCATTGTTCCTTGAAGGTTTCCTGGATGCTGGGGAGGCTGGTGCCCAGGATGGAGCTGACTGAGTTCACAACTTTCTTCAGTGCATTTTGATCCTGTGCAGTGGCCGCCCCGTACCATACGGTGATGCAGCCAGTTAGAATTCTCTCCACGGTACATCTGTAGACGTTTCCGTGTCTTTTGTGACATACCTAAGCTCCTCAAACTCCTAATGAAATATAGCTACTGTCGTGCCTTCATTGTAACTGCATCGATATGCTGTGCCCAGATAGATCCTATTGGGCTCATTTCCCTCATCCTCTTTACTGTCACATGGCTTTGTTTCCAATGCTCTGTTTAAACTCAGCTGGTTCTCATAAAAAATATACTATTAAAGCATCTAAAAAAAAGTAAATTAAAAGTGAATTGGGATATTAATATGAATAACATCCAATGGACTGGTAAATCTCCCAGTCTGATATCACCAAGATCTTGAGGGTTATGGTATTGGCTTATTGTCGGCTGAACTTTAACTGCCCCTATTTGTGGTGTAAATTTCAGAGATGGCATTGTATCTCATTTAGCTGAGAGGAAAAAAAACACTTATCAAAAATACCTAATCTGAATGCAACCCATCTACAATAACCGTCAAGAAGAATCGAAGACCCATCCCAAAGAAGAATCTTCAACCTGAAATGTTACCTCTACTTTTCTTTCCACAGATGCTTCCTGACCTGCTGAATGTTTTCTTCATTTTCTAATTCTGTTTCAAAAGTGAGGCCCTACACTGGCCTGTTCCATCACTTGTCACAGATTCAGCTGTATCTTGTGTGTCCTTTCCCTACATCAGTCACCACCCTCAGTATCGCTTACTGATGGACGGAGACAATTTTTAATTATTTCCAAACATCGCTTTTCCTTTTTGTGATGTTCCCCATTCCTTGGAACTTGACTTCCATGACAAAATCTCCTCTCTCTCCTGACATTGCTATTTCTAAGGCCTAGAATGATCACATTTGAAAACCACACTGAAAGCAAAAGTCTTTTACCTTTGGCTTTAATATGTAGATGATCAGCAAACTTTTCTGATCATGTATAAGCTCTCCCAAAGTAAGAAAAGCACAGAATAGATAGAACAAGGAGTTTTACGTCCAATGTTCAATGATGTGAATTCCATCAGGTCTTTAATATCACTTAATGGAGCTCAACCAAGATAAGTGTGGCAAATGGAATTCAACCCATATAAGTGTGAGGTGGTTCATTTTGGTAGGTTAAATATGATAGCAGAATATAGTATTAATGGTAAGACTCTCGGCAGTGTGGAAGATCAGTGGAATCTTGGGGTTCGAGTCCATAGGACACTCAAAGCTGCTGCGCAGGTTGACTCTGTGGTTAAGAAAGCATACAGTGCATTGGCCTTCATCAATCGTGGGACTGAGTTTAGGAGCCGAGAGGTAATGTTGCAGCTTTATAGGACCCTGGTCAGACCTCACTTGGAGTACTGTGCTCAGTTCTGGTCACCTCACTACAGGAAGGATATGGAAACTATAGAAAGGGTGCAGAAGAGATTTATAAGGATGTTGCCTGAATTGGGGACCATGCCTTATGAGAGTAGGTTGAGCGAACTTGGCCTTTTTTCCTTGGAGTGACAGAGGATGAGAGGTGACCTGATAGAGGTGTATAAGATAATGAGAGGCATTGATCGTGTGGATAGTCAGAGGTTTTTTCCCAGGGCTGAGATGGCTAGCACAAGAGGGCACAGGTTTAAGGTGCTTGGAAGTAGGTACAGAGGAGATGTCAGGGGTAAGTTTTTTACACAGAGAGCGGTGAGTGCGTGGAATGGGCTGCCAGCAACGGTGGTAGAGGAGGATACCATAGGGTCTTTTAAGAGACTCCTGGACAAGTACATGGAGCTTAGAAAAATAGAGGGCTATGGATAACCCTAGGTAATTTCTAAGGTAAGGACATGTTCGGCACAACTTTGTGGGTCGAGGGGGCTGTATTGTGCTGTAGGTTTTCTATGTTTCTATTGATATACTAATTCAGTTATGCTGATGTCAGATATCTGATGTCATATTAGAATTCAGTATCCATTTGCTAGCTTGTCTGTTAGAATCTTGGAAAGCGCATGATCCAGGGAGTTCTAATATTTGCCCAGCTGACACACTGAGGATTCCAATTTCTGTAAATTTCATGATGTGTTCTTCAGAAATCATTGCATAATTTGACTCTTGATAACTGTCACACCTTCAAAAGGTTATATTAAGGTTGCAAATATTACCTGCACATATTCCTGCAGCTTCTGACAGATCTGCCCCTACACCTCAGTAACCACACATGCAGTGCACCATGTCCCTATTAAAATAGGAAAAAATGATTCTTTAATATTCAGTTGAATGATTCTTGGCTATCATTCAGAGTTTTCCATGTCCAATATATTTACAACTGATAGACTTCATAGATCTTTCTTTATAAAAAAATCAACTTTGAATGGAAATTTTTGTTTGTGGCAGAATCATCAGGAGTTACTTGGAAATTTGGCTGTTCTTCGTTATATGGAAGATAACTGGGTTTGGAGATTAGAGGAAACTGAACCACAGTGAGAGAGATTAAAGTGTCACCTTCCTTTTCAAATGTAGGCAAAGAACCCCACAGTGTACCCAAGCTTACTAGATCTGTGTTGAATGTACCGCAATCACTTTCATTGGAGTGTTTTTACCATTGGTGAAAGTGGAGGGATTTGCACCAATGTGTGGTGGAGTAAATTCACGTCTCGATGTCTCTGCAGTTGGCTGCTATGCATTGTCTTGTGCCTTACTGGTTTGTTGTGATATGTTTCTGATTACCACTTCTGCCTCTTATGCATTAGTAGTCAAACATCTTTCAGTTCTATTGCATTGCTGGGTGTGTTTTCAGCACTTATTAATTTAGTTGCCCTCTGACCATGGTTACCGCTCTCTATTTACATTGCTGTTTACATGGAGTCCAAGGAGGTCATTTGTATTATACAGGTAATGGTCCTAAGGTCATCTATGTACAAAAGAATGGTTATTACAGCATGCATGTAGAGACTTACACACTTAAGGGTTCAAACCTACTGATTTACTGAGGGGAGAAAAAGCATAATTGGGTTTCACTAGGGATAATATTTCTTAACTTTGCTCATAATTATGTACTCTCTGCAAATTTAAATAAACTCAGCTGTTGGTATTCTTGGAAATGAGCTTTTCTGATGAGCCTTTAGTCTTCTTGTTCCGCACCCAAACAGCCAATTACCACCTGCAAGCCTGGACAAAGATTGTATCAAGCTACTCATAGTGTTTGAATATTAAATATTTGCAACTGTATCATTCTTAAAAAACATCTAGAATCACTTTATAGGAGTGGCAGTGGAATCTGCAGTAAGGTACACAAAGAGCTGGAACAAATAGCCAAAAACTTAGCTGAAGTGGGAGGTTTTATAAAGAGATCCTTAAAGGTTGGAGAATGCGAGAAAACTTGAGGTGACCTGCAGCTTACAACGTGGCAGGTAGATTGCTGAAAATTAGGAATGGCCAAGATCCATAATGGGAAGAGTGCTGAAGTCTTGGAGAGTTTCAGGGCTAGGTCATACTACGAAGGTGAGGAGAAAGAATTGTGACTGAATGGTCTGAATTAATGTTTGGCAGAGAGTAAGGGAAATGGATGAATCGGACCTGAGCTGATCAATAACCAATAAATTGGGAGAACTTTCCAGCAGGAGTCACAAAATAGTGGTTGGAAGTATATACCTAGAAATAAGATTTCAGTGAGTAACTGATGACTCTTTGGAATATGTTTCCGGAAGTGACTGAACTCCAATTATTATCAATCCATTCAAATATGTAAATGGGTTAAATAGTGGCAAAGTGACTAGTCCAGAGCCAGGGATCTAATCCAGAGACATGAATTTAGCACCACAGTAGCAAGTGGGGGAATTTAATCTCATTTACTTAAATAAATGTAATTAGTAAAGGAAAAAGATATCCTCAGTAACTGGAATCATAAAACTATTGTGTATTCATATAAACGATTCAGTTGTCATGGAAGGAAATCTATCACCCTTATCAGGTCTGAGTAATGCATTCTCCAGAGACGTTAATGTTATTGACTCTTCACTGCTTTCTTAGTTCAGGGGCAAATATGGATGAGGTATTTGAAGTCATCTCCACACTCCACAAGTGAATCAACAAATAAGATTCCTTTCGTAAGAAAACATTTGAAGATATTGTAAATGAATGATTCATATTGGGATATTGAAACAAACTAGTGAAAAACAGCTTACTTCAGGCCCTTATTTTCAAAACTCCACACACAATGACTTCCTTGAGTCATGCAGAGTCAATAGATTGCTATGTTTATTGAAAGACTTCATTGGAGAGGTCGTACTTGAGCCACCTCAAGTTTGACCCTACCCCTCCCCAAAGCCACTTTGTGGCTTTGCTGGTCCAAATAGGCTAGAGGTCTCATTGTCATAACTGTCTGCAGAGTAAAACAGATTGTGAACAGCAACTGGGCCTCTGGAAGCAGATACTGAGATTTCTGCTTGTATTGTCAGACTGTTTTAATGCTTTGAAATGTTTCTGATAATGGTTTACAAATAGATGAGATAGAGTCATACTGCTATACAGCATGGATACAAGCCTCTCAGCCACAAACCACTTGCTTTCAACTAGCAACTCCCAATTTCCATTTTCCTGCAAGTCTTGCCCGCTACCCCCCCCATATACCAATCCAATTGCTACTTAAATGATACTATTGTACATGCCTCAACCACTTACTCTGGTGATCATTTCCATATGCTGACCCTTGGATGTCTTTTAAATACTCCTGTGTTCAACTTTGCCCCCTAGATTTGGACTCCCCTTCCCTGGGGAAAACACTATTACCATCCACCTCATGCCTTGCATAATCTTCAACACTTTTAAAAGGTTAGCCCATTCTCATACGTTCCAAGGGATAAAGACTTAGCCTGATAGATTTAAATAATTAAAAAAAGCTAAACTGTTTTTTATTATAAACACAAATAACTAATATAAATTAAATAAAACATTAATGTTTATTTAAAAAAACACTATTTACTTTCAATTACTTTTCCAACCATTTCATCAACCTTATTCAAATCAAAGTTCAAAGTACATTTATTATCAAAGTATGTATACCTTATACAAGTATAAGATTCATTTCCTCGCAGGCAGCCACAAAACAAAGAAACCCCAAGAGAACCCATTAAAAAAGACTATCAAATACCCAATGCACAGAGAGAGGGAGAAAAAAAAGGCATTCGGAACTGAAGTTTTACGAACGACGTGAAGCCAGGCATCACAGCAATTGGAGCAGACCACAGGCTCAGTTCAGCGCAGAGCCGAGTAAATGTTGCAGGACCACAGACCGGAAGCCAAGCATCCCTGATGCCAGAGCAGGCCGCAGCCTCAGTTCAGCGCAGAGCCGAGTAAATGTTGCAGGACCACAGACCTGAAGCCAAGCATCCCTGATGCCAGAGCAGGCCGCAGCCTCAGTTCAGCGCAGAGCCGAGTAAACGTTGCAGGACCACGTACGTGAAGCCAAGCATCCCTGAAGCCAGAGCAGGCCGCAGCCTCAGTTCAGCGCAGAGCCGAGTAAACATTGCAGAGCAGAGAGCGGAACCAGGCAGAACCGACCCATTTCCCACCTCTGGACCCAACACCCTGACCTTTTCAATCTGGCCCAGCACTTCCAAACATCAGGCTGTCCCTCACTCTCGGACAACTCTGGAGCTGGGCCCTGCTGCCATGATTCGGCCCGTAAATGAATGGGATGTGACAGAGCCTTTATTCTCCAAATGTCTGATCTATTCCAAGGGATACTTGAGATGTACCACAGTACGTGCAGTGAAACCAGTGCTTGCTCTCTACCCCCTATTAATTGCACAAAGCTTATAGATGATCTTTGGATGACAGGCAAAATACTTGCTCTAAAACAAGGTCACACAAACATATTTTGGTTAGAATTTATCACGATCTGCTGTTCCCTGGTATCAAACCAGACTAACAGTCCTGGTCACCAAAGTGATACTTCATTTCCTTTCCCTGTTCAGAAATTCATCTGGGTTGACCTCAGCCAAAGAGGATTGGAAATCAGAGTAACTGGGCCCAGTGGAAAAAGGAAATACTTGACTTTGTGCAGTGTAATTTCATGATCTCAGTATGCAATAAATGAATAAGACATTTTTGAAGCTCATTAACTGTACATGTGCCAAGCCAAGGATGAGCAGATTGGATCTCTTTTCTCTTGAGGGTTGACCTAATATATAATTATGAAAGTTGATTGAATGGATTCAGGTAGAACCAGGAAACACAATAAAAATTAAAGATCTTTTTAAACATTCATTTTATTCGTCATGCGTAAATTGAGAGATTGAGTCGCCTGGGATTGTACTCGTTGGAGTTCAGAAGAATGAGAGGACATCTTATAGAAACAAATAAAACTATGAAAGGGATAGATAAGATAGAGGCAGGAAAGTTGTTTCCACTGGTAGGTGAGACTAGAACTATGGGACACAGCCTCAAGGTCCGGGAGAGTAGATTTAGGATGGAGATGACAAGGAACTGCTTTTCCCAGAGGGTGGTAAGTTTGAAGCAGTGGAGGCTACCTCAGTAAATTTATTTAAGACAAGGTTGGATAGACTTTTGCATAGTAGGGGATTTAAGGGTTATGAGGAAAAGACAGGTACGTGGAGATGAGTCCATGGCCAGATCAGCCATGATCTTATTGAATGATGGAGCAGGCTCAATGTGCCAGATGGCCGACACCTGCTCCTATTTCTTAATGTTCTCGTGTGTACTTTGAAAGATACAATGAAATTTATAAATCAGCAAGGATTGTGATGGACAGCCTGTAAGTGTTGCCACATCTCCAGTATCAACATAGCATATCCATTACTGACAAACCCTAACCATACATCTTTGGAAAGTGGGAGGGAACTGGAGCACCCAGAGGAAACCCACATGGCGACGGGGGAATTCCTTATAGACAATGGTGGGAACAGAACCTCTACCTTACAGCCAGAGCTGTAAAGCAATGTTCTAACCACTGCGTCACTTTGCCACATAATAGATCTGACAAACTTCTATAGATGTGTGGTGGAGAGTGTATTCACTGGCTGCATCAAGGGCTGGTATAGGAACGCCAATGTCTTTGAACAGAAAATCCTACAGAATGTAGTGGATTTGGCTCAGTACATCATGGGTGAAGCCCTCCCAACCATTGAGCACAACTACATGAAAAGCTGTCATAGGAAAGCACCATCCATTATCAGAGATCCTCACCACCCAGGCCATGCTCTCTTCTCACTGCTGTCATCAGGAAGACGGTACAAGAGCTTCAGGACTCGCACCACCAGGTTCAAGAACAGTGACTATCCCTCAGCCATCAGGCTCTTGAATAAAAAGGGGATAACTACACTCACTTGTCCCATCATTGAAATATTCCCACAACCAATGATCTCACTTTAAGGACTCTCTACCTTGTTATCTCATGTTCTCGTTATTTATTGCTATTTACCTAAATTTGCGTTTGCACAATATGTTGTCTTCTGCACTCTGGTTGATCTTTCATCGGTCCTGTTATTGTTCTGTAGATTTGCTGAGTATGCCCACAGGAAAATGAATCTCAGGGTTGTGTATGTACTTTGATAATAAAATTTACCTTGAAATTCAGTAAATTCAGAAAAAGCAACTTTGCCTAAAAAACAGAATCTACCTGTAGAACTTACTTCTGTAGAGAGTCAATGGTTTTGATGCATTGAAGACAAAAAGGAATAAAGGGTTATGCTGATAGATTAATTTGAGGAAAAACAGAAGTAGGCTCAAATGGAATTCAAGCCTTGCATAGTCAACTTTGGTTGAATGGCCTATTTCTGCACTGTTTATGTAAACAGTTTGTGCCATGAATAAAGCAAAACTGAAAGCTAAATCAGATTACTGGGTCAGTGTAACAAGTACTGTAATCGATCTGGAAGTGTTTAGTGTGTCTGTGAAGAAAGCGACTCTCTTTATATCTAAACCATGCTGTGCTGTCTCCAGGAGTTTTTGATGGGTCAGCATACAGGTAAATTATGCAGAGACTATGTAGAAGGATCCAGATGAAGAGGGAAGACTATTCCCAGTGCAGTAATAATCCTACCGGCCTCGGAGATTGTATGGAGCCCTAGTACAGAAACATTATTAAGGTACTACTGAGATTCCATTTGCCCTCCCTTTTGGGAAAACAAGGTTAGCCTGTTGTGACTGAACAGAAAACAGAAGCTCCTCAGCTTGACAAAAGCATCTTCACAGACCGGTTAGAGTCTGTTGATCTTCCAGCAGGGGAAACCATCCCTGATTCTTCCTGCCTATTATTTTTCAAGCCCCAGTACCTACTGCGGGGCACTCTTGCACAACAGATCTGTGACGGAAGCCTATTATGTATTTAATCCTTTTGTAACTTAATAAAAAATTTTGCCTGCAGTTTCTCCCATAATTAACAACCAGGAATGTATATGATGGAGTGGTTTGCTATAATTTAAGCCTTTGTGTGATTTGTTAATGCACGCGAATGTATATGTATAAAATTGGATTTAATTTTGTAATATAAAATTTAGCTGTGGGGCAGGAGAGAACAAAATTTACAGTATGCTGCATTTGGAACCCAATAATATGCCTCATGCAAATGTCACACGATCCTGCAATGTAATTTGCGTTGCAGAGAAGCAGCAGCTGATCACTCCAGGCCAGCAGGATGATGCTTTGATCTATTGATAAACAACGACATAGATTCAATGCTACAGGTAAAACTAATCTCTCCACTCGGTTGCAAAGGTTAACCTGCTACTTAGCACAGAAATCTATGAAAGTAAAAAGAAAGGTAATATCATTTCGGTGAAAGAGGACAGCCTGCATTGTTTCCATCCCATCAATCTCAAGTTACTGTGCTGCTCTCGTGCTCTGTTGCCCTTTAACACCGGCAAAAAGGTGGGGCTGACTGCTAACAATCGTTAGCAGCTGTAAAAATAAGGAGCAATGGCACGTGTAGGACGCAAACACTGTGACGTATGTTTATCAATACCCCACCCACTAAGGAATACACGGAGATTTATCTCAGTCGATCAAATCATGAAACAGAAAATAGTTATAACTTCTGCCAAAAAACATAGGCTTCCCATTTTATGAAGATAAGACCTTTGACCAGACGGGTCAAAGGTGGCAGCGATAATCCTAATTACAGCTCCTTTCCTGTGACAGTTCTGTTAACTGCAGCGAGATCACACAAAAAATGCAGGAAATGTTCAAAAGGTCAAGCAGCAGGCATACGGGAGCAGTCAACATTTCGTCAAAGTTGGGACGAGTTAGAAATGAAACAATTTTAGTTACAGAGAAAAAGGGAGGAACAGAATGAATGTTCTGATAGGGTGGAGACTGGGATGATTCAGGGTCACAAACCCTAGTGGCGTCAGCTGAAAGACAATGGTAGAGGTTAGCGAGTGACAAAGGGTCTGGAGGAGGTGTAACTTGAAGAAGGTGAATGAAATCTGAAAGAGAAACAGAAGAAAAAAAATAATGCTGGAAATGTGAAAAACTGGTTAGGAATTGTGGATCATATAAACTGAATTCCTTTGATCTGCTGAGTATTTTTTAATTTCAGATTTCCAGCATCTGCTGCATTTTGCTTTTGGCTGTACACTACCAGTGTTAAATCTTCCTAAAATAAGCTGAAATTCTTCTGTCAAGAAAATATGAAGAAAAGGCTTAGGACAAGAGAGGAGTCAGTAGAGGCATACCATGATCTTAATCTCAATTTGGGTAATTAGGATTTAGTTCAAAACAGTTCCCGGTATATTTGGTAATTAGTCTCAATAAGTCAAGAAAATTCCAGTTTCCTTCACCAATTTATGCTGAGTTAGCTGATCTTCAGAGTCATGAATTTGATGACGGAGAACTTTAGTTAAGGAAAGAGTGAGCTTCATATCAATACCAATCTGACTAGGTGTATAACACTGGAACAAATGGAAGGAAATGGCAAGATTTCAGAATTAAACTACAAGTAAATAACCAGGTTCTAAAAATAAACACTGATAGATCAGCAGATTATTTAGTCAAGGGTAGAGGTATGTACAACAGGAAATTCTGCAAACTATCTTTGATTGAAGGTACAGATAACCCTAAGACATACTCAAGTGAAGCACCAAAGGTGTAAATTCATTTACAATGTACTGTGTGCTACAAAAGCCAAACGTTAGAATTGCAAAGAGTTGTACACAACTACACCAAGCAAATTACATTACAAGACAAAAATTTTTGGGTAAGGAAAGCAGAGGTTCATTGCCCAAAGCTATTTACCATTCAAGAGATTGGTGAAGATTCTGATGTATGTAGCAAGAGCATGATTTCTGCCTTGCAATTAGACGATAATGACTTATCAGTGATTGCTTCAGGATCGAGATCAATAGGCTTCCAAAGCAGATCAATGACAGCACTCTCAGAAGTAGGACCAGTTGGGAGAGGCACTTTACAGTTAAAGGTACAAATCGCCCTGAACAAGAACGTGGTGACATAGAACAGTCATACCCACTGTGATGAGAAGGCAGATCTTTAATTGCACAAAAAAAACATGAAAGCTCATGCCAGAAGCTTCCAAAACTGGCAGGTCTGGATTAAGATTTTGCAGTAATAAATAATGTCTTGTGGAACTTGGAGGAAGCGAAGGACAGGTACACGTTGAAGACAAACTTATTGCTGAGGTGGATACAGAACCAACTATAAAACAGGGGTCTAAGTATGCTGAAAGGGCATTGATTAAACTGCAGAAATGCACATTCAAATCACCCAAAAGCAGCTGTGAAGTTTTAAATTTGGTTAGTCAAGTAATTTTGAATTTAACAAAAAATGTTTTTTTTTCTTTGCAAATAAAGGCACCTGGTTAATTAATGTTCATTAATGGAAGAAATCTGCTTTGGGAGTTGCTTTGCCCCCAGATGAGCTCAATGCCTTTTATGCTCGCATTAACTATCAAAACACTGAGGCACATCCACGAACTCCCACGTCTCCCGGATGGCCCTGCAATTTCAGTCCCTGAGGCTAACGTGAGAGCATACTTCAGGAAGGTGAATCACGGAAAGCATCCAGCCCAGATGGGACATCTGACTGAGTACTAAAGACCTGTGCTGATTAACTGGCTGGAGTTTTCACTGATATCTTCAACCTCTCGCTTCGGCAGTCTGAGCTGCCCACCTGCTTTGAGCAAGTTCAATTATACTGGTGCCCAGTAAGAATCTAGTAACCTGCCTCAATGACTACTGAGCAGTAGCACTTACATCCACTGTGATGAAGTGCTTTGAGAGGGTGGTGATGACACATATTAACTCCTACCTGAGAAGCAATTTGGGCATGTTCCAATTGGCTCTTCACACAACCCTGGAACATCTGGACAGTGAAGCTGAATACATCAGGATGCTCTTCATTGGGCACAGCTCAGAATTCAATATTATCATCCCCTCAAAACTGATCCATCAGCTCCAAGGAAGGAAATGACTGGGGTGTGGCACTGGCATTTTTCTAACTTTCAGTACAGTGGGTTTTTGGAGGAGACGCTGAGGGACTGAACGGATGTGACAGACATGGCTTTGGGGGTTCTTGGTGAAGATGAGATTGAAAAAAACATACCTGTGTTGCATGTCTCGGTGGATTTGTTAATGAAAGCTTGGAAAATGGCTGGAATGTTGGAAAGTCCAAAAGGGATCACCAAGTATTTGTAGTGTCCAATGGATGTTATAAGCATAGTCTTCTACTCAACCCCTCGGCGGATGCAAGGGGATGTTGTACACGCTCCATAAATCTAGTTTGATGATAATTTAATCCCTGTGGAGTGTTTCAAATGCACTATCCATCAAAGGGACAGGGAGTGGTTCTTACTGGTGATTTTGTTGAGTCAACAGTAGTGGATGCAAGGACAAAGATCCCCATCTTCCTTTTTGACAAAGAAGAATCCTGCACCAGCTGGGGACTGGGACGGTCGAATGAAGCCATGCTGTACCACTTTGGCAATGTAGTCATTCCTGGCTTGGGTCTCAGGAGGGGAGAGGGAGAACATCAGGGAGGGGTTGTGCCCAGAAGAAGGTCAAAGGTCGGTCACGCAGTCATGTGGTCTGTGAGGTGGCAGGGTGCAGGGTTTCTTCTTACTGAAGGCGATGGCTAGGTTGTGGTATTTCTGTGGGAGCTTGGCGAAGTCGAGGGTTTCTTCCGTCTCCACGGATTTACAGGGCGAAGTCCACTGAGGCTGCGGGCAGGTGGATCTCCAACTCAGCAGTGAACCGGAAAACCAGGCAAAATGAGGGTCATGCGTGGAGAGCCAGGGGTAACCCAAAACGACAGCAGGTCAGGTGAGTCGATGAGAAGGAAATGGATGAACTTGTGGTGCTCTCTGATGCTCATGCGCACAGGTCTATCCATCCCAGATGCCCAAGGGTTGTCGATCAATGACTATTATGCAGAAAGGGTGAAAGACAGGCTCTGTAGGAAGCCCAACCTGTATGCACAGAGCCTACAGTGCACCGGAGCCTCCTATGTGCACAGAGTCCTCAGGGTCTGGAGGAAGACAGGGGGGGTGTCGGGCTATGGTGCTGGAATGAGGGCCTGGTGGGAGCTTAGCTTCACCTCCAACTGGTGGTGCCATTTCCCGTAAGCACTGGGCATCGATGAATTGGTGGTCGGATGCTCCACAGCAGGTACACAAATTCTTTCTCCAGCAAAGCTTGCACTCTGGGGGCATTAAGGGAGCTCCGTCCGGCTGCCCGGTTTCTGGAGGCATTACTGAGGAGGGTTCTGCAGCCTGAAATGGTTCTGGAAACAGAACTGGGGTCTTGTTGGCGATCTAGCAGGTCAGTCTATAAGTCGCTTGTCAAGGTGGAGGGCCAGAGTGATGAGGCTTTCAAGGTCGGTGGGCATCTCGCAGGTAGACAGCTCAGTTTTCAAGAGGTCTCAGAGGCCGTGAAGGTAATGGGTCTAGCAGCATACTATTCATATTCCATGGGAGGGTCCTGAATTCCACGGTGTAATCCAGCACCAGGCATGAGCTCTCACGCAGGCCAAGTATTCAGTCCACTGCTCCCCTTCCACTTCCTGCACGGTTGACGACCCGCTGCAGCTCAGCAGTGAATTCCTCATAATTATTTCAGTTTGTGGTTTCATTGTCCCAGTTAATGGTGGCCCAGATTAGATCCTACCCAGTCAAGAAAGAGATGAAGACAATCTTGGCTCCGTCCACAAAATAGAGAGATGGCTGGAACTCGAAGTGCAGGACGCACAGGGACAGGAAGTTGTGGTGTCAGGTTGGGGGATCCATGGAAACATTTGGGCACTGGAGCTCCGAGGGTGGAGGTAGACAGGCGCGGGGTTGCTGTATCGAGACAGGGAGTTGGTTGCGAGGGATAAATAGGTGGACAATGCTTTCCTGCTGCTTCTGGATTGTGTGCTCATGTTGACAGATGAGTTCCTTTAGGTGGGCGTACTTGCTAGGTCGATCGCTGGTTCAGTCATCCTGTCAGGAAATGTAGAGGAGCCTTGACCCACAAGCAGAGCAGCAGAGATGACTTAGCAGTGAGCAATGACTTTATTAATAAACTGCCAAATAATAAGTCACGAAGGGCCATGAAACAAGGGAGAACAGGTACTAAACAACACAGGCAGCAAGGTAACCGAAGGCTAGGAGCAAATGGTTGAGGCTGGCTGGTTCGATGGGCGAACAGGGGCTGTGGATGAGAGCTGGGTTTGAATAGGCTGCAGGTGATGAGATGGAAATGAATGAGTGGCGGGTGCTTCCTGATAGCAGGGTGGAAACTGGGAGGTGCCTGCCTGTGTGGACCTGACACAGGGTTGTATATGGTGATATATATGTACTTTGATAATAAATTTGCTTTGAACTTTGTATTTGCCTATAGTTGACTCCATACCCACAGTGATGTGGTTAACTCTAAGGCCTTGCAAGCTATTTAGTTAACCCAACTTTTATGTTACCACAAGGAATTCAGACAGTGGCTCACCACCACCATCTCTGGGGAAATGACAAAAATATAAACTGAAATGGCCAATTCTTGAAAAGCAAATTAGCAGAAGTCAACAGTGTGTGAAGTCAGGATGTCAGATCAATAAGTAACTATCATGCAAGAGACCCAAATACATTTAGAAAGTTCTAATATTAGGAACATTGAATTTGACTACAGAAAAGGAGAAGGAGCAATTACAATTTAAAATAGTTTATTGGAGGAAGGCTGCTTTTAACTGAATGAGACTGGATGTGTCCCCAATAAATTGGAATCAATGTTGACTTGGCAAACCTGTAGAACAAAGGGCTCGGGTACACGAGGCACATGCCCACAAAGGGCAAAGGAACAACAAACAAAACCAGGGCCCCCTGAATGATGGCAGAGATGTAGAGGAAGATAGAGTTTTTAAGAAAAGCTATCTAGGACAAGCTAGGCTCTAAATACCAGTGAGAACCAACGTGCTTACTGGAGAATCAAAGGGGAAGTGACAATTAAACTGAAAGAGAAATTAGTTGCCAACTTAAAGTGGGAATCCAAAATTGTTCAACTGACATATAAGGTAGAAGCTTATGGATGGGTTGAACTTGTCAACAGCAAACTAGGAACTTGCTTATAAATGTTCTAATAATAAATAAATGCCACACCTTTGTGTCCTGATGAAGGGTCTCAGCTCAAAACGTTGACTGTTTATAGATGCTGACTGACCTGCTGAGTTCCTCCAGCATTTTGCGTGTTTTGCTCTGGGCTTACAGCATCTGCAGAATCTCTTATGTTAATAATAAAAAAGTGCATCCTTCTCAAGTTCAAGTTTAATTATCATTCAACCATACATGAATACCCATGAATACAGGCTTCTCCCGCCACCCGAAGGTAGAGCGTTCCTATGAAACGGTTCGTAAGCCGGAATGTCGTAAAGCGAAGAAGCAATTACCATTTATTTATATGGGAAAAATTTGTGAGCGTTCGCAGACCCAAAAAATAACCTACCAAATCATGCCAAATAGCACATAAAACCTAAAATAACAGAAACATATAGTAAAAGCAGGAATGATATGATAAATACACAGCCTATATAAAGTAGAAATACTTTACTACAATCATAGCCGCACTGTCCACCGTAGCGAAAATCTCACACAAGCGCTCTCAGCAGAAACACTCTCTCCAGTAACCTTTAAGCTATGAAGCTGCCAAATTATACCAAATAACACATAAAAATACACAGTCTATATAAAGTAGAAATAATGTATGTACAGTGTAGTATCACTTACCGGAATCAGGAAGCACACTGATGATGGTGTGTTAGGCTGAGTCGTCGGAGGCTGGGGTGGTGCAGTGGTCTCCAACCTCTGGGCCGTGGATCAATACCAATCCGTGAAGCATTCAGTGGTGCAGCGGTAGCCGGGACGCACCCAGCACATCTTTAAGAAAGGCAACGCACTCTGATCTGGGCCGACATTTACGTGCCGGGCTGCACCTAATTAATTAGCTTGTTTATTTCGGCTTTTTTCTTAAAGATGTGCTGGGTGCGTCCCAACCACCACTGAACCGCTGCATTCTTCACGGCAATGTATTGGTCTGCAGCCCAGGGGTTGGGGTGGTGGGAGGTAGAGGAGACTGGGGTGTCAACTCATCGTCGTCAGTTTCCATCAGGGCAGGCAGGTCATCTTCTTCTATGTCTGCCTGCCTCGATGTCGAAGGTCAAGGTTCGTCGTCTGCTGTGGCTGATGTGGAAGGCTTGAAAAACGACAGTATGCTTGACTGCTTGGCCTCGCACATTTCTCTATCATACAGTTCATTGTAAGCACTCAAACCATCCTGCAAATATGCCCTAAACCTACGTACCCTTTCAAAATTAAAGTCGTACTTTTCTGCAATCATTGCAGCGAAAATCTCACGCAGTTGCTTCATGTTCAGGTCCTGGACGACTTCACTTCCCGTCCGTTCACTACTGCATTCAGTTTCGATTGTTATTCTTTCCTCTTCCAATTGCATCAGCTCTTCATCTATCAGTTCTTGGTCATGGGATGCCAAAACCTTTTCACATCATCTTCGTCAACTTCCACAAGCCAAATTCACTTTGTCCTTACTTCGTTCGCCACGATTGAAACGCTTAATTATGTCTAGTTTTACGCTAAGTGTAACACCCTTATGAGCTCTTTTAGGCTTTTCCAATACCTTAGAACTCACCTTGCTAATGGATGCTCAAAATAAATCAACATAAAGCACAAATGCTCACAGGCACATGTTTAAGCAATGCCGGCTAGAACGCAGTTCTGGGGGAGGACCTTGGCTGCTCGGGGCACGCGCTGCCTTTTTTTGTAACAGTGAAAACACCTTCTGTTAGCGAAAACAGGTAACTAATGTAGGTGTCGTAAAGTGAACGTTCAAAAAGCGGGGGACACTTCTACAGCCAAATGAAGCAGCATTCCTCGGGGACCAAGATACAAAACAGAGAACCAACAGTCATACACAGCACAAGGCACACATAGCACGTATAAGATAGTAGTAAACATGCAGTCACACAAAAAAATATAATGTAGCCCAAGTCCCTGATTCCATGGATGTTGTTGGCAAGAACAAGCCAGTAGCAGTCCACAGACAAATGCAATCTAACTTGTTTTCCACTGAGCAAACATTGAAGGGGAGCACCAAAGGAAGGGGACAGTCCCCAATCCATTATGGACGCCACGCTACACCGCCTCAGGCATCACCTCTCCTGGGCGGTTGCAACAGGCGGCACTGTGGCATGAGGCCTTGTCTCTCCTACAATCAAGTCCACACAACTTCCCTACTGTCAGTCTCACCAATAAACCAGTGAACCGGAACTAGGCTTGCAGTATTCTACATTACCAATGTCCAACAGGATCTTGAGGTCACAAGAAAAACATCCAAGGTTCAAAGTACACTTATTATCAAAATATGCATACTATACATAACCTTGAGATTCATCTCCTTATTGGCAACAACAAAAAAGAACCCAACAGAACCCATTAAAAAAGACCATCAAGCTCCCAATGTGCAAAAAAAAGAACAACTTGTGCAAACAATAAAAGGTAAGCAAGTAACATCCAGAACTGAAGTTCACAGTTCACAGCCACAAAGCCAGTCTCAGCTAATCCATGAGCACATCAGTTGCAGGCCATGGCCTCCGTTCAGTGCAGAGATGAGTAAACCTCACTGAGCTGAACACCAGCCTGTCTCTCACCACCACATCTGACACACCGACCTTTTCAATCTGGCCTGGCACTTAAATTGGCCAAACCTCGGCTCGTTCGTCGCTCTTGGACCCAGGCCCCGTGGCTTCAATATGCTCTTGGGCCCGGGCCCCGTGGCTTCAATATGCTCTCAGGCCCGGGCCCCTGTGGCTTCAATATGCTCTCAGGCCCGGGCCCATCGCCTCGATTTGGCCCGTACCCAACCTTTCCAATCTGGTGGTAGTAGAGGGTTGTTTTTCAGGTTGAAGGTCTGGGACCAGTGATATTAATGTCCAGCAGTACCTCGTGATCAATTAGTTTTGAGGCAGGTCTGCAGTGGATGTAATTTCCATAGCCCTACATACATTAATTAACTCAATGACTAGCTGTTATTAAACCTTCAGCATATCCATTGGCTCAACGATCTTCTTCATTATTACATTGAAGCACCTGCTTCTCTAATGTCTTCTGGGAAAATAGTGGCCGCTCGGATGCTGTGGCTTCTATGGGGCCAATCAAAGGTATAATTGTCTTTTTGAAATGTCTTGTTTACGACCACAAGACACTGCTAGGCATTAATATCACTGGTCACAGGCCTCCAACCTGAAAAGATAGCCCTCTGCTTCCTACCAGCAAGCCAACTTTGCAACCGTTAGACTGGCTCACTCTGAGTCTCTGGAAGCATGAGAAAAATTGACTCAGTTTAAAGCGGGATGAGATAAAATTCAAGCCTAATTGAAGTACGCTAAGTCATTGTTATGTGCAAGATTTAAGGCTAAAACTTTCTGTAGATAACAAGGAAAACACCAATATCACGAAGTCTGCTGAAAGAGTTCCTTCTATGGTCATACCATTGTAAGTGAGTGAATTTCAGCTTGTATGTTTCCAATTTTTAAGTTCAAATTGTGCTTAACCAATCTGATAGAATTGTTTTAGTTAGGGAACAGAGGGTAATGCTGTTGGCCAAATGTACATGCGCACCAAGATCATTTTTGTAAGGTGTCATATGGCAAGTTTATCAGCAGAGCTGAAGCAGATGGGATACTCATAGAATGGGGTACAAGGTTAGCTAAAGACCAGATTACCAAGAGTCACTGTAAGTGGTTACTTTTCAGAATGAAGAAAGGTAAATGTTGACAATATCCAGGATTTGGTGATATGGCTGTTTTTTAAAAAAATAAATGTTAGTGACCTAAACTTCAATGTTCAAAGTTCAAAGTAAATTTATTACCAAAGTACATACATGTCACTGTATAAACCCTGAAATCCATTTTCTTGTGGGCTTATGCAATAAATCCATAACAGAATAATGACCATAATAGAATCAATGAAATACAGCACCAACTCAGGCATTCAACCAGTGTGCAAAAGACCACAAACTGTGCAAATACAAAAATAAATAAATAATCATAATAAATAACTAAGCAATAAACGTTGAAAACATGAGATGAAGAGTCCTTGCAAATGACTCCATAGGTTGTGAGAACATTTCAATGATGGGGCAAGTGAAGTTATTCAATTTGGTTCAAGAGCCCGATTGTTGAGGGGTAGTAACTATTCCTGAACCTGGTGGTGTGAGTCTTGAGGTTCCTGGATCTTCTTCCTGGTGGCAGCAGCAAGAAACGAGCATGTCCTGGGTGGTGGGGGTCCCTGATGATGGATGCTGCTTTCCTGCAACAACGCTCTGTGTAGACGTGCTCAATGGTGAGAAATGCTTTACCCATGATGGACTGGACCATATCTACTACTTTTGGTAGGATTTTCTGTACAAGGCTATTGGTGTTTCCATACTAAGTTGTGATGCAACCAGTCAATATATTCTCCACCGCATATCTATAGAAGTTTGTCAAGGTTTTAGATTTTATGCAGAATCTCCGCAAAACCCTAAGGAAGTAGAGGTGCTGCCGAGCTTTCCTCATAATTGCACTGACGTGCTGGGCCCAGGTCAGGTCCTCTGAAATAATATCACTGAGAAATTTAAAGTTGCTGACACTCTCCTAAGCGGATGGGCAGACACAAGGCAGATGGGTTTAAAGTAGAGAAAAGTACCGCCCCATTCTTGCAACCTGTAGCGGCAAAACCAATCCAAAAAATATTTGTCATATATATTAATGATCTGGATGATGGGGTGGTAAATTGGATTAGTAAGTATGTGGATACTAAGATGTTAAAGCTCAGAATATATATTAATTGGCACTTTCTCAACCT
This sequence comes from Mobula birostris, assembly GCF_030028105.1. Classification (NCBI taxonomy): domain Eukaryota; kingdom Metazoa; phylum Chordata; class Chondrichthyes; order Myliobatiformes; family Myliobatidae; genus Mobula; species Mobula birostris. The sequence goes on from NC_092396.1 coordinate 19,272,579, forward strand.
GTCCTCCCTTTAGCAATGATTTGTGCACACAGGTACTAAGATATACTACCATAGGTGGAGTTGTGGATAATGAAGTAGGTTTTCAAAGCTTGCAGAGAGATTTAGACAACTTAGAAGAGTGGGCTGAAAGATGGCAGATGGAGTTTAATGCTGATAAATGTGAGGTGCTACATTTTGGTAGGACTAATCAAAATAGGACATACATGGTAAATGGTAAGGCATTAAAGAATGCAGTAGAACAGAGGGATCTAGGAATAATGGTGCATAGTTCCCTGAAGGTGGAATCTCATGTGGATAGGGTGGTGAAGAAAGCTTTTGGTATGCTGGCCTTTATAAATCAGAGCATTGAGTATAGGAGTTGGGATGTAATGTTGAAATTGTATAAGGCATTGGTAAGGCCAAATTTGGAGTATTGTGTACAGTTCTGATCACCGAATCATAGGAAAGATGTCAATAAAATTGAGAGAGTACAGAGGAGATTTACTAGAATGTTGCCTGGGTTTCATCTCCTAAGTTACAGACAAAGGTTGAACAAGTTGGGTCTTTATTCTTTGGAGCGTAGAAGGTTGAGGGGGGACTTGATAGAGGTATTTAAAATTATGAGGGGGAAAGATTGAGTTGACGTGGATAGGCTTTTTCCATTGAGAGTGGGGGAGATTCAAACAAAAGGACATGAGTTGAGAGTTAAAAGGCAAGAGTTTAGGGGTAACATGAGGGGGAACTTCTTTACTCAGAGAGTGGTAGCTGTGTGGAACGAGCTTCCAGCAGAAGTGGTTGAGTTAGGTTCGATGTTGTCATTTAAAGTTATATTGGATAGATATATGGACAGGAAAGGAATGGAGGGTTATGGGCTGAGTGCAGGTCGGTGGGACCAGGTGAGAGTAAGAGTTCGGCACAGACCAGAAGGGCTGAGATGGCCTGTTTCCGTGCTGTAATTGTTATATGGTTATATGGTTAAAATCAAAACAATACAATTTCCGCTAGCCTGCGAAACCGCAGAGTTGTTATATTGCGTGACACGCCCACAGCTCCAATGAAATGATTGTTCCAAGGAGTTGAACCCTTTATACCATCCTGTATTAGAAATTAGCAAACATGCAATTAACAGTTATTGAGCGTTATCTCAGTGGTCAGCAAAAGATATGACCTCCGCCGGTCCCAAGTTACAGACTGCAACAAAATAAGCAAGAATACTTTACTTATTCCCTTTGCATTTACCATATCCACACTTATGAGACTAGTGACCATAATAAATATAATAAATGCACAACACAGAATACAATGCAAATGGCGGACAGATACATAACTCCTACACAACCATTCTTGCATTTTAGCTGCAAAAGTTAGGACAGGAAATTTAGATTACTGTTATAAAAGGAACATAGAAGTAGAGGGACCTGTGTGCACAAATCATTGCTAAAGGGAGGACAGGTTGAGAAAGTGCCAATTAACATATGTTCTGAGCTTTAACATTTGAGGTGTCAAGTAACAAAACCAGGGAGTCTTGCTGAAATTTCATAAAACACTGGCCCAACTTTAGTGTTCAATTTGGTCACCACGTTGAAGCAGAAAATAACTATGAGAGATGCTCATAGGATGAGGGGCTACAAATACAAGGATAAATTAATGAGGCTGGTACAGTTTCCTTTCAGGAAAAGGGCTCAAGAGAGATTTAATGGGAATATGTATAACGATGAGGAATCTGGATAGGAAGATGTGTGATCTATTAGTGAGGGGCTGCTATGCCTTTGGTGGAGTTGAGACCTTGAAATCATAGGTATAAAATAAAATGAAAGAGAATTCATTATAAAGAAAATCTCTTATTAATGCGTACATGACTGTAATCTGGTGTGTATCACCTGCGGTTGTGGTGGAGGCATGGCTTTATAAGAGAGAAAGTAGAGAAATACACTGGACAACAATTTCTTTCAAAAGTGTTGCTTCCTCATAATCTTGTTTTGTTAATTGTAGACTGCTTGAAGCTGAACACAAATACAATTTCAGACCTCTTGCATCACGTACGAATTTGGAGAAACAAGAAATTAACTTTTATTGAATGTAACATGCTATTTGCATAACAGCGGTGATGCTTTACAATAGTTCAACTAAGCTAAAAATGTTTTGTTGATTTTCATTTGTGCTCAGTGTCCGAGGCTTCTCGCTTAAGTGTCCAACAATAATCAGCCAGCATTGATGGATTCCAGTTGCCCCGATACAGTTTCTCCATGACCGCAGTGTCCTGGTGAAACCTTTCACCATGCTCATCAGTAACAGTGCAGGGAAGCAGTCGAATAAATGCAATGCAGAAAATGAATCTTTAGTGACATTTTGCACTTCATAGTTTTATATACTTGAAACATACAAGGGGTGATTGATAAGTTCGTGGCCTAAAGTAGAAGGAGTCAATTTTAGAAAACCTAGTACATTTATTTTTCAACATAGTCCCCTCCTACATTTACACACTTAGTTCAGCAGTCGTGGAACATACAGATCCCTTCTTTGTAGAAGTCAGCATCTTGGACCTCCAGAAAGTGGTCCACAGCCGGGGTGATTGATAAGTTTGTGGTCAAAGGTAGAAGGAGATGAGTTATTAACTTCAAACTTTCTGCATAATCACTCAAAGAGTTAAACTGCACGTGCATGTAACCAGAGCTGTATAACTCATCTCCTTCTATCTTAGGCCACAAACTTATCAATCACCCCTCGTATTGTCAGCCAGCTGCACATAGTTTGGTGCTCTATAGCTGCCAAGAAAATTTTCAACACCATCCTTGAATGCCTTCCATGCGATTTTCACCGGCCCACTAGAAGTTCTCTGAATTACCTGTCATTGATGACCTGTTTGATTTGTGGACCAATAGAAATGCCTTCCTTAACATTGGCATCAGTTATTCTGACTTGAGTTATGAATTGAAATAACAAATATAGGCAATTTCAAAAAAAGACAATTTCCTGGTGATTTTCATGATCACCAGCCCAAAATCCATAAGTTACACCAAAAAGTATTTAGGAATCAAAATTTTGGTTGTCCACAGTAGTTTATAGGGTTAGAGAAAGGGCCTTGGGGTGGAATTGATCTGGTAGACACCCAGTCCATATATGATGTACAAGAACCATTTTATAATTTTCTGGCCTGTGTTTCTAACTTTTTCTCTTCTGTGATCAAAATCTGCCAACTCAATTAACTTCTCCTGAAAGGTGACCCCATTCAAAATGCTTAATTTTGCACATGCCCTCCCCTACCACTGTCTTCACTATCTCCTTCTTCTGCTCCATTTTCCTCCTCCTGACCCTGTTTCATTGCATTTCATTTTCATAATCTGCACCTCCTTCATTGGTAGCCCAAAGAGCACACTGTCGGGCACCTCATCCAATACTGGCTTGACACCCTTTCTCTTTGATCTGACACTTCCTTGCGTGATAGGGTGCTACAAGAAGACTTAGGCAGATAACGCCGCGGTATAGTAACAAAATCTAACTGCCATATGGAAGTGATAATTCCCCGACAAGCTTGACCTACTGAAAACTGTGTCATATTTTCCCCTTTCCAGGAATGCAATTCTGAGGATCCAGTGGTCGACTGACAATGAAAGGACTTCAGCACATGCAAGCCTTTAGCTGCTTCTTTGTCAGAGCGTACATTAAAATACACAGTGGAGTCACCACCAGACAAGGATCAGCGCTTGTTTATCAGTGGAGACATGAGTTGATAAAGACAGAGCAGTGAAGGCTGACTTACAGAGAAACAGCCCTGTATATTGTACAACGAGACTGGTGTGGCAGGTTATGCTGTGCCCAGGGCACGCTGCCAAATCTACATCACCCAATATTTCATATTGCTTGTTTTTATCTGCGTCTGTGTGGCGTGCTCCTCAGATGCAAGTGGTGGGTGGCTGGGCCACGCTGGACTTATTTGTGTTCCAAAAAATCACTTACGCAACAAGACCTAGAAGCACAGTTGTGTTTTGCCTCAGTTCTGACCGTACTGGTATTACTGGATCCATAAAAGACGGGATTTTCTCTTTCTTTTTTTTTTGTATTTGTCACCAAGCAACCAAGGGTTTGCGTTTTAACCTTTAGTTTACTGACTTCCTCCTTCTTCGAGCTCTTGGTCTTTGCTCTGGGATTGTACCGTCAGCATTTAGTTTTGGATAAGTTTTGAACAAGTTTTGAATCTGAATCAGAATCAGAATCCTTTATTATCGCCAAGTATGTGGACATATACAGGGAATTTGATGCCGGTTTCCCTGAGCTCTCGTTGTACAGAATCAAAAAGCAAACAAAACAATAGTGCAAATAATTGTGAACTATATACAATGAGGTATACCTGTGTACGTACAGGTGGACTTGGTTTATAATAGACTAAAATTCAAGTGTTCATAGGACTGATGGCATACGGAAAGAAACTGTTCTTGTACCTATTTGTCCTGGCATACAGTGATCTAAAGCGCTTACCAGAAGGAAGGAGTTGGAACAGGTGATGTCCAGGGTGTGATGGGTCTACAATGATGCTGCTTGCTCGCTTCCTGACTCTAGATGCATAGAAGTCCTGGATCGAGGGCAGCTTCACACCAATAATCCTTTCCGCAGCCCTGATGGTTCTCTGAAGTCTATCCTTGTCTTGTTTGGTATCTGATCCAAACCAGACAGTGAGAGACAAACAGAGAACAGACTGGATTATTCTTGAAATAGAATTGAATCAGCAGCTCCTGAGGCAGGTTGTACTTCCTGAGTTGACGTAGGAAATACAACCTCTGCTGAGCCTTTTTGATAAGAGCGTTGGGTGTCCACTTCAGGTCCTGGGAGATTGTGACATCCAGAAACCTGAAGGTCTCCACAGCAGACACAATACTGTTGAGTATAGTGAGTGGGGGGAGTATTGGGGGGCTCCTCCTGAAGTCCACTGTCATCTCCACAGTCTTGAGCATATTTAGCTCCAGATTGTTCTGACCACACCAGAGGGCCAGTCGTTCCACCACCCGTCTGTATGCAGACTCATCACCGTCTCGGATAAGGCCAATGACAGTTGTGTTGTCTGCAAACTTCAGGAGTTTAGCAGATGGATCCTGTGAGGTGCAGTCATTAGTGTAAAGGGAGAAGAGCAGTGGGGAGAGCACACATCCCTGGGGGGCACCGGTACTGATTGTCCGGGTGCTAGAAATGATGCTCCCCAGCCTCACTTGCTGCACCCTGTCAGTCAGGAAGCTTGTGATCTACTGACAGATGGCAGGGGAGACAGTGAGCTGGGTGAGTTTGGACTGGAGGATTTCTGGGACGATGGTGTTGAACGCCGAGCTGAAATCAACAAACAGGACCCTCGCAGAAGTTCCTGGGTTGTCGAGGTGTTGTAGTATGTAATGCAGTCCCATGTTGACTGCATCATCCACTGACCTATTTGCCCCATAAGCAAACTGCAGGGGGTCCAGCAGAGGGCCTGTGATGTCCTTCAGGTGAGCCAACACTAGTCTCTCAAAGGACTTCATGACCTTTAGCTCCATGTCAAGGCAACAGGCCTGTGGTCATTTAGTCCCTTGATAGTGGGTTTCTTAGGGACTGGAGTGATAATGGAGCACTCGAAGCAATGAAGGACTTCACACAGCTCCAGTGATCTATTGAAGATCTGTGTGTAGATGAGGTGTAGATCCGTGTGTAGATGGGGTGTAGATCTGTGTGTAGATGAGGTGTAGATCCGTGTGTAGATGGAGTGTAGATCTGTGTGTAGATGGGGTGTAGATCTGTGTGTAGATGGGGTGTAGATCCGTGTGTAGATGGGGTGTAGATCTGTGTGTAGATAGGGTGAAGATCCGTGTGTAGATGGGTGAAGATCCGTGTATAGATGGGGTGTAGATCCGTGTGTAGATGGGGTGTAGATCTGTGTGTAGATGGGGTGTAGATCCGTGTGTAGATGGGGTGTAGATCTGTGTGTAGATAGGGTGAAGATCCGTGTGTAGATGGGTGAAGATCCGTGTATAGATGGGGTGTAGATCCGTGTGTAGATGGGGTGTAGATCCGTGTGTAGATGGGGTGTAGATCCTTTGATAATAAGTGTACTTTGAATTTTGATATGAAAGTTCATAATGCTTTAGACAGCTGATCCTCTGTGATAACAAAATAATCTTTCAGTTAGGTTCAAGCATAACTAGAAAAGTTATGCAGATTGGAAAAGTTTAGATTCCTTCAGCTTTGAGGTGGGAGGGTACAGGTCTGCAGCGGATGCAATCTCCACAGCCCTACACTCATCTCTGGAGTACCTGGTCAGTAAAGGCAACAAATCCAGACTATTGTTGACTGACTACAACTCTCCGTTCAATACTGTAATTCCAAGAAAAGACCTCACCGTATTCTGGACCCTGGGAGCTAACACCTACATTTACAACTGGATCCTTGACTTCCTGATGAGCAGGCCTCAATCAGGCAGCGACACCTCCACCAGGATTTTTCTCAGCACCTGGTGCTCCACAAGGTTGTGCCCTCAGCCCCCTACTCCACTCCCTGTACACCATGACGGTGTAGCTAGATACTGCTCGAACTCCAGCTACAGGTTTGCAGATAATACCACCAGGTTGGAGTAAGGACGGAGACAGAGAGCTTAGTAACAAGGTGCTATGACAACAACCTTTCCTTCAATGTCAACAAAAAGTGACTTCAGGAAGAGGAGGCGGTACTCATGCTCCTGTCTATATCAACGATGTTGAGGTAGAGAAGATTGAGAGTTTCAAGTTCCTAGAAGTGAATATCACCAATAGCCTCCCTGGGTCCAACCACATAAGTGTCATGGCCAAGAAAGCTCGCCAGTGCCTCTACTTCCCCGTGAGGCTAAAAAAATGTGACTTGTCCCTGTCCATCAATGCACCATAGAAAGCATCCTGTCCAGATGCATCACACCTAAGAGTTGCTGGTGAACGCAGCAGGCCAGGCAGCACCTCTAGGAAGAGGTACAGTCGACGTTTCGGGCTGAGACCCTTCGTTGAGTCCTGACGAAGTCCTGAAACGTCGACTGCATCTCTTCCTAGAGATGCTGCCTGGCCTGCTGCGTTCACCAGCAACTTTTATGTGTGTTGCTTGAAATTCCAGCATCTGCAGAATTCCTCGTGTTTGCTGTCCAGATGCATCATAGCTTGGGATGACAACAGCTCTGCACGTGACTTCAAGAAACTGAAGAGAGTTGTGGACACAGCTCAGCAAATCAGGAAAACCAGCCTCTCCTCCATGGACTCTAACTATACTTCCCAATGCATCGGTAATGTAGCCAGATTCATCAAAGACCCATGCTGGACAGTCTCTATTGGGCAGAAGATACATACCACCAGGCTCAAAGATACCTTCTATCCCAGTGTCAGAAGACTATTAAATAGTTCCTTAGACGATAAATTCGACCCATGACCTTACAATCCACCTTGCTTTGATCTTGCACCTTATTGTTTATTTGCACCGCACTTTCTCTGCAGTAGTTACTCTTTATTCTGTGTTGTTATATTCTACCTCAATGCACTGTGTAATGATCAGATCTATATGCAAGACAAGTTTTTCCACTGTATCTCAGTACATGTGACAATAATAAACCAATTCTAATTCTAAAGCTAAAGTTGGGAGCTTGCACTTCAACGGAGCAGTATATCTTCCTGGAAAGACTAAACAGTGGTGTGGGGAAGGAAGCAGAGGAGACATTAGAAAGAAAGCAGAGAGAGAGTAAAATAAGACAGTTGCAATATACTTGAGATGATAGGGAGATGGAATATGAGAACCAAAAGCAAAACTAGCTAAGGTGAGTTCGGAGAGAATGCAATTGTAGATTATGAAGACACGCAGTCCTCTTTTATTGTCATTTAGTCATGCATGCATTAAGAAATGATACAATATTTCCTCCAGTGTGATATCACAAAACACAGGACAGATCAAGACTGAAAAAAACTAACAAAACCACATAATTATAACATATAGTTACAACAGTGCAACAATACCATAACTTGATGAAGAAGTCCATGAGCACAGTAAAAGTTCAAAGTCTCTGAAATGTCCCACATCTCACGCAGACGGGAGAAGGAAGAAAAACTCTCCCTGCCAGTTTTGATGTTTATGAGGTTGCCAAGAGGGTTTGCTATTCCTGATTAGAAAATATTCTAGGAAAACTGGAAATGGAGAAAACTGGGAGTTGGATGGCACAGTTGTCAAAAGAGATTTGAGAGGAAGAAATCATTAGGAGGTCAAATACAGAATCTATTTGGTCAGAATTAGGGAATGATAGAGAAGTTACCATCCTAGATCATGTTATATCAAAAACACAAGAAAATCCGCAGAGTCCGGAAATTCAAAGCACTACACAGAAAATGCTGGAGGAACTCAGCAGGCCAGACAGCATCTGTGGAAAAGAATAAATAGTCGACAGTTTGGGCCGAGACCCTTCATCAGGACTGGGAAAAAAAAATAGATGAGAATTTGGAGTAAGAGGGTGGGAGTAGGGGAGGAAGAAGTACAAGGTGGTAGGTGATGGGTGAAAGAGGGAGAGGGTGAGGGGGTGAAGAAAAGAGCTGGGAAGTTGATTGGTGAAAGAGATAAAGGGCTGGAGAAGGGTGATTCTGATGAGAGAGGGTAGAAGACCATGGAAGAAAGGGAAGGGGGAGAGGCATCCGGGGGAGAGGGGGTGATGGCCAGGTAAGGAGATAAGGTGAGAGAGGGAAACAGGAATGGGGACTGGTCAAGAGGGGGCAATTACCATATGTTCAAAAAATCAATGTTCATGCCAACAGATTGGCGGCTACCCAGACAGAAAATAACTTGGGTTCTTCAAACCGAGTGTGGCCTCATCGTGACAGAAGCAGAGGCCATGGACTGGCATGTTGGAATGGGAATGGGAAGTGGAACTAAAACGAGTAGCTACAGGAAGATCCCGCTTTTTTGGGTGGGCGGAGTGTAGGTTCTCGGCTAAGCAGTTTCCCAATCTACGTTGGGTCTCACCGATATACAGGAGGCTGCAGCAGGAGCACCGGATACAGTAGATGACCACAACATGGTTGAGCTGATTTGCAGATAAATGACAGAAAGACTTATCAATCTACAGATCAGTTGTTCTAAATAGACTTAAAAGAACAAAGAAAAGTGGTGGAATTCTTGAAATTGGCTGATTTCTTTTCCCCTTTTCTTTGAAAATATTTATTCCCTACAAGAGGGGAATGATGGGCATTTGACTGAAATGCACAATTGAAGGTCGGTGGCCATATAATGGAATCTCTGATACGCTCACAGCTGGTAATTCTACATTTGTCTGGGCATCGGTTATAGAGTCATAGAAAGAAACAATCCCTTTGGCCAACATATTGTTACATTTATAGCATAAGGTTACTCATTTCCCAGGAAACCTTGGCTAGCTTTAATAAATAGAATGTGGTTTTGTTACTTTATTTTTAGATGAGTTCTTTTAGTGGATCATTGCTCAAATTTTCTCAAACTGTGAGCTTCCAGCCCAGTGTGGAAGAAAGCAGAATTGTTTCCTGGTGTGTATTTAATATTTCAATAATATTTGAGTAATATTATATATATAGGTTGATTAAGCTTTCCTGTTTGTTTGAATAATTCATTACGGGTTATATGCAAAAATACATATGTCATTACGCTACCACATGATGCGTGCGCGCTTCACTTAAAGTAAAGATGAGGTTACACCCATATTGCTGGACACCTGTGTCTTTTTTTGAATTAAAAGTGTGTGGAATAAGTATATTTCCTTGAGGATTAGCTGCTTTAGGGTGCAAAGGAGATTTACCAGGATACTTCCTCGATTAGAGAATATGTCTTATGTGGAAAGGTTAGCAAGCAAGGGTTTTTTTTCTTTGAAATAAAGAGGTACCTAAATAATGTCCTCCAGAACGGCTTCCAACTATTAAATTATTGTTTAACCTAGTGCATTTTGATTCCACTATGCCATGACTCAGTCCTTTAATTCTTCAGATAAATATTTTTAAATTTAATTGCTGCTGTTTTCTGATCTTTCTCCTCTTTTCTAAGCCTACTAAAGTATGATCACTCTTCTCCAAATTCTCCCCCACTGAAATACGCTGCAGTCCAATTTCCAAAAATGGAAATTTTATGGTTTGTAACTTCAAAACATTAAACTAATTCAAAGAGAGACACGGGGGTCTGGCAATACTGGTGTAACTTTGTCTTTACCTTAAGTGCATGTATCATGTGGTAGCATAATGATGTATAGAAACATAGAAAATAGGTGCAGGAGTAGGCCATTCGGCCCTTCAAGCCTGCACCTCCATTCAGTACGATCATGGCTGATCATCCAACTCAGAACCCTATACCTGCCTTCTCTCCATACCCCCGATCCCTTTAGCCACAAGGGCCTTATCTAACTCCCTCTTAAATATAGCCAATGAACTGGCCTCAACTGTTTCCTGTGGCAGAGAATTCCACAGATTCACCTCTCTATGTGTGAAGTAGTTTTTCCTCATCTCGGTCCTAAAAGGCTTCCCGTTTATCCTCAAACTGTGACCCCTCATTCTGGACTTCCCCAACATCGGGAACAATCTTCCCGCATCTAGCCTGTCCAATCCCTTTAGAATTTTATACATTTCAATCAGATCCCCCTTCAATCTGTATGTATATTTAAGATTATAATGTATAGGTAGAATGGACAGCCAGCACCTTCCCCCCAGGGCAGCAATGGCTAATACTAGAGGACATCCTTTTAAGGTGGAGGGCAGTTTAGGGGAGATGTCAGAGGTAGGTTTCTCTTTACACAGAGCGAGGTAAATACCTGAATTGCACTGCTGAGGGTGCTGGTAAATTAGGGCTGATATACCGGGGACATTTAAGAGGCTCAGGCACATGGATGAAAGAAGAATAGAGTTTCATGGGCTATGTAGGAAGGAATGGTTAATTGATCTTGGAGTAAGCTAAAAAGGTTGGCACAATGTTTATTCCGTGTTCTAGTATATTTCACACTAAGAATTCATGCTAATTCTGATAGAGTTTTCAGAATTAAAGATTAATTGCCAAGGTATTACTGCAAATTGTCAATTTGAAAGAGAAATTAGATGACCTTTTTCCCGTTTTTTTTTGAAAATATTTATTCCCTACAGGAGGGGAATGACTGAAATGCACAATTGAAGGTCGGAAACCATATGATGGAATCTCTGGAGATATGCTCACAGCTGGTGATTCTACATTTAACTGGGCATGGGTTATAGAGACGTAGAAAGGCAGAGTACAGATATAGTCCCTTTGGCCAACTTATACCGTTACATTTATAGCAGAAGATTACCCATTTCCCAGGAATCGTTTGGCTAGCATAATAAGCAGAATGTGATTAAAAAAAAATAGCTGAGTTCTTTTAGTGGATCAATGATTTTATTAATGTTTGCCAAAATCAGGCTCTTTTGATGATAAAAAGGCTCACTTAAGAGAAGCAAAAACTTTCAGTCTCCATAAACAGCAGCTAAAGTTATTACAGGCTCGTCCAGAATTTATCATAATTATTTCTCCAATAAGAGCATCTTTTACATAATTGTGAAAATTTGTCCTTTTGAGTATTATTTTCTGTTGGTCATTAGCTCTTCTAGGTTTTATCAGTTCAGTCACTCCACTGACCAACGTATCCCACATTGGTCAATAATCTAAAAGAACCATGGGGCGCCATGGTAGCACAGCAGTCAGTGCGACACTATGGCAGTTCAGGGTGCCAGAGTTGGGAGTTCAATTCTGGTGCAGCTGTGAGGGGTTTGTATGTCCTCCCCGTGAACGTATGCATTTCCTTCAGGCGCTCCAGTTCCAAAGGTGTACGGGACAGTAGGTTAATCGATCATTGTAAATTGCCTTTTGGCTAGGGCTAAATAGCTACGTTGCTGGGTGACGCGGCTCATTGGGCCAGAAAGGCTTGTTCTACGCGGTATCTTTAAATAAACTATTTTGAGAGCCATTTCTACAACATCCTTGAGACAACACGAATGAAAATGTAAATTCGGCATGTTGATATTTACTGCTGGTGTGGAGTATTATCAATATAAATAATTTAAAAAATGTCTTTCACCTTGATCTTTGGGGATGCTTTATATTTGACTTTCAATCAGTCGAAACTGAAAGCCTTGATCCCTAAAGCTATAAGTACATTGGTGCCTAGGCAGAGTAATCAGAAGGCTGTTAAATGCCATGAGACAGTGTCAGAGTTTCTGATGACTAAAATGAAACTATAACTATGCATTGGCAATTTTTTCAAAGGTTTTGGTTGGCTGTTGCTGCTGCAGAATGAGGGTGGGTAATTAGAGTTCTCATTAGACATATATCAATGACAGACAATGAATTCTTACTCAAATAAAGAGGCCTAGGTTCAGATAAAATGGACTCAGACCATTTGAATTTCAAAGTTCAAAGTTCAAAGTAAACTTCATTATCAGAGTACATATATGTCACTCCCTACAACGCTGAGGTTCTTTTTCCTGCGGGCATACTCAGCAAACCTATAGAATAGTAACTGTAAACGGGATCAATGAAAGAGCAAGTAGAGCATAGAAGACAACAAACTGCAAATGCAAATATAGGTAAATAGCAATAAATAACGAGAGCATGAAATAACAAGATAAAGTCTTTAAAGTGAGATCATTTGTTGTGGGAATATTTGTCAGTAATAGTTACCTTGATCTTGATATGCCATTGTGAGGGCTCCCAGTTCCCACATCACAGGAGGGAACGTCGACTCAGACCATGAGAGGCCTGCGTCGGGCATTTTCATGCCTTACAAGACACAGATTGGAAGTCTGTGTGGGGCGCCACTCCTCGCACAGACTAGAGCAATGTGTGATTAAGTGTCTTGCTCAAGGGCACAAACACGCTGCCACAGATGAGGCTCGAACTAGCGACCTTGAGGTAACTAGACGAACGCCTTAACCACTTGGCCACGTGCCCAACACATCCCACATCAAGCATTCGTATAATCTGTCCGAATCAGACAATAAACTAGGACACACTTCCTGTGGGCTCATACTACTCACTGATATTGTCCAGGAACTATACTATGATTATCCCAAACTCGAACAGCACTACTAAAGAGGTGGGGAGTCAAAAACCTGCAGTTGCTGGAACCGGGCACAAAAATTCTGCTGGAGGTGGAGGAAAAGGGATAGCTGATGCTTCCAGGACCAGAGATCAATGGGCTCCGCTCAAAAACCTTGTCCAAAAAGTGAATGGGTTCTGTTTGAATCTCAGACTGAGAGCTAACAAAGTTTGGTCAAAGATCATGGCTAGAGGTAAGTGGGCACAGCTTATAGCCTTATCCAAAATGTGAATGGAATCTGTCCAATATCCAAGCCCAATGGAGTAGGAGGTTTGCTTGAAACCCAGCTCCAGAGTGAATGTTTTCTGACCAAAGTCCAGTCCAAGACTTCAGATCTATATCCATGCTTAGTGAAAGTCTCCGATTATAGCCCAGGTCCAAAGGTGAAGAAGCTCTACTCGAAAAGTCTCTGAGGTACAGTAGCTCTGCTGAAACCTACTTCCCTATTCACAGCCAAAAAAAAACCTCTTTTATTCAACCATCAAGATTTCAGCAGGACACCACCTGGTGTGAAAACTGAACACACTCATTTCAGTTTTATGCAGCTTCAAGCACAAAGTGACCTGTACTGTAACCACAGCATGCCAGGCCATGAATACAATGTGCCGGAGAAAAAAAACTTAGCCTAATTCAACTGCAATTCAGTAATATTATTGAAAAGAAGCAATAATTCATTCCTGGTGTGTCATTCTATGTGAAACCTACCCAAATCCCTCACTTAGTCTCCACCCTGAAATTTACTCATTCCAAGCATAAACCACATGTACACCTTGCTAAAATTCCAGTCCATAAGTCATTCTAGATATTCATGATTCTCAGTGCAAATCACCCAAGTTCCTAGATTATGCTCTAGCTGGTAGATCAACCCTTTCGTTATTGTATACATAAAGCATCCAGATTCCTCAATTAGATTTCAGTCTGTAGCTTATCCCAGCTCTCAATTATTCTGCAACTGGGTGGACAGGATGTCTCTTATGGTGGGGTATCCAGAACTAATGGGCATAGCCTCAAAATTGACGGGCGACCCTTTAGAACAGAGATAAGGAGGAATTTTTTTTTAACCAGAGAGTAGTAAATCTGTGGAACACTCTGCCACAGAGTGCGGAGGAGGCCAAGTCCATGGGTATATTTAAGGCGGAATTTGATCTTTTCCTGACTGGTCAGGGCATCAAAGGATATGGCAAGAAGACAGGTGTATGGGCTTGAGTACGATCCGGGGTCAGCCATGATAGAATGGTGGAGCAGACTCGATGGCCTGAGTGGCCTAGTTCTTCTCCTATATCTTATGATTTTATGGTCTACATATAAACCATCCAAGCCCCCTGACTAAATTCCAGTCTGTCGCCCATTTCATTTTGGGTAGCCTTTATTCTCTGCCTAAGCCACCCATTTTGCAATATAATTCCTGACTATAAAACTCACTCTTCTACATTTTATTCTTTATAAAAATATCAACTATTTTCCGGGCTGCAATCAAGCACATCAGGGATATATGTAGACTATAAATAAAACCTCACTCTTTCCTACGTTGAGGTCTCCACTACCACCTTACTAAATCTGTGCTCTTCCATGTGTTTCTCTTCCTCAAGGTCTCAAGCTAGCACTACTGACCTGGACTAACCACATCAATACTGTGGCCAGAAGAGCAGCTCAAAGGCTAAAGTCTGATTTATACTTCTACGTTAACTGGATGCCGTAACCTACACAAATGGCCTACGCGCGTTGTGAGCATTTATACTTGTGCGTTGGTGTGTCTGCGTCACTCTGCAATTCGTGCACGTCACGCATGCGCACACACCTGCCCGTGCAAGGCTTCATGGTCATGGTAGTCTTTCTCGGGGTAAACAAGACGCGAGCGTCTTTTTTCGTAAAAGCGAAATGTGTCCTCCATAATTTCAGAGGTCTGTAAAGCTTTATGGAAAACACTGCAGCCAGAGTTCCTTCTCTGTCCTTCAGTCGCCCAATGGGAAGCTATTGCAGCGTAGGAGGAAATGCGATGCTACCAAGCGGACCAATCACAGTTCTTACGGTCTGCGTTGCTGTGAAAATGCGGTTACATTTTGGGAGAGGTGCGCATCGCAGCAACGCGGGCTCTTGCGCAGGGTTCTGCGTCAGCCTTGCACAGGGTTTGCAGCGACGCAGTACTTATGGCGATGCGTTGACGCAGAAGTATAAATCAGGCTTAGGTATTCACTGATGTGTAACTACCCTCCTCTGATTTCCCAAAGCCTTTTCATTTACAAAGCACAGAGCAGGAGTGGGGTAGAGTACCAATTACCACCAACACCTGGAAAAGAGGGCAGGAGTTGCTTGGGAACACCATTGTCTGCAAATTCCCCTCTGAGGAACAGGATCATTTGAACATTATTTTTATTTGAACAACTTACAATGCCCCCCAACTGCACCAACCTGGTTTAATTAGCACTCCCCAGTCCCTGAGCCCTACGTTTGTCAGTAGCTTGTGAAAGAAGTCTGAAATTGTATCGCAAAGTTATTGTGACGCTGCGACAAGTAAGATTTTGATTTCACCAACATATCCATCTACTTGAGCATGGGACAATAAACCTGATAGTGATTTTCGCTTTGACAATGCTCACACTTCCAGGACAAGACATGAACAAATGTCTGAGAAAACAGATAATTGACAATTTTGGTTCACACCTTACCCCTCAGCTTGAGATGAATGTGTAGGATACTGCCATAATAATTTCAGGTATCATGGGCTCCAACAGAAACCTAATTCTGACAGGATGAGGAAAGAAGGATACAGAATGATTTATTTTTCTTTTCAGATGTAAAAATTGTTATTTGTTTAACTTGATTACAGCCTTAGATGAGATTCGTGCAGTGATTTAATTATTTGATATATTTTTGCTTAAAGTATTGGGCATAAAAGGTGTTGAAATATTAACCGGTCAATATTATTCTGGTAGTATTTCTACTAACATTAATACTTTTGTCAATATTGTGAATGAACATGGAAATTTGAGTACCAATATATTACATCAATTTGAAATTGCGGAGGGTAAGCCTGATGCGATTAGACCAGGTGGGAAGCATCCCGAAATTGGTACTATGTGAAAATCCCAAGTGATGTTTGCCTATAGATTTGTGTTGGAGGTCAAACAGGAAGATCTCATGACTCAGTAGTAGGATATCGACACACAGGCGAAGTCACATAGTGAAATTCTCTTGGCCTGTTGCATCATAATGGGCAATGACTGGAAGCAGAACCTAGGAACTGCTGCATTGGCCAGACATTTGTTAGGAGTTTGAGTGAGAAATTGAGAAAAAATGATGTTGAGTCTATTTCTGTATACTTGTTACAGCTTATATTGTAGCAACTCACCACTCTTTGTCAACTCTACCCACAGCCTCTACAAATGAGAAGAACAAGGTCATCTGTTTCAAATTCTACTCCATATTACACATCATCCTGTGGGATGGGTCAGAATGCAGGAATTCCTTATCTTAAAATGCCAGCATCTTCAGTACAGGAACTGCTGTGGTTCAGTCAACTCACCCAAGGGTGGCATGTGATGAAGGATTCATTCCGATCTTTGTGGAGTTAGCTTACTCTCAAGGTGTTACGATGTCGGTTTGATTGGATTTGGCATGGCGGAGCTGGTGGAAGTAAGATCAGCCAGCTTCCCTAAACCTAATCCCTATTCTGCAGTAAAGTGACTGTGGAGGAAAATTCAATCGGAGCTGTGATTGTCCCATAAGGCACAAATATTCCCATTTCGGTGAACTGCAGTGCAGGGTTAATCAAAGCCCGATGTTCAACAATTTGGGCAAGAGGTGAACAAAAAAAAACTATTGTCAGAACAAACAAGCCTGAGGTATGTTGCATAAGGAACACACCTAATGGAGCATCAGATTGATAGGTTCCTAGCATTCACACCCTCTTTAATTCAGATACACCCAGAAAAACCAATGAATATTTTCATTGTTTCTGGCCTAGCAGCCTCTTTGCTGCTGCTGCATGCTCCACTCCTGAGGAATGTCATTTCCAAAAACCTGACTGTCCACATAATTTCAAGAGAGTCTCAGACAAGCGCATTGGCTTTGGAATTTAACATGCCATACTACCTCTGATGGCTCCTGCCTTCTGGCATTTCTGTTTTTTTAATCCCTTCCTGTCTTTTCAATGCCACTGTTTAGAGCAGTCTGCCATTTAGACACCCTCTGTGACCTTTACCGGTGAAAAGCAATACTGCATCGCACCCTTTTTTTTCCTCCGTTCTCCAATGAACCTAGTTTACTTTTTCCTGTGTAACTTACATGGACTGCATTACTGGGAGTTGAGAGTCAATGGACTTTTGCATTCAATAAACATGTTATTTTTAAGCCATTGTATGAGTTGTTCTTGATTTACCTCTTGTCTCTTGCTCCTTGTCATTTGTCTTTCTAGATAATAGAGGTCATAAAATTGTGAGGTGCTATCTGACAAGCCATGAAAAGATTGCTGCAATGCATTTATAAACACCCCCTAGCTAAGGTGAAGGGAGGGAATGGTGAGAAGGGAGTGAAGCAAGTGACAAAAGGGGAGAGGCAAGTGATGATTAATTAGCTACAATGCCTTGGGTAATATTGTGTGTGTGTTACAGGACAAACAAATGCGGGGTATCTCATCCCACTCCTGGTGTGCCTTGTAGATGGTGGAAAGACTTTGACAAACCAGCAGGTGAGTCAGTGCAGACAGGATACATACAGTAGTTATGACTTATTCCAGATTCATTATTGCACTCACCAACTGAGGTAATCCTCAACATGTCACGAAGGATTCAACGCTCTCCATCCCACTGAATGTCACGCATAGGTGGTTAGACTAGCTGGAGGTGGTTATTGCTTGGCACCTGTGTGATATAATGTGTTGTTCAGCATTTATTGGTCCCTGTGTGAATGTTGTCTGAAGAAATTAGTCAGGTCCATCATGGGCACTAGCCGCCATAGTATCCAGGACATCTTCAAGGAGCGATGCCTCAAAAAGGTGGTGGCCATCATGAAGGACCAACATCACCCAGGTCATGTCTTGAAGTCATTGTTACCATCAGGAAGGAAGTACAGAAACCTGAAGGCACACACTCAATGATTCAGGAACAGCTTCTTCCCCTCTGTCATCTGATTTCTGATTGAGCGATGAACCATGAACACTACCTCACTACTTTTTTATTTCTATTTTTGAACTACTTATTTAATTTAAATATACTTACTGTAATTCACAGTTTTTTCTATTATTATGTATTGCATTGTACTGTTGCTGCAAAGACAACAAATTTCACGACATATACCAGTGACATTAAACCTGATTCTGAATTAAATTGAATCATTGCACGAACATCAGTAAGCATCCAAGATCAGACCTTATATGAGAAGGCATTGATGAAGAGATTGAAGATCACTGAGGCCAAAGCATTGCTCTTAAGTCCCAAAATTGAAACGACTCTCCTTCAACCATCCAACAGGTTATTGTTAAGTGCTGCTACACAATAACAATACAGTAACATTTGCCTTATTACATTAATGAATACAAAATAAAGACCTGGTTGTTACTTACCAAAATTTGTCTTTACTTGTGTTGGGTGTCCTACCAACGTGCCAATTGTTGTCCTTGAATGGAAAGGCTTGCAAAAAAGTAGTGGATACAGCCCAGTCCATCAACGGTAAACCCCTCCTCACTACTGACCACATCTACATAAGAAAGCAGCATCTATCATCAAGGATCCTCACTTCCTAGACTATGCTCTCGTCTCACCGCTGCAATCAGGAAGGAGGCACAGGTGCCTCAAGACTCACACCACCAGGTTCTGGGACAGTTATAACCCTCAACCATCAGCCTCTTGAACCAAAGGGGGTAACTTCACTCACTCCGACACTGAACTGTTCCCACAACCTATAAGTTTCAGTCATTTTATATTTCAGTAACATTTGCATCATCGTGTATGCATGTATATATATTGTAGGCACGTGGCCAAGTGGTTAAGGCATTGGACTAGTGATCTGAAGGTCGTGAGTTCGAGCCCCAGCTGAGGCAGCGTGCTGTGTCCTTGAGCAAGGCACTTAATCACACTTTGCTCTGCGATGACACTGGTGCCAAGTTGTATGGGTCCTAATGCCCTTCCCTTGGACAACATTGGTGTGAGGGGAGACTTGCAGCATGGGCAACTGCCGGTCTTCCAAACAACCTTGCCCAGGCCTGCACCCTGGAGAGTGACTTCCTAGGCACAGATCCATGGTCTTGCAAGACTAACGGATGCCTTTACATATATATATAGTTTGATTAAGCATTCTTGTTCATTTAAATAATTAATTAAGGGTTATATGCAAAAATATGTTAATTACATATGTCATCACCTACTATGTGAAGTGTGCATGCTTCACTTAAAGGAAGCTTGGTTAGACCCACGTTCACGGATTCCCACGTCTTCCTTTGAATATTTTGAAGCTACAAAACGTAACACTACAGACTCACTTTGAAGGGTTCTTCATCTGATTTTCTTGACATTTACTGCTTATTTATTTTTTTCCTTTTGCATTTGCAGTTTGTTGTCTTCGCACATAGGGTTATTTGCCTTGTAGTGTGCAATCTTTCATTGACTCTATTGCATTTCTTTGTATTTACTGTGCTTGCCTGCAAGAAAATGGATGTCAGGGTTGGATAATGGATATATGGCGACATATGAGTCCTTTGATGATAAATTTACTTTGAACCAATAATTAGCTTTTTTTCCCCATTAACTTCAACATGACTTAACGTTCCTGATGTCACACTTGATCAAACGCTGTCTGGATGTGAAGTACAGTCACTCTCATTTAACCTCATTGAGGTCAGCACATTGAGGTCTGCAATGTGGTTTTGAGTAAATGGTTCAGGGGAAACCCAAACTGAATAACAGTGCTCAAGCTATCATCGAATAAATATTCTTGATGGCATTGATAATTATACTTTTTATTTCTTTGCCACTGAGCAGCGTAGACAAATGGGCAATTAAACGCTGTACTGCACTTGTCGTGAGTTTTATGGAGGAGCGTAACCAGGTGAGTTTCTACATTATCAAGTGATGGTGGAAGTTGCCGTGTACTGGGACAGCTTAGCTAGAGTTGCTGCTTGGGGTGCAGCATGTCCTTAGAACAAGAGTGGGGTCTATCACGGTGTATCCAGTGTTCTTAGAGGCTTATTGATCTCACGATGAATAAATTAGAGCAAGAGGTTAGGTTCTCTTTGGGTGTGCTGTCAGGTGTCACCTATTCAAACACCAGTTCAGCTAAGCACCCACCCTTATGAATAATGTTAAGAAACAGTTCTTGTCCAAATGCAAATAAATCTGAACGCCATTTAGGCCAGTTACGTGTGTATGATTCACAGATTATTTCTGGTGCAGGACGAACTTTGCAAACTTCTGGCCCATGTGGACCAATAGACTGAGAATGATAGGAACCAGTGGTGGGGCGTGTCACCAACGACATCGAGACAGCCTACAGAGAGGAGGTGGAAGAGCTTGAGGCCTGTTACCAGGCAGATAACCTGGTAGTTCTTCCTTAATGCAGGCAAGACAAAGGAGATGGTTATTGAGTTCAGGAGAAATCGTACCATTCATTCACCCCTCCCTCTCTTACACTGACAGCACAGCAGTGTAAACTGCAGGCAGTTTCAAATTCCTGGGAGTGCACGTCACACACAACCTGTCATGGGCCCAGAACACATCCTACACAGTCAAGAAAGTTCACCAATGTCTCTACTTTCTGAGGAGGCTGAAGACAGCTGGACCTTGCACATCAATACTCACATCATCCTAACAAGCTGCATCAGCGCACGATACGGAAACTGCACTGCTACAGACAGGAAGACTGTGCGACAGGTAGTCAAAGCTGTCCAAAGCTTCACTGGGACCAGCCTACCTGCCATCAAGGGCATTTACACAGAAAGGTGCCGGAAAAGGGCCAGTAACATCATGAAGGATCCCACCCACCCTGTTCATGGGTTGTCCGTCCCACTCTCATCAGGGAGGAGGCTATGTAGCATCTACGCCAGGACCACCAGACTCAAAAACAGCTACTTTCCGCAAACAGTAAGGCTGATCAACGCCTCCACCTGCTAATTCACCCCTCCATGCCCTCAATCTCCACTACTGTATTATTTCCTGTCTCCTTGTGATTGGGACAGCAAGCTCAACGTTCACACAAGCATAACCAGTTTGCAACATTTGTGTTTTTTTGCTTCCCTTTCCTTTTCTATTTTGGGATTTATTTCCCTCATTTTCTCTCATTGTTTTTTTCTGTTCCTTTTTCCTTCCCCTTTCCTCTTATTTCCAATAACTCCTTCCTTTTCCTTCCCCCTCTTTCACCACACTCTGTCAGTCATTATCAGTATGATTTAGTGACCCATTTGTCTCTTTGTGTTTATTTGTCCTGCCTGCTCTGAGGTGGGTGTTCTATTTGGATCTGTTTGCAAATGACCCCCTCTTCCTGGGGTTTGCGTAATGTTCAATGGTCAGTCATGCTGCTGCTTTTCTCAAACACTAAATTCTTTTCCAGACTCCAACATTGTAATTCCATGAAAAACAGGAATTTCTAAAGGCAGGAAATGAGTGATTCAAGCATTAAGAATGATGCTGTGACTGACTTTAAAAATATTTTTGAAACTGATTGTATTCTCTCCAACAGATCCACGCAAATACCTAAAATCTGTTCAAGACCAAAGCCTCGCTTCAAATCATACTAATCAGAGGTGGGGAGGGGTGGAATTCACCAAGAGAGTGGAATTATCAGTGTCTGAGGGGCAATGAAAAGAAAATGGGAGTGTGAATGAGAGGTAGTGAAAAGGAAAGTGTTGGAGAAGCAGCAATAAACTGGAGCATGTTGTCTGTGCCTTCAGTTTAGGAGTTGACTAGAAACCAGAGTCTTCCGGAAATGTGAGGGTGTTAAGAGCCAGAGTCCTCAGGAAAGGAAGGCTTCTGGACCTCATCGGGACTCAGCATTCTCAGGCGAAGATAGTCCTTAATCCCCAGTGAGAGTTAAAACTTTCAGGAGAGAAGGACATCTGTATCCGAGCTGGACTCTATGCTTTCAGGTGAAACTGGGGTCTTGAACTTTTGTGAGAGCACTTTCAGGGGCAGTCTGCTCCTGAATTCCGGCAAGAGACAGCCCCTTTCCCAGAAGAGAGAAAGGAATAAAGTATCTGTGAGATCATGAATTAATTTAAAGCAGCAACTGGTAAACAGGATGCAGATCTGTCCTTCAGCTTTTTGCATCTCCATTCGGTTTACACTGTCATTTTCTTTAACATCATCATCATTATGTGCAGTGTTTATGACATCATCATTATGTGCCGCATTGTATGACAGAGGTGATTGTGGCCTATCCTTGACCGTGGTTGTTCTTGGCAATTTTTTCTGCAGAAGTGATTTGCCATTGCCGCCTTCTGGGCAGCATCTTTACTAGACAGGCGACCCCAGCCATTATCAATAATCTTCAGAGACCGTCTGCCTGGTGTGAGTGGTGGTATAACCAGGACTTGTGATATGCACCAGCTGCTCATATGGCCATCCACCACCTGCTCCCATGGCTTTACATGATCGGGGTGCTACACCTTGCCCCAGGGTGACCTGCAGGCCAGCAGAAGGAATGACTGCCTTATACATCCTTTGGTAGAGACATATCTCCACCCTGCCACCCAGATTTTAACATCAGACGATTAAATATACGACAACAGGAACTTCAAGAGGACAAAAATGATACCCAGCCTTCCCAAAGAGTAAGTTGTTAAATCAAGAGAATGAAGCTGTACTCAGAGTTCCAATGGCTGTGAGTCTAATTGCAGAAGAAAGCTGGAGTCAAAACAAGATTTAGTCCTGACTGAGATAGTTCAACATTGAAGGAAGTATGACATGTGATCTGCATCTTACATTTAATTGACTGTCTCACTTTACAATCTAATTATTGCCACACAGTGTATCTGCTGAAATGTGTACAAATCAGTTCATAGATGTTATACAAGTTGTGCTTTGAGAGGTCAGCGGAAGGCAAACCAATCATTGACACATGAAATATCGGGTCAGCGTCAGATGCTCAATCATTAATGTGAGCCAGCTTCCCTCTACGTCAGGAGGTCAAGTGGTTTCCCCTCATTCTATAGACTTTAATAATATTGGTTGAGACACCATGGTATTTTAGAGAGTGCTACACTTTTGAAAGTGCCACTAAAGTCCCATTGGATATCAAAAATGAATGTAAAAAATCCGAACTCTCATCGAAGCGGAACAGCTTGTTGTAGCCTCCTGGTCAATACTCAGTACCTAGCTGAACAGATTGTTGGAATATTTAGGCACGTAGGAACTTATACAATCTATTATTGCTACGCCATCCCAATGAAGCTAAGCAGCCTATTCCAGATCATAACAAATCATTATATTAAAAAAAGATAGACAATGAAGAAAATGTAGAAGAGTACAGCACAGAAACAGGCCATTCAGCCCTCAATGTTGTGCTGAACCAGCTAAAAACCAAATCAAAAATACCCAAGCACTAATCCCTCCTACCTACATCATGTCCATATCCCTCAATCCCCTCTGAACCTACCCCCTCTCACCTACAATGCATGCCCTCTGGATTTTCTTATGCTGGCTCTGATACAGGTCCTCTTACCGCTGTGATTTTTATTTTGCAATTTGTAGGACCTAGCACGCTTTTACAGAAGAAGCATGAGCCTTTACAGTCCAAAGTAAAATACAGAGGATTCACCTAGAGGTACGTGCAAACTGGCAGAAGGTCAATAAGATCAGAGAGTTGAATACATGGCTTAAAAGACTGGTGTGAGAGTAGTGGGTTTCAGTAGCTGGGAAGATGGCAAGAATCAAATCAAATCAAATCAAGTTTGATCATCATTCAAACCATACATAGATACAGCTGAACGAGACAGCATTCCTCTGGGGTCAAGATGCAAAACGTTCAAAATAGCAAGCAAACATTCAAAAATGGCGAGTAGTGTAATTCAAAATATCGAGCAAGTATATTCACTTGAAAAGAAGAACATATCTAGCCCAAGACACTGAGCGAAGTTGTCCAGTAGTCAATGGTACCACCTCCCGGCATTGTACAGACATATGCAATCCAGCCTGTCATCCCACTGCTTGAACACAGGAGGGCAGCACTGATGGGTGAGGCCAGGCCCCAGACAGGCGCTCCCGTGTCTCTCACCTGGTCTGCAGCAGCAGGCAAGCCCGAGGCCTGAGGCCTAGTTGTCCCTACAACTGAGCCTACATAGCTCCCATGTCGCCTGTCGCTCCACCAGACAAGGGTAACAGGCCTACAGCAACTTACATTATCACTGTCCAACTGAGTCTGGTGATCACAGCCCGCGACAATCTCCCACAGTTATACTGCACCAACCCGAGCAGCGGGCAGCATAGTCTGCAGCCAGGACAGCTCTCCTGTACCCAAACCTGCTCCTCCAATATCCCAACCAGCTCCTCTGACATCCCGTTGGGCTCCTCTGATGTCCCGACCAGCTCCTTCGGCACCTCAGCCGGCTCTGGCACCGACACCAGTCCAGCTACTCGGATCGACAAGCAGCTCACCGATGGAGCAGCCTCGTAGTACCCGACGTTCTTGGAGTCGAATTGTCTTTGGATCGTAAAAAAACAAATTTTACAAAGAGCAAAGCACCTTCTGTTAGCCCCCAAGAGGCCGCTGCCATTGCATGCGCTGCCATCTTACCAGAACCGGTAACTAACT
The DNA here is from genome assembly GCF_030028105.1 of Mobula birostris. NCBI lineage: Eukaryota > Metazoa > Chordata > Chondrichthyes > Myliobatiformes > Myliobatidae > Mobula > Mobula birostris. The sequence goes on from NC_092396.1 coordinate 19,297,366, forward strand.
GGTTTAACTGGAAAAAGGGAGTCGTTCCATTGTGACGAGGTTTGCCTGGGCTGGGATGAATGCCTGAGCAAATTCAATTAGTAGAGCTACAGGTAAAGCCAAAAGCTAAATGATGGTGTGGAGAGCATCGTGAGGAATATTTTGTAAGTGAAGGACAAAGGGCAAGCAACTAGTTCAGAGTAGTGAACAGACCAAAGATAACCAGATTTTGTCAGGACAGGACAATAATCGCCAATGGAAAACTGGTGGAAAGACAACACTGAAGGCTATTTGCTCTACAGTACACAGCATGAACAGCATGTTGATGAATTAATAGCACAAAAAGGTATGATCTAATTGCCATCATTGATACATGGCTGCAGTATAACCAAGGATGTAGATTAAATACAGTGGATTCTGGTTCATTGGGCCATTGGCTAATTGGGGACAGCCACTTATTTGGGAAAACTCTTAAACAACAAAAACAAATTGAGAAATTAGCCAGGATTCCCTTCATTTATTGGGGGCACTATGCTGCTGAATTGGGACAGGAGACTGTTGCTGAACAATTTCTAACTAGAGTCAGCCTGTTGTGTGCACGTTGCATGGCTGTTAGACACTACACTGTGTTTTGGGTGAACAGTTTTTAAATAGTGTCACCTGTGGCTTGTGTTCAAAAAGCAGTGATTTTTGTCACTGATAGTTGCCGAGCAATGAACAGTAAAACTATTCAGAACTGTTTGCTCACTGTGGTTTCAGGCATTCAGGCATGGAGATGCCAGAAGCGGCCAGGAAGGAAACAACTTTAGCAAGATAGGAACTACGAAAAATTTGAAGGTATCGACAATCACCTCGAATGTTACAATGAAAGTGAAGATTTGGAGGATGCAATCATCAGAATCACTGTTTGAGAACAGTCCATCATCTGTACTAGGTGTCTGTACTGACTTTGTTCATTTACAGTCGATCATAAGAACACATCAATGAATTCCCCCGTTGATCACTATCAGGAACTAATTACCACTGTCCAACTGAGTTTTATAGTACTGTAGTAGTATTTTTGGTACCGTATTTTAATTTATTCTGTATTTCTTCTAAACACATAATTTGTTATTCTGTTAAACAGTGGTTTGTCTTTTTTATACCTTTTTAACTACTTCCATGAAACTTTGGCTAATTGGGCCAAAATGTACTGGTCCAGTATGATCCAATAAACTGGATTCCACTGTTTTCCCACATACTTAAATTTTTAGGAAGATGGAGAAAATGAAAATGGAGGAGAGGTAGTCCTGAGAACAAAGGATGAGAGAGAGAGAGAGAGAGACAATACAGAAAAAAACATTTCAGTTCAGAAAATTAAGATAACAATAAGGTGCTGAAAAAATATCGGGACTTATCTTAAGGCCCCCAAACAATACTGCTGAAGTGTGCGTGTGAGGCTTCCGTTGACCATCGATGTTGTGTCCTAGCTGTCTAGATACGCAAGCTTGGGCATAAATTAAATCAGGAAATTAGATGCAGATGCAAGAAGAGTAGCAGAACAAGCATTGGGGAGTTACATCTAATTTTGCTGAACAAATCAGATTACGATGATTCATGGAGACTATTAGAAGTAGTTTCCAGTTTGGTACACTGGGAAACCAGTGATGGAACAGGCTTTTAGATCTGAGATGGTGCAATGAAAAATGGTTAATTAATAATCTGACCATTAAGCTGGTTAAAGGACTACAGGAAGGGAAAAGTGAGAGACAATGTGCCAGTTCTTATTAGTAGGTCAGAGGTGGAGAGAGTCAGCATTTTCAAATCCTCGGTTGCAAACATTTTGAATGACCTGTTCTAGGCCCAGAACATAGATGCAATCATGAAGATGCCGGCACTGCTACGTTTAAAAGCTTAAGAATTGGCATATCACCAAGTACTCCAACTAACTTCCAGTGTTTTACTGTGGCCTGGTACAGCAAGCCCAGTGCACACAGCCCTGTCTATCATGAACATAGCCCTCCCTGCCATCCTCATGGGGTGCTGTCTCAGGGCAGCGGCATTAAGAACCTCTTCGTCCAAGTCATATCCTCTGGCTGCTACTGTTGGGCAGGAGGTACAGAAGCTTGAAGTTCTAAGCCAGCACATTCAGGAACAGCTACCATTACCAGGTTCTTGAACCGACCTGCAGAAATCTAATTTGATCTCAGTAATGGTACGTGACGAAGCTCCCCTTGCCCTAACATAGAAAACCATAGAAACCATAGAAAAACTACAGCACAGAAACAGGCCTTTTGGCCCTTCTTGGCTGTGCCGAACCATTTTCTACCTGGTCCCACTGACCTATAGAAACCATAGAAACATGTACTAATGTTTTGTCCTGCACAGTCTTTCTCTTCACTGTCTTGTCAGCTTATGTATAAATACATTTATAATTTATATTATGTGTGTTATCTGTGGCTACATGCTTGAGATTCTGCAGAAGCAAATTTTTCATTGTTCCTATATTTGTACTTATGACAATGAATTCAATTTGACTTGACCTCGAGAAAAGAGTGATTGCAATATAACTGAATTTCATAAAGACTTAAATGACCTAGTTCAGTCTGCTAACAGGATCTTAAACCTTTTAAAAACTCAAATTATGAAGGTATGAGGCATGAATTAGCATTAGAGAATTGGGAGAAACTACATTAACAGCAATGATAATGAAACAAGCAATGGCTAACCTATAAACATGAGAGATTCTGCAGATGCTGGAAATCCAGAGCAACACACAAAAAAACGCTGGAGGAACTCAGCAGGTCAGGCAACATCTATGGAAATGAATAAACAGAGGCTGTTTCAGGCCAAGACCCTTCTTCAGGACTGACCTATGAAGAATTAAAAAACAGCTCACAAGATCATTTAAAAGGCTTTAGATAAATTAAAGGTAAGCTTATAATGTTGGGTTAAAACAAGCTTATAACATTGCCAAAAAGACCAGAGAGCCCAAAGACTGGGGGAAAAAAGTCATAATTGACCAAAGAAGGAATAAAGCAACATTTTGAATGACCTGTCAAAATAAAGTCAAAATATGAGAATAATTTACTAAGAACCATAACGTCAACATTTCTATAGGTGTGTAAAATGGAGAAAAGAGGCCAAAAGTTAACGTGGGGGAAATGTCTAAATTGGGGAATAAGGAATAACAGAGAAATTAAATGAATATTTTATCACTCTTCATGGATACACAGTAAACCTCCCAGAAATAGTCTGCAGTAAATGACGAGCTGACAGATGCAGAGATACATCCTAGGATGTGCTGGGACGCATTATTAGTGAGGTAACCTGGGGTCATCAGGTAATTCGAATCTTTCAACATCAAACACCCTCACCCAGACGACCCAGCCAGAACTGACCAGGCCCCGGCTTGTGTCCCAGCAACACTGGTCCACGGATCGCACCTTTTGATTCGTAACCATTAAGAGGCACACTCACACTGTGACAGTCCTGATGGCTCTTCTCTTTGCAGCTCCCGTTATGCCAAGGAGAGAGTAGGTTCTGCAGAGTGAGCAGCTTTAGCATTAGTTAAAAGAAAGTATTGGAGAAATAGGTTTTGGAAAGCCATTATATTTCAAAGGCTAGATGAACTGCATCCTGAGGCTTTGAAAGAAATACATAGTTTATATTAGATATGGTGGTTGTCATCTTCCAAACTTTTATAGTCTCTGAAACAGTTACCACAGCTTGGAAGGCAGCAAATGTGACCTCAGTTTATAACAAAAAAGGAGGAAAGAAAAAAAACTACAAGTCAGTTACCCTGACAGTTATAAGTGAGACAAGTGAGACAATAATCAATTATTAAGGAAATGCTAAGAACGCACTTTAAAAATAAGTGGATTCATAGCTTTTCAACATTGTCTCTGAGAGGTCTTGGTGAGGAATATGGGTGGTTGTGAGGGCATAGGCCAGAAGGTTCTTCAGCTTCATATTGAAAAAGCAATGGGAGGAAACAGCAGTAGAGGTAAATGCCAGACATGTATCCCCAAAGACCTGGCTGTAATGGCATGAAGATTTAATGGCCTCATACTCGGCTCTTTAAGGTTGTTATGGCCGGGGGAGGTAATGGGGACAAGGTTCCACCACCTATTAAATGCTCCCGTTGGCGTGGGCCTCAAATAGCCTCTGACAACCAAGTCCAGCTCCTGGCCTTCATGTGTAGCTTAGATACTAAACCCAGAGTAACCATTTCTACTGACAGGAGAAGGGGAAAAGACAGGTTACTGGCTCCTTAAAATGAATTGCTTCTGGCATATGGGGCTTGTCAGTCATGGTTGGGAGCTCATTTAGGAGAAGGTAAACTCTGATCTCAAACCTCCACTGTCTTGCGTCTATATCCCCTCATGGGAAGGCTTTGGGAGTAAACCTTGAGGGAAAAATCTGGAGCTGGAGTCCCTAAAGCAGTCCTACGTTGAGATCAAAACTGACTGGCAACGCCTGTGAGGCCACTGGTACCAAACTGTATCAGTCTCTGCCGTTCCTTTGGGTTCATCAGATGTGTGGAGAGGGGGAGCTTGCTACATGGGCAACAGCCTGCTCTCCATATCATACTGCCCAGGCTTGCGTATCCGGATTGCTAGGACACAACATCCATGGATGACCCTGAACAACAGAGGCCCTCACCTCGTTTCAAAAGTCACGTCTCACCAACTGCACACCTGTCTTGCTACATCTCCATCATTAACCTACCAATGATTTTGTTTGAGTCGATCTTGGGAGCTGGCATAATGTGTGACACCACATCATCATATGCCGCAAGTGTCAGCCTACAGCCTACACTGAATGGCAAGAAAACTACAGTGATATCTACGTTATAAACTCTCACAATCATTCTTCCACTGAGTTCCTGGACAGAGTGGCCTCAAGCTGCATGGGAAGCAAACCGCTAATGGGGAAACTTGTGGGGAAGCTAATGGCTCTGACCCTGCTGAACCTCACATCACAGCGCTGAGCAGTATTGCACCCATATTGTACTGTCCCCGTACTTTTATACTTGTGTGCTGTAGCACTTACTTTTTATTTGCAGTTATTTTGTAAATAACACTATTCGTTGCATTTCTGCTCAGATGCTAACTGCATTTCATTGGCTTTGTATCTGTACTCGGCACAATGACAATAAAGTTGAATCTAATCTATATGTTTTAGCCCTAGAGGACAATGAGCTCACCATAACTGAACTAGTCATGACAGTCTGAAACCATTAAAGATGACAGTACATTTTACAATCTGGAGGCATTACTAAGCCAGTCACATAAATTTTGTAGCTACACAATTATGTCAGGTTCCTGCAATGAGTAACTCGCAAAAGAGCTTCCTTCACGTGCAAGGTACAAATATGAAGCAGCATTCCCTACTTGCATACATGACTGTTACTCTGTAATACCCAAGTTGCTCGTCACCATTCAGTTTGTTGTTGTTGTTGAGTCCGACTCTTCGTGACCTCATGGGTCCACAGGGTTCTCACGGCAAGATACGGAAATAGATTGCTAGGCCTTTCTTCCGCACAGATACTGCTGCTGCCCGGGTTGGGACCCGGCTGGATTCGAACTCAGGACCATCTGCCTAGTGCTGATGCCACTACACCCCCAGCCAGCTCATTTAGTACAAATCAGCAAATTTAATTGGCGCCTAATCCAAACTCGAAATATTTGCTTTCCCCCACTAGTGGCACACTATGGCTACAAGACATACTAAAGGCAATCACCAAAGCTTCTGAAACAGTACAAGACTCAAGATGGGACGATGAGCCGGTGTATAGAAGGGGGCTGATGGTGGACACAATAACATTCCTGACGTAAAAACAGGTAAAGTCAGGGAGCCCATAGCCAATTTTTTTTTTTGCAGAAATGAGATAGTCACCTTGATTTCAACAACTGTAGACCAAACCATGTTTACCTTCAAAATGCTCCACAAGCATTAGTCACGGTGTAGTGGTAGAAGGTTAGAATTCTGCTATGCAAATTTAGTTTGCTGCAATGCAAAGTCAAAATGTTGCCAGAATGGCTTTGGAAACTGGAGCTAAAAGGGGCTCGTATGGTGTCACGACCGAAAACTTACAGTGTCTTTCGGTATAATTCTTTGTTTTCTCCATTAAAGTTCAATAGCTTTCCACTACCTGTGCAACAGACACTAAGGGTGCACTGCGTTTAAGTACAAACACAAGCAAAGGTATACACCAAGGGAAAGCATAAGAATCATTAGTTGCTGCTTGTCTGGCATTTTCTATTTGGGATATTGATTTATCATACTGCACTAGCAAAAGTCTTAGTTAGGTATATATATCTATTGATTATATATTGTCAATGTTTCAGGCCAAAACCCTTCGGCAGACCTGTATTTGTTAACATGGAGCAGACAGCGTGTTTGTAACTCTGGCAGAAGTAAAGGACGTTGGGAATGGACAGGGTGCAGCACCATGGGAGGGGTGTGGGACAAGTGGCAGAGGAGGAATGCCAGTGACACGAGTGGGGACGCACCCAGCCCTGAGACACCAGTCAAGGTTACTTGATTCTAAACAATTGGTTTATTGATCATTACAGAATGTCTCTCTGGTGCTTCCTGCTCCCTCCACTCTCCAATCCCCTTTTCCCAACCGTGATTCCCCTCTCCCTGTCCCCTTCCCCTTCGCAGTCCAGAATTGAGACCCGTATCAGAATCAGGTTTATCATCACTCACATATGTCATGAATTTTTTTGTGGCAGCAATACAGTGCAATACATAAAATTACTACAGCATTGTGCAAAAGCCTTAGGCAACCTAGCTACGTACTTTTGCGCAGTACAGTAGATTTTTATTTTGTCATTGTGAGGAAGCATTTACTCTGTTGGTCAGCCTCAGAGGAAAAGTATGATTGGAACTATTATGGAATGGGGAAATGGAATTGCATTTGAATGCAGTAGGATGAACACTTTTATCCTATATGTGCTTGCTATAGTGTATGTGCGAGGGGTAGGCCTCTAGGCACAGTGTCGCCTGTCTACAGCTGCCAGGAGAGAGGCACCAGAGCCTCTGCTGGGGGCAGTGTGGTGCGGTGCCCAGGCAGGAGTCGGCGTGGCCCCCCCTAGTGTTCGCTTGGCAGAAGACAAGCTCTGCTGTGGTCATCTGCAGATTTTGGCGGTGTTGGATAGCTCAAGTTGGGACTGTATCTTTCTATCTTATACGTGCTGTGTGTGATTGCTGGTACTGTGTTTTGCAGCTTGACCCTGTATTCATGTATGGTTAAATGGCAATTAAACTTGAATTGAATTCAAATTGAATTATGACGGTCAGTCATAAACAGCTATTTACATTGTCTCTCCCCTTCATAATTGTACCTTGCAGGTGAAGGAAGTTCTTTTGCGAGTTACTCATTGCAGGATCCTGATGGAATTGTGTAGCCACAAAATTTCTGTGACGGACTCAGCTGAGTAATGCCTCCAGATTGTAAAATATACTCAAACATGAGGAAATCTGCATATGCTGGAATTTCAAGCAACAGGCATAAAAGTTGCCGGTGAATGCAGCAGGCCAGGCAGCACCTACAGGAAGAGGTACAGTCGATGTTTCGGGCCGAGACCTATACTGTCATCTTTAGTGGTTTCAAACTGTGTAATGGCTAGTTCAGTTTTCTCTTCCTCTTTACCTTTTCCTCCATTTCCCCTTCCACCTGCTCTGCAAGGCCAGTCTAAATGATTTTGAAGCTATGTAGCATACGGTATTTGGTATTGGTAATGGTTTATCATTGTCAAATCTACTAAAATATAACAAAAAGCTCTTGTTTAGTATACCATCCATTTTGATTATGTTGTACATAATTACATAGCGGTAGCAGAAAGAAAACAGAATTCAGAATTAAATTGTTGCAGAGAGCAAGTGCAGTGCGGGTAAACAAATTAAGTGCATGGGCCAGAACGAAGTAGATTGGGAGATCCAGAATTCTAATCAGGCTCCACTCTAAACTGCAAAGCTCCAAGCTAGTGAGAAAATCACCTTTCTTTCCCAGCTGCCACTCTTTATCAGGAGTCCTAGTGAAGGGTCTCAGCCCGAAACGTTGACGTTTATTCCTCTCCATAGATGCTGCCCGACCTGCTGGGCTCCTCTAGCATTTTGTGTGCGTGTGTGTGTCGCTCTGGATTTCCAGCATCTGCGGAATCTCTTGTGGTTGAGGACCTCTCTTTCGTTTGGCACAGTGGTCCAAACTGGCTGGACATAGCAGACCAAAGCAGCAGCTTCCCAGATGCTATCAGGTTGCATTGGGTATGGTCAAAGCATTTTGAAATGGGAAGACCTTGTGGTCACTGTGTGCCTTGTGGCTTACTTGCAATGCCAGCAAAACAAGATAAACATGCATAATACCTTGAAGCTTTGGTAAACTGCAATCAAGAAAAGGTAATGTGGCCTCACCAAGGGAGAATAAGTTCCATTTCTCTTTTGTGGAGTGGCATCTCTGACCTTTTTGGTACAATGGAAACTGTGAACTTTTGCACATGTTACCAGCTTAAGCTGGAGTGGGCAACTTGAGTAAATGCTGTTTCAACTACAGGCTTAGAACAAACAGCACCAGCTATGATAAAATCCATTCTGTGATCTTATTGTGGATGCGGAATGAGGTATCTTTTACAGAATGTGACCTCCTTCCCAATGCAGTCACCTCATAGATTTCGTGGACAAGTTCTTCAGCCAGTGTCTTCTTCCTTTTTCTTCATCCTGGTTTGCTCTGTTTGGGGCACTTTCTCATCATTCTCCCCATTACATTGCAGTTCTGAAAAACGGCACCCCTGTCCAACAATTAACAGGGCTTTGCCAAAGCTTTCAAGTTCAAACATTCTCCATCATTTTGCCTTTTCCTGATCTTTATACTTCACAATCTATAGCAAAACCCGGAAACATAAGTAATAACTTACTCTAACCAATACTTCACGAATCAGTCAGCAAGAAATCAACAATCTCATTAAATCAGGGCTTCCCAAATTGGGGTACAGGGACCCCTTGCTTAATGGTATTGGGAACCCCAACGTTAAAAAGAGATTCTTACAATTAGCATTAGCTGCGTCATTATAGTGCAACTTGGCAGGCTTGCTCTTTGTTTGAATCACAATCCACGTATTTTTCTGTGTGCAGGATAATCACAAGTGCTTAAATGCTTCCCAATATGGCAGATGGCAAGAAAAAAATCACTGAAACCTGTTCCTCACCCGCAGTAACCAAGCACTGAGCCCCACGCAGTCAAGTTTTTCGGTTTGTTTATTATTGCGTCTATCAGTACACTTCATAATTTTGAATACCTCTTTCACATGCCCCATTAACCTCTTTTCTAAGGGAACAGTGCTTGCTTTTATAGTTTCTTCACATAATGAAGTTCCTTATTACAGATAACATTCTGAAAGAACTTATTTGGACTTCCTGCATGGTTTTGAATTTCAGCTAGAATGTACTCCAGTTGAGCTCCTATTTGCAACTTGCCCATGTTTGCATATTTATAAAAATCAGGATATCCTGTGCATGTTAAGCAGAATCTTTATTTTCATTCTCAAAAAATTTGTAAGTGAGCTAATTCTCTCTGATTTCTTTGTCTTATACCACTGTTACATTGTATGATTTCAATTATTCTCATCAGTTTAGTTTTCTAAATTAATTATTTCATAATTTTCTGCACTGAATTTCGTCTGCAATGTCCCTGTCCCTTGTTATGCAGATATTGCCTCGAACATTTCAAAACTTAATAGAGCTGTATAAGACGATAAAAGGCATAGGTGGAGTGGGTAGCCAGAGACTTTCTCCGATATGAGTGGGCATAATTTTAAGGTGATTGGTGGGGGGGGGGTGAGGAGGATTGTCAGAGATAAGTTTTTATACACAGTGAGTGGTAAGTGAGTGGAATGGCCTGACAGGCATGCTAGTAGAGACAGATACATTCAGGGCTTATAAGAAACTCTTAGATAGGCATGTGGATGATAGAAAAATGGAGGGCTATGTAGGAGGGAAGAGCTGAATTAAACATAGAGTAGGTTAAAAGGCTGGCACAACATCGTGGGCTGAAGGGCCTGTACTGTGCTGTAATGGTCGATGTAACAACTTGTCATCACTTCCTGAAGATTTGAAATGCACTCCGTAAATGGTAGTTTATTGCTCCTTTTTGGGTGTCTTTGATGGAGATGGAGATGGGGGGCATCAATAAAGTGGACAACATCGATAAGATATAATCAGGTTATTGGGAAGAGCGTAAGTTGCGCAATTGCGTCAAAGGTTTTCTGAGGGGGGGAGAATAGATTGGAGACACAAACATAGGCTCAGACAACATCAACAGCAAATTAGGGGACAGAGAATGAAGAAAGCAAACACCAAGTATCTATCTACCACAAGATCAATGTCTTGGATTCCCTGGATACACTAGATAAAGTTTGTGCATTTTAATTAACAAAGAAGCAATGGGCAATCCTTCAGCTAAGGCCTGCTTTGGAATGAGTATACCTTGCTGCTCAGGGACTACAGATCTCTGACACTAATACAGAACTGCACTGCCGCTGCCAGAGCTGAGAACAACATTTTCAGAGCCACCTCTCACAGCAACACTGCCACCTTCTGCAGCTGAGATGGCTGTTTGCGTCAGTCTGGTTTCATTGTTTCTGCAAGCCCGCACGCACACACACCCTCGGCTTTGAACGTTTAGCAGCACAATTTTGAAACCCAGCTAAGGACTAGGACCAGGGATCAAGTTCCATGACACAGGGCAGCAGCAATGCTAAAAAGCCTGGGGATTTCATGCTAAATTACCAGCTGATAGCAGGATCTGCCTTTAAAAATCAACATCAAACAAACTGCCTGATCACCCTTCCATAATTATTTATTCAACATTTGCAGCATAACCTGTCTGGCAGCCCACATGACACCACGGTATATCAATGCAGCACGAGAGCCCTCTTTGTTCAATTGAACGGCCAGTTTGTAGCTTCATGAATGAAGTCAGGAACTCAAAGAAGCTCACAGCACGGAAGGAACAAGTGCTGCATTTCTCCACGGAGAGATCAGCAAGAAAATCTGTACTCCATAACCACATGACAAAGTAAAAGAAACGAGCAGCTACACCTGCTACTGAACTTTGAATAATATACATCGATTTGATATTTTACTTATTTTATTTATCTAGCGACACGGCACGGGGTTGGTCCTTCGAGCAGCCCCCGACCACCCCTGATTTAACCCTAACCTAATCACAGGACAATTTACAGTGACCAACAACCTACCCGGTACACTTTCGGACAGGGTGAGGGAACCAGAGCACCCAGGGGAAACCCACGCATTCCACGAGGAGGACGTACAGAGGGCGCCAGATCTGAACTCTGAACTCCAACGCTCTGAGATGTAGTAGCGGCGTGCTAAACACTAATCTACTGTGGTGTCCTATATTAGAATATACTTATTAATATTATAGCAGATTGGTTAATGCTATGGTATGTGATTGACATTACAGTAATGTGAGCATTATTACAGAGTACTAATATATTATAGAATACTAGCACTTTTATCATGACATTGTACGCAGCATCACCATTGTTATGGCAATATTCTAATTAGTATCACAAAGCCAGATCAATATTCAGGTTTATTTATATTGAATTATTTTTCTTAATCCCCTGGAATTGAGGATGGCTTGCTTCCATTCTGGAACAACATCTTCCCCTCCATCACTCAACGATTCAGGAACAGCTTCTTCCCCTCCACCAATCATTTTCCTGAATGGTCTACGAACCCATGAATACCATCTCAGTATTCCTTTCTATTACACTACGTATCTATTTCTAGTTTATAGTAATCTTTTGTCTTTGCACTGTACTGCTGCTCCAAAACACAAGGTCCATGTCATATAAGACAACGACAAAAAACTTGGCTTTGATTCTGATATTGGTTCGGGTGCAATAATTTGTGATCTGGAGTACCCTTACAGCCATTTACATGGGGTTTTAGTGTCCACTTCTGTGTGCTTCCACGTAGCCAATTTTTCAATACCATCTCAAATGCTTCTTTTCCACTTCGAGCAGACACGAGCCAAGAGTTTCATAAGAAACAGTGAAGATGTTGCATTTTTTCAAGAAGGCTTTGCATAAATTCTTGTATCGTTTCCTCCATTCTCCCTGGTCATCCTTTCCTGCAATAGAGGTTGGAACTGTGCATCTGCTTTGGAGAATATACAAGTGATCCACATGGCTTGTCCGACCAAACTAACTGGTTGCGACCAGTGCCTCAGTGTTGGGGTGTTGCCCTGGAGAACACACTGATATGGAACACTTGATAGAAAAGGTGTACCAGATTAGATCAATAAATGTAAACTAAATTCTGTAATATTATTTCATATTATTGGTCTTCTGTTTCATAAGTCAACAGTGAACAAGGTTTGCCTGCCTGCCGCTGTACCTCAATGACGTATTCTGTTACATTCCATTTGTGTTGTGGTCAATGGGGAGAGGAGCATTGTTTAGTTCATTAGTTGACAAGAGACAATAGGTGCAGGAGTAGGCTATTCGGCCTTTTGAGCCAGCACCGCTATTCACTGTGATCATGGCTGATCATCCACAATCAGTATCCAGTTCCTGCCTTATCCCCATAACCTTTGATTCCGCTATCTTTAAGAGCTCTATCCATCTCTTTCTTGAAAGCATCCAGAGACTTGGCCTCCACAGCCTTCTGGGCAGAGCATTCCGTATATCCACCACTCTCTGGGTGAAAAAGTTTTTCTTCAACTCTGTTCTAAATGGCCTACCCCTTATTCTTAAACTGTGGCCTCTGGTTCTGGACTCACCCATCAGCGGGAACATGCTTCCTGCCTCCAGCGTGTCCAATCCCTTAATAATCTTATATGTTTCAATAAGATTCCCTCTCTGCCTTCTAAATTCCAGAGTATACAAGCCCAGTCGCTCCAATCTTTCGACATATGACAGTCCAGCCATCCCGGGAATTAACCTTGTGAACCTACGCTGCACTCCCTCAATAGCAAGAATGTCCTTCCTCAAATTTGGAGACCAAAACTGCACACAGTACTCCAGGTGTGGTCTCACTAGGGCCCTGTACAGCTGCAGAAGGACCTCTTTGCTCTTATACTCAATTCCCCTTGTTATGAAGGCCAGCATGCCATTAGCTTTCTTCACTGCCTGCTGTACTTGCATGCTTGCTTTCAGTGACTGATGTACAAGAACACCTAGATCTCGTTGTACTTCACCTTTTCCTAACTTGACTCCATTTAGATAATAATCTGCCTTCCTGTTCTTACCACCAAAGTGGATAATCTCACATTTATGTCGACTGGGGCTTATGTTGAGTATGACGACTATGGGAGGAATTTACAACCCCATGTGGTTGACAATGTTGCTCTGCATACAGATAGTGCTCACAATGTAAATGTGTTTTTTAAATTTATTCATTTATGGGATGTGGGCATCACCAGCTAAGGCAGCATTTGTTGCCCATCCCTAGTTACCCTGAGAAGGTGGTGATGAGCTGCCTTCTTGAACCGCTGCAGTCCCTGAGGTGTAGGTACACCCGCAGTGCTGTTAGGGAGGGAATTCTATGATTCTGACCCAGCGACAATGAAGGAACGGAGATACGTTTCCAAGTCAGGATGGTGAGCGACTTGGAGGAGGATTTCCAAGTGGTGGTGTTCCCGGGTATCCGCTGTTCTTGTCCTTCTAGATGGTAGTGGTCATGGATCTGGAAGGTGCTGCCTTAGGAACTTTGGTGTGTTGTTGCAGTGCATCTTGTAGATAGTACACACTGCTGCAACTGATCGTTGATGGTGGAGGGATTGGATGCTTGTGGAAGGGGTACCAATCAAGTGGGCTGCCTGGTACTGGATGGTGTCCAGCTTCTTAAGTGTCGATGGAGTTGCCCTCAGTGTAAATGTGTTGAAGTGATAACACTTAGAACATAAAGACTGAAAGACACAATAAATGTTAAGGAAGGTTTTTTTGTATTTTTAATTTCTTGCACATATTTTTCTAAATAATATTTATTCGAATTTAAAAAATCATTAACACCCCAGCCCTGATTAGGGTATGAAAACCGGAAATTGCGCCTTTAAAGACAAGCTAATAGGTACACCTTTGTCTGGAGAGGCGAACAGAAAGAGAAATGGCATCTTCACAGGAGTGAATTTTAAGTTAGTAATCTCTCAGTAACTATCCCTTCCGAGTAATGATCATCAGCCATCAGTCCGTACGTCCCAATCTTGGAAGGTTTGGATAAGCTAAGGAGGATTTGAAAAAAAATTCTTGTACATGTTCCAGAGAAGGACCAGCGGACCCTGTTGTTTGACAACAGCAGCAAGATTATAAGGGACACAACCCCTCTGGCAAGGTATGATTAGTACGAAAGCAGCAGCAAAGGCCAATGTCAATGCGGTTCTTTTCCTGCCAAAATGCTTGGAACATATCTTGTCATATTGAGCATACCAATTTGTCAGAGGGCCAAGTACAAGATTTCATGGCAACATCACACAGCCAAGCACAGTCACTATTAGGCTATATTGTGGTCCAAATAAGAGATCATAAAGATATTGCACCATTTCTGTCACGCAGATCACTGGAGTATTTTATTATACTATTCCAACCAATTTCCCGATTGATTTACAAACTATTTACACGAATGTGGAAACGAGGGACTTCAGGTATGCAGAGACTAGAGAACGTGGGTAGATCCAGCTTCAGCGAGAAAGCACAAGGAGATACAGTGTTTGATAAAGGAATTATTTGAATGAATATGCCTTTCACATTACTTTCTGAATGTCTCAAAGCACTTTTCACCCAGTGAAGCATTTTAAATCAACATTGTAATGACAATGTTCAAAACCATGTCTAGTTCTATAAACTTAATAAGAAGAAAGGTCAGAAAGAAAAGGCCACTGATTTAAATTGACTGGTAAGCTACCAATAAAATGACACCAGATATTAGCTTTGCAGTGTATTGCTCTATCAAAGAGCTAGCACAGAAATGATAGGCCAACAATTTCATTCTTTCTATCATTTGGTTATAACTAAGATCTTAAAGGCTTGATTAATGATTTGGTATTGTAGAATTTTACAGTACATTACAATATTCAGTTTAATATATCAATCACCTAGGTATTATTACCTGCATCGATGAATAGTATAACATACCAAACAAGATTTTCATCTACAATACTGTGCAATAACAATAGGTTGATTGCAGTATCATAATTCATGTGACAATAGATGTACTGATATTACAGCCTGATTAATATTACAACATGTTGACTATTACAATGATAATTTTGCTTGTATTACAATGTTATGTCTAACATATTTTATACTAACTGATATTACGTGGAGAGGATGTTCTGGTTTTTTAGCAGGATAAGCTGCAATGTTATGGTAAGGAACTGTTAAAGATTCCAATTTGAATCATTCGAGCAGGAATGATGACTTCTGTGACAGCACACACCATATAAAAAACTCTTATTCAATGCTAAGCAAATAAAATAAAGCTCTGAGCCTTCTCTGGTTTGCTCACGCTGCATGATACAGCAGCAGTTAGCAGTTAGTAAACGTGCTGCACTGCAAGTCTCTCCTTCCTGTTTGACTCCAGTTGACAGGCGCTCTCTGCACAATCCCTCTATTGTTTCAGCGCAATTCCTTGCACTGGTTCTGTTTCAAATAATGGATAAACTTACTCGCAAATCTTGTCCCTGAGTTAGAAGGTTATAGGTTCAAGTACTCTCTCCAGAAACATGAGCAGCAAAATCTAGATCAACGCTGAGGTCAACCACCAGGGAGGTTGTGCTGCCATTATCTTTCAGATAAGAAACTAAACCCAGTTCCTGTCTAGTCTCTGGGGGGAGATATAAATATTCCCAAGGCACTATTTGGAAGAAGTACAATTATCTGTGGTATCCTGGCCAATAATTATTCCTTATACATTACTTAAAAAATTGCCTTGTCATAATCATAATGTTTTTATGGAAGCATACGAACTAGTTAGCTTACTCAAGCAGGGTTTCCCAATCTCGGTTAATGATAGGGCTCCAAGGCATAAAAAAGTTTGGGGAGCCCTGCTCTGGGGTAACTATACTCAAAAGCATTTAACAGGCCACAAAACACCTTTGAATACTCTGGTGTTATATTAATAGAAATATAGAACAACTTTTGTTTTAAAAGTAAACACAAGAAATTCTGCAGATGCTGGAAATCCAAAGCAACACACACAAAACGCTGGAGGAGCTCAGCAGGCCAGGCGGCGTCTATGGAAATGAATAAACAGTCAACGTTTCGGGTCAAGACCCTCCATCAGGACTGGAAAGTAAGGGGGAAGATGACAGAATAAAAATTTTGGGGGAGGTGAAGGAGGATCGCTGGAAGGTGATAGGTGACGCCAGGTGGGTGGGAAAGGTCAAGGTTTGGAGAGGAAGGAATCTGAAAGCATAATGGAGTGGACCATAGGAGAAAGGAAATAGAAGGGGCACCAGGGGGAGGGGGAGGTGATAGACAGGTGAGAAGAGGTAAGAGGCCAGAATGGGGAATAGAAGAAGAGGGGAGGGAGAAGGGAAAAATCTTTTTACTGGAAGGAGAAGTCGGTATTCATGCCATCAGGTTTGAGGGTACCTAGATAGAAAATAATGTGTTTTGCTTTAGGTGTTTGCAATCAGCTGGAAACTGCCTGATTTGTTGCCTACGGAATACTGTCACCAAGCTGCACGGAAAAAGAACAATAATCCTGGACTGAGACAGAATGAGCACTGTGAACAAATAACATCATAAGACTAGCGTGACTTAATACCAGGCAAGAACTTTGAGTTCCTACATCTCTCTCAGTTATGCATTTATTTTCCCATTTAAAATACTTGCCCATTGAGTATTAAACTCCCCAAAACAGATTGCCAGGCAGGTACGCAATTTCCAAGGTCCACTCAATAACTCTATTCATTTCTTCCGATTTTCCTGCCATTCGGAAACCTCAGAAAGTTTTACTTTCTACACCGATACAAGCCTTTGTTGCTGATTGTTCATGATTTATCCTTGGCAATTTTTCAGATCTTCTGCTTTAGGATTTCTTTCATGAGGAAGATGGACAACATCACAGCGGCAGAAAGGGAAGATGCCATGGAGGGATTGTCCACTGCGTCAGTGTGAGCGGAAGTCTAAAACAGGAAGGGGCAACCACCCTATTAGGCACCCCCAACTCCTCCAATAGCAACAAAGACACTGAGGAACAGATCAGGAGGCAGATTTTGGAAAGATGCAAAAATAACAGGGTTGTTGCCACAGGTGACTTCAATTTCTCTGATATTTATTGGCACCTACTTAGAGCAAAAGGTTTGGATGGGGCAGAATTTGTTAGGTGTGCCCAGGAAGGATTCCTGACACAATATGTTGACAGGCCGACCAGAGGAGAGGCCATATTGGATCCAGTACTTGTTAATGAACCTGCTCAGGTGATGGATCTCGTGGTGGGTGAGCATTTCAGAGACAATGACCACAGCTCCCTGGCCTTTAGTTTAGCTTTGGACAGGGATAGGAGCGGGCAGTTTGAAAAAGTATTTCACTGGGGGAGGGCAAATTATGATGCTGTGAGGCTGGAACTTGGAAGATAATATGGGAACAGATGTTGTCGGGGAAAATGTACGACAGAATTGTGGAGGTTTAAGGAGTACTTGCATGGAGTTCTGGACAGATTTGTTGTATTGAAGCAGGGAAAAGAAGGAACCATAGTTGACAAGAGAAGTGGAGATCTAGATTAAAGGAAGAAGAAAGCATAAAGGAAGAAGTTTAAGAAGGAAGGATCAGAAAGGGGTCTTGAGAGTTATAAGATAGCCAGGAAGGAGTTTAAGAAAGGATCTAGGGGAGTTAAAAGGAGACTTGAGAAGGCCCTGAGCTAGGAGAAGCCCAAGGCATTTAACAGATCCTGTATGTAAAGAACAGGAGGATGACTAGAGTGAGGGTAGGACTAATCAGGGATAAAAGAGGACATGTGCCTGGAGTCAGGAGAAGTAGGAGATACTTTGCTTCTGTATTCACCAGAGAATGGGACTCTGACGGATGTGAGGACTGCATAGAGCAGACTAATGTGCTGGAACGTGTCGATGTTAAGAAAGAGGATGTGCTGGGATGTTTGGAAAACATTAGGATAGATACTGTAAGTCCCTTGCGTATAGCCCAGGTTACTATGGGAAGCCTTTAGCAATGATCTTTGCATCCTCACTGGCCACAGGACAAGTACCTGAAGAATGAAGGGTATCAAATGTTATTGCTTTGTCCAAGAAAGGCAATGGGGATAATCATGGGAATTATAGACACGTGAGTGGTGGGCAAACCATTAGAGAAGATTCTTCGAGAGAGGACTTACAAGCATTTAGAGAAGCATATTCTGATTAGGGACGGTCTTTCTGAAGGGCAAGTCACAGGGAGAGCGATCCCCACTGTGCCACGGAGAACAAGCAGTGGCTGTGAAAGGAGAGACTGAACAACCAAAAGACCTGACCAACCACTAACCAGAGCCACCACTTTCTCTTGCCCACACTGCCTCTGAATATGTGGATCCCAGACTGGCCTCTGCAGCTGCCTGAGGACCCACCAACAGACAACCCCTTAGGAGAGCATCACACTTGGCTCGACTGATTGCGCTACTACTTGCCACATGATCTAGGTTGAATTCTTCAAGGTGGCGACAAAACAAATTGATGAGGGTTGAGCAGTGGAAGTGGTGTCAAGAGAGTCGGGCGAGGTTGAATCGCTCAGGGCGCCGAGCCAGTTTGGAGGGGTCGAGAACAGCTCCTTCGGCAGTAGGATCTAGGCCCAGGTCCTAGTGAGAGGTTCGGACAATTTAAACACCGGCCCAGACAGTCAGGGGGTGTCTCGCTCTGCGACACTAAGGCTGTGAGTCTGCTCCCGGCTGCTGTGTTTGTGTCTGCGAATTTTGTGGCGACTTGCCTTGCTAATATGATGAACCGAATACCGAGGCTTTGGGCCTACTCTGGGGACTTTCATGTAAGGATTCATTTTGGTTTGGAATGCTGTTGTTGTTGCTTTCTTCTGTTGTTTATATGAAACGTTTTGTGTTTTTATCTTTCTCTTTGTCTGTGGGTACTGGGGGGATTGTCTTATTTCTCTTTATTGTGTTCTTTTGGGTTCCTTGCTTCACGACTGCCTGTAAGCAAACAAATCTCAAGATTGTATAATTTATACATTCCTTGATAATAAATGCACTTTGAAACTTTGATATGGATTTTAGTAAGGCAGTCAGTAAGATTCCCCATATAGGTTCATTCAGAAATTCAGGAGACATGGGATCTAGGCAAACTTGGCTGTGTGGATTCAAAATTGGCTCACCTACAGAGGGTGGCCTTAGATGGAGCTTACTCTCCCTGGAGATTTGTGACCAGTGGTGTTCTGCAGGGATCTGTTCCGGTACACCAGCTCTTTGCCATTTTTATAGATGACCTGAGTGAGGAAGTGGAACGGTGAGTTAGTAAGCTTGCAGATGACATGAAGGTTGGCGATGTTGTGGATAGTGTAGAAGGTTGGCATACATTACAACGGGACGCTGATAGGGTGCAGAACTGACTGACCAGTGACAGGTGGAGTCTGGAAAAGCGCGAAGTGATGTACTTTGCAAGGTTGAAAATGAAGGCAGAGCACGAGGTTAGTGGCAGCTTTCTTAGCAGTGTGGAGAACAGAGGGGTCTTGGGATCCACATCCACAGATTCCTGCAAGTTGGTTGGTTAAGAAGGTGAATGGTTTGCTGGCCTTCATTAGTCGGGCAATTGAATTCAAGAACCACGAGGTTACGCTGCGGATCTATAAAACTCTGGTTAAACCGCTCGTGGAATATTGCGTTCATTCTAGTCATCTCTTTATAGGAAAGATTGGAGAGGGTGCAAAGGATATTTACCAGGATTCTGCCTGGACTAGAGAAGATATCTTAAGAGGAAAGGCTGAATAAAATAGGGCTTTTCTCTTTGGGACGACAGGTGACTGGATAAAGGTGTATAAGGTAATAAAAGGCACAGATAGAGTGGTGACAGGACTTCCAGTGCAGCCACAGCTAATGCAAGAGGGTGTACTTTTAAGGTGACTGGAGGAATCTTGATAGTAAGTTGACTTTGAACTTTGAATGAGGGATGTCACAGGTAGGGCTGTTTTAGGCAGAGAGTGGTAAATGTGTGGAACGTGCAAGTGCACATTCTGGGGGTGGGGGGAATGATAAAGACTGATAGATTTAACAGACTCCTAGATAGGTACATGGATGAAAGGAAAATAGAGGGCTACGTAAGGGGGGGGGGTTTGATTGATCTTGGAACAGTTTGAAAGGTCAGCACAACATTGTAGGCCAAAGAGTTTATACTGTGCTGTGCAGTTCTATGTTCTAGAAACTTAGTGCATTTGTGTATGTTTTTGATTTTCTTTCACCCTCAGCTTCTATTTCAGTCACCTTCAATCTCCATATCTCTTTATTTTATTTTTCCTTTTCAAGTCTCCTTACTGTAATTTCCTTTATAATTTCCCTATTTTCTTTTCCCCTTTCCCTGTTTTTCCTTATTTCCCTTCCTGTGGCTCCTCTTATTTTTTTTCCCTTTTCACTATTTTCTGTTTTCCTTTGATGGTATTTTCTCTTTCTTTACAATACTTTTGCTGTAAGGTATTTTTTGTCTTTCAGTATCTCTATTCCTATCAGTCCTTCCTCTCCCTAAACCAGTTGTACCAGTCCACTCCCTCCCCTTCCTTTGAGCTGCCCCAAACAAAATCCAGCTACAGCCTCACACCTTCCCTTTTGTAAGGACATGCTGTTCTGTTCTGTTTTGGTTAGGGTTGTTCTTAAACGAATTACTAGTACTGCCAGTAGAGATGTCAACCTTATATTGAGGAGTGAACTAATACAGTCATAGAGAAAGCTTTTGTCAATCTTTGGCTGTCAATTCCCTTTCAACACAAGTCCTGCGTTAACCCTTTTGCTGTTGCATTTCATGAAAACTGCCTGACTTCAGTCACACTTTCTTTTTTGCCAGACGTATGTGATCTTGTTTTAAGCATTCACGGTGCAACGGTCCCAGTTCTGTATGCTTGAATATTTCTAAAATCCAAAACAGCTGCAAAGTGGAATCAAAAAGCTGGAAGCATAATAAAACATGCTTTTTTTTTACCATAGCCCAAACAGCTGTGAATTCCCTTCAAAATTCACAGAAATGTTGACAGCCAGAGGGTGGGAAAAGGTAATCAATTCCTCTATTACATTGTATAGAAGTGTAAATCCCCCTCTGCACCACTACTCAAGTGCAAATCCCCTCTACACCACCTCTCAAACCTGTAGCTGGGTTGAGCATTCATATATCTCCAGACAAGACATCCTTCTGGGATATTAAAGAGTGGTTTCTGGTTCTTTTCAAATTGGACGGCTCACTAAAGGAAAGGAAGGAAGGAGAAAACCTAATATTTACCAACTGCAAGCACATAAGTATTTGATGGCCCGCGTAAGTATATGGAACTGGAAGGTACATAGGAGGAGAATATTTACTATAAATTCACATTAAGATTGTGGGCTGAAGGGGCTACCCAGTGCTGAACTGTTCTGTGTTATATACATTAAAAAAACGTAGAGACGGGCCACCAAGAAGTTGACTGCAGCGATAGGTTTTAAGAAATATCCTAAAGGAGGAGACAGAGAGCTCAGATGGTGTAGAGAGAGAGGAGTCCAGCAGCTGGAGCCCAGGAGGAAGGTGTCCAGTCCAGACCAGTGACACATATGGTCACTACTGGCCAGGAAAAATGCAGCTCCCAGTGCAAGACGGCAGCATACAGCTACCTAGTGCTGGACACAGGCAACCTTGCTCAGTAAGTGCTGGCCTGTGTAACATGCATAAAGCATCAAGACAAGAACTGTCCAGGATGGGAAACAGCTTCTTCCCTCTGAACTCCCTGCCACGTCACATTCAAAGTGTCACTGGTTAAATTGTTCTGTCCCCTACAATATTGAACTTACCAACTTCACTGTGTTATTTATGCATAATTCATTTGTGAATTTAATTCTTACTTTTCTAAGTTATTGTGTTTTACTGTGCTTGTCCGGAGAAACATTGTCTCGTTTGACGGTATAATTAAAGGCATCCGTTAGTCTTCACTCTCCAGGGCGCAGGCCTGGGCAAGGTTGTATGGAAGACCAGCAGTTGCCCACGCTGCAAGTCTCCCCTCTCCACGACATCAATGTTGTCCAAGGGAAGGGCATTAGGACCCATTCAGCTTGGCACCAGTGTCGTCGCAGACTTTGCCTCGGCTGGGGCTCGAACTCACGACCACAATTGGATCTCACTAGTCCAATGCCTTAACCACTTGGCCACATGCCCACACATATTTGGTTAAATGACGATAAACTTGACTTGATACCTGTGGTCAGTTTTGCTCATGAAACATATATGGCCAATGTTGGCGTTTGCTTGAAGACATGGAGTGGATTCCTCAATTGAAAAGTTTCATAACTTACTGAATTCCTGGAGGGTACCAGAAGATTGGAAAACAACTAACGTTGTTCCTTGTTCCAAAAGGGAGAAAGGCAGAAAGCAAGGAACTGCAGGTCAGGTAGTTTAACAGCTGTTCTTGGCAAGATGCTCGTGTCAATAATGGAAGAGGAAATAGCTAATCATTTAGGAAAGCTGAATATATTTAAACCCAGTCAACATGGTTTTAGGAAACATAATCACATTCGACAAATTTGTTCAAATTGTTTGGGGATGTAACGGAGAGCTGATGGTGGGGGTGGGGGGAGAGAGCCTGTGTATAGAGGGTATTTAGATTTCCAAAAGGCATCTGACAAGGTGTAAAGCTCATGTAATTGTGTTGGAGTGGGCAGAACGCTGAATATCTTATAGAAAAAAAAGAGTTGGAATAAATGTCCTTTTCAGACTAGTGGACAGCCCCAGAGATCAGTTCTTGGCCCTCAAACTTTCATTATTTACGTATTGACCTAGAGGAAGGAACACTGTGTAAGGTTTCCAAATTTGTTGATGATATGAAAATAGGTCATAGTCATAGTCATAGTCATAGTCATACTTTATTGATCCCGGGGGAAACTGGTTTTCACTACAGTTGCACCATAAATAATAAATAGTAATAGAACCATAAATAGTCAAATAGTAATATGTAAATTATGCCAGTAAGTTATGAAATAAGTCCAGGACCAGCCTATTGGCTCAGGGTGTCTGACCCTCCAAGGGAGGAGTTGTAAAGTTTGATGGCCACAGGCAGGAATGACTTCCTATGACGCTCTGTGTTGCATCCCGGTGGAATGAGTCTCTGGCTGAATGTAGTCCTGTGCCCACCCAGTACATTATGTAGTGGATGGGAAACATTGACCAAGATGGCATGAAACTTAGACAGCATCTTCTTTTCAGACACCACCGTGAGAGAGTCCAGTTCCATCCCCACAACATCATTGGCCTTACGAATGAGTTTGTTGATTCTGTTAGTGTCTTCTACCCTCAGCCTGCTGCCCCAGCACACAACAGCAAACATGATAGCACTGGCCACCACAGACTCGTAGAACATCCTCAGCATCGTCCAGCAGATGTTAAAGGACCTCAGTCTCCTCAAGGCATGTTACAATAAGGATACTGTGATCCTGCAATGGGATATGGACAGATTCAGTATGTGGAAAAAAGACCGAAAATGGATTTTAATATGGACAAGTGGCAGGTCATACACTTCAATAAGAGAAATAAAAGGCAGGTTATTATCCTGATGAAGGGTCTCGGCCCGAAACGTTGACTGTTTATTCAATTCCATAGATGCTGCCTGGCCTGCTGAGTTCCTCCAGCATTTTGTGCTTGGTGCTTTGGATTTCCAGCATCTGCAGATTTTCTTGTGTTTGTGGCAGATTATTATCCAGCTGGAGAGTTCCGATTCCTATTCCCATTCCGACACGTCAGTTCTGTAGTACCAAGATGAGGCCACCCTCAGGGTGGAGGAGCAACACCTTGTATTCTGGCTGGACAGCCTCCAACCTGATGGCAAGAAGATCGATTTCTCCTTCCGGTAACAAATTCCACCACTCCCCCACTCCCCCAGCCTCCCCAGTCGCTTCCTCTATTCCTCACTCTGATCTTTTACCTCTTCTCACCTGCCTAATGCTTCCCCTGGGTCCCCTCCTCCTTCCCTTTCTCCTATGGTCCACTCTCCTCTCCTATCAGATTCCTTCTTCTCCAGCCCTTGACCTTTCCCACCCCCCTTCCAACTGGCCTGCTTCTCCTCCCCCCCCACCCTTTTCATTCTGGTGTCTTACCCCTCCCTTCTCAGTCCTAAAGAAGTGCCTCGGCCCGAAGCGTCAACTGCCTATTCATTTCCACAGACGCTGCCTGACCTGCTGAGTTCCTCCGGCATTTCGCGTGTGTCGCTTTGGACTTCCCAGCATCCGCAGACTTTCTCTTGTTAATGATACTGACGTTGCTATTCCTCCAAGAGTAAAACCCATCAGCTTAACTAAAGCAAGCACAAACTGGATTCCTTTTCAGAAATATCCTGATGGCTGGAGGGTCTGTGATCTATTGTGATGTAATGCTGCATCCTTTCCCCACCACGCTTCAGGTTTGCAGCATAGATCAGAATCAGGCTTAATATCACCAGCATACGTCGTGAAATGTGTTAAGCTTGCGTCAGCAGTACCATGCAATACATGATAAATATAGAAACAAATAAATGAATTACAGTAAGTATATACATTTATTAGTTAAATTAAAAATAGTGCAAAAAGAGAAATAATTTTTTAAAAGTAGTGCGATAGAGTTCTCAGGTTCAATGTCCATTTAGGAACTGGCAGAGGGGAAGAAGCTGTTCCTGAATCACGGTGTGTGCGCTTTCAGGCTCCTGTACCTCCTTCCTGATGGTAACAATGAGAAGAGAGCATGTCCTGGGTGGTGGGGGTCCTTAATGATGGACGCTGCCTTTCTGAGGCACCACTCCTTGAAGATGTCTTGGATACTACGGAGGCTAACACCCAGGATGGAGCTGACTAATTTTACAACTTTCTGTAGCTTCTTTATCTATAAATACAAATATTTATATTTATATAAATAAATATATAAATATAAATATTGTTCCTCTTTGGTTTCTTGAACAGTCACAATCAAAACAGCAAATGGCAAACCGCAGCCTTTCTCTAGCCAAATTCATTCAATTAAGCTCCCTAGAGAAGATTCTTTATCTCCTTCTCAGGGGAAACGCAAGATGCATAGCTGACTGGAGACTGGTAACTCGGCCTTGAGTGTGGACTGTAGAACTCACCTCTCCAGCCGTTTCCTTCTCTCCTTCTACTCTGAGTATCCTAATTCTTCTAACATGTTACAGTCATTTCTTTTCGTAGCCACTGCCTGTAGTTCAAGCCATTCAATAATTGGAACGAGACTTTAAACTTGGAGACAGATCAGAGCGTCAAAGAAAGAATATTCCAAAAGCACTGAGAATTTATGTCCTATAAATAAAGAGAGAATGGATTTATTCTCCTTGGAAAAAAGAGACCTCAAGGTAATTAAAAGCAAGATTGCAAGATCATGAACAGAATCAACACGTGAGCAAGGGGTAAGAGTTTAAATCCCAGCAGGAGGGAATCAAATTATAGGTGAAAAGATGCTAACAGATTTTATTGTTTTTATCCAGCATCTTCTATTCTTATTTTAGCTTTCGAGGATTTGTGCTTTTTTATTTTTGATTATTTCTCAGGGAAGCTGACATGATGGTGCAATGGAATTGATTACTGCCTGCTGGGAGAACTCAGCGAGTCTAGCAGAATTGATGGGAGGAGAGGAATTATTGATGTTTTGGGTCAAAGCCCTGCATCGGAACTTGTTCTCTGCTGCTCCAGATTCCAGCGAATGCAGTCCCTTGTGTTTCAAATGGAATTGATTAACAGGGAAGGCATTGGAACCAAACTGAGGTTAAGATGCCTTCAGTGAATAGAGAAATAATTGAGTGATATAGGAAGAAGGTGGAGCAATGGGTTCGACTATTACTGGGAGATCTTATGGTCGTAAGTGTAGTAAAAACAGAAAGCAGTGGGCTTGCCCATGCACCATCAAGTTGCAGGACATGTCACTAGGACACTTGGGTGATATATATATATATATATATATATATATATATATCACCCAAGAGAGCACATATTCCACTCTCCCCTCCTACCCCTCCACACAGTCCTCCACCCTGCTCTCATGACTATACCCCTTCCCCACACGAAACCACCACGGTGGGCTTCACAGCTGAACAGGTGAGAAGACAGTTGAAACGTCTCAACCCAAGCAAAGCTGCAGGACCGGATGGTGTCAGTACCAGGGTGCTCAAAGCCTGTGCCCCTCGGCTACGTGGAGTACTTCGCCATGTATTCAACCTGAGCCTGAGGCTCCGGAGGGTTCCTGTACTGTGGAAGACGTCCTGCCTCATCCCTGTGCCGAAGACGCCGTGCCCCAGCGGCCTCAATGACTACAGACGGGTGGCATTTACCTCCCACATCATGAAGACCCTGGAGAGACTTGTTCTGGAGCTGCTCCGGCCTATGGTCAGGCCACACTTAGATCCCCTCCAGTTCGCCTACCAACCCTGTCTAGGAGTTGAGGATGCCATCGTCTACCTGCTGAACCGTGTCTACACTCACCTGGACAAGCCAGCGAGCACTGTGAGGGTCATGTTTTTTGACTTCTCCAGTGCGTTCAACACCATCCGCCTTGCTCTGCTGGGGGAGAAGCTGGCAGTGATGCAGGTGGATGCTTCCCTGGTATCATGGATTCTTGATTACCTGACTGGCAGGCCACAGTACGTGTGCTTGCAACACTGTGTGTCCGACAG
This sequence comes from Mobula birostris, assembly GCF_030028105.1. NCBI lineage: Eukaryota > Metazoa > Chordata > Chondrichthyes > Myliobatiformes > Myliobatidae > Mobula > Mobula birostris. The sequence continues at coordinate 19,324,167 of NC_092396.1, forward strand.
AGTGATCAGCAGCACTGGGGCTCCACGGGGGACTGTCTTGTCTCCCTTTCTCTTCACCATTTACACCTCGGACTTCAGCTACTGCACAGAGTCTTGTCATCTTCAGAAGTTTTCGGATGACTCTGCCATAGTTGGATGCATCAGCAAGGGAGATGAGGCTGAGTACAGGGCTACGGTAGGAAACTTTGTCACATGGTGTGAGCAGAATTATCTGCAGCTTAATGTGAAAAAGACTAAGGAGCTGGTGGTAGACCTGAGGAGAGCTAAGGTACCATTGACCCCTGTTTCCATCCACGGGGTCAGTGTGGACATGGTGGAGGATTACAACTACCTGGGGATACAAATTGACAATAAACTGGACTGGTCAAAGAACACTGAGGCTGTCTACAAGAAGGGTCAGAGCCGTCTCTATTTCCTGAGGAGACTGAGGTCCTTTAACATCTGCCGGACAATGCTGAGGATGTTCTACAAGTCTGGGGTGGCCAGTGCTATCATGTTTGCTGTTGTGTGCTGGGGCAGCAGGCTGAGGGTAGCAGACACCAACAGAATCAACAAACTCATCCGTAAGGCCAGTGATATTGTGGGGATGGAACTGGACTCTCTCACGGTGGTGTCTGAAAAGAGGATGCTGTCTAAGTTGCATGCCATCTTGGTCAATGTTTCCCATCCACTACATAATGTACTGGGTGGGCACAGGAGTACATTCAGCCAGAGACTCATTCCACTGAGATGCAGCACAGAGCATCATAGGAAGTCATTCCTGCCTGTGGCCATCAAACTTTACAACTCCTCCCTTGGAGGGTCAGACACCCTGAGCCAATAGGCTGGTCCTGGACTTATTTCATAATTTACTGGCATAATTTACATATTACTATTTAACTATTTATGGTTCTATTACTATTTGTTATTTATGGTGCAACTGTAACGAAAACCAATTTCCCCGGGGATCAACAAAGTATGACTATGACTGACAATATTTTGTGTAGCTGTATATTTACCGCTATCTTATATCTGCTATGCCTGCCTTGTGCTGTGTATAACTATAGGTACTGCGTTTTGCATCCTGGCCCCAGAGCAACGCTGTCTCGTTCGGCTGTATTCATGGGTATTCATGTAGGGTTGAATGACAATTCAACTTGAACTTATCCAGCGGGCTAGGAAACATCTACAAAGAAACGGAGATCATGCTTCCGATCAATGACCTTTTGTCATAATTGAAAAGGGTTAGAGAAAGAGAAAAAAAAAGTTCATTTCTTGAAATCATGGCCATCAAGATTTTGACCAGTGTGCTTTAATGAGCAAATTCACTCCAACAAGGCGGACATCTCCCCATTGACAGTTACTCAAGGAATAATGTCACGGGTCACATAGTGCACATACACCCCTCCCCATGGACGTGCAGGTTTTTCAAAGAACCTCAACTGTCACTGAACACTCATGGAAACTCTAGGAGCAGAGAATGATCACAAGACTTCAACTAAAGGGCCTTCGATTTGAGTCTGCACACAGCATTTGCCAGCCCCAGTTTCCAGTGCTCAGGATTACAACATCAGTTTCGGTCCCTTCATCGTTTGCACCCTTTCTTATATAAATGACAAATCAGATGCACAAAGCATTCGCTGACTGCACAGTGATCCCACACACTAACGGTGCAATGGCCCTTGTAGCGCAGGAGGCAATCAGGAGCCAACAATCATATGGATGGAATCAAACAACACAGAACTTTACTGTGTTCTTCTCTTCTTTTCCCTACAGTTCCAAAATGCCTTTTCTGCAGGCATTCATCTGCAGTGACCCAAATGGCACTGAAAATGAAGGTGTGAGTTTTTCCGAGCAATTCCCAAAAGGAACCGCAGAGGTCCTGTTTTAGCTGGAGGGGGGCAGTGGTGGGGGGTAGGGTTTAAAAAATGGTATACATGTTAGTTTGCACACTTTTCCAGGCAATATTGCATAGTGCTTCTGGATTTATTTTCAGATTTAACATAACCCTTCAAGGCACATCCACACACCCAAAATGCTGCCGGAACTCGGCGCAAGTCAGGCAGCGCCTATGGGAATGAGTAAACAATCGACAATAGACAAGGACTGAGAAGGGAGGGGGAAGATGCTGGGGAGAGGGGAAAGGGGCTGGCTGGAAGGTGATAGGTGAAGCCAGCTGGGCCGGAGTGGTCAAGGGCTGGAGAAGGAAGAATCTGATAGGGGGGAGAGTGGACCGTAGGAGAAAGGGAACCTGGGGGCGGGGGAGTGGTAAAAAGTGGTAGGCAGGTGAGAAGAGGTAAAAGTTCGGAGTGGGGAATGGAAGGTGGAACATGGTATGTACCCCTTTGCACAGAGTGTGCTACCAGTGGAGGTAGTGTAAACCAATCACTATTACTACCTTCAGTGTTGGCACGTGGCCAAGTGGTTAAGGCGTTGGTCTAGTGGTCTGAAGGTCATGAGTTCGAGCCTCAGCTGAGGAAGCGTGTTGTGTCCTTGAGCAAGGCACTTGACCACACATTGCTCTGCGACGACACCGGTGCCAAGCTTTATGGGTCCTAGTGCCCTTCCCTTGGACAACATCGGTGGCGTGGAGAGGGGAGACTTGCAGCATGGGCAACTGCTGGTCTTCCATATAACCTTGCCCAGGCCTGCGTCCTGGAAACCTTCCAAGGCACAAATCCATGGTCTCACGAGACTAACGGATGCCTAAAATAGATAAGCCACGGAAAGATATGGTTCTAATGCAGGCAAATGGGATTCGTATAGATGAATGAAATGATCGGTATGGATATGGTGGGCGAAAGGGACTGTTTCTCTTATTCTATGATTCTATGAATAATAAATTTCAGCCAAAAAATATCTAGCTGACTAAACACTTAATGTACTGTTACATGATTTTTATACTTATCTAAAAATCACAACACCTACCTCTGAAGAAACGTTGTTTAAACCTGCTTTTGTGTTTTGGCTTCTGCGAGGCTTAAGCTGTGGTAATAGATAATGGTGGGCCCCACTAAATTAAATTATAAATAAAAATGCCTTCACTCATCTCTTCCCCGCGAATTTTTCATACGTACCATTAAAAATAAAGCTGAAGTACAAGTTGTCACAGACTTAAACTTTGATGCTTTTATGTGCGTCTTTTTTTAAAAAGATAATTCCTCTTTAAGACAGCGGTAAGTAAGTGTGCTGACTGAAGCCGTGGGCGGGAGGAACGTCCTGAATGACATCAGGATCCAGAGCCCGCCTTTATTAAGCAAACTGCGGGGCATATTGCAACAGAGATACATTTAATTTGAGTGAGGAACGAGAGCGAGTAAGAGATAGAATGCAGTCTGCAGAAATGTTGATATATTCACTGCTGCACTGAGCCGGAACGATTGTTGAATTTACGCCGGATTTCCTGCCCCATCAGGAGGTAGGTAAGTTTCTCGCCACACACTGCTCTCTGTTGTCTCAGGTCCCTCGTTCCAAATCGGAAAAGCTCACCCATAAATTCTCCTTTAAAAAAAATCTTTCTCTATTTATTAATACTAAAGCCTTCCGGCTTCTACTTAATTTTCTGCAAATTACTCTGTTAAAACTACACTATTTTCCAAGAAGCACGACAGGACATTGTGTTTATTGCGCTGCCAAATGAACAAAATACCCTATAAATCATTAGCCGTGAGCTACTCCAATCTGTTTAATATATAACCCGAGCTTGCAAGTGCTTTGCACGATTTCAATACTCTCTCCAAAACGAAAACTTTTCATTGCAAAAATGTTGCAAGTGAATTTTTCAAAGTTGATGTTTATTAAAGCTGGTTTCGTATTAACCACAGACTTTTGTATACGAAAATTCAGTATTCTCTCAGTCGGTTGTTACCGACTTTAACGTTCTTTGCATCCGAGTTGGATCTAAAATCAGACTGAGTTATAGTGAGTAAACCTGTTACCTGCAGCCTGCAGATTTACAGGGTCTGCACAATCAGATCTGCACGCTCCCTGTTCCGACCGGGTCCCTCTACCGATCGTTTTTAGCCGGCAATCGGAGAGTAAATCTATCAGCAATCGTTGCAGGCGAGTTAAAGGTTAGTGAAATTCACGATTAGATTCTTCCTTCTAATGTATGATGAGGTATTTTAAAGTCAGTTTTTCCGCCCCAGTAGCAAAGCTATTCAGGCTTGGAAACTGTTCATGAATAACGATTTAAAGTGGTTTGCTCGCCCCTACCTATTTTCTGTAGCTGCCTGCTTTTAAAAAAATGTTTACTAACGATACAGTTTAAGCCGTCTGCTTTCTGCTTTTATTGGCTATGTTCCACCGGACCTAAATGCATTCATTTTTAATAGAGTAATAAATTTTACTAATCCTCTGATACACCAGCTCAAAGCACATGGCATAAGTAAATTTTAAAACATTATAACAAGCCATTCATCGTCCTCCCCGGATGCCCTGTGGAAATGCCGCAGTGCTGGTTGCAGAATATTCCCATAGATGTCTTCTGGCACAGCGATCGAGCCTAAACCCCGAACATCAGCACGGTCAGTGAGTGGACCAAAACATCTGAATTTATTTTTGCTTAACATTTCTTGAAAAAATGTGTGAGTACGAGAGTAAAAAATGTGTGATTACTCATTACGAGAGTAATGAGAGTTGAATTGACTTTTATTACTTGCATCCTTCACATACATGAGGAGTAAAAATCTTTACGTTACATCTCTGTCTGAATGTGCAATTTATAGTAATTTATAATAAATAGTATGTACAACGGGACTGTCAATATAAATGTAGGAGCCTAATCAATTTCAATCACCATCGCTCACATGGGGACATTTTGGATGTGTAGTGACTGTTTCTGCAATGATAAACCACAAAACGCATTCAACTTGCCTTGCCAATGGTATGTTGAGAATCTTTCTTGAAAGTGAATGTTTGCTTTAAAACCAAGCAATAGAATGAATGGCACACGACTGTACTTTTGAGGCGGAGAGTGTTTAAATTGGCTATAGTACAGGGTGCCCTAGATTAGGATAAGGGGAGAAGCAATAGATTCTGAATGCCGGGATCTGAGGTGACAAGCTACCTGATGGGAAAATTCAGTAGGTCTAGTTATCATAATCAGGTTTAATATCGCCGCATGTGTCGTGAAATTTGTTGTCTTCGCGGCAGCAGTACATGATAATGAAGGGGAAAAACCAATATAGTGCAAAAATAGAAATAAAATAAAAAGTAGTGAAGTAGTGTTCATGGTTCAATGTCTATTCAGAAATCGGATGGCAGAGGGGAAGAAGCTGTTCCTGAATCGTTGAGTGTGTGTGCCTTCAGGCTTCAGTACCTCCTTCCTGACCTGTAGCATGGAGGGAATCTGGAACAAAAATAAAAAGGGAACTGTTTACTTCACTGTGCGAGTGACAGATCTTTGAGTTTTACAGTTAATCCCACTCCTTTAGCACAAGGGATTCTGCAGATGCTGCAAATCCAGAGCAGCGCGCGCACGCACGCACACACACACACACACACACACACACACACACACACACACACACACACACACACACACACAGGCAATGCTAGAAGAGCTCAGCAGGTCAGGCAGCACCTAGAGAAAGGAATAAACAGTCGACATTTCAGGCTGAGATCCTAATGAAGGGTCTCGGTCCTAAATATTGAAAGTCTATTCCCTTTTGTAGATGCTGCCTGGCCTGCTGAGTTCCTCCAGCATTTTCTCTTGATATTTTCCTAGAGCTTTGCAATTCAATTTCTTTTGAAGTGTATTATTGTGCTCCTCTCCCTCGGTCACTTTACGGTTCATGGACAAACCTTTCTTCTTGAGAGGAAATGTCATTTATGGATACATTGAGCAGCTCAGGGTTTGTCATCTGGGTTTTGTTTTTCCTGTTAGTATTAATAAACTGCAACACCCACACTGGATATGCAGGACATTATTGGTGCCATTACTCACACTCTGTTATTGCTTCATCAAGATCAGTCATAGAAAAGCACTGCTTCGCCAGCGTAATGGAGATTGTAAAGAGGTATTCAATACCAAGAAATTGGCAGCTTTCTTTCTCACTGAGGTGTGACAAATTACCTGGCATCGTCACGTTTTTTCCCCCATACCGGATGGCTCATCTTGTGTTTGAATTAATAGAGACAAGCCTAGATCCAAACACAGCAATCGGGATGAACTGGCTTCTGCACCGCACAGATTTCTGCATCCAGGCTATTTTAAACTGAGGGGAGAGGGTTTAATATTGCTGTTTTTCAGAAGCTATAATTAATAAGGTTAAATCTATTGCTGGCAGCATTTCAGCTGACAATCAAGCATTGTCAGCTTTGCCTGTAACCATGCTTCTAAACTGAGTAGCTGCTGTCAGCTTGGCGGATCTTTTCCAGTTGAGTGGCACTGATTTGATCGAGTTGGGTGAAACGATTAGTCCAGATTAAAAACATTTCATTAGTGTTTAGAATGTATGAAAAGAAAAGTGTTTAGCTAGTTTGAAGACGTGCGTATGGATCTTTAGGGTACCCCCTGTTCTACATTTGTGGTATTTTTCTGCTCTCCCATTTTATCTCCAATCACAGAATGCTGCCGGCTCTCTTTGGAATCTTGCCCGGATAGACACATTTAACGTGTAAGCTGAGACCCTGTAAGCAAGCTACGTGATCAATTTAGAACCTGATTCTTTTTACCTGAAATCCAACAGAAATCACAGTCAAATGTGGAACAAAAACTCCCAATTTGCAGTTGGGAGTTTTTGTTCCACATTTGACTGCAAATTCTTCCCCCTTTCCAAGATGACATTGCTTGCTTGTTCCCTGGGTATCATCCCTCCGATCTCTGCCCTTGCTTGTTCACTACTATTGGCTATTTAAAGTGCAAACTTAAAAGAGGCAGCTTAAAGCAAGATTGTATGAAATATTAAAGAAATGCATTTTTTATTTGAGTTGCAAGTACCTAGAAATAAACGAGCGCAATCTTATTTACATCAATTACAGCAGTATGCTCTCTAACATGGAGAATGCTTCTTCTCTGGATGTATAATAAATAGTGGTCTCACTAGTGGTGTCTAAATCCTGATTGTTCATTTTAAAACTTAACTGCTGCTTGAATCTCCAGCTGATTCTCTCTTGCTTAAAATTGTAAATATTATCTTCCCCTAACTTTGCAATATAAACTCAGAATAGAGCAACCTTGTCTCAATATTAAGTCATGTTGTTATAGAGATTGGCAAAATATTCATAGTTCCCTAACTCCTGCACAGCATTGTAATTCTAAACCCTGTTCCTAACTAAATTTACTCATTTTGATATCTATTTAGAAACTTCAACCCCTCTTCTTGCCTAAGAACCTGAAATAGTCAGTAGTTCTATGACATGCACCTCACTTGAGGGGAGATCAGTGAAATATGCAGGTGCGCAGGTCTCCAAGCTAGGGAAGGCAGCCTGCATTAGAGAGAAGTTTAAAAAGAAAATTGAGGCAGAGCCTAGAACCTAGAAAAATGGTGATATGTATGCACTTTTGATAATAAATTTCCTTTGGACCATATATCATTAGTGTCTCAGTTTTGGTAATAATGGAATGTATGAGGAGATGTAATAGAAAGTATTAGCTAATTTGAAAATGTGCAAATGGATCTTTGGGAATGCCTTTTTGACACGTGGGCCCTTATTGTTGTTCCCCTGGGCAGGAAGGGAGCAGCAGGATAAAAGTCGTAATGTTGTGTTTCCATCGAGGTTGCATCTGTCTTCATTTTCCAGTGGTGATTCCGTCTGTATTTTGTGATAAGTCTGCCATACTGGCTCAGTGCCTAGGATTTGATCTGTTACGATACTGTGACCATAGGATTGGATTTGGGCTCCATGTCATTTGTGCACCACATATACCTAACACGATAAGTATCCTTAGATTCTAGTTACATTCTCCTCCACCTTGCTCTAACTATTTCACAAATGCAACACTCCCCAAACCACACATGCCCCGCTTTCTCTCAGCAGCCTGATTTTTTTTTAAAGCTGGTATACTGTACTTTCATGCAAATGCGGCTGACAGAAAGGAAATAAGTTCACTTCACAAGTGTGGGTGAGTAGTGTTACTGTAATCTGCCACTCCCCTTGACATCACTGGCCTTTCCACAGAAAGATTATTCATTGTACTTTGAAATGTAGTATTTTGAAGTTTGTTCCTTATAACCAAGGATCCCAGAGACTTGAACTTAAAGATTCCCTAGCAGTAAATAAATTATTAGGATAATATAGGAAACTTTGTAAACTTGGACACCTGATTACTTCAAACATTGAAATATGGACATTGGCAATCTACACCAAAAATAGACCAAGTTTCACCTAGTGGGCACTTCAGGGGGGAAATGAAAAGTGATTTCTCTTTCTCCATATTTTCTACTTCCTCTCTATTATCAATATTATTGTCATTGCTGAATTTTCCTTTTCCTGAGATCCAAATCTGTTATTGAAATCATAGCTCGTGGCTCCTACAATACATTTCTGGATCTTAAACTTGTGATATATCCCTTTATTTTGAAATAAGGACTTTTGCGTACAAGTTGCTAAATCGAAAGAGAACGCGCTGGACGTTAGCATGAAACTTCACTCTCATGGGACTTCTGGTCTTTTAGATATTTTATTGTCCAGTCCTCTACTGTAATCCACTTCATCTGTTTTCTATACTAAAGAATGTTTAATGTTAATAACTATTTTCTATGACCAATATCATTACTGTTCCAAAGGGTGCCACTGTGCACCTTAGAAAGCACACATTGGGCTGCACAATTAATGGCATAGTTGGAGGAAAGCTTTTTGCCTCTCTGTACCCTACAGCACAAGGCTGTTGAAATCAGTCTCCAAAAAAGACCCACATCTCAAAATGAAAATGATCAAAGTCTTTCAAATAAGATAAAATTCTGGAAATGCAAAACATCTTCATCAATACCTCCTAACAAATAAACAACGGGCTTGTGCACCTTTTCAGCAGCAACTGCCCAAGGAAATTCCAATCGTCAAAGAGTTTAGCATGACAGGGTCATAAGGCATGGAAAAAGCTCTTTGGCTTCCAGTGATTGTCTAAGTTATCATGCATATATCTACACATAGCATGCTAACCTGTTTTCTCCATTCTCCCCACACTTCTACCAATTTATGTCTCACCCCAGCCCCTCCCCATCCACTGATCCTGCCAATCACTTGCACACTAGGACTAATTTACAATGGGATCTGTTGCATGCTGTTTTTGACTATTTAGCAAGCATATAGTTAGTATAGTGTTGTGGTTTTGAGATTTTTTGGCAATGCTCCCAGAATGCTCTTGTGTACTCTGAAGCAGGATTGAGCCTCTGACTTGACAGAAACTTGAGTGATGTTGTGCCATGCCACAAGGCTGCAGATTGTGGTTACCTACACCTCTGCCGCTACAGACAATTGAGTAGCACCCAAAGAATGTCCGGTTCTGAGCCGCCATACGCGTTCTGAGTTTATCCCATTTAGCGTGATTGTCATAAAACGTGATGGACGTTGTCCAAAATATGAAGATGGATTTTTGTTTTCAGCAGCTGTGCAGTGGTAATTTCTACCGATACTATTGTTGACAAATAACCTTTTGCCAGAAATGAAATGCAGAGGATGAAATCAACATTATCCTTTGTATTGGTTCATCTGGTTTCCCAGATGCTTTTAATGTATTATCTCAACTAGCCAGAAAAAACCTTAAGTTAATGAGAAAGTACTATACTTCAGGGCTCTGTTAACTGATCTTCCTTGATTAAAATAAGGTAAATGAGCAGATGAATAATTCAAAAATTATCTTTTATTAAGGAATGCAAGACTCCTGTCAACTTGAAGACAGCACACATACTTTAAAGGATTGGTGTCTTTCCTAAATTGCCAAGATGTCGAGTGCTGGGCTAGCAGCACAGGAGATCCGCAGTCCACTGAGTAACTGCTTCATGCATGGTACTCATGGTGTCATCGGAAACAAGAGCTGCTGGAATCAGTCAAGTACTTTGGACAAGTGAGTTGCGTAACAGTGTGCCATTTGGTTTGGGTGGTGGTATCTTCACTGATAGGGGGAGGTAATGTGGCGTAATTTTACCAGCAAACATTTCTCAGAAAATAATGAGATGTTGGCAAACAAGTTGAGTGTCTATCAGCACAGGTGAGATCCCAGTGTGGTGGTGTGGGTTTATATTAGGAATACATCTGGGTTGATTGAGAGCAGATAAAATTCACTGCAGCTGTTGTAAACAGTATTATGAATGTGAAGCAAGACATTCCACAAAAAAGGCAAAACTTGGCCATAGGGAAGATAGAGAGTTTAAGGGTTGATTCATCAATAATACAATAAACATGCCAATAAAGTAATACTGTTATGGAAGTTGACCTGATATTATGAATGACCCTGGTCAGGGTTCAGACAGTTAAGATCTTGATATGCCTGCACCAATACGAGATTTTCCTATGCAGAGTAAAATAATAGGGCTGATCCCTGATCCCTAGGATTAAGTGGGATTAGCTGTGATAGTGCTTTTGGATTTTCAAACCCCTGAAGTGTTTACTTAACATCCTGAGAGGTAAACCTGATCGACACTGTTAGATATCCCAGGACTCATCTGAGGAACAATTTGGATTTCATAATGGGAAGAGGGAGATGGGGTCTGCTGTCCTTGAAGGATGGGATCAGAAGAGATCAAAAGCCTTCGTGTTCTAAGGATGGACCCTTTACTCAGACAGTCTTGACAAATGTTTTTCTGTTACTTTTGTTTTTAGCATCTACTTTGCCGAAGCCACAGCCGTGACCTGTGCTTTGAACGCTGCTCCCCATAAACAGTCCTACATTGTACCTTCAACCAACAGTACGTATTTCACCTCAAAGGGATAAAAATGCCAAAGTTTTTACTTGGTTTATAAAGAAATTGATTTTAGTAAATTATTTGCTCATGGGGTGTGGGTGCCACTGGCAATGCCAACATTGATTGTCCATTTCCAAACGTCATTGCAGCTGAGAGTCCCCCTCAGTGTTATAAAAATCATTAATTCGTCTTGCGTTCTGTAGGGGGTGGGGAGTTCCTGACCTTGAATCAGACACAAATTAGACTCCTTTACTACATTTTAAATTAGTTGACTCTGAACTGTGTTTTGAATGGCCCAATAGACCACTTTATCACAGTACAATACCACTGGTTCAAGAAGGCTTGTTATGACAGCCGGGGATAGATAGATTCGGGTTAGAAGTGTCTGATTTATGGGTACTCTGCACATGTGAATAAGCATTTTAGATACTGGCAGGATGAATGGAGATGACTTGCCAACCTCTGTAGGGCTGCAGATACCATAATTTCCATGTGCTTTCTCTTCCCAACACCACCTACTTTTCTATTCATCCCCCACCGCCCCGCACATTCGGGTCTGCGTTGATCTGGGCCGTGATGGGCAGACTCGCTCATTTACTGCTCTTCACATGCCTGCCCTCCTGTCGCAACTATCTCTCTGGTCCTCTCCCACACACTGCTTTTGTTCACTACTAACTTGGGAATGGAACCTGGGGACTGCCTGTCTTGATTTGTTACTCTGTGTATCAGTTTGGTAAACTCTTTCCCTATCCGTTATAACTCTGTTTCATGTAGTCTGAGGCCATCTTAGCTCTGACCTGAGACAACTTATCTCCTTTAGGTAGGTCCGCTTGCTTGTGACTGTTGCCTGGTCCCTTGAATTTTGTTCAATTACAATAATTCTTAGCTGGCCTCAAAGGCACCTTGCATGAGGTACTGGGATGACCAGTGGCTCGAGAGCACACAGCTTGGCAAGAGGCGAGGCTTTGTAAAGGGGAGGGAGAAAATTGAGATAGGCATTGACATTTGTTTTTTTTAAAAAAAGTACTCCTTCCCTCCCTTTGAACAGGACAAGAAACAGAGCCACTGGGACTGAATAGAGACTGCTGTTTTGGAAGCTGCCTCAGATCATCCTTCCACAAGGTGCAAGCAGCGCCTCTGAAAATGCAAAACTGCGAAGAGTCTTTAGTACAGTTGGAGAAGGATCAGCTGTTGCCTCAGTTTAATAGACTCTCAGTGAACGGTAATATGCTGCCACCACCTCAAACACCAGTAAGGGGAGCAACTGCACTGATTAACATTGGATGCTCCAGTGACCGAAGCTCCAAGCCACTTCCGCCACTGCCTTTCTCGGGCGATGTGTCCTTCGATGACGTGGACAGTGAGGTCGAGTCCATCACGAACTCGGAAACTGACTTGCTCTTGCAGGATTACAGACCACTAAGCTTCAGGTACGGAGCTCCAAGCAGACGGAGCTTCCGTGGGTGCGGGCAAACAAACTATGCTTACTCTGAGAGTGTCGGTCAGAGTCGAGTGCCAGAGAGTTCCCACGTTATAAAGGATACTAAAATGGAAAACAAAGAGGTCACTGAATATCGTGCTCGCCCCCACCGCAAATTGCGACGTTCGCATTCGGGCCCAGCTGGATCGTACAACAAGCCCGCCATATTGAAAAATGCAAACTGCCTGTCAAGTTCATCGCCAGATTCCATTGAGGTGAAGCCTGAGATTCCCCCTCGAGTGCCCATACCCCCACGCCCAGTGAATCATGACTACAGGAGGTGGTCTGCAGAGGTAATGCACTGTGATGAGGACAAACCACCGAAGGTTCCGCCACGAGAACCCATGTCCGGAAGCAATTCACGCACCCCAAGTCCCAAAAGTCTCCCAGCCTACCTCAATGGGGTGATGCCCCCAACACGAAGCTTTGCACCTGATCCCAAATACGTCAGCAACAAAGTCCTCCAGAGGCAGGCAAGTGACGGGGCGACCTTGCGGGTACCATGCATTTTACCGATCATTGAAGATGGGAAGAAGGTGAGTTCCACGCATTACTACCTGCTTCCTGAGAGACAAATTTCAGAAGTAATTTGTGGAAGCCCAGGCCTCTGAGGAATCAACTGATTGCACAGTGCAACGCTTCAAGACATTTGCAATCACCAAACCAGAGACAGTAAAGCAGAAACTTGTTTCCAATGTTGACTCCTCTCAGTTGCAACAAAAAAAAAGGTGGCAAAGAATAATACCAGTCTTATTAAGGCTCCTGGCTTGCAGGATCCACAGAAAAATAAACAGCATTGCGGAATGTGATCCCAAAACCTCAGCTAAATTCCATATATTACATATGTATATGTGGAATATGACTTGACCATTATCTATAAACTGGAAGACCTTGAACAATCCACGGTGAACAGGATGCCTGCTTTGGTTTTTGCCATATGATTTTTTTGTGACCTTTTCATCAGGATGTCTCTGTTGTTTATATTGCACTTTATCTACTTCTGGAACTTTGCAATGAACAGTGAACTAGACATTGGGCATGGCCACAATGCCCTTTGATATTCTGGCAGGTGCATTGCCTATTTTGGCCCATCATTAACCATGAACCTTGTAGAAAACTAATACTGAAAATATTAGTTTCTCTGGCCAAAACTTCTTTACATAACTGTTCGGAGACCCTTTTGGTTGAGAAACTGGCAATTGTTACAGGGCAGTGTACAAGCAATTATGCTTGGTGTCAATTCAGCTCAGGGATGCTAATGAAGGTCACCTCTTACTTAATGGCTATTTAAGTGAAAAAGTATTATGTTCAAGTGAAGGGAAAGAATTAAAAGACTTCTTAAAAACACACAACTGCCACAAATTCATGTTTCTGCCTCTCTTCGCCATCCACTCAATGATTTGCAGCATTGTGTTAAGTGGTGGAAAATCCCAAAGTTCAGAAGGAAGGGAGTGGGTATTCCATTTTTCCCGGAAGGTTAGCAATCTGCATGCTGCTATTTCTTCTCCATTCCCTCCTTGTTTTTTTTTAAAAAGTGAAACCAAATGAGGTTGAGGGAGGAAGGAGGGTATGTTGAGGGTGGGGGGCTGCTGGTGGAAAGGGTTTCTACACATTGTTCATTATTCTCTGCATATCAGCACTGGAAGCTTGCCTGTTCTACCATGTTCAAATACAATGCACAATCTGATTTTTCACGTATATTTTTTTAAAGTGTAGATAACCAATGGCAGTTAACAGGAGTTGTTGTAGTCAAGACCCTGCTGGCAATAAGACTGCAGAGGTGTAGTTTTGACCAGCTACTCTCTGATATCATGTATAAATACCCTTTCTTGGTGATGATATAAAATGAATCATGAAAGGCATGAGTACAGCCCAAACCTGCCACTTTATACATAGTGTGTCTGTGTTCAAACACTGGATTTGAAGCCAGAGCCTCAAAGGTCCCTAATAGCCACCCTCCAGGAGGTCTTGCTGCCCAAAATGAGTACTGTTTATGGAGGGACACAATTTCTATCAGTCTGCCCCTTAGTGATCCAAGGCTTGGACCCTTACAATCTGGTACTTTGGCATCAATTTATCGTCTGGAATTGGGGAGAGGGGGAGGAGGAAGGAGAAGCAAGAAGACTCTCAGAACGGGTGAGGGAAAGGTTTTGGGCCTTCCTATCTTGACTCACCTCCCTGCTGAAAACCAATGAAAAGGAAGGAAGCTTCAATTGGAGTTTAAAAGAATATTCTCCCTCCTCCCCATGTATGACTATGAGCATATCGAGGGAAATGGTGGCGAAAAACAGCTTGTGTGTCAAACTTGTAGACTGAGTAAAGGCAAGCATAGTAAGAGGTTCAGTACTAACCTACAAGCTAGTTTACATGGTTTTGGACTGGACTAGGAACCTATATGAAGAATCATGCAGGTACTCATTTGGAAAGTTTTATGTCAGAAATCAATTAACTGTATGTAACATAAATGAAGGCCTATATTTCTGCTCTTGTGTACTCACTGGCTGTAACATATTTTGTTTCTATAATATTTGTTGGAAAGCTCCAGAACAATGTTTCTGTGGGTCTGTGCAGTATTATTATATATATTTAAACAAAAAAAAATCTCAGCTGTCTTTATTTTAAAGTGTGTGGTTTGCTCATGGCTTTTGATTTGTACATCCGCTCTCTCGACATAATCTGGTGATAAAGTTGCTACTGTGACAACCTAATGTAAATTCAGACCACGATCCGCAGTGCACCTCCACATTTTTCAAGCTCTGACTTTGACCTGTAAATGATTCATGAAAAGTATCTCCCTTGGGGCGTGTTAAAGACTTTCTGTTCTCTTGTAGTTTAATTGGAGGCAAGAGCAGTGAGAGCAATGAATTACAGATGTGCTAGGGTGGGCCTTTTAAAACAAGCCAGCTGCACAGGAGTCAATTGTTCCCTCTTGCTTGGTGTCTGCAGATGTACAGGAAATGAATAAAATGCGTACACGTGAGCTAAATGTCGTGAAAGAGAATGATTCATTCCTTCTAAGTGTGTATTGGGTCAAAAGAAGAAAAAAGGTGCTATTCACTGTTCTAAGATACTTAACAATCCATTTGAAATGTGTTTGCTGGTATACAGTGGAAGCTAATTTGTGCAGAGAAAATTCTTCATGACAGTAATGTGAAGAAGTGACTCAATAATTGCGTACAGTTCTGGTCACCCTACTATAGGAAGGATGCTGAGGCTTTGGAGATGGTTCAGAAGAGGTTTACCAGGATGCTGCCTGGTTTAGAGGGAATGTGCTATCACGAGAGGCTGGATACACTTGGGTTGTTTTCTGTGGAGCACCGGAGACTGAGAGGAGATCTGATAGAGGGTTACAAGATTATGAGAAGCATAGATAGAGTGGATAGAGAGTATCTGTTTCCCAGGGTTGAAATGTCTAATACCAGAGGACATGTATTGAAGGTGAGGGGGGAGGGGAAGGTTCAAAGGGGGATGTGAGGGGTAAGTTTTTTTTTACTTAAAGTCATGGATGCTTGGTATGGTGGTAGAGGAAAATACATTGGAGGCTTTTAAAAGGTGTTTGGATAGGCACATGGATGTAAGGGAGATAGAGGGATATGGACATTGTGTAGGTAGGAGGAATTAGTATTTGAGTGTTTTTGATTTGCTTTTCAGCTGGTTTGGCACAACTCTGTGAGCTGAATGGCCTGTTTCTGTGCTGTACTGTTCTATGTGTTTCTTGATGCCCTCCCATTGTCCAATTCCAGCTTTCATTCTCATCTCACAATGGGATTCCGGAAGCTCCAGCAAGAGCTCCATGAGTTCTGAAAATGGCTTAATTCAGTAGGTCAGCCATTCTCCTCGGAACGCTCAGCTAAGTAGACCTCCTTTGATATATCATTCAACTCTAGTATCATAGCAGAATTGACTCTTCACCCAATAATTCATCAGAGATTACACCATGCCATTTGCTGATGCTCTCTAAGTATTGAATTTCTAATCTGGCAGTATTGCTGGATCATAACTGTCCTAAGCTCTGTGTACAACTTCAAGTGAATGTCAAAGTCATGAATGTAGTGGGTACAATCAAATTCCAATGTTCCAATTAAAATCTGGCACCCATAGGACATTTGAAAGTGGACTGAAACATTTTTGGGACATTATTAACCAAACATCTGTTTATTTCATTATTTTTAAATGATACACAGTAGCATAATAAATTTTCCAGTGAATCCAACCTATCTGAGGGAAATAGAAGAGTAATGTGTGAGCCAGATGTTCATCCATACAGATGGATTTCTGAATAAGCAGATACTAGATTATCAGCATTTTACCATGTGGAAAGTTATGCTAGAAGCTGTTCTGTGCAACTGTGTTCCAAAAGCTGTGTTGCCTACCCAGCATCAGGGCAACGGTGATGGTCTCAGGATTACAGAAAGATTTGGACAACCACTTATATGGGTGAAGCAAAAAAAAAAATTCTATGACAGTTTTAAGTCCATAAGCAGAGTTACAAAGCATCTGTGGCTCAATCTTAGTTCTACATACAAAATAACAGAGGAGTTAAACTAAACCAGTGTGAATGCACAGCTCAAAGGGTGATTTGGGAAAAAGGAATTTCAATTTCTGGGCACTGGTACCTCTACTGAGAAAGAGGAGGCTGTCCTATTGGAATTGGCTTTATTTTGAGACTACAGTTACGGCGAAGAGAATCATGAAGCTGAACAGAATTGGGGGGAAAAAAAAGCCCCTCAACCCAACTTGACCATGCTGGCCAAGTTGTTTAACTGAGCTGGTCCCATTTGCCCATGTTTGGGCCTTGTCTCTATTTATATACCTGTAGATGTAATAATTGCCACATCCTCTGGAGGTTCATTCTATATAGGGACAATGCTTAGAAAAAGTCACCTTTCGGGTCTCTTTTCCCTTTCACTTCAAACTTATGTCCTAGTTTTGAATTCCCCTACCCTGGGGTAAAGATTGTGGTTATTTAGCTTATCTACATCCCTCATGATTTTATAAGCTTCTCAACTTCTTTGCTCTGGGGGGAATTCCTAACCAGCCTCTCCTTATAACTCTAAATCCCCAGTCTTGGTAACGTGGTTGCAAGTTTTTTTTGGCACTGTTTCCAATTTAGTAACATCCTTCCACTAGTGGGGCAATCAGGACTGTACACAATACTCCCAATGTGGCCTTACCAATGTCTTGTCCAGCTGAAACACGGAATTCCAATTCCTATACGTGGTCAATTTTCTCAACAATGAAGGCAAACATGCCTAATACTTTCTTCACCATCCTGTCCAGCTCTGTCACCGCTTTCAAGGATCTATGCACCTGCACTCCTAGATTTGTGCTTCGCCGCTCCCCAGGGCCCTACCATGTACTGCATGAATCCTGCCCTCCTGTGTTTTACCAAAATGCGGCACTTCACATTTGTCTGATTTGAATAACATATGTTGCAGATTGGGATTTAAATAGATCAGAATCAGATTTATCATCACTGATTTATGTGATGTGAAATGTGGGGCGTGGGAGGGTTAATTTGAGACAAGGGGAAATTCTGGAAGTTAAGCAGAAAGGGAGAATGTGACAGCTGCATTGAAATGGGTAATAATAAACAGAGAATAACACAAAGGGACAAAGCAAAGGAAGATAAGTAGATAATCTGCATCACAGCCTGGTGTGGAAACGCCAATGCCCTTGAATGGAAAATCCTCCAAAGGATAGTGGATAGCGTCCAGACCATCGCAGGTAAAGCCCTCCCCACTATTGAGCACATCTACGTGAAACGTTGTGGCAGGAAAGCAGCATCCATCATCAGGGACTTCCACCACCCAGGACATGCTCTCTTCTCACTGCTGCCATCACGAAGGAAGTACAGGAGCCTCAGGATTCACACCACCGGGTTCAGGAACAGTTACTATCCCTCAACCATCAGGCTCTTGAACCAAAGGGGATAACTTCACTCAACTTCACTTGCCCCATCATTGAAATGTTCCCACAACCCACAGACTCACTTTCAAGGACCCTACATTTCATGTTCTCGATATTTATTGGTTGGCTGGTTGGATATTTATTTATGTATGTATGTATGTATGTATTTGCACAGTCTGTTATCCTTTGGACACTGGTTGAATGCCCAAGTTGGTGCAATCTTTCATTGATCCTGTTATGGTTATTATTCCATAAATTACATTGAGAATGCCCGCAAGAAAATGAATCTCAGGGTTGTATATGGTAACATATATGTACTTTGATAATAAATTTACTTTGAACTTTGAATTTATTTTGATATGCAGGTCCTTCCCAATTAATGAATATCTGACTTCTGTATAGCCCATACGTACGAACAAGTGTTTGGGAGACTAGCTGTATGTATCTGCCAGCTGCTGCAGGCATCTTCTGCCTTATGAGCTGAAGGTTTGAGACCACGTTTCCAATGTGCGAGCTGTTCAGGTTACGACAGTTCACAGGAACAGAACGCCGCTGTAACCTGGGGAAGAGTTTGTGTCAAAGCAGACAGAATTGGCAAAAAGTCAAAGTTCCTTTTTATTTTAGGTGACCAAGGCTGTGAATAGAATATTCCAGGAAATCTGAAGCTACAATAATAACCCCAGTTCTAACCAAATGCTCTGATAATAGAGGGTGGTATAAGGATTATAGTAATAGATTGTCTTAGCTCAGAAAATGAGCATATAGTGTAGGTAGTTAATAGCTAACAAAGGAAAGAATTCACTAGTGGAAGTAATCTTAAATTACTTAAATCACCTTATTGGACACCAACAGTTTTAGAGATTTTGTTACAGATTTTGACCAAATTACAATGTAGATTTACTTAATAAAACCTTGGTGAAATGGCAGACTTTTAATCAAATAATCCATTGGTCAGGGACAGGAACATAAAATCAATCAAGGGTTTTCAAAATAAAGATCATGCAAAAATTGTGAATGACTTTACACAAAAAACTATTCCCAGAATTGTAGAGCAGGCTGCAGCTGTGGGGTGAGTAGTGTTAACATTTCAAGGTTACTGACCTTTCAAAGGAAATGGGGAAGGTTAGAAAACCTCAGCTCTGCTGAATCATTTCTCTCTCCATTGTAGCTATCTGACTTACCTGTGGAGTATTTCCAAATTTCTACCATGGAGGGTGTTCTAACTGGCTGCATCACTGTCTGGTGAGTGGGGTGGTGGTGGTGGGGGAGGGATTAGAGAGGGCTACTGTACAGGTTCAAAGTGAGCTTCAGAGAGCTGTAAACTTAGTCAGCTCCATCATGGGCACTAGCCTCTGTAGTATCCAGGATATCTTCAAGGAGTGGTGCCTCAAAGAGGGGGCATCCGTCATTAAGGACTCCCATAACCCAGGTCACACTTTGTTCTCATTGCTACCATCAGGAAGAAGCATGAAGGTGCACGTTCAACAACTCAGGAGCAACTTCTTCCCCCCGCCATCTGATTTTTGAATGGACGTTGAACCATGAACACTACCTCACTACTTTTTAAAATCTCTATCTCTATTTTTGCCTACTTTTTAAATTTAACTATTTTATGTATGTATTGCAATGTACCGCTGCCACAAAGACAACAAATTTCACAACACATGCGGGTGATATTAAACCTGATTCTGATCTTTCTTTAGTTTGTTTCAGCATCCCAGCATCTGAAGTTTCTGATTTTTTAATCTTCACATGCATTAGGAAAGGTAATCTTGAGGTTGATTTCTTAAAACTCATTCAACATAGTTTCCTAGAACAGTGCACGGTGGCTCCATACAGAGGACAGATTATTTTAGACGGTCATGGATCATGAGATGAGATGAACTGATGATCTCACAGTAGTTTATGGAAAGAGGTTAAATTTGAAAGATTATGTCCCATACTAGGATCTTCAATTTAAATAAAGGCAATTATCTAGGAAAATGGCAGACATTTGGTACCTGTCTTCCTAGCTCACAAAAAGCAAACAAAGAAATAATAAATAATGTGAAAAAAGAAGGAACCTAAAACAAAAAGGTCAGTAGTTAAAAAGGTAAATTAGTGGGGAAAAGAGTACACATCTTGTACTCTGTGTTTTGGAAAGGACCCAGTCAAATGAGAAACTGCAAATGGCTATAATCTAGAAAAGGAAATGAGAGAGAAGACCAGTTAGCTTAATATGTTGTTATGAAAATACTAGTGTCCATTTTTAAGGAAATAGTAATTAGGAAACCCCCATTTCTTTCCTGCTCTGCCTTACCCTTCAACTGTAACCTGTTTCTGTATGTCATTGTGACTATAGTCCTAAAGTATCCGGCCAGTATCACACGATTATAACTCATGTCACCCACAATCCTCCATCAACCCCACCCCAATGTATCTATAAATAGATGAACCAAAGCTCCCTCTGGATGTCAGTAACCTTGCTCTACCCTTTCAATTTTAGTCATTTACAATGAACAGGAACCCTGACTGACAAGTGTTCCTTCAAGAAACAAGTTGACCTGGTGTATAGGTAGATTATGGCTTGTTGCTTCCCCCAATCATTTTGCTGAGTGCTTTTCCTGTTGGTAAGCAAGTGGTGCAAAGAGGTCACGTCGTGCCAACAAGGAATTACGTAAGTATATGTCACAGTTACTGTTAGTATTTCTCTATGTCTTCAGGGAAAGGACCTTGTTTAACATGTAAAAGGTGTTACTACTGAATTGACCTTCAGTCTTTTTCACTCCAGAAATGGGTTTCAGTTTATCCAGTCTCATTACTCAAGACCTCCAGTCCAGAATTAGATGACTTTGATCCAACTGTATCTCAGAAACCTGTTGACCAAGAATCAGTGCTAAGTATTTTGAGGTAATTGATGCTCTAAAAACAAAACAAAAACAAAAGAAATAGATACATTGGTTGAGAATGATTGAGGGTGGGAGGGGTGGGAGGTGGAGCCCAGAGTATAAAGGCTGGTGAAAGGGTGGTAATGAGCGATATCTTATTGTAATTGGACACCAAGCAGTGAAACATTAAGGGTAAAAGATACATTCACAGAAGCCACTGATACTAATGAACAAAGTAATCATCCAGAACAAATAGCATCTCTAGGAAGAGGTATAGTCAACGTCTCAGCCCAAAACATTGACTGTACCTCTTCCTAGAGATGCTGCCTGGCCTGCTGCATTCACCAGCAACTTTGATGTGTGTTGCTTGAATTTCCAACATCTGCAGAATTCCTCGTGTTTACGTTTTTAAATCTGGAACAAATCTTGTCTTTGAACAGACCCCTATGCTCTAAATTCTTTGCAGCTTTTCCCATTCTTCCAACATGGCCATATCCAGTCTCTGTTCTCTTCACCACCTCTCATCAGTAGATGTGGAAAGGATGTTTCTCATGGTGGGAGAGTCTAGGACAAGAGGGCACGGCCTCAGGATAGATGGGCACCCTTTCAAAACAGAGATGCGGAGAAATTTCTTTAGCCAAAGGGTGGTGAATCTGTGGAATTTGTTGCCACATGCAGCTGTGTAGGCAAAGTCATTGGGTGTATTTAAGGCAGAGATTGATAGGTTTTTGATTGGACATGGCGTCAAAGGTTACAGGAGAAGGCCGGGAAATGGAGTTGAGGAGGAGATAAAAAAAGGATCAGCCTATACCGTGACATCCAAATAGAACCCAGTATCCATCAATTATATAGTAACCTAAGTCAGCATTCATTACTGCTGAGCAAGTCCATCTACTTAACTTTAAAGTGACTTCTAATTACCAAGCAGAAGAGTAACTAGCAAAAAAGGAGGAAAGGAACATTTCAAACAGGGATATTAGGAAGGATTTTTGTTTACATTTATTTGTTCACAATATGTGGGCGTTGGTGGCGGTGACCACATTTATTGCCTCTAAGAGGAATAAATCCCTTACTGCCTCTGAGAGGAAATAGTTGCGAGTCAATGTTTCCTGCATCTGCAGTCTGATTTACACCATGCTGGATTTCGCAGATTTTCTCCCTGCAATGATCTTGGTGAGCCAGATGGACTTTAACAACAATCTGAAAGCTTCATTGTTCCCATTTCTGAAACTAACTCTTTACAATTCCAGGTGTACTTAGTTACTTCAGCTACATTGAAATGCAAGCTTATGCCTCTAAGTCAGAAATCCATGAATCGAATCTAGTAACTTGGGCACTAAGCTATTAAAATGACAAATGTATTTCAAATTTACGATCAAGTATATATATGCCATCATATTCAACCCACAGATTCATTTCCTTGCAGGCATACTCAATAAATACAAGAAACATGATAGAATCAATGAAAAGCTACACCCAACAGGATGGATAAACAACTAATATGCAAAAGACAAAAAACTTTGCAAATACAAAGAAAAATAAAGAAATAATAATAATAAATAAACAATAAATATCGAGAGCATGAGGCAAGGAGTCCTTAAGAGTGAGTGCATAAGTTGTAGGAGCAGTTCGGTGATGGTGCGGGTGAAGTTATCCATTCTCCTTCAGGAGCCTGATGGTTGAGGGGTAATAACTGTTCCTGGACCTGATGGTGCGGGTCCTGAGGCTCCTGTACCTCCTAATGGACGGCATCAGTGAGAAGAGAGCATGGCCTGGATGGTGGGGGGTCCTCGATGATGGATTTTGCCTTCCTCTGACAGCGCTGTGTGTGGATGTGTGCAATGGTGGGAAGGACTTAACCCGTGATGGACTGGGCCGGGTCCACCACTTTTTGTAGGGTATTGACCCTCTGAAATGATTACACTGAGGAATTTAAAGTTGCTGACCTTCTCCAGCTCCGATCCCTTGACGAGGATGGCTCATGGCCCGTTGACCTCTGATTTCCCCCTCCGGAAGTCAATAACCTGCTCCTTGTTGGTCTTGCGGGCATTGAGTGAGAAGCTGTTGTTATGGCAACACTCAGGCAGATTTTCAATCTCCCCCCTATACGCAGATTCGTCGCCACCTTTGATTCAGCCAATGACAGTGGTGTTGTCAGCAAACTTAAATATGGCATTGAAGCTGTGCTTAAGTATAAAGCAAGTCGAGCAGGGCACTAAGCACACAGCCTTGGGATGCACCTCTGCTGATGGTAATTGTGAAGGAGGCGATGGTGCCAATCTGAATTGACCGGAGTCTGCAGGTGTTGAAATCAAGGATCCAATTCCACAAGGAGGCATTGAAGACGAGGTCTTGAAGTTTATTAGTTAGTTCTGAGAGGATGATGGTATTGAACACCGAGCTGTAGTCAATAAAGAGCATCTTGATGTATGCACCTTTGCTGTCCAGATGTTCAGAGTTGAGTGAAGAGCCAATGAAATAGCATCTGCTGTGGATCTGTTGTGCCAATGGTAAATTGGAATGGAGTTGATACCCTTCATCACCAACCTCTCAAAGCGCTTCATCACGGTGGATGTAAGTGCTACCAGATGATAGTCATTGAATTATGTTACCATGTTCTTCTTAGGCACCGGAATAATCGAAGCCTGCTTAGAGCAGATGGGTTACCTCAGACTGCTGAAGCGAGAGGTTAAAGATATTGGTGAACACACCAGCCAGTCGATCAACACAGTTCTTCAGTACTCGGCCAAGAATGCTCTCACGTCAGCCTCAGAGAGTGATATCACAGTCGTTGTGGGCTGTGGGAGCTTGTGAACGTCTTCTATGGTTTGATGATCAAAGCGAAAATAGAAGGCATGGAGCTCACCTGGGATCTTCACTGAAGTATTTGCAGTGTAGGAGGAAAATACAAAACTGGATAGTTTCACGATGGGAATTGAAGAGTATTTTCCCGCTTTGTGATATTGCAGCATCCCCTAGTGTCCGGTATCTGCAGCATGACCACAAGTGAAGACTCGAGAGAGGCTGCAGGCACTGGAAATCTGGAGCAAACACACAAAATGCTGGAGGAACTCCAACGGGTCAGGCAGCATCTATGGAAGGAAATGGACAGTCAATGTTTCAGGTCGACTCACTTCATCAAGACTCTGATGAAGGGCCTCTACCCAAAATATCAACTGTCCATTCCCCTCCGTAGATGCTACCTTGCCCCCTGAGTTCTTACAGCATTTTGTGTGCTTGCTCTATGACCACAACTGAAATTTTTACAAATCTTATCATATTAAGAGTATACAGACGCACTATACACAGTGAAAAATAAAAAGAATTCAATCAAACATAGTTCCAAAGCAATTGACTACAAAGCTCATTGTTACAACTCAAAACAAAGGCTATGTCCTCTTAGTATGATCGTACAGCAATGGAAGCATGCAGTGTGCTACGAGGTGGAGATTAGACTCGCATGCAGACCAAGTTCCAGTTTATTCCGGTTCCCGACACCAACTTTCAGATTCATGTACTGGGAGTCATTTGATCCAAGAACTTGAACTGTATTATATTTGTGCACGTAAAGAAGTTGGACCCAACTGCAGATTTCCCAATGCTCCCAAAAGAGCCTATTTTGGTGAGAACATCTATCACATACTTGCATGCAAGGAATGCACAACAATGTTGTCAGAGATCCGGAGCAAATCTGTACCCACTGGTAATAATCTTAGAATCATAAGTCAGCAATTAAAAATAAGAATGGCTACTGATTTCTAAGAGCTTTCACTCTGACCTTTCTACATCTTAATGAGAGAGATGATATGAATCATATGCTACCTATTAACGTGAATTCAGATATGCTAAACATATCTCTTCAGCATGGCCTGCACAATGCAGTTCCCCATAGACAAGTCCAACTTCCTTTTGGTTGTCCTACACTTCTTAAATGACTGGATGGTCTTTGTTACTTCAGAGTTAACAACCAAACCACATGGTCCATTATGGAGGCCACTATGTAGGATGAGAGGACCGTAGAACTGTTTAGTTTTTAAACTCCATGCTATACTACCTGGTATAAAGCATCCTCAATATGCTCTTCTGCATAGATATCAATGAGGTGTTGTACCTATTCAGCCCTTTATGGTGTTCTATGTTTAAATGATCAGAGGCCAAGTCTTACTCTTTTACATTAACAAGTTGCTCTTTCTGTAACCACTGTGCTACTCTTAACATCCAGGTGTGGGTTGGCCTTCCTCATTTGTATTCCTCTCCCAGTTACCTGCAGTGGAGGTGCTTCTGCCCAAGAAAAGGATAGCATAGACAAGATGGGCTGAACAGTCTTGACTGGCATGTGCTAGTATACACTAAAATCATCAATCTATTGTGCACATAGAGAGAATTTCTTTTGCAGTGGTTTTGGACTTGGCTTATTGATTGGGAGGTTCAAATATTATGCTACACATGATGCACAATGGGTCTTTCCTCTAGAATTTTTACCTTTGTAGCGAAAGGATATCATTAAGGAAACACACCAGAAGCAAGGTTTGTGCATTAAAGGGTGCTTGCGAAGGGTTTCATTAGAAGAGGGGACTGAGGGAGCAAGTTTGCTCAAGGAGAAAATCATGGAGGCAACAGTAGGTGTTTGACAGGTTCTTCAAGGGAGTCAAATGGTCATATGGGTGATCCAGAAGGGGCAAGATTTGGACAGCACTGATACATGTAATAAATACATTTAAAGACGTCTCAGCAGAGTGCAAAGAGATAACATGGAACTTTGAACATGTAGAATACTTAACAGATGAAAAAATGGCCAAATATATACATTGTTATCTAGAACAATGATGAAAAATGTTAAAACTTTAATTGGATACTTTGACATGAGGCAACCATGAAATACTGAAGCACTGTATAAATAAATGATTTCCCACTTCACTAGCAGTTGAGATTATGACAACCATCAAATATAAGACTATCAGATCACATGGCATAGGAGCAGAAGTAGCCCATTTGGCCCATCAAATATGCTCTACCATTTAACCATGGCTGAGTTGTTATTCCTATTAACCTGATTTCTCAGCATAATCTTTGACGCCCTTACTAATCAAGAATCTATCAACCTCTGCTTTAAATATACCAGTAACCTGGGCTCCACAGCCATCTGTGGCAATGAATTATACAGGTTTATCACTCTCTGGCTAAAAAAATTCTTCCTTATCTCTGTCCTTTTTTTCTGAAGCTGTGCCTTCTGGTCCTAAATTCCCCCACTATTGGAAACATTCCCTCCACACCTGCTCTTTATAGGCCTTTCAATATTCAATAGGTTTCAATGAGATCCCCCCTCATTTTCCTAAACTCCAGTGAGTACAGGCCCAAGGCCATCAAACACACCTCATACGTTAACCCTGTCATTCCCAAAATCATTCTCAAGAACCTCCTCTGACTGTCTCTAATGCCTTTAGATAAAGAGCCCAAAATTGCTCACAATATTCCAAGTGCGCTCTGATCAATGCCTTACGAAGCCTCAGTATTAAATCCTTGCTTTCATACAGTATGCTAGTCCTCACGAAATTAATGTTAATATTGCATTTGCCTTCCTCACCACTGACTCAACCTGCAAGATAACTTTTACAAGGTACAAGTCCCTTTGTACCTTGATTTCTGAATTTTCTCCCCATTTAGAAAATAGTAAATGTCTTTATTCCTTCTACTGATATCCCAATTAATCCCATTTTAGGATCATCCAAGATGGCAGCATATATTAAGTCGATTAGATTCACGAAGAATCTTTTTACAGAAATATAATTTACTCATAAAATTTACAGACAATATAACTCACATATTGTTACTCACAGTACAAGGCAGATAACACTTATTTGTACATGATATGATGGCGTCATAGGTTCATAAAGACATATATCACAGAAATGGGCCTCCAGGCTCACAATGTCCATGCTAATCTTATCCAGGAGAAGAAAAATATAACAAAGCTTGTACAAATATGAACATGATTCATTCTCTCCCTCTGTACTATTGTAACCAAGTTTATCTCAGTGACAACAAGGTAAAACCGACCTCAACTAAGTACTTCAAATGTCCTGCACATTGTGTTGGAAAGTATGTATAACTTGCAATTCTCATCAATGCAATTAAATTTCCACAGTTGAAAAAAAGACTGCCAGCAATAAAGTGCCAATAATAATTGGGATTTTAGCACAACCTGAGGGATCAAAACAAGATTCGTATGGGATATTTAGACAGTGGATCGTAGCAACTGATATTACACTTAGGAAAATCGAAAATATACTTTTTGTACATATTTTATACTTCTCTAAAGTGCAACAAAGAAATTGATAGATTTGCCTTACATCTAACTTATCCCAAATCAATTCTTACAGATTCGCAGTCTTGTGCATCTTGCTTCAATTTTTTTGGTGTAATTGACTTCTGGATATGTTCACTCCATGTAAGTGTTTCCTAAATTAGGTGACAGAGTGCAAGCAATCTCTACATCTGGTCCTTTGATGTGTTTCCTCGACTTGGTTTCTCAGTTTAAATCAGAGGTGCATAAATTCAGGTGGTGGCAGATTATTTACTTCCGATGCTTATTCACAAGGAACAGTTTATTTGTACAAGCCATTGAGCAAAATATATAACAGGTTTTTATTCAAAGTCTAATTGTTCAGACGTTCTCCTTAGAAGGGAAACATTTTCCCATCCGACTAGATCAGGAAGCTGAACACATTAATCTCGATAGATTACATGTTAAAATGGTAGATCAGCAAAAATCTCATAAACCTCAGCAAAGCTAGTGAGGAAGGGAGATGAACTATCCTCAACTAATTCGGAAGTTAGGGGTGGTGTCAAATTTAATGAATCATATACCTCTTTGTGTCCGTGCCAACATTATGAAAGTGCTCTTTGAAACTACAGTTCATGCAACTAAGCATGTTCAATTCAATTCAAGTTTAGTTGTCTTTCAACCATACATGAATACCCATGAATACAACCAAACGAGAAAGCGTTACTCTGGGATCAAAGTGCAAAACATGGTACCAACAGTCACACACAGTAAGCACACACAAGATCACAATCGTGTAATTAGAGTCCCAAGGCTCCACTCCCCACCTCCCCAGGCCGCAGCTTGACGAATACACTTCCCCACCCAACTAGGTCAGGAATCTGGATATGGATAGATTACAGGTTAAAATGGGAGGTCAGCAAAAATCTCATAAATCTCAACAGTACTAGTGAGGAAGGGAGATTTCAAAAGAAAGATGAACTATCCTCAGCTAATTAGGAAGTTAGGGATGGTATCAAATTGAATGGTTCATATACCTCTTTGTGGCCGTGCCAACATTTTAAAAGAGCTCTTTGAAACCACAGTTTATGCAACTAAGCATGTTGTGTACAGCATCACTGTATCCTTCTGCTAAATAATGAAACAACCATACACAGACCAGTACTGTAATCAATGTCAAGATGGCAGTACCATAGCCCAGCATTGTCCTGTGGTACAAGATTCAGTATGACTCTTGCACATTTGGTCTTTGGTCCAAGGCCTGATTTAGGTAGGCCCCGGACTCAGACCACTTGACAGTAGCCAAATGAATCAGGGCTGGTTGTGCTCTACCTCTGGTTTACAATTGCAGCCAAATCATTTTTTTCCTGCTGGTTTGTTATTCATCACTGAGTTAGACTGACTAAGGCACTCAGTGTAAGTGATCGTGATTTGGTTAAAATTCTTGCGGTCCTCACCACCTTATCGTAGACCACTTCATTCAACAACTCTTGATTATTTTCTCACTTCTTTATTCCAGCATTCATATTTTCCATTAATATAAGGTAAATCTGGTCCTTTTCCTGTAGATCAAATTCTTCTTTACTGGATCCATTTCACTTGGAAGGCCAACAATTTTGCTCATTCCTTATTTCCCTTTAAAAGGCAATGATTGCATAGGAATTTCCCAGAGTTACATCCAGTCCAACAAATAAATGACAATATCTTTCCAAGTCCGGATAGGGTGTGACCTGTTGGGAACTTAAAGCTGCTGGGCACTCCAAAGCACCTGCTGCTCTTTTCCCTTTTAAATAAAGATATCGTGGGGCTTGAAGGTCTAGTTGATGAGCAACAGGCATTGGCTGCAATACGTTTTGTAAATGTACATTTATGCTGTGTTGCACTAGTGGGATTGAATGTGTAGGTCAGTGGTTGGATTGCCACTCTGAAAGGCTGCTACATCCTGGATGACTTCTTTGAGATTGTTGGCACTCTGAAGATAAATATGATGTGCTTCATTTCAATCTTAATATACCATGTAAATAGTAGAAAGTATTCAGCTCTCAGGGAGCGATTCACTTTCCATTCTCTGCTTTTAAATATCGTTACAAGCTTGTGGTCGATCTAGTTAATTTACCAATAAGTGGTGACTCCCCAGGATGCTGATCGGCGTCCATAAGACGGTGTTAAGAACAGGTGGTAAGATTCTTGGAGAAGGTCACTGTTCTGCCTTGTAACTTCAGAAACAAATTGAAAGAGAAACGCAGGATCGGGGATATGTTTTGTCTTCAGTGAATTTTGCCTTTAGACTTTAGAGACTAAAGACAAAAGACTTCAGCCTTTAGTTTTGACTTTAGCTTTTTTTTAGTGGGGCACCCACATATGATGTGCTGGTGTGATGACATCCGCCAGTCATGTACTTCTTACATAGAACTCATAACGAATTATGTAAACAACAACAAATAATTAATCAAACAATGTATTTACAATATTACTCAAATATTAAATATACTGAACTCCTTCCTGATTACCTATAAACTCCAACTCGATATAGAGTGCATCTGAACTCAAATATGTAACACACTGCTCACAAGTCATATATATACTGTATACTATATAACACAACTACTATGTAGACATCTGCAGCATAGTAAATTTTAAATTGTCCCACTCAGACCTAAATATTTAATCACTGTGGAGGATTTCTTACTCTTGTGGGATAGTATCTTTCCTGACAGAGTGGGGCAGGGGTTTCTCTGCTTCACAGGTGAGACTTGTTGCTGTAAATCAATCTCAGGTCTTGGGGCCTCCCAAAAGTTTTTGAGTTGTCTGCAGGAAAAGGTTCTGACAGCTCTGGACACCTTTCTTCTCTAACAACAGACTCCACTCCTTTCAACTGTTTGATGTGCCGTCTCCAGACGATATCAGACGCAATCTCCACTGAGTATGAGAGTGGTCTAGTTCTGACCTTAATCTTTCCAAGTACCCACTTTTGATCACCTCTGCAGTCCCTTGCCATAACTGCTTGTCCAGGAACGAAACATCGAACCTCCTTGTTTGAGGAGCCCTTCATTTGTCTCAGCCGTTTGTCCTGCATACTCCTTCTGAGATTGGGTTTGAGGAGATCCAAGCATGAGCACAAGGGACGACCCAGGAACAGCATAGTTGGTGAGCTGTTGGATGTGGAGTGTGCGGCACTGTGATAGGCAAGGAGGAGATTGGCGAGCTTCTGACTCAGTGTCAGTGTGGTGTGTTCTTTAGACTCTGGACTAACCTTTCCGTTAAGCCATTTATAGCTGGATGGCACAGTTCAGATGTTCCACCACAAACCGTGGTCCACTGTCATTGACTAAGTTTTCTGGAATACCAGTCCTTGAGAAGAGGCTTCTCAACACATCAACAGTGTGCGAGGAGTGGAGGCCATTGGGAACACTTCTGGCCACTTGGTAGCTGCATCCACTACTAAGAAGAAATTTGTGCCCATGAGTGGTCCAGCAAAACCCACATGAATCCTCTGCCAGGGCAGTGCAAGTCATTCCCAGGGATGGAGAGGTGATGCTCTTGGCATCTTCTGGATCTGTTGGCATCCCAAACTGTGCATGGCAAGCTGCTCGAGGTGCTGATCTCTCCCAGGCCACCAGACAAAACCTTGAGCCAATGCTTCCACTTTGACACATGTAGATGACCAGATTTAGCTCCTCCAACACTTCAGTTCTCAGCTTAGATGGTACCACAACTCTCAATCCCCAGATAAGGCAGCCTGGGTGAGGGACAAGATCATCCTGCTGTTGGTAAAAACAGGAGAACTGGAGTTTCTACTGCACATTAAAGCCATTTCGAGTTGCTATGTAGATATGAGACAGTGTGGGGTTTTTCTGGTTTCTCTTTGGACTATCTCTGCTGAAATCGGGAGACTTTCAATTTGCAATATGGACAATATGTCAAGAGGAATGTCCTCTTTTGTAAATTTTTCAGGTATTTCCTTTTCCCAGGGTAAATGAGACAATCCATCAGCATTTCCATGATTGGTCGTCCTCTTGAATTCGATCTTGTAGTTATGTCCTCCAAGAAACAAAGCCCATCTCTACATTTATGCTGCTGCTGTTAGTGGAACTAGTGGTTGGTGATCAGTAATGAGGGTAAACTCTCTAACATGCGAATACTGGTTGAAACACTTTACCTCAAACCCGACTCAGGGCCTCTGTGCATATTTTTTCTCTGTAGCAGTAAGGGAGTATGATACAAAGACTACACTTACATCACTCATACCGTGTGACATGACTCACCTATGTCATGAGGAGAGGCATCGTAGGCAAGCTACACTGGACAATGTGCATCATCATGTGTGAGTATAGTGCGAGTCACCATTTCCTTTATTGTTTGGAAAGCCACCTCACACTGCTTTGTCCATTGTCATTTCTTCCCAATCAGTAGTTATGAGTTCAACGGGTGGAGCACAGTAGCCAGGTTTGGCAGGAACCTGTTACAGTAACTGACAAATACTAAAAAGGACCATAACTGTGACACGTTCTTTGGCCTCGGGGCATCCACCACTGAATTAATCTTCTCAGCACCCTTGCATAACCCTTGTGTGTCAATGGTCAATTGTATGACCACAGTAATTGATACTTGGTTTAAAGAATTCACACTTGTTGTGCCATGCCCTGAGCTCCTAATCTTCTAATCTTTTTAACACTCTCTTGGGATTTTGGAGATGCTCCTTGACATCCTCACCCATAACAATGATGTCATCCAGGTAACACTGAGTGCCTGGACAGCCTTGTAGCACCTGGTCAAAAGCTTTCTGCCAGAGTGTAGATGCAAAGGCTATTCAAAAAAAACCCTGTTATAGTGATAAAGACCTTTGTGAGCATTTATGACAAGAATTACTTTGGACTCTTCCTCTATCTCCATCCGTGGGCAAGTCTCAGCTGTCCACTTTGCTGAAGCATTTCTCTCCAGAAAGGTTTGCAAAGATATCTTCTATCCTGGGTGGAGGGTGTTGAACTACTTTCAGTGCTGGGTTGATGGTGATCTTAAAATCAGCACAGATCCTGACAAATTCATTTTTCTTGGCTGCTGGAACCACTGACACTGCCCATGGGCTCCACTCAACCTCCGAAATGATTCCTTGAGTCTCCATGTGATTTAGCTCCCTGGCTATTTTATCACGGATGGTATGAGGCAGCAAATGGGCTTTGCAAAACTTGGGTGTGGCATTTTCACTTAACACTATCTTACTGTTGAGTTTTCCAATCCCATCCTTGAACTGCTGTGGCACCATCCAGTAGTTTTCTTAATTTGCTTTCTGCTGACTCTGTTGCAGGGGCTGTGGCATGCAAATGGTGGATGGATCTCCAATGAAGTTGTAGTTGTCTCAACCAGTCATGCCTCCAAGATGCTGGCCCATCTGTTTTTACCACGTGCAAGCCCAATGTAGCTTGTTGGTTGTTGTAATTCACTGTTACAAATTAACTTCCCATAGGAGTTACCTTTTCTCCAGTTTAAGTTCTTAGTTGGATATCTGCAGGATATTTCTGTATCTTTGAAATGCCATTCAAACTCATTTTATGTAATGACTGAAACAGCTGAGCCAATTTTCAAGTTCATTTTAATTACCGTTCACTTGTGGTGTGAGCCATATTGCTTGCCTCTTGTTAGTTTTCACATTGTAAATCTCAAGGCTACCCAGTCATAGGTCCCTCTCATCATTATCAGATTTTTCATCAACAGCATGCAGATTAGTGCTATTTTTGAAACTGCAACTTGACTTTTTACTTTTTCTCTGCCCTGAGCAGTCCATTTATTTTTGTCTGCCTGACATGCTCTTTGTATGTGTGCTACTTTCTTATATCTTCTGCACTTTTTGCCTTTAAACTTGCGTTGGTCTGGGTTATGTGAGCCTCTGCCACATTGCTAACACAATTTGTTCGGCCAGGCTGGTTTCTGTTTTGACCTTGCAATTTTGTTCACACTCACTTTCATTCCAGATTGCAACTCAATTGTGTCTCTGGATGCTGTTTCCATTGATACAGCAATTTCAACTATTCCTTTGAATTTGAGTTTTTCTTCAGTTAGAAGTCATATTTGAATGCTTCCTTATAAGATTCCACAAGCTAAATGATTTCTCAGTCCATCCTTAAGCCCATTACCGAACTGATATACTGTAGCTCAGACAAATTCTTCAATTTAGCCACATAAACTGAAGTGGACGCTCCTTCCTTTTGACTCCACTTATGAAACCTAAAGTGTCCTACAATCAAGAATGGTCTTGGTTCTAAACATTCCTGCATTACGTTCATAATATCAGCAAAGTTCATTTTGGCTGGTTCTGGTTGGAGCTGTCAGACGTCTGTGCAAACTTTGTTTTTCCTCC
This sequence comes from Mobula birostris, assembly GCF_030028105.1. NCBI lineage: Eukaryota > Metazoa > Chordata > Chondrichthyes > Myliobatiformes > Myliobatidae > Mobula > Mobula birostris. The sequence goes on from NC_092396.1 coordinate 19,357,888, forward strand.
GATTACATTCAGCAACACTGGCACTCATTTCTTATCGGCTATTCCATTTGCTTTAAAATACTGTTCAATTCATTCAGTATACATCATCCAATTATCTGTCATGCAGTTGAACACATTTACCTTTCTAATGTAGCCAGTCAGTTCTGCTTCTTAAAAACTCACTGTTTAGGAGCTCGTGGCTATACCCACTGCTTATTAATTTCTTCCATTTTCTGCCTTTTTTTAAACGTGATTGTCTCTCTCCCGTTCCGAAGAAAAAAAACATACTGCACTTCAACAGGTAGGTAGTCATCTCGGGTTGTTTTTAAAATGTCCTCATCGCCACTATTATGTTTTATAACTTCAGAAACTAATCAAATGAAAAACACAGGAGCCAGGTATGTTTTGTCTACTTAGTTTTTCTTAGTGAGGCACTCACATATGACATGGTGGTGTAATGACATATGCTATTCACGTACTTTTTACTGGTAACCCATATGAATTATCTAAACAACAAAGAATGCTTAATCAAACAATATATTTACAATATTACTCAAATACTACTGAAACATTAAATGCACTAGAGTCACTGCCTGTAACTTAAGTAATGCAAATATTTCTTGTCACTTTCCAGCAAATGCCTAAATATACCGATAAGTCAGCTCTGTCCTGTATTGACTTCTAAACCTGGTTTAAAATGATAGCAACACACATCAAAGTTGCTGGTGAACGCAGCAGGCCAGGCAGCATCTGTAGGAAGAGGTGCAGTCGACGTTTCAGGCCGAGACCCTTCGTCAGGATACCTTTATATAGCATGAAGTTCAGTCTGTAGTGCAAATGAAACCTGGTACAGCCGGAAGCAGTTTAAAGCTCAACCGTTATAACGTGAGAGGCCAAAAGGCAGGAAAAACAAAGGCTTGGGCTTGAAGAACCAGTGATCGCGTGCATGTGTGCAGGATCAGCAGTCTAATCAAGGTGCGTTTTATTGTCAAAGTATGCAACTCTGATATTTGTCTTCTCCAGATAGCTATGAAATACTTATGAAGAAGTAAAAGAAACAAAACTCGCAGACCCCAGTATCCCCCAGCCACCTCCCCCGCAGAAAACGAACGACAAGAACAATCTCCAACCCCTCCTCCGCAGAAAAAAACAACATTAATACAATCCAGAGCCCCTTCCCCACAGAAAATAAACAGCAATACAATCCCCAACTCCCAGCCTGCAGAAAAAACAGCAACAATACAATCTCTGAACACCCCACTCGCAGAAAAAAAGGCAGCGACAATAGCAAAACATCCCCACCCAAACAGAATAAAACAGCAACCAACCCACCCACTTGCAAAAAAAATAGTGACAGTGGCATCAACGAATCCCTACACCCCCCCCGACACACGAAGATCACCCACCCGCCAATCGGCCACGAGAAAGAAAACACCAAAAAACTGAAGGAGACCAATATGAAGTTCAGTCAAATCACATAAATCTCAGAACATCGAACAGTTCTTCCATGACTCAGAACTCATGCCTGGTCTGAATGGTGGCCTCCGGAGGGAGTGATCACTGACCCTCTGGCCTCTGTTGGGAATGATTGCTGACCCTTTGGCCCTGTTAGGAGTGATCACTGATTGAGCTGAATGCCATCATCCTGGTGGCCTCAGCCCAGTCACTCACTGACCAGGTCCAAACACCTTCACCTCAATGCTTCAATCTTCATCGCCGCTTCAAGATGGAGTCGCTCATGACCTTGCGTCCCGTCTGTTTTTTTTTCCACGAGCCAGCTTGTGTTCTCGGCCCTTGTCGGGTTCTTGTCTCTGATCTCCACGAGTCAGCTCTCCGGACAGAGCATAGCACTGGGTCCTTCAATGGAGACGCAAACTGTACATCACAGACACCAACAGTTTACCTAACACAAGCAATACAAAAAGAACAAGCAGAAGGCGTAGAAAAAGTGAAATAATTTAGAAGGTTTGCCATCTGAGGGCGTTGCTGATTGGAATCGTTAATCCAGTACAACACTGCGGCCTGGCCAGTGGGATGGGGTGGGTGGGCTTTCCTCAGACATGTTTCCATTTTCATCATATCTGAGCATCTCATGTTTCTATTTGAGCGCTTTTGACTAACACTCACTGATTTTGCCCATTCTTACTCATGATCATAATGTTTAAGTACAATTACGTACAATTAATCTCCTTGCTATTCTCATGGATGTTTTCTGTAACGATTCACTTTCCTGGAACCTGCCGTGGGTGACAGTGTGGGGACGCACATTACACTGCTGTGGCAACTTAACTCTACTGATCTCAATTTCTGAGAATGGAATTTGCACTTTCTTCCTGTGACCGCATGGGTTTGCCTGGGTTCTCCGGCTAACTCCCACAGCCCAGAGAAGTGAAGTAGGTCACCAGGCTGCTGTAAATGATCCTTTGTTTGGACAACTCATAGAAGAAGATCGGGATTGCAGGGATTGGTGAACACGAAACACGAAAAGTTATCCGCGCTTTGGCATTGGTCAGGTTGCAAGGTTGCCAGACATGAGTTCCAATCTGTACAGCAAAAATACTCTTTGTTGTTGGGTGTCTCATAGATGACTTAAATATCAGTTAGCTTGAACTTGAAGTTATAGGGAATCATGGAATTGCAGCGAGCCGGTATAGTCTTGATGGGTTGAATGCCCTCCGAGGTTGTATGGAGATATGAGTAACTTGCCCCTTGGACACAGTCGTGTAAAATGCAATAAAGTTCCAGTGGTTAATGCTTGGGAAATAGAATTATGATTAACACATCAATATATATTGCATGTGGTTATAGATACTGATTAACCACTGAGCAAACAAGGCCAAGTACATCTTCAGTGTTATGAGCAACTTGCCACTTCTTAATTTGCAGCTAATTCCAGATAAAATTTAACACACAAGTTTAGTGACATTCTCACTAAACTTTAAAGCCTGAATGCCTGCAGTTCCCTTCCATTTCAGATCACACACTCACTTTGATGGGTTCATTGGTAGGCGCTGACACTTGCTGGGTTTTAGATTTCCTCTCCTGGTTGTTGATTCTCACTGGGATTGGTTTCTATATTCTCCACTATATCTCACTGTTCCAGAGCTATAGACTTTTACTTCATCAGAGCAGACCATTCCTCCAAAGTTCCCTCTAATTTTTTACAGCTGCGCGGACCAACCATTGCTCTGAGGAGGAAATTTTTACATGGCCTGAAAACTACATGGCAGTTTTTTTTGTAACATGCATACTATGAATATTTAGAATTTAAAGATTACTTACCATAATGTCAGAATATAGAGTTTTTTACACCAAACAAACGCAAATCACAGTTACAACACAGGTGAATGATGTCAGGCAATCAAAACCAACTGACACGCACAATGGCAAAAGTAAAATGCTTTGACTAGACAGCATTGGTATTGAGCAGGCCAGCAGTTTATGAACAATGAGCCACCGACTTCCATTCTGTTACAATTAGTAACAGTATTGTAACTTGAAACATGAACAATGTAAATACGTTGAAGCTCTAAACTGTTTCAAAGTAAATGTTTATTATTTATAAAAAATTTTCAATTACATTCATGAACACATAATTAGTTATAGGATATTTCACAATTATATTAGCCTATATTTCAGAATTGTACAGTATATAAATAATTTCAAAATTATATTAACATTGTATAAAAGAAAACAAGTTGTGTGGTATCAAAGGCTATGTGTGCGGGAGCATTTCCATTATCGTGTGGCTATGCACCCCTGCAGCTTAGAGGGAACAGTGCCTTCATCTCACCATGTCTATGTCAATCATCATGACTTTTGATACAAATGCCATACCTTCATTAATTCCATATCTTTCTATGTCTCGCCCTTTCACGTGCCTTTCAAATGCTGTTACAGTTCCTGCCGCCACCAACTTCTCATTCATAATACAAACTAAAAGTTTAAAGTACAAAGTAAATATTATTATCAGAGTATATATATGTCACCACTTACAACCCCGAGATTCATTTTCCTGTGGGCATACTCAGCAAATCTATAGAATAGTGACTATAACAGGATTAATGAAAGATCAACCAGAGTGCAGAAGACAGCAAGCTGTGCAAATGCAAATATACATAAGTAGCAATAAATAATGAGAACATGAAATAACAAGATAAAGAATCCTTAAAGTGAGATCATTGGTTGTAGGACCATCTCAATGGATGGGTAGATGAGTGTAGTTATCCCCTTTTGTTCAAGAGCCTGATGGTTGAACGATTGCCACTGTTCTTGAACCTGGTGGTGCAAGTCCTGAGGCTCTTGCACCTTCTACCTGATGGCAGCAATGAGAAAAGAGCATGGCCTGGGTGGTGGGGATCTCTGACCAATAGATGCTGCTTTCCTATTACAGCGTTTCATGTAGATGTGCTCAATGGTGGAGAGGGCTTTAACCTGTGATGTACTGGGCCGAATTCACTACCTTTTGTAGGATTTTCTGTTCAAAGGCATTGATGTTTCCATACCCGGCTGTGATGCAGCCAGTCAATACACTCTCCACTACACATCCGTAGAAGTTTGTCAAAGTTTTTGATGACATGCCAAATCTCGGAGGACTCCTAAGGAAGTGGAGGCACTGCTGTGCTTTCTTTGCAAATGCATACTCATTGTGTGAAAGACTTGACCTTCAAATCCCCTTTAAAGCTATTCCCTCTCACCTTAAGGCTGTGGTCTCATATTTTAGTTATGTCTGCTATGGTAAACAAACACTGGCTATCTACCCTATCCATGCCTCTCACAGTTTTATACCCCTTTATCATTTCACCCCTTAGCCCCTTCTGCTCCAGCGAAAACAAACACAGCCTATTCTATCTCTCCTGGGAACTCAAGTCATGCAATTCAGGGGGTTCTTGTGTGAAACCTAGACGGTGAATAGAAGGAAGAGATTTATCGGCATATGTATCTGTAATTTCAAAGCAGATTAGATACAGAGTAACGCTTGCTGTTTCCCATTTGTTGTATTGTTTGCCGAGTATTTCTAGCAGCATTTAGCCAACGGATGTTGTAAACTAGTAATCCAGATTCAGGGTCATGACATGGCCATTGCTTTAGATAACTTCACTGAAATTCTGAAGGAAAGGCTAAGGAATTCATTGATGCTTAGTACTTGTCAAATAAATGACTTCATTTCTTTCTCTTGACTTTGTGTATTTATTTCGTTTCACTGTGTACTTGATCTTTGACTTCTGCAAGTCAAAACTGAAGTAATTTAAGACCTCAGAATGATAGGAGTCGGGGAGTGCTCACCATGTAGGATGATTCACCCACAGCTGGTGATAGTACAACGGATTCTGGTTAATTGGGACACAGCCAGACCAGTACATTTTGGCCCAATTAAGCAGCTGCCCTAATTAGCCACAGTTGCTCAAAATAGTTAAATAGTTAGTAAAATAGTTAAATAGGTATAAAAAAAGACAAACTACTGTTTAACTGAAGAACAAATTATGTATTGAAATGAAGTACAGAACAATTTAGAATACTAGCAATACTATAAAACTGTGTATTATTTCCCAATCGTTATAGACGGAGGAATTCATCAGGTGTATGCTGCTGTTTTTTTTATTTACAGTAAATGTAAAGGAACGTTTGTCCGCTCTTGGACTGTACTCCTTGGAGTTTAGAAGAATGAGGGGAGACCTCATAGAAACATTTCGAATGTTGAAAGGCATGGACAGAGTGGATGTGGCAAAGTTGTTTCCCATGATGGGGGAGTCTAGTACGAGGGGGCATGACTTAAGGATTGAAGGGCGCCCATTCAGAACAGAGATACGAAGAAATTTTTTAGCCAGAGGGTGGTGAATCTATGGAATTTGTTGCCATGGGCAGCAGTGGAGGCCAAGCCATTGGGTGTATTTAAGGTAGAGATTGATAGGTATCTGAGTAGCCAGGGCATCAAAGGTTATGGTGAGAAGGCGGGGGAGTGGGACTAAATGGGAGAATGGATTAGCTCATAATAAAATGGCGGAGCAGACTCAATGGGCCGAATGGCCGACTTCTGCTCCTTTGTCTTATGGTCTTATGGTCTAAATGAACAAAATCAGTGCAGACACCTTGTGCAGATGGTTGGTCGTATCTGTCAATGTCAGGAGAGCTGTGCGGCAGAGTCTTTTAAAGTGGAAAAGCTATCACACTGGGGCAGTTCCACTCTCTTGGACTCGGAAGTCTGAGTCCAGTGGAACAAGTAGTTGACACAACCTGGGGATTTCCTCAGTTGCAGTGGATGACCATGAATTCTGTGCCTTTTCATGCCCTTCGCTCTCCCCAAAGCGTTGCAGGATCTTCCTGTCGATCCCATCTGCCCGATCGGCTGGAGCTGGCTGAGCAGTCTAGTGGAGGCATGTTCCTACCTCACTGGAGCATGAGGCTCGCTGGCTACCCTCACCTCGTTTAGCTTGCCTGTTGAAGTGCAATACTGGGGTGCAGCTGCTGTCGCATGCAATCAGCTACTTGGACCCACAGGTCTGAGCTGAGTGTCTGGTGGGGATCAAATATAAGTGAACTGCCCCAGGATGGACACAACAAGGCCCTTCACCAGAGGTGCTGCCCCTCCCTGGATAGATAATAGATTGCCTTCATACAATGCGCTCGATGTTTGCATCTGCAAAATCTTCATTTTCATTGTAACATTCAGTATGATTGTTAATACCTTCAAATTATTCATAGTTCCTAACTTCTTGTAAGTAGTGAACTTGTTCCATTTTCACTCTTGTCTGTTTCTGACATCTCCAAGTCAGAATGCATAATACCACTGCTTATTTCCGCCAACTATCAGTGACAAAAATCACTGCTTTTTGATCACAAACACGTGCAAGTGATGCTATTTAAAACTGCTTTGCTTTAAGCATGGTGTAATGTCAAACTGCCACACAAATGCACATGACTGACACTAGTTAGAAACTGTTCAGCAACAGTCTCCTGTCCCAATTGAGCGGCATAGTCTCCCAAATAAGCAAAGGGAATCTTGGCTATTTTCTCGATTAGTTTTTGTTCTTTAGGTGTTGTTCCAAATAAGTGGCTGCCCCAATAACTGATGGCCCATTTAATTGGAATTCACTGTATTACCATACCACCAGACTAAAAAAACTACTTTCCCAAGCAGTAAGGCTGATCAACACCTCCACCCACTAACTCCACCACTACTTTATTATTTCCTGTCAATCACTTTATATGCAGCCTAATGTCATACAATAAATGTATATTATGTATTTATATTTATTGTGTTTTTATTACTGTTGTGTTCATTATCTTATTGTGTTTATTTTCGTGTTGCATTGAATCCAGAGTAACAATTATTTCGTACTCCTTACACATGTGTACAGGAAATTACCTTAAATAATCTTGAACCTTGAATCATGCATAAACAAATCTCACTGATAACCTGTTTCCAAGATCATTGTAGGGTGGTTGGGGCACTGGATCTGAAATGGTAGGCTGACTGCAGTAACCAGGTTCATAATGATTAGCAAAAATAACAAGCAGCAATAAAGGAAGTTTTTCTTAACAGAAATGTGGCAGTAGCAGCTTTAGTCGCAACTTTTAGAAGGAACTGGATAAATATATGAGAAGAAATCATCTGCAGGGCAATGAAAGAAAAATACAGGTGAAGTGAGACTAATTGAATTTGACCAGTTAGTTTTGGGATAAGAGCAAGGCAGACCAGATCTGCATTTATGCCACGTTCCTAGCTGTTCTGAACTTGTACTGCTGCAATGCGTTTTGCCCTGATTAAGGTATTCCCACAGTGCCGCTAGGAGGTAGCTCCAGGATATAGAGCCAGTGATGATGAAGGACTTTTGATATATTCCCAAGTCAGGTTGGTGTGCTGCGTGGTTGGGAACTAGCGTATGTGATGTTCCCATAGGCAAGGGTATCACATCTACTTGCTGCCCTTTCATGTATTGGTAGTAGAAGTCATACGTTCAGGAGCTGCCACAGCCCAGTGGAGCGCAGCTCAAAATAAGGACTCCAGAACTATATAACCTTGAAACCCTACATCCCCATTGATCGGTTATTTTTGCGTGTGCTGCTTTCTTCAATCCAGAATGTTACAGAACAGAAATTGGTAGAAATCACACTTGTTTTAAATGTGGGAGAATGACCTATGCAAAGTACCTGTACTGGTGCTAAAGTTCGTGAGGATCAGGTTTAATTTGCCTTTAATTTGGAAACTAGAGAGCTTTTGTCTATTACACAAACAACATTACAAATTGGACCCTCATCACCAAGGGAATTACTGAGCCAGGGCATTGTGGTTCTGTGCCCCAAGAACTTGTCGGCTATGAATCAATGCTTTGTAGAATTATACTGGTGTGATTCTGCATCCTGAAAAACTGGAAATCCTGAGACTACCCAAAGGTATGTAACCACTGACACTGCCACACCTAGGTACAAGTCAGCTCTGTCAGATCTGGCTTCAGCCAAGGGATTGCCACAGCATCCTGTGGTAAAGGATTTTTCAAACCTGAAAGTGTGATTGTTTTGGATGTCTGACATTGACTTAGGCCTCAACATTCTTGGGAATCCCAATTTACTCCATCTTCTTAAAACAAGTTGCCATTCTTCTCATCGGGCAAAATTGTTTGTGGACCAGGAAGAGCGGTCGAGTGACCATGGCTGCAGACCCTGAGGTACTAGGACTTGACATTTGCTACTGTCATTTGGTCTGTGGGGCCAGTAGTAAGTCCTAGTGCCCAGTGCCAGGTCCAGATCTGCAGAATCCAACAAGTGCTGTCAAATACTCATCCAGTGCAGGCCTCAGGACCCACTTGATGCAAGGCCTGGGGCCCACCCGATGGTGGGCATGGATCGGGAGCCCAGTTGCAGCTGGGACTGGAGATTTGTCGGGGCCTAAGACTCGGACCCAGGAAAGGTAATACTCAAAGATCAGAAGCTCACAGGGCATGGCAGAGCCCAGTCTTTCTGGAGCTACTTATGTGAGAACCCCTTAGAACTCAAACCCTGTGAGATAATCCCTGCACCCTGTAAAACAATATCCCACGGCACTGTAGATGTGAGATTCCGTAAACAGTACAGGATTCCATCTGTTCTGGTTATTCCATTTGAAACCGTGCCCTATATGGGCCAAATGACTCTACTGGGTGGATTTATATAGCTTCATCCATACAGCAATGATGCAGGACTTCCTCAGGGCAGTACATTTTATCTGCCTCTGTTCTCTGTTCTTTAGCACCATTCCCCGGGTTCTGATTTCCAGAAAGAAGTAGCCCCTTGTATGAGAAAATGCAATACAAATTCCATATCATATATCTACTTTTATTTTTGGCATGTATCTTCCATACACCGCAGAGTTCCGACACAATGTGAAAGTATTGATCATTTTGAGAAGAAGAGAAATCAGACTTCACTGCATGTGAGGCAAAGCAGAATCCAGGCAAGGTAACACAGAGGTGTAATCTGATTATCAAGGTGTCACAAACATCCTTGGTAGCACAGTGCAGACCAGGATTTGAAGCCCATTTTCCAGCAACCACATATCTTGCAATTGAACTACTGTTGAGCCAAAAAAAAGATAGCAAGGTATTTCACTTGAATTTTATCAGACAATTGCAGGTACTGGATAAATTATTTGATCAAACCAAGAGAAACTTGGCTAAAGGGGTAGAATTTTAAGCATTGATTTAAAGAAGGGTATCCTCTCTGAGAACATGTGAAATTTTTTGAGAAGATGACAAGGAGGTTGCTGAAGGTATTGCATTTAATGTAGTACATATGGATTTTAGCAGGGTGCTGTACATGGCAAATTAAGAAGATCCCTGTAGGATCCAAGGAAAAATGATATGTTGGGTTAAAAGTAGAAAATTCTGTTTTCTCAGTGAGACTCTTCTCCATTTAGTTATGTGGCATTATGGAACAAAACGAAGCACGTACTGTATGAACACTGTGGAAAATCAGCAGCAGTAGAAACATCTGTAATTTCATGTTTCAGCATATCGCTCACCCTACCATTGCTATCAAGGCGGTGGATCAATTGTGTTTCAATAGGGGCCTGCCCAGCTCACTATCAGCCATACACAAAAATGAGGCTGAACCTGCAACACAGCACTAAACAGCACCAGAGCACACACTAGATGAAGCTAAGTAGATAAAGCCCGCAACCGATAGATAGGATAATGGCTGAATCTTCAGTTCGTCCATATCTTGTCATCAGATGTTCTGGAAAATTAAACAACTAATAAGAGAAGCTGCATACAGAGGTGGTGCATACTAATCTTGTCCAGTGTGGGAGCCTTTCCTTGGCAGTCAGTACACTTACTAGTGCCAAGTACCCATTATCGACATCCTTGGGATCACCGTTGACCAGAACCTCAACTTTACCTGCCACCGAAATATTCTGGCTGCAAGATTGGATCCAACGCTGGGTATCCTGAAGTGATCAGCTCACTCTCTGACACTGCAGAGTTACAGGTAGGTAGGGCGGAGTGAGGCAATTGAAGCATTTGTCACTCTCAATTATAGATACGTCACCATATTTATTATTGTATAAAAAAACTAGCATGATTTTAAGGAAAACAACACAATATTTCGAAATAAAGGAAGACAACCATCAACTTCTTCTGACTCGCATTTATCACGCCAACAACAATTAGATGACCTCATCCTTGTTTCTTTTCAGTTTGTGGAAGCCTGCTGTGTATAAAGTTAGATTATGAAGACACGCAGTCCTCTTTTATTGTCATTTAGTAAAGCATGCATTAAGAAATGATACAATATTTCCTCCGGTGTGATATCACAAAACACAGGACAGACCAAGACTGAAAAAACTAACAAAACCACATAATTATAACATATAGTTACAACAGTGCAACAATACCATAACTTGATGAAGAAGTCCATCAGCACAGTAAAAAGTTCAAAGTTTCTCAAATGTCCCACATCTCACGCAGACAGGAGAAGGAAGAAAAACTCTTCCTGCCATGCCGACCACAGTCCGACTCTGAGTCATCCAAAAACTTCGAGCCTCCTATCAGCTCTCTGACACCGAGTACTGAGTGCCATCTCTGTCCGAACGATTCGACCTTAATCTCGGTCGCCAACAGCAGGCAAAGCTGGGGATTTTGAGGCCTTCCCTCGGGAAGATTTCCAACTGCGCAATAATAACAGCAGCGAACTGGCGTTTCAGAAATTTCTCCAGATGTTCCTCTGTGCTTTCACGTCCGTCTCCATCAAATCAGAATTGTCCACGGCCCCTACTTAACGGATACGATATCATTTTTCACCCTAGGGCTGTGCACATGCGGCACGCTGCTCTCTCCCCTCCCGCCTGATGCTACATCTTCTACGCTGCAACTGTAAGTCCTTTATAAGATTATACAAGGTAGCGAAAACTGCTATATAAATGCAAAACGTCTTTCTGCCACACTGTAAACCTAAACAATAAGGGATCAGGTGAACAAGGGGCTCATGCAATCTAATTTGCTTCATTCTGCTTCTTTGTGTAATCCTGAATGCAGGATTGGAAATAGACCATGGTGTTCTTCTGTGGCATAAACAAAATGATGTAGCATTTTGGAATAAAATATCCCAGAGCAATACTAAAGGCACTAGTGACAGTTAGGAAAGTCTGTATGAACGAGGTGTACCTCTCCTGATTGGGGGTGACCATTGATGTCATGAACAGGATGTAATATACAAAGCAGATCATCATACTGAAGGCGATGAACTTAGCCTCATTGTAGTTTTTTGGTAGGTCTCTTCCCATGTAAGCAAAAAGGAAACATGCTACAGTGAGAAAAACAGTGTAAAGAAAACTGAAAGAGAAGACAACGATATTACCAGTGTTGCAGTCTAGGACAATTGATTCCTCGATGATGTGGCCATGAGGACTGGGTGGGTCTGTGATTAGCCACACGGCAGAAATGATGATTTGGATGAGAGTGCTTAAGAAGATGAATATGTACTGCCCATTATACTTAACCCAATACTCATGGGCCTTAGGTAGCTTGGCGGCCAGCTTGAACATGCAGACAATTTGGAAAGACCTGACTAAGATACAGGACAGGCAGATGGTGAAGCTCACCCTGAAGAATGGCTGCCTTATTTGGCAGAAAACTTTGCTTGGTTTACCAATGTAGAAAAACACACAGGAAAAGCTACAAATCATTGATATAAGCATGAGAAAACACATTCTACCACCAGCAGACCTAACAACTGGAGTATTGTAATTCAGTATAAAGATGACCGCTATGACAATAGTCAATAAAAGCCCACCGTTTGTCAAAACTAATAGGAATATCGAGAAGGCGCTTTGCCATTCCAGATACTTCAGATCCCATTCCAGGCAGCGATGGCTCTTTGGAGGTGACCATTGGTGCCAGGAACAATCCACACAACAGTAGGGATCTGCAAAAAAAAAGGTAAATGTGATTAAACCACGAGGAGAGCAAGAATGGTAAATTAAAGAAACTGGACTGTGCCAACTGGATATGACAAAGAACTTATGATGAATAGTGTGTTAATTAAGTTGTGTTATTAATGGTGGGGAATGCAGGAGCTTCCTTTTCAGTCCCTAGTTACCAATAACTGTCTTACCTAGGGCAGGTACTTCATGAGTAGATACAAAGCTCCCTTTATATCACTCCATCATACACTGGCAAGTACAATATTGGTTAGTTATAAATTAAAGCTCTTCTTCCGCTAAGCAATCCTATTGCAGGGACAACCCACTCTAAATACCAAGCAACTTCTATACTTTCTCAGTATACACTCCTAAGGGAGGTCCGACAGAGGTTAAAAATAGAGGAAATATCTACTATATTTTTTTTTATCAAAGACTCCTGAAGTTGATATAGCATGGATTAGATATGAAATCTCTCTCTCTACACTATCCCATGATAACTCCGAGGATTAGCATAGGTTAGATACAGGATAAAGTTCCATCTACCCTTTGTGCACATCCAGGATACAGATACCATAAGTTATCTGGGCACAGGAGTACATTCAGCCAGAGACTCATTCCACCGAGATGCAACACAGAGCGTCATAGGAAATCATTCCTGCCTGTGGCCATCAAACTTTACAACTCCTCCCTTGGAGGGTCAGACACCCTGAGCCAATAGGCTGGTCCTGGACTTATTTCCTGGCATAATTTACATATTACTATTTAACTATTTATGGTTTTATTACTATTTATTATTTATGGTGCAACTGTAACAAAAACCAATTTCCCCAGGGATCAATAAAGTATGACTATGACTATGACTAAGTCAGCACCAAGAAAGAGGAGCAGGAGACCCATATGAGGCTTGATCCTGCTGTACCATTTCAGAAGACCATGGCTGAACTCTAATTTGCCATGGAACATATTCAGATCCCTTAGGACCAGGAATTTCAATGGGTTAAAATAAAACATTCTTCTGGTCCTGCCCTATATGGCTGATCTCTAATCTTGGAGTTATGTCCCTTAGTTCTAAACTCCCCAACCTTCATAGGATCTACACTACATCTCAAACTCCATTAGCATGTGAGATCTCTTTTCATCTAAACTCAGAGAACCTAATTTATTGAATTCTATCACAGGAATCAGTCTAGGGAGCCTTCGTTTGACAATCTCTAGAAGATTGTCACTAGGTGACAAGATATGGGGTGGAAATTGGATAGTACTAGAATATGTACACTGAGATTGCAGAACATAATTGAGAGAGATGCTGTAATCATCTGAAGCTAACTCAAGCCGGTTTTTTTTCTTAAATAAGAGATAAGAGTGGAATTTGGGAGGTTGGAGGAAGCCATGGTAGAGTGTGGACAAGAACAGGAATTCTGGTTTTATGATGATCTGCCACAATCATAGATGAGATGGAGACAAGGAGAAATATCTTCTACATGTATGGGTCCAAGATGCTTTTAGGTTCAAATTGAAATAGAATTGAAAGGGAATCAAAACACTATGTAGATCCATTAAATAGAAATTCCTTTACTTCAATAATGTTGATTCTGACTAATGATTTTGTGCATTACCAACTGCTCCATTCATAGTATTGACTAGTGGTTAATTTGTTAATTATTCCCTAGTTAGCCCCATCCTTTCTGGAACAGTAGAACTATATTCGTTAATTTTCATTCGAAACAGATCACATAGAATTTGAGGAATTCTGAAGAATTAATTCAAGGTACCTTTGCATTCATCTTCATGCGCAGGGTATTATTTTTCCAGATTTTTTTGTTAATGTTAATTTCTTCAAATTCATCACTCTCATTACTTTAGAGATTAGATGAAAAGAGATCCTGAATTTCCCACACTTTCATGTACGTATATAATACTTAGTATACCTTAATATACTTAAAACACTTAATATACTTTTACTGTTTCCATGTTCCTCATTAAATGTTCTTTTGTTCCTGCTCTCTGAGGGGTCCAGGTTTATCTGTGGTATTTTCTTTCTTTTTAGGTTTCTGGCTAGCTTGTTATTGTGTTCCGTTTTCTTTCATTTTCAAAATGCTCCCACTTCTAACCAATCTTTTATTAACATTGTTCATCCCTTTCTTTAAATGGAATACATTAATGACATTTCATTAATATGACAATAATAATGGGTAATATAATAATGATAATAATTAGTAATATCTATACAACTGCTATCATCCCAAAGACACTACACAATAGCATTAAACAATTAGGCCTGTTCACGGTGTTCACAAATGTTCAGAGTGTCCTGAACCAGCCAACCAGAACACGATATCTAATCAATAACCACTTGGACCCTAGAGGAGTGTATAAACCAGCATTCTGAGGGGACAACATCTTCATCTGCGCACTGATGAAGGCTTCTCGATTGGAGCCGAAATGTTTGCAAACATTTTGCCAAGTTCAGAGAGCAACCAGACTTCCACAACTAGGGCTCCCCTGCAATATCTACGTAAATCTTCAGAAAGCCACAATACTAAACAACACCAGAACAATAAATGAACTCTTCTCAGGCTTCCTGCCAGGTACAGTTATCGACTATAACCGACATTTTGATGACAAATTCTGCCATCTTCTTCAGGGACAGTGCCTGGGCATGTCTAGTCCAGAGGTACTTAGACAGGCCCAGGCAACTTCCCTGAAGAAGATGGCGGAGTTTGTCACCAAAACATCGGTTACAATCAGGAGGTGATGAGGGGTCTCGGCCCAAGCATCTTGTCCATAGGTGCTCCCTGGCCTGCTGAGTCACTCCAGCATGGTGTGTGTGTGTGTGTGTGTGTGTGTGTATATGTATATATTGCTTAAATTATGCACAATGCAAGTTCCCTTCCACAGTCTGCAGACTTGAGAAAGAGTCCACTTGCAGTTCTAGAATACTAAGAGTGAGATGCAACAGTGGTTGGGAGAAGTTTACATGCTAAGCTGTGATTGCTCTGTCATCAGATAAGTATGTAGGTCTTCAGTGAAGGTGGTCTCTATACTTGGTGTTCTCCGTGGCTGCCCACAAAAGATTTGAAAATTCAGTCAGTCCTGTGCTAGATCTCATATTTGCATATGTTCCTGGCCAACAAGATGGTTTGCAGACTTCCAATCGAGAGCGTGCTTGTATTTTTGGGGACTTAATAAGCCTCATGTCCACTGATAAACAATGGAACATAAACCATAATGTAGGCTTCGCAATTACAAATGGATTAACTTTAACTTTCAGCTCATATAACGAAGCTGAAAGGGTGGCAATCTCTGGATTGTTGCCTGTGCCATGCACCATTGAGGGTAAGAGTAGAATAATTTGGCAGAAGAATGCGTGGCTGCAGGGTTTTAGGTTTCTGGGTCATTGTGATCTTTTCTGGGGAAGGTACAAAAAGGATGGGTTACACCTGAATCTGAGCCGGAACCAATATCCTTGCAGGTAGGTTTGCTAGGTCTGTTGGGGAGGGTTTAAACTAATGTGGTAGGGGGATGGGAACCGGAGTGCTCGGGCTGAGGGTGGGGCGGTTGGTGTACAAGTAGATGCAGTGTGTAGCGAGACTGTGACAATAGACAGGCGGATGATAGGGCAAAATTGCAGTCAGTGGAATGAGGTGAAATGTAACATGGGGGCAAAATCAAGAAGGTTGATGAATACAGGACTAAAGGCGTTACGTTCGAATGCACTTAGCATACGGAATAAGGTAGATGGTTTTGTAGCACAGTTAGAGGTTGGCTGGTATGATGTTACGGGCACTTCTGAGTCGCGGCTGAAAGGAGATCATAGTTGGGAGCTTAATATCCAAGGATACACACTGTGTCGAAAGGACAGGCAGGTAGACAGAGGGAGTGGGATAACTGTTGGTAAAAAAAAATGAACTCAAATCCTTAGAAAGAGGTGACATATCGTCAGAAGATGTAGAGTCCTTGGGGATAGAGTTAAGAAACTGCAAGGGTGAAATGATCCTGATGGGAGTTATATATAAAGAGTAAAGTGTATATAAAGAGTAAAAGAGAGGTGAGAGTGGATATTGGACTGCTGGAAAATTACACTGGAGAGGTAGTATTTTGTGTCCATCTACACTGTGGAAGAAACTAGCAGTATGCCACAATTTTCAGAGTGTCAGGGGGCAGAAGTGAGTGCAGTTGCTATCGCTAAGGAGAAGGTGCCTGGGAATCTGAAAGGTCTGAAGGTAAGTAAACCACCGGGATTAGATGGACTACACTCCAGGGTTCTGAAAGAGGTAGCTGAAGAGATTGTGGAGGGATCAGTAATGATCTTTCAAGAATCATTAGATTCTGGAATGGTCCTGGAGGAGTGGAAAATTGCACCTGCAGCACCAGTGGGCCCAACACCTTTGACCACTGCTACACTACCATCAAGAATGTCTCCACTCTTTAAAAGGGGAGGGAGGTGGAAGAAAGGAAATTATAGGCTAGTTAGTTTGTCTTCAATGGTTGGGAAGATGTTGCAGTCCATTATTAAGGACAAGGTTTCAGGGTACTTGGAGGCACATAATGAAGTAGGCCAAAGTCAGTATGTTTTCCTCAAGGGAAAATCTTGCATGACAAGTCAGCTGGAATTCATTAAGGAACTAACAAGCAGAATAGACTAAAGAGAGTCAGGAGATATTGTGTACTTGGATTTTCAGAAGGCCTTTGAAAAGATGCTGCACATGAGGCTGCTTAACAAGAGAAGAGTCCATGGTATTTCAGAAGGGGTACTAGCATTGATAGAAGATTGCCTGACTGGCAGGAGGCAAAGGGTGGGAATAAAGGGGGCCTCTTCTGATTGGTTGCCAGTGATGAGTGGTGTCCCACAGGGATCAGTGTTCAGACCAGTTCTTTTCACATTATATCATATTTCAATGATTTTGACAATGGAATTCATGGCTTTGTGACCAAGTTTGTAGCTGATACGATGATAGGTAGTGAGGCAGATAGTGTTGAGGAAGCAGCTGTTATGATTCGTAACTCCAAAGCATAAAACTAATTGAAACCAAACATGGAACCAGGGTGTACATGTTAGTTTCGTTTTTACTTTAAGCAAGGTGTGCACATATGATGTGGTGGCACGATGAAGTATGCTATTCAGGTACATTTCCATATACAGTAACTTGTAATGAATTATTTAAATGAAAAAGAATGTTTAATCAAATAATATATTTACAAGATTACTCAAATATTAAATACACAACACTCCTCCCTGCTTAGCTATAAACTCCAACTCAATATAGAATGCAGGTGAGAATTGTGGTTGTGAAACAATCTCAGTTTCTGGGCCTTCTCCATGGTGGTTGTAGGAGTTGACTCTGGGACTGCAAAAGGTGGTTCTGACAGCTCTGAGCACCTTTCTTCTCTAACAATTGACTCCACTCTCCTCATAGTTTGATGTGTCGTCTCCAGAAGACATCAGGCACAACTTCCACTGTGTAGGAGAGTGGCCCAGTTGCCCACTTTTGGTCACCCCTGTGGTCCCTCACTGGGACTGCTTGTCCAGGAGTGGAACATCAGACCTCTCTGTTTGAAGAGCCCTCAATTTGACTCAGCTGTTTATCCTGCGATTGGGTTTGAGGAGATCCAAGCATGAACGCTAGGGGACGACCCGGGAACAGCATAGCTGGTGAGTAGTTGGTTGTGGAGTGTGTTGCATTGCAGTGTGCAAGGAGGAAATTGGTGAGCTTCTGATTCAGTGTCAGTGAATTGTGTTCTGATGACAAACCTTTCCGCCAAGCCATTTGCAGCTGCATGCTATGGTGCAGATGTAATAATGTATGTCTTATCCCATTCATTTTGAGGAATGACTGAAACGTTTTGGCAACAAACTGTGGTCCATTGTCACAGACTAAGTTTTCTGGAACACCTGTCCTTGAGAAGAGGATTCTCAACACCTTAACTAAGTGTCAGGCTGTAGTGCAGGTCGTTGGGAACGCTTCTGGCCTCTTTGTAGCTGCATCCACTTCTACCAAGAAATTTGTTCCCATGAATGGTCTGGCAAAATCCACATCAATCCTCTGCCAGGGCATTGCAGGCCATTCCCTGGGATGGAGAGGCGCCTGCTCTTGGCATCTTCTGGATGTGTTGGCATCCTGAACCGTGCATGGCAAGCTGCCTGGTCTGCTGGTCTCTCCTAGGTCACCAGACAAAGCTTTGAGCCAACGCTTTCATTTTCATCACACCGAGATCACCAGCATGTAGAACACTTCAACTCTCCACTTGGATAGTACAACAGTACTCAATCCTCACGTAAGGCAAACCCCATCCAGGGCGAGTTCATCCCAGTGCCGGTAAAAATGAGTGGCCATATAGACCTGAGGTAGCGTGGGCTCTTTTCTAGCTTTCCTTTAGATTATCTCTGTCATAAAAGGGAGACTTTTGATTTGTATTAGGTTAAAAACATCAAAAGGAATGTCCTCTTTTGTAAATTTTTCAGTTGTTTCCTTTTCCAAGGGCAAGTGGGACAATTCATCAGCATTTCCATGATTAGTTGAATTTGATCTTGTTCTCCAAGAAGCAGGAGCCCGTCCCTGCATTTGTGCTGCTGCTGTCAGTGGCAAGATATATTGACAAGATTGCTCAAATATTAAATACACAGCATTCCTTCTCTAGACTGAAAATGGACACTGTTGGTTGATGGTCAGTAATGAGGTTAATCTGTCTCCCATACTATTTGAAATGTTTTACACCCCAAACCAGACTCAAGGCCTCTCTGTCAACCTGTGTGCAATTTTTCTTTGCAGCAGTAAGGGCACGTGATGCAAGGGCTGATTGTTCACTTCTATCATTCGTGGCATGTGATGTGACTGCACCTATACCACAAGGCGAGGCATCACAGGCAAGCTTCACCGGACGATGTGGATCATAATGTGTGAGTATAGTCTGAGTCACCATTTCTTTTACCTTCTGGAAAGCAACCTCACACTGATTTGACAATTGTCATTTCTTCCCGATCTCAAGTAATGAGTTCAAGGGGTGGAGCACAGTAGCCAGGTTGGGAAGGAACCTGTTATATAGTAATTGACAAACCATACAAAGGACAACATAAAAAGACAGCACTGGGCAAACCTGCGGCAACTGGACCATAGCTTTCTTCCAGAATGAAGATGCAGATACTACTCCAAAAATAAGCCTATTATAGTGATAATGTCTTGTATGAGTGTTTATGATAAAAAGTACTTTTGACCCTTCTTCCATCTCCATCTCTAGATAGGTCTCAGAGAAGTCCACTTTTCATAAGTTTTCCCCCAAGAAAGGTCTGCAAAGATATCCTCTATCCTGGCAGAGGGTATTGATCTACTTTCAGTACAGGGTTGATGGTGACCTTAAAATTCCAGATCCTGATGGACACATTCTTTTTGGCTACTGGGACACTGGCATTGCCCATTGGCTCCACTCAATCTTAGAAAGAATTCTTTCAGCCTCCATGCAATCTAACTCACTGGCTATTTTATCTTGGTTAGTATAAGGAACCGGATGGGCTTTGTTAAACTTGGGTTTGGCATTTTTATTTAACACTATTTTACTCCCGATATGTTTGAGTTTTCCAGTGTCATCCTTGAACACTGCTGAGGTATCGTCCGATAGCTTTCTTACATCACTTTAGGTTGACTCAATCGCAGGGGACGTGGCTGGATCTTGTCACTACTGTTAAGTTTTGTAACTCCAAAACATAAAACTAATTGAAAGGAAACATGGTGCTGGGAATTTGTGACTCAGTTTTGTTTTTACTTTCACTGAGGCATGTGCATATGCCGTGGTGGTGTGATGACGTATGCCATTCACATACTTTTACATATAACCCACAATGAAATATTTAAATGAATAAGAAAGGTTAATCAAACAACATATTTACAATATTACTCAGATATTACTGAAATATTAAATACACCAGTGCAGCCAGTCTACAGAAGGACTTAGACAAATTGGGAGAATGGGCAAAGAAGTGGCAGGTGGAATATAGTGCAGGTAAGTGTATGGTAAGGCACTTTGGTAGAAGGAATAAAGGCATAGACTGTTTTCTAGATGGGGAGAAATTTCAAAAATCGGAAGTTCAAAGCAACTTGGGAGTCTCAGGCAGGATTCCCTAAAGGATTCGCTAAGCTTCTCTGCTCCATCTGTCAGAAAAAGCTGGACCTCCCTGTGGCCGCCCATTCAGTTCCACTTTTCCTTTCCCATTCGACATGTCAGCCCATGGCTTCTTGTACTGCCGCGATGAGGCCTCACTCAGGTTGGAGGAGATACACCTGGTATTCCATCTGCGTAGCCTCCAACCTGATGGCATGAACATCGATTTCTCAATCTTCCAGTGATTGCCCCCACGTTCATCATTCCCCATTCCTGTTTCTCACTCTATCTTATCTCCTTACTTGCTCATCACCTCCCTCTCCCTTCCCCCTTCCCTTTCTTCCATTGTCTTCTAACCTTTCCTGTCTTTTTCCGCTTCCTCCAGCCCTTTATCTCTTTTACCAATCAACTTCCCAGCTCTTAACTTCACCCTTCCCAGTTTCACCTATCACCTATCAGCTACCACCTTGTACTTCTTCCTCCCTCTCCCCACCTGCTTACTCTGACTTCTCCCTTCCCAGTCCTGATGAAGGGTCTCGGCCTGAAATGTCAACAGTTCACTCTTGTCCATAGATGCCGCCTGGCCTGCTGAATTCCTCCAGCATTTTGTGTGTGTTGCTTTGGATCTCCAGCATCTGCAGATTTTCTCCTGTTTGGGTTTCCCTAAAGGAGAACCTGCAGGTTAAGTTGATGGTGCCAAAGACAAATACAATGTTAGCATTCATTTTGAGAGGACTAGAATATAAAAGCAAGGATGTAATACTGGGCTTTCTAAGGCATTGGTCAGACCAGACTTGGTGTATTGTGAGCAGGTTTCAGGCTCCTTATCTAAGAAAAGCTGTGATAGCATTGAAGAGGGTCAAGGAATGAAAGGGTTAATGTATGAGGAACGTTTGACGGCTCTGGGCCTGTACTCACTGGAGCTTAGAAGAATGATAAAAGGCCTAGATAGTGTGGATGTGGGGAGGATGTTTCCTCTAGTGGGGGAGTGTAGGACAAGAGTGCACAGCCTCAGAATAGAGGAATGTCCATTTAGAACGGAGATGAAATTTCTTTAGCCAGAGGGCAGTGAATCTGAGGAATTCATTGCCACAGGTGACTCTGGAGGTCAAGTCATTACGTACATTTAAAGCAGGGGTTGATAGGTCTTGCTTAGTCAGGACATCAAAGGTTATGGAGAAAAGGCAGGAGAATGGGATTGAGAGATAACTGCCAAAGCAGATCGATCGACTGAATGGCCTAATTCTGCTCCTATGTCTTATGGTCTCACCCAGTTTCAGAATGTGAAGGAATCTCCTGCCAAACAGTTCTAAAATGCATTTCTCTCAGATTGCATTCCTGAGATATTTTTGTAATAATTTTTGCAAGTTATGGTGATGAATTGTTTTGACCTCAATTTAATATCTAACATCTCCCCTTGCTCCCTCTCCTCATATGCTGAGTTTATTGACTCCAGGCTTCTTCGGTTGACCGGTCCAATAACATAAGAGTGGAAAAGCAGTATATTTTTAACATATTTTCTTGTTAGATGTTTGGAACTGCAGATAATGTGATACAGCAAAATCCAATGAGGTCAAGAAAAAGAAATAAAAAACAATCTGAGGGATATTGGGTGCTTACTTACCACTTTGGTTTAGGTATGTTCCAGAGGGACAATCTTCACAGCTGAAGCAGCAAGGAAAAACCCCTCTTGGGACTTTCTTCTGCCCTAGTTCACAGTTTGCTGAACAATTAGAAAACGGGACCTGTTGGATAAAGAACACAAGATCTCGTTATAAGCTCTGCAAGGGGACCTAGTTAATATCCTTAGGGATGAATTATATTGTGGGGTGTGGTGGGATGGGATGGGAAAGACGGATTAGCTGCTATGTTTGATCATTGTAACTCAGCAGAACAACTGTTTGGAAAATAAAGCAAAAACTTTGCATTTTTTTGTGGAATTGCCATGTACCTCCACAAAACAATTCAGAAATTCACTCGCAATAGATTTCTCCCCACAGCTTCTTGTTTTAGTGTCACGGTATTGTTTGCTGAGAGCTGTGAATCCCCTGGCATTCCCTCACACCAACAACACACATCAAAGTTGCTGGTGAACGCAGCAGGCCAGGCAGCATCTCTAGGAAGAGGTACAGTCGACGTTTTGGGTCGAGACCCTTCTTCAGGACTAACTGAAGGAAGAGCTAGAAAGAGATTTGAAAGTGGGAGGGGGAGGGGGAGATCCAAAATGATAGGAGAAGATAGGAGGGGGAGGGATGGAGAAGACAGGTCCAAAATGATAGGAGAAGACAGGTCCCTCATACCATTAGTTTTCATTATCCAATCTAAAAATAACTGGGAACTCTGAGCTACTTCCCACTGAAAATATGAAAGAGTTGTTGCCTAGAAATTGAATGGCAATGATTTAGATGCATTTAGGTGTCATGCACGGTGGGCAAATAAAGCATTGTTGGGCGCTCACATCGCAAAATTCAAAAATGTGTTTTGCCCAAGTCTTCATGTGTTACTGATTTGACTTTATTCATGGAACAATTTTTCAGATGACTCCAGATGCAGATTGCAATTAGATTTGTAAGGGATAGAGGCTTGTGAAGCGGCTGAGGCTGGCGAATGATAGGAGAACAATCAGAAGGGCAGGAGTCAGCTCGGACTTCGGGTGAAGAGTGAAAGAAGAGAAAAGTCGCATTTAAGTGCTGAGGATAGATAGATTAGATGAGGAAGGGACAGAGCAAAAGTCAGTGTGCGAGGCTGGGGTGAAGAGAGGAAATGGTAGGACATGGGGTGAAGTTAAGTCAGCCAGTAGTGTAGTAGCATCCGCACTGGGCTTCGAGGCAAGTGGTCCTGGGTTCGAATCTGGCCAGCACCTTGCACACTTTCCATCTGTGCTAGGTTGAGCGTCGGGCTGGCAACTCGGTCTCATAAAAAAACAAATGCTAAAGAAGCGGCAAGGTTTCCACCCATTGCGCCACAAGGCGTGGAGAGGACTATCATGGGGTGAAGTTAAGCTGTGTAGGGTGGCACGTTACTCCAGCGAAACACTTAACAGAAGATCAGGATTCAATTCCCACTGTTGTCTGTAAAGAGCTTGTGTGTTCTCCCCATGACTGTGTGGGTTTCTTCCGGGTGCTCCAGTTTCCTCCCATATTCCAAAGCTGTTCGGGATTAGTAAGTTGTGGGCATGCTATGTTGGCACTGGAAGCATAGCAACACTTGTGAGCTGTTCCCAGCACACCCTTGGACTGTGTTGGGTCATTAATGGAAACAACACATTTCATAGTGTGCCTCAAGGTATATGTGACATATAAAGCTGATCTTTTATCTTGTGATGTGAGACGCGACCAGCAATGGCTGTGGTTGGGCTGCCAAGTTGGACCATTGTATTGGTAAGAATATTACTCAAAATGGACCAAGCTGAGTTGTGTTCCCAGCATCAGACTCCCCAGCCTAGGTTTTGTTCAGATAGGTCTCTATAAACAATGACAAAAAAGGCTATACAATTTGCCCACCGTGCACTACCCCTAAATGTATCTATATGGTTGTATCTAAATGTAGCTAAATATATCTAAAAGGATATATCTCAATGTACCTAAATGATATCTAAGTGTATCTAAATGGGTGCCATTCAATTTCTAGACCACAACTTTTTTATATTCTTGGTGGGAAGTAGCTCAGACAGGTAGTCACTTTTTAGACTGGGTAATAAAAACTATTCAGGCCTACTTCTGTATGATTTATATATTTGGATTTCTGAATACCAATTGATTCATTGTAATGGAAAATCAATCCTGGAAATCTGAAACAAAAATCACTAAACACTGGAAACATTCAGCTGATCCTGGCAGCATTTGTAGAAAGAGAAATAAAAATGTTCCCTCTGTTCTATTCATCTTTCCTCTACCTTTCAGCAGCTTAAAACTAATTTTTTTGCTTGTTTTCCCAGTTCTGTTGAAGGGCTGTCAGCCTGAAATGTTAACTTCCTTTCTCTTTCAAAGATGTTGCTTGCTTGCCGACTGTTTCCAGCATTTTCTGTTTTTCATATTGTAGTTCCTGCTTCTCTGTTCTTTAAATGGACTGTGTTTTCTGATAAATTGATCTTTGCTACACAATAAATAATTTTCTGTGAGTCATACACCCTAGGGTTTGATATAGTGTACTAAAACCTTCAGGATTGCTTACTGGCGAGGCAATGCTTTCAAAGTCTTATCACTTGTTATATGGGAAAGTACAGCAGCACATTTTCAAAGAGCAATGCTGGAAAACCTTTGGGAGGTACATGATCTGATCATCTGTTATAATGCTTTTGGCTAAAGGATGTAGTAACTCCATTGCACTTCTCTCAAAGGCACCCAAAGACTCACCAGAGAGGGCAGACAGCTCCTCACCTTAAGATCTTATTCTAAAGGTAATATCTCCAACCGTCTAGAATTCCCTCAGTGTAATACCATGTTGTAAGTCTGAATTATATACTCAATTTCTTGAACGTTAGCTGGAATCCCTACTGACTCAGAGGTAATAATGCTACTTAAGAGCCAACGTTAATGCCTGGATTCGTGCATCTTATTAATATACAAGTGCAAGCCTTTTTGACAAGCAAAAGAATGAATTTTTAACTGAATTCTCACCAAGTTATCTTCCCAATTCCAGTGGATCAAGGATGGATCGATGCTGATCTTTCTAGCAGATGGTATGTATGAACCAACAGACTTAAAGCGGACTCCAGCTCTCGTCCATTCCCATGAAACAATGTCATAGCCAGTTGGTGGGTCTCCATTCTCATCAAAGTAGAGAGTGTAATCTTGAAGCTTAAATTTCACTGTCTTCAATCTGCTGAGCAACTGACAGACAAGTTTTAAACTGACTGAATGCAAGTAGATGACATCAAAATTGGACTTGGGAAGTTTAACCAAGATGATTGAAATGGCGGAGTGGACTTGATGGGCTGAATGGCCTCATTCTGCTCCTATGTCTTATGATTGATATTGTTTGTAATTATGCTCTCTTCATTACTAGAACTGTAAACGTCATCTCTTTTTGGTTCATATTATTTATTTCTTCTTGCCCAGTTTTACTTACCCAGTACCTGGTATTGTTTTCTGTCTTGGTTTCTTTCTTGGGTTCTTTCTCTTTATGCTAAATTAGTTGCTGAAGGCTAAGGATTTGGAAGTTAAGTTTATTCGTTAGGATAAGGTTTTCAGGATAGATTAAGGCAATATCTGAGGTTTGGTGATTTCTTTTTAAAAGCAGGATCTTACCTACCACTGGGACAATTTTTAATCCAGTTGGCTACCTCATGCTGGATTCCACATAATCACATTTTCAGGACTAGCCTACCATGCAGGGACTGATCGAAGGCTTGGCCAAAGTACCACTCGTGACATGGAATTTATAGCTGAGGCTGTTCCCATACACCAGCTTCCTTTGTCCCTCTGTGTAATGAGAGTTCCTGTTTTGGTGGATGCTTCTGAAGAAGATTGGGTGTATTGTTTCAGTGTATTTTGCAGGTGGTACCTATCATAGCCAGAGAGAATAATTTGCAGGTGGTACCTATCATAGCCAGAGAGAACAAATTAACTATTCAGGGTGTTGGATGGGGTATAAATATAAATGCTATTGACTGGAGGCAGGGAAAGATCGTCAAAATGAGATACAAACCTAATGGACTCATCCTTAACAATCTACCTACTGTCAATACATGACTGTTTTGCTAGACGGGACACTGCCCAACTCCCATCCATATTTATGATACTCCAATGTCTTTCTTTGGTTTTTTTTGGTGCGTGCCTGCGTGCGTGTGAGTCTGTGCGTGTGCGTCTGCGAGTCCGTGCGTGCGTCCGTGATGGTGTCTTTTTCATGGCTTTTACAAGGCGCGGAGCGAGAGAGAGAGACTGTGTGGGTGCCACTCCTCACACAGACATTTTCGCAGTATTTTCCCTTTATTTTACAAGGTCGAGTTGCGATCTCGACACTCAACCCAGCACGGATGGAAAGCGTACTCGGGAGCAGACCCGACTAGTCTCGAACCTGAGAACCTCCGCTCTCTGGTCCGGCGCCGATGTCGTTGCACCACCAGCCGGCCCCTCCAATGTCTTTCTAAAACAGACAGATTCATGACAGACCTGGGAGATCAGAACTGAGTGCCAACAAGGCACAATGGACTATGAGCAAAGGAACTGTGTTTCATCACAGCCTGGTAGGTCCTTTATTCTCCAATTCCATCAGACCAAGAGAGCAACCCTGCTTTAATAAAAAGTGTGAAAGAGCATTGCAGGATTAACATTGGTAAAACAGTGAAGCTACAACATATGACTCGACACATGCTATATAGTGACAGCAGCATGATATAGACTGACCCGCATACTCAGAAATAAAGGGCTAGAGGCTCCAAAGACCTGCCAGATCCAGGCATGACTGGTGAATGAAAAGAACACACAGAAATAAGAACAGGCACAGGCCTCATGACCTCCACCTCATCAAAGTTACTCCTCCATTCAATACAGTCATGGCTGATTGAAGCTAGTCCTCAACTCCATTTCTGTGCCAAACCCCTGTAATCCTCAATACCCTGACCTTTCAGAAATGAATCTACCTCCGCTTTAAACACTCCGAATAAGCTATCCTCTACGACTCTCTGGCTAGGAAATTCCAGAGATTCACTGCCATCGGCAAGAAAAATCATAGCCCTCTCTTAAAGAAACATTAAAATACTAGCTTCATTCTCTCGAGGTCCAACGCCTACCTTATTTCTCTAAAGGTCCCAAACCTACTCTTTTCACTTTCTTTGGATTTTTATATCCATAGCAACACATTGATATTACGCACAGGTTTTCACACAAAATCAATTTTCTCCCTCCTTCTGAGTTTTCTTTTGCTCCTGGATTCTTCAAATTTCCCAGACCTCTGACCTACCACCAGCCCTCACCACTCAATTTAACCTTATTCTTAACTTCCTTTGTTAACCACAGATTGTGCCTCTTTCTGACAGGGATAAATTCCTGCATAGTGTTACAGACCAGCCATTTGAATGCCTATGACTGTTCATCTCCTGACCCATTTTCTCACATATTTTCCTAGTGCACCTTAAACAATTCTGCCTTCATGCGATTATAATTCCCCATAGTTAAGTTGAAGAAGATCCCCCCAAAAAACTTTCAATGTGCAACCAAGAGGCTGTGGATTCCTGAATCTGGAGGAGCTGGGGGAACACAGCAACTCTCTGACTGCTGAGTTCCCCCAGCATCTTGTTTGTTGTTTCAATTTCTATCATATTGTAGTCACTATTTCCTAAGCGATCGTTAACCGCAAGATCTCTTATAAATCCTTCCTAATTACTAATGACCAGTCCCAAATAACCTGTTTTTGGATAGGTTCCATAACATATTGTTCAAAGAAAGGATCCCAGAATTACTCCACAAAAATGGTTTTTCTACAAAAACCTTGCAGGTTTGGTTCATCCAATCTAATAAGTAGATTAAAATTTCCCACGACAATTGCAGATCCTTTCAAACATATCTGAGGTATTTCTCCATTTGTGCTACACCAGGTCAAGAGGTCATATTTTGGGGGGCCTATAGACTTCTCCCAACCTTGTCTTCTTTCCTTTGCTATTTAAGATTTTAGTTCATACTCATATGCTTCGTCTATGCTTTCGACTGCTTTAATTTGCAACTGCTGCATCGTTCAAATAAAGGCAGAAGCTTTGAATTTTTTTACAGTGTTTGCTAATTCTGTGCCTCTACTTTTGATAACTTTTTCTGCCCCAGCTTTGCCTGTCCCCCTCACTATCCTATTCTTTTGATTTCCTCTAGATTTAGTAAACATCCTGCTCTTGGAAACCTGCCACCTCCTGTTTCGTTTGAAGCCGTCTCTACAACACAGCTGATGCAAATTGCCAGGATACCTGTCCCAGCAGAATTCAGGTGAAGCCCACTCTAACAGAGCAGCTCTCCCCTTCCCCAGTATTTGTGTCTGTGCCCCATAAATCAGAAACTATTTCCACCACACCGTGCTTTGAACAGTTCAGCTACCTCTCTAATCCCATTTACCCTTTGCCAATTTACACATGCTTCAGGTAATATTCCAAAGATTTATCACCCTCGTGGTTTTGCTTTTCAATTTTGCCCCAAGGTCTTCATTATTGCTGAGCAGGAACTTCCTTCCTTGACCTACCTATGAGGTTAGTCCTATGTGAACCACGGTAACTAGATCCCCACCATATCCCACACCATGTTCTTCTCCAGACCTGAACAGATATCATTAATCCTAGCATCAGCCAGGCATATAGCCTTTGGGACCCTCTGTCTTTGCAGCAGAGAACAATGTCTGTTTACCAATGCCATTTTCTATGACCATTATTCTCTTTTATTCTCCCATTTTAACAGCTCCCCGTAGCTTGGCGCCCTGAACTATTTTCACTTCCTCTCTACGGCCCCAACACTTGTCCAGACAGGGAGTGTGGACCTTGTATCTATAGGACAAAAGTAAGGGCTGAGTTTTCACTGGAACTACCCTTGGGATCCTTTTGCCTCTTTCTTCTGCAGTCACACTGTTCTGTCCCTGACCATTCACCAGTATAGAGGTAATTAATCTAAGTGGTGTCATTCCCCCTCCCTGTGTCAAAGTGCCTGGAGCTTGGACTCCAGCTCATCAACCCTAAGCTGAAGGTCCTCAAACGGCCAACACTTGCTGTAGATATGGTCACTGTTTCATTGTTTACCAAAATAGAGCCTATTAGGTCATATATGTTGCGACTGCAATGGATTGCTTGCCCTGCCACCTGTTTTATTAATTCCTTGAAACACTGGACCAATCAGAATAAGCAAACTGAAAATAAAAGATAAATACCCACTAGTCACCCACGTGGAGGCTCCCAGTAGGTGACTACTTGTCTGGGAGCACCTAGCTACAGTACTTAAAATTTGCACACCACAATTAACTTTGTCTCCAGCCAAGATATCTCAGCAACAGCCACAATACTGGCATCACTGTATCAGCTGAGTGATGGAAACCATTATCTACACTTCCATCAACTGGCACATTTCTCAACAATAACTTGATCGCTAATGCATAGCTTGGATTCCACCAGCTCTGGACTTCAGTGCGTCCTTGGTCTAAACAAGGACAGAGGTGCAGAACTCCAGTTTATTCAGATCCAGCTTTCCGCCCCTTCGAGCTGCGCCACCCAGCATCCCCTGGTTTAATCTTAGCCTGATCATGGGACAATTTACAGTGACCAATTAACCTACCAACTGGTATGTCTTTGGTTTGTGGGAGGAAACCAGAGCACCCGGAGGAAACCCATGTGGGTATGGAGAGAACGAACAAACTTTTAACAGGCAGTGGTCGGAACTGAACCCAGGTCACCAGTGCAGTAAAACATTGTGCTAACTACTCTACTGAGCCATTCCCTTCAGTTCACCCTTCATTTCAAATCAGTGTGGCATCAAGGAACTGAGTAGCGATCATGTCGATGGGAATTAAGGGGAAGACCTTTCTACTGGCGAATCATTTGTCATTTCCTGGCACAGAGGACTGCTGTAGTGGTTGCTCCAGAGCACTGCTGAGGATTCCCTCAGGACAGCGTTCAGTTCCAAATGACCTTTCATTGCTCCAGTGAAAGAATACGCTCTATTATGACAGAAGTGGGTCATTTGCTGATGATTGTATGATTTTCTTTTCCACACCCAACTCCTCAGATAATGTAATAATTAGCAATGCTGTGCAATACGAATGAGAGGCTTGGGTTCCCATGTGTCAAATAACACGCCTGCCACCAAAGTGCCTGATAACAGACATTTCCTCCATGTGAATGCCTAAAGCTCTCCCACTGAGAGTTAACAGTATTGAATTCACCACTGACCAGAGTTCTAAATGGAACAGAACTGTGACTACAAGCGCGTTAGAAACAGGGCATTCTGTCTGTCCGTATGATTCTTCTCCTGATACCCTGAAGCCTTTCCGCCATTTAGGAGGCACAAGTCAAGAGTGTGATGGAATGCTCTGTACTTGCTTGGAAGGGGGCAGGTCCAATAATATTCAGAAAGTTTAGTATCATTCAGGACAAAGCAGAGCACTTGAATAACACCAAACTTACCAACTTAAACATTCACCCTCTCCACGATCAATAAACCTGGCTTTGATTTATATCAATAAAAAATGTGAGATTGAGTGGAATAAAGAATAATAGTGATCGAGTACAGAATGAGAAATTGAGATTGAAGGATATGACAAGATTGGGCTGAATAATATAATGGGCAAATGACATTGAAGGAGAAAGAAAATAGGTGCGACTTAGGGAAGATTAAGAAGATTGAGAGCTAAATTAAGAAAATGGACAGTATTGAAGAGTGCGACGAGTAGTCAGGTTTCGTAGATAGAGTAAAGATATGTCAAATTTCTAAGAGCTTTGACCAAACTCTTGCTCTGTAGAGAGCATTCTGATTAGTTGCAACACAGCCCGGAATGGAGTCTGCAATGTACAAGATCACAAGAGGCTGCAGAAGGTTGTCTACTCAGTAGCTTCATTCCAAGAACAGTGCTCAGTGCTCCCCAACATCAAGGAAATCCTTTCTGAGGCACAATCATTAAGGAACCTTATCATATGGAACATGCCCTCTTTTCATTACTATTGCCGTGGATAAGGTACAGGATTCTGAAGACCCACACTCAGTGATTCAGGAATAGCTTCTTTATTGCCATCATTAGATTTCTGAATGGCCCACAAACCCATGAACACTACCCCCTTGCGACACACACAAAATGCTGGAGGAACCCAGCAGGCCAGGCAGCATCTATGGAAAAAAGTGCAGTCGACGTTTTGGGCCGAGACCCTTCGGCAGGACTGGAGAAAAAAAGGCTGCCTACCTTGATGAAGTTTAAATCTTCCTTTCGATGGGAGTTCAGTGAGCCCCTCTCTCACTGCTCCCCCTCTGTGATCCCCGCTGCTCTCTCTTTCCATAGATGCTGCCTGGCCTACTGAGTTCCTCCAGCATTTTGTGTGTGTGTGTGTGTGTGTTGCTTGGATTCCCAGCATCTGCCGATTTTCTCTTGTTTGTGATTTGAACACTACCTCCTCATTCCTTTTTTGTAACTGTTTATTTAATTTATATTTTATAGTAATTTTAATTCTTTGCACTATGCTGCAGAAACAGAATTCACATCATATAAGACAATGTTAACAAACTTGTTTCTGGTGTTGAAACAGATAGTGTTGGAAATTTAGGACGAGGAGTAAGAGGAGGAGATAAAATGGAGAGATATGATGTGAGGTTAAATTGAGGGATGAGGTTGAGGGAACACTGAGTGTGGATGGGATCGAGGCCTCCATTGGTCAGGTCAACCATGGATGCTGCATCCTATCTCAGTACGCAAGCCAGGGCAGTACAATAAGGAGAGCAAGCTGTTGCCCATGCAGCAGGCTACCCCTATCCCTGCAGTTGATGGTTCGAAAGGAATGGCAGAAACCAATACAAATTGGCACCAGTGGCTTCACAGGGGTTGCAGTCATGTTGAACTCAACATTGGACTGTCTTCAGGACTCCAGCTTTGGAATTTTCCTTGCGTTTACTCGTGACGTCTTCATCACGAGTGGGTGTAGCCGCAAGGCCACGAAGGTTTGAGGCCAACGTTTTTCTCCTCATAGATGAGCTGCCAACCCCTAAGCAATTGGTTTTAAGGTGCCAGGGTCCTGCCTTTGCCCTTCTCCTGTCAGTAGAAATGTTAAGGCTAAGCCACCATTTCAAGGCCAGGAGCTGGTCTTGGGTTGTCAGAAGCTACTCAAGACACACACCAATGGGAGCATTTAATAGGCTTGTAGGAGCTTATCCCCACAATCCCCTCGCTATTCCCCTCCTCCAGACCAACTTTAAGGAACTGTGGATGGGATGGATGTGTTAAAACTAGGACAGGTTTGTTGCATTTAACAAACTTTTCATGCTTCTAACAATTTCTGAGCTCTCATACCACTATGTAAGTGAGGACCACACCTTACCTGCCATGGGAGGACACTTTGTGTTTTATCAGAGCGTGTTGTGTTACACTGGAGCAGACTATGCAAACCATAGGCGACAGCATATACAGCTGAGTATACATTGTATGAGATTCTCTTCTCCACATTGTACGATGAAGAGTTTAAGTACTTAGCCCACTGCCAATGACACTCGCTACATCCTTGATCACAAGTGCTTCTGGAGCTGACACACTCTCCCATCTCCAGGTCTGGCATGATCCATGAATTAATGTCGTTCCGAGATTTGTCTAGGAACTCCTTAAAGTGGGTCATTTTCCCTTCCTTAACTGCAATGCCTATAACAGTCCCAATAGTCTCAATATTTGGTATGTTTGCTATCTCCTCCGATAATGAAATAGATTCACTTATGATCCATACTTTGGGAGTAAGTTTTCGAGCCACGACAATACTGAAAAACACATGTGCTATTGAGGGATTGGAAAAGAGGATAGTAACATTAACCGTGGTACTGATATTGTTGATGGTTTGGGTGATGATCTCGGGTGAAGTGGTGATGATACCCTGATATGCAATGCAGATCCCCATTGCTGAGGCCATCTCCACCACTTTGCTGACTGCTTTGTGCCCATATTCATTATCACTACCAATGACAGCAACCCAGTTCCAGCGGAATTCCTGGATCAGCAAAGTCATGGCTTCTGCTTGATTCTTGTCACTTGGAATGGTCCGCAAAAATGATGGGAAACGTATTTTATCACTCAGAATCTCACCAGATGCCAGGTAACTAATCTGCAGAAGCAAAGGGGAATACCTGTATTAATGCAGCTTTTCACCACCAACGAAGCCTTCACTGTGTCAGTTTATCTTGCTCCAAGCAGAAACAGAGAAGGCACATAAATCTGTTTAATAAACAGCAACGACCACAAACACCAGAGGTTCTGCAGATGCTGGAAATCCAGAGCAACACACACACTGAGAGTGGTAATCGTAAAGGAGGGGGGTTTGCTGTGCTGGTTAAAAACAGATGGTGCAATCCTGGTCATATTACGATCGAGGAACGTGTTTGTAGCCCGGATATTGAACTTTTTGCTGTTGGACTCCGGCCATATTATTTGCCAAGGGAAATCTCACATGCAATTGTGGTTGTTGTGTACATCACTCCCTCTACCAACACGACGTTGGCGTGTAACATCATTTACACCGTTGGGCACAGGACTACATTCAGCCAGAGACTCATTCCACCGCGATGCAGCGCTGAGCGTCATGGGAAGTCATTCCTGCCTGTGGCCATCAAACTTTACAACTCCTCCCTTGGAGGGTCGGACACCCTGGGCCAATGGGCTGGTCCTGGACTTATTTCCGTCTGGCATAGTTTACATATTATTATTTGATTGTTTGTGGTTTTGTATCGCTATGTTTCTACTCTGTTCTTGGTAGGTGCAACTGTAACAAAACCTAATTTCCCCCGGGATCAATAAAGTATGTCTATCTATCTATCTATCTAAAATGCTGGAGGATCTCAGCAGGTCAGGCAGCACCTATGGAAAAGAGTAAACAGTCGACATCTCAGTCCTGATGAAGGGTCTCGGCCTGAAACAACAACTGTTCACTCTTTTCCATAGGTGCTGCCTGACCTATGGAGTTGCTCCAGCATTTTGAGTGTGTTGCTCTGGATTTCCAGCATCCACAGACTTTCTTGTGTTTGATATTTCAGAACTCAGCAGGTCAGGGAGCATCAATTTGAGAGGAGAAAACAGTCGTTGTTTCAGGTCGAGACCCTTCATCAGGACCAAATGGCTGACCCAGGCAATCTTCTTTGGCTGCTGCTTAAGTTTTACACAATCTGGTTTACAGCAATAAGGCAACAAATGCTAAAGAGGATTGCCTAGCTCAGCCAAAGGCAGAAGCCACAATATGAGTAGAGAAGGTATGAAATTTGTAATGAGGGTTGAAGACAATATCTTCAGTTTTATGAATACTGGAAGGATTTACAAATTGTTCAAGATTGGATGTCAATAGAGTACTTTGACAGCATAGAGGAAGTGGTGAAATTGTAAGAGGTGGTACAGACTAGAAACTGAGTGTAACGTAGCAGAATGTATTGTACAGTACATTTCAGACCTGCCAGCAGATGTCATTGCGAACATAGAACATAGAACAGTACAGTACATTACAGGCCCTTTGGCCCACAATGTTGTGCCGACCCTCAAACCCTGCTTCCCATATAACCCCCCCCCCACCTTAAATTCCTCTGAAGGGGCAGTGTGTTTCATTTCTGGCCTGAGCTGTATTTGCTGATCTTGGCCTAGGTGGTGGGCAGAGGAAAGTCAATAACGTCTTGACCTAATGTCCTCCCCTTCAAAAGGACCACAACCTTGTCATTGGGTTTGGAGGCTTGTGTGCCTTAATGACCCAGAGAGCTACGTTGGTTGGAGTCAAGGCTTTACGCTTTGGCTCTTGGTAGGGTCATCAATGTCAAAAGGTCAAAGGGTAGAGGCCAAACTATGAATGAGCCACTGGTCCTCCAGGTTTGGGGGTTCAACTCTGGGCTAACAACCCTAAATGGTAAAACAAAGCTGTTATGGAAACAGCAATGAAGAAACTCCTTTGTGATGGTATCCCTTAGTCTCCGCCAGGACTTGCGTGACTGACAGCAGGGAAAACCAAGGGGAAGCTACTGGCATGATGAAGGAATCCCTGAACACCACCAGAGATGGAGAGTCTTCGTTGTTGCCTTAAATGCCTGTCGCGTAACAGGCCGTGAATATCTAATGGTTTCCAAGAATGCTCATGGTCCTCAAATGCAGTTGCGTAAAATGCTCCAACAAATACCTAATTTCTTTAACATAACTAATGGATGCTTCTGTGACAACAAAGAGGGCTTAGACATCTTCAGGAAGGAAGGGTCTTGACCCATTGGGAAAAACTTCACCATAAATGGTTCAGAGGGCAAACTAAAGCAGGAACTTTAAATGAGGAAATGATTATACCGTTCATCTAACCTTTATGGTAATATTGGGGCTGAGAACTTCGACTACTGCAGTTCAAATATTAACAAACATCATGCTCAAACTCACCTGAGGAATGAGGAAGAAACCTAACACTCTAGCAATGATAATAGCTGTATCTGTCGATGGGGGTCCAATAACAGCAATCACCCTGGGCTGATAGGATGTATAATTGTTTAATAACTCCACTTCTGTTCCTTCTTTGGCCAACAGGAATCTGAACATGGCTTGGATGTCCACAACCTCAAGGCAACTGTCAGCAACATCAAAGCCCAGAGTAACGCCTGGCAACAGTTCAGTTGAGTTATTAATTTCCTCAATGGCAAATCTCATCGCTTGGAAAAAGACAAATATCTCTGCCAAGAAAGCAGACCTAAAAGGACATGATTCATTTCAGTTAAACTGTCATTGATAAGAAACAGAGAACTGAGAACAGACCCTTTGACCCACAATATCTGTGCCAACCATGCCAATTTAACTAATCGTATCCTATGGTTTGGCCCCATATGCCACCTAGGCACTAAGGGTTCAGACGACGATCCTATGGTTTACACGTAGTACTGTCCAGGACTGAGCTATAGCTGGCATTATTCCATTGTCATAGTCCAATAAATTCAAGGGAATTGGCAACAAGTTGCATTTTTCAAACCAACAAATTCCACAGTGAGTTGTCCAACTACACATCATCTATATATCGCCATTCCTTGACTATGTGCCCGTCTAAAAGCCTCTTAAATGTTATTACTGCACCTGCTTCCATGACCTCCCTGGCAGATGCTGGGTACCTAGTGGTCCCTGTGTAAAGAAACCTGCCTCCTAAATCTCCTTTGATCTTTCCCCCCTCTTAAAATAGGCCTCTAGTATTTGACTTCTCCAACTTGGGAGAAAGGATCTGACTATCTACCCTATCTGTGCCCCTCGTTCTTTCATATATCTCTATTCGGTCACCACTTCAGCACCTGATACTCCAGAGAAAACAGTCCAAATTTGCCCAGTCTCTCTTTATATCTAATTGCTATCTGGTTCCTGGGAAATAATTTCCACAAGTGTCAGCCATTTGGTCAAGTACTGGGACATGAAAATTGCACGGCCCTAGTCTGTTCAACTATTGATCGTAAACAAAAATGATGTTCTTGGCTAATGTGGGCAACTGTTCTCTACCAATGTGTCTGACAAACATAGTCATGAGGGGAGAAAAACACTCAGTGTTGAAGGGTTTTGGGAACCAAAGGCCCAAAGTCACCTGCTTTTCATAAATACACAGCATTCACTACATGTCTCAAGTTATCAAGCAGACATTTTCCTGAGTTGCTAGAACAATGAATATCTCTATAAAAAATTTGACCCAGTTTTAACCTGAGATGCAAACCTCTAGCAGCTGGATAGTAATGTTACAACAGTCATTACGATTGAATGGCAAGGATCCAAGGGTATGTTCAGCTGCACAAAACAACATCATTCAGGTGGACTGCAGCTGTTGTTATCACTAATCTAAGCAAACTCAGTGTTGTGAGCCTGTTACCTGCCTGGCTAATGTTCAACTCTGAAAAAATCTGCCCGGCGATGTCGAAACATCACGAAACTCCAGACTGTGATCAGAATGTTCTGTCTCCTGCTGGGGTCTTCAGCTCTGCCATGAGAAACCGATACTAAGTTCAGGTAGAGTGAAGGAGACTCCGCAGATGTCAAACCAAAGGGTGAAATAAAGGCGCATGTGGCCTGAAGTGTCATTGCTACTAGAGTCAGCAACAGTTGGACAACTCATGGTGGAATTTGTGGGTTTGAAACGTGCAACTTGTTGCCAATTCCCATTAATTTATCAAGACTCCTGGGAGGGGGGAGAAGATGGCGGTGTGACGACAGCGTGCGGGGCCACTTCGGTGATGAATAACTGTTATCTGTCAAGTAGGGGACTGTGCACTGTATCTGTCAAGTAGGGGA
This sequence comes from Mobula birostris, assembly GCF_030028105.1. NCBI lineage: Eukaryota > Metazoa > Chordata > Chondrichthyes > Myliobatiformes > Myliobatidae > Mobula > Mobula birostris. Next base: position 19,395,269 of record NC_092396.1, read on the forward strand.
CTGTGCACAATCCTGATTTGATGGAGACAGATGTGAGAGCACAGCGGAACATCTGGAAAACTTCTGAAATGTCTGCTTTGCTACCGCTGCTACTGTGTGGTAACCAGAATCTCTGGAGCTGAAGGCCTCGAAATCCTCGGCTTTGCGTGTTTCAGCGGCTGGGGAGAGGTCGAAAGCGCTCGGCAGAGGATGGCGCTCGGGTGGCTGTATTGGAGAGGCTGTTCGGAAGCTCGGAGTTTTCGGACGGATGGATTCAGGGTCAGCTGTGGTCGGCTGCTTCCAAGGTATCGGCAAGTTGACGGTGCCTGAAGGTTTATGGCGGGGAGTTTCTCCCTTTTGCCGCCTGCTATCGGGGACTCGGGAGTCGATCGACTCGGGGACTTTTGAGACTTTATTTACCGTGCCCATGGTTTGTCCTTCATCAAATTATGGTATTGTTTTGCACTGCTGTAACTATATGTTATAATTATGTGGTTCTGTCAGTGTTAGTCTTTGGTTTGTCCTGTTTTCTGTGATATCACTCCGGAGAAACATTGTATCATTTCTTAATACATGTATGCATTTCTAAATGACAATAAAAGAGGACTAAGTGTTCTCATAATTTAATCTAAAAGACTATGACAATGGAATAGTCCGAGCGAAAACTCAGTCCTGGATAGTATACTACATGTAAACCGTCCAACTTTTCCAACTAGAATGCAATCATTCGTAGATCATATGTATAAAAATCTACCCACACCCCCACTTGGATTATAACTAAGTCTCTAACTTGCTTGATTTCATTCATGACAAGGCAGTTATAGTATCTTTCCAAGGATTAGTTCCACATTAGGATATAAATTTATCCAGCTGTTACTTACTTCCCACAGCTGGGCACAACTGGCTCCGATCGATCCACATCTTTAAGTGGGAGTGTGTGAATTGGAAACAGGCCCCCAATCACATATTCTCCCGGTGCGGTTAATATCCTTGTGCATTCTTCTGGGGCGACACTGACGGGCCCCTGTGTTGTGGAGTAAACAAGCAGGGTAAGAAGGAGGTACATTTTTTTCTGCAGGGAATACGAGAGAGAGAAAGTGCTCTCCACACATGGAGGAAGCTGATGCTTGCCATTTCCACTTTTAAAGAATACTGCACGATGGGTGGCGAGAGAGACAGACGATTGTTTGCATGGATTTGCCTAGCACTCGCTGTTTGCTTAAGTTGGGTGCAATGCAGATGCATTCCCGCCTCATCATTAACATCCCCATCACCGACCTTTAGCTGGCCCCATGCATACTCAGGATTGCTGTATTCATGCGGAGTGTTCAGGTGCAAATTAAAATCACGCCCCCACCAGGCATCCCACTCCACCGACCTCCCATAAGACCATAACACATAGGAGCAGAATTAAGCCATTTTGGCCCATCGAGTCTGCTCCGCCATTTCATCATGGCTGATCCTTTTCCCTCCCAACCCCATTTTCCTGCCTCCTCCCTGTAACATTTCATGTCCTGACTGTTCAAGAACCTATCAATCTCCCCCTTAAATATACCCAATGACCTGGCCTCCACAGCCACCTGTGGCAATGAACTCCACAGATTTACCACCCTCTGGCTAAGTAAATTCTTCCTCATCTCCGTCCTAAATAATCATCCTTCTATTCTGATGCTGTGCCCCTGGTCATGAGTATTACAGAAATTTTATTTAAAATATAGTATTAATAAAGGAATGAGGAGGGTCTGGGCACAAAGGTACATTTAAAAGTGTTTTGTACATCCCTTTCTCCTGTAAGTTACAGGCTTGAGTGATGGACGGACCAATGAGGACAAAGAATTCCCTGGAACAGTTGATTCAACCCATAGCCTTCTAACTTGTCTACCGAAACCAGACTCAATTAATTTAGCTTCCAGTACCTAAAGCACCAAGGATGGCTGGCCACCTCATTTCTCTTTTCTTGGCCACTACAATCCCAGCTAAAGTCATGAAGTGGTGATATATTGGGAATGACAGAGGTCTATAGGAGAAATGACATTGTGCCAAAAGCCACAGATGTTCCATAGTTACAATCAAATCTAATCTTCCCCTCACCTCACACCCACCACCTGGTAGTCAAAACAATGAGCAGGCGGCCTGATTGCTTAAAATCCACCCAACTCAATTTCTGAATCCTACCGAAAATCAACAAGACTACACAGGTCTGCTCATACAACACATACCTGATACATTCTGCCGTGAGATGCTTTGGAATTCTGCACAGAAGACGGCTTTTTCCAACATTCCAAGCAGATGACCCCTCCAATCTGGAGCAAATCCTTCTAGTAGAAGGCTAAAAGGAGAAGCCAAACTGGACTGTAAAGCACGTAGATGATACAAATCATCATGTTAAACTGCAGAAAGTCAACCAGTCAGACTGAAAACTACTGCCAATGGATCCTATTAAGTACGGGACAATTAACAAGACAGACCATCCTCCACCGGTTTCTAAGTCGAAGCACATTGTTCCCCAGAAAGTCAAAGTTCAAAGTATATTTATTATCGAGGTATGTACATTATATGCAACCTTGAGATTTGTCTCCTTACAGGCAGCCACAAAACAAAGAAACCCAATAGAACTCATTTTAAAAAATGTCAAATACCCAAAACATACCAAATCGTGTAAACAATAAAAGTAAGCTAATAATGTTCAGAACAGAAGCTCACAAAAGTGAGTCCGCAGCCATGAAGCCAGTCATCACTGCAGCCGATGCAGGAGCCCACTTGTTGCAGGCCGCAGCCTCAGCTCAGCCCAGAGACGAGCAAACCTGACAGAGCAGCGACCCCCTCACCTCCGGCCCCAACACCCTGACCTCGATCTGGCTCGGCACTTGAGTCAGCCAACCCTCGGGTCGTTCCTCACTCTTGGACCTGGGCCGTGTTGCTTTGATAGTCTCTTGGGTTCAGGCCCCACCACCTTGATGCTGTCCCTCCTCAGTTCTGCCGCGTCGAATTGGCTCTAGGTCTGCTCCAGCAATAGCCAAAGATCGACTCCCTTTCCATTGCTAAAACGGCAACATTAGCAGCTAGCTGTAATAATAGATTATCTTCTCCATTTCCAGAATATGCCTGCAGTCATAGATTAAGTGTGAAGGTCTTTTTAACATATCCCAGGGCACACTTAGACCCACAATTTTGAGTCCCCTTTGCTCGTTCTATATCAGGATTATGTTACCATTCTATCTTCTGAAGCAACAAACCCACGGCTGATGTGAAACCACTGTACTCATTCAGCTGTTAACCCAAGAACTGAACTAATGCACTTCAGCTCAGGCCAATGTTAAAAGCGACTATGCTTTGCCTTCGACATCCCCCTCCCCTTCAAATGTCCGAGCTGACAAGAATGGGTATGGTATAGATTTAGCAAAATGATAGTTAGGTATGCTGAGTAACACACACACACACACACAAATGTTGGAGAAGCACAGCAATCCTGATGAAGGGTCTCACCTGAAACGCTGACTGTTAATTCCCCTCCTTAGATGCTGCCTGACCTGCGGAGTTCCCCTGGCGTTTTTTTGTGTGTTAATTTGGATTTCCAGCATTTGCAGACTTGCTTGTGTATATGGCTAAATATGTTTTTCTGATACTTCCGTAGTTTCATGGCAATCACGACAAGTAGTAAACACCTTCACAAAAACTAAACTTACATTTTTTTTTAAATGTACCCACCAAGTGGATTTTAAATTCATGTCTCTAGGCTTATAGATTCTACTCCTGTACCTTAAATAGTCTATCTCCAAAGCCCTCAATTAGACCAGATCATCATTCTAAAGAAGACATTTGCAGGACAATAATAAAAGCCATGAGCAGGCCAAATTGTCAATAAGCATGAACGTATCTTTGGACAGGTACCAGACGTGTAGTCCTCCTGATAACCCATTGTCTTTGACCTGTGAATCAGCAGTGAATGAGTGAAACCAACCAAAGCTTGAACGTCAGCCTCTGATAAGAGTTTGTAGCCATGATGGACTGAATAGTTGTTGGGAAATGTATGATAAAGCATTTTGGTAAAAGGAACAATAGTGCAGACTATTATCTAAATGGGGAGAAAATTCAAACATCAGAGGTGCAGAGGGACTTAGGAGTCCTTGTGCAAGACTCCCAGAAGGTTAATTCACAGGTTGAGTCTGTGGTAGAGAAGGCAAAAGCAATGCTGGCGTTTATTTCAAAGGGAATAGAATTTAAAAGCAAAGAGATAATGCTGAGGTTTTGTAAGACACTAGTCAGGCTGCACTTGGAGTATTGTCAACAGTTTGGGGCCCCGTATCTCAGAAAGGATGTGCTGTCATTGGAGAGAGTCCAGAGAAGGTTCATGAGGATGATTCGGGGAATGAAGGGGTTAACACGTGAGGAGCATTTGGCAGCTTTAGGAATTTAGAAGAATGCAGGGGGGGGATCTCATTGAAACCTACTGAATTTTGAAAGGACTAGATAAGGTGGATGCGGAGAGAATGTTTCCTATGGTGGGAGTATCCAGAACCAGAGGAAACGGCCTCAAAATTGAAGGGTGGCGTTTTAGAATGGGGGTGAAGAGGAATTTTTTTTTTAGCCAGAGTAGTGAATCTGTGGAATGCTGTGCTGCAGACTGCGGTGGAGGCCAAGTCCGTGGGTATATTTAAAGCTGAAGTTAATAGTTTCCTGATTGGTCAGGGCATCAAGGGATATGGTGAGAAGGCAGGTTTTAATTCTCGGCCCAAAACGTCGACTGTACCTCTTCCTAGAGATGCTGCCTGGCCTGCTGCGTTCACCAGCAACTTTGATGTGTGTTGCTTGAATTTCCAGCATCTGCAGAATTCCTCGTGTTCATGAACAAAGCAAATGAGTTTAATGCAAGAAGCATCATGAATGAAGCAGATAAGCTGAGAGCATGGATCAGTACTTAGAGATATGATGCTGTGGCCATTATAGAGACTTGGGTGGTGCAGGGGCAGGAATGGTTACTCAGAGTGCCAGACTTTAGATGTTTCAGAAAGGACAGGGAGGGAGGCAAAAGAGGTGGGGGCATGGCACTGCTGATCAGAGATAGTGTCATGGCTGCAGAAAAGGAGGAACTTATGGAGGGATTGTCTACTGAGTCTCTATGGGTGGAAGTTAGGAACAGGAAGTGGTTAACAACTCTACTGGGTGTTTTTTATAGACCATCCAATAGTAACAGGGACATCAAGGAACAGATAGGGAGACAGATTCTGGAAGGGTGTAATGATAACAGGGTTGTCGTGCTGGGAGATTTTAATTTCCCGAATATTGATTGGCATGTTCCTAGACCAAGGGGTTTAGATAGGGTGGAGTTTATTAGGTGTGTTCAGGAAGGTTTCTTGACACAATATATAGATAAGCCTACAAGAGGAGAGGCTGTACTTGACCTGGTATTGGGAAGTGAACCTGGTCAGGTGTCAGGTCTCTTCTCAGTGGGAGAGCATTTTAGAGATAGTGATCACAACTCTATCTCCTTTGCCATAGCACTGGAGAGGGTTAGGAACAGACAAGTTAGGAAAGCATTTAATTGAAGTAAGGGGAAATATGAAGCCATCAGGCAGGAAATTGGAAATATAAATTGGGAACAGATGTTCTCAGGGAAATGTAAGGCAGAAATGTGGCAAATATTCAGGGGATATTTGAGTGGCGTTCTGCATAGGTACGTTCCAACAAAACAGGGAAAGGATGGTAGGTATAGGAACCGTGGTGTACAAAGGCTGTTGAAAATCTAGTCAAGAAAAAAAGAAAAGCTTACAAAAGGTTCAAAAAACTAGGTAATGATAGAGATCTAGAAGATTATAAGGTTAGCAGGAAGGAGCTTAAGAATTAAATTAGGAGAGCCAGAAGGGGCCATGAGAAGGCCTTAGTGAACAGGATTAAGGAAAACCCCGAGGCATTCTACAAGTATATGAAGAGCAAGAGGATAAGACGTAAGAGTATAGGACCAATCGTGTGACAGTGGAAAAGTGTGTATGGAACTGGAGGAAATAGCAGAGGTGCTTACTGAATACTTTGCTTCAGTGTTCACTACAGAAAAAGATCTTAGCGATTGTAGGGATGACTTACAGAGGACTGAAAAGCTTGAGCATATAGACATTAAGAAAGAGAATGTGCTGGACCTTTTGGAAAGCATCAAGTTGAATAAGTCTCCAGGACCGGATGAGATGTATCCCAGGCTACTGTGGGAGGCGAGAGAGGAGATTGTTGAGCCTCTGGCATTGATCTTTGCATCATCAATGAGGATGGGAGAGGTTCCGGAGGGTTGGAGGGTTGCCGATGTTGTTCCCTTATTCAAGAAAGGGAGTAGAGATAGCCCAGGAAATTATAGACCAGTGAGTCTTACTTCAGTGGTTGGTTAGTTGATGGAAAAGATCCTGAGAGGCAGGATTTATGAACATTTGGAGAGGCATAATATGATTAGAACATAGAACATAGAACAGTACAGCACAGTACAGGCCCTTTGGCCCACAATGTTGTGCCGACCCTTAAACCGTGCCTCCCATATAACCCCCCACCTTAAATTCCTCCATATACCTGTCCAGTAGTCTCTTAATTAGGATTAGTCAGCGTGGCTTTGTCAAAGGCAGGTTGTGCCTTACGAGCCTGATTGAATTTTTTGAGGACATGACTGAACACATTGATGAAGTTAGAGCTGTAGATGTAGTGTATATGGATTTCAACAAGGTATTTGATAAAGTACCCCATGCAAGGCTTATTGAGAAAGTAAGGAGGCATGGGATCCAAGGGGACCTTGCTTTGTGTATCCAGAATTGGCTTGCCCACAGAAGGCAAAGTGTGGTTGTAGACGGGTCATATTCTGCATGGAGGTCGGTGACCAATGGTGTGCCTCAGGGATCTGTTCTGGGACCCCTACTTCTATAAATGACCTGGATGAGGAAGGGGAGGTAAATTTGCTGATGACACAAAGGTTGGGGGTGTTGTGGATAGTGAGGAGGGCTGTCAAGAGGTTACAGTGGGACATTGATAGGATGCAAAACTGGGCTGAGAAGTGGGAGATGGAGTTCAACCCAGATAAGTGTGAGGTGCTTCATTTTGGTAGGTCAAATATGATGGCAGAATATAGTATTAATGGTAAGACTCTTGACAGTGTGGAGCATCAGAGGGATCTTGGGGTCCGAGTCCATAGGACACTCAAAGCTGCTGCGGAGGTTGGCTCCATGGTTAAGATGGCATATGGAGCATTGGCCCTCATCAATTGTGGGATTGAGTTTAGGAGCCGAGAGGTAATATTGCAGCTATATATGACCCTGGTCAGACCCCACTTAGAGTACTGTGCTCATTTCTGGTCACCTCACTACAGGAAGGATGTGGAAACTATAGAAAGGGTGCAAAGGAGATTTACAAGGACGTTGCCTGGATTGGGGAGCACACCTTATGAGAATAGGTTGAGTGAATCCGGCCTTTTCTCCTTGAAGCATCGGAGGATGAGGGGTGACCTGATAGAGGTGTATAAGATGATGAGAGGCATTGATTGTGTGGATAGTCAGAGGCTTTTTCCCAAGGCTAAAATGGCTAACATGAGAGGGCACAGTTTTAAAGTGCTTGGAAGTAGGTACAGAGATGTCGGGGGTAAGTTTTTTATGCAGAGGGTTGTGAATGCGTGGAATAGGCTGCCGGCAACAGTGGTGGAGGCAGATACGATAGGGTTTTTTAAGAGACTCCTGGATAGGTACATGGAGCTTAGAAAAATAGAGGGCTATGGGTAACCCTAGGTAATTTCTAAAGAAAGTGCATGTTTGGCACAGCATTGTGGGCCGAAGGGCCTGTTTTGTGCTGTAGGTTTTCTATGTTTCGATGATTCTATGTCTCTGGGATTGAGTGGGATCTGGGATCAGGCATGATGAAATGGCGGAGCAGACTCGATGGGCTGAATGGCCTAATTCAGCTCTTGTGTCTTATGGTCTCCTCAAGGTTCTATGATTTCTGTTCATGCACTATGTTTGTCCTGTACCTGCCATCTTTTACTATTTTTTGCTTCCATTCCCGGTTCCTCAGTGTGTCCATCACATGCCTATGAGTTATCATCAAGAAGTCCTCAGACCTAACTCACTAACTCTCTGAGGTGATTGGAGTCAATGTAAGATAGCCTATTTTTTGACAAAGTTAAGGTAGCATTTCAATGGCAAGAAGCTGGTCTTCAAGCTTTGCTTTGCTTTCACTCATTTGCTCCTGATTCACAGGTCCACGTTAATGGGTCTACATGTCTGGTGCTTGTCCAAGGATACATTTATGCTTACTGAAGGGTTGATTTTTAACCTGTTTATCAAACATATATTTGCCTGACTCATTGAGGGAAACTTTCAAATCTCACTTTAGGAAAATGATAAGATGGACAAGTAGATAAAATGGATTTGGTGATTAGGTTGAGGGATTAAATGTTAAGGTGATAGTTGGGATCTGCGGGTTTAATCTTTGCCAAAGGGACCATTTTGACTGTTTGCTCCTATATTTGTATCAAGCACAAGACTTTGAAACTAGGTTCATACAAAACACTGACCTTGAATTACTTTTAACCAGAAATATCATCCCATGGCTAGCTCACTTTCAAATGTCATTCAGCATGTGTAAGAAATGCAAATATCCTCAAATAAGCTAACCTAGTTATTTGATTACAAAGAAAACAGATTAAAATGTTCACAAATAAATCAGTAGAGTTTTTAGTTGCACAACAGTAAAAATCCTGTTAATGCAGAGACAATTATTGTGGATTGAAATGATGAGCTACATTGTGCAATTGGTTTTCTATTTATCGCTGGGCATGGCTTCTGTAACTGAAGCAACAGGACTTCGGGGAATCAATGCACAGTACATGCAGCCCGGAGACTACATCATTGGAGCTCTGTTCCCTTTCCATGAGTTCGGTACTGGTCTAGCTCATCGATTGAAGCCTGAGAGGGTGACTTGTGACAGGTAAGGGATTGGAACCTTTAAATTCTCTGAAGATGCTGATACCCGCTGAGGTGAAGGTCCGTATGTACTCTGAAGGTGCTTTCCAGGAACAGTCCTCCTCACTGTTCTAACCATGCCCAAAGCTATTGTTTCCCTGGTCTTGCTGACACTCAAAGTGGCTAGACATGTGTGATTTCTTTTCCTTTCAAACACTCCTCCTATTCCCTTTCCAAATCCAATTTGAATCTACCTCCACTACTGCCCCCGTGGCTTTGCATTCTGGTCCCTAACCACTCACTACATTAAAAATGGGCTTCTTTTTATATCAGATTTGGTTTCTTTAACAACCCCATTTGTTCTCTGATTGGTATCATGGTGTAATGGTTATGTTTCTGGACTAGCAGCCAGAGGTCTGGACCTTTCATCCAGAAGAATTGATCCCAACATGGCACCCAAGACATTTAAATTAAAATTATTTAATAAATCTGGAATTTCTTAAAAGCCAATCTTGGTTACAGTAACCATGAAAGTAACGGATTCTCCTATAAACCAATTAGGTTTACTAATGCAACACTGACAAAATGCTGGAGGACCTCTGCAAGTCAGGCAGCATCTATGGAGGGGAATTAACAATCAACAGTTTGGGCCAAGACCCTTCATTGGGACTGGAAAGGAAGGGGGCAGAATAAAAGGTGGAGGGAGAGGAACGATTACGAGCTGGCAGATAATAGGTGAGATCAGATGAGGGGGAAGGTGGGTGAGTGGGGGACAAAGTAAGAAGCTGGGAAGTGATAGGTGGAAGAGGGAAAGGGTTGAAGAAGGTGGCAGCTAATAGGAGGGGAGAATGGATCGTGAAAGAAGGATTGGAGATCAGGAGGCAGAGGGAGGTGATGGGCAGGTGAGGAGAAGAGGAGGGCTGAGATGGGGAAACCAGAAAGGGGAGTGGAAAGAAAGAGAGAAAAGTTTTTAAAAAATCAATGTTCATGCTATCAGCTTGGAGGATACACAAATGAAATATGGAGTGTCGCACCTCCAACTTGAGTATGGCATTTACTCATACCTGTCCTTACCTGGCCTGGCCTACATGTGGCTCCAGACCTATCAATGAGGTTGACGCCTAGCGACTTGCTCAATTCAGGGATGGATAAGGATGTGGGATAAATACTGGCATTGGCTGCGATGTCCACATCCCGTGAATAAATAAAAGTCGTCTAGTCCTTGATCTTCCTGTCACGACCTGCAGATGAAATGCAGAACGCCATCAAATATTCAGAAGCAGCAAGTCAACAAAACCCAACAATTTTAATCAATAATCACTATTAGTTGCCCCATCAATGTCCCTGTGGAGACCCATGAAGCATAACTGTTGAGTGAGGTCACCTCACTCAACAGGAGAGCTGGCTCAGGAGCTACTCCTTCCACCTGGCCAAGTGGCTACCATGCTGTGTGAATCATAATTCTAATGGATCCTTTCAATTCTGTTTTGCTTCCCCCTCCTTCCCACTGCCAAGGTTTTCGGGGCTGTTACCCACATAGCACTAATCTTTGTTTTCTCTGTTTAAGCTTTTACCCACATGGTTACGGAATGTTTCTGGCAATGACATTTGCGATCGACGAAATAAATAACTCCACCTCACTTTTGCCGGGAATACGCCTGGGTTATGAAGTCCACGACGATTGTTTTGAGACTTTGGCCTCCATCCTGCCGAGCCTCCTCTTCTTGTCTAACAGCAAGGGGAATGGGGTTGACGTGCTCTGCAACTACTCAGAGTACAGGAGCCAGGTGGTTGCCCTGCTGGGACCATGGACATCGGAACAGGCAATTACCATAGCCAAATTGTTCGGGTTGTTTTTGTTTCCACAGGTAAGTCCTTCGTGGTTTTCTATTTGCCACAGTTGGAGCCAAAACAAGCAGCGGTGAACTGGCACTCAATTTTATATTCTGCTGGAATCTGTGGAAAAGGAAGCAGGCCCTGTCTAAAATCTGCTGCCGAACTATGATCACAGGTCTTGCACTGTCACCAAGCTGAATTTCTATCACTCAGTTCCTCGCTAATGAGCTCGGTCCCAGGAATTTGCGTCAATTTCTGTTCAGGCAATTGATTTCAACCGGCAGTCAAGCTTCAGTTAGCTTCAGCTTACAAGAATGATCACATGATCCCCACCCACACACGCAGGGTGGAGGGCAGGGAAGTCAGCCGGGTTTTCAACCCCCGATCTCTGCCAAATGCCCTGTCCTGACTGAAAGCCGGTATGATCTAATGACAGGGAAATTGGCAGCAACATCTTTGGCTTCAGTCAATAAAAGTTCTGAATGGAAGTGTGGACTCTCAGGGCATACACAGGATCTATGATAACAGTGGTCGCCAGGAAGTCTTCAGTTTTCCCCAAGGATCCAGGGACAGACACATTGTGCAAGGTTTGCTCAGTGCCCACACAATGACATTTGAACAGAGAGCAGAGGTAGTCAAGAGGAAAAGGGTTTGCCCCTCATGCCTCAGTTCCATTATGAATAAATCTCAGAAATCACAGAGCAAAATCACAAACTTAAATTTAACCATTCTAGTTTCCTTATATTCTGAGGAACTAAATGTTCCTTGGGAACAAGGGCTAGGAAGTCGCTCCCTAGTACCTCATACCAAGCTTCACAGATGCATGAATTACTGGAGAAAGTATGCAGCCACATTGGTTTAGGCGTCAGCAGTCTGTAGAGAACCGTACAAGTAGATAGTCAAGTATCAGACCAATTAGTCACTAAACTATGCTTTGTTCTTCCACGTTGAAAGTTCAGATATTGGGCCAAGCCTGAAAGTACAAAGTAAACAAAAAAACAAAATTAAAACTGAGGAAGTTGTAAATTCTCCAGATTACAAACGGAGGCCAATAAGGAATGATACAACAATCTTGACTTCGAAAGCAGAGACAGGACAACTGTGCAAAATGGTGTATTTATTGGAAACGGGAGATTGGCATTTGGGTAAGATTTAATGTGTGAAGATACAATTATGGATTCTCTTCCTTTCTTAGATTAGTTATGGAGCCTCCAGTGCCAAACTAAGCAACAAGAAGATCTTTCCGTCATTCCTGAGGGTAATGCCAAGTGACAATAACCAAGCAATAGCCATTGTTTCTATTATCAAGAAGTTCAAATGGAACTGGATTGCTGGCATTGGGAGTGATGATGAATATGGGCGACAGGGGATAGAACTGGTCCAGAGGTATGCTTCACTCCAAGGTATCTGTGTAGGTTACATTGAGATAATCCCCATCCATCTCAGCCTGCCCAGTACCAAGCAAAAAATCTCAGAGATCGTCAACCATATCAGCCAAGTGAACGTTAACATTATCATCCTCTTCTCCAGTGAAGGACCTGTTCAGGAACTGCTGAAAGAGGTGATTCAGAGAAATATCACCAGGAAGGTCTGGATTGCAAGTGAAGCTTGGGTTAAATCGGATATTGTTATTCACATACCAGGTATTGAGCGCATTGGCACAGTGATTGGTACAGTGGCAGCATGCCAGGTTTTGAGGATTACATTCTAAACCATCTCACCAACATCAGGAATTCAAAGGGACAGCGATGTGATGCAGAGTACTGTGGTAACCATACCTTTCCTTTTTGGCCGTACCCTACCTCACAGCAGCTCCTCAGCGGCGTTCAACACCTGTCACCTGAAAACCTGTCCGTTGTGTTGGACCAGCCGGTAAGACGGGACACATTCAGTGTGTACATGGCTGTGTATAGTATTGCACACGCACTACATACCCTACTAAAGTGCCACACTGGGAGATGTGAAACCGCAGCAGCATGGTACAACTGGCAGGTATGAAAAAGTTTCAATGTTTATGCCCAGAGTCAAAAGTTGCATGCAGAGCTAATTTATGTTTCTGGATTGTGCACCATCTGACCATAAGCTCCAACTACTAGATTCCTGTGACCAGGTCTATGATCTTAGGAGTTATTAAGGGGCGGCATGGTAGTGCACTAGTTAGCACAACGCTTTGTGTTACATGCGACCCGGGTTCAATTCCCGCTGCTGCCTGCCAGGAGTTTGTACATTCTCCCCGTGACCACGTGGGTTTGCTCCGGTGCTCTGGCTAAATCCTACAGACCAAAGACGTACCATTAATTGGTCATTGTAAATTGTCCTATGATTAGATTGGGATTAAACTGGGGGGGGGGGGTTGCTGGGCAGCATGGCTCAAAGGGGCAGAAGGGTCGATTCCACACTGTATCTCAATAAATAAAAAATCAGTGGTGATCATCCCTTTGATCTTCTTCTGTGGTGGAAATAATTAATCTCTGGCACCAGACTGCCATGTCCCTCTTGAGCTCTAGATAAGTGACAAACGTTGTCTGATTCTGTGCACTGAACTTAGTCCTGGGCTCAGTGGAAAAGAGTTGAAGATGTCCATGATGCATGAGAGCTCGTAGGGAGAGATGGCTGACTCCATCAGAGCAGGACAGCTGGTGAGGTGGACACTTAAGCCTGATTTATACTTCTGAGTCAACGTGTCGCCGCAAACCCTACGCAAAGCTGACGTGGAACCCTACGCGAGAGCCTGCGTTGCTGCAAAGCGCACCTCTCCCAAAATGTAACCGCGCATCACAGCAACGCAGAACGCAACTGCTGTGATTGGTCCGCTTGGTAGCATCGCCTTCCCTCCTACGCTGCAATAGCTTCCCATTGAGCAACTGAAGGGCAGGGAAGGAACTCTGGCTGCAATGCTTTCCATAAAGCTTTACAGACCTCCGAGATTATGGAGGACACATTTTGCTTTTATGAAAAAAGACGCTTGCGTCCCGCTCCAAGTTTAAGAATCATAAATCTCACAGCTCACTTATTTGTCACTGATGCTGGGATCCACAGGAATACAGTAAAGAGAAGTTTACGGACTACCAGTAAAACATTTGCTAGAAGAATACTTCCAGAATGCCCCCGAATGAAAAGGTCAAAACTACCTCTGCCACGTATAGATGCTCAAAGGGAGGATGCTTTCTGTTGAGAATGTGAAAAATAACCACCAAATGCATTTATTTTCCCGAGAATTAATGAGCTGCTGCTTGTCTTCAATAGATCTGGCAGGAAAGAGAAATGCAGGAGCATTGTCAAAAGACTTAATGAGAAAGGTCAAAGAGTGAAAACACAGCTGGGTGCCCATTTCTACTTAAATCTCACTTTAAGCTCTGTCACGTTCACGAGGTGGGAATTAGGCCCTAAGTACCTTTCAATCTCTTCCTGCTGCTCTTAAACTACTTAATGTCCTGAGGCACATTCCTTGCTGTGCTAAAACTGGAATTTTCCAGCCGTACCAGTGAATCTCCGGAACTCCCAATATGGCAGGCAGGAAATGCGTGCAGAATTCTGGCTTGAAGTGATACTCCTATCGCCTAATCTGTGGGCAGCACAAGCAAAGCAGCTGCCCACAGATAACATGATAAGAGGTGCCTTGCGTCACTGAAGTGTGCCTTCTTACAATGATTGGATTAATACTGTATGTTGTTGGATCCTGGTGATTTTGTGATCCAGGCGTTCTTCAGAAGTCAAGAATGAGGCATAACACATGGTGGTTATGGGCGTTTATTACATGTAATAAGAACAAAGAACAGAACAAAGAAAAAATACAAAGAAAAAAGGAGTCTAGGTGGCCTTATTCTAAAACCTAACTCAAACTATAAAGATAACAAAACATTTCATAATAGCAAATCACCTATTAAAGAAGCAGATTTCAAGTGATGTGACACTTGCTGCAGAGAAACTGAGCAGCTTTTAGAAAAATACAATATCAGCTATACTACTATCAATGAAAAGTTCACTGAAAAATTTAACATATGTGAGTTCTATATAAAAATACAAGAAAGCATAGGAAAGGTTAAACTTTGAGAGAAATAACGGTTTTATGCTCTAATCCAACAAGGCCAACAATCCTTAACGTCATCTAACCTTGACTGAATTTCCTTTGACAGCTGCTGGAAGTGTTAAAACAAGTTAACTTCACGGTCAACGGAGTTGTCATTTCTTTCGATGCTGAAGGAAACTCGCAGCAAGGTTACGACATCATTACCTGGACGCAGCGTGCAGGACAACTCCAGCTATCAGTGATTGGCGGCTACAAAGATCACTTGACAATCGATGCTTCTCCAATTCAGTGGAAGACAGACAATAATGAGGTGAATTATGATGACATTTATACTAAATGATATCCATTCACCCTTCTGTATAGTCCCACGGCAGCCTGGGCCCTATGCTTTGAAATTACTTCCTTAAATCTCTCCTTTTTATCTTAAAGACCCTCCTTAATACAAAGTTATTAGTCATCTGTACTAACGACTCTTTTTAGGTTCAGTGTTAATTTTTTGTTTAATTATGTTGCTGCAAATACACTAGAATGTTTTACTGTTGTTATTAAATTATTACATAAATGCAAGCAATTATCCGTCATACACTGGTCATTACTCTTGATCCCCAATTTTTGTTCCCCTAAGTGCACCATGTGATTCACCAGTCACTGCCTGATCTGGCTGAGTGACAATTGAAGCCTGCTCTCCTAATCAAGAGAAAATCTGCAGATGCTGGAAATCCGAGTAACACACACAAAATGCTGGAGGAACTCAGCAGGCCAGGCAGCATCGATGGAAAGGAGTACAGTCGATGTTTCGCAAGGGTCTCAGCCCGAAACGTCGACTGTACTCTTTTCCATCGATGCTGTCTGGCCTCCTGAGTTCCTCCAGCATTCCGTGTGTGTTGCTCCTCTTCTTCCCAGCCAATTCTTCCCACTACATTGGACCTTTATCCATCTTGCTTGAATGTTTCTCCTCTGTCACTTCCACTCTCATCTCCAACAACAGATATGAAGGATTCATGAAATTCTTTGCTATTAAGATTGGGACATTGAAATACTCCTTCTCCTCTTCCCCCCGGGCTTTGTCTTGTCCAAGCCCTGAACACAATTTTTTTAAAAAATCGCCTCCATAACCTTCTTTGTCGATAGTCTAAAGGCACTTAAACATAGTCTAAGTCAGAGGATTGTGTGAGCGTGAAACAGGCTGCTGGCTCAAATTCAAGTGAAGTTTGGATAGGTACATGTATAGTAGGGGTATGGAGGACTATGGACCAGGTCAATGGAGGTAGTTTAAATGGCTCAGCATGGACTAGGTGGGCCAAAGGGCCTGTTTCTGTGCTGTATTTTCTAAGACTCTATTCCGCGAACCATTCTAAAATGCTTCTCCATTTAAAAAATGTTACCTATTGGAAGTTATTGTTGCATTAGTTATATTTATTTTCCAAGTAACAGGCTGCTTTCTGGCTCCAGCAGGAGCTTGTTATCCGCAACATAATTATTACTCCGACAGCAGTGATCGGGGACATCATCTTATACTGACGCACAAGTGTTTATGATACCCACAGCCCATACCACAAATTATTTGTGTGATAACCCAGATCTTCGAGCCAGGAGTCAACAGCTTCTTGCTTCAAGTTTTATTTCGATTTCTTCAATTCTGAAATGTGAATGGTGAATTATTTTCAACTTGGAATTTAAACATTTGCATCAATTAAGACCCCAGTCAATAACTTATACTTGGGAATTTGTACACCACTAGAACAGCCCAGTTAGAATCTAAGTACAGATTTTACAGACTGGAATTTTACCAAAGTGTTCAGGGTTTCCTATAGAATACAGACATATCAAAATGTAGATATTAATCAGGGTAGACTTCAGGGACCAACTGGCCTACTCTTGCTCCTATCACTTTATATCAAAGTGCTGATTACATGCAGATATCCAATCCAGAATTTTGGAAGGTTTCCACAGGGTTGTTTGACACTGGATTCAGATCCTGCATTCTAACTCCAGGATCTAAGACCCACTTCAGCTTCTGAGTTAATTTCAGCAATCCTTTTAACCATTGATTGGTTCTTGGACCCAAACTGTCCAATCAGTGAAGCAGGTTCATTACTGATGTCACTTGAACAGGTGACAGAGCCATTTGCTATTGGTCCTCAGTTCCCCGTCCACTGAGAACCACAGGAGCAATCTCTTGCTCACTAGTGCCAGTGCAACACCGCAAGCAATTCACAGGTATGTCACTGCATTCACAGGTACCTCTGTCCCACTGTTCCAAGAGCTGTGGCCTGGGCCAAAAGAAACTTATCATCAGTCTTTACTCCTGCTGCTTTGAATGTGAAGATTGCCCAAGTGGAACCTTCCAGAACTCAACTGGTGAGCCTGAATAGTTCTATTTCAAAATGTATCGGACCGTATTAGAATAGAGGAATTAGAACAGATTGTTCTCTGAAACATCTTACTGACAGCAACTAATTTATATTTGTAGGTATAGAGTGCAAATATAGAATTAAAAAGAGAGTTATAGGGCTGTATCCAGTTGAGAAGGTTTGGACAGATATTAATAAAGGTTCAAATTCTAGACATATAACATGACTGACATCTGAGAGTGAATTGCAGCTGTAATATAATTTAGGGCTTTTGAACCTGGTTAATGGAGTAAGAATTACCAAGAGTGAGTTACAATCTGGAATCCAATCAAGGAGTTCAAAGATTCATATGCAAGGTAAAACATTCCTGGCAGTAAAGTTTAGGCTAGAATATAACTCAAGTTCTTTACAAGTGGAATAGCACATAACCGGTTTTGGTTTAATTAACAGAATATCTGGATTATGCACTAGAATTTCAGGTGGTTTCATGTTACAGAAAATGGGAGTAATTTAAGGAAGGGAAGGAAATTAAGGAAGGTGAGGCCTCATTTGGAGTATTTTGAGCAGTTTAGGGATCCTAATCAAAGGAAGGATGTGTTGACGTTTGAGAGGGCTCAAAGAAGATTCACAAAAATGATTCTGGGATTGAAGGGCTTGAGATATGAGGAGTGTTTGATGCCCCTGGGCCTCTATTCACTGGAATTCAGAAGAATGAGGGGTGACCTCTGTGAAACCTATCGACTGTTGAAAGATCTCGACAGAGTGGATGTGGAGAAGATGTTTTCTATGGTAGGGAAGTCTAAGATCAGAAAGCACAGCCTCAGAATAGAGGGGCATCCTTTTAGAACAGAGATGAGGAGGTATTTTTTTAGCCAGAGAATGGTGAGTCTGTGGAATTCATTGTTACTGGCAGCTGTGAAGGCAAGTCATTAGGTGGATTTAAAGCAGAGGTTGATGGATTCTTGGTTGGTCAGACCATGAAGGGATACAGGGAGAAGGCAGGAGACTGGGGCCGAGAGAGAAAATGGACCAGCCATAACGAAATGCAGGAGCAGGCTTCAATAGCCAAATGGCCTGATTCTGCTCCTATATCTTATGGTCTTATCAGCTAAAAGGCTCAGGTGATTTGAATATAGAATGATAGACTCCCAGGCTAGAGTCTAATTAAGTATAGCAATTTATAAACGGACAAAGTGGAATGTGCTTAAGGTTGAAATATCATTTGTTGTAATATGTGCGGAACTATGTCATTCATATATAGTACTTAATAAGCATTATCAGATGGTTTGCATGTGACAATTTAATTTTGCTGTTCCAGATGGTTTTTTCTGTTATCATTGCCAACCAGATGAATGGTCTCTGCCAAAAAGCTCTTCCTGCTTCAAGAGAACTCTTCAGTACCTGTCTGTGTCCTCACCTGTTGGTGTGACTCTGCTCCTGTTTATGGTGCTTGAGCTCATGCTAATATTGGCTGTCACAGTCATCTTCCTGGTGAATTCTGGTGCCCCGATTGTGGAAGGTACCGGTGGGAAAATGAACATAGTCATCCTAATCTCACTGGCTCTCTTATGCTGCAGCTCATTGCTTTTCCTTGGAGAACCTACTGAACTCACCTGCAAGTTACGCCAGCCAGTGACTACTCTTAGCCTTACCATCTGCACATCAGTTCTGCTTATCAATTCAGTACAGATCCTGCTCACCACGGAGCTAACCAGTTTAAGCAAGCCTTTCCTCTGCAAATACCAATGCTCTGGAAGGTACTTTATCCTCTGTGCCAGCCTTGGGGGGCAAGGAGCCCTTTGTTACCTGTGGCTGAAGACACATGGTGACTTTCTGATGATGACCACAGGCGATTCTGAAGGTGCCCTTTCCCTCTTCTGCAAGAGTGATTCAGAGCTGGTGTTCTGGCTGATGTTGGGATATAGTGGCCTCCAGGCGCTGGCCTGCTTCATGTGTACCTTTCTGATCCAAACACCGGCTCGAACCTACAATCTAGCCTGGGAGATTAGTGTTGCCATGATCTTCTTTATCTCTGTCTGGATTTGCTTTATCCCAACCTACACAGCTGTAAAAAAGAACTACGCACCTGCTGTACAGATCAGTGCTATGCTCCTCAGTTCCATGGCAATACTTGGTGCCTATTTTATCCCCAAATGTTTTGTGCTTTGGTTTAAGTCACAGTACAATACCAGAGATTACTTCCAAGTTTATAATCTTAAAATTTCAGTAAAGGAGGAGCATCAATGATATAAAGTGTCTGAATCTGCTTAAGAGATAGTTCAGATAGTTAGAGGAAGGAATTCACATAGATGGAAAATCACGGATAGAGAGCAGGTCTTGTGTAGGTGGGGAGAGGGAGGGAAATGGATTGTGAAAAGCATTTGGCTAGAGGGACGGGGTCAATTGGGGAAGGACATGGATTAATGAACAGGTATAACAAGGAAAATGGCACATCAGAACGAATTCATGATCTCACTGATCATTTCTCATTTGGGTGCCCTGGTCCTCATTCTTAGCTGCATTCTATCTGTGTCTCTGGTCTTAGGCTCTCCCACCATAGGAAACATCCTCTCCACATCCACTCTATCAAGGCCTTTCATCATTTTATATGTCTCAATGAGGTCACCCCTCATTCTTCTGAGTTTAGTGAGTACAGGCCCAGAGCCATCAAACACTCTTCACATGACAAGCCATTCAATCCTGGAATCATTTTCATGAACCTCCTTTGCACCCTCTGCAGATTCAGCACATCTTTTCTAAGATAAAGGGCCCAAACCTGCCCACAATACTTCAAGTAAGGCCTCACCAGTGCTTTATAAAGTTTCAACATTACATCCTTGCATTTATATTCTAGTCCTCTTGAACTAAATGCAAACATTTTAGTTGCCTTCCTCACCACAGACTCAACCTTCAGGGAATCCTGCATAAGGACTCCCAGATCCCTTTGCACCTCAGAAAATAATTAACCCTTTCATTTCTTCTACCAAGATGCATGGCTGTACACTTTCAACTCTGTATTCCATCTGTCATTTCTTTGCCCATTCTCCTAATCTGTCTAAGTCCTTCTGTAGCTTCTCTGCTTCCTCAAAACTACCTGCCCCTCCACCTATCTTCATATCATCTGCAAACTTTGCAACAAAGCCATCAATTCCATCATCCAAATTATTGACCTATAGCATAAAAATAATCAGTCCCAACACAGACTCCTGTGGAACACCACTAGTCACCGGCAGCCAGTCAGAAAAGGCTCCCTTTAGTTTCACTCTTTGCCTCCTGCCAATCAGCCTCTGCTTTATCCATGCTAGAATCTTGCCTGTAGTACCATTTTTTTACCAGCAGAGTAATGCCACCCCCTCTGCCTTTCTGCCTATCCCTTCAATACGATGTGTATCCTTGGCCATTATGCTCCCAGCTATAATCTTTCAGCCATGAATCAGTGATGGCCATAACATCATACCTGCCAATCTGGAATTGTGCTGCAAGTTCACTGACTTTATTCTGTATACTGTACACATTCAGATACACCTTCAGTCCTGTATTGACCCTTTTCAAATTTGTCGCACCATGCTCAACCTTTTGATTCCCAACTTTGTCTGTGGTCTTATCAACATCTGCCTCCACAACCTCTCCACTAACTGTTCTGTCTCTCTGTTTCCCATACCCCTGCAGTTCTAGCTTACATCTCACCGTGCTGCATTAACAAACCTTCCTTCTAGGGTATTAGTCCCATCCAGTTCAGGGGCAAACCGTCCCTTCAGTACATGCATGTCCCACCTTCCCTGGAAGAGAGCCCAATGATCCAAAACTCTTATGCCCTCCCTCCTACACCAACTCCTCAGCCACATATTAAACTGTATAATCTTCCTAGTTCTAGCCTCACTAGCACGTGACTTGGCTAGTAATCCTGAGATCACAACCCTGGAGCCTCACTAGCACGTGGCACAGGTAGCAATCCTGAGATCACAACCCTGGAGGTCCTGCCCTTTAACTTAGCACCTAACTCACTCAACTCCCTATGAAGAACCTCACCATTCATCCTACCCATGTCATTGGTACCTACATGGACCACGACTTCTGGCTGCTCACCCTCCCACTTAAGAATGTTGTGTACTTGATCTGAGATATCCCGGACCTTGGCAGACCAGAGGCATCACACCATCTGGGAATCTTATTCTCGCCCACAGAACCTTCTCTCCATTCCTCTAACTAATGAATCCCTGATCACCACAGCATGCCTCTTCTTCCCCCTTCCCTTCTGAGTCACAGAGACAGACTCAGTGCCAGAGACCCAACCGCTGTGACTTTCCTTTGTTAGGCCTTCCATCCTGACAGTATCCAAAGTGATATCCCTGTTGTTGAGGGGGATGGACACAGGGGTACTCTGCACTGACCCCTTAACTCCTTTCCCCTTCCTGACTATCACCCAGTTTCCAGTATCCTGCACTTTGGGTTTAACTATGTGTTATCTACCATCCCTTCAGCCTCCTGAATGATCTGGAGCTCATCCAGTTCCAGGTCCATCTCCTTAATGTGGTTTGTTAGAAGCTGCAGCTGGATGCACCTCTCGCAGTTGTAGTGGTCAGGGATACTGGAGGTCTCCCTGCCTCCCCACATCCTGCAAGAGGAGCATTGTATTATCCTGCCTGGCATCTCTACTATCCTAGCTGAGCAGATATAAAGAAGAGAAGGGGAAAAAATTAGCCTTTTTCCCTCTACTTTCTCTGAGTGAAGCCTCAAAGAGCTAAAGTCTTAAGATCACCACTCTATGCCCACTCAGATGATGGCCGCTGCGCTTGCCCCTGCCTGCCTTTAATTTGCTCTTACTAAGCAATTCCAAACACTGATTGGCTGCTGGTCAAAGCTCTATTACACTGCTGCCAAATGCTGCTGCCTTTTATCCTCGGCAAGTGGACCTGTTTGAAGTCCCCTTCTCTCCAAACTTCCGATGTCCAATTGGTGGCTGGTCAAGGCTATAAAGCAAAAGCCCTCTCCTTGTTTTTACATTGACTCTGACTTCCCTTGACAGTCACTGTTGTGTTATCCTGCCTTTAGAATACTGCTTCTTCTTTGGGATGTTTCAATCTGGCATTTTCCACAATTTTCCCTGAAACTCCAGCCTTTGCTGCTCTGCCGTCATCCCTGCTAGTGTCCCTTCCAGTTAACTTTGGCCAGTTGCTCTCTCATGCCTCTGTACGAGGGGTGATTGATAAGTTCATGGCCCAAGGTAGAAGGAGTCAGTTTTAGAAAACCTAGCACATTTATTTTTCCTACATTTACACACTTAATCCAGCGGTCGTGGAGCATACGGATCCCTTCTTTGTAGAAGTTGGCATCTTGGACCTCCAGAAGTGGTCCACAGCAGGGATGATTAATAAGTTTGTGGCCTAAGGTAGAAGGAGATGAGTTATTAACTTCAAGCTTTCTGCATTTGCACTCAAAGAGTTGAACTGTATGTGCATGTAACGAGAGCTGTATAACTCATCTCCTTCTACCTTAGGTCACGAACTTATCAATCACCCCTGCTGTGGACCACTTCTACAAAGAAGGGATCCGTATGCTCCACGACCGCTGGACTAAGTGTGTACATGTAGGAGGGGACTACATTGAAAAATAAATGTGCTAGATTTTCTAAAATTGACTCCTTCTACCATAGGCCACGAACTTATCAATCACCCCTCGTAATTTCCTTTACTCCACTGTGATACTGATTTATTTGACGTTAGCTTCTCTCACTCAAATTGCAGGGTGAATTCTATCATAGTATGATCACTGTCTCCTAGGGGTTTCCTTTACTGAGCCATGACTCAGTGATGTCCACAGTGTCCTACCTGTCAATCTCTAACTGCGCTACAAAGTTATCTAACTTATTCTGTACACCGCGTGCATTCAAGTGTAACAGTTTTGTTCCTGTATCCATCACCCTTTTTGATTTTGTCCCCCTTTTACCCTGCAACTCATCCCACTGCCTGCAATTTTACCCTATCATCTGACTGTCCTTCCTGACAGTCTCACAACACTCTGCCTCTGCTTGTGAACCATCTGCCCCACCTCCAGCCCTATCATTCAGTTTTCCATTCCCCCGCCAAATTAGTTTAAACCCTTCTCAGCTGCTCCAGCAAATCTGCCCACAGGAATATTGCTCCCCCTTGGGTTCATGTGTAACCTGTCCCTTTTGTACAGGTCATACAGTGGTGCTAGAAAGTTTGTGAACCCTGTAGATTTTTCTCTATTTCTGCATAAATATGACCTAAAATATGATCAGATCTTCACATGATCTTCACTAGATAAAGAGAACGTAATTAAATAAATAACCCCAAAACATTATACTTGTTCATTAATTTATTGAGAAAAATTATCCCATATTATATGTAAGAAACACACACAAAATGCTGGAGGAACTCAGCAGGCCAGGCAGCATCTATGGAAAAGAGTACAGTTGACAGTTCAGGCTGAGACCCTTCATCAGGACTGGAGAAAAAGGATGAGGAGTCAGGATTAGAAGGTGGGGGAGAGGTGGAAGAGAAACAAGGTGATAGGTGAAACCGGGAGGAGGGGAAGGGTGAAGTAGAGAGCTGGGAAGTTGATTGGTGAAAGAGGGCAGGAGAAGGGCAATCTGATAGGAGAGGACAGAAGACCGTGCAAGAAAGAAAAGTGGGGAGGATCACCAGATGGAGGTGATGGGCAGGCAAGGAGATAGGTGAGAGAGGGAAAAGGGGATGAGGAGTGGTGTAATTACCGGAAGTTCGAGAAATTGATGTTCATGCCAAAATGTTGGAGGCTAACCAGACAGAACATAAGGTGTTGCTCATCCCACCTGAGTGTGGCCTCATCGTGGCAGTAGAGGAGACCATGGACTGACGTATGGGAATGGGAAGTGCAATTAAAGTGGGTGGCCACTGGGAGATCCCACTTTTTCTGGCAGACAGCGTGTAGGTGCTTGGCAAAGCAATCTCCTAGTCTACAGATATACAGGAGGCCGCACTGGGAGCATGGGCTACAGTAGTTGACCCCAATAGACTCGCAGGTGAAGTGTCACCTCACCTGGAAGAATGGTTCAGGGCCCTGAATGGCAGTGAGGGAGGAGGTGTAGGGGCAAGTGTAGCACTTGTTCTGCTTGCAAGGATAAGTGCCGGGGGGGGAGATCAGTGGGGATGGATGAATGGACAAGGGAGTCATGTAGGGAGCAATCCCTGCAGAAAGTGGGGGGGGAGGGAAGGGAAAGATGTACTGGGTGGTGGGATCCTATTGGAGATGGCAGACGTTACGGAGAATTATGTGCTGGAAGCGGAGGCTGGTGGGGTAGTAGGTGAGGACAAGAGGAACCCTATCCCTGGTGGGGTAGTGGGAGGATGGGATGAGGGCAGATATGAGGTTCAAAGTATGTGAACCTTGGGGTTATACCTTCTACAAAAGCTATTTGGAGTCAGGTATCCCAATCAATGAGATGAGATTGGAGTTGTGGGTTGTAGAGGTGCCCTGCCCTATAAAAAAGACATACAAGGTTAGGTTACTGTCAAAGCCTGCTTTTCTCAAGAAAGATCTGTTTATGTACACCATGCCACAATCAAAACAACTTTCAGAGGATCTTAGTAGGACTATAGAGATGCATGAAGCTGAAAAAGGCTACAAAACCATTTCTAAACACCTGAGTGATAATCAGTTCCACAATAAGAGTAATTGTTTACAAATGGAGGAAATTCAATACCTTTGCTGCTCTCCCTAGGAGAGGGCATCTTGCAAAAATCACACCAAGAGCACAATGCTGAAGGAGGTGAAAAAGAACCCAAGGTTAACAGCAAAAGACCTGCAGAAATCTCTAGAACTTGCTAAGGTCTCTGTTCATGTGTCCACTGTAAGAAAGACACTGAACAAGAATGGTGTTCATGGAAGGAAACCACGGAGGAAACCACTGCTGTCAAAAAAAAAAATTGCTGCATAACTCAAGTTTGCAAAAGAACCACTTGAATGTTCTACAACACTTCTGGGACAATGTTCTGTGGACAGATGAGACAAAAGTTGAACTTTTTAGCAGAAATGCACATTGCTATGTCTGAAGGAAAACACACACCAACACCAAAACCTCATCCCAACTGTGAAGCATGGTGGAAGGAGCATCATGGCTTGGGGCTGCTTTGCTGCCTCAGGACAGCTTGCAATCATTGAGAAAACAATGAATTCAAAATTGTATCAAGACATTTTACAGGAGAATGTCAGGGTTGCAGTTCATCACTTGAAGCTTAATAGAAATTGGATAATGCCACAAAGCAATGATCCAAAAGACAAGAGTAAATCAACAACAGAATGGTTTAAAAAAGAAAATTCGTGTTTTTGGAATGGCTGAGTCAAAGTATTAATCCTATAGAAATGTTGTGGAGGGACCCGAAGCAAGCAGTTCATGCAAGGAAACCCACCACCATCCCAGAGTTCATGAAGTTTTGTAAGGAAGAATGGCCTAAAATTTCTCCAAGCCGATGTGCAGGACTAATCAACAGTTACCAGAAAATGTTTGGTTGAAGTTATTGCTGTTCGCGGAAGTCACACCAGTTACTGAGAGCAAAACTTCACATACTTTTTCCAATAAATACATGTAATATTGGATCATTTTTCTCAATAAACAAATGAACAAGTATAATGTTTTTGTGTTATTTATTTAATTGGCTTCTTTTTATCGAGTTTTAGGGCTTAAGTGACGATCTGATCACATTGTAGGTCATATTTATGCAGAAATAGAGAAAATTCTAAAGGGTCCACAAACTTTCTAGCACCACTGTAGTTTCCCCAGAAAAGATCTTAGTGATCCAGAAATCTGAAACTTGCCACCCCCCCGCCCCCGCACCAGCTCCTCAGCCACACATTCATTTGCCAAATCATCCTATACATACACTCACTGCTGCATGATAGAGGTAGCAATCTGGAGATTACTATCCCAGAGGCCTTGTTTCTCAACATTCTACCTAGCTCCCTAAATTCTCTCTTCAGGACCTTCTCCCTTTTTCCTATCTATGTCTTTGGTGCTATTACGTATCAAAGCTTCTGGCTACTCACCCTCCCGTTTTAGAATGCCACGGACCTGATCTGAGACATCCTACCCTGGCACCTGGGAGGCTACATACCATCCACGTGAATCTATCACATCCACAGAATCTCATGTCTAGTCCTCTACCTGCAGAATGCCCTGTCACTACTGCAATTGCCTTCTCCCCTCTTCTTTTCTGAGCCACAGCACCAGACACCCAGTCACTGCAGCTCCCCCTGGTAGGACATCCCATTCAACAGTATCCGAAGAAGTATACTTATACCGAGGAGAACAGCCACAGGTGTACTCTACAACTGGCTGCCCATTTCCTTTCCCTCTCCTGACAGTCATCCAAGGTACCTGCTTCCTGCAATGTTGGGGTGACTACCTCCCTGCAGCTCCCATCTATCACCTCCTCAGTTTCCCATATGAGCCAAAGGTCATCAAGCTGCAGCTCCAGTTCCTCGACATGTTCTCTGAGGAACCTGGTGCAGATGTGGTTATCCAGGAAGCTGGAGGTCTGCCAGAATTCCTACAACTCTCACAAAGAACGCAATACTGTCCCTGGAGCCATCACCACTGCTCTAACTATGTACTAACAAAGAACGAAGAAGAAACTTACCACATATGTACCTTGCCCAAGCCTGATGAGCCAAAGCCTCCCCACCCTAACACTGGACCCCTCACACAATGTCTACTCTGCTTTCCCCTGCCTTTTTCTTTTTTTGCCCTTGCCAATGAACCACTATTTGACAGGGCCACCGGAAAATGCCGAACGTCCCCAAATGCTCCTTTTTAAATCTGACTCCTGACCTGTGAGTTGCTTCCTTTCTCGTTCCCAACTTGATTGGGCCGCCAGAAAAATGGCAGAAGCCTGCAAATGCTCCTTTTTAAAATTTCACTCATGGGCCCGTGTGTTGCCTCCTCTCTTGCTCGCGATTCGACTGGGCTGCTGAAATATGACAGCAGAAAAATCTGAAATTGAAAGACTGTGAAGGAATCAACTTTATCCACCCAAACTTTGGGCCAGAGGATTAAATCACTTCTCTTAACCAGTTATTTTCCAAGACCCTCCTATATCTAATTATTACTTAGCTATCTTGTTCTTGGTAGGCACTTTAGATCACTGTATGCCAGGACAAATAGGTACAAGGACAGTTTCTTTCCGTATGCCATCAGTCTTATGAACACCTGAATTTTAGTCTATTACAAACCAAGTCCACCTGTAAGTACACAGGTATACCTCATTGTATATAGTTCACGATTATTTGCACTATTCTTTTATTTGCTCTTTGATTCTGTACAGCAAGAGCTCAGGGAAACCGGCATCAAATTCCCTGTATGTGTCCACATATTTGGCGATAATAAAGGATTCTGATTCTGATTTTAATAGCACTTTCTGCGTGCTTTGTATCAATAGATATCAATACTCACCATTTTGTTGCAAACTCCCATGTGAATATCTGAATGATTCCCTTCATTTTGAGGATCTGTTTTACAATGGAAGTAACTGCCAAATATGATTACAACATTTTGTTTGAACTAGCTATAATGTTCACTTGGGGAAATATTTAAATAACTTTACAAATGTAAACTTCTAGCTCAAAATAAAGTGAATTATTCTAAGCATTCAATAAATGATTTATTCTTTAAATATGCTGGGGTGCTGGGGCAATGGCATCAACACTGGTGATCCCAACATGCTCAATAAACTGATTAGAAAGGCTGGCTCTGTCACAGGGGTCAAACTGGACACCCTGGAGGCTGTGGTAGAACAAAGGACCCCACGGAAAATCCTGGCAATTCTGGACAACTTTTCTCACCATCCGCATGCCACCTTGGCTGAACACAGGAGCACTTTTAGTAATAGACTAAGACAACTACGCTGCTCCAAAGAGCGCTATATGAGGTCATTCTTACCCTCGGCCATTAGGCTCTATAATGAGTCAACCTAGAGCTGGGGAAGTGAAGATCCTCTCCTGTTAAGACTGTCTGAGGTAACTGATTTTTTTTCTTTCTTACTTTTCTTCTAATATTTGTACATCTGTGCACTTGTAATGCTACTGAGACACTGTGATTTCCTTTGGGATCAATGAATTATCTATCTATCTATTGCTCAGTTTACTTTGATTTTTGAGCGAAGATTTTTTGTTTATTTATTATAAGATACAATTAATGTTGTGATTCATGCTCCTTTGCTTTTCTGCTATGTGGGCTCCCACTGCTGGAGTTCTCAGACATTCTGCTCATGTACAGATATATGTCTGAGCCTGGATAATACATTAATAGTGTTAAAGTCTTGCGAGTCTTCACTCTGTCTAAGATAGATTGCTTCTGCCCAGAGGTTAGTATCGGAGGTTTCTGAAAGATCTTAAGTTCAAAGAGACGAAATAGCATATTTATTTTAACTGCTTACTAATCTGGGTTTCGGAATTGGGCAAGGTTAAAATTGACCCCAGTCTTTTCTGTGCTATGAACTCAAACCTGCAGAGAGAAGACATTTAAATTAATGCTCAGCTAAGATCAAGTACGCTGCATTCTCATGAGAAACCAGCTGTTAGTGCTTAGGCATGAGGTATGTGCTGAGAGCTCTGTTGCTTCCTGCTGTTTCCTCAAGCTGTGAACTGGTGTTAATTACTGACGTAGTGGTGGGTTCTCGGTTGCTGATTGGGGACCAGTCGAACACCTTCATCCCGCAACAGTGGCTTTCCTGTCAAAGCAGCT
This sequence comes from Mobula birostris, assembly GCF_030028105.1. NCBI lineage: Eukaryota > Metazoa > Chordata > Chondrichthyes > Myliobatiformes > Myliobatidae > Mobula > Mobula birostris. Next base: position 19,424,129 of record NC_092396.1, read on the forward strand.
GAATGAGGTTTTTGGAGGCCTTTGAGGGGAAAAGGGAGTGAAACACCACAGTTATATCTGACAGCAGAGGCTTTGTGACATGTAGGGACCAGACTGCAATGGTGTACACGTACACTGCTCGCGTTCTGATTGAGGGTTTCCCGATCTTCCTTGGCAAATATGCTGAATCAGCAAAATCAACATCTTTGAGATTCCTTTCAGAATCTTGGACCGAAAAGTTGACGAGGATCAAAAGGAGGAGACATTTTCAGATCCATCAAACAACGCATAAGGTAGTACTTCAAGTGGATGTAAAGGAAACCATCATCAGCCACACTCCAGTTTCACAAATAGAAGAACCTGTGGCTACCTGATGTACACTAGACAACCCAGAGGATACAACACCTCCAACCAACCTGGACACACTGCACTAAATGTGGAGGAGGAGGAGAAGATGGCAGTGCGATGCAGCTTGCGCGGCCACTCCGGTGAATGATATCTGTAATCTGTCAAGTAGGGTGCCATGCACAATCCTGATTTGATGGAGACAGTTGTGAGAGAACAGAGGAACATCTGGAGAAATTTCTGAAATGCCTTTTTCGCTGCCACTGTTACTGTGTGATCCAGAATCTCTGGAGGGGAAGGCCCCGAGTCCTCGGCTTTGCTTGTTGCTCGGCAGCTGGGACAGGGTCGAAGCACTCAGCAGAAATGGTGCTCGGTGCTCGGTGTCGAAGGGCTGGTCGGAGGCTCGAAGTTTTCGGACAGACTCAGAGTCGGTTATGGTCGGGTGCTTCCAATACATCAACAGTTGTTGGTGCCTGGAGGTTTATTGCAGGGAGAGTTTCTCCCTTCTGCCGCCTGCTATCAGGACTATCAGGAGTCGATTGGAACTTTGAGACTTTTTTTTTACCGTTCCCATGGTCTGTTCTTCATCAAATTATGGTATTGCTTTGCACTGCTGTAACTATATGTTATAATTATGTGGTCTTGTCAGTGTTAGTCTTTGGTTTGTCCTTTTTTTTGTGATATCACTCTGGAGGAACATTGTATCATTTCTTAATGCATGCATGCATTCCTAAATGACAATAAACGAGGACTGAGTGTCCTCATAATTTAATCCAAAATGACAATTCAAAGGCCATCAGGCTAGAGAACATGTGTTGCAGCCTGTTTGGGGGAGGTGGACCTCCTCCAAATGCCCCTTCAACCACGTGCAAGCATCTGGCAGTGTGTCGAGGAACCAACTAGAGAGCAGGCTATTCTAGACTGGGTATTGAGCAATGAGGAAGGGTTAATTAGCAATCTTGTTGTGAGAGGCCCCTTGGGTAAGAGTGACCATAATATGATGGAATTCTTCATTAAGATGGAGAGTGACATAGTTAATTCAGAAACAAAGGTTCTGAACTTATAGAAGGGTAACTTTGAAGGTATGAAACGTGAATTAGCTAAGATAGACTGGCAAATGACACTTAAAGGGTTGATGGTGGATATGCAATGGCAAGCATTTAAAGATCACATGGATGAACTACAACAATTGTTCATCCCAGTTTGGCAAAAGAATAAATCAAGGAAGGTAGTGCACCGTGGCTGACAATGGAAATTAGGGATAGTATCAATTCCAAAGAAGAAGCATACAAATTAGCCAGAAAAAGTAGCTCACCTGAGGACTGGGAGAAATTCAGAGTTCAGCAGAGGAGGACAAAAGGCTTATTTAGGAAGGGGAAAAAGGATTATGAGAGAAAACTGGCAGGGAACATAAAAACTGACTGTAAAAGCTTTTATAGATATGTAAAAAGGAAAAGATTGGTTAAGACAAATGTAGGTCCTCTACAGACAGAAACAGGTGAATTGATTATGGGGAGCAAGGACATGGCAGACCAATTGAATAATTACTTTGGTTCTGTCTTCACTAAGGAGGACATAAATAATCTTCCAGAAATAGTAGGGGACAGAGGGTCCAGTGAGATGGAGGAACTGAGGGAAATACATGTTAGTAGGGAAGTGGTGTTAGGTAAATTGAAGGGATTAAAGGCAGATAAATCCCCAGGGCCAGATGGTCTGCATCCCAGAGTGCTTAAGGAAGTAGCCCAAGAAATAGTGGATGCATTAGTGATAATTTTTCAAAACTCTTTAGATTCTGGACTAGTTCCTGAGGATTGGGGGGTAGCTAATGTAACCCCACTTTTTAAAAAAGGAGGGAGAGAGAAACCTGGGAATTATAGACCGGTTAGCCTAACATTGGTGGTGGGGAAACTGCTAGAGTCAGTTATCAAAGATGTGATAACAGCACATTTGGAAAACGGTGAAATCATCGGACAAAGTCAGCATGGATTTGTGAAAGGAAAATCATGTCTGACGAATCTCATAGAATTTTTTGAGGATGTAACTAGTAGAGTGGATAGGGGAGAACCAGTGGATGTGGTATATTTGGATTTTCAAAAGACTTTTGACAAGGTCCCACACGGGAGATTAGTGTGCAAACTTAAAGCACACGGTATTGGGGGTAAGGTATTGATGTGGATAGAGATTTGGTTGGCAGACAGGAAGCAAAGAGTGGGAATAAACGGGACCTTTTCAGAATGGCAGGCAGTGACTAGTGGGGTACCGCAAGGCTCAGTGCTGGGACCCCAGTTGTCTACAATATATATTAATGACTTGGATGAGGGAATTAAATGCAGCATCTCCAAGTTTGCGGATGACACGAAGCTGGGCGGCAGTGTTAACTGTGAGGAGGATGCTAAGAGGATGCAGGGTGACTTGGATAGGTTAGGTGAGTGGGCAAATTCATGGCAGATGCAATTTAATGTGGATAAATGTGAAGTTATCCACTTTGGTGGCAAAAACAGGAAAAAAGATTATTATCTGAATGGTGGCCGATTAGGAAAAGGGGAGGTGCAACGAGACCTGGGTGTCATTATACACCAGTCATTGAAAGTGGGCATGCGGGTACAGCAGGCGGTGAAAAAGGCGAATGGTATGCTGGCATTTATAACAAGCGGATTCGAGTACAGGAGCAGGGAGGTACTACTGCAGTTGTACAAGCCTTGGTGAGACCACACCTGGAGTATTGTGTGCAGTTTTGGTCCCCTAATCTGAGGAAAGACATCCTTGCCATAGAGGGAGTACAAAGAAGGTTCACCAGATTGATTCCTGGGATGGCAGGACTTTCATATGATGAAAGACTGGATGAACTAGGCTTATACTCGTTGGAATTTAGAAGATTGAGGGGGGATCTGATTGAAACGTATAAAATCCTAAAAGGATTGGACAGGCTAGATGCAGGAAGATTGTTCCCGATTTTGGAGAAGTCCAGAACGAGGGGTCACAGTTTGAGGATAAAGGAGAAGCCTTTTAGGACCGAGATTAGGAAAAACTTCTTCACACAGAGAGTGGTGAATCTGTGGAATTCTCTGCCACAGGAAACAGTTGAGGCCAGTTCATTGGCTATATTTAAGAGGGAGTTAGATATGGCCCTTGTGGCTAAAGGGATCAGGGGGTATGGAGGGAAGGCTGGTACAAGGTTGGATGATCAGCCGTGATCATACTGAATGGCGGTGCAGGCTCGAAGGGCCGAATGGCCTACTCCTGCACCTAGTTTCTATGTTTCTATGTGTCCTCTGCTAGGGACAGTCTCCCAAAAGATGTAGCTGCAGTGAATTGTCCAGCCCCAGCCGTCAGTCCCCGGCTCGGAGAAAGCAAAGTTTCGCAGAGGAGAAGTGCAGCTGACAAAGGTGGAAATTAATTTTAAAGAAGTCTCTGAAAGGTAGCGTGGCAGCTCATGACGTGGGAGAAGAAGCAACAAAGAAGCACGGACAGCTGTTCTCTGCCTGATGGCAAAGCAACAAAGACATCAGCACAACCAGCAAGAATGGGGAATGATGAAGATGGAAAAGGCATGCAGGCTACGAATCTCGTGAGGGGAGCAAATGGTGGCCCTCATCTCTGGAAAGCTCCGCACAATGTGACTTCTTTGCACCCCCGCTCAGTGAATGTTGAAGAACCTCGAGGTTCGATCTGCAGCAGTCCGAGAACACAGGAGCAGCAATCTTGAAGAGAAGAATGGTAAGAAGGTGGCAGATCAGGTCAAGGACTGAGCAAGCGTTCCACTCAAGCGATTGATTTGATCAGGATTGCCAGTCCTCTAAAGCTGGGGATCTGCTGCAGGGAGACAGCTTTACCATCAGTTAGGTCAAAGAAGTAGCTGGTGACAGTCTCCTTATGGCAGATGCTGTTTTATGCCCTAGCTCTGAAGAATAAAGGGCTGGTCACCCTACAGGAGCTCCCACTACTGCTCGTAACATCCCAGCTATGGTTCTGGGTGATGACTTCAGTTGTATCCAGTGGAGCGGACAGATTTACCAGGCACATCCAAACCCCTGATTGAAGCAGTGAAATCTTCAGCACCCAGCAGATGGAACATTGAAGACGGGAGCAGATGGGTCAGGCCAGTCCTGGGTGGACATCCTGCTAGTGCCCCAAAGCCCATGGTCAGACCTACCAACAGCACACTGTCATTATTTTTGTCCACCACCTCCAGGAAGACCAAAAGACTATCAGGGAACATGGAAGATGAAGCTGAAATGGGCTACCCCAGAAATTTTACATTTTAAAGTGATTTGAAGGACTGGAGAACCGTCTTGCACTAACTCACTGGCCCATGAAACTATTGCAGAGTAGGTCAGCCCCACCGTTACATCTAAATCTAAAACTTCCTGGTGGGCCTAGCTCAGGCCTTCCTTCATCATTTTCAGGAAGACTTGGTTGTCCATCCCTGGATTATCCAACCCGGAATACTCCTCATACGATCGATATTTACATTCTGCATAATCCATGACTGTCTCAACAGCTCCTTGAATCACTGCCATTTTCGTTCCCCAGTTACTCTCACCTCCCCCCAGTCGCTGCCTCACTTCCCCTTTAAAAGAGCGATAATCTTTCTTCATTGCTGGCTTTCCCAGTAGTTGCCCAAGCACCATCCTGCACCCCCAGGCCATCCTGTCTCCCCAGTCTTCGGGCAGTTTGCTTTTTCCAACACATGTATATATATCTCTAGGGTGTATCCGGTGAATTTCAACCATTTCATCGAGCTTGCACCAGAATTCTGAATTCCCACATGCAACTTTAAGGGCAACTCTGACACAATGCTCCGTCTGTTCCTTGGGGGTGAAGGGTTTATAAGTGGTTGTAATCAGAGTCACGGGCTGGCTTGGATCATCAGGATTCGCGGCCTGACGTTGCCTGATCTCAGTAGCTGCCCCCCTGACAGATATATCTGGGTAAAACCTCTCCCTGAAATATCTCCACACTACACAAAATATAAATGACGGATACCAGTTAAACAGCACATACTTAAAACCGCAGAGTATGTATTCCGCAATTTGCCACTTTTGAGCACCCGAACTCATGATCCCTTTGCATCACACTCGTAAAACATGCATGTGAAACGAGTATACAGGCCCCCACACTGGCGTCCCGAACCGCCTGCAACTGGTGGCCTCATCTCGCCAAACTAACGCAGTTTTGTCTTTTACATAAACACACATACACGCGCATATCACTTTTATATCTACCAGTTCATCTCTCCGTGTTCGTGATACCTCGTGTTCCCATGTACCACCGACCCGAACAGATCCAAGTGTGAGTGCTAATTTTTTTTAATTCTCACCCATTTAGACTGCTAAGATCACTGGCCACACGATGAGTCACGAAGGGGTCCCACTCCTGACACCAACTGTTGTTGCGTGAATGAAGTCGCGGGAGAATATTACTGGTAGATACAAAGCAGTTTCTTTATTCGACTAAACGAGGTACAACAGGCATCATATGGAGACGCTTTCAGAGGACTGGTCTCACTGGCCCAACGTGGGGCCTGATATCTTATGTGCTAAATATCAAATGACGACTCCATGTTTACAATGTATCTACAATGCTTTCTTTGAAACTACACACAAACATCACACATCCCAATTTGCACGCACACCACAGACATTCAAATTAATTTTAATCAACATTGTCTGGTCTGGGAATTGCTGTTATGAACCCATTGTTCAGAGCAGCACTCCAAGTTAAATCCATAATACATATTCAGACATGAAGACTGGTAGCAAAATTCATTTGCTGAATGTAAATGTGCTAAACTAAAAAATTGTTCTAATGCCATCAATTACATCATCCAAATCATTGACATGTAATGTAAAAAGAAACAGTCCCAACACAAACTCCTGTGGAACACCTCTAGTCACTGGCAGTCAGCCAGAAAAGGCTCCCTTTATTCCCACTCTTTGCCTCCTGCCAATCAGCCACTGCTTTATCCATGCTAAAATCTTTCCTGTTACACCATGTGCTCATTGCTTGTTAAGCAGCCTCATGTGTGGCATCTTGTCAAAGGCCTTCTGAAAATCCAAGTACACAACATCAACTGATTCTCCTTTGTCTATCCTGCTTTTTATTTCTTCAAAGAATTTCAACAGATTTGTCAGGCAAGATTTTCACTTGAAGAAACCATGCTGACTATGGCATGTTTTATCCTATGGCTCCAAGAGACCTTATCCTTAATAATCGACTCCAACATCTTCCCAACCACTGAGGTCAGACTAACTAGCCTATAGTTTCCTTTCAACACACATCAAAGTTGCTGGTGAACGCAGCAGGCCGGGCAGCATCTCTAGGAAGAGGTGCAGTCGACGTTTCAGGCCGAGACCCTTCGTCAGGACTAACTGAAGGAAGAGTGAGTAAGGGATTTGAAAGTTGGAGGGGGAGGGGGAGATCCAAAATGATAGGAGAAGACAGGAGGGGGAGGGATGGAGCCAAGAGCTGGACAGGTGATTGGCAAAAGGGGATACGAGAGGATCATGGGACAGGAGGTCCAGGAAGAAAGACAAGGGGAGGGGAACCCAGAGGATGGGCAAGAGGTATATTCAGAGGGACAGAGGGAGAAAAAGGAGAGTGAGAGAAAGAATGTGTGCATAAAAATAAGTAACAGATGGGGTACGAGGGGGAGGTGGGGCCTTAGCGGAAGTTAGAGAAGTCGATGTTCATGCCATCAGGTTGGAGGCTACCCAGATGGAATATAAGGTGTTGTTCCTCCAACCTGAGTGTGGCTTCATCTTTACAGTAGAGGAGGCCATGGATAGACATGTCAGAATGGGAATGTGATGTGGAATTAAAATGTGTGGCCACTGGGAGATCCTGCTTTCTCTGGCGGACAGAGCGTACATGTTCAGCAAAGCGGTCTCCCAGTCTGCGTCGGGTCTCGCCAATATATAAAAGGCCACATCAGGAGCACTGGATGCAGTATATCACCCCAGTCTACTCACAGGTGAAGTGTTGCCTCACTGGGAAGGCGCCAATATATAAAAGGCCACATCGGGAGCACCGGACGCAGTATATCACCCCAGTTGACTCACAGGTGAAGTGTTGCCTCACCTGGAAGGACTGTTTGGGGCCCTGAATGGTGGTAAGGGAGGAAGTGTAAGGGCATGTGTAGCACTTGTTCCGCTTACACGGATAAGTGCCAGGAGGGAGATCAGTGGGGAGGGATGGGGGGGACGAATGGACAAGGGAGTTGTGTAGGGAGCGATCCCTGTGGAATGCAGAGGGAGGGGGGGAGGGAAAGATGTGCTTAGTGGTGGGATCCCGTTGGAGGTGGCGGAAGTTACGGAGAATAATATGTTGGACCCGGAGGCTGGTGGGGTGGTAGGTGAGGACCGGGGAACCCTATTCCTAGTGGGGTGGCGGGAGGATGGAGTGAGAGCAGATGTGCGTGAAATGGGGGAGATGCGCTTAAGAGCAGAGTTGATAGTGGAGGAAGGGAAGCCCCTTTCTTTAAAAAATGAAGACATCTCCCTCGTCCTAGGATGAAAAGCCTCATCCTGAGAGCAGATGCGGCGGAGACGGAGGAATTGTGAGAAGGGGATGGCGTTTTTGCAAGAGACAGGGTGAGAAGAGGAATAGTCCAGATAGCTGTGAGAGTCAGTAGGCTTATAGTAGACATCAGTGGATAAGCTGTCTCCAGAGACAGAGACAGAAAGATCTAGAAAGGGGAGGGAGGTGTCGGAAATGGACCAGGTAAACTTGAGGGCAGGGTGAAAGTTGGAGGCAAAGTTAATGAAGTCAACGAGCTCAGCATGCATGCAGGAAGCAGCGCCAATGCAGTCGTCGATGTAGCGAAGGAAAAGTGGGGGACAGATACCAGAATAGGCACGGAACATAGATTGTTCCACAAACCCAACAAAAAGGCAGGCATAGCTAGGACCCATACGAGTGCCCATAGCTACACCTTTAGTTTGGAGGAAGTGGGAGGAGCCAAAGGAGAAATTATTAAGAGTAAGGACTAATTCCGCTAGACGGAGCAGAGTGGTGGTAGAGGGGAACTGATTAGGTCTGGAATCCAAAAAGAAGCGTAGAGCTTTGAGACCTTCCTGATGGGGGATGGAAGTATATAAGGACTGGACATCCATGGTGAAAATAAAGTGGTGAGGGCCAGGGAACTTAAAATCATCGAAAAGTTTAAGAGCGTGAGAAGTGTCACGAACATAGGTCGGAAAGGATTGAACAAGGGGTGATAAAACAGTGTCGAGGTATGCAGAAATGAGTTCGGTGGGGCAGAAGCAAGCTGAGACAATAGGTCGGCCAGGACAGGCAGGTTTGTGGATCTTGGGTAGGAGGTAGAAACGGGAAGTGCGGGGTGTGGGAACTATAAGGTTGGTAGCAGTGGATGGGAGATCCCCTGAGCGGATAAAGTCGGTGATGGTGTGGGAGACAATGGCCTGGTGCTCCTTAGTGGGGTCACGATCGAGGGGTAAATAAGAGGAGGTATCCGCGAGTTGTCGCTGTGCCTCGGCAAGGTAGAGGTCAGTACGCCAGACTACAACAGCACCCCCCTTATCGGCGGGTTTAATAATAAGGTTAGGATTAATGCGGAGGGAGTGGAGATCAGAGCGTTCTGAAGGAGTGAGGTTGGAATGGGGACAAGGTGCGGTGAAGTCGAGACGGTTGATGTCCCGTCGGCAATTAGCGATAAAGAGATCCAGAGCAGGCAGAAGACCAGAGCGGGGTGTCCATGAAGAAGGAGGGTTGAAGACGGGAGAAGGGGTCATCGGTGGGGGTGGAAGAGTCCTTGCCGAAGAAGTAGGCTCGGAGACGGAGACGGCGGAAGAAAAGTTCCGCATCATGGTGAACACGGAACTCGCTGAGGTGTGGGCGAAGGGGGACAAAGGTGAGGCCCTTACTGAGGACAGAGCGTTCTGCCTCCGACAGTTGAAGGTCGGAGGGGATGGTAAAGACCCGGCACGGATGAGAGCTGGGATCAGAGGGGGGAGGGAGGAGGCTGGGGGTGTCAGTGGAGAGGAGAGGGTTGGGGTGAGAGGAAGATGGAGCCTCTGAGGGCCCAGGAGTTGACGGTGGGATCTGAGGGAGACGGGATTGCAAGAGTATTAGTGGGGGAAGGGGAGACGGGAGTCACAATAGCAGCACATAAAGACCCGGCCTGGAGTTCAAGGTTGGAGCCGCAGTTGGTGGTTGCACAACCGCTGTGAATGTCTCCATGGTCGTTGCTGGAGTCCGGGTTTTGAATATGCCCTGAGGTGTTGGAGCCGGTGAGATCAGTGGCAGGGGCCGCAATCTGAAGTTCATGCCTGCTAGCGTCGGGGCCGGCAGGCTCTGGGGTCCGTAGATGTAGGATCTTACGATCTTTGCCTAACATGACAAAGTCAAAAAAACGGCGATTGCAGGCGTGAATCCGACGGAGGATGAAATAACGGGTAGGACCATTACAGACGGCGAAGAAAGTGTCCCGAAGGTGTAGAAGGGTCTGGGATAGGGACACCAAGTACCTCCTCATGGCGGAGAGAGTCGCCTTCAGAGCTTGACGGGAGAAGCGACGAGAGGCAGAGTCAATAAAATGTGAGTACCTGGGATCCTCAGGAGGTCCAAATTGAGAGGCTTGGAAACGAATCCTAAAGCCAACTGGAGTAAGTGGTGCTCCCGATGTGGCCTTTTATATATTGGCGAGACCCGACGCAGACTGGGAGACCGCTTTGCTGAACATCTACGCTTTGTCCGCCAGAGAAAGCAGGATCTCCCAGTGGCCACACATTTTAATTCCACATCCCATTTCCATTTTGACATATCTATCCATGGCCTCCTCTACTGTAAAGATGAAGCCACACTCAGGTTGGAGGAACCACACCTTATATTCCGTCTGGGTAGCCTCCAACCTGATGGCATGAACATCAACTTCTCTTAACTTCCGCTAGGCCCCACCTCCCCCTCGTAACCCATCTGTTACTTATTTTTATGCACACATTCTTTCTCTCACTCTCCTTTTTCTCCCTCTGTCCCTCTGAATATACCTCTTGCCCATCCTCTGGGTCCCCCCCCCCCCCCCGTCTTTCTTCCCGGACCTCCTGTCCCATGATCTTCTCGTATCCCCTTTTGCCAATCACCTGTCCAGCTCTTGGCTCCATCCCTCCCCCTCCTGTCTTCTCCTATCATTTTGGATCTCCCCCTCCTCTTCCAACTTTCAAATCCCTTACTCACTCTTCCTTCAGTTAGTCCTGACGAAGGGTCTCGGCCTGAAACGTCGACTGCACCTCTTCCTACAGATGCTGCTTGGCCTGCTGCGTTCACCAGCAACTTTGATGTGTGTTGCTTGAATTTCCAGCATCTGCAGAATTCCTGTTGTTTATAGTTTCCTTTCTTCTGCCTCTCTCTCTTCTTGAAGAGTGGAGTGACATTTTCAATTTTCCAGTCTTCAGGCCCCATTCCAGAATCTATTGATTCTTGAAAGATCATTACTATTGCCTCCACAATCTCTTTAGCCACCTCTTTCAGAACTCTGGGGTGTACACCAACTGGTACAGATCTTCAGACCTTCAGACCTTTCAATTTCCCAAGAACTTTCTCTATAGTTATGGTAACTTCACACACTTCATGACCCCAGACACCTGGAACTTCCACCACACTGCTAGTGTCTTCCACAGTGAAGACTGATTCAAAATACTTAATCAGTTCATCCATTGTTTCATCGCCCCTAATACAACCACTCCAGCATAATTTTCCAGCAGTCCAATATCCACTCTCACCTCTCTTTTGCACTTTATGTATCTGAAGAAACTTTTGGTATCCTCTTTAATATTATTGGCTTGCTTACTTTCATATTCCATCTTTACCTTCTTAATGACTTTTTAGTTGCCTTCAGTTGGTTTTTAAAAGCTTCCCAATCCTCTAACTTCCCACTAATTTTTGTTCCATTATATGCCCTCTCTTTGGCTTTTATGTTGGCTTTGACTTCTATGTTAGCCACAGTTGAGTCATCTTTCCTTTCGAATACTTCTTTCTCTTTGGCATGTATATATCCTGTGCCTTCTGAATCGCTTCCAGAAATTTCAGCCATTGCTGCTCTGCTGTCATCCCTGCCAGTGTTCTTTTCCAATCAATTCTGGCCAACTCCTCTCTCATGTTTTTGTAATTCCCTTTACTCCACTGTAATACTGATACATCTGGCTTTAGCTTCTCCTCACATTTCAGGGTGAATTTGATCATATGATCACTTACCCCTGAGGGTTCTTTTACCTCAAGCTCTTTAATCAATCCTGGTTCATTGCACAACTCCCGATCCAGAATAGCTGATCCTCTGATCCTCCAGTGGGCTCAACCACGAGCTGCTCAAATAAGCCATCTCAAAAAAGAAATTCCCCCACCTGTAATTCAGCACCAACATGATTTTCCCAATCTACCTGCATATTGAAGTCGTCCGTGACTATTGTAACATTCCCCCTTTGGCATGCATTTTCTAACTCCCATTGTAATTTGTAGGCCACATCCTTAATACTGTTAGGAGGTCTGTATACAACTCCCAACAGAGTCATTTTACCCTTGCAGTTCCTTTGCTCTATCCACAATAATTCAATGTCTTCCAACCATATGTCACCTCTTTCTAATGATTTGATTTAATTTTTTACCAACAGAGCAACGTCACCCTCTCTGCCTTCCTACCTATCCCTTTAATACAATGTGTGTTCTTGGACATTAAGCTCACAGCTATAATTATTCAGCCATGATTCAGTGATGCCTAGAACATCATACCTGCCAATCTGCAAATGTGCTGCAAATTCATCTACCTTATTCCATATACTGCACACATTCAGATACAATACCTTCAGACCTGTATTCATCCTTTTTGATTTTGTCCACCTTTTATGTTGCAACTCATCCTGTTGACTGCAATTTTGCCCTATCAACAGCCTCTGCCTCTGTTTGTAAACCAGCTACCTCATCTTCAGCACTATTATCCATCTTTCCTACAATACTTCTTGCATTGACATATTGGCAGCTCAAGACATAGTCACTCCATGCTCAACCTTCTGATCCTAACTTTGTCTGAGGTCTTACCAGCATTTGCCTCTACAATCTCTCCACTAACTGTTCTGGCACGCCGGTTCCCATCCCCTGCAACTCTAGTTTAAACCCCACCTTGCAGCATTAACAAATTTTTCCCCTAGGATATTAGATCCCTTCCAGTTCAGGTGCAAACCAACTCTTCTATACAGGTCCTACTTTCCCTGGAAGAGAACCCAATGATCCAAAACCCCTACGCCCTCCCTCCTATACCAGCTCCTTAGCCACGTATTAAAGTGTATAACCTTCCTAGTTCTAGCCTCACTAGCATGTAGCATGGGTAGTAATCATGAGATCACAACCCTGGAGGTCCTGCTCTTTAACTTAGCACCTAACTCACTGAACTCCCTATGCAGAACCTCATTACTCGTCCGACCCAAGTTGCTGGTATCTACATGGACCACAACTTCTGGTTGTTCACCCTCCCATTTAAGAATGTTCTGTACTCGATCTGAGATATCCCAGACCTTGGCAGCCCAGAGGCATCATGCCATCTGGGAAACTCATTCTTGCCCACAGAACCTTCTGTCTGTTCCCCTAATTGATGAATCTCCTGTCACCATAGTGTGTCTCTTCTTTCCCCTTCCCTTCTGAGTCACAGAGACAGACTCAGTGCCAGAGACCTGACCACTGTGACTTTCCTCTGTTAGGTCATTCCCCCCATCGGTATCCAAAGTGATATACCTGTTGTTGAGGGGGATGGCCACAGGGATACTCTGCACTGGCTCCTTAACCCCTTTCCCCTTCCTGACTGTCACCCAGTTTCCTGTGTCTTGCACCTTGGGTGTAACTACCTCTCTATACATCCTATCTATCACCTCTTCAGCCTGCCGAATGATCTGGAGTTCATCCATTTCCAGCTCCAACTCCTTAAGAAGCTGCAGCTGGATGCACTTCTCGTAGTTGTCAGGGATACTGGAGGTCTCCCTGCCTTCCTACATCCCACAAGAAGAGCATTTCACTATCCCGCCTGTCTTCCCTACTGTCTGTAGCTGAGCAGATATAAAGAGAACTAGAAAACTTAAGCTTATGTCCTTGGTTCTGATCATCTGCAACTGTGCCAAGTGGCAGAGGAGACTCAATGAGCTGAATGGCCTAATTCTGCTCCTACACTTTATGGCCTTATCTAATCTATATGACTTTCCTTACCTTTCAGCTAAAACATATAGTTTAATCTTCTCCATTAATTTCATTTACATTTTCTTCCAGCCTCTATGTGGTCCTGTGGCCTTAGGATACCACCCCACCCCCCGCAGCAAAACACTACTACCATGTACCCTACAGTCTGAAAAGCAACCAGTCCTTTGGTCAATTTCTTATCCGTGCTGCCTCTACCCCTTTATTCCATGGGCCTGGGTAGTTAACTAGCCTTTTATGTGGGACTTTGTCAAACAAGTCTGTTCTGAAAATCCATAGAGACAACATCCACTGCATTAACCCCCTCATTAAAAAATTCAATCAGATTAGTCAAGCACTGCATATTCTTTCACAAATTTGAACAAACCATACTAAATGTAATGTGTGTGCAGGCTCTCCCAAATATTACAAAGATTTGAGGTACATAATATGTTGGTCTCCATGAGGAATCAGTGCTATTACAAGATACATTACAGAGGGAGTGAACAGAACATAAGGTATTATCCAGAGATTTTGAAAGGTACAGAATACAACCTGTCAAGTAGCGAAAGATTATTTCTTTATCTGTGCTCTCACTGTAACATATCCCATCTGGAGGTGCCAGATTACATTGACTGACTACTCCCTGTTAAACAATACAAATATTCCTTTGACTTGTTCAGTCAATCCAAAATTTATTAATATAAATGTCAGAGATGAATCAATTTGTAGAATTTATTAACGTCCGGAAGAAAACAATCAAGTTTTGTATCTGTACTTCTAAATAAGATATTTCTCAAGGTTTCCAGCTAATTGAGATATAAAGTATAAAATTGCTGAAAATTATCCTGTTTAAGGTCCTGAATCATGTCTTGTTAACAAGCCTATGATTATCATGTGGTCTTTGTGTCATGTTCCCAGTAGATGGCAATATTGTATTGCATTCACTCTACTCCCATTGGCTCAAGGGTGTCACTCAAGGGGCCTGTAACATATTGTTCCAATTTAGCAGAACAGCAGCAATAGTCATGACAAGTTAATTCCAAACTGGCAACTATTATTCCAGGAACCTTTTGATTCTTTTTAAGTTGACATCTTCGGCTTATTTAGTAATTCTGCAGAATCCTAACCTAATCCAAACCATCTCAACGTTGACATCTGTCCTATTATTTCAGGATTATGATGTACAATTTTTCTCTAGCTGCCAGGACCCAGTTGATAACCATAAGAATAAACCACCATCTCTGCGCTAGGGTTCACCCATGACGAATATTCACTTGGGTAAGAATTGTATCTCATAAAATGTTCACACCACACCTGGCTGGGCAACCACTCTGAATTTTTTTTTGTTAAAGTACAGCGTAGAATCAGCCCTTCCCATCCCTCGAGCCAAGCCGCCCAGCAATTCCCTGATTTGATCCCAGCCTCATCACAGGACAATTTACCATGATCAATTAACCTACCAACTGGTATGTCTTTGGACTGTGGGAGGAAACCGGAGCACCCGGAGGAAACCCACATGGTTACAGGGAGATCGTACAAGCTCCCCATAGGCAGCGGCAGGAATCGAACCCCTGTACTGTAAAGCTGTGCTGACCACAATTTATTTCAAATAGGGTATATATCAGGCATTTAATCTCTGATACTCACCATTTTTGCTGGGTTTCATTTTCAACTTACTTGCTATAAATTGTGATTTAGAGACAAATCTAAAGATCGGTATGTTCTGTGTGCTAAAATCTTACACCCAACAATCATAATAATTGGAATTTATTTATATCTTTTAAGACAACAATGTAAGTGTAGAGTGTAACAAGTTGTTTCCAAGAACAGTCTCTGCCCAGCAGACCTTTCTGTGTTAAGAGATATCCTATGCTCATTTTCAGTGCTCAAGCTCACTGACTCTCATTGTAATCTTCCTGGTAAATTCTGGTGTTTTGATTGTGGTAGGCACCCGAGGGAAGATGAACATAGTCATCTTAGTCTCATTAGGTCTCTTGTACTGCATCTCTTTGTCATTCCTCAGAGAACCCACCAAACTCACCAGTAAATGGCACTGACCAGCCATTATCCACAGCCTCACTATCTACATCCCTAAACAGAAACAAAATATCTCATGAACATTAGGTCTATATACTGTCAGACAGAAGACAAGATAGGGTTAACCTAATTCAGTTTGATTTGCAAAGCAAATACGCACTTCTAGTATCCTTTAGCTTGCACGAAAACAGGATGACATACATGCAAATAGAGCAACTTGGTACGGGAACCATGCTCGCAGGTGTTCAAAATAAATTTGACTTCTTTTATGCTATGGTTCATTGAAGAATGGTGGGTCTGAAAACAAAATATTCTTTCACAACTACTTCTACGTACAGGGGACCCTCAACATCCTGGATTGTTGGTCTTCATCCAAAGACAATTGGAATACATTTTGTAGACTCCAGATGTTTTCTCTCCACATGTTCAGTTTTAGGCACTGAACCTTAAGGAGGATATATCATTCTTGATAGAGATGAGGCACACAGTCACCCTATTTTACCAGAGACATATATACTATATGATGTAGAAGTTTGGATAGCATTCTCTTGAGATCAGAAGGCTGAATTGACAGTTAAGGAGATCAAAAAATACCTGAAATTAAAAGAGAAAGAGCTGGAAACATTCAGTAGATCCAGTGTCTGGATGGGGGAAACAGAGAACAAGTTATAGAGAAAGTTGAAGGTTATGTCTAGGACAAAGAGAATATCTCTGATTTGTTTGGGGCCAAGATTGCTGTGTGTATAACCTGTAGGTGAAGGTATTAGGTTAATAGGGGAAAATGAAGAGAAAGACTAAAGGCAGATAGAAGAATTATATGGAACACCCAGCAGGTCAAGCCATGCTAGTGAAGAGAATAAAAATAAAACTAGGTGAATATTATAAATGGAAAACTTAAAACTCAATTGGCCATTTCTGATTGAAACAGAGTAAGCAAGTTACTTGAAACTGTAGAATCTAGAAGGCTGCAATATGCCCAAATCAAGCTTAGGTTGTGTCACATTATAATGGACTAGAAGGTTGCAGATGGATAGAACAGAGAGGAAATGGGATGAAGAAGGAAGGTAGCAGTCCACAGCAAATTCAGGGTCAGCCACATGGAGAAGGAAGGTAGCAGTCCATAGTCCACAAGAGCTCCATTCATGTGTAACACAACCATCCAGTCAATGCCTGCCTTCTCCAAAGCAGAGGACATCACATTATGAGTACCAGATGCAGTACCCAAGGTAGGAAGAAGTGCAAGTGATTCTGTGCTTCATCTGGAAGGACCTTTGGTTCCCTGGATGGTGAGAAAGGGGGAGGTGGAGCTATGGGTGCTGTATCTTCTGTAATTGCATGGAAAATGTATTGGGAAAGAGCGTCACTGGTGGGGACGGAAGAGCAGATGAGGAATTGTGAAGGGAATCATTCCTCTGAGAGTAGCAAAAGAGGGATGTAGAGAAACACCTATTTGGTAATGGAAATTCATGGAAGCTGGCAGAAATTTAATCGGATGACCCATTGAATGTGGATGATGGTGGGGTGGAAAGATACTCTATTCAGGAGATTAAAAGCAGAGGTGTGGGAGATAGCAACACACATAAAAGTTGCTGGTGAATGCAGCAGGTCAGGCAGCATCTCTAGGAAGAGGTACAGTTGGCGTTTTGGACCGAGACCCTTTGTCATGAGATTGTGGCCAAGAACTCTGTCAACTACAGGAGAAAACTTCCCTGGCCTTCAGCAAGATACTGGCTTGAGTTCATTTATGTCTTTCCAAACGATCAATTGGTTAAACAACTCACCTGGGAGATTTGATGGCTGATACTGTAATTCAGCTGTCCCTCACTACCACTCTAAACGATTAGTCTGGAATACAACTCCAATCACTGCAGTGCAACTCAAATCAGGCGCATCTGTCCGAGGTGAGAGTGCCACTGACTGCTGACACTAACCTTGGCCACGCTTGTACAATACGCTGCTGGATTTAACTGGCCGTTTCTGTTCACAGGACACATTTGCAGCTCTGAAATGTGATGAAGCATGGTCAGAAATTTACGAATTATACTCATTTGTTCTTGATTTATTGTGAACAAAAATTATTTTTAATCAATGCTTCAAAGAAGGTTAAACCAGAAGATTTTCAAAAGCACTGAGTGCATTATCGGATATTGAAAATCCGACATAGAGTGGACTTCTATAATGGGAGCATCTAGGACCAGAAGGCACAGACTCAGAGTAGAGCGACTTTCACTTAGAACAGAGATGAGGAGGGATTTCTTTAGCCAGAAGGCAGTGAATCTGTGGAGGCCATGTGACTGGGTATATTTAAAGCAGAGGAGATTGATAGATTTTTGATTAGTTGGGGTGTCAAAGGTTACGGGGAGTAAGCAGGACAAGGAGTTGAGAGGAATAATAATCAGCCATGATGGAATGGCGGAGCACTCGATGGATCAAATGGTCTAATTCTGCTCCTATGTCTTATGGTTTTATGGTACTAGTAATCAATTGTCTCTTAGAAGGTCTGATCTGCCTCTGGAGAAAATTTTACAAGAAGTCCATTATAACCATCCTATATCCCACTAATTAATTTTGATTTACCAACCATATTTACATTTTTCATAACCCCTTTAAACCTCCTTACCCAATCCATTGTACTCTTGAATTTTGTTGCAGATCTATCGCAAACAAAATCTCCCAACTCTGTGTGAAGTATGGAGTTGTATTAATCAGGTTCTACTATCTTCAATAGAGTACTTTATTTCTGGTTCCTCATTCTAGATGCTCAACTCTGTAAGCAGTAATTTGTAACAAAATGTGTTTAAGAATTTTAAGTCATGAGAACATCTGCGGTTGCTTGAAATCCAAAAGAACACACACAAAATGCTGGAGGAACTCAGCAAGTCAGGCAGCATCTATGGAAAAGAGTAAGCAGTTGACTTTTCGGGCTGAGACCCTTCTTCAGGACTGGAAAGGAAGGGGAGAAGTCAGCGTAAGAAGGTAGGGGGAGAGGAGGAAGATGTACAAGCTGGCAGGTGATAGGTGAAATCAGGAGATAGGTAGGAGTGAAGTAAAGAGCTGAGCAGTTGATTGGTGGAATAGATAAAGGGCTGGAGAAGGGGAGAGCTGATAGGAGAGGGTAGAAGACCATGGAAGAAAGAAGAACATCAGAGGGAGATGATGGGCTGGTAAGGAGATAAGGTGAGAAGGAATCAGGAATGGGGAATGGCGAAGGAGAGGAGGTGGGGTCTGCCACAAAAAGTGGGATATTGCGGTGGCCACCATTTCAGTTCTACTTCCCATTCCCATTCCCGCATGTCAGCCCATAGCCTCCTCTACTGCCAGGATGAGGCCACACTCAGGTTTCTGGAGCAACCTGACGGCATAAACATCGATTTCTCGAAGCTGCAGTAATGTCTCCCCACCTCCTGTCCTTCACAATTCTCCATTCCTTTTTCCCTCTCTCACCTTATCTCCTTATCAGCTCATCACTTCCCTCTGGTGCCACTCCCCTTCACTTTCTTTCATGATCTTCTAACCTCTTCTATCAGATTCCCCCTTCTCCAGCTTTCTCTCTTTCACCAATCAAAATCAACATCCCAGCTCTTTACTTCACCCCCTCACCCTCTCCTGGTTGTACCTATTACCTGCCACCTTGTACTTCTTTCTCTGGACTTCTCTCCTTCCTTTCTGGTTCTAAAGAAGGGTCTCTGTACAAAATGTTGACTGTTTACTCTTTTCCATACAAGATACCTGTGTTGGCGCGTGGCCAAGTGGTTAAGGCGTTCATCTAGTGATTTGAAGGTCGCTAGTTCCAGCCTTGGCTGAGGACGCGTGTGTGTCCTTGAGCAAGGCACTTAACCACACATTGCTTTGTGACAACACCGGTGCCAAGCTGTATGGGTCCTAATGCCCTTCCCTTGGACAATATCGGCAGTGTAGAGAGGGGAGACTTGCAGCATGGGCAACTGCTGGTCTTCCATACAACCATGCCCAGGTCTGCGCCCTGGAAACCTTCTAAGGCGCAAATCCATGGTCTCATGAGACTAACGGATGCCTATCCTTGACCTGCTGAGTTTCTCCAGAATTTTGTGTGTGCTTCTAGGCATTTCAAGTCATCCTTTAGGAAAGCCTATTTTCTGATATCACGCAGTATCGCAATGAATCTGTGATGAACGTATCACAATTGCCTCTGTATCCTAACAATACTGTGGAACTAAAGCCTCATTATACCCATTCACTGCCCCAACCTGATGTGTATTTCTTGTGATAAAATCTGTAGGCAGATTGAGCTCTGCCCATCTTGGGTTTAATCTATGAAATAAAGCCTCTGCATGAGTTCTATGCCATCCCTGAAGTCCACAAATTACAATTTCACAGGAAAAGGCATTGAGCACATGCAGCAGGAATACTGCAACAAGAAAGCAGCACCTATCAAGAACCCCCACCATCCAGTCTATGCTCTCTTCTCCCTATTGCCATCAGGAAGGAGGTACAGGAGCCTCAGGACCCACACTACCAGGTTCAGAAAGTTCCAATGTGGATAACTTCACTCACCTCAACAATGAACTGATTGCACAACCTATGGACTCACTTTTAAGGGCTCTCCAGCTCATGTTCTTGCTATTTATTGCTTATTCATTATTATTTACTTATTCATTTATTTATTTGTTGTTATTATTATTTGTTTTTGTATTTGCACAGTTTGTTGTCTTTTGCACAGTAGTTGCACTTTGTGTGTAGTTTATGGTGACATATATGTACTTTGATAAATTTACTTTGAACTTTGAATGATTATTGAAAGATGCAAGATGTGGTACGAGTGTAACAGAAGAGAAGTTGGGATGATGGGGGGAGGTGGGGAGAGAGGGAATGGGGAGTAGACCGAGGAATAAGGATATAATAAATGCAGATTGATAATGGGATTGCAAACGGAAAGGATGTAACATATGTACTGGTAATTAGAAAACCTACAGCACTGTTTCAGACATCGGTAGACTCATAACATTCCTTAGTCATACCTACCCAAGCCATTTCAGATTAAATAATGTGCAAGGATCACACATGAGGTTCAAAATATTGGAGAGCTTTGGGGAAAAAAAAGAGCACAAATAGACTCAGAGACTGGTATTTGGATAGGGACTGTAAATCAGATATGCAACCTGCCACTCAGATATTTAATGCCCCTATAATTCATACACAGTGGTGATGACTTCTGATGCAAATACTGTGTACTGAGTGAGTGAAATCTGCAGCTTGTGCCTGCATCATTGGCATTGAAAGTGCTGGATTTATACCCTGATTTGTTCCATTTTCTCAGCTACTCTTTAACATGCTTTTCTTTCACTGCTGGCTAGTTTTCTTTTTCTTGACAAGTGTCCCTTGTGGTACTGTGGTGTCTGGAGACCGGGGAGAGTCACTGAACCAGTTTCAGGCTGATGGGGATTACACCCTTGGAGGTCTCTTTCCACTTTACTCTGCTAACATGAATAGAGCTAAGAGAGCAAGTTCAGAATCACACAAGTGTGAAAGGTAAGACGTACTATTTGCTTTGTATTTCAGTTTGATACTCCAGTCTGTTGTGGGAATGACTCACACAGTACACATTTCCAGCCTCGTTCCCTGAAGGGTTTGTTTTGCAACTACAAGTGCTTACGGAGGTTTTCAGAATAATAAATGGTTTTATGGCAATTCATGGGAGCATTATCAGAAAAAAATGTACAAGGAGCCATATACAGAGGTATTAGCTCAGTTGAATGAAAGCTTTCTCCTAAGGAATAGGATTTAAGGAGTGCTTTAAAGACCAGTGAGAAATAGATAGGGGTGAAATTGAAGGAAATTGCGGAGTCACCACTGCCCATGAGTGTAAGGAAAATCATAAATGTTCAAGAGGCCAGGATTGGAGTATAAACCATCTTGCAGGGTTAAATCTGGAGGAGATTACTGGCCTCAGGATGGGTGATATAATAAATGGTTTGATTTGAACAGTGGGAGGAAAATTTTAAAATCAGTGGGCTGGGAATAAGAGAGCCTGTGATGGATAATGTGGTACTTGATGGGGGATGGAATTCAAATTTGGGATAAGCTCCTCTCTGGAGTTTAAAGCTTGAAATGATCAAGAGGCAATGAGAAACCAACACCTAGTGTAATAAAGTCTGAGCTGGAACAATTAAAAGAACAGCAGAACTGGAGAACAGAGGTAGAAGTCTGCTGGTGGAGAGGTATGACATCTATCCACCATGCTCGTACCGTTTGTAAAATTGTTTATAATAGGAAGAGCAACCCCTGGTCCCAACACCTCACATCATTGACTGAACCTTTACTGCAGTTAATACTTCACAGCCCCCTCATTAACCCTTCCTTTCTGAATGGAAGCCTCTCTGCTGAGACTGAATTCAACTAGTGGTTTTGTTTGAAGTTTACTCTAATTCTTCTCCACACAGAATCCAACTTGATGGTTTCCTCTGGGCTCAAGCAATGAAATTTGCTATTGAAGAAATCAATAACTCTAGCACTCTACTACCAAATGTGACGCTGGGATATGACATCCAGGACACCTGTCTCATGTCCTCTGTTGCAATGCGCTCAGCCTTTTCCTTCTTAACTACGGAAGGTGGAACTACGTTTGAAGTGAAGTGTGATTACACAAATCATAGTTCCCGAGTGCTTGCCATCCTTGGTCCTTCTACATCCGAGCTCTCCAGAATCACTGCTCGACTTTTCAGCTTCCTCCTCATTCCACAGGTATGACGTAGGAACCCACCACAGATGGGAATAGGCACAATAATTTAGCACACAATGCTTCACATAATGCAATCTAAGCACAGCGTTCAGTTTCTGACAGCATTTCTTCTTACTTGGCAAGCAGTGCAGTGGGGAGACACAGAGAAGTCATTGCACTGTATAACACCTACAGATCAGTAGATAAAGAGGACAACATGTATCTGAAGTGATGGGTCAGTGCAGGGAATATCAACCAATGTCCTTGCTCCCAGTTACTATCTGCAGACTATTTCTCAAAAGTGCAGGATGTGTTAAGACCATTAAACTCTACAAGGGAAAAAAAAACTTGTATGTTCCATTGTGACTGTGTCAGTTTTTAAAAGTCTTTCTATGACTGCCAGTCCATGCTCATAATCCTACAAAGGTTCCTTATCCAATCCTCTTTTTGAAGTTGAATACAGTTCCATTGCCCTTTCGGACAGAACATTGTTGATTACACCAATTCCCTGAATAACAATACTTTGCTCCATTTTGCTCTTTTGGTAGTGAAGGAATATTTGGGCTCAGTTTAAGTCATCTCTATGATCAAATAGCCCAGTAACACTCAGAGTCAAATGAGGAAAAGCAATGTGTGATGATCCTGTGAGAGTCAGGAACCTCTGAGGACAGAGGATACTGCAAATAGGAGTTTTCCTTACCTAAATGCTGAAATACATTTTAGCCTTTTAATGACAAATATATTAGGTTAGGAAAACGCATCTCGTAACAAATTAATTTTCATGGCGGCAATTACTAAGACATCTGAATTTAACTCCATTAATATTAATTAATTTCCCTCACCTATTACTCAGTAACTCATCCCACAGCTGTTCATATTACTGACTGAATCATGACTTAAGCTAATTAAACTTCCCCAGTCTATCACTCAGTGAACAGGCTGGGAACTTTTGCTTTCAGAAAAACACAAAACACTTGAGACACAGGCCACAGCTGCATCAACAACTACTTCCATTGTTACAGTACCTTCATAACCTCGGGGTAAATCTGGAGAGTTGCCAGATTAAATTGACTGTGATAGTTGACAAATGATAGTGCTCACAAACATAATTGATGTGTTTTTAGTACACATACCTGGAATTATGATTTCACCTTCTCAGTATTATGATAAAATCTAGCTTTTGCATTAGGAATGTTACAACCAAGAGATAATAAGGAAAATATTGCTGTTAATCATCATACGTAAGAATATCGGCCTCTGCCTGCACTCATCTCTGCATGGTTGACTCCATTCGAATTCAATGCCTTGCCCACTTGAAGTGTTTTTAAGAATTTACAGATTTACAGGTAAATCTGAAAGAGGTATTGGTTTTAAAGGGAAATTTGAAAATCTGAACAACTTGCATCAGAACAGAGAAATCTGCAAGTTGCTGTCCATAGATTCAGAATTGGAAAGGGTGGGGGGTGGTTAGTAGGGTTGGGAAGTGTATTGTATGTGCTGGGAAGTTGCAGAGATTCTCATCACTTGCGGTGGGGAACAAGTCAGAGATGGCACCGAGAGTACTTCCTATTCAAATTTAATGACGGAAAAAACTGCAAGGGGCTTTGATAAAGTTTTTTTAATTTAGATTACAAAAGCATTTGTACGCATTTAACTTTAATCATTTTAATGTTGTAACTCAACTTACTATTGTTAATGATTATTTTTTAATGCAAAATGGATTGAAAAATATTGTCCTTCTGGCTGTTGTGGCTTAGCTTTTTGTGAAATTTTTCTTTTTTGTTGGGGTGAGGGGGCAACACTTTATTTGCCTCACCTGACACTTTACAAGGCTGAAGATTCTGTCACCATGATTTGCCATGAAGACCAAGTCTTTGTATATTGCACATTCAGATGGAGACCTAACTTAAAGCTTTTTACTCCTCATGTATGTGAAGGATATAAAAAATAAAGTCAATTCAATTCAATTCTAGATTTCCCTTGCAGTTTCCTGCGTACAGTGTGTATTTACTTGGGAAGTCAGTGCGAAGCATTAAGGGTCTTTGCTGACTGCAAATTCTATTTTATCTACTATTACAATATTTATGAAATATAATAAGTGTAATAACAGAGACCTAGAAGGAATATCAAGAACATGCAGGAAACGGCCTTTACTGTTGCTTTTCACAGGGTCCAGTGAGGGGTGGCTGAAGTCCTATGTAAGGCAGGTATTGCAACAAACATCTCTCACTGCCTCAGAAACTGTGTGGCCCTACAGCTGAGAAAAGCAAAGGGCAACCCCCAGACATGGAGTTCATCCAGCAGTCTCGCAGCTTTTCAACAACTGCCGGAGACTTGAGATTAAATCTAGTGAAATTTTAGTGCATCCTCTTCTCCCATATGACATAGAAATGGACTATTTTTGATGTTCAAATCCATCTCACTCATACTATAACACAATAAATGTGTTCCCTAAACTGCACACGTTATTAATATTGCTCTTATTGATATATCCTGTCTGTATAAACATTTATTTTTGTTACAGATTAGTTACTTTGCTTCAAGCAATTTATTTAATGATAGAATGAACTTCCCATCATTCTTCCGGACAATTCCCACGGATGAAGTCCAGGCTGCAGCTGTGGTATCAATTGTGGAGACATTTCACTGGAACTGGATAGCAGTGGTCGGGACGGACAACACGTATGGTAGAAGGGCAATGCAGTATTTCACAAAACTTGTCTCCAAAACTGACATTTGCATCGCATTCGAGGAACTGATTCCTGTGAATGTACGTGGCCTTAAACTGCAGAAGAGAATGGCATCGATCATCTCACACATTGTTCTCTCACAGGTTAATGTCACAGCAGTGTTTGCAGAGGATATTTATGCTGAGGTATTGCTGATGGTAGCCCTGGAGCAGAACATGACAGAGAAGGTATGGATTGCCAGTGAGAGCTGGATTACCTCTGAAGCAGTTGCCAGCATCCCAAATATCTCAAGCATCGGGGCCATCCTGGGTGCAAGCATTAAAAATGATAACATCCCTGGGTTTGCGTGCTATGTTTCCACTGCACTGGCTCTCAACCACATGCCCAAATTGAAATTTGAAAGATGTAGCAGGAATGAGCACTATCCAGAGATGAAAAATGAAGAAGCATCTGTGGTTATTGGTGAAGACTTAGAACGTATTTCATTCAGTGTTTACTCAGCAGCTTACACAGTAGCTCACGCTCTCCATAGCCTACTTCGCTGTGATTTAGGATCCTGCAACAAGGGCAACACTTACCCATGGCAGGTGAGAGTTGGAAACACTGGCATTAGATAAGGGAGGCAGGCTCCTAATTGATAATTAAATACTAGAAAAGAAGTTTGCATTTTAAAATAATCTTGGGGAAGTATTTTATGACAGCATAGCAGTTAGCGTAAAGTTATCACAGCTCTAACAACCTGGGTTCAATCTGTAAGGATCCGCTGCTATCTGTAAGGAACTTGTGTATGTTTTTATCTTTGTGTGGGTTTCCTCTTGGTACTCTGGTTTCCTCCCACATTCCAAAAACATATGGGTCATATGGGTACAATTGGGTGGCATAGGCTTATTGGGCCAGAAGGACCTGTTACTGTGCTGTATCTCAAAACAGAATAAAAGTAAAGAATGTGCAAGATTTTCCACAATAATAACCAATTCATAAGTTTTCTGTGCTGTTGACTTAGGGTTAACAATTGGCCATGATCTTACCAAGAAATTCTGTGCTTATCAATTGATGTAATTTAACATGGATAAGAAGAGAAATAAATCTCATTTGAAATGCTTTACACCATTATTCCCTTGAAGCATTCTTTTAGAAATGCAACTATCAATCTAAAATTTCTCAACTCCCTGGGACAGGACGTAAATCCACAGCTTCCTGAGTTTCCTCCTGAAGGGGTTGCCTTCCACTGAGTTTCAGATCCCTCCTCTTGCTCAGTTCCATTAACTCATTCTGGGAATCCACTGTTCATGTCCAATTTGGAGACTGAATGCTTTACAATCAGGCAGAATTTTAAATATATTTATGAATTGGTTTTCCTCACTGAATATAATTCTCAATTTTCATCTAGCTACTTATAGCAGTCAAAGAAGTTAACTTCACCCTCCACAACCGAGTTATTTCCTTTGATGAGGAAGGAAACCCACCAACAGGATATGACATCATTAACTGGAAATGGAAAGGTGCGAATCTGATTCCAGAATTCAGAGTGATTGGCGAATACAGGGCTCAGGATAAAGAACTTCTAATAAATGCATCCCTGATTGACTGGAACACCCTGCAGAATAAGGTAAGGGGCCATGATCCTCATTCTCCTTCTATGCACCCTCACTCCTCCATCAATATAAATGCATTAAGAATCTTTCTCAAAGATACAATGGTCTGTGTCTCTTTCATTCCATGACGAGCTATTCCATGAGACAACTATTTGGTAAAGAGAATTCTCTTCAAATTTGTATCAATTCCATTCTTGGGGACAACTTTACCTTGACGGCTCCTTGCACAACTCCCTTTCTCCAAATTAAAAAGAATAGCTTGTCCCTGCCCCATTAAGTCTGAGTTATGAAGCATCTTAATTCTACTTTTAAACATGAGGAAGTCTGCAGATGCTGGAAATCCAAAGCATCACACACAAAATGCTGGAGAAACACAGCAGGTCAGGTCAGGCATGGAAATGAATAACAGCCCATGCTTTGGGCTGAGACCCTTCTTCAGGACAAAGAGCCCTGAAGCAGGGTCTAGCACCAAAACGTCGACCGTCTATTCACTTCCATGGATGCTGCCTGACCTGCTGAGTTCCTCCAGTATTTTGTGTGTTAATTCTACTTTTATATTTTTCTACTCCATTGTGAATAATCTTAATAACTCATTTCTCAATCTTAATTACAACTTCTCACTCACATCCCCATGTCTCACTCCTGTTAATCTACACACAAAACTTTCTGTTGTTTTATTTTACTGGATCTTTTACATTACGACATTTAACACCTTGAACAGTAGGAGTAAGAAGTGACAGAAGATGAACACTGAAAATGTTATAGATGACACACACATACACAGATCCAGACCAGATTTGTTAACCGCAAAAAGCATGAGCAGACAAAGATAAGATAGTAAATTGTGATGATGGAACTCTGAATAAGATGGAGCAAGCAGAAATTGAGCTATTGAATACATGGGATTCCATAAAGGTAAGAGCAGAATGGTGGTTTGGAAAGGAGCTCAACTTTTTTTTATCTGGACCACTCCAGTCCACATGGCTTAAAATAGACCACCTGTTTCCCTTAACAGATGCTGCTTTAACTTCTCGAGCGAATTATTGTTTTGTTTCATATTCCAGCATCTATAGTCTCTTGTTTGCCCAAATTTGTTCAACAACAAAATAAACTTATCCTTAAAAAGTAATGTTAATATTTCTCTTACTTTTAGATTCCTCACTCCAACTGCTCAACTTCCTGTGAATCTGGGCAAGTGAAAATAGTGAAGGGGCATCTTTCTTGTTGTCATCAGTGTGTGGACTGCCCGGCAGGAACATTTCTGAGTGATGGTAAGCACAGTTGCTTTCTCTGCCTCCAAACACAAGAACAGGCAACTCAGTGTCCATCACCAAAATACTGATAGACACTGTGTCTGTGTTTTGGCAGTCAACCCCAAGAGATATCAATCTTTATACCCACAACATACCCAGTCAATCAACACACAGTACAAATGTCCAAGAAACACCTCCAGATAATCTCCTGTTCAATGAGAAGAAACTTGTAGGGAACTTTGTACCGGGTTGATAGGCTTAGCTTTGCCTGGGGAGCATAAACTGGTGTAAAGACAGTACATATTTGAGAAATTTGCTACCGCGCAAAATCACTGGGCAGCATTGAACTGGCTGTCAGGATCTGACCATCCAGGGTATAATCCTTAAGTGCTTGGCCATTCAGCAACTGAGTGTTCGAGATTGAAATGTCCATTACCTTCCAGCCCCCTGGGCTGACCCCCTCAGTTCATGACAGCTCAGAGCCAGGCTACTCAGACCCAGACCGGTAACTGCAATTGACTATTCTGGCTTTCGTAAACCTGACCATCCAACTCTAAATCAAGTGACCTGACTGTTCATTTCCAGATCCTCCAAACCCAGAGATTTTCCTGGGCTGAAGGTGTAAGCTTGGGAATAAGCAGCTGATTATGAAGTTGTGAACTAAGAGGGAGGAATGAATTGTTTCATACACAAATGTCTCTGCCATTTTAAAAAAAACATTACCCTCCTCCACAGACGAACAGTGCCTTCCGTGCCAGAAAGATGAGTGGTCACCACCAGGAAGTGTGAAATGTGAAAAGAAAGTGATCACGTTCTTCCGATGGACGGAAACTCTGGCCAGTTTGCTAGCCACACTGGCGGCTGTTGGCCTCTTCATCATCATGGCAGTAATTGTCATTTTCATCCTCAATCTCAACAGCCCCATGGTCCAGCTGGCAGGAGGGACAACCTGCCTGGTGATGCTGATATTCATTGCCATAACCTGCTGCAGCATTTACTTTTTCCTGGGGAAGCCAAACTGGTTTCTATGCAGAGTTCGGCAGCCTCTTTTCTCAATTGGCTTTGCTGGCTGTTTATCAGCCATGCTGGTGAAGTCATTTCAAGTGAGTGGCCTGCATAGGATAATCAGGTGCATCCCACAATGTTTCCCTGCTTTCCTATGGCACAATGGTAAGTGGCTGCTCATCTGTTTCTTCCTCTTGATTCAGTGTGCTCTGTGTGCAACCTGGCAGTCCAGGTCTCCTCCATTTGTCTTTGCAAACTACAATATCTCTGTCACAGAAATATTCATGGAATGTAATGAGGGCTCTTTAACTGGCTTTGGGTTACTTCTGATCTATAATAACCTGCTTGCCCTTGCGTGTTTTCTGTGTACTTTCATGGGCCGAAGTACAGTCAAAACTTACAATCTAAGCCGATACATTACCTTTGCTATGCTCATCTACCTCACCGTTTGGGTCTTCTTCATCCCAGCCTATGCTACTGCCAAGGGCAAGTTTGTCTCCTTCTTGGAGCCATTTGCAGGTCTGGTGAGTGTGTATGGAATCATCACAGCCTACTTTCTACCCAAGTGCTACATCATTCTCTTTAAACCAGAGTACAACACCCAATCTTACTGTCAGGAGACTACAGACAATCCTCCGTCCAACGCAGAAGGCCAATGACATGCCATCCTAGTTCACCGGTAGAGCTCCCTAGTGACAGCACCTATTAACCTGATTCCTTCGCTATCACGCTCAGAGCCCTTGCCTGTGTACCTATACTTTATGTGAACTCCAAAATGTTTGCATTTGGCTGCATCAGAGTGAGTTGGGGAAGGAATGGGGGTGGTGTGGTTTGGGAACTGATCTCAGCAAATGTTCACTTTCATTTAATGTACCCATTCTTTTGCTCGCCATGACTCTATCTCAGTCTGCCCAGGTACCTCCTTTTTTTTCCCAGTATATTATTGACTGAATCGATGGATCACATCTGAACCACACTAAATCCTGTTCACACCTGAACTGGAAAATGCCACACCCTTTGTTACCAATTTCCAACTACTTTCACATGGTCTGATTCTTCCCTTCTCGATTTCCATAACCAAAGCTACCTTAAATAGACTTACTCCAATCCCCTCTTCTCCAAATTTGCTGCATCTGTTCTGACACTACCAACATAATTAGGAACTCAGATGCCAGTCCTTTCTTTAATCCACTGAAGCCCATATCCTGTCTGATATAAATACAATCAAGATGATGAGTTAAATTTTTATTTCCTCACACAACTTCAAAAGCTAAATAGTACTGTACGTAAACATTGGGATAACGTGAAGTGCAACCACTTTGCATTTTTGGGTGTATTTATGCCCACCAGGAAGTAGAACTATAAAGAAATACAGGATGGAAACAGGCTCTTCACCAACATCCTCCCCAACCTCAATCCATGCCGCTCATTAAATATCTGCTTACACTCATCCTACAATAAATCCATCTACTTTGTCCAATTAAGCTGCTCCTTATCCTCAACTTCTCCCCCCAGTCCTGCCGAAGGGTCTCGGCCCGAAACGTCAACTGTACCCTTTTCCCCATAGGTGCTGCCTGGCCTGCTGAGTTCCTCCAGCATTTTGTATGTGTCGCTTGGATTTCCAGCATCTGCAGATTTTCTTTTGTTTGTGATTTTGATCCCAGCCCGTTCCCATCTGTTCACTGACAACACTTCGTGACTGGAAAGGTGCTGCCTATACTGGGATCCCCTTTGAAAAGCTGTCTGCAAAGATGACACATCCAGTACTGCATTGTAACTTCTGAGAAAACATGCAAAACCGATGGAAAACACTGCTGAAAGTAACAATTTAGTGTGGCATCACAGAGACTTAAAACATTTTCTCTGAACCTCATCCTTCAAATTTTTGCTCTTTTTGTGACTTTCACAAATACAGTTAGAATGGCGTACAACAGTTTTAATGTCAAAATAGTGCGAAGTGATTTCCAGGCCAATGTTTACACAGCTCTGAAATTTACAAACAAACAACATTAATGAGCCATGTTGATTATTAAGTTACCCACATCAGTCATTAATGGATCAGTGTGCAAAGTGACAGAGTATACATGTACTTCCAAATAAATGCCATTGCTGAAACAAGAGAATGCCTTGTTTTCATTGCTGGTAACAAATCACAGCTAGCCTGTAGTTACCAGGCGGTAATCAGGAGACACAAGTTCAAATCGCAACATAACTCCAAAGAAAATCAAATCCCATTTAAAAACTCTTAAACAATGTCCTCTTCAATAAATCTGAAGACTTATTCCAAAAATTGTGAGAACTATCACATGGAAAAGTCAGGTTTAACTAGAATCCTTAAAAACATCCAAGCATTACTCTAGCAGGACAGGAAAAGCGTGGCATAGTGGTGCAGCTATGCAGCTAATACAGCTACTGCCTCAGAGTGCCTGAGACCCAGTTTCAGCTCTGACCTTGGGGACTGTCTGTGTGGAGTTTGCACTCTCTCTGTGACTGCATGGATTTCCTCCAGATACTCCAGTTTCCTCCTACATCCTAAAGATGTGCAAGTTGGTAGTTTGATTGGCCATTGTAAATTTCCCCCAGTGTGTTGATGAAGTAGTAGAATCTGGGAGATGTTTTGAAATTGTAGAAAATATACATGTCGGAGAATCCGCTGGATAAAAATTCCGCAACCCCCCTCCAGCAGCACTGTAGAGAAACCCTTAACGCATAGATTGAAATGTTGCAGTCAATCTTTGTGAGAGCAGTTAAAGATGGGCACCAAATGTTGGTTTTGGCAGTGACACATTTCATGAAAGAATACTAAAACATAACTTAGTTATCCAACCTATAACCTAACCTTTGGCTATTTGTCTTTAATTAATAGTGTCTGTTATTTTCTCCTCCCAGCCTCCTGGCGAAGAGCAGGCTAGAAACCAGTTCCAACAGTAACTATGGCAGGATGCTCATCCCTAATCACTCGCGCTCTTACACATGCCAACCAGGCTGCCAGAATATTTTATTAAACTGCAGGTGCTTTATTTCCATTTAACCATGGAGCATAACTTAATCAAGTGGATGCACTTCAGTGCCCAAAATAGTGTAATTGCTCTAGGTGACATGCAGTTCAGTGACCGTGAAGTTTACATTAATACACAAGATGGATGCAAAGAGAAATTAGTCAACAATACAAATAATATCAAAATTGAATAATCAAGAAGATAATAATGTGTCTGTTCAATTTGCCCCAAGCAACTCCACAGGTGTCATAGGACAGTGCATGCTTTGCTCTTAACCTAGTTCATAGTGTACCTAACTAGGGAATATTTGAAGGAAGAGTTTATGAGGAGCTGTATTCGGTATCCAGCCCATTCTGTCCCTACTCTCAGCATATAAAACAGAACAGTGCAGAAGGAACCTTACTCTAAACATAATACATTGTGTATCAATGTTAACATAATCAACACCTCGATTATCAGCCACCTCTTGACAATATGATCCCAAGGGTGAGATAAGCTGTCATTAATTTGGAATACTGCTGCTGAGTTTGCAAGATAGGTTCCAATCTCACGGAGCTGGACTCTCGTGATCTTTATCGAATATTCTTTCCAAAAGCAGTAAAATAAAACTGACAATACAACAAGTGAAAAAAACCACAGAAACAAAGAAAGACAAGAAAAATGTGATTTTTAGTGTTTAAAATAGCTTTACACCAAGGCAGTGATATATTAACTATTGAGACACAGGAACTGAATACAGTATCTACAACACTGGTACACATAACGACAGCTCCCAACAACTGAAAGGTTGGGCAGAACCTTTGAGTTGGAGCTACAGAATAGTTACAATAATTAATTTAATAAAATTTAATCTTCTACTGTACATTTTTTACATTTCCTCACTTAATTATGATTACTATTCTTGAACTCTTCAATATATCTGCATCGTTTTCATTATTACAATCCAAAGTCTAAGCACCGGATCAACTGTGCCAATGTTCAAAGACTGGGCTTTGTTTTCTGCCGACCTTGCTTGATCTTTCATTCCTCCGAGCCCTTGCCTCGAGGTGCCCACAGGATGGCCTTAAATGAAGCAATGCTTGAAGCAGCTTCTGTGTGACTAGATGCTAAGATTGAAATCTTAACAAGCTTTGAAATATTTATTTTCTTCAAAGAATGTTTCAGAGTCCTGGAATATTGCTGCTGGTGCAAATGTAACAGCATTCACACTCACCTGTGCACTGATGTGTGCCAAGGAATAGGGCTACAACCAGAATTTAAGATTAATCCAGTTCCCTTCACACTTTGATGCTCTGACTGAGGTTGTATTTAGACCTGATGGAATTGAATATGACTCTCTGCACTGCACCATTTCCTCATTCTCTGAAATAAAAGGAAACTATCATTACACACAAAACCCCTGGCTTTTATGCCTGCTTTTTCAGGTTTCCCATTCTAGTATTATTCCCTTAGAGAGAGGGATGCATACCCCAGTGTAGTGCGTTTGCATGCATTCTCACCTTAAGAAGAGGTATTGAGAAAGCTGGGCTGGTTAGGGAGAGGGAGTGTGGCAAAATCATTGTCACAGTTATGACAGGATTGGCAAAGAATGGCAGAATTGTAGAATATAAAAATTCATTGTATAGACAGAGGACTACTTGGTTAATAGAGGTGCTGCAGAGATCTGTGTTAGAGCCTCAGCTTTTTGTGTTTACAGTTTATATAAATGACTTAGGTGAAGGCACCAAAGGTACATTTGTTAAATTTGCTGATGACACAAAGATACAGAGGAAAGTAAGCGAGAGAAGGCTGCCAGTATAGGTAGGTTAAGCCAGTCAACAAGGATTTGGCAAATGGAATATAACGTGCAAAAATACAAAATTATCCTTTACAGTCAGAGTTTTACAGCATAGAATAGGCCCTTAGGCCCATCATGTATATGCCAAGCATCTATACCAATCCCATTTGCTCCCATCTCCACCACTACCTTCTCTAGCAGCTCTTTCCAGATACCAACTACTTTTTTGTGTGGGGAAAAAATACCCCTCAGTTCGCCATTAAACCTCCTCCCAGTTGCCTTAGAGCTGCTTTCTAGTTTTGAGCATCTCCACCATAGGAAACAGATACTTGGCTCCTAGCCTATTGATGCCTCTCATAGACCTCTTATACTTTTTTGTTCCAGAGAAAACAGACCAAGCCTATTCTGTTACTCCTTACAACTCAAACCCTCCAGTCTGGGTAGTATCCCTATGAAGCTTTTCTGCACTCCCTCTAGCTTAATTACATCCTCTTAGTAGGAAAAATAAAACAAAATCTAATTGGTGAGAGGCTACAGAGAGGGCCACGTGTCCTTGTACATGATGTGCAAAGACGAGTATGCAAGGGTATCAAACAATTAGGAGAGCTAACACAATGTTATTGCTTAAGGCTAGAGGAATTGAATACTAAAGTAAGGAGGTTATACCTCAGTCAAACCACATATGTGAATTTGTTGGAAGGAGTTCATAAAAAAAATGTGACCATTCACATCATTAGGGAAGAATTATTAGACCTTGAGTGGGCAAGCTTTCTTATAAAGAAAGATTCAGGAGAAATGTTTGGATCTGAGTAAAGGGCAGCATTTTCAAAAGAGAAGGAAAGGTCAGAATTTAGAAATGTGAGAGCAGACTTGATTGAAACAGGGTGCAAGTGAAGAGGATTTTTCCTTTTGTGAGATGATTTAAATTATGGATCATTGTTTAAGGAGAGTCACTAATTTACGACAGAGTTTGGGGAAAGACATTTCTAGTCCTACTCCTAATTTGCATGTTCATATGTTCACATGTAAAGTGCCAAGAGCAAGATTTTGAAACTTATCTCGTTAGCCATGCTGGTGGGGGTGGGAGGTGTCTAGCAACTAGAGAGCAGGAATGTGATTCTTCCTTTAAATAATCTGCTGA